>NC_140772.1:80232162-81562352 GCF_044657685.1 Stegodyphus dumicola | reverse complement strand
TTTTCGAAAGGAAGTTCTTAGTAGGTAGGTTACGGAGGACTGGAACGCCTGGTGTCTAACAGAGGTAAACAGGCATGTGTTCCACGCCCTCCTCTAACTACAGCAAAAGCTCTCTGGAGCCACACGAGAATGCACCAGGAGATTATTGAGGTTGTCAAAGGGAAGTACATGGCCTTAAAAGGGCGTTAATAGGATTGTATTACAGTCTGAAGAGGCAAGCTGTAGTGTTACAGATGGTCGGTAGTTAAACTAAATATACAATAAGACGTACACATAAAAAAGACACAAATACACATAAGCAAACGATACACAAAATACAATGCGTAAAATGCATAAATAGAGAACACATAAAACAGGTACATATTTATAGTCACTTAAGGCACAAAAAGACAAATGGAGTAAATCAGCGTCTTCCAAATTGGGAGGCGTGGACTAGTCTAAGAGGAGGCGCGAATATTAGACTGGATTGGTGCCCGTGCAGCTAATACAATACGTAACATTACAGGTAGCTATTAACTACTATGCTGCTTGGCCGACCAGTAACTCTCTAAAAATCGAGACAATATCGACTTCAGTTTAGCTCAGCAGTGTTAGGTTGTGTTTCTTATTTTATTTACTCACTGATCACAACAGTAAGTAATTTAATTAAATTTATTTTTTTAAGAACAATAAATTAATTATCCTAATATTTTTAGAGAAATGGATAAGTTCTTGACTGGTTATAAGAGAAAATCCTCTAATAATGAAGAATCTGATGTTGGCACAAGTAGTAGGAATCAGGAAGGAAGAACTCTCAAGACAAGAAAATACGATTCGTCTTATTTATCGTTCGGATTTACAAGTGTTATTACTGATAATGTGGGAAAACCAATGTGTTTGCTTTGTTCGAAAGTTTCAGCTGCTGAAAGTTATGAGACCCGGAAAATTAAAACGCCACATTGAAACTATGCATTCTTAATAAGTTGGCAAGTCCCAAGAATTGTTTTTCAAAGAAAATTGGATGAGTTCACTAACAAAAGCAAACGTTCAAAAACAGTTCATATTCCATCAAATGTGTTACTAGCATCGTACTTAGTATCTTACAGAATCGCGAAGTGTAAAAAACCACACACAATAGGAGAGACATTAGTTTTGTCAACAGCTATTGATATGGTCAAAACAATGTTTGGCGAATCATATGCAAAACAGTTGCGATAAATACCGCTTGCTCATAACACTATTGGTAGAAGAATCGATGATATATCTGACGATCTTTGCGATCAATTAGTTTCTTAGATTCGCACTTCAAAATTCGCCTTACAAGTAAATGAAGCAACCGATGTAGCTAAAGACACACATTTAATTGCATATGTTCGATATGTTGAAGAGAATAATATAATTGAAGATATATTATTTTGCAAACCCATTCCTGGCAAAGCCACATCCAGTGAAAATTTTAATATAATCGACAATTTTTTTTTTTTTTTTTGATGAGAACGGCATATTGTGGAATAATTTCATTGGGCTTTGTACAGACGGTGCACAGTCAACGTCAGGACACAAAACTGGCCTTCAAGCACTAATTAAAAGGTAAATATCCAATGTTCTCTGGATGCACTGCATGCGCCACAGAGCAACTCATATATCAAAAAATATGAGTGAAGAAACTATGTTTTTACAAAAGTAATATATAACTATGTTTTTACAAAGTCGTAAACTACATAAAAAACAGTCCATTAAAAGTTAGGTTATTTGCAAAGCTGTGTAAAGCTATGGAAGCTGCTTACACCTCACTTTTGTATTATTGTGAAGGGAGCTGGCTATCTCGTGCAAAAGTGATTCAGAGGGTACTTGAACTCAAACAGGAAATTGCAATTTTTCTCGGAGAAGATCATAATAAGGATGCAAATATGTTTAGGGATGATAATTTTATTATTAAACTTACGCATTTGGTGGAAATTTTTAGAAAATTGAGTGTTTTGAATAAATCGATGCAAGGGCCACAAATGTATTTATTGATTCAAAAAGATAAAGTGAAAGCATTCATTAAAAAATGGAGATATGGAAGATAAATTTGGAAAAAATAGGTTTAACATGTTTCCACTTTCAATTTTATGCGTCCAAGTTAATATAGAAGCAAAGAAAAATCTATTTGTTGAACACTTGGATGGTTTGTTAATTCATTTTTCGAATTATTTTGATGATCTTGATTTTACAAAATATGCGTGGATACAGAATCCATTTAACGACGAAGAAGATGACGAATATGAATTAACAAGTATTGAGAAAGAAAACTTGATTAAATTATGTTGTGATACTTCTTTAAAAAAAAACTTCAGAATGTATCTCTGATTCAATTTTGGCTAGACATTAAGAGTGAATATAATATTTTGTCAAATAAAGCTTTAAAAGTATTGCTGCCGCTCGCAACATTTTATGCGAAACAGGATAATCTGCATTAGCTGCAATAAAATCGAAATATCGTGCTCGTTAGGTTGTAGAAAAGGAGCTTCGTGTAGCTATCTCATCAATGACACCAACATTTGATAAACTTTGCGCTAATAGGCAAGCACATCCATCTCAATAAGAGACAATAATAAAATATTGTTATTCGTTTTTTCTTGTTTATAAGAGTGTATCTTAATAAATTTTCTAATACTAAAAATTTTTGTGTTTGTAGTATTTTATAAAATGGAAGGGAGGCGCCATATGATCAAATATTTTTAAGGATAAAATAAAGTTTGGAAACCACTGGAGTACATGAAGTCACATGAAAGCTGGAGCATAAGGTTAGTGTTGGACACTTCGATTGTATATAAATATGGGTACATCTTGAATGATGAATGATGAGTTCATGAATACTCATGTGTGTAGAAAAGTTCCGTTAGATTGCTAAGGCGTTGATTATTGTAGCGTCACTAAGAACATAGATAAAAAAACACTGATTAAAATGGCATGAGGATGTTGTAACACTAATTATTGGGCATTGGCCCAGCAATTAGTGCACCGTAAGGCCCACAAGCGTTCACTAACACTGCACAAGAAGATGCTTGTTCACATGTTGTTGAAGGGATTACACATATATCATTAAGGAGGCATAACACATATCA
Organism: Stegodyphus dumicola; assembly: GCF_044657685.1. Lineage (NCBI taxonomy): Eukaryota > Metazoa > Arthropoda > Arachnida > Araneae > Eresidae > Stegodyphus > Stegodyphus dumicola. The sequence goes on along the minus strand of NC_140772.1, from coordinate 81,559,263 downwards.
CTAAGGAGATGTCATGTACTCGCGAATTGTTAGTATTGCCACTTTAGATTGGTGGGCATGGGAGCTTAAACACACAGTTGTGGTGAAGCCCAGATATTGTAAAATCTTTCTTTAAAAAAGTTCTTAGTAAAAAAAAAAAAAAATCTTAAATTCCCAGAGTAAGAACCGTAAAACTAGGATTTGGAATCCGGAGTCAACGGTAAATCTATTTTTGACCTAGGCCAAAAATGGCGCCTATTTGAGAAAGTGTGAGTGCCAAACTCACAAAATGTAGGCTTGTAGGTGACTTTAACCGCTCGGCTGGGAATGCTTAAATCTCTTCTGCAAATTTTAGAAGTTCCACTGCTTGGAATGCTAGAATTAATTTATTTGCAGTATTCTGGTGTATTTTTAATTTTCTGAGCTTATTGCAGAAAATGAGTTTCTCTTCTAAGTCGTGTGGTACACCTAGACGACTCGGAATCCCAGAACAGTGCAGAGTAGGAAATGCAGTCCTAACAAGATGGGAGGATTATTAAGGGCTAACTGTCGATAGCTACCCGCCAGGACGTTAGGATGGAAAATATGAATACATCGTGATTGCAAAAGGACATTTAAAAGACCACGAGTTTAAAATAAGTCAAGACTTTCTCATAATGATGTTGCTCGAGTTCATAACGGCGGCACTGCATGACCGTTGTGAACCTTCTGAATTACGCTGGCCATCCGTCAGACGTTCGGGTAGCCATCAAAATGAGCCACTTTAAAACACTCAGTGCATTTCAAAACATCCGAGATTTCATGCCTTACTCCATGTTACGAAATGTCAGGAACCTTCGCCATAAAAGTATTTATATGTCAATTTTCTATCACAGTGTATTCGTATTTTCCATCCTTAACACCTCTGCGGACGGCAGTTCCCTGTAATAGCCTCTAATATCCCCCCTCCCATCTGGTTAGGATTGCACTTCCGATTCTCCATTCCTGCGTGATTCCGAGAGGTATAAGTTAAAAGTAAATTAGAGTCAAAGCAAGGCAATTCCTCAAAAATATTAATAATTGCAACCGTGTATAAGAGGTTTAGCACAATATATAGACAAATCAAAATTGAAAGAATTCATAGTAGTACAAATTTGATAACTAAAAATGGAAAAGTGAAAAAATACACAAGATAATACGATTTAAAAATTAATCTTCATTTACTGAAACTCCAATTCAGAATTCATCATTGGAAAATTAATTTAAGTTTAATAAAAGTCGATTAATATGTGTCGAAAAGGGGTTTCGTTCTCCTGGTTCTTTTGAGATCAAAAATAGAAAAAAGAATCAATTAAAGTTTCATTTAAGACATGCAAATTCATATAAAACCGAAAAATCGAATCTCAAATGTACGAGGACGTTCAATACACGCCTTCGAAACATTTGGAAAAAGAATAAAACATAACATAATGTCAAATTGACTACTCAAAAAAGCCATAAAACTTTACATTATGTAAAATGACCACTCATAAAAAACAAAGTCGTCTAAAATCATTACATGCAAATTTGAAATTCAAAAGCAAATACAAATAGAGAGCAGTACAAATAATCTTTAAACCAAATTGTCATTTAAACAACCCTAAAAAATTGGGTGGTTCCCGATTATGCTAAACTAAACTTTTAATACAAAAAAAAAAAAAAAAAAAACTTTTAAAAGAGATTTCTTTAGATAATAAAATCAAACCTGAGTCTTAATCAGCTAAAAATCTATTAGTAACAAAAATTTACAAAAACGAAACTTACTGAAAACTTAGGACGACACTTTGAAGGGAAAATTGACTGAATTTACAGATGACCAAACTGTGTTCCTTGTAGATTTGTTCCTAGAAATTATCGCATACTTTTTCCAGAAACAACAATTTTTTGCTTCTCCATTGAACTCTACAAGGAACAAAGTTTGGTCGTTTAAACTATCAGTCTATTTTGATTTCAAAGGTCGTGCTAAGTTTTCAATAAGTTTGCGTTTTTTCAATTTTTGCTTCTAATAGGTCTTTTAGTTTTCAGCTGGTTAAAGCTCAGATTTGATTTTATTATTCGGGGTTTTTTTAATTAAAAGTTTAGTTTAGCCTAATCGGGGACCACCCAATTTTTGAGGGTTGTTTAAATGGCAATTTTAATTAAAATTTATTTGTACTGCTCTTTATTTGTATTTGCTTTTGAATTTCGGATTTGCATATAATGGTTTTAGACCAATTTGGTTTTTATGAGTTGTCATTTTACATAATGTAGGGTTTTATGGTTTTTTGAGTAGTCAATTTGACACTATGTTATGTTTTATTCTTTTTTCCAAATGTTTCGAAGGCGTGTAGGGAAAATCCTGGTACATCTGAGATTCGATTTTTCGGTTTTATATGAATTTTCATGTTTTAAATGAAAATTTAATTAATTATTTTTTCGGTTTTTGATCTCAAATGCACCAGGAGAACGAATTTCGAGACATATTAATCGACTTTAATGGAACTTCAGTTCATTTCCCGCTGATGAATTCTGATCTGGAGTTTCAGTAAAGGGATTTAATGTTTAAAATGTATTATCTTGTGTATTGTTTCCCTTTTGCATTTTTATTTATCGAATTTGTACTACTATGAATTTTTATTTTAATTTTGATTTGTTTAGATATTGTGTTAAACCTCTTTCTTACACACGGTTGCAATTATTAATATTGTTGAGGAATTGCCTTGCTTTGTCTCCAGTTTACTTTTAACTTTAAATGCTTTAAGGTTACTTACTCTACTTGAATCCTGCAGCTATAACGCAGGACTGGTACAAAAAATCGTTTTTAATTTTTAGTCTCCTATTAGGTTTCTTTATGTATTTATTAAATATATATATATACATATATATATAGAGTCAAAAAAGAACGTAAATTCCTGATCCGGCGGGAGTTGGCAGCGAAGTAAAGGGCCTATGACAATTCAATTCCTTTAATTATTGCACTACATTATCTTTCACTACCGAAAATGCAGATATCGTAAATTTTTGGCAAAGGCAGCGATTTTCGAAGTCATGCCGAATAGGAAAAAAGATATTCATTGCCTCAATGTAAATCGAAATGTTAATAAAAATAGTTGAAGACCAACAGGGACTGGCGAACAATAACGACAGTAGCGAGTACAAAATGAGGAATGCTTCACGTATGGTTGAAATCTAACCATAAAGGGGTAAGTATATATCTATAGAAAAGGGGGATTAGTCATCTTGACAGGAATTCCACAGGGTTTGTGTAGCAATGCGTAAACAACTGATTGTATTCTCAAATATTACAGTACGAACTGAATGACAGATAATACCAAAACTACTCTTTCAACGACCTTAATTATGACCCTTATCTCTGCAGAAAAGCACGTTTCGAACGGCCAATCTTTTGAATTTTATAATTGTTTGAAATCTTTGTAGACCTTTGAATTACCTTTGCGGTTTTTTAATAATAAATAATAAAAGCACGGAGCGCCAATGATAAATTAAAAAGATAATCTCTTATACATTTGACAATGAAGTTAAATTAATAGATTTTGTTATTTGGGCTTCTCATACGTTTATTATTTGGGATATAAAATTGTATATGAGTTCTGTAAATAGAATTAAATATTTAATCTGTTATTCCCATTAAATTATATATTTTTTCCACTTTTAATGCGTTAATTATAATATTCATGTTAAATAAAAGCTTATAACATAAAAACATTTTTAATTGTATTTTATTTTCTATTTTTTGTCTCAATTAGATGTTACTAATGATGGAATTTTTAATCATTATCAAAAAACAGGCAGTAAATTATAAGAAAATCACGAGGTAAAGAAAAATAATTGTACCTCCTTCAGAGAATAAAGGAATGGCTTTGAATATTCATTTTCGGGAACTGGATATAATAAGAATGTTACAACGAAAATTTTACTTGAAGCTAAAATATAAAAATTTGATGTGAACACCACATGACTTCCTTGTACGGCCTATAAAATTATATACATTTCTTACTGCATTCCATTTAAATTTATTTCCTCGAGTTTCGAGATACATTTCTCATTCAATTAATTCAGTTCTCAATTCGTGACAAGGCAAAAATACACATAACCTCAAAATATCTTCATTAGAAATAGAAAAATATACAAAAACATAAAACTCCAAATACAGTTAAAAAAATTACAATTAGAGTTTCTATGCAAAAGCAAGCAATTCGGCCAGGAGACAAGAAGGCAGATTTTTCGAGGCAAAAAAATTGAAAGTTTACTTTTGGTCCCACTCGGCAAAAAGATACTGAAGGTGTAGAAACTGACTTAATTCACTATTTTGCTAAATTTTAAATGTAAACAAATATGACTACTCCCTTAGGCTTAGCCGCACTTAAAAAACTTTTAAATTGTAGATAATTCTACAACTATTGTATGCAGATTAACTGAAGGAATAAAAAACCGGAACACACGAAAAACATAATTTAATCATTTTTAAAGCAAAAAATGCACAATTTACCAACATATAATAATAAAAAAAAACTGAGTTTACCCGAGCCGAGTATCAGACTGGTATATATATTTGAAACACCTTTTATAATAACATATATATGTATATATATATATGTACTTTTGGTGCGGCCGATTAAAACCAAAAAGGGAAGTGCACAACTACATGTTATACAAAATTTCAACCTTCTGAGGCTACTCGTTTTTGGGTTAGGCGAGATACATACATATGTACGAAAGTCCAGACGTCACGAAAAAAATCTCTACTGAATCCATTTTATAATCCGTTTTGGGAAAAAGAGTCCTTTATTCTGTCCTTACGTACAAATGTCACGAAAAAGCACCGTTAAATTGCATTCGATAGAGGTCAAAATGGATATTTTCGTTAAAATATGATACCTGAAATTTTTCGCGATTACAATACTTCCTTTACTTCACACAAGGAAGACGAATATCGCCAAGTGTGCGAAGATGGCAAACTCAAAAGATATTTCCGTGAAAAACGCTTTTTTTTTTCTCTCGTATTCTTCAGACTACTACACATTTTTTTTTTAATATAGAAAATTACTCAGTTAATACATTTTTAATCATTCTTGTCTTAATAGAAGACGAAATGTTTGATTTATATTCTGTGAAAATTTCACTTAAGTTTATTTCATTCAACATTTTCAGATGCCAAAATTAAAAGTTAAATAGTATAAAATATTTGAGCGGTTTTCAAAAACATCGTCAGAAATCCAGCCTGCACTCTATTCGTGCAAACAATAAAATTCTAATATGCTTAATTTGTTCGTTACAAGAAGATACGTGAAAGAAATCGTTTAAATATTAAATAAAAAAATCGCTAAACAATCGTCGACAAAAAATGTGTGTAAAAAAGTGAAACTCGACAGCTGATCACGAAGTAAGTTAGAAACCGATGACAAAATTCCACTAACAGCGAAATACCATAAGTGAACTAAATAAAAGCTTATAAAAAGGAAGTTATCTTGTTGAAAGGTAGATCATTCTTCGAATAACAGAGCTGCGGATTATTGGAGATATAAATTTGTTAGCTAATTTCCTTCAAAATTTTTTTATTTTTCAAAATTAAGAAAGTATTATTAATAGTCAATGAAGTATGATTGGTTCCAAGAATATTTGCCTTAAATTCGATCTACTGTTAATTATCACTTTGTACTAAATTGTATTGCCATGAAACGAAACAGAATACAGATCGAAAACACTTTTAATATGAAAATATTACAGACATTCATAAATTTCATGTATATAATAATCAATGTATATTTATATTATGTACAAGAGAAATTACGATGGAGTAGTTATTTTGAAACACCGTACAGTTTATCATAACAACACAATACTGAATATATAGATATTATAGCAGATTTCGTCGATAGAAATTTTTACAAAAAACAGTGACGAACAAATCGGCATAAGCCGCATGACAAGAGGTACAATAGCTGAATGCACCGTATAATTATAATACTTTCAAAAGTACACTAGCACAAAAGCGAAAAGTATGCGCGAATTCATAATTAATTCCAATGATATGTACATTACTTTGAAAAAGTGACGTTAAGAGGAAAGATAAAACAAACTGCATATTTTAAGTTTTGATTTCATTAACACAGATACTTAACAGCTGGCTAGGCTCAACTAAAATCATCCAGTAGACATAAACAGATTGCATCGAAATCTAGGACTGCAATGAAAAACTGCGTTTAAATACTTAAATTGATATTACGTTTCCGTACGAAAATGTAACTATAAAGACAGAGGGAAAACATAAAACAAAATATGTTAAAAAGCGGGGCCGTTTGGAAAATTTACGGTGACCTAATGCGGTGTATGACATGTCAGGAATTAATAATAAATAAATGAAGCTCTTTATTAAAATACTGAAATTTACTAACGTTTTGAGAATGAAATTTTCATTTTCCGGGAAAGTTCTCGTTTGAAATTCTTAAAAATTATATCTTAAAATACGACCAAAAATAATTATTGTGTAAAGTACAATACACGTATTTAAATAATAACACATAACGAAAGGTAGAAATACTTTACTAATTTCAAATTACAAAATTAGGTTAAAATCTGATTTATAAGATGACGAATTAAGATAATAATGAATTTTCTAAGAGTCTAATATATCTTTTTTAATTCGAGTAACTAGCCATAAAACTAATTAATATATTCAGATGAAGATTAAAAAGGGAAGCAAAATTTCCATTTGGAAAGCAGATTTTTAAAGCAGTAAAATCCAATAGTTGTATGTAACAGAACCATATCAATGGCAATGAAATAGCTTTTCATCTGGTTTGTTTGAATGTTTTTCAATCTCTTTTTATGAAAAGATGGCACAGATTTGCAACACAATTCCCACAGTTAAATGCCAAAAACTGCTAAAAATTCAGCCCATTAATACAAATCATCAGTGATTAATAAACAGTTATTCTAAAATCTTTTTTTATTTACTATTTTATTTTATTATTACTTTAAAATATGCTGATATACAAAGTATTTGGATATCACCTTATAAGTAAACATGGGCATTTTATACTGATTTATGAAATTAAGTTATTAAAATTTGCGGTTGTATAAAATATGAGAAAACTCATTTTAAGGAATTTACAACATTATTAAGTAAAAGAAAAGACTTAATGAAGTGTTTAAAGTAAATTGTCAAAATTAACAAAACTTCGAATAATATTTTTGGAACATGATGGATAGGAAAAGTAACATAATGGGATATATTTTGATTTGATTAAAAAATAACTAATACAAAACCGGACAACCGACTAAAATTTAAAGGACCTGGTCTTCATTGAATTTATATATCTGTCAACATTTGTATTTTGCTTTTTTACCAGCGCCAGTATTAGATAGAAAACATTTCTAAACTTTAATTAAAAATAGGAGGACATAAAGATCCAATCGCGAGAAAAAGATCCACGTTAATAAATTATTTAACACTGAAGTAATTCAGTTTATGTTAAAAATCATGTGAACCAAAATTTTGTAATCAAGAACAGCAAACATAATGATTAGTTGAGCATAGCCTTCAGTTGGAATACATTGTGAACTACAAAATACTTTTTAAACTACTCACAGGACCTATCTTCTTTTGGCACAAGTGAACCATATTAAAAATTTTATATTATAAGTATTACAAAATTTAAAAAAGAAGGAAATGGAAATGTAAGCTCGCATAAATGATTCATATGTAAATTCAAATTCAAGAATTGTTTAGTATAACCCTTTTGATTAAAAAAAAAAAAAAAAAAAAAAAAAAAAAAAAAAAACCTAACATTTCTCCTGTCCATTAGTAAATAATTTTAACTACCAATACAGCCAGTTTATTGTAAGCATAAATATCTGTGTTACCATGAACGAAATTTTAGTTTAGTTCAGAAATAAAGCTTATTTAATATTGTTGTATTATTACTTAAATACAATTTATAATTTTGAAATCTCATAATTTTTATTCCTTTGTTTAATATTAAAATTAAATAAAAACAAATAGGGAAACAATAAACGCAGTGAAAATAATTTTTTTAAATTTATTTTATTTCAGATTCACTTTATAGTTTTCCTTAGACCTTAGAAATGTATCTAAGAATAAACTGGTTCACATTTGTTTTCGCTTTACTTTCATTTGACCTTGTATTAATCGATAATGGCAATTTCTAGACATACCAATTCAGCTTCAGGAACAAGTCAATTTTCCATACTTTTACCTGATAGTTACGTATCTCCAAAAATAAATTACTGAATTTATACCCCACCCTACACACACTGAGTTTATGGCAAAGCTATACAACGCGTTTTAAAACAGTTAACTCAAACTGTATAATGTACTAATTAGTTCTAATTTGAATTATTATTTCTTTTTCTAGTTTTCGTTTATACATACTTAAAAGTAACATTTCTGTATTTACATATATACTGATACAGAATTAAACACTTTTAGACGCTTCATGTATTAACATCTTAAAATATATATCTCAGAAATGCATAATAATTGACTTAATACATACAAAGAACAATCATTTAGTTGATCCATTCACATTGAACTAGATTTTAAAAAGCATTGAGTTGTAATAATTTGAGCAATATAGCAACAGGCTTCTAAGCATCTGACTCACATATACAGTTTTGCTCAAAGGAAAAGTTGCATAGACATAAGATAACTGATTCATATACAATTTCTAATTACTCTCTCTGTCTTGATCAACAACAACTTTGATATGTAAAAATAATTTTCGCCGAAGGCAACATTCAATTTGAAACTTGATTTTTAGATTCTATATACGAAATAATCAATGATCTAGAAATTTATTTCTCTTGAACTCCTAAATGCATTTAGCTAAATTAAATGAACAAGAAAAATATATGGATTATTAGGTATTAAAAATGTTCAAACATTAGTATTTGGAGAACTTTAGGGTATTTAAAAATGAACAAGTGCATAAGTAGAGTTTACATCTTGTAAGGTGTTCTTAGTAATGGAAGAAAAGGAGCTTGTAGCAGTTTCTTTCACACGGAACATAAAATGCACAAAGAGTTACTTCCAGATCTGTCATTATCAAATAGCATTGCAATTATTCACATAATTAATAATTTTATAACCCGCTTATTTAAAATTCTTGAATAAACGTCCTGTCACGTCTTCAACATCATTATCAGCACTTACCACCGCAGGCAAGTACGCTGTTTGGTAGCAGGTGTCAGTGTTTGAGTATACTACACATGTTGCAATCCAAATACTTAAAAGTGTTTCACCAATTGCATTATTATTATTATTTTAAAGACTAAAACCTTAATAATCAGTGTTTGAGTATAATACACATGTTGCAATCCAAATACTTAAAAGTGTTTCACCAATTGCATTATTATTATTATTTTAAAGACTAAACCCTTAATAATCTGTTATGTGAAAATCATTTTTCTGTTACAAGTAAAGTAAGACGGTATATAATAAAATAATAATAGAATAAATTTAATAACAACATAAAATTTTTATTCGTTATCATACGAAATAGAAGTATTTAACTTGAACATCAGGGCTGCACTTATAAGTTAAGATGATTAAATAAATATTCTCGTGGTATGAAGATAAATATTTCAGAGCATTGCTAGGACGAACTGAAATTTTGCAAAAATGTGTCGTTGAAGTTAAGTTTGTCATATTTACAGAATTTTTTAATTTTTCAAATTCCATTCTTTACTCCCTCTTGTTTTCAATTAGCTTACATTCTTGATTTATTAATATTTTTTCGCCTGTTTCTGGTAATCTTTCCTTTCTTTTTTCTCTCCTTCCCTGCCCTATCAACAGATACTTTTGAGTTTTTCGCTTCCGTTCGCTATAAGAAGGAATTGTATTTGCAATTTCTCAATTTTTTTCTTTGATTCCTTTTCTCAGATGATTTATTGTTTACTCATATAACATCAACAAAATGAGATCGTAATCAGAGCTTCGGATCTTTGGTGTATTACGTGAATTTTGAATTTTGAGTAAAATTATTCACCTTCATATTTACTTTACTTGGTGAACTTCTGTCTACTTTTACTCTGATACCTACAGCACTAAGATATTAATTAAATTTTCCTGCAATAACTTAAATTAAGAGTATTAATAAATTGTGAAGAAAATAACAATATTATAGGGAGATTATATTGCTGTTTAAATTATGTGAAAGTATTTTCTAATCGATAGTCATTTAAAAATCTTATGTTTAAGTGTAATTAAGTGAGAATTAATTGCGATTTAATGTTCACTTACTGGAAAGATAATGATAATTGTGTATTCAATAACCAGAATTGATTCTCATGCCGTTTTCAATAATCAATTTTACATTAACGTTTCTTATCATCTTTTATGATATCGACCAGGTTTTGATATAATTACTTTATCCATATTATTAATGTAATGATTTTATCTTCTGAATATATGCATAAATAAATGCATGAATTCTTTACTTCGTTTCCTCTAATTTCAATTTTAAATACAAAAGTTCTCCACAATTCCCTAAACCCATAATATAAGTTATATTCACTATACTATTGTATTTTGAAAAGTTCATTAACCTATAGATGCTTAAAATACAGTTCAGTTCCATTATTTATAAAATAATATATTTTACCAATGGAAAAGCCCAATCAGATCTCTAAATTAAAATAGATAAATATTAAATTTTTATAATATATTTTAAACTTTTCTGCTGATAAGCCACTTCAATTTTACCTGATTTCGCGCACAAATCATTCTACTCACACAAATAGAACTTACGAGCTCATATCAGTCATCAACTGACTCCAAAAGATCACATGAAACTTTCATTTTTGCACATTTAGAAAAAGCTATAGCGGCTACATCGACATTGAACACTTAACGTTTACGTACAAAAATAAGCCACGACAAATGCTTTCCATCACTTCATTTACCAGTTAATGATATAAAAGGACAAACAGCTTATTCGTCATCTGCATACATACTTGTTAGCACACAAAATGATCATATACAGTAACAAGTTGCAGCTGCAGAACCTTTGGACATGGATGCTTTGTTAATCACAGAGTTTGAATAATAAACATTTGTACTTAATCAGGAATCGATCAGACTATCCTTTTTCATTTACATATCCAAATGTTACGGGAAAAAATCAGAAAAAATAAAAGTAAATTAAATTTGATAAATGCATGAACATTTGCATTTCGAAACTTTGATGATACTATGAAGTTTTCCTATTTAGATTAGCAGATGTAGATGCATTGCAAAAAATATTGATATATACATTATTTTATATCATACTGAGAATGCCTCTCTTTTACGGTTAATCTGTATATATGCGTACATTTTATGAAAAGTACTAGACTACTCTGCACAAGAGGTACTGTAATTAATTAAACATTACAACCTTCCAAACTTGAATCTAATGAGACACATGTACATTAAAATTTATCTTCATTTATAAATCTAACAGCCTGAGGAAAACTAAAATTAAAAATATATACTTTGTTATACATCTAGAAAAAATTTTAAACATTTTATCGAATATGGAAAAATCTTTGTTTCTCAGCACAAAAAAGACCGAGCAGCTGCAATCGTCCACAGCACCATAACTTCAAAAATTACACTTAATTTCATTTTATAAAAAAGCTTTTATAAAAAGATGAATCTTTTCGAAATTTTTTGGACATATTTAGACAGATAGAAATAGCCCGGGAAACATAAGGGATTTGCAAGTACTAAATTAACACTATTATATCCTGCACAATAAACAAATAAATAAAAGCATCTTACTTTTAAAAGTGAATCGAAAATTATGAAACGCTATTCTAGTTATTTATTAGCAATTAAATTATTAGGGCATTCAAATATCATCTAAACTGTTAGATTTTCGCACTGTGAAGCTTGCGGGAGATTAAATGAGTTTTGCTTTTCTGGCCATCACTGGGGCAGGGAAAGCATGACCTTGCCAGTCACCTGTAGAAATTCGGAGTCTGTTAAGTAAGCAGGAAGTGCTTCGATTCACAAAACAAGAGATATTTTTGAAGTATTCTGAAGGAAGTGAGGGATATCAAGCTTGTAAATTTTGACCAGTCTTCGAAGGCAAATAAGGTCAACAATGTCTGGCCCTGGCTATTGCCAACGACAGGCGCGATCTTGCACATCTTACCACTATGAACTTCAAGTAGGCTTGTTCTGATGTTACTGTCAGACAAGTGAGTTAAGTCACAAGGATATGTCTGGCAATATCCACGTTCAAGTCCAGATTCAGCCCGCTCTGACAATGAAAGATCTTTGACGAGGGGACAAATCTGTTTCCAAATCGCTAGGTTAGATGCATTGCAGCGCGACAGGATTGTGTCGAGAACAGTATGATTAGCAATTATGTAACCATTCCACATTTTCAAACAATCTGTTTGCCTGGGGCATATTTGAATGCCCTAGTAAAGTTATAAGTATATGTTTCGAAGTAAAAAAAACGAATTAGAAAAAAATGCGTCATAAGAGAAAGAAAGCTTATTTATTTAAATAATTTTTAGAAAATAATGTTTCTGCTATTTCTCTGAAATGGGTAGTCGATAATCTATTCATAAATGAGAATTTTCTGTATTTATTGCAAAAATATTTTAATTGCCCTTGCTACTCCTGCCAACAGCGTGAACTGCTATAGTAACTTAAACAAATGACGTTCTAAAATGCAGCAGCAATTCTTTTTTTTTTTAAACTATCCAATTTTCTCCGTAAGGTTCCGCAGCATAGCAAAATGAGAGTTGGTTTGCGATACCATATTTCGCCGTATAAGAGAAATTAGAACTATAACAACACAAAGGATGTCGATTGACATTTGATAACAAGAACATACATTCACAAATTACAGAGAGAAAAAAGTTGTACATTTGAAATATGATCATTTTTTATGAAAATTGTATTTATTTAAAATGCTAAGTGGTGATACTACAGTATGCTAGGAGATCACTGCAATTCTAGAGCACAGCTACACTCAAGATTTGAAAATTCTCATTCTATTCGATGCTATCAGTACAGTTTCCAAAAGAAAGAACAAAACAAAAAACTAAATTAAATATTCAAAAACCATTGGCTAAGTTCACTTTTCAAATTATTTAGCCGGAATATATTCAAAATTTTAATTTTAATCAAAATGCTGATATTATCCCAAATTTGTATAAATACTGTATTATTTACCTTCTGGTAAATTTGCATGTGCATTTAATAATCCAATTAGATTTAGACAACAAATTAATATCCAATGAAAAGCTAAACTAGAATGTAGCATTTGATAAATCCTTTTTAATGCTTCAAATAACATTCTCTTTCGTTCGGCGCATTTTGTGCGGCATGTACTAAACAAGAATAAAAATACATTACAAATAATTTAAGAATTTTTTCATAATGCAGCGTTCCAAATGTAAGTTATAATAATGATGATAATTATCTATCGAGAATTCTAAAATTTAGAAATAAAATGATTGATATCATCTTAAAATTAGATTTTTTTATATACCCATCAGGTGATATATTAGAAATAAAACGCGTCGCTGCAAAAGTTCTTTGTTGCTCAATAACCAATAACAAAATTTTTTTTCTGCTTTTAATGTTAAAGTAAACATTTATTTGTATTTTACAAGGCATTTAGACTGCAAAAAATTGTGCACTTTTCCTTAATTCTTATTTTTTTAATCAATAGACATTAGGAAGTGTATGCCAGGAATTTGAAATTCTAGAGCTCACGTTTATGAGGAAGATGGTAAACGATGAAACATGTACAATATCAGCATTTTAGTTAGTATCAAAAATTTGAAATATCTCTAAGTTGTATTTTAGTACTTTTTAATCAAATACACATACATACATTTTTGCAAGCGTCTTTCTAAGATAGCTACTATATATTATGCAAAGAAATAGAAATGATTTGTGTTATTTCTAACCATAATAAGCACCAGTTAATCCTTCAAATCTAGGTACATTCAATAAATATTTGAGTAACTTGAAAAAGTTATATAATTACTTAATATAAAAATACAGAGACTTGCGGTCAAGCAACACAACTATTTCACGACAACCGTTTTCGGAAATTTCATATCATTTTCAGCTGTGCTCTTGTATAACAACATGTACAATAACACTTAATATGACTAGACTTAATATGTCTTACATCATTGGAATACAAAAATTCCAGTTTATTTAAAGTGCCCATAGGGTTAAAGGAAGGTTTAACGTTCACAGCTTTTAACATCCTCTTTTATACCAGAGAACAGCATAAATACTTTCCAAATATTCGACACAACAAACAATGACATTGCAGCGTCTTTACAAATAAATCAAAGACACTCAAACTGAAGACAAATAACATTACATTAAAGAACTGATTTTTGTTATAGCAGCTCACAAATCATGTTACATAGTTATCATATAACATAGTATATAAATTTATGATTTCATTAAAAATTAAAAAAAGCTTGAAAATATGTAATTCATTACAATTTTGGTTGTTCAGCTCTAGATTTCCTGCATAGCATACTTTATTTTAAATTATTTTTTACAAAATTTGAACACTTTTATGCATAGTAAATGGCTGTAGATGCATTAATAACAAAATACAAATAAGAGTTTTATTACAATTTTTTAAGACAAAACATTAAATTTAATGGATGTTTGAAACTTTTATTAATATCACGCATATAATTCGTACTGATAATATGACCGCAACATTATATGACAAAAAGTAGTAAGCTTTCGTAGGAGAAATATAAATTAAACAATAAAGATGGAAGTTAATTCATATATAATTCATGCCGTAATATCCACGATTAGATAATGTTTTAAGTGAGTCGAAAAATATGTTACAGGTAGGCGAAAAAATAACTAAAAGTTAATCAATAAACTGTGCATTTCAAGTAGTAACATTTATTAAATATTTATTAAAACTTGTAGAAAGATAATCCTAATGTGTTTAATCGTAATAAAGTAATTCATAGCTTAACGTTTTCAGTTCATTTAGTGGCACCAAATCACAAATCCATCTATTTGTGCTTGCAATCTCCGGGTTACTAAATATTACTTTTGCGTACTGATTCCTTCATGATTCTTAATTTTGATGTATATTCTAAGAAACAAACTATTTCATATAGATTAAAAACATTTCTTATAGTTTCTTAATAGTTTGAAATTCGAGCGCAAATTTTCCAAAGTTTAATAGTTTTAAAATTACTTTTGCGTATTAAGAAAAATCAAAACCAAAATTAATTAATTTTATAAATAAAGAAAAAGGAAATGAGGAGCCTAGACTTTTTTTTAAATCTGAGTACACATTTAAACTAATAAACTCAGAGAAATTGAAACCATCTCTGTTTACTATCAAAAACACTTATTCCATACATTTAAGTTCCAGTGCAGACATTTTGTAGCAAATGCTGTAACATTTACATTAAAAAAAAGTTTGGGTGTAATTAAAAAAAAATTAGCATACCTTTTTTAAAAAGCTTAAATATGTCACAAAGATAGATTTCAGCTCCATAAAGCAATTGCACAAGAAAACTCCATTAGATTATGCATCACTTAAGTTTCATCATCTGGTAAAAAATCCATGTATGTAATGCACTTAACTTGAAATTATCTTAAATTACGTCCTAACAATCCGCTATATCAATCTTCGGCTAAATGGAATTCTTTGTTTTGTATAACTTGCTTTTATGTATTACTTAGTGTTTAGACTTATTTGCAGAATCATTACTGTAAGTAGACCATTAGAGAATGTCATCAAATACCTCATTAAGTTTACTTTGAATCCCTAAGAAAAAATAATCTGGCGATTTCTGCTTGTGTATAAATGCATCTACAGTCATAATAAGTCAAGAAACTTTCAGCAAAGATGAGTAATACATATCTTAAAATTGAAATATTAACTTTGAATAGTATGTTAAGGATTGGAAAAGATTTAAATACTTGTAAATGGGATCAGAATGACTACAATGCTGGCAGAAATTTGAAAAGAAAATTTG
Organism: Stegodyphus dumicola; assembly: GCF_044657685.1. Lineage (NCBI taxonomy): Eukaryota > Metazoa > Arthropoda > Arachnida > Araneae > Eresidae > Stegodyphus > Stegodyphus dumicola. The sequence continues at coordinate 81,543,255 of NC_140772.1, read as the reverse complement.
AAACAGTATAACGATGTTTGTATTTATTCATTGCAAGAAATGAAGAAGAAAGAGAGCAGAAAAGAAGATTTGCAAAAATAAAAATACATATAACAGATTTGTTTAATTTTAAAAGCCTACAGTAAAACAAGCTTAAAATAATTGCCCTTTTTTATTTCCCTGGTTTCATTATTAAAATAAATATTCTCATTCAATTCATGAGAGCATTATAAATGCTACTTTTAACAAGCAAAACTCAGGAAGATAAAGAGAAGTTTTGGCTTATATTATAAGTAGAAAAAAATAAATAAGAAATACCAATGAATTATGTGAATATTTGAAAAACTGAAATTTTAAAAGTTCTTATTTATTAGTAGCTTTTAAACAAAACATATGCTAATTCAGGAGTTAAAAATATTAGAAATAAGTCAGACCAAATCGATTATGATTTAGATGTATTCAGTCATTTGGAAACCTCCACTGGGCAGCATGGGGTTCAATAAACTAATTCGTGAAAGTGTATGAAAGCAAATAAATTTTATTTAAAAGTATTTATTATATTTATTATGCATGTTAAGAGTATTTTGTCGAAAAAAAAAAAAGAAAGAAAGGATTTAAAAAAAAAAATAAATATTTTCCTAGATATTAGGGGAAAAATATGTTCTACAAAAAGTGAATAATTTTAATAGGAATATTAATTAAAATAGCGATAAAATAGATTTAGCTTGACGAAACTAGAAAAATGAAGAGCATTACATGAACCTAAAGTTGCCTTTCAGTAAATCAATATTAAGGATTGGTTCACATTTTTAATACTGAATTTTCTATAAACACAAAATATTACCAATTTCATAATAAGATAGATATTCGAATTTTAAACTAAATTTTAGCCACATTAGATACGAATCTGCCCTTCATTTTTTTCCGCAATTCTGCGCAAAAGAAACTTCGAAAATGGTCGCATGAAATCGTTTCAAATTAGCAGAAAACCATTTAGCAGAGGATTGTGTTTTTGATTCCACTAGTTATATTCAGTTTTAGAAAGCGAAGAAAAAAATGTGCTTCACCAAGAATTAAATGAAAAGCAACTATTGTCTCATATCCTGTATAAAACATAACTATGCATTAGTTCATATAAGCAATTGTAGTTATTTTGATCCACATGTATAAAACATGCTATAAAGTAGCGCTTGTTAAAACATCCTTTTTTTTCAGTAGTAGATTTGCCATTCATCTCTGCTGTTAAGTTACGAAGAAAGAAAAGACAAAACTTTTTTTATCCGTCAATCACTTCTCATGAAAAGTAGCTGAATCCTGCTCAGCTACAACGAAAGGACTAGGGGGCGGAGTTGAACCCAAGCTCTTTCCGAGCCCAGAGTCTGAGCTTGCTGAATGAATGTGATCTCTGTTGAGACCTCGAGTTGGTGAGACTTGCCTATGAATTAGTGGTAACTGGGGCAATGGAGAGGATGAAGCACTCCTGCTGGGTCGAGCTGCGTCTGCGCGCAGTCTGTTTCCATCTGCGGAGAGGGAGTCTACCTGTAAGAAACCAAAGGATTTACAACAGGAAACTTATGTACATATTATTATTATTATTTTCTATTACAATTATTGCTTTCACATGAAGTTTCTTATGAAATTTCTGAAGTGTTAATTCGAATTTTATTATTATGAGTCTCATACACAAGTGTAGGTACTAAGGTTTATATAATAGGTCATTTATTTTCTGTTAATTCTTTGCCTTTTCTACTTTTCCGCCCACCTTCACCAGTACGCAAAACAGACTAAATTTAAACAGCGAGTGCAATTAGTATGTAGAGAGTGTAGTCTGGCAACGCTTTAGAGCTCCGTTGATCCAGGGATTCAGTAACCCATAAAACTGCTCATTACAAGCTGCTATCGCCGTAAGAATAGGTTATTAATTCACTTTTCTATTAGAAGCTAATGTCAGAAAGAGAAAAAAAGTGAGCAGAATGATTTAGGCGTAATTCTGATCGTATTCTTGTAACTTAAACACCTTGTATTAATTACAGAACAAGCAGGTAAACAGTTTTGTTAGGACTGAATTTTTAGTTTGTCAGCTACAAATCGTGTCAATAAGAATTAAGTTTCTTCTCTATATGAAATAAATTAAATTTAGCACATATTTTAAAAGTTTGAGACGATAATAATTCGCCTGAGTAAGAAAATTATGCAATGTAAAGGAAGTTAAGTTAATCCGAAACTCATCATGCAAATACAGGAATCACTCCAAATAGTAATGTACACTGCTCAAAAAAAAAAAAAAAAAAAAAAAAAAAAAAAAAATGGGACAGTGCTATATCTCCCGTTCTACTGGGCCGATTGACAAAATTCAAACTGCGTTTTTCATGTCTCGAAAGCGTCACTTAGGATATATATTAGATTTATATATAGCACTATTCTAACATAGGTATTTTGACACAAAATCGGACTTTTTCTGAAATAGCATACCAATTTTTTTCCATATTTCGATTCTACGACTCAAATTATGCCAGAATACCAAGTTTTGTAAAAATCGTACGAGTAGTTTTTAAAATATTAGCTCTCAAAATTTTAGCTCCTCAATGTTAATTGAATTTGGCAAATATTTATTAATATCTCTTTTTTTATTAAACCTTTTTGATTTTTCCTTTCACATTTCGAAATTTAGGTTCATTCCAAATAAAATTTACCCATTTTTTGTAATTTATTTTTTAAATTTCTATTTTTAAATAATTTTTATAAATTTTTCGAAAAAAAATTTGAATTATAACCTATAAAATTTTTACAATCATCTTAAAGTAGGTGTATTTTTAAGCATATCTGCAAAAAATTAGACTTTTTTATTCAAAATTTTCTAAGATATACACGAATTTACATATTTTCGCGTTTTGAAATTTGGCATCTTTTTTTTGAGCGATAATAACGCCAAATGTGGTTTATGGATTTTCGTTACAGTGAATTGCCACAGCTATTTTTAACCTTAAATTTCAAGTAAAATTTTACGGAGAATTAATTATATGATATTGTTTCTCTCAAAGATGCGTAATAAATATTTTTTAATACTATATAAAAAGCTATTTTTTAAAAATTATAGATGATATTATTCAAATTTTTAACTATTTTTTAAATTTCTCTCTTTCTTCCTTTTTAAAAAAAATAAAAGTAAATTTTTGTAAGAGTAAATTTTTACCTTCGGCGTTTTATCGTCTGCTACTTTACTTTAACTTCGCTTAATTCGAATTGTCCAAAACTGAGAATTTTCGTTTGATGTTTATTTGAATTTTATGAAAATATTTTATGACATTAACTGCATAATTTATTTCTAAACAAACTGTTGCTTATGAAGTGGCTGAAAGAGCGGCTGATACTATCATCCATATTTTTAAATCACAGTGTACTTTTATAGAAATATAAGATTTAGAATAATCATTTTTATAAAAGTCAAATTATGATATAAACATACAACCCTCTAGAGACTGAATTAATGGAAGTTCAATGGTTATGTAGAAATGATCTGCAGCTACTTAATGGCTGGATAAGTCAGCAGGTTCTGTGGACAATCCTTAAAATTCTAATTTAGAATGCAATTGTCAAGAACTGAATCCTGATCATCAGTAGTATAATAAGTAATTATTACGGTTATTAATAAATCCTTCTTATAAAGTAACTGCAAATATTTCAAAAAACTTTCTGTCTGAATGCAAATATTTTTAATTTTATATTAATCAAGATTGCACACGATATTATTTATTTACATATCAATTTTTACCATCAACTCTAGTAGAAGTTACAAATCAATTATATTTAATTAAGGATTGAATTGGATTGGATGGATTATTTAATTATGGCAAAGCACACGAGGGCTATCTGCCTAAAGGGAGGGATGCTTTCGTGGAGGACTTTCTAAGGGAAACTGGCTGGTATACACGTTACACATGGGGAAATCCACGAAAACGCCCATGCAGGCAGCCCGTTAGCGGGATTCGAACCTCAGATCGAACTACCAGTGTTCAGCGTCTTTACCGCTCAGCCGCTGGTGAGCTATTTAATTAAGGAAGGACCATCTAAGTTTAGAAACAGCGTACAGTAACAGCAATTCAATTATTGGCGCCGTATCTTTCATGTTACTCCCGATTGGCAAGCTATATGATTTTTAATGAGTAATCGAGTTTTGCTAGTAACTTCACTTGGAAATCACGCTTAAACTAAGTTAGTTGGTTATTTGAACATAGGAAAAACATGGGAGCTATTTGATTAAGATGCTTTCATAGAGAACCTTTGTAAGGAGAACATAGAAAACTATGAAAACCAACCATGCAAGCCTGGGTTAGACGTTGCAACAAACAATTAGTATTTAACAATCTTCAAATGCCAGGCAACTTATGAGGCTCCAAATAAATCTCCAATTTAATATTTTATTTGTAAATATTTAAAAAATATTGTTGTATTCTTAGACACAAAAAGCAGAATTTAAGTTTTGTTAATTCGTTAGTTAACTACTAAGCCGTAGTGCAAATGAATATTCAATTTCTTTTGCAATAATTGTATTCACTTAATATTCTTGGAATATGAGCTAAAGAAGGAATGTTCTCGCAAGATTAAAGAAGTGTTTAAATTCAGTGATATTAGGTTTGTCTTACAAGCTCAGGATAAAAACGATTCTGCAATTGCCGAGTAGTTGACTTGTAAATGGCTCTGAATTAAGCAGATGACTTTTAATCTTACGTTATTCAGTCAGAAAACATATTCCAAATGTTTTGTATTGCATGACAATGCATCTTTTCATTATTCAATAACCAGTCGGAGAACCGCTTGTGTTCCTAAAATAAGTATGTGTACTCAATCGTTCTGCATGTTCTTCAAATTTGTCTTCTTGTGATTTTTTTTTCTTTCCTAAAAACTAAAGTTGCTTCTCAAAGGAAAGTTTTTTGACAGTGAAGAGACAAAAGGAGTATGACATCTAATTTTAGAGGCATGTCAAAAACAGAGCCTCTACAAGCCTTCTCTTCCATTACATGTTGTGCAGTCAGACAAAAAGTTGCATCAGCGCAAATTCTATAATCTATTTTTATTACACTCTGATTATATTATTAAAATACAGTGAATATATACTAAATCTTTTACTTCAGCTTAAGTAATTCAGAATTCTTGACGGCATTATTGTCAGAACTAGGACTTAGAAATAAGTCAAATTAAATATTTCGATAACCCAATAAATTCAAGGTCGAAGTTTCAATATTTGGTTTTCGGAGGGAGGGGAAATTTTTTCAGTTTTGGTCCATTACCCTAAGTATATTTGCTTCGATTCTTTATTTTTCCATAAAAGCAAAAAATTTACGCATGGTATACATATAACGCATAGCTTCAAATTAAAATTTAATAATAAACAGAGTAGTTATAATTAAAGTTCCACATTGAAACGGTCATAAAAGGAAAACTACTGGATCAAATGTTATCAAATTTGGTAATCGTGTAAAGGAGGTCATGGGAATTTATTTTCCGCGAAAAAAGGAAGTTCGAAACCTCACCACCAGGGAAAATGGCGCTGTATGCAATATTGTTAAAGGAAATATGGGTCGGAATCTCACTTAACCTTTTGCTACACGAGTTTAATATGTTGTATACCCTTAAGAAACTTTGAATTAAGCAATATATCATTTAAAGGCGTTAAATTCGATAAACGTTGAGTGCGCCATCCGTGTAAGTGAGAAATTCGTCCGTGAAAACCACGAATTAGCGATTAGAAAATGTGAGATCGCAAATCACTCGCACAAGTGCGTACAAACTGGAAATCCCTTTCTGACAGATCGCTAAATTGTAATTTTTGAACCCTGAATTCGGCCCTAAAACATGAAGACACTGATTCAAAACGCTTTTAATCGATTTGGGCGAAAGAAGTCCCTCATGCTATTTACCTAGTTCCATTGAATTCTCCTACTGCATTCGATTGCATAGCAGTCATTCCACACCGTTTAGTGTTGCATGACAGCTAGTTTTATAATTGAACCATTTTTCTCTGAAGAGCAGTCGACAGCTGGACCACTAAGATTGCAGCTCACTTAGAGTCAATGTTAAAATGTTTGTGATACATGAACTGCAGTAAAGTGGCATTTTAGATACTACGATTTTTATGCAGAGCTTGGCCTAACCTCACGTGTGTCGCACAGTTACTTAGGCAACATTTCACGAATGAATGTCTTGTAGCCAACACTTCCCCTCTTCCTACCAGACCTCAACCTCTGTGACTTTTGGCTATGGGGTTATCTCAAAAGCACTGTTTATGGTGATAATCTAAACAATTTGGCAGAAATGAAAAATGTGATACACTGACATGTTCGTAACATTCCTCCTGATATGCTAAGAGCTGCTGTTGAGAATGCAGTAACAGGATTTAACTTGCTTTCGGAAAATGCTGGACGCTACATTGAACATGCTTTGTAACACGTTTCGGAAACTACGAGGGCTATCCAGAAAGTAGATTACGTTTTGGAATAAAAAAATAAACAATGTATAGGAAACAAATTTTATTATATACAGATGAAAGCCACACTCAAATACTACTTTTCTACATAGTCACCATACAAATTAAGGCATTTATCGTAGCGATGTACGAGCTTGGAAATTCCTTCGTCGAAAAATTCGGCCGCCTGCGCCTTCAACCACTTCGTTACCTCTTCTTGCAGCTGTGCGTCGTCATCAAAACGCTGCATAGCCAGCCACTTCTTCATTGCTGGGAATAGGTGGAAGTCGCTCGGTGCCAGGTCGGGACTGTACGGCGGATGAGGAAACAACTCCCACTTAAAAGATTCAAGAACTTTACGAGTGACATTTGCCGTGTGGGGCCGGGCGTTGTCGTGAATCAACAAGATCTTAGAGCTCAACATTCCTCTGCGCTTGTTTTGAATTGCTCTTCTGAGTTTTTGGAGAGTTTGGCAATACCTTTGAGAGTTTATTGTAGTGCCTCTTTCCAGGAAGTCCACCAAAATTACACCTTTTCTGTCCCAAGAAACAGTCGCCATCATCTTCCTTCCCGACATTGTTTGCATGCATTTCTTGGGTTTTTGGGGAGAACTTGTGTGCCCCCACTGCATTGATTGCAATTTCGTTTCACAGTTCACATGTTTCACCCATGTTTCGTCACCAGTAACGATGCGATCGAGTAAAGAGTCACCATCCTTATAGTAAGCGTCCAAAAAGTTCAACGCTGCAGCCATTCGCTGATTTTTGTGGTCCTCTGTCAAGATTTTTGGAATCCATCTTGCACAAAACTTGTGGTAACCAAGCTTTTCGCTGATGATTTCGTGCAACAAACTTCGCGAAATTTGTGGAAAACTCAAAGAAAGTTCCGTTATTGTGAAATTTCGATTTTCACGGACTTTAGCATCGAATTTTTCGAGAAGTTCGGCGGTCACTATGCTGGGTCTCCCACTTCGATCTTCGTCGTGAACATTGGTTCGGCCATTTTGAAATCTTATGACCCACTGACGCACTCCACCTTCAGTGATAATGTTGTCCCCATACACTTCACGAAGCTGCCGATAGATTTCTATCGGTTTACAGTTTTTTGCAGTCAGAAACCTTATTACTGAGCGCACCTCGCAGCTCGCGGGATTTTCAATTAACGCAGACATTTCAAACCGTCACAGTGTCTGAACGGAGCACAGCACGAACCTCTCACTAGCACGGCTAGATGCAGACTGAGCTGCGCAACGCTCTGACCCCAAGATGGCCGCGCTAGCCCCGCCCCTAGCGGACACAGACGGAAACGTAATCTACTTCCTGGATGGCCCTCGTATTAAACACATTTTAAACAGATATTTTCATGTCTTATTTCATTTAACAATATTGTATACAGCGCCATTTTCGCCCTGGTGGTGAGTTTTGGAGCTCTTTTTTTTTTTTTTTCTCGGAAAATAAATTCCCATAACCTCCTTTACACGATTCCCAAGTTTGATAACATTTGGTCCGGTAGTTTTCCTTTTATGACCATTTCAAATTGGAATTTTAATTATAACCACCATGTAAATTTAAAAGTTTGACAGTTTGGTTCATGTCCCAGCTTTAAAAATATAAATATAAATATAATATTTTATATAAATCCTCTTAATTTTTTCTCGCGTTACAGATTGTATAAAAAAGCGTGATCTTTAATATGATTTAGATTGTTTCAGCCGATATAAGAATCGAGTCACTCGGTGGTACAGAATAAACCTTGCTGGACTGTTTTATTTCTTTGTCATTTAGCAAAAATCTTTTAATTAAAATATTTATCCTTTGGACTTCGCTTTAAACTTTATTTATAGTTAAAATGACTAGAAAATGAAAAGCTGTCTTCAGCTGAAACGCAATTCATGTAATTCATATTTTAAAAAATTGAGAAGAATGCAAAATTTATGGGAGTCTAGCAATCGAAAAATCTTTATTTTCTTGTGTGAGCACTGAAAATAACTGTAGAAGGAAAGAAGAAAATTAGGGAGAAAAGTAAGCAAAAATTTGCAGGGAAATTTGGCTGTCAGACATACCAAGATGTTTAAAAAAGTTGGACGCTTTTGAATATACTTTCAGTATACTTCAAAGAATTTAGATGCTCAAAGAGAAAACACTTGGACGTGTACACTAGAAAATACCATCAATTGAGTTTGTGTTAACAGAAAAGATAAAAACGATATCATTGCAGATTAAAGTGAAGAGCGACTGGTTTTAGACTATATTGATGTATAAATTTAAATTACGTTATAGAACATCATATCGTATCATAAATGGAGAATCCCATGATTTTCTCATTCGAATTATTTGAAGATTCAGGAGTTTATCCAGTGATGTATGTGGATGTCACTTAAAGAGGTTTTTTTTTTTCCTCCTGGTGAAACAGCGGCCGAGCGGTAAAGTCGCTGAACGCTAGTTCGGTCCAAGGTTCGAATCCCGCGAACGGGCTGGTGGCATGGGCGTTTTCGTGGTTTTCCCCATGTGTAACGTATATGCGAGCCAGTTTCCCTTAGAAAGTTCTCCACGAAGGCATCCCTTCCCTTAGGCAGATAGCCCTGGTGTGCTTTGTCATAATTAAATAAACCAAAACCTCTTGATGAAACCAGTCTTTCCTTTCATCTCATACCTTCAAAATGTTTAGCCTCTAAAAACTGATAAAGGCTCTGATCAAATATTGATGAAATGGATTGAATTGGATTATTAATTTACGTCAAAGCAGGGCTATCTGCCTAAAAAGAAGGATGCCTTTGTGAAGAACTTTCTAAGGGAAACCAGTTGGCATACACGATACACATGAGAAAATCCACGAAAACGCCCATGCAACCAGCCCGTTTACCGGGATTCGAACCCCGGAGTGAACTACCAGTGTTTAGCGACTTTACCGCTCGGCCTTTTTGGGCCTTTATAAAATGGAAGCCGATAACTTTATTTAAAATGATTGTCAGAAATATCAAGATATTTCGAAAAGTTGGATGCTTTTTAATATAATTGCGGAATGCCTAAAGAAAAAGAGCAAGAATAAAGTATAATGCCTGAAGAAAAAGAGAAGAAAAATTGAATTTTTGGGTAAAATTTAATATTTGTATTTTTTTTTTAATTTAAAACTTTTTAATCTTATGATAATTGATTCTTACGATTTCAAAAATAAAATATTTGTCTAAAATATGAATAACATTTAAGAAACCAAATGTAGGATAAAATTGTGTAAAGCAATGGGCACAATTGTAAAACTGTTTAAAGCAGTGTATGCAAGTCATCCTAAGTTAAAATGTAGGTTATACATCTCTCCTATTTATATATATCTTTTCTGAACGGAACATTGAAAGGCGTGTTAACTGTGCTTTACTGTATTTTCTCTTTTAATAAATGCAGTTTTCAAACGCATCGTAGTCTGGGTTACAAAGTATTCCTCCGAAAGAAACGCAATTCAAATAAATAAAATCAAATTCTGGAAAATTTATATTAATAAATATATTTAAAATGCTCAGTTCGAAGGAATAAATAGAAAATTTTAAAAGAATTATCTGAAGAGACAATGCAACACAAACAATTAAAATAAAAGTATAAGAATTTAAAAATTACCTAAAATAATAACTATGACAAAAAATATATATAAAGAAAACTATTTGAAAAAAAATAAACGCTGCACCTTTATTTACGCAGTTCGAATAGGTAAATAGAAATTTTTAAAACAGTTATTCGAAAAAAACCATGCAACTTAAACAATTAAAATTAAATTCGAAAAAGAAAAAACTACTTAAAATAATAAGTTATAATTAAAAATATAATATAAAGAATATTATTTGGAAAAAAGGAACGATGGTGACTTTTTTTCCTCACACGGGAAAGGAAACTAGCTTGCCATATATTAAGAAGTTCGCCAAGTGAAGTATTCTTGGCGCAAACTGACAAAAATGTGCCAACATAAATTTGTGAATTTCTCCGTAAATTTCGCTCCAAATTTTACAAAATTTCATATTTAGGCGTAATTTGAGTCGTAGAATCGAAATATGTAAAAACATTGGTATGTTATTTCAGAAAAAGTCCGATTTTGTGTCAAAATACCTATGTTAGAATAGTGCTATATATAAATCTAATATATATCCTAAGTCGCGCTTTCGAGACATGAAGAACGTAATTTGAATTTAGTCAATCGGCCCAGTAGATCGGGAGATATAGGTCTGTCCCATTTTTTTTTTTTTTTGAGCAGTGTACATTATTTTATATTAAACATATTTGGAATCCGTTAATGGCGATTTCATACGGGCTTTTTAATAGCCTTCCTTTTTTGGAATAAGGTATTCTAAAGCTCTGGAATCATTTATTCAGCTGCCTTACGACCCTTTCAAGGAAGAAAATCTCTGTCATTTCACAGGGGACATTTCTCCGTACTGCTAAGTGATCATTAAATGCCTCCAGTACTATGAATGTAGCTGTCTGACTTCAGGGAGGTTAAACAATATTAATTGTTTTGTTTTCGATTCCCTGAAAGGAAAGACAGGTGATGTTGACGTGATAATGGACAGGCTTGTAATTACCGGAAAAAACGAATTAGACTAAAGATGTGAATAAAGGATCTTTTGTGTAAAACACTTTTGTCTTTAGCAACTTTGTAGCGTAATAGAGAACACTTCGAAAAGAGATGAGACCTTATAACTGAAAAAGTTTGATGTAACTATGCTGAAACTCTTACCTAAATATTCTTTATCCGTTCTTAAAATGTAGATAATGATTTTGTAATTTTAGAAGACGAAGTTAAGGTGTTATTCCCCTCTGTTTCCCTTGTTTCTTTCACCTTTAGGTCACCTTTTTTTTCCTTCTGTTCCCTTGTGTCTATTATGAATTTGACTGGTAAATTCCCTCATCAAATTTAGGATAATATTTGTTTCTTGTGACTTTCCTAGGGCATTTAAATTATATATACTAAGTTCAGACAAACGTATCAGTTATAGGCAAATATAACGAGATCTGAAATATTTGTAACTAGCATAGCTTTAGGATACGTTAATAAATCAGAAGAAGTATTAAAAATGAACATTTGTGAACTTATATATTTATCATGCTTATTTCTCTTCTATTTTTGCAAAATTAAATTCGAAATTGTCTTTATATATCAGAATTTAGGTTCTGTGATAAAATCTAGATTAATAAAAACCAACAACAATTGTGTTTATAGTACATAATTGGATATAAGTAAGTTACATAGCGTACTCTAATGTGAATTATAGACAAATTATGAAAACGTTTTTATGAAACCAGTTTAGTACATTGACTGATCGATCAAGCAAACAGCAGCCATGTGCTCTGGGAGGAACTACTTAGGAAAATATAGGAAACAATTTTTTTTTTTACACTAAATGACTGCAAAATGAAAAACAATTGGTGACATTACATTTCGAGCAAATCAAACTTGGAGAAAATATTAGTATTAAGTAACTTTTAGTTAAGATGAATCGTGCTTGTACCGAAATGAAATCAATGAAAGTGCGCGTAATACTATTTCATCAAATTTTGAGAAATATTAATACCTAAATATGGCTTTAGGATACGTTAATAACTCATATTAATGAAGATACTACACAAACAAACAGCTAGAAAAACGAAGTTTACCTTAGCTGAGAGTTACATAAAAAATGAATTTAACATGATTTGATGTTACTGCTAATTTAAATTATAATTTATATTTACATATTTTTTATCTTATATACACAAATACAGAGACACTACACATGTATACATATATATATATAACGTTTACGTTTGGCACTGTCGACTACAATAAAAAAAGAGGTGCACAACTAGATAATGTAGCAATGCCGTATTCAAAATTTCATCATTCTACAGTTAATCGTTTTTTGAGTTATGCGAGATATTTACCTACGTACGTACTACAGATGTCACATAAAATCCGTTTTGAATCCATTTTACAATCCACTTTGGAAAAAAGATTTCTTTATTCTGTGCGTTAAGTACAGCTGTTACGAAAAAAAATATTATCCCAATGGATTTGGTAGCTGTCAAAATGGATGTTTCCGTTAAACTGAAATAAAAATACAAACGCAGTTTCCCTTGATTGTTGGTCAATTTTAGTGCACAGTTCTGATCATGGTGTAAAATAATTGTTCTATTTCATGCAAACCGAGCAAAACTTCACTCACTATTGCAAAATTTTTCATCATGAAATGAAAATCGATCGATCTCATAAAGAACCCTTAAAATGTTTTTAAAATCAATGATTGTAGACCGAAGACTGTGATTTTTTGAAGTTTTTTTAAAACCTTCAAAATTAAATTTAAAATGATTGAAAATAAAAGCAGCTGTATTTCATTAACCCTTCTGAAGAAATAAGAATTCCACAACTAAGGAATTTAAATCCATTTAAGAGTTATAAATCTATCTAAATTAAAAGCAATTATAATTTTTCAACAAAAGGCATTGAAATTTACTATACCTGAGCGCCTGGGCTTAGATAATTTATGCCGGATGATGTGGCATTGAGCATAGTGGTAGACGTGGGGGTTGAAGGTGTTGGCACACGCCTCTCACTAGGGGAGCTTCCAGTCAGAGAAGTGTATGAAATGCGGAATATTCGAAAAGGTTTTACACCATCAGCAGAACCTGGAGGACCGCTACCAGTTGCTGCAAAATATAATAGCCAAAAACATAAAAACTGGTAATAGTGAAATCAAAATTGAAACATTTTTTTCAGTTTATAAATACATTTTAGCATGAGGCATTCCTACAATTGTGCATTAGAAAACAGAATTATAGACATGCATCAATAAAAAGATATAAATGCAAACAAGTTATGAAAATAACAACTTAATTAATAAAATCCTGAAGTCAGTTCGAAAAAGAAAGCAAGTTTTTAAAGCTGTAAGAAATTTTATAATATATCAATGCTTCCACTCTGCATTTGATATGCAATTATATATGTTGGCCTCTATATATCAGTCGAAAGAGGATTTTTATTTTAATCTTAATGTAGCTAACTGCCACTCTCAAGAATATTGGATTTGCTTTGTATGGTCTTTGTTCGCTTTAGATCACCAGAAGCTAACATAAAAAGGAGCTGAATTAGATAATAAACAATTTTGTGCTACGTAACCTATTGTCAAATTGAAATTTTCTGAATGAGGAGATAAGAAACAGTAACCACTGATAAACGAACCACCTGTCTGGAACTGAGATTTAACTACGAATTTTTTTACCGCAACAACTTTAATATACGTACGGTATTGGAGCTGAAATTAGCGCGGTTGCTGGCACGAGACTTGCCCTCCAAATTGATCCTCGTTAAAGGATTTAGCGTGTATTCACTCCAATTATGGGTTCTCAAAAAAGACCCATGTAATTATTCTTCGTCGCTACCTCCCCGTTCTGGTAGAGGGTAATTTCTGCACAGGTTGCCTTAACGGTATGTCGAAGCCATTTCTCAGACTCCCGCAACGGAATCGATCCCTGATTCACCCGTCACCCTTACGACCACGATAAGGTATGGTAACTTACCGTCGACAGTTGCTAAGGCAGACTCTTGAAAGGATACGTCACCGGTACCAGCCCACACGAAAGCCGGAAGTTATACCACATAATACGGACACGAGGTCCGATTGGTTTTGGTCTTATAAAAGTGCTAGTCCCCAGTCGACGGATTTTTTCTCACAATGTAATAAATGGCCTTTCAGTTCCTAGAAAATAGTTTGCTTTGAGCTGAACCTCTGCTGAATTCTTCTTATTAAAACAAATGCCCTGAAGAGCAGTTGTACCAGGCTTGATTCACTTGCACGTAAGAATTATTTCGATAAATATATTCCCCTTGAAATTTGATTATAAGAGAGATACTAAAAACTGAATTACAAAGGATAATATTGTAATCATTCACGATCTACTGAATTACGACTGACTATAAACGTTTCATACAGAGAGTCCATTCGACACTCTCTATTTTAATGAATTCGGGAAAATAATTTCTCTGTGATGAAATGAACAATACCTTTGGAACAAAAATTGAATATCCGATAACATTTGTTCAAATATTCAAATATTTACGGAAATGTAATTTACTGAAATTGAATCTAACGTGTTGACCTTAGTGCCAGGATATATGTTTCCACATAGTCATCTGAACGGATTTACAGAAAATCGTCGGAACTATTGTGTAGAGTCTGTGCTGCACTGTATGAAAAATTACATGAATTCGAGTACTTCAAGAAACGATGTGCCATTGTGAGCATTTTTACACTTTAATGGCAGTGAGCGATCAGATGAGAAATGCAAGCACTTTTAAAAATCATCATACAGAAAATCGCAATCAGCTCAACTTCAATAGTAATCGGAGTCGGTAACTTAAAACACACGTACCAGTGGTATGCTTCTCTTTCACATCACATAAACAGAGACACAGGACAAGCAGCATAGAAAGCGTCCACTAGTGTGTGAGAGGTAAAGTTACTGAATATTGCTAGTTCAACCTGGGTTCGAATGCAAGCGAACACGCTAGTTACATTGGTTTTTAATGATTTTCTCTGTGTGTAACGTAGATACAAGCCACTAGCCCTCAGAAAGTCCTCCACGATAGCACCTCTTCCCATAGGCATATAGCTCTAGCGTGCTTTCCCTTAACTCTTTCGCATCGAAGTCGCCCCAAACATTCAGACATCGGCTGGACGCCCGAAACGCCTGAATAATTTCCTACCAAGTGCTTTCCCCCATCACGTTACTGCATTACTCATTGCTTTCAGGTGTTGTTAAATCACATGTCAATCATTCTTTTGAAGCTACTAAAAGTAGCTTCCTTGTTTCCTTTGTTCCTTCCTTTCCTTTGTTTACTGTCAGTGTTTAGCTTTTGATGCCCGAAGTTGCAATCCCGTCCCAAGGGAGAACTTCACACAGTGTCAAAGCGTCGAAGAAAGAAGTTCTCGCTTTACTTAAGTAAGGCTATTGTTAGCGCTGTAGTATTCAACTTGTCATGGGGGAAGGAAAAGCATTCCAAGAGAAATTCTTAGATACGGGCGTTTTCGATGTTTGGGGAATTGAGATTTTGCCCTCTCTCGAAGCGAAAGAGTTAATCAAATAAACCGAATCAAATCCGAAGGAGGTGTGCTATGACTATATATGACAGAATAGACAGCATTCTGAATAATCGAAAAACCAGCATTGCACCATAACATTAGAAGTATGCAACTATCGTAATGAAAATAAAATACTAAGGGAAGTATGAAGCAGAACGGAGGAAGAGCATTGCTGCAGAGGTGCAACTTGCTTAGAATGAAAGTAATACCTAATAATAGTGCCAAGAAGTACCTAGTGCTTTACTTTTTTCAAACGCTACAGAGATAAAACTGCATAATTTATTATTGAAGGATATTTTAAAATTTAAACAGAAATCCCAACTATAGAGATAGTATAATACAGATTTATATATTTAAAATAATTTTATAATGTAGTTATGTCCTTACAGTGGGGGGATGAGGGTGGTGAAAGACTAGGATCACGGTCCATCTTGTCGACCTTTACCCGCTCCCTACGCACCTGGAAAAATTCTGGAGCGGTTGTAGCAAATATGATGTCAGCCTGTAAACACATACGAATAGGTATGAAACATATCCACCTATAGCCTCAAAACAATAAAATACATAAACATGATATTTAATAATACCATAAACTTACATTACATGCGTAAACGTATATAAATATTTACAAATGTTCCTAAACTTTACGGTATTTGGAAAAGAAATTACATTAATGTTCATAAAATTTACTTCATCATTATAGGAAGCAGAGTAAGTTTATTAAATAAATTGTTACCAAAATTACATAAATCAAAGAAAAATTCAAATTAGGCAAGAAGTCCCGAAACGAAGTACTCAAAAATAGCTTTAGCTGTAAACGTTATAGCATCTAAGATAGAAAATTTGATATACGGCAGCATAAAAGGTATATACGAGGCGTATTCGGAAACTAAGTACCGTTTTGAAAAAAAAAAAAAAAAAAAAAAAAAAAAAAAAGTAAAACAATTTTTTGAATCCAATTTTATTTTTAGATGAAAATACATGTCTTAAACTATTTTTCAACATAGTTTCCGCCAATGATCAAACACTTGTCATAGCGGGTGACCAGTTTTTGTATATCATCGTCAAAGAAACTTACCGCCAGTTTCGATAACCACGACTCCACATCATTTTTCGTGTCATCGTCAGATCGAAAGCGCTTGCCACCAAGCTCGCGCTTCATATGCAGGAACAAGTGATAGTCGGACGGCGCCAAGTCCGGGCTGTACGGCGGGTGATCGAACTGCTCCCAATGAAACTGTCGAATTAACGATTGAGTGACACCAGCAGTATGGGGCCGAGCATTGTCATGGAGCAACACAATTCCTTTACTGAGCATTCCTCTTCGTTTGTTTTGAATGGCACGCCTTAGTTTTGTTAAAGTCTCACTATATCGTGCCGCATTAATGGTTTCACCTCTGGGAAGAAATTCAGTAAGTTTGTTCACCGTTTTTTTAGTTTCCTATCCCAGAAGACAGTGCACATGATTTTTTGTGATGACATTGTCACTTTGAACTTTTGTTTTTTCGGAGAATGAGTGTGTCTCCACTCCATCGATTGTTGTTTCGATTCTGGTGTGAAATGACACACCCAAGTTTCATCACCTGTCACAATTTGATTTAAAAAGTTTTCTCCCTCATCACTATACCGCGTGAGAAATGTCAGGGCACTACCAAGTTTGTTTTGTGAACATCAGTAAGCATTTTTGGAACACATCGGGAACACAGTTTGCGATAATTCAAGCGGTCAGACACAATTTCTAACAAAACAGTACGTGAAATTTGTGGAAATGCATCTGAAAGAGTTGTCATTGTGAAGCGTCTGTTCTCATGAATTGCTTCATCAACTTTCCTTACCAAAAATCATCGGTGACAACATAAGGCCGACCACTCCGAGCCTTGGCGTGGACATTTGTTCGACCTGCATTAAACATTCTTACCCACTTTTTCACCATTCCATCACTTATCGCGTATTCACCGTAAACTTCTGTCACTTGACGATAAATTTCGGCCGGTTTAACATTCCTCGCGTTCAAAAATTTAATCACGGCACGAATCTCACAGTCAGCGGGAGAACTAATTGTCTTAAACATTTTGAATGTGCACAGCAAACTGAAAATACAACATAGAGCAACCAAAATGGCGACAATTGAAAGTCAGTGAAAAGAAAGACTAGTGCGCATGCGCGGGACGCCTGTCAGAGCGCTGCGACGGCGCTAGAATGAAACGGTACTTAGTTTCCGAATACGCTACGTAACAATATATATATTTTATAAGGTATTTCTACCGCCTTCTTAGCATGCCTTCGTGGTGTCGTGGTCAGCATACTCGGTGCGCATTCGATAAATCCATGGTTCGAGACCCAGCGAGGGCATTGTTCATTTTTCATCGCTCCTGCTTTCAAAAATCCTAATGTCTAAAAAGGTGGTGGATGATGATACTCCATCACCAAGGACTGTGTCCCCTAATTCCCAGTCGCCCTTTAAAGGGGAAAATTATAACGTATTTCTCCCACCTTCTTAGCATGCCTTCGTGGTGTAGTAGTCAGCACACTCGGCGCGTACCGAGAGGTCCGTATTTCGAGTCCCGGCTAAGGCATTGTTCATTTTTCATCTCTCCTCCTTCCAAAAATATCCTCATGTCTCTACAATTTCTGATCGTAATTTGCATTATTCTTAATTTTATTTCATATGGATTATTGTAATTCCTACAGATTGCAGAAATTAAGCAAAATTTTTTAGTTATTTTTAGAAAAGGTATTAGTAAATTATATTAGGAATAAAGTATATTAAGAAAGTAGTAAGAAATAATAACACAACATTTTGAAACTGAAGTGTAAGAGAAAAGAAAAATTGCATGCAAATTACTTTTGCTGTGATTAGTTTCAGACTGGGCATAACCATGCTTGATACAAGGTTTCCATTGATGACAAGTCGTATTTCTATGGTGTCAGCTGTAAACGCCATTACATACGGAAAGGCACAGACTGCAAAAATAGATATAATGTAGATTACATTAATTTTAGAACCTCAATACTAGGGATTAAATATAAATAATTATATTTTTTGAAATTACACAAAAAGCAGATATTTGTTTGCACTAAGTTGCAGATTAAACGAAAAAAATCTCAATGATGCAAATTATGATTTATATTGGCTATGAAATTTCAGAAAGGCTTATAAAAGTATTTTATGTGAGAAAATTATTTATTCACAAGTTTGTATTACAATGATGCAAAATGTAATACTCATTTTCTCATTTCCAGGGTGAACTGGATCCCTTTGGCTTTCCGTGTTATACAAATTCAGAAAATAGCCCCTACAATTCGGGAATAATCTCTACAATTTATTGGAAGTATAAAAAAATCCTAGTTATTGCACTGTTGACTTATAAACACTTTTCTTTCTATATTTAATTGCTATACAACTTTTACAGTCATAAAAATCAGTAATAAAGACCACATCTAAAAGGCATTAACGCAGAAATCATCATATTAATTGATTTTGCACAAAGATTTGAGAACAATTAAGTGATATATACGTGAGAAGAAACATTTTATAAAAATTATTCTGATTTAAAAATGCGATACTCAAGTGGAAGCTTCATCAGGAGTATTTAGTAGGTTGGAGGACTTTGCCTTATTTTTTTACCATTCGTAAATAATTTTTTTTTCTCTGATTTTACCATTCGTAAATAAATGATCTAATTCTTGAAGCTTCTGACCGATATTTTACCTTCTTACAGTGCGAGAATAGGACTCCATAGTTTCTATTTTGCTTACTTCAGTTATTCAGAAAACGGGTTTATATGCAATGACGATAAGTACCTCCTGTTTCAGCTGAACATTATTGTAAAGATTTTGTTTCGGTATTGAATTATGCTCGGGGTAGACTCTGTCTACTTAACCGTCAAAATTGTTGAGCATTAACTCTTTCCTACTTGATCTATTAGACCAGGCGATTTTACGATAATTGTGACAACGTTAGCAAATACATGGTTTACATGGTTTTTAATTAAGCCAATTCAAAAGTAATTTTAAGCAACAGTAGTTTAATCACAGAACTCTACCAATTTCTTTAAAATCGTATTGTACTTATTACTATACTCTTGTCGTATATAATATTGTTTTCTGTCTTTTCCTAAATATCCAATCTCTGCACCGAACAGCATCATAGTAGTTCCCACGTGAGCATCATTCACGCTCTCTCCTGCTACAAATTGTAGGTAATGTGGTATATGACTGAGGTTTTCAAACCAAAAGTCTTATCGCTCAGTGGATGTTTTTGGAACTACTTTCAACACTATAATGTTGCCGTCCATTTTACTCGAAGGGTCCAGAGTTACGAAACGAGTAACTATAAATCGAAAAAAGGTTGCCGAAGCCTGGCCTAGAATGTAGGGAAAACAAATGGGCGATCTGGAATGATATTAGAATTGCATGACAGATTGTCAAATTCTTTGAGACTGAATGCTATGAGATACCCTGCGTTTTAGCTTTTATATCAATTCATTCATTTAAATTTTATAAAATTGAAATTATGCTTTAAAAATATAATTCCAAAACTTAATAATAAAAATTTGGCCTGCGCGAAATGTATAATGAAGTGGTCTGCACAGAAATAGGTAAGGTATTTAGTAGGTTGGAGGACTTTGCCTTATTTTTTTTGAAATGATCTGCATTATTTATCCTCTCTATTTAAAAAAATAGATTTAATGTTATTTATAGACTGGTATTTCATATCACGTAATAGCCACAGTACTTCTCCGAATATGTGCATATTTGTCAATTTACGCCAATTTTCGGGATGGGGGAGGGGCAGTTAAATCATAAAATTCCTGATTATCCTGAAATTACTATACGAATTGACTTTCTAAAAATTAAATTTTCACGTATGTAATTCTATCAGATATTAATAACACGTTTTTTTCAGTGTGCATCAAGAAACTCTAAACATGATTATTATGAACATTTAAGTTGTCAAATGAAAATAAAATTAATATAAATTTTCAGGTATAAAGTACAGTACAGCAAATATTTTTTCTTAACTGATGGCACATTACCAATTGCTTCGGGAACAGCATTCCACTGGAAATCGAATTCACTAGTGCCTTCCTCAAAAAGCTTTTGAAAATGTGTCATATCTGAAAATGGAAAAACACAATTTGAGGCACATCAAACACAGGTTATAAATAAATAAGTATAATACATGTAAGAAAATTAAAAAAAAAAACAGCAGTAGTAGTAGTAATAGAAATAATTAAGTACGGAAATGTTAAAGTCTTCTGCACAACAGAGCTAAAAATATGTAAAAGATGATAAACATAAAAAATAAACAATGATTTTCATATGATAATTACTTATGAAAATTATGGGTTTATAAAATTTAGATCAATTCGCTAATGCCCGCAGATAGAGTATCATATATATTTGAGAGAAACTCTGTCCAAACAAAAAAATTATCTATTAATCAAATAATTTCTGACATTTAATTAAATATTTTAATTCTATTAATTTCTAACATTTCGTATCAGTTCTAATTAAATTTAAGTCATTAGACATTTCAATTTTTGTGGAAGAGACCAAAACTAATCAAAGCAGATCACAAAATTTGTTCATTAGTGGATTTTGTTCATTACATGTTCGCATCTCAAAGGAGTAAACTTTAGCAAGTGTTCAAGCAAATGTTAATGATAGAGCTCTATTTACTTTGAATGATTAATCGCAAATAATAGAAGCATGGGCACTACAGGTCATTAAAAGTGTTCCATCAGAAAGGAAAGCAAATAGCATAATCTTATTTATTGCACATATACAACATAATGGAAAAAAGACATGATTAAATCTGAAGGTGGTTTAGGGTACAAAGCGTGCGGAATTAAGTACACAGAGCTGTCATCGGTTGAGCTTTGAGTCGCAATCAGCTTGGCTGACACATACGACACATACGAGTAATCTATTTAATGCAGTTCCATCTCTAATCCAAGAAACATAATGGTTGACGAGTGGTAGCGTACTAAGCTGCCGGCAGCCTATGACCGGACGTTCTCAATGCGTGAGATATCTGGAGAACTTACAGCATAATGAAAGGAAGACATGATTAAATTTGAAGTTAGTTGGCGATACACAGCATGCCCATGATGGCCAGGGCAATAGTTGAACACGCTGCGTAGAGGAATATGCGGGCATGGGCAATATGCGGTCGAGCATGATCTTGTTGAAAGATGACCTGACACATGCCTCATTCAGAGGGCACATCCACGGGCTTTAACATCAAAAATAGAAAGGCAGCTGTCTACATTACCGTCTGTGTGAACAAGAAGTGACCGGGATGTGTACTCAACGTCACTCCATATCAGGACGCGAGATGCCAGACCCGTATGACGATAACAAATTGCAAGCTAGCGAAGTTCGTTTACCTCAGTGTTTCAATACAGGCCATCATGATGTTGTACGCCAAATCGGGATTCGTTTAAAACAAGACGTGATGTCACTCCTGTGTCCAGTGTCGTCATTCGTCGCAGCACTATATGTGCGAATGCATGTGCAGCAGTTCTAAGGCAAGCCACAACAACGGTCGCAGTGCTATCTATTCGCGGTTCTGCAGATGAAGTCGCATTTTCCGAATGGACAGTGCAACGTTACTTGTCGTCATGGACATGAATTAAGCTCCCGATTCAGGATACGTGACCTCCGGTGGCTCGGTCCCGCTGAGATCCTGTATGGCATTTAGTGTGACTATCCGTCGATATAAAATAGTTATGGGATTCCTACCAACACGAGCAGCAATGTTTTGAGACAATAAATTTCAGTACACACAAGACACGATCCAGCCGCGGTCAAATTTCGACACGTGCTGGTTTTCCTTCTTACACGAGCCATAACATGAGACACAAATAAACCAACGTTCAAATGAAAAACTCGCTGTGTAATGTAGATAGTGTTACTCATACTTGTTTTGTGCTTTTATGCCGGAATGTAAATCATTTGCATATCCCAGCATGTAGTAGCTTTCATGGAAATCTGACGTTTATGGTATGTCGCTTCCATGGTGTAGTAATTTTAATAACCATCAGTGTAAAATAAGAAGCATCATAAACTGTAATTACCAAACATTCATGATTTATAAAAACGATTTGACGCAGTTTGGGAGCACTTACAGAAACGATGATGAAACTTCTTATTAAATAATTTCTTAAACGTCTTATTAATTTAATATATTATATTAAAGCTGTGATTGATGAATAATGCGATATTTTTTAACCCTCTCAGCTTTACGGCCGGAAAATTCCGTACAGAAGGCTATCTTCTATATTCATTATACATGAAAATTTTTGCTACCTTTTAAATGTATCTGACTTACGTTTGGATGTACATTGGAAGGAAAGAAATCAAAGTACAAAATGAGATAGTCGCTTTTTAATTAAAATCAAGAAAAGATCTTGACATTTTGAGAAACTTTGAAATTTCAGAGCTTAACCCGTAACGCTCGAAGGGAAGCATAATGTTTTCTACATCTAATTCGCTTAGGGTCTCATAAGAAAATTGTCTGATTAAGTAAATAGGGCTGCATTTCTCAAAGATTGACTAAAGTGATATTTTTCATAATAATAATAAAAATGCAACACTATTACGTGAGTATTAAATAGGAAGCTAAACTATCCGCAAAAACAATTATAATTTAGAAGAAGAGAAACAGTTTTACAAGGAGGCATACTGAAAAATGATTTTCACCCACATAGCTTAGCTGCTGTTTAATTTAAGCTTATGCCCAGTCGATAGTTCTAAAAGTGTAGATCTATGAAATATCGATAATAAGTTTACTGTGAGAGATGCCGAATTTCTCTTCAGCACACGTTAATAAATTTTCTTCTTCTTAAATCATGGATGATAACATTAGTGCTTGCTAAATTATATAATCCGTTAAAAGAAAACAAAAAAATATCCATGTTTAATTACGATGAAGTTCAATGATGTTTGCTCCTAAAGTATTGTTATAATTCCGAATTAAGAAAACTTTTTTTTTATTTTTAATACTTTAACTTCAAAACAATAGTCGCTTGTCTATTAGTAAATGTTTCATTTTGTGCAGTATAGCTTTATATGACAACAGGATCAACAATTTTTTCCCAAGCATTTACATACTGAGTAATTTTACAAATTTATATTCGCTGAATAGAAATAATTTGAAACATTTATGCTTTTTTTTTAAATAAAAGTCTCTGAGTTACTTTTCTTAATTATAATTTAAAACAAATCTTAATTATACGCACTTCATGCTTGAATTTTAATGCTGTGATTGTTATTATTAGCAAAACTATAAATCCTTCATCTTTTCGAATATAGAAAATAACATTTAGAAAGACAGATTATTGATTTCTGTTAACGAATTGCTGTTATAAATGCCAATAACAGCTGTATCCAGATTTTTCGTGGGCAAGAAATGCTTGAAACAAAAATATTGTTTATCTTAAGCTGCTTGAAGTTATCTTAGCGTGGGAAAAAAGAATGTAGGATATCAAGCTGGAATAAAGCCAAAGCTTTTACTCGAAGAACAGTTAAAATATTTATATCATATGAAATAAAATGCCCACCAGCGGTACAGTCGCTGAATACCGGTAGCTCGGTCCGGGGTTCGAGTTCCGGCGAATGGACTGCCTTTATAAGCGTTTTCATAGTTTTTAAACTATGTACAACGTGTATACGAGCCTGTTTCCCTTAGAACGTGCTTTTTTTTTTTTTTTTTTATTATTACGTGCTTCGCCCTTAGGCACTACACGGAAAAGGGAGGGATGCCCCGTGGAGGTCTTTTTAAGGGAAACTGGCTCGTATCCACGTTACACATGGGGAAAACCACGAAAACGCCCATGCAGCCAGCCCGTTCGCCGGGACTCGAACCCCGGAACGAACTACCAGTGTTCAGCGGCTTTTACCGCTCGGCCGCTGGTGGGCCTTAGAACGTGCTTTGCCTTAATTAAAAACAAAGAAAGAAAGTAAAACCTGTAAAATAATATGTATACTTACGATTATAGCACAACAATAATTCTGCTTCGTCGTCTTCATATATATCAATTGCTGCTATGAGATGACCCTGAAAACATAAATTATCATTGTTTTTATTTAAATTAATATTTAAATGTGCTTAGTAAGCAACCAAAATATGTAAACGTAAATGAACACGTAGCTTTGATATCGCGTTCAAAAGTACGAATTTGCAAGCTGCTTGTTTCCAAATATACACATCTAAAGGTTATGGTATGTGTTTGCATTTTCCCTCTTTTCCTAACCCGAAGATATTATGACTTTAACATAATACATTTTTATGCGCGCCTCTCTTGTGTGTAAAATGTCCATAGACAGTCTTAAAAATAGTGAAATTGCAAAAAATGCTGATTCGTGGTTTTCGACCTACGATATCTGATAAAATAAATATAAGGAAATATTCAAAATTAGCGCCTTTTTTAATAATTGAAGAATTAATGTCTTTCATTAATAATTTTATTATTTGACATATTTTCTTACTAACAATAAAAATAAATCTAATACACATAAATTGTACTTCATACATGAAAATTTCCATTTACAAATAAAATAAGTATTTGATATACAGATCTTCCTTTCTTTTATATTTTAATTTTACTTCCTTTTTCTAATTACTGTAAGAAAAGCTTAAATTTGAATAACAAAAACTTAAATTTCTACTTAAATTTGAATAATATAATGCAAATTCTGAAAGGAAAAATAAGTGTTCTAGCTACAACGTGAAATATAGTAGTCTTTCTATTTTCTATTATTCAAAATTCGAACAAACGTATTACGCTCCGAATTAACGAGTCTTCAAGTTTCGCATCTTATATTTATCACAGTAAGTAATGACTATTTTTAATTTATAGAGCTGCAGTAATTAATATAACTTTTGTACCGATATTAGATATAAACAAGTAAGCACATAGATATTAGGGAAATTCAAGATATCTCAAAGTTTTAAAGACGTCATATAAAAAATTATTTAATTTTTTAGAGTGTTGTTGAAATTAAGAGAGAAATCAATATTTTTCAAGTCTGTTAAAGAACTGGATTAACTGATCAGCTTAAAAGAATTATTAATAATTGCTTAGAAAGTTTTCAAATAACTTAATAAATCAATCAAAACAATAATAGAATCCGATCAGATTTCAAAATTCAGTATAATTATTTCATGCAGCGAATAAAAGAAAGTATTTCTGAGCAAAACTGGAAATAAAACTTTTGATTTTTGACGGTAAATAAATTACTAACCACGGAACATCTGAGATTATTTGCCGTAGGTCGAAAAACAAATCTACAGAGGAAGCCTTTCTACAATCTGCAGAGGAAAGCATTTCTAAAAGTACAGGATACGTATGTGGAGAAGGTTAAAAGGCAGTTTTCTAGTACTTTTATTCACTTAGCAAACAAAATAAAAGAAAACAAAACATACTCTTATGTATCATCAGTTATAAAACAGCTAACTCCCGTTCGTATTTTAAATATTATTGCAGGCAGACGTTATTTTGTCGTTAATAACATTATCGTGCAACGCGTTCCTCTGCTGTAATCGTTAGCTTACTTATGCAATCTGGCAATAGAAAATTGACCAAGAACTGAAAGCAAGTGATTAGATGTTTCTCTGCGAGACAAAGAACATCGCATTTTGAAGGCTGACTGAAATAAAAGTTCCGGTTTGAGAATCTATGTTGAATTTTAAGAAAGGAGAAATTTGTGCATTTTGGAATACATGAGTTTTATATGGAAATATAGTAGAACCGCCATTATACGAGCTTTGATTAACAAAGGTTCCGTATCCGAGTCTAAAGTAATAAATAAACAATCTGGGTTTTAGCAATGATTTTAACCATAAAGATAAGAACCCCATCGTTAGCTCGAGATCGGTAGCCTCGATTCTTGCGCATTTTAAGTGAAATATAATAATTTTTTTTGGTTTAGTTTTTGTTTTTGCATAGGAGCCAGAGTATATATAGCTAGAAATGCAACAACAACGCAGCACCATGAGTGACTTTTTACTGGTGTGTTTTAGTGTCTACCTATTTGCTTGTTAAACAATGGCTGTTAGAATATGGTTAGTTTAGGTTAGGTTTAAGTGCAGGGGCCACTTATTATTTACGCTGAGTAAGTGGGTAAATGACCCTTAACACTAGCTATCTAGATTAATAACGCGTTCTTGGGGCGCACAGTGCCATTCTGGTCCGAGGAGCTACTGTTATCTAGTGCATCCAACATTGCAGGCTCTGCTACCTCTAGCAGTGTCAACATTTGTCTCGTCTTATGTAGCACATTATCTCACAATGCACGCTATCGCACATTATCTCGTCTTATGTAGATTGATGCTATTGTTGAAGCATTTAGCACATTATTTACATTTAACGGTTACTGAATGATTTAGATTAACTATAGCAAACTCGATCAGACTGAATATTTGTTGTCTACAGTTGTGTACAGATCACTGGATATTTTACGTTTTTGAATACAGAATATATAGATAACAGATCATGGAATTTGTTCACATGTGCATGATAACACATTCATTGGTTACAGTGTGATTCAATGGTTACAGTGTGATTACATTAATACTTAATCCATATTATGCACTTCATGAATTTTGTTTACTTACACAGTGTATACACTCAGTGGTTATAACAAGAATACACTGATGTTCGAAGTGTTCATCATATCGCTATGTACCTGCATGAATTCTGTATGTTAGTAAATTTCTTAAGGGTATGCATTTATTTACATGTATTTTCATTATTTGTCATTCAGATTAAATTGCTGATATTACATATATTGTTCATTCAAATTATATTTTACAAGGAAATAAGTTCATGATTTCGGCTGTTAAAAGAACATAAATTATTTTTTTTGCGTAATAAGCAGTGGACAGCTTCAATTTTTAAATCATGTTTAAAAGATAGATGAGAGTGAGCTATATTACGAGATAGTATATTTTTAAAACTTCTTCTTTATGAAGTAAGAAAATGCATAATGAGCAGTAAATTTAATTAGAACCAATGTATTGTGTAACCACACAAATAATACGACATGAATGATATCGACCCAACAAATCTTTTAGCTGTGCTTTCTCTGTAATTATTACTGATTATTGATATTATCTATTATTATTGATAATTATTATTGATATTATCTAGTCAGAAATTTTAATTTGAAGACCGAAGCCTAGAATTACTTTTATAAAGTTCCACGTAATTCAGGAATATTTTTATATTTGTATCATTATTTTAATTTGTGAATGATTGGAATTTAAGAACATTTTACAGGGATGAATTTATGTATCACTAAAATTGAAACATTTCTGTTCTTCGGTGTAATTATTCATCATATGCTACTCGAATAAACTAATCTTATTATTTTTAAATAAGTAATACCAAGATAACAGTTTGCATTTAAGAAGCATGTTGTAAAATTTTACAAATATATTCAATTAAAATTCACGAACATTAATGTTATCTCTATGATAAATTTAATTTTCACGTGGTTTCTAAAAATTTTTATTTGTTTAAAATGATTCTTTCTTTATTTTCTAATCATTACTTAATATTTCGAACTGAAAAAAAAAAATACTTTGAAATACTTTGAATACTTTGAAAAGTAAACAAATATTTTCACATAAGAATAAAAAATAACGAATACAACACACAAATACAAATCTATTTTTAAATGCAACTCATCAATTTACGTTCTTACCACAAAGTTGTCGACAGCATTTCTAAAATAAGTATTTTGTTAGCTTCCTCGAGGTCAAATTATTTAACAAGTTTTAAAACATACAGATTTTAATAACAAAATATATCTCTTTGTTCATTAAAATGCAAGTACCAGAAAGGCTTCATTCCTGCATTTATCTTATTTACCCCATTTTTTTTTAAAAAATACCTTTTATTCGCAATATTCAATTTTTCCGAATTTGTGAAGTTTTATTTCAATGGAAGTTCACATCTGCTACATTCTGTTTTCACTTTAACTTCTCCTTCGCTTTATTATTTTATCATTTTACTGTTCCTTATTTCGGCTTAAGTTTCCGTTAGCTAGATATAGTTTTATAGCACATATATATAAGTACTATGTATTCATCTATTTTGGACGAATGTAAGTGACGAAACACTATTTTATTACCGTGCGTTAATTAATGCACTGCACTTAATCATCCCGATATGAAACAAACAATTTGCGTCAATAATATATGTTTAAATATATACCTTATTTCCTTCTACAACGTGCAGACGTTGTGTTTCTCCCGTTTTCTCATTGACCAAATCAAACTGGTGCCTGTATCCAACGCAAATCTGGTTATCAAAACCAGATACAGGACTGTCAACCAGTGTAATGAGCTGTGGAGTTTCAGATAGAGATATCTCCTGGAAAGCATGGGTCAGAAATTGTTATACCTTTCCTAAATCATTTAAATTAAGAAAAAAATAATCTGCATAGTTATAGGTCTTACCCTTGTAAACTGAAAGCCATCAACTGTATCAGTATCGGAAGCAGCGCACCATGTCGTCCAAGCCGCTGAATGTCGCCATTGTAGGATAATGAGTTTTTTACCAACTGCTACCACCATTCTCAGATGACTACCTCCTGGGCGACTGAGAGCATACAAATGGCAACCTGTCATCAGATAAGAAAAAATGAATTTTGAATAAGCAAGCAATTGCAAAAATATACATTCATTTTTATGTATCTTTTATCTTAAAATATATTTATTTGCGTGCGGGTTTGTACTGGATTGAATGCACACAGAACCGATGATAGCTTGATGAAATTTATTTCTTCGGAAACAGTTTGCAGTTCTGAAACTCTTCACACAAAAGTACTCGTGCAGTTCTTCTAAGGATGACAGAATAGAATTAGTAGTTACCACTTCAAATTAACGTTAGACACAAGAGAACGTTAAACACAAGACAATATAAAAAGCCTCAAATGCGTAAGCTTACACAGTGATTTCTCAATACTCTGAGCTAAACTCTGAACACAGCTCTCATCAGCCGAGCTAAACTGAAAACTGAAGCCCTCTCGGGTTTTATATAACATTTCCCCAAACTACACACAGCTACAGTTATATTCGAATCGGACCAGTTAGAGTTACATACAGATTGGGCCAAAATGTCACCAAATTTGGCGAATTTTGGGGATTTCTCGCCAAATTTGGTGACGAAAACTGGTCGCTAAAACCATCGGCAGCTTATCGCTATCTCGGGACTGACGAAATAGCACTTACCTCCATGCTCGGCATTTACCTCAATCTTAAATGGACTTACCCTTAAGACTTGTTTTTCTTTGATTCTCGAAGCCTTTCATGTTACATTATGCAAGAGATATTGCAATTCACATACAATTTCACTAAAATTGTTTACATATATATAAAATTGGTAATGGTATCTTTTTTTTTAATATTTTACGCTCCAAGCAGATATACACAGTGATTAGCGTTGAACAAGGGCTGTTTGATGAATCAGACTGTTTCCCCAGATCTGTGTCGCAATCACATAAAATCAAATTATATTTTGAAAAGCCCCATTTTTGCCACATGATTTCCAAGCAAATCTCAACAAGCAAAGTAAACAGATATTTTCGTTGTGTTTTTAGCTAATTGTAAATCTCAATGGTATCTGTGAAATCATAAAGATGGGATCTGAGGATCAGTTGGCCCATAATAAGGAAATTTGTGATTAGAAATTAAGATACTTAGAAGGCAGAGAGGAAGGGGAGAGAAGCAAAACTTGGAGATTGATTTCACATGAAAAAGTGAATAAAATAATTAATGAGAAGAACCCAATTACAAAAATAAATTATAATATGATAAGGAAGCAAAACCTAAAGTCATAGAATTAGAAAATACTAATTAAAGCCCCTAGGACACTTCGCAAGATCTTCAAGCTAAAAAATATTAGAAAACTCGAAAATAAACATTTTATAAAATCGTAGCCTGGAATAAGTTAATGAAAAATAAATATTGTACTTTTCAAGGAAAAAAAAAAAACTAACAAGAATTAATTCAAGAAGGGGGAAACTTTAAAAATGATGCTGTGCAGTTCACTCTAGTGGTTTAAAATTTTTTTTAAACTTACGAAATCAATACTCTGGGGCATGTTGCACTATAAAAAATGAAAATAAAGAGCTTTGGTACTGATAAAAACATTTTCAAGAACAAGAGCTGTAAAATAAGTCATTTAATAATTTCAGAAAATTATTATTTCGGAAAAAACACTATATCCTCAAGAATAAGTAATATAATTCATTAGAAATGTTTCCAAAGTAGTGTATTTTGTGACTAATTTTAATTACAAAGTAAATTCTTTAAAAATGAAACAACATTTTCATTTGGTAAAAAAGTATTAGAAGAAATAATCAAGTCTGTATCATATAAATATTAATGCTAATAAGTGCTATTTTAAATTTCCACTGCATAGACAGAGGAAAACCCAGAACAGTAACTAACTACTTTCTAAATTCAAATTTAGAAAGAAAAAAAAATCTATTTCAAAAATCAGAAGACTTTATGCTAAGAGAATTATTAAGTTTAAATGCTGCTACTACAAAGTTTCCTGTCATTCATTTGAGGAGAGTTCAATTCTTCTAGGCACTTCCAGTTAATGATATGTTAATGCGCTATTAATGTGATAAAAACCTTTACATTTTTATAATGAAAATGTAAACTAAGAAATTGCATTCCGCCAAAAATAGATTCATTTAGAAATATTTATTAACAGATGAATAATGGCTTTAACTGCAGTAGTAAATAATTTTACTCTATTGAATTTTATAATTCTTTCATTTAAATTAAAGAACGCAAATAGAGATAGTTACTTTTCAAATAAACTCTTGTTATAAAATATTTCGAAAAATATTTTGGTACGGTTTGAATACAGGATCTTCTTTCTCCATATGAAGAGGTACTTGATCGCTGAACTGCAAGCACTGCTGCCAGCTACGTATAATTTTTGCGTTTTTAAGTAGACGAGACTGTTTATAATTTTTGAATGGTATCGAAGTCCTTTTCAGACGGCTTGATCGTTGGAATCTATCCTATTCATATTGCAATAAAATTGTTATTAATTTCAGGACTGTATAGTAGAATTTTCCGATAGCGAGCAATCAAGGCCCTAGTGTTTTTTGCCGCTAGCACAGAATGTCAGTTAACTGGAAGTGCAATGATATGAAGATTCAGAACATTAAGTCTTGCACTGCTAAGATATGAAGATTTGGGGAGGGGGGGAAGAAAAGCCGAATAATTAGACCTTTTTATCTCTACGTGAAATACTACTAAATAAAATGCAAATAAAGTATATTTTCTTTTTTTGTACTATCTTATTCAAACAAATAGTAAATGATTGAAAATATTATTATTTTTTTTTCATAAAACAAAGTAAAAGGTATGAAAGATGCTATGTAACTAACAAATTAATAACACTTTGTCTCTAAAAAAACACCCATCCACTCACGAACAAAATAAAAAAAAACAGTGTAGCTTCGAAAAGCCAGTAGAAAGTAACTGACCGAGTTATACCTTCATATTATTTCAACAAAATACCTTGTGAGACGAAACAGCATAACATCGCTACATTACTTCAGTCTGAAAGAACTAAGCAATGATTCACGAAGTAAACAAAGAAGATTAGGTTTAATTATACAAGAATATTTTTAATGTTTAAAAGTATACATTGCTAAGTATTACAAGCTAATATGTATACTGTACAAATATATCAATAAGCAACAACTTAAAAATAGTATGTAACATCTTTGTACACCATTTAAACCAGCTTAAAAAGTCAAAAATACATAAAAATAGTAACTGAATTCGTAACTGACGTATATATGTTTTTAAAAGTGCTAACAAAAGTTAATCAAAATGATATCTTCAAATCTTTCAATAAAATTTATTTCACACTGAAAATTAACTACACTCATTTACAGGTATATTTTTTAAACTGAACGATTTTGAAGCATTGTTATATTCATTTCCTATTTTCTGAAATCTTTTTAAAGACAGCAATACATTTTCTAGCAACGTAAAAAAACAATTTTTCTGAAAACAATGCCCTTTTAAAAATTTTAATAAATATCAATAGTAAAATATTTACTTACTTTTATAGGAGTATTATGTAAATGATAGTTTTAAAATCGATTACTATTTCAAAATATACTTACTCCATAACTTAATAGAACGGGTTCTAATATCACGCATTATGTACCTGGCCACCTAATGATTATTACTCATAAAGTAAGTATTAATTTTAAGTAGATGTTATATTTTGTGATGATATAGTAATATCGCTTAATATAATCACGTTGTCCCGACCATTTTAATAACATTAACGATAACCTAAAACATTTTCAAAAATCTTCAAGAGTAAAATTTATTCCTCAAAAGTTTGAATGCATTTTAACTAGCTAAGTGAAAATATACCAAAAACCTAAACAATTCTGCGTGATATTAATTACGAATAAAGTTTTAACATGCTTTATAGGTTGACTTGTTACACAAACTTTTATTTAAAGATATTTGCATTATTATCTACTCATTTTCATAGACTTTTTCGAAATTATATAACAATATCGGACACCTAACCTTAATATGTGAAGCGGCGGTATCATCTCAGTTCTAGAAAGGAGTTTTAATAATTATTATTATTATTATGGTAAACGTTTTTCATATAATGTGTCAAGACATGGCTGAGAAAGGGACTGGTAAATGTCTTCCCACATATGTTCTGGAATTTAAGCTGCATCTGAACTATTTCATCAATATTGATCCAAGCATCAGTTCCTAACAATTCACATTAGTTGGAAAAACCGTACATTTTTCTTTCTGTTCACTTAGTTTTTATTAAAAAAATTAGTATGCTTAAATCATGCCTCTGTTGTCTTCTATGAGACATGGGCTGGACATATTCAGCGGATGCAGCATATCAAGAGGACAGTTTTCGTCGCTAATTCATTTTAGTTACACCCAGATCTTCCATGCTGCAAAAGAATTTATCATTTAGACGATACTTTGATCACATGGTGAGTTACAGACGTGGTGGTTTTTGAAGAAAAATAATATGAGAATGCCTCAGGAAGACATTTACTTTATCCGGTGCAATTATCAATACGAAGATGGAAATTATTTTTCATTTTATTATCCATTTCAAAATCTATTCTTTAAAACTTGCTGATTTCATTAACATCATAGCTCATAGCGTTTAAATAGATCGAACTAATGTATTCGGACCATCATGTATTTTGTGTGTCTCCATAATTTTAGAATATTCTAAAAAAGATAAAGTGATTAAATGGATTGTTAATTTGGTTTGAATCAAAAATTAACTTGTTTGTAAACTTCATTCTATCTGAAAAATCAACCATTCTGTCACGTTTAGATCTTATTAAAAGACTTGCTGATTACAGTAAAGGACGGATTAATCAGTAAATTTGTTTAATGAAGACTAGTCAGTAGGCCTTGACAGTTAGGTAACAGTATCTGATACGGACCATTAATGGCAAGTTAAGTTGTAGTTCCCAACGACTATATTAATTGTAAGAACAAACTATATATAATTATAAGCTGCAGCTATAATTAAGTCGCGACTCTTAAGCTTCAATTATATTCCATCAAGATAGGCATTCTATTTTTATCCATCAAGGCCGGCATTCCATTTTTATTCATCAAGGCAGGCTTCCGTAATTAGTCGTTACGTTAAAACAAAAGAAAATACATCTATAGGGAAGGGAGAAGAAGAAGTCAAATTTGTAACGCCTTTATTAAATGTGATGGCATTAGAAAGAAGTACTTACCTTTAGTTCGCTCAATTTTGTGATCTCGCACATCTGATTTGCTTCGGACGACACTCTCATTATGTTCTCCTTCAAAATCTGATAGACGAAATACATGAATCCGGCTATCACGACCTACCAAAACATACAAATATCACAATTAATTTACTGACTTAATTTAATTAATTATTTCATGAACTACAAACTGTATACTGACTTATTTAATTTTAATTTTAGGATACGTTTTCCAATAATGTATACGTTTACAATAGCATGTAGTGCAGACTGTATAAAAATTTATAATTCGATAGGTATTAAATGCTATTATAATCTTTGCCCCTATTAAAATCAGATACTTTTAATTGCCCTGGTCGGCATGTTAATTAACTAAGCTGGTTGATGCATCATAGTTGATTACTATTATGTCATACCATTTTTGATTCATTACTATTGTTAATTACCATTATCATATATAACCTGGCTGACATATTTTTGATTATCATTGACATTGTTGATTATCATTATCACACATAAGCTGGTTGATGTATTGTTGATTTTCATCGGTTCATTGTTGATTTAACACTGTTCATTCATTATCATTATTGATTATAATTATCATATATAAGCTGGTTGATATATTGTTGATTATCATTGCTGATTAGCTAAGCTAGTTCGCATATCATTGTACCACAGAGTTAGAATTCCGAAGACAGCACCTATATTTACAAACGCACAGTGTCTTTGCGATAGTAAAAGCATTCAAAACTTGTCGAACTAAAAGTCTCTTCAAGATAAAGTGATAAGGGAAGAGAAGTAGAAAACGTTTGCTTCTATCATCCAGAAGGAAACGGAGATGAGCAAAAATCGTACTGTCACCTATAGAGTATCTAAGTCTTGGCCAACAACGCCCACTCTTCCTCTTGACTGTGATGAATTCGTAGACCCGATCTAGATTCTGATCTATTTATTGATCAGTCGAAGATCAGAAGGATAAGCAACAATAACAGAAGCAAATTTTCCTGTACGAAAAAGCATTTTACCTTCAGCTACGTGTTCAAACAATTTTTTGATTATATTCTCTATTGTTTCACGAAAAGTTTTAAAAGCTTTAATTTTATGAAAAGAAAATAGAATGACAGACTGACATTTATAATTATACCTTGCTGTCCCAAAGAATATTTTGTTAAGATATGTTTGTCTTCATATTCAATACATTTTTTAAATGTAACCTTAAATAATTATTGTTGCATATTAAAGTTTTAATTTCACACTAAACAGGTACCGCTCACAGAACAATAAATACTGTTAAATAAAGCAATAAATTAAAGCTAAGTAGGAAATGTAATTGCGTACTATTAAAAAATATTTATGAAATAGATGAATGCCTGAAAATATGTCTTTGAACTTTATTTATAGCATAATATCAAAAATTACTTCGAAACTTTAAAATATAATTTTAGAAAATTTAAATACACATTACCTTTATCAGCTCGTAAAAGTAAGATACCGTGCGCTTCAACTACACTTAATTGCTTCGCTTGCAAGGATTTGTCAAATATTAACCTGTGACTAACGCCCTCTAAAAGGAGAAATACAATAAAACGTTATCCGTCTAGCAATATTTAAACAGTCTATTAAAGCAGTGAAGTTAATCAAAGCAAAAAGCAAATAACAGAAAGAAACAAAAACAGCGAGGTATATTGTCAACCAAATTTGGTAGTTTATTAACTGCATTTTACAGTATTTAAGGCAAATGGTATCCTTACTAAATAAGGAAAATTTTAAATGTTGAAGAATAAATTTTTAGCAGATAAAAAGACGTACCTTCGACTAGAAAAACACCATCTTCTGTAGCTAATATAATTCTGTTATCCCCTGAAAATCATAATAGTGATGTATAAGTTTTTAAACCATCTCTGAAAATTATCTATGCTATAATTTATGGTAAGGCATATATAAAGAATGTTAAAACAAAGTACAGTACGTTCCATAATGTCATAATTTAAATTAAATTAAAAAGTAGGTATAAGAAAACATTGATACTTTTAAATACACTGCTCAAAACAGTTAGGGGATATTATGATTCTGGATTACACTGCGGATGAGAAAATGTTTTGGTGACTCATATATGATGTATAGATGCTGTAAGATATGATAAAAGAAAGAAAAGACACGAACAAGAAATAATTAAATTTCATTGATGATATTTGTTGGTAAGCAAAACATGCAAGATTCATATGCATATTATAGAAATAAATAAAAAATATTATTTCTCACATACAAATGTGTTTCAATAAGAGGTAATTTCTTCTGACCCAAAATCAATGTCGCACGCTTAAACGGCATGGAATCATTGAGGTTATCAATGAGAGAATGGAGTACCTTCTTCTACTCCTCTAGAAAAGAGCTTTCAAACTGCTGAATTGTTTGTGGAGGTGATAAGCGACAGCGGCGTCCTTCCTAGAATGTTCCAGGCATGTTCTGTTGTGTTCATATGAGGAACATACTGGCTAAGCTAATCGAAGGATTCCTTCACCGGAATGGGAATTGTCCATTATCTGAGCACGATATGATCTGGCATTATCATCCATATGAAAGAATTCATATTCGCTTGCTGCAGCATAAAGGACCACAATAAATACGAGGACCTCATGCCTATATCGCTGAGCCGTTAGTGCTCCATTCCTGATAACGCGTAAGTCGTTGCGGCCATTGATATACCGTCTCAGACCACCAATCTGCCTCCGACAAATCAGAAACTTTCATTCACAAATGTAGGAGTCTTCCGTATACCAGGTTCTCTTTAGATGAGAATCCGCGAGTTATCAGGATGTACACCAAAGCAGGATTCGTCTGTGAAGAGTACGTTGCTTCACTCATCTCTCTCCATCTGAGATGTTCCTGTACTCACCTTTTGCGGTCAGTACGGTGGTCCTGTGTCAACGAAACACAAACCATAGGTCTGCGAGCATACACACCCATATGGTGGAGTCACTTTCGAACAGTTTGAGTCGAAACTCTAGCACCTGTAGCCCTCTGAACGCGCTGTTGAATGAAAGTTGCCTTCAATAGTGCGGTTTCTTCTGGCCGTTAGTGTAGAATACCGATTCACATTTTGTATTGTTGCAGACATACCATCTTATTCCGATCTTCAGCGAACATTTCCAGTTTCCAAAAACCGATTCCATAGTCTGGACATGACACTTTGAGAAATCCTGCTGCTTCCGCTACAACGGACTGCGTTTCACCTGCCTCAATACGATCATGGCCTTTCAGGATACCGATTTATCTAAGTCATCTTAATGAAACATCGCGTTCACTGTTACAAAATTTTAAACGTGTGTCAGTTTATTTAATCTCCTCCTACAGAAAGAATGTTGCTGGTCGCTTTCCACTCACTATTCAAAAGGCGTAATTTTCGATGTTACAGACAAAATTTGTATTTTCCTAATTTTCCAACCGTTATAATTTTCTTTTTTAACCTCTTCTATTTCAATTTTATTAAAAAAAAGATGTCGATTATATGTATATTTTATACCGAACTCACAATATGCCCTAACAGTTTTGAGCAGTATATTTTGGAATGAAGAACTAAATTTAAATGAAGTACGATGAGTAAAAGTTTGATGATTTAAGCCTTTCTTACACATTTTGATAGATGTATACTGAGTCATAGCTAAAAGATAATATAAAGAAATATTAAGACACAATAACACGCCGAATAAATACTAATTCAGAAGTCAAACAACAAAAATCAGCGTTAATTTACAAAATTTTCACAGGACTAGTTTCGATGGTTTTACAGAACCATCATCTTCAGCTGCAAAACCGCAAATGAACAAGATAGGAAATAATGTTTAGATAAGATAAGAAAGCCTGGACAAGAATAAGCAAGTGGCGCCATCTGTTGGCGAAACCAGAACTAAAACATAATTTCTCTAAAAGCCGAAGGCAAATTTGGATTGGAATTAGGATCGTTAAGTAGAACAGAAAGATTTTTATGAATGTGAAATGCCTCTAGAAAATCCAGTTCTCCAATGGAAGATGTTTTTTGAATAATTTTGGTAGCAGAAAAATTGAAAGTGTGATTTTCGGACCAACAATGTTGAGCAACAGAAGACTTCTGTGTTTCCTTTTTTCTAACATATGCCTCATGTTCTTTGACGCGAAATTTTAAGGCTCTCTTAGTTTGGCTAATGTAAATTAAACCGCACTGGCAAGGAATCCTATAAATACCCCAGGAATTCATATCCGGAATGGGGTCCTTGAGTATAAAGTTGGAATTTTATTGATGGGAGAGTAAACAACCCGAAAGATAAATTTCTGCAAAATATGTGCAACTTTATAGCTAATTGATAGAAAGAAGGGAATGACAACAGAATTTTTATAATCTCCTAAAATAAGAGTGTGGCTTTTAGTGTGTTGAGATGAGAATTTTTTAACTGCTTGATTAATAATGTTGGGTGAAAAGCCCCTGTCAATAGCTATTGCTCCTCCAAACTATGTGCTCTTCAAGTTTGCTCCTCCAAACTAGCCCTTGATGAAGAACTAAATTATTTAAAAGCAATAGCTATTGACAGGGGCTTTTCACCCAACATTATTAATCAAGCAGTTAAAAAATTCTCATCTCAACACACTAAAAGCCACACTCTTATTTTAGGAGATTATAAAAATTCTGTTGTCATTCCCTTCTTTCCATCAATTAGCTATAAAGTTGCACATATTTTGCAGAAATTTAACTTTCGGGTTGTTTACTCTCCCATCAATAAAATTCCAACTTCTATACTCAAGGACCCCATTCCGGATATGAATTCCTGGGGTATTTATAGGATTCCTTGCCAGTGCGGTTTAATTTACATTGGTCAAACTAAGAGAGCCTTAAAATTTCGCGTCAAAGAACATGAGGCATATGTTAGAAAAAAGGAAACACAGAAGTCTTCTGTTGCTCAACATTGTTGGTCCGAAAATCACACTTTCAATTTTTCTGCTACCAAAATTATTCAAAAAACATCTTCCATTGGAGAACTGGATTTTCTAGAGGCATTTCACATTCATAAAAATCTTTCTGTTCTAGTTAACGATCCTAATTCCAATCCAAATTTGCCTTCGGCTTTTAGAGAAATTATGTTTTAGTTCTGGTTTCGCCAACAGATGGCGCCACTTGCTTATTCTTGTCCAGGCTTTCTTATCTTATCTAAACATTATTTCCTATCTTGTTCATTTGCGGTTTTGCAGCTGAAGATGATGGTTCGGTAAAACCATCGAAACTAGTCCTGTGAAAATTTTGTAAATTAACGCTGATTTTTGTTATTTGACTTCTGAATTAGTATTTATTCGGCGTGTTATTGTGTCTTAATTATAGAAGCCCCAAACAGGCTTACATTTTGCTTTCTTTTTTGCACGTGGTGTGGCCGCCATTTTGTGATTGTAGGAGTTTCGGTGAATACATTTTTGCAATTTTCAAGTTATGTTTATGTTTTGTACATTTGGACATTGTGCTTTGCTTGTCTGATTTCATGCATTTGCTTACAAACATTTTGTTTTCTATTCATTTCAGTGAGGGATTTTTCTGCTATTTTGTGTGTGCTTTATTATTGCTCAGTTAATTTAGTTTGATTTTCTGCATTGTTTATCATGCCTTCATC
Source organism: Stegodyphus dumicola (assembly GCF_044657685.1). Lineage (NCBI taxonomy): Eukaryota > Metazoa > Arthropoda > Arachnida > Araneae > Eresidae > Stegodyphus > Stegodyphus dumicola. Next base: position 81,503,285 of record NC_140772.1, on the reverse strand, counting down.
CGTTAATCGTTTCACTAAATTACGCCTGAAACGGCAAAAATTCCTGAATCATCTTGACTTTTTACTTAAATGTAAATGTAAAAAATTGATCCCCAATTTTATTCAAATCAAATCTAATCAAAAACATTCCAGTCGCGTTTCAAGAATTCTGTTAAATTGCAAACTTGCCTTACTTCGGTCCGTGATAAGGGATACACGTCAACAATTGTCCAAAATTGAACATGAACTCTATAAGCTTCATCTGGAACTCGCTAAAACATATCCAAAATTCACTGCCCTTGAACAAAAGTCTTGGTCTAGAACGGAGAATGCAGTTAGTTAACCGTCATAAAAACACCCTTGCAGTTAAATTCGAAAAACTTCTTTTACAGTCTTCAGTTCAAGTAGTTCAAAAAATCTTCCCATTGTAAACATCAAGCCAATAGTTAATATTTCTAATGTTAGTCTTTCAGAAGAACAAGAGAGAATTCTAAAATATAATTTTAACTTCTCACAAACCTGTAAACCCTCGATTCCAAAGATTTTGGCTCCTATCGAAAAAGCTTTCAAGTTCAGTAAAGTTTCAGATTCACAGAAAGAAATGATTAGGCATCTTATCGCTCATAATGTGAAATTCAATAATAAACCTTTGAAACCAAATCTAACTGCGAGAGAAAGAGCTACAATGCCGAGATTCATTCTAACCCGGATATTGTCATTTCAAAGGCCGACAAAGGTGGCCAGATAGTCGTCATGGATAAGAACACTTACATCGATGGTGTCACTAAACTCTTAAACGAAGGACCATATAATCCGATTCCTAAAGATCCTTCACCTTCGGACTTATCCAAAATAAAAACTGCGATCAAATCTTCGCAAATCATTTCAAGCAACTTAAAACATTCGCTTATCCCATCTGTTGCGAATTGTGCCAGATTATATGCTCTTCCCAAAATTCATAAAAGTGGTATTCCTTTCCGCCCTATTGTATCAAATTTAGGTACTGCCTCGTATCCATTAGCTAAATATTTAGTTTCTAGATTTTCTAATCTATTAGACAATAACATTTACACCATAAAAAATTCAATAGAGTTTGTAAAAAAGGTTAAAAGCATTTCTCCTCGTAATTTACTCATGGTTTCTTTTGATGTAAAATCATTATTCACCAATGTCCCAGTGGAGGGTGCATTAAGATGTCTAGAAACCAGACTTCGCGAATTTCATTTCTCTTGCATCGAAATTGATGAGCTAATTTCTCTCACTCAACTCTGTTTGAAACAAACACATTTTGTTTTCCAAAATAAATATTACAAGCAAACTGAGGAATTAGCCATGGGAAGCCCCCTCAGTCCCATCCTGGCTGATATCTACATGCATTATTATGAATCAAAATTGTTTGAAACTTTAAACTTCCCGGCATGGTTCCGCTACGTAGACGATAATTTTACCCTGTTTGAAGGTAATAAAGATGATTTAAATAGAGTTCTTTCAACAATGAATTCTATTGATCCTGCTATTCAGTTCACTTTTGAACTTGAGACTTGCAATTCTCTTCCGTTTCTCGACATTCTGGTCACACGTAACACATCCAACTTCAGTACTACAGTTTACCGTAAAGCTTCATCGCTTTGCCTTCCACCACACTTTAAATCATGTCATCCGACTAAACAAAAGTTAGCTTCATTTTATTCCTATGTTTTCCGTGCTCTTTAAGTTTGCTCCTCCAAACTAGCCCTTGATGAAGAACTAAATTATTTAAAAGCAATAGCTATTGACAGGGGCTTTTCACCCAACATTATTAATCAAGCAGTTAAAAAATTCTCATCTCAACACACTAAAAGCCACACTCTTATTTTAGGAGATTATAAAAATTCTGTTGTCATTCCCTTCTTTCCATCAATTAGCTATAAAGTTGCACATATTTTGCAGAAATTTAACTTTCGGGTTGTTTACTCTCCCATCAATAAAATTCCAACTTCTATACTCAAGGACCCCATTCCGGATATGAATTCCTGGGGTATTTATAGGATTCCTTGCCAGTGCGGTTTAATTTACATTAGCCAAACTAAGAGAGCCTTAAAATTTCGCGTCAAAGAACATGAGGCATATGTTAGAAAAAAGGAAACACAGAAGTCTTCTGTTGCTCAACATTGTTGGTTCGAAAATCACACTTTCAATTTTTCTGCTACCAAAATTATTCAAAAAACATCTTCAATTGGAGAACTGGATTTTCTAGAGGTATTTCACATTCATAAAAATTTTTCTGTTCTAGTTAACGATCCTAATTCCAATCCAAATTTGCCTTCGGCTTTTAGAGAAATTATGTTTTAGTTCTGGTTTCGCCAACAGATGGCGCCACTTGCTTATTCTTGTCCAGGCTTTCTTATCTTATCTAAACATTATTTCCTATCTTGTTCATTTGCGGTTTTGCAGCTGAAGATGATGGTTCGGTAAAACCATCGAAACTAGTCCTGTGAAAATTTTGTAAATTAACGCTGATTTTTGTTGTTTGACTTCTGAATTAGTATAAAGAAATATGCTCAGTGATTTAAGTTTTCAGAAAAGGTTCAATGTTGTAATTATTTACGTTATTTACCTGTAATTGAACGCAAAACTGTATTTCTATGTATTTAGAGCACGAAAAATGTTAATTAGGACACACTGGGCAATAGGGGATTTGTGGTGTTGTTTAAAGTTATTGTGGCTTTTGGGATTCATCAGCATTCTTTAGTTATGCCCCAGATGCATCATTTAATTGAAGGGTAAAAATGGTAGTTAGTAGTAGACTCAAAGGGAATACACAAAAAGGACATTATTCTGATATTCAATCAAAGTTTGATATGTCTCAAAGTGTCATGTAAAGAAACTGGAACTACTTTTTAATCAATCAATGGGTAGAAGACAGTCTGGTCAGGGGCATCAAAGAGAAATAATTGCAAAGCTGTTTTCGGTCATTATCAGTTCAAAGAAATCGTGAAGCGACTGCACGGGAGTTCTGGCTTCCCGAATTTGGACTTTATGTAAGGAAACTAATGGATTGTATTCCATCATCCTTCAAAGGTTCTTGTTTAAGGAATTGTCGTTATCATGTTCAATGAAGACAAAATGAAATAAAGGGATCCTTATTGTTTATCTATAAATAGCATCTTGAACTACGATTCTAGGCGTGTTCTGATCAGAAGGCAGCGAGGAATACGTAGCTTACCGTTCCTCGTTCATGAAAGGTTCCCATTTCATCAAAGCGGTTTCTGGAATCATAAAAAATGGCTGCACCAAACAACATATCTTTGATGGAGGTTCTATGAATGGTCACAGATATTTTGATGAGGCCTTAAAACCCCATGGCAGGCTTTTAGAAGTTTTGCTAAAGAATGACTATGCTGGTCTGCTTTAAGCGCCTCTTGTTTCAGAATACTTTGAAACAGAAGATATCTCTCAAAAGAATTGGCAAGCTTACTGACCAGATTCGCAACCAATTTATTATGTCTTAGCTCCCTCGCCCAAAACTATACCGCGTTAAATGGTTTTTCGGGCAGTTTAGCATCTGTAAAGTCCACTTTCAGAAACGTGGTCTGCAATACTATCAACAGTTTGGAAATTCCACAAAACTACGATGAAACGTTTCCATTTCAGTCAGAGGTGACAGTACACCATATTAAAGAAAGATTTAGTGCAAAGTAGGGGCGATCACTTTGCTAGCATTTCAAAATTTCGACGATTATTTTAAATTCAATATTTTGAGATTAATCAGCTGGTAGATAGGGTAATATAGATTAAATAATGGTTTTGGGGAAATTAGATTTAATATTTTTTACAGTAAGTAAAATAACAGTTTAGTTTCACATCTGTAGATATTCTTTGACTCTGTTGAGCTTAACAAATAATGTATCTTCTGATATGTGACAGAGTTATGCTGACAGATGTTAATGAAAAAGACAGATCTTAAAATAGCACCTCAATGTATACTTTTATTACTTTCACATTATTGTTTAATTTATTATGTTTTATTTTTGTTTTCCCTTTTACAGTTTTATCAGAGACAAATGCCTCATTCACTCCCTCCATGGTTCTAGTACGTGTTACCTTTTAGTTATTAAGGTTATTTTAAGTAAATTAATAAAGAAATGAAAAAGTGATTTGATCCCTTTATTGTATTTAAAAAAAAAGACTTACTTCTAGTTTTTGTTTTATGACACTGACATTTGAAACTGTAATGTCGAAATTATTCAAATTACTCTCGAGGCAGTAATGAGATCTTAACTTAAGTTTGCTGTTTCCAAAACTGACAGAAAGGTAAGCGAAAGATTTTGAAACTGAAGAACGTTTCGCTATTGGAAAAAAGAATATCTCCCCAACAAATCAAAATTTTTAATTCCTTGAATTAGGAGTCCATCTGTGGTCAAGAAAATAGCCCCAAGCATAGCAAAAAAACGTCTTAACCTACTACAAACCTTACCGGAAAGATCACATTCATAAACAACTGAGAAGAGGGAAAGAAGCCCTATCTAGTGCTCAGTAAACTGAAACATATTACCGAAAGACATTTTAATCTCTGAAGAGACAAATTTTCTGGTACAGGAAACATGAAAAATCAACTGGGAATTTCACAATGAATTTCACTGGGAATCGAACCACGAAAATTCATTTGCTAGCTGAACATGTTAATGATTTAACCATGAGTGGAAAAGCGAGAGAAAGCGATAATTCAGAAACCCCATCTATATTTTGATTTTTAAGACTGTCTCTAATTACATTTCTTCAGCGCATATTTTTGCTTCTTTCTCCCATATTAAAAAAGATAGAATTTATACGCAATTGAAATTTTCAATAAAAATTGCAATTGATCCATTCTATATCAGAAATCTCAGCTTTCTCAAAGATCTGACATTAATGAAATTGTTCAAAGTTGTAGTGCGAATAAATTCACGATCAGCAACACAGAACAAAGCGGAGAATTTAAATAATGAATTTAATTACAAAATCCTTAAAGAGCGTTGCTATTTCCGCTCGTCTGCTTCTCATCTTTTACCAGCGTAAAACAATTTGATTTACACTCTTCTAACTCGTTTATTCTTTCATGCAATCCTTGAGCACTTTAGCTAATGGGCTTTTCATATGAGATACGTCATGCTCCATCTAGGAGTCAAGGTCTGTTTACAGGGACTCAGTAAACATGTTAGATTCAGAAATACTTCTGCAGAATGCCAGTTTCCCTGGAAACTTTTAAGAATTTCATTTATACTAAATAGAGAAATTTTTAAATTGTCGTCTGGATAAGAGATCTCTTAATTATCACGCCACTTTCTCAAAGTTTAATTAAAATAATACATTAATCAGTCATGCAGTTAAATTAGGTTTCCTCTGCTTATTCATTTGACATTTCAGCCTGCTAGGTCATTATGAGTTTGTACTATTATTTAGTTCTTATTTCGGTTTTTAGTAAAACCAGTTAGTTTTTAAAATCTATTTACTTGACAGGTTTCGATAAAATAAAAAAAACAAAGTCATAATTTGAGCTATGCGTTATATTCTCTTTTTTCAAAGTAGTCTTGTTAGTATCTTAAGCAAACATTATTGAGGAAGTTGCAATTTAATTAATGGAAATATATCTCGTTCTTGACATTTCTCAGAGTTAGACATCCAGGTTTTCTAACTATTGTTATTTTAACTGAGGAGTTATTAATTAGCTCAATTTAGAAATATGGTTGAAACTGCAAAATATAAAACTCTAGAAACAATTATGTTATTTTTTATTTTTATTTGCATAACGAACCAAGAGCTAAATAAAAATTATATGCAAGTTATTAAAATATTTCTTTCTTTCTTAGATTATATTCTCAATCTAATAAGGGAATTTCAAAAATCAGTTTCAACATGCTTTTAGTTCCATTTTATAGCTTATTTCGCTTAATGCGGAGCTTTTAAATAACTACGAAAATACGTATTATCGAGTTTTTACTGCGTATCATTATAAGTACTATTTAAGAGAAACTAGCGCCTCGTCTGTTTTTAATAAATTATTTTAAGCGGCTATTTTCACATAGCATGTTCAATGACCATTTCGCATTATCTAACCTTAGATCAAACTATTTGAAGTTTTTTGTTAAGGAATTAAGTAAAATACAAAGCTCCTAGTTTATCCTTGCAATACAAAAGATAACAAAAATGATAAAAATCCATGATTCAATTATGTGTACCACGAATTTCTCCCTTTCCAAATAACGATCAAGTATCGAAAATTCTAAGAAATCTTCAAAATTTATTGTTAACAAGATAAAATAATGACTGTTTTATTGAGAATCAATATACTTTCCGGGTTTCTACTTCTTAGTGTATCGATTTCTCATTAAATATGTTTTGATAAACTCATACACATGATAATATTGAATCGTCCTAGTTAGAGTCAAATCTGAAAATTCGAATCATAAAGATATAGCGGTAATGAAAGTTTTCTAAACTTTCGTAAAATGAAAATGTATTTTTGATTTAAATTAAAATAATGAATGCGGTTCATGAAAAATATATTTTTCTTATTTCTTCTTATCGAAAAATGTATTTTTCTTATTTCTTTCTTATTCTTTTCTTCTATAAGAAGAAAGGCAGATATTTTATCTATACTGATCTCTAGAGTAAATTAGTGATCCATTCATTTTATTTTAAATTTGATGAAATAATATTTGAGTTGTATGGCTAGCAACTAACATGGAACCAGTAACATAATATGACATGACTTTATCCATCAGCAAGCCCAACTCCCTTATGACCATTTTATCTTTGTTTTGTTTATTAATGCCAAATATATGTTAGGACTATATACTGATGCATCTTAGTATTTTCAAGTGGATAATGACATTGGAATAATGTACCCTTGTACAGCAAATAACTGCAACACATCATCATTGTCTGAGCTCCTACACATACCTAGAACATTTAACATATTGAAGATTTCCTTCTTTTCTAATTTACTTTCCTCTGGAATTCAATGATCTCAACAAGAGAAAATTATTCTTTTCTTTCTCATCAGCTCCCACTATTACAAGAGTTTCACATGTTGCGAAACTTTTACGCAAAGCTTCCAAAGTAGCGATCATCCTTTATATGCATATTATATAAACAAATAAAAAATGTCATTTATCGGATACAAATGCGCTTGGATACAAAAGAGTTTCACAAGTTGTGAAACTTTTACGCAAAGCGTCCAAAGCAGCGATCATTCTTGAGTTTCTCTAGAAATTCCACAGTGACAACCTAAAGATTAAAGAAAAAGTAAATATCTAAGAATGTCGCCCAACAGAAACAGAATTGCTATGGCCGTGAACGTAGGTTTCATTTTTAGCAATGTACAGGGGCTGCATGGGATTGTCGCAGTGATAAACTATAAAAAAGGTGTTTATCTTCTAAATTTTTATAATGCTTTGTCATAATCATTAATTAGCAAACTTGTTAGGCCATTTAAATTACTACATTCACAATACCGCATAAGAACTGTGTTTGTTATATGCAGAAATCCTAAGCAACATTCACTCTAATCCTGATATGAAAGGTCATAAACAAACAGAAGAGCTAATTTGCACGTACTTGATACCTGCACGAATTTATTGTATACTTTACTCCTGAATTCTAAATTTCTGATATTTATTTTTATTAACTTTTTGTATTGGATAAAAATCTCTTTCCATAGCAGAACATTCGAAAGTGCCATATTTTACATAAAAACTTTAAAACATGAAATAATTTGAAAGTTCTGCATTGAGCGGAACAATGACGTGATCAGACACAAAAACATGCAACTCTGACGAAAATGACTTCATGTATTCGCTCCTGAGCCTCTGCTATGTAGTCACGAGACGTGATATGGCTGAGAGTCGTTGTTGACAGAGTAAGAGACAGTGCGAAACGGCTCGTTGGAAGCCACGAGTTGTTAATTTTATAATTATGAGTTTGAGATATTTAAAATTCATAAAAGATAGTTACAGTCCATTTAGGTGTCATTAATTATTTTTAGAGATGAAACATTTGATCACTTTTAAATAAAGAAAGTAATGGAGTTAAGAGCGTTCTTCACATTAGTTGTGAGGACAATAGATTCGGGTGTGTGTTTCATTTCATATTATTATGATGATTTTAAAAGAACTTTTGGTGAAAAAAAGGGCCCCTAAAAATCCAACTGACTAAGCTAAAACAGAAGGTAACAGATCTTAGTTGTTCTGAATGAAAGAAAAGCTTAAAAGTTAAGAATCAGATTTTACAGCTATTTTAAAAACCATTTGTAATGTTTGTGATGAAAAGGAAATGCTGGTGAATATGAACAAGTTCTTGAAGTAACCGATAACATAAAATTTGAGTTAAAAAGAAAATTGTCTAATTAAAAAAAATTGACTGTCATTATATGTAAATCTGATGTAAATGTAAATTCAGTGGCAATTTATATGACGGGTTATCTCCGAGAGACATTTTTAGCGTGGTTTAACTTCAATATTTAAAATCCTCTTTAGAAAGAGATACTTTCTGAATCATATAATGTACTTGGTCATTGTTAGAAGAACGTTACTCAAAATGGAAATATATGCGCATTAAAGAGATTTTTTAACGCACCGAATATTCAAAATGAATCATCATCTGCCATGTTATATGAACACTGAAACCGATAAACTCCAAAATAAAGAAACATTAATTGGTGGGAAAACATTTTGTAGAAAGTTATACACGAGATAAAACCGTTAGGTATGTTGTTAAAATCCCGTTAAAAGGCGATTCAAAAATTACAGAAAGTTTCAGACAAACTGCAATGAGTAAATTAAATTCCTTACGGAAATACTTAGTGAAGATCCCGAGTATTCAAAATTATAATCAGTTTTTTAAAAAAATATCAACAACTAGGACACGTGGTTGAGGTGAGTGAAAGCAAGGAGAAACAAGGATCGTATTACATGCTCATATACTTTTACTTTTACGCCGCAGAAGAGAACTGCTGACACTACGGCTAAAATATTTGCCTCACAGCATTATTGTCCTCCTTGCAGAAGCGATCTAATGCTGCTGCGCTCCCTCCGCAGGAAAGCCGGCAGAACAGACTGCTACAAACATATGAAGAATAAGAAGTTCACAAGGCTATTTACTGCAATGCGTAAGTCCTCGTAGGCTACATAGTCTTGTCCTAATCACCGACTAAGTGATATCACGGATGGTCCTGTATTCAGATAGAGACTAAATTTAGGACTTAACAAGCACAGTTACTATGTTACAATCTAAGATACATGAGGCTGCATTTACAGATACGTAGGGGCAAAAGTCATGGCATCTATTTTTTTTTCTTGAAGATACCAATCCGCTTAGAAAATGTGACGTATACAGACGAAAGAACAAGGTCTTAACTACATGTGTGGATAATGAATAGCACTGAAATATCGTAACATACGAATTTATTATGGTAGTATACAGGGCAATATAGCCTTCACCGTGCAAAAGAATGATAACACAATACACATAAAGTTTACATGACAAACCTGGGCCTAAAGACCTTCAATGTAGTCCCTGCTACTGTCACCACACGCTGCCAACGATGTAGGAGGCGCTGAATACCATCAGCCTCAGCATTTGCCGCACCATGTGTGAATCGGGTCATCTGTTGGCGCACATTAGCAATGTCCTCTCGTGTTGCAAAATCTTGGGAATGAGATCAAAGTCACAGGGAAAAAGGTCAAGAGAGTACGGCGGGTGCTCCTATTCTTCTCATCCCCAACGTCGGAGTAGCTGCCGTACACATTCTGCTTTATGTGGTCTTGCATTGTCGTGCAGAATTATTGCACTGTCCACAAGATCCGGACGTTTATCCCGAACGCCACGTCGTACCTGTCGCACCAGGAAGTCCCTGTAGTACTGTGCGGTCACTGTTCTGCCATTAGGAACAAAGTGGCAAACAATGACACCCCTGACGTCATACGCGACGATCACCATCAATTTGACTGGGGAAGGGTTCTGACGCTGGCTCATTACGCAATATCCTGTGAACGGTGCGTTTCTCGATGCCACTTGCCCTCTCTAACTCGAGTAATGTCCATCGTCTGTCTTCATCCATGAGGTGCTCAATGACGGCACGTGCCAAGTCGGTGCGCACACTCCCCGGTCGTCCCGAACATTGCTCATCACTGGTTGACACACATCCTTGCCGAAACTTTCCTACCCACCGTGCTACTGTACGATATGATAGGGCATTATTTCCAACGGCTTCTACTAATTCACTGTCACATTCCATCGCATTTCTCCCTCGGAGAACGGCTATTTTGACGTAAGCGCGCTGCTCAACACGGATTACTTCCGTATCGCACGGCACTCACCAACTGACCGATTTCAGAGCGCTCGCTACCACAGAGCCATCTGTTGTTCTGCATACACACTATGCCTGCAGAACTTCCACACGAAACATACACGTTTTGTGATCCGTTCACATATCGATAAGAAAAAAATAGTTGCGATGACTTTTGCCCCAACACTCGTATAAGACTTAACATTTAGAATACTTATCACACTATATACCACTTTCAGGCTAACTTCACAGAACGCTATTGAACAATGCATAAAATTACTTGCTCTGTTCAATGAAGCAATTATGATATTATAATTGAACAAGGTAATAATCATAATACAATTGAAACAAAGATTGAATTCCGTTGTTACAATAAGCAGCAAAACCAAACAAGGATTAAACTTAGATGCAGTGTGTATATAAATGCAGTTACAATTGAACACACACAAAAACTAGAATGTATGCAGGTACTATTAAAGGAGGTGTTTATACTACTAATGAAACTTTGTGTAATGAGGTCTACTGTTGTGCTTCTGTTTTGCAGAGTGTCATTACATAGTATTACAAACCATAGAGACTTATGACGTTCTGAGAAAAATGTGTGCATAGCTATTGGTTAATTTCTGATATAGCAAGGTGCCAAGTGCTAGGTTGTCCTGTTGTGCCCACTTACAGCTGAATTAATTGTTGCACAGTACATAATAATATAAATTGCTGGTTTGGTTTCTTTTGATGAAGATGAGCAGTGTGGGGGCAAGAGAAGAGATAAGTGATCTGGATCATCCACTTCTCCACAGCCACAGGTATATGTTTCATTTAGGTGGAAGCGATGCAGATAAGATTCAAAAGGACCATGGCCTGTGAAGTAGTAAGTCAATTCACCAATATTGACTCGGAGTGCTTCCCCCACTTTCGGAAAAAATTCATATGTTCATCTGGCAGTTGTTGCTGTTTCCCTCCTCTGTTGCCACTGTGAAATGACCTGTTGATGTGTCACTCTTTTAATTTGGTAGATTTGAAGTTTCACTGACTATTCAAGTAGACCCACGTCATTTGCTGCCGACTTCGCTGCCCTGTCTGCTTCTTCATTGCCTTGGATTCCCAACGAGGGCCGGGACCCAATGAAGACTGGGACGGACTGCTTGTGGCAGCTGAATGAGCAGACGGCGACCTTTTTTGCGCATTGGTACATGGACGATATCTTGTCCAGAGTTGAATCTTCTGTGCTAGAATAAAATCAGGTAAAAGGGATTTTGAAGAGAGCGATATTGTACTTCATACGCCGTGCAGTAATGCTACTGAATTGTGTCAAACAAACGACATAATAAACTTTTTTGGTGAATCAGAAAAATATAAAGCATTAGGTATTTTATGGAAGTCTAAAACAGAGGGTTTGGGATTCAACGTTAAAATCGATGACTATGTCAATAAACGGCAATTGTTATCCGATATATCCCGCATATTTGATCTCCTATGCTTAGTAGCCCCAGCTATAATTAGAGCAAAAATATTCATGTAGAAATTGTGAACGTTAAAATTTAATTAAAATTTAGCTGGAATGATGTTATGCTATATAAATGAGGCTAAAGAATGGAAGGAATTTTCCATTATCTTGAAGTTAGGTAACAACACTGAAGTCGATAGATGTATTTTATTACCAGATCAATCAAATAGAGTTACATGGCTTCTCTGATGCCTCAGAGGCAGTCCATGGAGCAGTGCCATTGCCTATTAGCTTCTACACTTTAGAAAATATTATGAACGTATACTGAAATCATTAGAGATTAACCTGATGCTTTTAATAATATGATCAACTTTTATTATGTACCCATTGGCTAAAACAACATCGGCAATAAATAAAAATACATTTCTTTGTATTGCAGATCTACAGTAAGCAGCATAATTTAAATTTGATACACTTTAAAAAAATGTAAGTAGTGTGTATGATTAAACAGTCCCGTATTTTAAACAATATGCACATAAAAGAGAATGTAATTCAGCTATGCTAAACATAAGTCTCAGTGTGATCATTAGAAATAAAAATAAGCAAAATTTATGAAACATTAACTAACCCCAAGAATCGCCGCATACAATTTCATGAGGAAAATCGGGATAGAAACACTGTGGCTCCCACGGCTATAATAAAAAAATAATCAGAGATAACATAAATTATAAATTAAAATAACAGAAAATCTATATCAAGCTCAAAATATATTACTTCATTTAAATTAAATTTAACATTAACAATACAAGTATTAATTGCACTAAAATTTCAGAAATAATTTTGGAAAATTATTGTTAGGATTTCATTTTAACTCTTCTCAACAGCCATTAGTTTAAAATGTTTTAAATAGATCCATCACTCGCAGGGTCGACAATTTTACATGCAATGTTTTGTGAATATTTCTTCAAAAACACAGAAATACATTTTAAATCTTAAATAAAATTCACTGACCTGGTAACGAACAGTATATATACGACACACATATATACATATTGATATAATATATGCACACACATATCTATCATATTGACATAATGTATTATATATATACACACATATATCATTTTGACATAATAAATATATACACAAACACACACACAATTCATGCCCGGAAATTCCTTACGTAGCTTTTATTTTTACAACCATTGGTCGTAGACGCATTTTTCAAATCACAGAATTATTTTAAATGAAGCAAGTTTTCAAGTTTGGGTACTTTTAAATTTAAAGAAATTCAGTTTATAAAAAATAAGAAATCTAACTTTTTATATACCCCCAGGTTCCTATAATTATCTCCAGGAAAATTTTATAATCTTTATAAAAAATAAAACACGAAATGCTTCATTCACGTACATCAGAAATGGATCTAGGTATTTAATTTTATAATTTGCGATTTTAATTGTCATTTTCCTTTTCTCTTGAGTAATTCGGTTATTAAATAAATTAGAATTGTTTGATTATTTTCTGCGATTCAGTAATCAGTAAGATGCTCTAATTTATAATTTTGTTATATATGGTATGACGAAAGAATTTGCATGCTACAAATACCTTTTTAATATTCTCATGCAGTTTTATTATTTTAGAATTATGATCTGCTGATTATACAAAAATGTTTTAAATTCAAAATATTTTTAATTATTCATATATACAAATAATTTTATGTTGGTTGTGCTTGCTATGTATGACAATACTGAAGCTAACCAGTGTTTTCTACACCAAAACACGAATTCTGGAAGATTTTGTGAATAAATCATTTAAAAAAAAAATAACTGACAGATACTTATCACAATAATCTGCATAGAAATGCTCGTAACGTAATCTATTAGCATTAGAAATAATTTCAAATTGTTATTTTATTTTCAGCTACGTAGAATTACAAGCATTTCTCTGTTCAACTTACATACGGCCTCTCTGAATATTCTTTCCAGCTTTAAATTTAGGTACCTCAGTCACTTGTTGCCATACGAGAAACACGTTTTTTGTTTTTTAATTTTTATAATGACTATAAAAAGTTACCAAATAATACTTATAAGACTCAGAAGGGCGTATATAAAGTTATATTTTGCAATTTTTACAAACAATTTTTTTCCAAATTCAAATTGCCAGAAAATAAATACTTGCAGCCTCTTTTTGTGGTTAGAAGTATAAAATATATATCTTCAACCAGTGGTTGCAAACATAAAGACCGGGTAAGGATTGTTGTGGACTAAAACAGCCGTCCTTCGCAAACTAGCTTAGCATTCTTGTCTTAATGATCTGCCGTTTTGTTTATTTGTTCAACATGAGAGTTGCAGTGTTAAGCAATATACTTTCATTGTAGCCTACTGCGAAAGGCCTTGGTTCGAATTCAGGAGAAGGCATGGATGTTTGTAAATGTATAGTGTCTTTGCGACTTCGGGGCACTTTAAATATATGGCGAGTCGAAAGTCCTTTCGAGAGGTTGATTGTGCAGGAAGAGGGATGGAAGCCCCTCGAGCCCGTCTCTCAGGGGTTCTCTCCATCAAAATTGTGGGCGTAACTGAGCGAAGTCGTACGGTCACCTGTATGGTGTTCAAGGCTGTTGCCAACGACAGGCGCAATATTGCTCTCCTTGCCACGATAAATTTCGTGGGCTTGTTCTGATGTTACTGTCAGACAAGTGAGACAAGTCACAACACAACTATAACATCATACTTTCATTGTTGAAATTCATTTCACTTATGTCTCTATAATTCAATCTCCAATAGTTTTAAGACTAACGATTGCCACTTTGCTATCTGAATGGGCACCCAAAACAAGAAGATTTACAAACCGCTGTACCATCATAACTCGAATTGGAAGACAACATTAGTTATCGATTTTTTATTGATTAATTTATTGATATGATTCTGCGAGTAGTCGATCGCTTTCTAGCCTACTCATAGGAACGTGAAGTGGACTGGGGCCATCTTTTGACAAAATTCTTATTAAAAATTTACTGATTAAAAATATTATTTTACATGGAAAGCATTAAATACAAACAACTGTTAGTTTATAGTGATATTATTAATGCGTTATCGCCGCTGCTGCAGAACGTATGAAAGTGTGCTTTATAAAGCTTGTAGAACTATATATTTCTTGAATTATTGAGCGTACAATATATTCATAAGATCGATTTCATAATATCCAAAGGTCGTACAATAGTATCCATAAAGTTATCCAATTTACAATAATATTCATTTAAGAAACAAATACATGAGCTCCACTAAAACTTATAAAATGCATGATATTTTTGTAATTGAAATGTATGAAAGCAGAAATTTTTAAGCGCCCCACAAAAAATAAGTCAATGAGAAATGTATCTTCCGCAATGACCTTACTGTAGAAAAAATCCTATTGCAATCACAACTCTAGAACATACCACTAACCGAAACGTTCGAGAGCAAAAAATAATGCTGAATTTTTCGAAAGCAAATTTCTAACAAATAACTTTAACGTTAAAATAGTTTAATTTCAGAACAGAGATTTCACACTATGGTTTACAGAAATGGTAGAATACAATATTATTACAATTATTAAATAAAATTTTATGCAACATCATGATTCCTTAACAAGATAAGGTCAAAAATTACTAAATGAAATTTTTCCTCCCGACATCCCCCTCCCATCCTTTCTAAAAAATTGAAGCTTGATTTTAGGTTAAATATGAAATTTTTACAAATGAAAGGTGAAAATTTCGATGATCGAAGAAAATTTAACTACCAACACTACAAATATATAAAGATTTTTCAACTATAGCTTACCATGCTAGGAACGCTCTTTGGCAGCTAAAATGAAGGCAATACATAATTGCAATAAACAAAGTAAATTCTGAAACATATCTAAATTTACAGTAATTAAATTTCTTATGTATTTAAATGTAATAATTATACAGATTTCCTTACTATTTCATAGTCTTTTTCAACAAGTATTACTTATTTATTTATTTCAACCGACCAACAAGAAAATGTTTATTGATATAAAAATACATATGATAAAAATGTAAAATACAAATTTCCTTACCTCTCGCTTGAAAAGACTTGTTGTGGCCAGACTAGTGGGTGCATCTCCTTTTACAATAGTATCAAGTTTTAAAGCCTAAAAAATAATAAGTGTGAAAAGGTTAAACAAAGATAATTTGCAATAGTTCGAGCAAGTATAACAAGAATGCGAAAAATCTGATAAAAATAAATAACATGACTATACAAAATAACTAATGGAAATTCGGGTAAGTGCACTTAAAAAGTAATAAATAAGTATAAATGCACTTATGCGAGTATTCGTATTTTATTTCCTCGGTAAATTCTTCGCAGTCTGAAGATCAAATCTTTCGCACATATTTTTTAATTATTCCAAAGATTTTCCTATTGTTCAGAATATAAGTGATTTAACTAACGCACATTATTTAATTAAATAATTGAAATGAAAATTAATTAACGTGAGAATAAAAGTAACTAATGCGAATTCAGACAGCTTGGTGCACAATGAAGATTTTGTATGAACCTTTTAGATATGTACTCTTTTATTAGCTACAATCGCTTATAAGGTATTTCTCCCGCCTTCATAGCTTGCCTACGTCGTGTAGTGGTCTGCACGCTGGGCGAAGTCCGTGCCAGAAGTCCGTGGTTCGATGCTCAGCGAAGGCGTTGTTCATTTTTCACATCTCTTGCTTCTAAAAATTTAATGTCTGTACAGGCTATTCTCTTTTGAAAATAAGTAAAGAGAAGTTGTAGAATTTTTAAATTTAAAATTTTATATTTTTAAATTCTATGTTTGAGTGCTTTAGCATATTTTTAAATATTCTGTTCCATTTATGACTGCATTATATTGCTATATTAAATAGTTAAAGATCAGCATAGGATAGGCGAAAAAAGCTCGGACGCAAAACGATTTTTCTCCTAATTTAATTAAATATTTCTTAAATTGCTCTTTGATAAATCAGTTCTTTCTGACATATGAAGCCTATATAATATATTGCTGAATTATAATAATATGCTGTAAATGCATCTTTCATTTACAATTGTAGTCCCAAACCCATAGCCCACCAGCGGCCGAGCGGTAAAGTCGCTGAACACTGGTAGTTCGGTCCGAGGTTCGAAACCCGCGAACGGGGTGGCTGCATGGGTGTTCTCGTGGTTTTTCCCATGTGTAACGTGTATACGAGCCAGTTTCCCTTAGAAAGTCCTCCACGAAGGCATCCCTTCCCTTAGGGAGATAGCCCTAGTGTGCTTTGCCATAATTAAATACACTACACCACACCCAAACTCATATCGTATTCGAGTCAAATGCACAATCTGAAAACACCTGACGGGCTAGTTATCTTTGTATTTAAACATAACAAGAATAAATAAATATTAATACATTTTAAATTTCGCTTACTAAATTTTTTAAACCATACAAAAACAATAATAACACTGCAAAAGAAAAATATCTAATTTATACTAATTTTTTATTTGAAATCTAAAGTTGGGTACTTGTTGGGTACAAAATATTTTTGTTGGTATTTCTTAATTTAAATATATTGAGCTAACTATTAAATTTTTATGCTGATATTGTTTAAAAATAATTCTATTATGTTTGATAAATCATTTAATTATTTATTTTAATTTAAACTAAAAATAGTCAAATTGTGAAACTTTCTGAGTTTTCAGGAAAAAAATATCAAAGTGGAACAAAAGTCGAGAATCTCTACATATAATAAAAGAAAGAGTCTGTCTGTGTGTGTGTCTTTCGTTAGCGCAACGCGTAAGCTAATAAACCCACGGCTACGAAATTTGGTGCATCTCGACAAGAGCCAGTGCACCTCGAAGCGATTTTTTCGGAATTCGAATTCGAATTTTTTTTTATTTTATGTTTTGTGACGAAATCGCGTCATTTTGAGACATTATGGGCTATAGGAAAGCGAGATTTTACTCTACACACTCCATTTTCACATCGTCATGAAACGTAGGCACTTAGCTATTTTACGAACTTAAAATAAATTTCGTGTTTCAATAAATCGATTAAATACGAATTTATTTAACGAAGGGAGCTTAACACCTTTTCAACGGACGTTTTCTAGAAAAGTTTATTTAACCCTCTGAGCGTTATGACCGGGTTTAGGCGGTCAAGACGGCCTACCTCGAAAGCGTTACGGACGCTTCTAGGCGGTCACTGGAAAAGTGTTCGAAAGCGTTACTGACGGTTCTAGGCGGTCAGTGGTGAAGACCTCGAAAGCGTTATGACCGCCTTAAAGCGGCCGTGCAGATGTCTCCTGCCCCCCTTATTTCTGGAACCCTGGAGATCTCTAAATGACAGTTCTCAGTAGGAGGCAAAGAGGGTTGCTCTTTTTCGTTTTAGACAGATATGTTTAATCGCCAAGAAAACGCTTGAGCATGTAGTGGTTTATAAAAACAAACAAACGTGGACATTCTTTGCGAAATAAAAAAGTAGCATGTAAGCATGTTTTTTCAATACTCTCTTTAAACAGATAACATTTTCATAAAATATCCTTTAGTTTTTAAATTGAATGTTCAGAAACATGCAAAATGCTCGTGAATTCAATTAAAAAATAGCATTAGGAAATATTTAAACAAATTTACTTATGGATATATAGATACATAATTAAAACCGATAAGTTATAAATTTTAATTATTCGAGCGAAACGAAGCGCATTTAATTACTGCATTTAATATGAATTATATATAATTGCATATAAAGAATAACATAATTAAGCAATAATTCAAATAAAAATTAGCCATCAACAGTAATTTATAATAAGAGTATTTTGAACGGGTTTATGAAGCATAATCTAATTTGATAGTAAAAATAATAATGGCGAATTATTTATTCATTTTGGAACAATATTCGTGGCTTATACTGGTTTGATGAAGTTCTGTTCAAATTCATTTCAAATATTCCAAATATTTTTATGTACATTGATTTCAATGCGATTTTTATTAGAAAAAAATTCAATGAGTTTGATTTTCTTACATAATTGTAATTACATTGTTCAACGCAAAATAACTACAAGCAGAAAGGCAAAGGTGTGTTAAAATTTCTGTATTTTGCTATATAAATTATTAAAATAACAAACCTACAGCCTAACAACTGAATGTCCGAAATATAACACGCAACTTTTCTAAAAGTAACAAATTTCAGTTAAAAAACCGCAGTAAATAAATAAAACGAAATACTATTAAGAAAAGAAGCACGAAAATTTATTTTTTTATATTTACTTACTTTATTTTTAGTTCAAAGGGGCAATTTGCCCTGAAGGACTTTTAATTTCGCTTTGGCATTTTTCATTGAAAACTATAAACGGCGAATCACTTTTCAAATTGTTGCCACTAAATATTATCGCTCTGTATTATACTTAAAGAAATTAAATATTGAAGAATTTGCATGAATGTACGCATGTTTCTCGCATTGTGATAAAACAACGGTACCTAGAGCTATCCAAATTTAAATAACGTAATCTTCCATACAATATGGGCATGTGGAAGCCCTAATTTGAATTTAAAATTTGCTTTATTATCGATTTCATATTTTATAACTCTTCAACGAATTTTTGATTAAAAAACTATACGATTTCAAAGCGACTAATGTCAACACCGTACGAAAAAAATCCTATTTTTATCTCCAGCGCGAGAGACTCTAAGATACGGTCATTTAAAAATAATTTTGAGATATTGCTGTTGAACTGAACTTTATGGTTTGAGTACGTAGAACATGATATTTAATGAGGTAACACACAAAACGTTAAAAACGCTCATTTGGACGTAGTTTAAAATCTGAAAGCTTTCATATTTTTATTTATTAGTCCAAAGGGACGTATTAGTATTTAAAACAATAGTCCGTGAGAGACTATTGTTTTAAATACTAATACAGTTTTCGTTTTTGCGATTTTACGTTGAATCACTAAAAACGGCGAATCACTTTTCAGACTGTTGCCACCAAATGTTATTAGTCCCGCATTACATTTGAAGTAATTAAATAATGAAAATCTGCGTAAATGTATGTATATTTCTCGCATTGTGATAAAAAAAAAAGGTTTGAAAAAAGGCCATCCAAGTTTGAATGACGTAATCCTCCTACGAATATGGGCATGTGGAAGACCAAATTTGAAATTTGGAATTTGTTTTATTATCTATTTCATATTTCGTGAAACTTTAACGAATTTTTGAGTAACAATCTCAAAGATTTCAAACCAAGCAATAGCAACACTCTACAGGGGTGGAAACCTTTTTATCTCTAGCGCGCGGAATTGTGTACCGGAAATTCTAAATATATGCTCATTTTAAAATTATCGACATTGCTATTGAATTGAATTTTATGGTGAAAGTGCAAAGAACATTGTATTTAATAAATAAAGGTAGCACACAAAACGTTAAAGAAATGTCCTTTTGGACGTATTTTTTTTTTTTTTTTAATTTTTTAATTTTTATTGTTTTTTTTGAATATATGTTGTTGGCGAATGACGCAGTAGTAGTGTATAATCTGAATATATAATAATTATTTGTGCTATTTTTTATTTGAAATGCATAGAATTCTCTAAAATAGTAGCATTCTTAGATTGAATATTGTCTAAGCAGGTGCAATGATATTTTAACTTCATTACCATATCAAATACAGAACTTCGGTCTGAAGCACCTTTTTGAATCATAGTATGAGTTTTAATAAAATTTGTAGTAGTACGAATTTTTAAAAGTATTTAGAATTACTGAAATAAAAAAAAGCTAACCTTTTTAGAAATTCTTTATCAAAGTATTACATCTTAGGCCAGCAAGACTTGATTAGTAAAATCTGGGAAAGGATCTATGATTGTTTAGTAAGAAGTAAAAAAAGAAGTACTCTAGGTCTAAGCAGTAAAAAAAAGCTTGTCCCTCTATAGAAAATTGTCACGTATGTTAGAAAAGATTTTGCAAGACATTAATATTTTAGCTTAAACATGATTTTTTTTTTTTTTTTAATTTAGTCTCTTGTTTTGGAGATGGTGTTCAAGCATTTTACCATAATTTTATTTTCACATGTGCAGAATTTTTATATTTTTTATTGATTGCTGTATTTTTAACTTCCATAGCATAAATTAAAGAAATACACATAGCAACTTCAGCCATAAACAGATGACTTAAGAGAAATTTGTTTTGACATATTATGTGAAAGACTAAATAAATATTAAATGCTTTTGCATTTATATTTATTTACATGACATGACAGTAATGTAATGATATGTTTCATGACAGTAATTAGAAAACAATAACTGTAGATGCGCAAAAAACCTGTACTTATAACCTTCTGCATTTTTAAAGAAAGTACAAAATAGTTCAGAATAGCAGATGGCTTTCAGATCATTCAGTAATGTCATCGTAAGTATATTCTCTTCACGTTTCGGAAGAACTGTAGTAGTTCAGATTTGTGGTAAAAGGCTAATTACAGCCCTGGGGATTGGCATACTTAGGGAACGGAAAAACAAGCTTTGAAACATACTCATACAAATGTCCTACCTTTTCTTCGACAGATAAATGACCGATGTGATATTTGAACACATGGTTTCAATCAGTTGTTTCCTTCTAACAAAGCGTCTTGCGCGGCTAGCAGGATCCTAGCAAAGTCTTGTAATAGTCTCTTGTTTTAAATATGCTGTGTTCGAACTCAGACTCAAAGACAGATTTTAAAGACATTTAAAGATTTTATTAATGTTTTCTTTTACATTCGGCGACTCAATATTTATTAAAATAAACACATAAATAAACTTGCATAGCAGATCAAAATTATGTTGCTGTGGGAATGTTTCATCAACAGTTATTAGTAGTTATAACAGCATAACTAAATAAGCCCATTTCGAAATATGGATGATATTGCATTCATTATTTTTAATCTGAAACAATATCATGTTGTTATTACTAGACAAAATGGCTAAAAATAAGCTGACACATTATAAGAAAATTTTTTTAAATGAAAATTGGATTCACTTTCTTTCACATAATTTATGACCAGTTCTTCCAAAATATTTTAAAGCTTACTTTACTACATAATAGAAATGTCTCCACGTTCGTTGTTTTTAGTTAGTTAGCAATTTTAATTGGGGCTGTTATATAAGAAGGCTATTTATCGTTGTTGTTGTGTTACAGTATTTATTTTATTGTATAATGCAAATTTTGATCAATTAGTTAATTTTATAATGTATAGAGGAACTTCAAAAAGAAAAAAAGTAATTTCCACCGTTATAATATGTCCTTAAATGTTTCCCCCAATAAAAACATAGTTAACTAAGTAGTATACTACATTATATTAATTAATTTACTAACCAAATAGCAAAAACATTTCAAATTCGAAATCCATCTTTTTACTAAGTACTTTTTGCAAAGTAACAAAAATTCTAATCCCTTTGCTGTTTAAGATTATTTCTCACATAGTTTCACAAATAAACTCACAAAATAAAGAAAGCTTTTTTAAATTTTTAATTTGTAGTATGTTAGATGCTTTATTGAAGAATTTGATTCTGATTTTCATTTTATCCAAGTTCTGATTTTCATTTTATCCAAGATTGCCATTATTTTTTCCTCATGAGCAACTTGCTAATTATTAGTCCAATGTAGAGTCCTCCTTCTGTTTTCTCATAAAATCGCCTTTGTAAATTTAGAGTTTAATTTAGCAAAACGTTTTCCACCTAAGTGGTAAAATGTCTTCGTAAAGGATTCCCTAAAGAAATCTGCCTTGTATTTATGTTGCATTTAGGGATATTTTCAAAAACACACGCTGCTGATTGTTATTTTTAATAGGTAAACAAACGAAATATATTTTTAAGAAAGAATATAACTTAACTGCAGCGCTATATCTTATTCCTAGATAGCGAAGCTTGATTACAAACTCAATTTTTAAAATACATTTAATTCTCTTTATACTTTAAAAAATGCCTTGTCTGGTAATTGTAAATGCATAAATCACTTGTTTTTTAAAACTAAGTGATCCACTCTAAGTTGAATAATTACAAATAGCATAATATGAACGATTAATGAAGCTAGAACCGCCAGTTTATTCTTATGTAATTAATAAAAATTTCATTGTTTCAGCATCTTAGTATCTTTCTTCTTCCATACTAAAGCTCACATAGAAAATAATCATATTTCTTTCAATTACCATCCCTCAGTCGAAACTGATGAATAAGAGTTTTCACGCATAACAAAGGTGTTTACTGGGTATTTGGATAGAAAAAAAAGTTCTCGAAAAATCTGAGTTGTTAATATATTTTTGGATAACATCCTGAGTGGAATTCATTAATAATAGTAAAGCCATGAAACATGTAAACTCAAAACGTCCTTGGAAGGATCAAAATCATGATCGATTCAGTTATTTAAATAACGCAAAGCTGCGAGGGCTACCTGCCTATGAGGAAGGATGCCTTCGTGGAGGACATTCTGAGAGAAACTAGCATATTATACAGGGGGAAAACCACAAGAACCAAACATGCAGCCGGTCAGTTCGCTTGGGATCGAACCCAAAACAGGTCGAACTGCCAGTATTCAGAGGTGTATCTTAACCACTGATGAGGCTTGGATCACAATCATGAATCTTCAAAATTATTCATCTAGACGACCTGTCAATTTACCTTACAAGGGCACCCCCCCGAAAAAAAGAAAGATCATTCCTTATATTCTCCTCCCTTAAGGACCGGGATTCGAACCACAGATCTTCCAATTTTACTAGCTGGATCTGCTACTACTTGCACCACCACAGGACGCAAGGTAAACCAGTAAGTCTTTATAAATGTACTAGTACGACAGCATTAATTATATGAATTGTTGGGCATTTTAACTTCGAAAATTAGATAGAATAGTATTTGAAAATGAATATTATGTTCATTTATTTTTAAGTTTGTTTGTAAACTGATCGTTGCCTTTCCAATTCAAAAAATTTCGAATCATATCTAGATGCTAGATATATCATTAAAACATTTACTTGATTTGGCCACCCACTTAACTTACACGTTGACCATTTAAATAGAGCACTACCAATTGGCACATTCGCATCTCTTTTCTGTTTCGCATCTCTTTCTCGGAAACAAATATACCTCTGTAGTAGATTAATGTATAGGTAGCAGACATTGTGTCACTGTCAGCCGAGTGGTAAAGTCGCTGAATAGTCGCACAATACCGAGTTCTGACTTAAGTTCGATTCTAGGAGAACGGGCTGGCTGCATGGGCGTTTTCATAGTTTTCCGCATATATAACATATATACGAGCAGTTTTTTTAAAAAGTCCTGGGGCCCACCAGCGGCCGAGCGATAAAGTCGCTGAACAACACTGGTAGTTCGGTCCGAGGTTCGAATCCTGCGAACGGGCTGGCTGCATGGCTGTTTTCGTGGTTTTCACATTGTGTAACGTGTATACGAGCCAGTTTCCCTTAGAAAGTCCTCCACAAAGCCATCCTTTCCCTTAGGCAGATAGCCCTCGAGGCTTTGCCGTGATTAAATAACCTAACATTTAAAAAGTCCTCCACGAAGAGACCCTCCTCTTAGACAGACAGCTCTAGCATGCTTTGATGTAGTCAAATAAGCCAAAACATTCTGTTGGCGAAAAAGCAAGATTGCATTTATCGTGAATAAGTTCTAATGCAAAAGTTATACTTGTTACTAAGGAAAGAATTTATTTTTGTGTAAAATTCAGATTGCCTGAATTTTAACAATTCTCAGAAACGAAACACAAATAACAAGAAACTAAAAAAATATTTATAATTAATTAGGATATATAAACGATGTAATCATTAAGCATATTTTTAGTAAGAAAGAATATTTTGTAATAAATAAATGAAAAATATATTTAATATTAAAGAATCCTCTATATATCTCTACAAAGTATAAAAATTACAAATATTTTTCAAGGTGCATGTGTATATGTACCTGATAAAAAGATTTACATTGTTTATTATTCTAGCGATATTTTTAACCAGATGCATATTTTCCGGGAGGCATTTTCCGGAGATTTTTTTCACCGATATACATTTTCAGGATATTTTCTTGGCATTCGTTTTACTCAAGTGGTTAGATTAAAGTGTTATTTTGTATGCTGTGAAACCTAACTAGAATTTATTTTCATTCCATAGTTGGTTCACATAAATTTTCGATTTCATGTAATATTCAGTTTCATAATGGCATTTTGAGATTTACTATACTTTTCAGTTTTTTTTTATTAAATGTCGTCTACAACTACTTTCAATAAAATACTGATATATAATAGGGAAATATAACATACACGCGCACTCATGCTCACAAACATACATCACCATATGTATACACAGTGTTTTGTTCTGTGTGTTTACATATATATATATAGTTTACATACAAAACCGTTTTAATAATTCCTACGAAAAATGTGATAAATTTTCACGAAATAAACTGCGTGTGCTTTCTATAGTTTAACATAGATGAAGATTTTAAAGTCTGAATTTAAATAATGATATTGTGTTTATATGTACTGTAATTACTGATGAAAGGATGTTTCTGAATTTAAAGCCAGGGTAGCTTAAATTACTAACAGACGGCAAATACACAACTTGAAATCAGAGTCTTTGGAAGAAGCAATAAATTTAGAATTTACGGCAGCTCCATTTCTCGTCATAGTTAACAAAAGGAACAAACTGAGAACGATCAGAATTATAGATTGTCCTTGCACAAAGGTAATGGTCTCCCATACAAAGTAGAAAATGTACAAAGGTGGTAAGCTTTTAGTTCAGTACCCCTGGAGGTATATTTACGTTGAAGTCAACTTGAAGATTCCGCTATTAGGTGTTTTCTTTGAAAAGGATAATATCTTTTTCAGCACATAACCAGAAATAAGAGTTTATGTTTTCATTACTTAATCTTCAAAGCTGTATAATTTGGAGCATCTGCTCGGAAAACTGTTAACTTATTTTTCATCATTTATGAAAAGAATACACACCTGCGTAAATGTCTTGGAGAAATAATATCGTTAACAATTTTGCTACAAAGAATTTTTTTTTTTTTGGTTTCTATTAACATCTCGATAATGAACGTAGTATATAAATACTTGCATTGTAACTCTTATATAGTTAACTACAAAGAAATTGCATTGTAACTCAAACTATAAAATTCAGTTCAACAGCAATATCTCAAATTACATATCTTTAGAATTTCCGATAGAGAGCCTCGCGCTGGAGATAATTTTTTTCCCCCGTACAGTGTTGCTATTGCTCGCTTTAAAATCGTTTCGTTTTTTTAATCAAAAATTCGTTGAAGGGTTACAAAATCTGAAATCTATAATAAAATAAATTTCAAATTCAAATTAGGGCTTCCACGTGCCCATATTTTATGGAAAATTATGTTATTCAAATTTGGGTGGCTCTAGGTACCGTTGTTTTATCACAATGCGAGAAACATACGTACATTTATTGAGATTCTTCATTATTTAATTTCTTTAAATATAAGACAGGGCGATAATACATGGTGGCAACGATTTCAAAAGTGATTCAGCCTCTTAGCAAAATGCCAAAACGAAACTAATAGTCCTTCAGAGCCAACCTGTACTTTTGGAGTTAAAAAAAAAAAAAAAAAAAAAAAAAAACGACCGAATGGATGTAAAATGCACAATTTAAGGGAAATTTCCTTGCGTGACAAGGTATTCCAGATTACCTCAACTTAAAGGTAATAATTTTATCAGATTTTAAATAATGAGAAAAGGGAATTTAGACCCCCAGGTATATGATATACCGATGAGACAAATAATATGTACGTATGTCCGATCTGTAACAGAACTGCTTAGGCAAATATTAAGTTGCATTATACATAAAGTTTTGCTTAATTTAATAACATATATAGTGAGACATCAGATAAATAAACAGCTAATGAGCAATATATCAAACAACTAAGCAGTGAAGAAAATCACGTCATATCATATGCTCCTTTTTTAGAAGGTGGCTGAAAAACCGGCAAAAATATTTTGTAATTATGTTATTACATTAAAATTGCATAATTGAAACGGCGATAACCGAAGAATCGAATTATCGCAGTTAATTTTATATACAGTTTTAATTTAGCTGTATTAAAATTTTAATACTTATAAATTTCATTACATTATAAGATATTTCTCCCGCCTTCGTGGTGTGGTGGTCTGCACGCTCAGCGCGTAATTGAGAGGTCCGGGGTTCGATTCAAGGCAAAGGCGTTGCATATTTTTCATCACTCCTGCTTTCCAAAAATTACCTAATTTCTTTACAGTGGCGCCCGAACTAAAAGGGTGTTGGATGATGATTCTCCTTCCCCTGGATTAGGCGACCTAAAAACCCAGTTGCCAAATCCCACCTTCTTGGTATGCCTTCGTGGTGTGGTAGTCTGCACGCTCAGCGCATAATTGAAAGGTCCATGGTTCGCTTCCCGGCATTGCTTATTTTTCATTTTTTCTGCTTCCAAAATACCTAATGTCTCTAGAACGTAAAAAATAACAAAAACTGTGTTTATGATTTCTCATTCATGAATAAGTTTTTTGATAAAATTATTCAAGCTAATTTGTTTTAAGTGCATTCTGCACTCTGATTTATCCCAGTTTGGAAAGTGTGTCTAGAAGCAAAATATTGTTTGCATTTTATTCTCCTTCGAAAAAAGTTTCAACACTTCAAATGTATTTATTGCCTTTTTTTATGTCATACTTTCTCTGTGTATGTATATCGTACTTCCTCAGAACGATATATGTATATAGAGGACTGTCGTACTTCGTCGACACTTTACACTTTTACATCGCACTTTATCGGAAGCTCATTTGATTTAACTGTAAGCGATGAAAAATACTAAGGTTATCTGCCTAAAGAGCGTAATGCTTTCGTGTAGGATTCTGTAAGGAAACCTACCTCACATTTGTACTCCCTATGGAGAAATCCACAAATGCAGCCAGGCATTTGCCATGATTCTGGCCCAGGTCGAAAACTCAAATTCTTTGGGCTTATCCAATCGGCCACCAGAAGGCCCAGTTTTATAGAAAATTACTTGAATCAAGTCATTGAGAATTTAGTAATTTGTTGTT
This sequence comes from Stegodyphus dumicola, assembly GCF_044657685.1. NCBI lineage: Eukaryota > Metazoa > Arthropoda > Arachnida > Araneae > Eresidae > Stegodyphus > Stegodyphus dumicola. Next base: position 81,475,489 of record NC_140772.1, on the reverse strand, counting down.
ACTTAGTATCTGCTAAATAACTTAAAGATGACATAGATTTAAAATTCTAACATAGTACAGCGGTAATATCTCTGAACACTAGTACTTCGAGCCAGTGTCTAGTTCTGGCGAACAGGCTGACTCCATGGAGGCTTTCATGGTTTTCCTTATGTGTTAACGTCAGTGCCAACCAGTTTTCCTTAAGCAGTTCTCCACGAAAGCATGCCTTCATTAGGCAGATAATATTTACGAATACTTGTTTTGCCGCAATCAAATAAATAAAACTAAACTTAAAACACTTATGTGTTTTTGCCACCTTTTAAAGGACGTTTTACACACAACATCCTCCTGTAACAGCAATGAGATAATTAATAATGTAAAAAATCTGATGCGGACACCACATGACTTCCTTGTACGACAAATAAATGAAACGCAATTTTTGCTAAACTTCATTTAAACCTATTTCGTTTGAAAATGAGATATGATCTTCCATTTCAAAATGCCCCTTTGGCACTGCCGAAAGCAATAAAAAAGGGAGGTGCACAATTAGATGTTATACAGATGCCCCATACAGAAACTTTCAACATTCTACGGTTAACCGTTTTTGAGTTATGCGATATACATGCATACATACGTACAGACATACGTCACGCTAAAACTAGTCATAAGTCCCAAACATAAAATTTCAACATTTTATGTTAAGTTATGCGTCATACGTACGTGTAAACGTCATGATGGAACTATTCAAAATGGAAATTTCCTATGAAATATGAAAATCGAAATGTTTCGCGATTACAATACTTTATTTATTTCTCACAAGTCAAAACGGTGTCATAAATAACTAACTACTAATAAATTTATGATGCAATCTAAAGAATCATTTAAACTGAAATAAACTTATAATATTTGAAAATTAAATATAAACATAATACTAAAATAAGTTGCGAATAATTTGTATTCGAAAAATTGGAACACGAGAGAAAAAAATTCTCACAAATTCCCTTTGTATATTAAAAAGTATTTCCTCAGAAAATAAGGATAAAAAAATGCAAGATTAATTTTTCACCATTATCGAAGCAATTCCTTAAAGAAACTGAAAATTTAAAGCATTTTACGTAGTTTCTCTTACTGATGTATATTGACTAACTTTCTGTATTCGGCACACATCTTGATTTAAGGTACGAATAATATATAGCATATGTGTTAGTGTGCAAATTATAAAGTAGCCAAACAGGAGATAAAATACTATTTTAGCAACAAGTCTCGTGACGAAGATACCATAGGGAGAAAAACTAATTTCACTCGCTAAATTCAACGGAGGGGAGAATTAGCTTAATTATATCCACATGGTAAGGGGGGCCCGCTTTTGAAGCAGTTTGAGTAAAAATGCTTGCCGCTTTTGCGACAGTCCTGGTAAGAAAACACGATTATTTTTACGTCGTTTTCTGAAAAAACCCGTAACGCTCGGGGGGTTAAAAAAAATGTACAGTTTATTTTTCTTTGATATTTGGACACGTTAAACTTTCATCCTTGCGACTGCTTTTACAAAAAGAATTTTGGAAAAATGATATTTTGTATTTTTAAAATTTTTTTAAATGAAGCTCCCGAGTACACTTCTCACATCTCACATCTTTAAAAATGTGATTTTGGCAACAATTTTCCTATCTTATAGTTGTTGATAGATTTTTGATGAAATTGCATCATTTTGAATAGTTTCATTCTTTTAGAAATATGGGTTAGGCAACAATTTTTCATCGTATTCCTTATGTCCCTGTTTTTAAGAGATTGGCATATTTCATTGTTCTGTAGAGTAAAATTCTGCGCGGAATTTTATATTTTTTGAGTTTGCTTTCATGTTATTTTTTGCTTATTTCACTGTCTGTAAGATATTGAAAAGTTTTGCATAATTTTTTTTCTTTAACGGAAAGTTGGCTAATTTTTTATTAGGATAATTAATATTTGTATTAAGGGATACAGCTTATTTCAGTGTAATTGTTTTTCTCTTGAAAATATAAGATAAAATATCATTAATTATACTTTGCTTTTCAGAATTTTTCGTATTCTTTTATGTTATTTTATTGCTCATTTCACTGTTTTTAAGATATTGAAAAGTTTTGAGTGATTTTTTTAGGAAACAAAGTTCTTAACCTCCTTTATACCATTTGAGTTCTTAAGAGTTTGCAAAGGGAAGTTGGTTAATTTATTTATTAGGATAATTAATATTTGTATTAAAGGATATTGCTTACTTCATTGTAATTTTGTTATACATAATAACTTTTTTATGAAGTTGTTCTGAAGAGTAAAATTCTACGCTGTTTTTAAATTTAACGTTTGGTGTTCCTTTCAGTTATTTTTCCGGTACATTTAAAAGCCAGACGAAGGCTGTGAGCGAAGCTGCTAGTAAATAATAAAAGCCTAGATTCTTTCCACTATTCAATTTTTCTTCTACGCATAGACACAAAATATAGATGTTAGTATGTAAATATTTTAAACTTCTTTTTAATGAATTTTTTTACTACGGTTTGACACATGATAGTGTTTCATTCTGAAGCTTGTAGTCTTGGAGAAACAAATAACTGGAAATTAATTTCATCACGAATTCTAGATGCTAATCTATATATAGGGCTCTTTTATTATTAATTTTCAACTTCGGATTGTTCACATATAAATAGTGTATTCCAAAACAAAACGATTATTCTTAATTCGTAACTGAGTTTATTTTGCTTTTTACTTGTACGAATAAAAGTTGATAAAACCTGTATCCTCAAATCTTTTCAAAACATTTATATCACGCTCTAAATTATTTGGCTGCATTTATTTACTTTCTGGTGCACTATTTATGTTCTTTTTTAACAGCTGAAAAACATTTTTAGAGGATTTAGACTGAACAAGAAATATTTTTTGCGTGTTTTAGCTTCCCTATTTGTATTTGCAGCACAATTACAGGACTCAAGCTGTTTTAAAATATAGAGAATGAAAGAAATATCGTTGCCTTGCAAGGCGATTTATTAATACGTATCAAATCTTTTGTTAATTTTATAATTTTTAATAGCCAGATCGAAGTTATTGAAATCATTTTGACTACATGTCTATAAAGCAGACGTGCATAATCTACTGCATTCAAAAGCTCTTTTATTAATTATACTGATGATATAAGTATTGATAATATATAAACAGTAATACTGCATTTAAGAAGTATGTATATTGTTTTTAAAAACTCTGAATTTGCTATATGAAATGCACTATTACAATTTGACAGATGAATTAAAAGTCTTAACACCACACCGAAAGCGAAAAACACTCAGAGCTAGGAATTTACTAGCAGTGTAAAAAAACAACCGTTGTCCAAGCTGAAAATTTTCTTGGGAAATTAAACTGAAAATGCCAATATGCTAGCGATGCTGAATATAAAATAAGATTATGTGAGACAAAAGATGGAAAATACAAACTAAATACATATAGAAAAAATGGAACATAAAAAATGGAAAGTCTAAGCTATATACGTTAAAATGAAATTATTAATGCTGTCTTTCTCAGAATATGAAAGAATGACATGCTAAACAATTGGTTGACATAAATTTTATTTCAGAGTAAAAGAACCTTGAGGATGGTCAAAAGGCTCATTGAATAAACAATCCTGATTCTATGAATTTGCAAGATTTTATATCAACCCTTGTTAGGCCAGAAGAGAACTTCTTTACTCAGAAGTAAAATCACTTAGGAAAGATTAAGTACTTAATAACATACTAATTAGTGACACTTAATAAAGATTATTTTGCACAGCGTCATGCTACAACTCATTTCAGATTTTTCTCTTTAACAACAACTGCAAAGACAGTTTGAAGAGGTAAAACATTAGAGTTCGTAATAGTTATTTGCTTAATAAAGAATTTAAATAAGGGCAGGGTCACTTACAACGAATGTAGAACAAAATTCTAATCTACTTAATTAGTTTCATAAACACCTTATCAGTAACTGTTGCTGTGCAAAAGCAAACCTACAGAAAGGCTTATAACTTTTGCATTTTAATCGCACCTTTCCAATTAAGAAGCAGGGATTCATTTTTATAGTTGCAGGAAAAGGCTACAGTAATTATAGTTAGAATGTGCTTCAAAAGGCAACACCTGTTTCAAAATGTCATGTGATACTCTGTAGCTTTCGCAGAGCTTTCCAATTATGCAACAAATTATAATTCCTTGATTTCCTATTAAGCAGGAGTATATTAGCAGTAAAATGCAGAAAATTCCAACGTTCACTTATCAAATTACACTGATTCTAAACCGCCGTAAATACTGCATGATCATAATACATATTTATTTCCCGCTCAGTTAAAAATGTAAGCAAATTGTTTATTGCATGGATCATTGATAAGACAAATTTCAAACTGAAGAATATGACAAGAATTCTCGTCACCAGCTGCATTTCCTGGAGAACAAAAATGAGCTATAAGGTATTTTCTCTCTCCCTTCCGCATGCCTTCGTGGTGTAATTGGAATCATACTCGAAGGGTATTTGAGTCCTGGCATATTTTTTTCATGTCTCCAGCTTTCGATATAAAATAATAACTCTACAGAGTTAAAATTTCTAATAGCAAATATTTTTTTAGATTTAAATCAAAAATAACACTTTGCTTACCTATTAAAATATTTTTGAAACTTCTCCCGGACACTGATTTTTAAAAGCTTAAATGTGTTGTTTTTTTATCTATATATCTTAGTGACAATTTGCAAAAGCATTATCATTATCATCTCAATAAGTTCTATATTTTAAACACCATACATTTCACGGTACATATATGATACATCGATAGAGAATATGCTTTTGAAGAAAAATTAAGGATGATTTCCCCCCTCAATATAACTATTTCATGTAAAATGTAATACATTTAATTTGTATACAATATGTCTAATGATAATATTTATAAACACAGACATCATTATTTTGAATAACAGTTATATTTCTACCGTCATACATTACATAACGTGGCGCTGAATAATCGTTTCCAAAATGTTAAAGATTCTGCCTTTAATGTAAGTATGTAAACATTAATTTTACAATTAATTTACTTTTAATCAGATTTAATTACTTTTATTTAGAAGTGTAACTTTAAAAATAATATAACATCTTAGCAATTTATACTAAAAATAATTCGAAAAGATATTGAATTTAAACAGCTTTCAACGGAAGAAAACGACATTTGCAGACGCTCATTATGAAACATTTTCAGCTAGTGCAAATTGGAAAAATGTAGCTGCATTTGCATCTGTATTTTATGGTATGTATGGATTTTAGTTTTAAATCATACGATGACCAAGAAAAGGGGAGGGGAGAAATTTGCTACAAATCAGAAGAAAATTAAATTAAATTTTAAATACTGTGGTTCGGAAAGAATTTTCCAAGAGGATTTTACGATAGCAGCATATTTTTGATATAATGCCAAACTTAACACTTGGTTAACCCGGATATCAAATCAAATTCAATTCTGTGATTATTAAATAAGTATTACATAGTAAATACTTTACTACAACGTATCTGCACGTAGAATGATGGTCCATAAGATTTTATATCTGCCAAAGACTTCGAAAATTTTGGAAGAGAAAAATACTTCAGCAGACATTTCTAGCCTTCTAAGAGAAGCTGCAATAAGACATTAGAAACATTAGAAAAATTAGAAAGCTCGCGACATTAGAAAGCTTGCGAGGAAATGTTTGAGAAACTTGTCTTTTATATTTAAGAAAATATCTTCTATCTTGGAAATTTCGATATAGAACTAAACTTAATAATCAGAACATCGTTATTGATATAAACATCGTTTTTTAATACCAGTGCTTTTTTAATGTTGCAATTATTAATGATTATTGATTCTATGAAACTAGCTTTTCCAATTAATTTTTATCTGTTTATTGTTATTAATGGATAAATACTACAAATAAATATTTAGATTCCATATAGATGTTTTCTTCACAGTTTAAACGGAGAGTTCCCCCTTACACTACAACAGTATAAAAGAATGTAATCATTAATGGGTTTAAACTCTAGTTATTTTATCGAAACTTACAGGTTTGTAAATTATGTACAAACTGAAATTTAATTAGCAAAGTGGAATGATATGTTGATGCACAGCGTCACAAACACCTGTACAGTGAAACAGCAGTTCAATAACATTCGTTTGACTGATAACCAATTTAAAAAACGTACCATTAGTACCGCAAGTGAGCGCTTTTAGAACTTTTTTACATAATAACACTTTATTCAAATCTGGGAACTTTTAATTATTTATTTTATCCTTATGGATGCGAAAGTATTTAGTTTATATTATTTTGTTTTGAAATGATCAAATGTTTTTGAAAAAAAAAAAAAAAAGAAAAGAAAAGAAAAGAAACTTTTCTTACTTGTCCAATTCTGACGAATTCAACTTGTCTGGCTTCTTCTTTCCTTCTTGATGTTTTAGAAGCATCCGATAATACGTCACTGAAAGCTCTTCTATTAAGCATCGTCTAAAAATGCAACGAATAAATTAGTAATATTAATGGCTGAAAAATATGTAACGGAAAAAGCTTGTTAAAGAGAAAAATATAGATAAAGAAATAGAAACATAAAAGATGAAGAAAAATAATTATATTTTTACAATAAAAGAATAAATGATAAAGCATAGACAAAGGCAAACAAAAAGTGTCTCCAAGGATCTATATAAAGACGAAAGAGAATAAATAATAAAGTGATTAACTAAATATTCCTCTGAAAATTGAAGAAATATAGTATAAAGCGCTAAAAGTGTAAACATTTCCACCGGAAATAAGTTAATACCATATATACTTCGGTTTTGAATTGTAAATTTTTGTATCTATTTTGCTCTACTGCATAGGTAAAATTTTAATAAAAAAATGCTTTCATATTCACTTACATTATTGTTCTCTATAAATAGCCATGTTTGATTTAACTAAGCACGATTAAAACTTGTCAATCAATAAAGCTCAGTATCAAAATATTTTCTTTCTCTTTTTTGAATGTATAATATCTTTCCGATTATTAGTCCAAAGGGGCAATTTGCTCAGAAGGACTATTAATTTCGTTTTGCAAGTTTGAGTTGATTCACTTTCTGCGTCGTTTTAATTTCAAATTGTTGCCACCAAATATTATCGCCCTGTCTTATATTTAAGGAAATTAACTAATGAATAATCTGCATAAATGTATACACGTTTCTCGCATTGTGATAGACCAACGGTACTTAGAGCCATCAAATTTTGAATAATGTAATCTTTCACCGAATGTAGGCATCTAGTAGTCCTAATTTGAAATTTAGAATTTGATTTATTATCGATTTCATATTTTCTAAAACTTTAACGAATTTTTGTTAAACAAATTCAAGGATTTCAGAGCCAGCAGTGGCAACGTTGTACAGAAAAAAGCATTTTTATCTCAAGCTCGCGAGACTCTGTATCCGAAATTCTAAAGATATGCTCATTTAAAAATTATTTTGCGATATTGCCGTTGAACTGAATTTTATAGTTTAAGTAGGAAGAACATGATATTTAATAAATAAATGTAACACACAAAACGTTAAAAAAACGCCCCTTTGGACGTAATGTAAAATCTGAAACCTTTCAGATTTTTTATTTATTTATTTTTTTTTTTCCTTATATGCTGTTTTTTTTTTTTTTTTTTTTTTTTTTTTTACGGAACTTTGTACATTACATATTTGTGATGTTTTTGTTTCCCAGAAGTCTTAGATAAATCTTCTTATCACGAACTAATTCGCTCTGTCGCGACAAGACTAAAAATGCTCAGAGCAGAAAACTGATATTCATTATATAAAATAATCAGTTCAACACATTATTGCTATATATTTAAAATTATCAGTTCTAGGAATTACTGGTCCATTTAATGGCATCATCTTTTATTACCATATCAAGTTTATTTTAGCTAGACCAGTATTTTTCATTACCATTTTGACTTTAGAAACGGATTTTCCATTGAATTTTATGTAACTATCTTTGAGTTTGGAAGCTTGAATTTTATGTAACTATCTTTCCTTGTACGAAGTAAAGGAAGTATTGTAATCGCGAAAAATTTCGGTTATCATATTTCCCCGAAAATATTCACTTTGTCCGCTTCGAATACAATTCCACCAAGTTTTTGAGTGATATCTGTACATAAGGACAGGATATAGGGCTCTTTTTTCCCAAAACGGACTGCAAAATGGATTTATAACAGATTCAGAAGAGATTTTTTTCGTGATCTTTGTACGTACCCACGTACGTACATATGAATGTATCTCGCCTAACTCAAAAATGAGTAGCCTTAGAACATTGAAATCTTGAATTTAGAACTACTATAATACGTAGTTGGGCACCTTCCCTTTATGGTTATAACTGGAGGCATCAAACGTGTATATATATATATATGTGTGTGTGTATGTGTGCGTGTGTCAGATAAAAAAATATATGAATCAAAATTATCATTTAAACTAACGGTAACTCTTTAATTCTCCCCCTCTGTTTTAAAAATCGTAATAACTTTTCTGGATTGCGTCATTTCTAGATCATTCCATTTTGCATGGCCTGCGCAGCGCTGATGACGTAATAATTGGGAACTGAAACTTTTAATTCATACCAAAACCTTTCTCTTCGTGTTCTTCCACAAAGGTTAACTACGCACTTCAGCTTGAGCTTCTGTGCTGCTTGGTTATCAAAAATGTAAATGTTCTTGAATAGGCACGACTAAAGCGAAAGTTAATTGTGGCCACATACGTCAACTGCAAAATAAAAATGGAATTAAAAGCGCCTCGACTGCCAAATTTCTTAGATATTACGAACTCAAGATATTAGCATACTACGCGATCAGAATGATTTTTCTTCAATATGGAACTACTATATATAGTTTTTACGCATGAACACTGCTCCGTCTTTCCTTGCTATTATTACATATTATGCATATATATATATTGTTGCGTGCGTACGGGTTCGCTATGAAATGAATGCACAAGTCCGATGAAAAAGGAACAAAAATTTATTATTATCACAACAAAAATGCTTAAATTTTCTCAAATTATCATGCAGTATTACAATTTCTCACAGTAGTTATCTTTTAACTACTCAAATATCCAATAGAACGCAATTCAAAACAGCTAAAGAACGCTAATCCGCGAATTCGCTACAATCAACAAGAGCAGTTTTCTAAACAACAAACAAACTAAGCAACTACCACAAACTGAGATGTTTTCCTCCTTTTATAAGATTTTAAAATCACGCGCTAGAATTTTCCAGTACTTTCTCGAAATCAAAAAGAGATATTTATTTATTTAACGCACGCGCTCTTGTATTTTTAATTTTTCCGGCTTAGCTTTCTTTTAATATTCGTCACGCGCTGCACTGCGCGAAAAATAAAACGATTTAATTTATAATTGAACTAACATTAGCTTTTTAAATACCAAATTCGTAACACTGCCCCCTTCCCAAGGACTGCACGTCCCGGGCAGTACAATCCCTGGACAGGAAGCTAAACTTACAACTGTGGCATAAATGCAACTGAGGCATAAACATTACATTACAATATCAAACAATATAAACAATAAATGCAATAACTAACTTAAACAAATCAAATGCTATCAAATACTAAATACAAAACAAATACTAAATACAAATCAAATACTAAATGCAAATCAAATACTAAATACAAATCAAATACTAAATACAAATCAAATACTAAATGCAAATCAAATACTAAATACACATTTAAAAACAAAAAGGACCATGGTCTGATACTATTTACAATTATTTACATTATGTACTATGGCCATAGTAATGAGCTAACCTGTCGTAATGAACGACTTTAGGTTTAGAGTTCGAAGACTTACGAATCCGAACCACGACGTCATTCAGCCTGTTCAGGACTGTGTACGGCCCATCCCAAGGTGACTGTAATTTCGGACAAAGTCCTTTCCGTCGAGTCGGATTCCACAACCACACCTTGTCTCCTTCGTGGAATTGATGTTCAGTAGCTCTTGTGTCGTAAGGGTCTTCATCTTCTTCGTCGCCAAGTTGACTCGCTCTCGTGCAAAGTTGTGCATCACTTCAAACCGGGCCTGGAGATCTTGAATATATTCCTCAGACGATGAAGGAGCATCCGGAGGGCGGCCAAACAATAGATCACAAGGCAGACGAAGGTCACGACCGAAGAGCATCTGTGATGGAGAATAGCCGGTAGTCTCGTGGACAGCACTGCGGTAAGCCAGTAAAAAGAGTGGTAATTTCTTGTCCCAGTTCTGTTGGTTACTGGAAACCACTAATGAGAGGTTATTAAGGATGGTTCGATTGAACCTCTCTACCATGCCGTCCGACTGGGGATGCAATGGCGTCGTTTGAGTTTTGTCAATGCCAAGTAGTTTGCATAGTTCTTTGATTACTGCCGAGGCAAAATTCCTTCCCTGATCGGAATGTAACTGAAGAGGCACTCCGAACCTGGAAATCCAGTGCTGTATCATTACCTCAGCTACTGTGACTGCCTCTTGATCAGGAATAGGATAAGCTTCAGGCCACCTGGTGAAGTAATCAATGACAACGAGTATGTATTTGTTGCCATCAGCAGTTCGTGGCAGAGGTCCCAGGATATCAAAGGCGATACGTTCAAAAGGCGCATCTACGTTGTAACGTTGCAGTCTGCCTCGGCTGCGTTTCCTCGGTCCTTTCCGACCTGCACAGGCATCGCAAGATCGGCATCACTTTTGCACGTCATCCTTTGCATTATTCCAGTAAAAGCGCTCACGAACTCTCTGCAAGGTCTTCATTATTCCAAAGTGACCTCCAGTAGGGGTGCTATGTAACTCTTTAAGGACATCAGGAATGCGGGATCTTGGAAGTATAAGTTGCCATCGGAACGTCTTCCCATCATCCGATTCGAATTTCCGGTATAAGACGCCGTTTCGAATGTGAAGTGAATCCCAGAGTGCCCAATATTGTTTGGTTGTAGGACTACAGATAGAAATGTCCTGCCAGGTAGGTTTTCTGTTTGATGACTCCATTAAATCAATTATGGGTTTAATGTCGCGGTCTTCCAGCTGGTCTTTCCTGACTTCATCATCACTCCACGGTTCTCGATCAGCCGATGTTGATGTTGTAATTTGTCTTGCGACCGGAGTCAGCAGCTCGTATTTCGCTTCCACCCTGGAACAATATCGGCAGCTTTCTTGGCAAGGTCTTCTAGACAGGGCGTCGGCGTTTCCGTGTGATGATCCCTTACGATGACGGATAATGATGTCATATTCTTGGAGTCTCTGTATCCACCTGGCTATTTGACCCTCAGGATTCTTGAAATTTAAAAGCCAGGTCAATGATGCATGATCGGTGCGGAGCAGGAATTTTCTGCCGTATAGATAGTGATGGAACTGTTCTACAGCTTTGACTATGGCGAGCAACTCTTTCCTGGTGACACAATAATTCCTCTCCGGTTTAGACAGGCACTTGCTCCAGTATGCCACTACACGTTCTTGGCCGTCTATTTCTTGGGACAAAACAGCACCAACACTTTCATTACTCGCGTCGGTGTCGAGAATAAATGGTTGGTCAAGCTGAGGATACGTCAGGATTGGAGCAGATGTTAAAGCCTCCTTTAAGTTGTTAAATGCATCCTCGCATTCTTTTGTCCACAAGAACTTTTGGTTGCTCTCTGTCAGCTTGTGTAGGGGTCTTGCGATGGAAGAAAAGTCCTTCACGAATTTCCTATAGTAGGTGCAAAGCCCTAGGAAGCTTCTCAGCTGATGGACATTTCCGGGACGTTTCCAGGATTTAACGGCTGATACCTTTTCAGGATCCGTGCGCACACCTTCTGCAGAGATGACATGTCCCAGGTAAGTCACTTCCTTTCGGAACAATTTGCATTTAGCGGGACTCAGCTTCAGATTGGCTTCTTTCAGTTTCTGAAGCACCTTCCTAAGATTTTCTAAATGTTCTTCAAAACTCTTTCCGACGATGATGATGTCGTCCAGGTATATGAGGCAGGCTTCGTAGGAAAGGCCTTTCAAAACAGTTTCCATGAGACGTTCGAATGTTGCCGGCGCATTACACAGTCCAAACGGCATCACCTTGAATTGCCAAAGCCCTTGTCCCGTAGTAAATGCCGTCTTTTCTCGGTCTTCAGGCTGTATTTCTACCTGCCAATACCCACTCTTTAAATAAAGTGTTGAGAACCACTTGCTGCCAGAAAGAGTGTCTAGAATGTCGTCAATTCTAGGAAGCGGGTAACTGTCTTTCTTCGTAACCTCATTCAACCGGCGATAGTCGACGCAAAATCTTGTTGAGCCGTCTTTCTTTCTGACTAGGACGATGGGAGATGCCCATGGACTTACTGAAGGCTCGATGACATCGCTTTCTTTCATATCTTTTAACAGTGTTCGCACCTCTTCCTGTTTAGCAAACGGTAGACGTCTTGGATGTTGCTTGATCGGGGGATGATCGCCGGTATCTATTCTATGTTGTGTCAAACTAGTTCGACCCACGTCAGATGACGAGCGGGAGAAAACAACTTGAAGATCTTTAATGACGCGATCGGCAGCATTCCTCTCTTTATCGTTTAATTGCGCATTCTGCAATAACTCCGATGTAATTCTCTCTGAGGACACGGATTCTTGGAGGTTACTCTTTCTTTCAACGGTGGTTACTGGAGTACATGTTGCAACCACTTCACCTTTCTTAATAATTCTCCCCTTCTCAGTTACATTGGCGACTCTCACCGGGATAACCGTTCTGGATTGGTCGACGAGTGTTGAGGCTACTAGTACTCCTTTTGGGATATTACAGTTATTGGGATATTCTATGATGCCGTAGCGGAAATTTCTGTTTTCGGCTATGGATCCAGGAAGTAAAATTTCTGTTCTTGCCGGTATTGTGATATTGTCTTGTGCTATGATTTTATGGACAGATTTAACTTCATCATTGACTCCAAATAACGCTATGTCCTCAGATGTAGAATGCAATTCGTTATTTTTAAAGTCCAAGGAAAAATTGTATTTCCTTAGAAAGTCCAATCCGAGTATGCAAGAATCAGTGATCTCTGCTACATATGCCGTGTGATGGTAAGCGGCACTTCCAAACGTGATGTTAGCATTTACTTTTCCATCGATGTTGATCTTCTCACCGGACACAGTCTGTAGGGTAACGCAGGGCGGCGTCCAGATAAGTTTGCTTCCCAGTTGTTGAGCCAAATCTTTTCCGATGATGGTAACGTTGGCTCCTGTATCTATCGTCATATTGCAGGGAACTCCATTAATATGTCCTATTATGAAAAGTCCATTACTGCCGCCTCTCACTGCAGAAATCTGAAGCGCTTTAAACTGGGGCTTTTCATGATCTGGCAACCTCCGCCCCGCGAGATGGCCACTAATTAGTTTCCCTGCTGTTTGTTAGGAGCGGTCTTAGCATCCGTGCCCTGGGGTGTTCTGCAGTTTCGTCGGATGTGTCCTTCAGCACCGCAGTTCCAGCACTTTACGGTCAGTTTCTTGTCACCAATATTCTGTCTCAACGCGTCTAGTTGTCTAGTTAAATCGTCTAGACGAGCAGTGACTTGATCCCCTGGCTCCTGGACTTGAGCAGCTCTGACTGGATGGCGGTCTCGACGGGTGGCTTGCTGGGCTGCCTCAAATTTCATGGCATACACTAAAGCGCTTTTCAGATCTTTAACATCCGCCATTCGCAGTGCTTTCTGTATTTCAGGGTCCCGGATGCCATCGATGAAATATTGCAGGGACAGGATTTCCCTTGTTTCTGTCGGGCACTCCGAAAAGGCGTGATGTGACAGCCTTTCAACATCCGTGGCGAGCTCCTGAAGCGTTTCGGTGAGCTTCTGTTGACGAGATTTTAATTGGAGCCTGCTGTAGTCTTTTAAACATTTCTCGCCGAAGCGCAGCTCCAAAGCGCCGGATAGAGCTTTGAAATCTAGCCTTTGATTTTCGGGAAGCGTCTGCAGGATATCCGCTGCGTCTGCTCTCAGAGAAGCGGCGAGATGACAGGCCTTAGCTTGGGGATCCCATCCATTCGCATCCGCAACGATAGAAAATTGTGTCCTATACACCTGCCAGGAGGTCTTCCCATCATATGTAGATAGTTTCAGAACGGAACGAGCAGGCATCGCTAAAAATTTGAAACCTTCCGGATTGCTACCTGCCGTCGCTACGAATTTCTTTAAATCATCAACTTCTTTGGTGACCGCAGAAACTCTATCATTAATTTGTTGTTCCACGGCAGAAACTCTCTCTTCTATTTCTTCTTTTACCGAAGAAACTTTTTCTTCAAAGTTTCCAACTTTATTCTCAACTGCGTCAATTCTGCCTTCCATAACCTCGAATTTGTTTTCTATTACGCTGGTAATTTCTCTTTTCATCTCTTCTTGTCTTGCTTCAATCTTTTCCTGTCCTGCTTCAATCTTTTCCTGATTACATTTCATCTCTGCTTTCATTTCTTCTTTAAACGAGGCAAACGCTGATATCAGCTGTCTTAATTGCTCTTCCATCGCTCTTGTGATTGGCATTCAAACCCCACTCCTGACACCAAAAATTGTTGCGTGCGTACGGGTTCGCTATGAAATGAATGCACAAGTCCGATGAAAAAGGAACAAAAATTTATTATTATCACAACAAAAATGCTTAAATTTTCTCAAATTATCATGCAGTATTACAATATCTCACAGTAGTTATCTTTTAACTACTCAAATATCCAATAGAACGCAATTCAAAACAGCTAAAGAACGCTAATCCGCGAATTCGCTACAATCAACAAGAGCAGTTTTCTAAACAACAAACAAACTAAGCAACTACCACAAACTGAGATGTTTTCCTCCTTTTATAAGATTTTAAAATCACGCGCTAGAATTTTCCAGTACTTTCTCGAAATCAAAAAGAGATATTTATTTATTTAACGCACGCGCTCTTGTATTTTTAATTTTTCCGGCTTAGCTTTCTTTTAATATTCGTCACGCGCTGCACTGCGCGAGAAATAAAACGATTTAATTTATAATTGAACTAACATTAGCTTTTTAAATACCAAATTCGTAACACTATATATATATATATATATCTTACTCGGCTTGATGAACTGAGTCTTATTCTTATATGTGTAACTCGTGCGTTTTTTGCTTTAAAAATGACTGATTTACATTGTTCTTAGGTCCTGGCTAAGGTTTTTATGCCTTTAATTATTCTGCATGCAATAAGTATAGAATTATCAACAATCTAAAAGTTGTTTAGTGTGGCTAAGCCTGATGGCAGCTATATTTGTTTACATTTGAAGCAACAGAATAATGAATTCAGTCAGTTTCTGCAACTTCAGTGTTTTTTGCCGACTGACAGCAACAGTAAACTGTCACTTTTGTACACTGAAAAATTTGCCTTCTTGTCCTCTGGCCGATTTACTTGTATTTTGCGTAGAAACTCTGATTTTTAATTGTAAAAAAATATTTTTTTATTTCTTTTGACTGTATTTGGTGTTTTATATTTTTCCATGTTTTTCAATTTTTAATGAAGATATTTTGAATTTTTATGCATTTTTACCTTGCCGCGAAATGAGAACTAAATTAATTGATGAGAAATATATGTCCGATTAAATTTGAGGAAGTTTAAATGAAATGCAGCAAAAAATACGGATAATGTAATAGGCTGCACAAAGAAGTCATGTGGTGTCCACATCACATTTTATTTTCATAATAACGTCAATTCTTATGGGATTATTTATGTACTCCAATCTGATTCATTAAAAAAATTGGTTTTTAGAAATATTTTATTCTATCAAATCCATAGATTTTGCAATAAATTATTATTATTATTATTATTATTCAAATTTTATTCTAACTCTTCTGAAAGCAGTAGAGTTTAATGCAAGCAAACTCAGAAAGATTTCTACTGCAAAGAATATTTTAAAGCAATATCATTTTTTTTTCTGTACGTGATAAATATGAGTGAGTACGCGGGCCTTACGAATAATGATTTGAATGTAAATCTGGATTTCTAATGCTGCTAAAATAGTCTATCTCATTAACTTACAGTTCGCCTCCGCTATATGGTAAAATCGCTTTTGGTACAGAATGAAAGAAATCTGTATTTTTCGTGAATTTTAATTATCGTTCCTTAGTACCCACATTTTTTATCCTTTAGAAAGCTTTAAGAATGCTAGAGCACATAAATAATGAAAACTTTTCTCTCTTTATTCCTATAGTTCAAGTATTCCTAGACATAATAAAAGACAAAATGTGCCATTATTAGAAAACTGACAATAACGGCTCATGAAATCTCAGAAAAAATATAAAGGTTTGTGAAAAGTATGTAGTTATACATAAACGTCACTATTATACTTATAATTTTTTAAATTTATATTAAATACTAGTTGTCTAGAAATTTTGCACATTGAAAAGAGCTACAAAACTTAAGAATTTAGACAATAGGGACATGCAGATTACCATCCTTTGTACTTAACACCTAAAATACTGGCTAATTATTATAAATTGCTAAAAAAAGACTCTCCGTGTAAAAGCGTTATTACATATATTATTAAGAACGTATAAAAAGTATTAAAGGCTTTTAAATAATTAGCTTAAACTTAGTTTTTTTAATAGAAAAAAATCAATTTATTTTCTTATTTTATTTCTGCAAAAGATCTTCCTCAGCATCTTTTCCAGGCAACTTATTAAAGACTTCATCTATACAGTTCTCCTTTGCTAAATTATACTACCTATCTGATCATAAACAATTATGTTACTTTTATTCTCGCAACACTGAAGTCAAATTTAAACTACTCCAATGAATTCGATCCGATAATTATATTTATTGCATTATATATATTGCATTAACGTCATTTTACATCTAGTAATGATAAAATGAGAAGAGGTAAAATAAGCGTAATTATCGGTTCGAAATTATATCAATTTTTCAAAAACTAACTCTGAGAATATATTTTCTCTGTTGCTCAAGTCCTATGTGAAATGTGTTTTAAATTAAAATAAAAGAGGAATTTTAATATGGGTTTTGGACAAAGGTTCATTGTCCTCTTAAAACCAAACTTCTTCGTTACTTCTCAGACATTTTTTTTCATAAACTTGAAATACATTACTACTTTCAAAACAAATGTACGTATTCATACATACCTGACCAATCGTAATTAAATTTTTCCTATTCAAATCTTCTTTAACTAATCAGATGATGATTTTGAAATTTGTACATAGTACATACCTAACCAATCGTAATCAAATTTTCCTTATTTGAGTACTCAGTACCTATATAATTAGTGGATAATACTAAAATTGGTACACATAAGCTACCTAAATGATGGGAAAGAGAAACACAAGAAAAATAGTTCTGCCTAAATATCTTTGATAAGGAGCATATGTCTTAATGAGATAGGAAATATATGGAAAAAAGCCCTTATATTTCCATTATATTAATTAGTATATAATACATCTAAATTAAATATTATTCATTTTCATTATGTAACCATTAAGAAGACAAATAGGATAATGACACTTTTGCCGTTATATTAACAAATATAGTCGTTTCATTTATCCATATTCATCCAAGTACTGAGTCCATTAATAGCCAGAATTGCTGAGTATCATTCTTGAAGGCTTGTAGAACCATCCATAACCTTGTCAGAGTGTAGGGTATTTGTGAAGTCATAGGAATGCTGTACCTGCACTTAGTTTAACTGTTGTAAGATACAGCACGTGTAGGGTCACTATAAATTGAGCGTACCTTATTGTAGAGAGTGCCAAGAAGTTTGTAAATAAGATTCAATTCTTTATTACGATATTTTTATCATCTAGTCAATGTGTAGGTCTTCTTGCCGAAAGGAAGGCGATGAACCCAACCATTCAAGACACTACGGAAGAACATGAAAACAAATCATTTTACGAAGATCTCTTTACTTTAGTAACTGGTTTTAAACTTTTGCACCATAATAAAGAATATTCTTTAATAAATTGCATAAAGGAGTCCAACAACATATACAAATTAAAAAATTCCTCTCAGAGTGAATAGCAAGAAAATTATAAAAATAAGTAATTATATATTTTTAACGTTATTATTGTATATTATAATTCTTATATCTTATAATTAATAATTATTATTAAACTTTAAAAATATTTCCGAAAATAATCATTGTTTAATACAACTGAGTTTTTACATGTCATTAACGCAAAAGACACAAATTCTTCCGCTGGTACATTTTTGTCTCCAAGTACATTTAAAATACGTTTTTATTATAAATGAATTATTTTCAATAGCAAAGAAATTTTATAGTGACTAAAAAATATTTCCCAGTAAGAAGATATGTAACTCCACGGCGAATGCGGGCAGAATTCTCAAGCGAAGAAAAATAAGACAACCATGAAAGAATCTTGAGCAAGAATCATCTGGATGAAAACATTTGCCCTTCAGCCTGAGGGAGTCACTAATTTCCTCTACATTTATCTTCGCATGGCTGCATTCATTTTCACTTTAATCCGAGGCACATAAACCTAAACGCAAATGAGCAGTATGGAAACATCTTTCCGTTGTATTAACACAGGTCTTCCGCGGCAACATGAAAAATAATTTTGCATGCATTATGCATATGCATTTATAATGCATTCGGAAGTTTTAGCAGATTCAGAGAATAGCGCTCGAAACATAATTCTGATTCTTAAAGCATATTAAATGATGTTGGAGAAGAAATGTTGCGACCATGACGCAAATTTAAAAGACCTTAATATGTCATTATATTCATAAGATATTCAAAGTCAGAAAATTACGAAGGTGTTTTTTTTTTTTTTTTTTTTGCTTATTTTTGGAAAATATTGTCTAGTCTATTTCATATGCACACTTTTAATTTCCAATTAATCCCACTTAAGTATTTTATATATTTAAATATTTGTAATTACTGAATAAAGGCAAACACCAACCTATTTCTTTTAATTCTAATTGATATCATGTAATTTTATGAATTTATAATTCACCTCGATGTCTAGACGCCAAAATATTCAGTGTTTTTTCCATCGTCTCTAGAATAAATAGCGATAATTAAAAATTCTAAATTAAAAAAATCCTAAATTTTGCCAATCCAAATACTAAAGATATCTCCAATCATTCATATAAGGATAATAGTAAGAAAGGGCAATTTAATATCACATGTTTTTAACTGAGACATAATTTGAAATCCGTATTTAAAGCACACCAAATTTAAAACCACAGTTCTCTAAATTACCTATATTTATTACAAAAAAAACAAAGAAGATTTAATACCTGAAGTAATATTTAAAACTCTTGATTATTAAGTTTCATGTTCTCCATTAAATTTAAAAAAAAATTGAGTAACAGTTAACTACAGTTTAAAAAAAATGTTTTTATAATTTTCCTCATTTGTCAAGTAAAAGCAAATAAAAAAAGTATAGTATTATTCCAAGAATTAACGCAGATAATTAATATACATGGAATATTAATTTATATCCAGAAAGTTTTGCTCACAAGCTCGACATGAGGTTAATATTCGTAACACAGGTCCAGCAATTGCGTTCTTAGTAAAATCTTCTTCCGGACGTCAATAAAATTTATTTTTCAAAAGTTTTTAAATTAAATTGTTTAATATCTTTTAGGTTAGGATTTGGAAGATTCGACTGATTAAAAAAGATTCCAGTTTTTGAATATCGAATATTCTGAGATTTGTAGAAAACAAGGATCCAAAGGCCTGATTTCAAGTAAGAACAAAGACTGAATATTTGGTAAATCGATATACATATATATATATAACTTTTTTTTGGTTATGCTTTAAATTCTGTATTTATAATAATTTTTAAAATAATTGACAGTAGACGGTTATTTATAATTCTGTGAAACATTTTTAAAATGCATACACATTTATTTGTGATACCAAATTATTATTTTGCTGAAATAGAGGAAAACGTTTCGAGTTTATATTTCTTTCTTTTTATTCATTTTACATATGCTCTATGTGTCCAGTTTTGCAGAGATGGTCGACATGCATAGGATAATGTGGTCATGTATGCTGTAAACAGCTTCATCCTGTGCAATTCCAGCATACTATGGCCGATCACAGCCATAGCGTTGGTAATGTAATTACAAAGATCCTCAGGTTTTGAGATGAGTAAAAGCACAAAGATTTCACAAATATTCTTGACAAACACCCACAAGAAAATCACATGAAGAATTTAATCCAATGTTTGGCATTAAGGATTCACTTCACATCCCGAGCCTTCCATAAATATTTACGACGAACTTTGAATCATATGGTCCTCTAAATAATCTCAGTTACGAGTATGGCAACTGTCTTGTTGAAACAAGGTTTTGGTTAATGGCCAGACACTTTATTTAATAGCGATTAGCTTTAAGCCACTACAAGGGTCAGAAGTGGTAGCCATTGCATTATGGAAAGCACTAATAGGCTGTCACCTTTACCTCCAAGAAGGAACGGACAGTTACAATCATGTCTCCTCCGGGATTCGAACCCGAGCCCATCGCTACAGCAGTCAGAGTCACTAGCCACTATGCCGGTTGAACTGCGTTTGTTGAAAGAAGTAATGTTCCCGGGTTTCCATTCAACTATGGCAAACAAGACCAAGTTAATACTGTCAAACAAACCCAAATATTTCTGTACCAGCAAATGTGGACATTTTGAAAGTTTTTGAAATGAGTAAAAAAACTAAAAGGTTTTATTTCTGTTATGTAATAAAATCTGGCATCATTTTTGCAATTTATTTCTTGTTAATTTTAAAACTATTTCATGCAATTACTGGAAAAGTTAAAACAACAAGAATGGAAAATTTTCATTAGTGTGCAGTCAAAATTATTCAAAACCCATCTTCCATTAGCGACTTAGATTTTTCAGAGGCGTTTCATATTCATTGAATTCTTTCAGGTCTAGTTAACGATCCCAAGTCCAATCCGCCTTTACCATCATCTACAAAATTATTACATAGCTATTTTCATTTTTCATCAATAGAGGGCATCAGTAGGATTTCCTTCTCATTCTTGTCGCTGGTTTCACTTTTGTCATTTGTACTTTTGAAGCTGATGAAGATGTTTCTATAGTTAAACCTTCGAAACTAACCCAGCACATTTATGAATAATTACGGTGATTCGTGTTTCGTACACTCCTCTAGTAATCATTATTCAGCGTGTTATTTTCTTTGAAAGTCTATCATGCGTTTACAAATAATCTTGTGCTATTACTTTCTCTTAATGACATTCTTTGTTTTATGTATGTCGTGGTCATTTGAAAACTTCATTTTCTTGTAGATGACTAATTTACGTTAGGTTTATGGAGTCTGTGATCTATAATTATGCTTATCTATTAATATTTTAATAACCATATTGTATTAGAAAAATTATCTTGTTATAATTATAAAAGGCGTGCTCTGTTTCATTTACTTAACAGTATTTATCTTTTATTCTGATAACAAGATAAAAATTTACTAATGAAAATTAATTAACGCACACTGAAACTTATTAATCTATATGCAAAATAATATCAGGTATTCCTTATGAAAATAATATTTAGAACAAATTTAATTTTTACATTGTTTTTTTTTTCCAGATGTATCCTTCGATTTCAAAAGTTAATTAAAACGTACATTTGACATTAATAAGCTACTGAAAACAGAGATGGAACAACTCTTGCTTTTTCTAGAATTGGAATTTGAATCTGAAAAGGTTTCTCGAATTTTCCAAATGTAATTTTTTTAATCCAATGGCGGGCACTCGCTTATTCAGCATTGGCCTTTCCTAAGGCCAGAAGTGGTGGCCAGGGGGCCACCGTTGCCTCCTGTGAAGGGGACAGTTACAACCATGCCTTCTCCAGCATTCGAACTCGGGCTCTTCGGTACCGCAGTAGGCTTTCCTAACCACTATACCGTCTGGGCGTCACAAATCCTCATACACGAATAAGATAGAAACAATGTGCTTTTAATAAAAATGAATAGAAGAATTACTTTTGAAAAATTATACCTATATTTATTGAGAAACCTGAATAAAATTTAGTAAATGAAGTACTTAATTAAATCTAAAACTATCCTATTAATTACAATAATGTATTTCAATATATTTTAATTTATATTAATTACATATACATCAATGAAAAGTATTATTATTATTTTAAGCTGGTAAGGAATGTATTTATTGTTTTTAATTCGCTTAGTCTGCTAAGAAATTATGAACTGATTAAATTCCAAAGGTAAATTAAAAAATCTCATGTTTTGCTGAAGGCAACAATCTGAGAATTGGTTGCACGAAGATCATAGAAATTAGATTAAATATCTTACGTTTCGCGCAGTAGCAACGTTTGTTAAGACAAGTGAAATAGCGCCACGTAACTTAATACGACGGTTTAAAAATTTTGATAGTCTCCGATAAAGACGTCTCTGGCATACAAACTGCAAAATTTTGAGGGTTTTTCTCAACATAATTCGACAAAAATATTAGAGTAACAGATCAAATGTTTTACTTTTACAGAATTTTTCAAATCAAAGCAAATGAAGAAGAGGAGGATTACTTGACAAGTTGATGCAGAACACCTTAGAATCAGCGCAAAGTTATACTGATGATCCAGATGCTATACATAAAGTGAATTTCTCGACCTTTTTTTATCCCAAATGACCAATCCAAGAAGAGCTAAGTCTCAAAACGGGATTTTGCATTGAATCTCTCTAAAAGTCTGAATTACTTTTCAAATTGTTGCTATCATATATCATCGCACCGCATTATATTTGAAGAAATTAAACAATAAAGAATCTGCATGAACGTATGTATGTTTCTCGCATTGTGAAAAAACAACGAAACCTGGAGCCATCAAATTTTGAAAAACGTAGCCCTCCACCCGAATAAGAGCACCTGGAAGACCGCATTTGGAATTTGTTTTAATGCTTATTTCATATTTTTTATACTTTAACGAATTTTTGATTAAAAAACTCAACGATTTCAAAGCGAGCAGTGGCAACACTGTAGGGAGTAAAACATTTTTATATCCAGAGCGCAAGACTATCTATCAGAAATTTTAAAGATATGCTATTTTTAAATATTTTGAACCTAAACTGGGATCAGCCCAAATACTCTCGGAACGTTAATGTTTTCGTATATGAAAATAAAAAATAAAAATTTAAAAAAAAAAAAAAAAAAAAAAAAAAAAAAAAAAAAAAAAAAAAACTTTCAAAATTTTATTTTAAACTAAGGCTTCCTTTGGATTTCAATAAAATTAATCTTTGCAATGCTTTGAATTTAAAGGTTTAATTATTTCTAAGTTACACTTGGAAAGATTCATATGAGGGAAAATCTCGAATCCTTTTCAGGATTTGCAAGATTCGAGAATGCCTTGTAAGAATATTTAAGTATCTGTATACTCACCCCACGGTTTTCAGACATATGCTCTGTATACAGATCTTTGATAAGCATGTCTAGTGTTCTTTCTCTCTTTTGCGCAAATGTAGGAGTGTTGAATGCAGCTTTCTCACCATTGATAACTGAAAGAGACAAAAAATAAAATACTCTTTGCAGCCAGTATTATGATAAATTTCATAAACTGCACATTAAAACGAAGAGAAACATTAGACTATTTATGATATAAAACTAATGTAACATTATTTTAAATATAATACTATTGTAAATAAAGCAATAAAACATAAAGCGCGTTTATAATTGCGAACAATTACAGTTCATGATTCTTGTAGTAGACACACATTCTACTACAGATTGTAGTAGACACACATGCAATATCGATTTTGAAATTCTAATGACCTTTATATTGCCACTGAAACTAAAAACATTTTAAAAGATTGTTGAAACAGATATACATTTTTCGTATGCATGAAAGTAGTAAATGTCAGTAACAGACTATTGATTTCAGAAATAAGTCTCCTGAGTACCAAGCATAAAATTCTCAAGCTTTTTATAGTGGCAAAGCCAACTGATAGAAAATAATTCTATTATAATTCACTATGGCAAAGAGTAGCGACCACTTGAAGGAAATCTTTTCAGAGTGTTTAATTTTGTTCAAGTATTTGGTTCAAGTCATCTTATTATTCTGCGAATCCATGGTTCTTCAGTATACGAACTACTGGACGTCAACTGATAGCAAAGTCTTATAGCCATCATTTCTGCCGATAGCATTACATTTTCAAAAATAAAGAGTTATTAAAACTGACTGTTTTTATTTCACAAGAGTCATTTCGTACCTTTAGAAAATCTTTGATATACATCAAATAGAAAAGGAAATCGACCGCCACCGGCACGTCGCAGCGGAACTGATGAATTGATATTCGATACTGAGTGACTTTCCTTTTGGAAACATGCCCCAGATATGTTTTGTATGATCTTTGCCTACAGAACAAAAGGTCTCAAATATTATTTTAGTATTGCTGTGGCGACTTGCATCAGTGGAGTCTACAGCAACTACGGTGGGAATATGATTGTTATCTTGACATTCATGAGTTAATAAATAAGGTATTTTCTCACTCCTTTCAGCATGCCTTCGTGGCGTAACTGGGAGCAAGCTCAACGTGTATTTGGCAAGTTCGACGTTCGATTCCAGACGAGACCATTTCACATTTTCACGTCTCCTGCAGCGAGAAAAACCCTAACAACTGTATTCCGTTCAGTGTACAACTTGCATTTATAAATTTCAAACATAAAACGATCTAAAACTGGATAAATAATTCTGAGTATTTTTACATGGTTAACTTGATGCTCACTGATAAAACGAAATATTACTAAATATGCCAAAACTATTGCTTGACTCAATTACTGGTATGCTTTGATACCGCGCTAAATTCAAAATAATGTAAATATTGATCGGATCTACTATAAATATGTAAAATACAAAATATGAAAAAATATTAAAAAATTACTAAATTTCGCAATATATCTTTTAATTCCTGATTTTAATTTAGATATAACCCTCTTCAAAGAATCATTTACGTCATTAGTTTCATCTACAATGATCTGCAAAGCTGTGAGCTTTTATCCAGTCACCATAAAACAAAGGACCTGAGCTTATAAATAGCGTAGTTGCTAGCACACAGCAACTTTCTAGTACAAAGTAACTTTCAACTAGTACAAAGCAAAATTAAAAGGACATTTTTTCCTCCCTTGTTCTCCCCACGCAAGCATGCGACTAACCGATTTGCAGCCTTCGCCTACTATTCAGAAATGTGATACGCGTATATAAAATTGTGGGACGCTTATAGCACCCCTAGCAATCATGAAGATCTGTGCTAAGAAATTAATCGTCCAGAAATAGTGCTGTTTTAACTATCAACCCAGTAGCGCAAATATTAAATTTATAAAAAAAATACACCCCCCCGTAAAATTTTTAAAGAATTATAAAGATCCCTTAAATGCATTACGTACCATAATTTTATTCCAAATCATGCAAAAATGAGAGCCCCTCTAACAAAGTTACTTACGATAATCCATATAAATGGACAACTGACTGACAAGAAGAATTAGAAAAAGAATTAGAAAGGCACCCATGAACCTTTCAACGAAATGAATTAAAATGAGGCAGACACTGGTTACGTATTATATGCCTGAAACTTTTGAAAACATAACTAGCTTGGTAGTTAGAACAGCACTTTATTTCTGGAAGACTTATTTCTTAGCACATATCTTTTAAATTGATATAATAACGCTAGGAATGTTATAATCGCCCTACAATTTTATATAACACATTTTATTAATAGATGAAAGTTGCAAAGTGGTTATTATATGCTTGCATAATACTTACAATAATGAGTTTTAATATCCTTGTTTTTTTATGATGCTTTGTTATTTGGTTCGAGTTCCAAAATGGATTAGGCTAGGTTCGTCAGTAGTCAGTGAAAAACAGCGGAACCCACAATAAATGCGACAACTCAGCTTTCT
Organism: Stegodyphus dumicola; assembly: GCF_044657685.1. Lineage (NCBI taxonomy): Eukaryota > Metazoa > Arthropoda > Arachnida > Araneae > Eresidae > Stegodyphus > Stegodyphus dumicola. Next base: position 81,449,631 of record NC_140772.1, on the reverse strand, counting down.
TTTTTATTCGTATTTTCAGGCATACCATATGCTTATACATATTTACAAACCTAATCCTTTATTGAATTACAACAACAATTCCCTTTTTTCACTTTATTTTGCACTAAATTGATGCATTATATAAATAGATGGAAGTTCAGCTATTTAGCCTCTGCTTGTTTTAACATACAATAGTAAATTTTTTAGTTAAGATGCAATCAATTCATCAATGGTTAATGAAATCTTTTCCAACTCACCTTTTCTTCTTTTAAGTCTAAACACTCACCCACTTCTTCCTTTTTATACACCAAGTAACTGAATCAGCACAACTATTCATTGCAAAGCCATGCAAATTTTATTCTCAGCGAAAAAAGACGACATTCGAAGCAAACTCTTTCACGGAAAATTTGCTCTATTTAGTCGGCGTTAATCTGAATGTACAAAGAGTCAAAAGCAATAAACAACTTCCAATCAAAATACGCTAAAATAAATTTACGTGATGTGATTTTATTTGCTTTTATTTTAAAGGAACGATATACGTGATAGAGATTTAAGTCAAATTTTCATATAAATAGCAATTACACCTGCGCAAACGCATTCCTTCATGAATCGATTGGAGCTTTACTCAGCATTTTCATCAGAACAATTAAAATCATGGTTAAATTACTCTAAATGGACGCACTCTTGATAAAGCGACGAGTGTAAATGTCGACAGAAAAAAAAAAAAAGATTCGTTTAGTAGATATACACATATACAATGTGGGTCATAAATTTTTGCGCTTTGGGAAATCAAATAAGAAAGTGAGGTAAAATTATGTTATTTAGATTTTATTAAAAAGAAAACTGTACCTGGGAGTTTACGTTTTAAAAATAATATTGTCTAGAAGTTTGCTGTCCCGTGTTTGGCACTTTTGCGAACAGCATTTTTAAGTTCTCCCTTTCCCTCTGAAAAACACACAAGGCGCGCGGAATTACTGCCCGCATATTTTATCTAAATTGGATTACTGTGCATAGGAGTTTTAATATGTCCCATTAAAAAATTCCGCGACGTGAAGATTCGGATTCCTCGAAGGGAATTTCTTTATGTGAAGATTCAGATTCCATGGGATGTGACCGTAACATTTCTTTAACGATGTGTACTGACACTTTGCCACCCAGATATATAGTGATTAATAATGCTTACTGTCATACCGAAGAGCCAGGGTTAGAATCTCGGAGAAGGAATGCATGTTTGTAAACGTAAATTATCTGTAGGGCAGGGAAGCACTCAAAATACACGGCGAGATGAAACCCTCTCGTTATGTTGATGGTAGGGCATGAAAGGTCTTGGAATTACATCCGAGTCGAAAGCGCAGCAGTTCGTAAGACCCAGTGATACCTAATATGCCTACTTGGATGCATAGGTCCCTGCCTTGCTTCAACTTGTATCGATATGAGCAATTTTGAGGTAACATATGTTCCATTATCCTTCTGTATCAGATTCTCTAAGTAGTATATCCTTCAAATTCCTACAATTCTGGTGGAAAAATTCTCGGCAATACCTTTCAGGTAAAGTGACACTAAGATTATTTTTCCGATTGACCTCAAAGAAAAAAAAAGAACTGATTATGCCTCCAGATATAGAAGGCCTTAAGCGAATGAAGCCATCTTAAAGTTTCAGTCGTTCCTCATGGTCTACCTAACGTGTAACACAATTTTTTTCGCTTTACGGAGAGCGCAACCGAACTTCTTATCTCATATTTATGATGGAAATGGAACAAGTTTGCGGGAATTTTCTGATCCATGATTTAATTAAATTACACGGAGGCACCATCTGATGTCACGTAAATCATTGTGCAACAGATACAGGCACCTTACCATTGCGAAGGAATAGTTATTTTCGGGTTAGAATCACGTAAGGATCGTTAAAGCGCGTTGATGACATGTGAAGCATCGGATAGTAACGAAAATATCTAGAACTGGCATATCGTTAGCCACCACTTGCGTACCCCCCTCCTTTATGAGAAAAATAGGTTTGCTAATTGGAAAAAAATTATGGCCTACTCAGTATTTCGTACATTTCGATACACTTAGCTGCATAATATCAGCACACAAAATAAGCATTCAAATAACATCAAAATATTATTCCCGATAATAACATAGCAATATTAAATCAGTTTTTTTTTGTAACTAATGTTTTAAATCGCTGCAAAAGACGAGGTTGCTATCTGCATTTAGTTTGAACAGGGCAATTGTTTACTACTCAGAGTCATAACAGTACAGAGCACTTAAAATAAATCCAAAATAGATGAACCTCAGCATAGGAAATGTCAGGCATTAACTGTACTTGGTGTTTTGTAATTCTCCTTTCCTTTCAAATAATTCTGCAGTCGATTTCACTTGATTGATTACAGTCACTAAGTAAAGCCACCAAAAGTATCTGAAGTAGGTCGTAAAAAAAATAGCAGTTTTTATACGCTGTTATCTTTCTCCATATAAATATACATACATATATGCGCACAAGGCGCACTGATGATCGAGTAAACGTGGACACTGAACACCAGTACTTCGATCTAAGTTCAAATCCTGGCAAAATAGGTTGGTTGCTTGGGCAGTTTCGAGGTTTTTCGAAGGTGTAACATGAAGATCAGTAATTTCCTTTAGAAAGTACTCCATCAAGGCAACCCTCTTATTATAGTAGAATTTCTCTAAACCTGCAGTAACGGGATTTCACAGATTCCAGACAAAAGATTTCCCAGATAATTCAGTACATATTTATAGAACTTACATACTCGTATTTTGTGATGCTAGCAGTAGAAATTTCATGAAAAGTTAGTTGGTGGTAGTTTTCGATCTATCTGTCACTATTATATGAAACATACCGAAAATGGTACAGATTATTAAAAATTAAAACATTTGCACATGATTTTATGTTTAACATTAGTAAGGCCAAACAGTTCAGACGCAAAAGAAACACGTCTCAAATAAACCATAAAAGTGAAGCAACAATCGCATTAGGCGTAGATTTTTAGCATAGAAACTCTATCGATTTCGAGGGCCAACAAAATCATTCTTCATCAAGAATCTGCAATCAGTTTTTATGCTAAACGTCTACGTCTAACACAGGCTGTTGATTCACTTTGATGAAGGTCAAACAGTGCTTATGAGACTGTTCCCGAAGTTTTAAAAATTCGCTATACGTGCAATGAAGTTTCAAACAACGCGTACTGACATAGATAAATATTGCTCGGCAAATCTGATGAAAGTCTGCTATCCTTCATCCGTTTCCTTCTACGCATTTCTCTTATTCTGCGAGTTCTTTTGTCTTCATTCTCCTCTTTTGTCATAATTTGGTAAAAGCCACGCATGCGTAATTTAGCCTAACTGGCGCGCGCATTCGCCTCTCTGCCTTGAAACTCCTGAGTATAAAAAGACAAGAAGAGAATGTCATGAAAAAGCCATTTTGCATCCTGTCCTCCAGACACACTCATGCATTTGCTATACCTGCAATGTACTTTTTAATTCATGACAGCCGGTACACAGCTTGCTATCTGCAAGCTACACACGGCAATAGTGGGAAAAGGAAAGGAAAGGTCATGAAAAAGGCTTACTGTTACGCTGCAAGTGAAAATGAACATTATGTTATTAGCTTTATACGAATTGTAGCTGTTTATTTATCAGTAATGTGCCGCCCAGACGGTATAGTTGTTAGGAGAGCCTGACTACTATACCAAAGGAACCGGGTTCGAAACCCGGAGAAGGCATGGATGTAAAATTGTCTTCCCTTCATAGGCAGTAACGATGGCCGCCTCTTAGGTGCCTCAATAAAATGGTCAGTACTTCTGGCCTTAGTAGTGGCCAATGCAGTTGTAGGCAAGAGCCGGCCATTGGCAGCAAAAATTGTTCCATTGTATATATAATGCTGTCCTATACCACGTACGTATGATTTGTGGAAAAGCCCACATTATGAACATGTTAACACCCCAAGAACCCACGTTCGGATGAAGTCTCACCATTTCTTCCTTCTTTCTCATTACATGTTCGATTGTTTCATGGTAATCTTGAGAGAGTGAGATAGAAATACAATTGTCTATATCCATCCAAACTTACACTCCTTTTCCCTAACACTAATCTTCCCCGAATATTAAACTAAATCGAAGATTTCGGATATGGTCGCCAGACAAGTTTAAACCCAAGAGATTCCTTGCCAATAATCATGAGGTGCAAACCGTGATCACAAGCCACATTTTACACTAAGAGCGACATATTTCCAGGCAATCATCTTTCAATATAAATTGCATTTTTCTGAAAATCAGGAACACTACTTTCAAAAGTTCATAAACTGGCGAATAAAAAGGAATAGGTACTTTATCTTCATATTCTAAATAATTCATTGGTTGGACAAGGCTTGATAGGTTGGGCAGCAAAAACGGAGCACAAATGTTTTCCATGTTTAAGTCTTCGAATCGTTAGCCCATTACATATTTTTATCTCATAGGTTTAAATTTCAGACTTCGATTTAGACCATTCAAAGTGCCATTATTTTGATATTGCCGATTAATTAAGATTCCAAAGATTTCACTATAAATAGATACCTTTAGTATATTTTGTGGCTGTACAATAAATTCACTCTAAATCATGTTCAAGTACGCAAGCATCTATTCATGGGATGGATATTCATTATGAATATCATGTCACGTGTGATGAAAATCTTAAATACATATCTCGAATTCAGTTATCTTGTTTCTGATTAGTGCTCAAAAATGCTAACGCTTACATTTATCAGTTAGCTTCTGCATTTAAATACTTGAAATTATTATTTAATTAAGTATGCACTACCGTACTAAGGTACTCTTACATGATAACTTTTAACTACTATTTCTATGTGCTGAAATTCGGAAACATATTTGTAGAGTCATTAGGTTTTTTTTTTTTTTTTTTTTTTGAAGAAAGAGACGTGAAAAGTAGGCAGTGTCTTCGCCAGGACTCAAACCCTGAACCTGTCGATTACGCTTACAATTACGCCACAAGGGAATGAGGAAAAAAGAGAGAAAATACCTTATATACTCTAGGAATTATTTGGCCTAATCACCAAATTCTGGGTGGTGACGAATTATCGTCCATCACTTTTCACTTCGGGCGCCCCTTGCAGAGTCATTATTATTATTATTTTTTTTTTTTTTTTTTTTTTTTTTTTTTTTTACAGCAGGAACATTAAAAATGTGCAGTGGCCTGGCCGGGAAAGGAACCATGGACCTCTCGAATAAGCATTGAGTGTGCTTCCTGATACACAACAAAGGCATGTGGAAAAGAGGAAAAAATACCTTATACAGTAAAAAAAAAAAAAAAAAAAAAGCGATATCGTTTTAAATCATGAATATTTTTACTTTCAAATAAATCTTCCTTTTGTCAAATTTCAGTGCTTTCCTAGAAAGAATCCATCCGAAAATTTAAAAAAAAAAAAAAAAAAGTGAACTTGAGCTGAAAATAATCACATGAAGTTCTAATTCCTTTTGGCAATCAAAATTTAAAATTAAATAAAATTTCACAAAACTGCTTGCAGATTGAAAGCTTGTTTATTTACCGTGGATTTCAGTAATTTTAAGCGAGAGATTGTGACTACAGATGAACAAAGTGGTTTCTCCATCATGAGGCTGACCTCCGTGTGCTAATCCCCTATACAAGTGTGTTCAGTCCCATTTCTATATGAATATGATTAATTCCACCAAGCATTGCAGATAGTGCTCAGTGTTCTCATGCGTTGTTTACTTTGATCAATGTCTGGGTAATGATGTCAGTGTAGAACGTCTACCTATTGAAATGTCACCGGGAACGAATTACACCGCATATCAAATCCTATGAATCATTTTCTGCTACATCTGAATAGGACGACGATGAATACTCGGTAACTGTCAAAGTACGCAACTAAAGATTAATATAAATTCATTTAATATAAATTCATTTAGATGCAATTAAATATAAACTGCAATTAAATATAAATTCATTTAGATGGTGTTCACTAACGATCTAATTTTGAACAGTGGATTAACAACACCGAGTGACATTAAGACTGCTAAAAACGTTCATAATTCAAAATTAAAAAGATATATATATATATATATATATATATATATATATATATATATATATATATTAAGCAAGGATGGTGAGAATAAAATTCAATAAATCTCTACATATAATAAAAGAAAGAGTCTGTCTGTGTGTGTGACCAAATTTCGTAGCCGTGGGTATCTAGCCGTGTATCTAGCCGTATATAGCCGTGGGTATCTAGACAAGAGACAGTGCACCTCGAAGCTATTTTTTCGAAATTCGATTTAGAATTTTTTTATTTCATATTTTGTGACGAAATCGCGTCATTTTAGGACATAATGGGCTATAAGAAAGCGAGATTTTACTCTACACACTGCACTTTCACATCGTCATGAAACGTAGCACTTAGCTACTTTACGAACTTAAAATAAATTTCGTGTTTCAATAAATCGATGAAATACGAATTTATTTAACAAAGGGAGCTTAACATCTCTTCAATGGGTTTTTTTCTAAAAACGTTTATTTTTCTTTGACTTTTGGACACGTTAAACTTTCATACTTGCGACTGCTTTTACAAAAAGAATTTTGGAAAAATGATAATATTTTGTATTTTAAAAAAAAATTAAATGAAGCTTCCGAGTACACTTCTCACATCTCACATCTTTAAAAATGTGATTTTGGCAACAATTTTGGTAGATTTTTGATGAAATCCCATCATTTTGAATAGTTTCATTCTTTTAGAAATATGGGTTTGGCAACAAATATTCATCGTATTTCTTATGTCACTGTTTTTAAGAGATTGGCATATTTCATTGTCATATATATATATATATATTACATTTTTATTGATAAAGTTGTTCTGTAGAGTAAAATTCTGCGCGGAATTTTGTATTTTTTTAGTTTGCTTTCATGTTATTTTTTGCTTATTACACTGTTTGTAAGATATTGAAAAGTTTTGCATCATTTTTTTCTTCAACGGAACGTTGGTTCATTTTTTTATTAGAATAATTAATATTTGTATTAAGGGATATAGCTTATTTCATTGTAACTTTTTTCTCTAAATATTCGTTCAGGGACATTAGATTGTACAATACAAGCCACTTTGTTTGAATACAATGCATGATACTTTAAAATACGCAAAATTAACATTTAAAAAACGAATACTGTTTCTATAAAATTCAGTTTTTTACTTACGTTTAACTAGAAGAAATTCTCTGAACTCTTGATGGTTTTTGAAGATTGGCGGATTTGGAAGAGTTGGACCAAATAATGGAACAGACTCTTCAGAATAAACAGATAACCTAAAAATTCCAAAAAGAACAAAGTTTTCTAAGTTATATATAATTTCAACCAGCGAGTAGAAATCATAAAAACGTTTAACAGTTAAAACGACATAAAAGTATTTAAAAACACAAAAAGTCATATAATGCTACAGTAAAATAAAAGCTTAATGTTTCAGTAAGATATAATACAGAAGAATTTGTCAATGGATTTTGAAGACTGAAAATAATATATCTGAAGCAGTTTGATGTAATTTCTAATTAAAAATAATTAAATGCATACACCAGGGGTTCCGAACCAGGGGAGAATTCTCTCCTGAAATTCAAACAAGAGGAGAATTTTATAATTTCAAGGGCAGACATTGCGATGAGACTTTTATTTAGCTGTTAAGTCTTTACGAATATGAAAAACTGTTTTTATTTAAATTTTATTACTTATAAACATTTTCTATACTTTTTGTTGTTTAATTTATAAAAACACATTAAAAATAATCAAAACTAAACAAATGCACATGCATTTTTGGAGTTTTAGAAAGGAGGGTGGGGAAATAACTTTTAGCAGTGGTGAAAGAGATTCATAAGGCAAAAACAAGTTAAGCATCAAGGTGTATACATTGCAAATACATACATTTTCTTCATACAAAACGTATTTCGAGTATTTAAGGAATTTAGGTTCAAAGTTCTAGTCTGCAAGGTAGAACAGAATAACTTTGCATAATAATTTACAGATAATAAGTAGTATAAGTTTATAATAAAAGTTATTTAAACACGGAAAATAATTTAACAATTAAAAATGGAAATTAAAAAGTAGTAGAGCCGCACAGAGGGTTAGGAGAACGTACTGCGGTAACGAAGAGCCCGGGTTCGAATCCCGAAGATGGCATGGATGTTTGTAAATCTATCGTGTCTTTGCGGCATGGGAGCACTCTAAATATACGGCGAGCTGAAAGTCCACTCGTGTGGATTGGTGGAAGACCCTCGGACCACAACCCGGGGTGCTCTCCCTCAAAATTAATTTTGTGATACAATAAAATTATTACCCCATCAAATAACAGTACATTTCAAATTGAACCAAAAGCTTGCCAGTTTATAATGAGGAGAATATGTAGTTTGGTATTGATACCCTACAAAACTCTAACGATTCGGAAGGGTGATCAAACACAGGTCTCTCTTCTTCAGGAACAAAGAAATTTTGCAAATATTTTTTAGATTCCTCTTTTTCGGGAAAACACTTTTCCTGAAATATCCCCCCCCTCTCTCCTGAAGAAGTTGTCTGGCTCGAAATCGAAAGAAATCAATGCGAAAATAACGTTGCTTTCTCGCTTAACTTTAATAAATGTGTTATTATTAAATGAAGTTATACTGTAATAAATAAAGTAACTTCTAAATAACATAATGAATCATCAAATAGTTTATAATAACTGCACCCAAATTTTAAGATTTTGAAACATTTGCTTTAACGAAACCATAGTATATAAAATGGACACTTTCTTCCAGACTTTCATTCAAAACAATTTCATATTTCAAGTTGCTGACTGAATTAAAATTTAATACATGAAATTGAGTTGATGATTTATTACCTCAGATGGGCCTGGAAAGTAATAATTTTTCCCATTAAAGACAAAAGCATCATTTTATTTCAAAAAACCAATTAATATCCTCTCTATTAAACGATGAAATTAAAATACCTAATTCTTATGATGCTACGAAGACAAGCGTTTTGATTTCTTTTTATAATATTTGTATTTATTACTACACAGAAATTTCGTAATCACTACCGTTTTTGAAACACAGTATGCCAGAATATGCTTGCTATTTATAAATTTAATTAAAATTATAATTTACATTTTAATTAAAATCGAAAGAAGCATCCAAAATTCAGATTACTTCGTAACTAAATTTAGAAACTGTATTTTATTCACTTCTGCAAAATTAAAAAAAAAATTACAGAAAAAAAATGGAATGCAAAAAATGCCCTATGCGCTTTAATATTACTTAATCTTCATTTTGACTTAATTTAAATTCCATACTTCTCATCAAATCGCCCTATCATAATCAGATATCTTTATTAATTTACTTTTGTATAAACGCAAAATTACTTTTAGCCTTCTCTTTTTTTTTTCTTTTTTTTCTTTTTTTTTTTTCTGTTAGACCAAAAGGCGCCGTTAGTCTTTAAATGCTGTTTTGTCTTGGTTCACTATAAACGGCGAATCGCTTTTCAAATAATTCCTGCAAAAGATTATCCCCCTATATTATGTTTATAGAAATTAAATAATGAATAATTTGCACTTATAGCATAAAATTCAAAATAGCACTATAGCATTTAAAATAGCACTATAGCATAAAATTTAAAACTAGAGGTGGGATTAATCCAAAATACTCTCGAATCCAAATCCCGACAGGTTCTCAAAACCCTCTGTTCCTCCGTATAAGAACTGCAAAAGAATGTGAAAAGAAAAAGCTGCTTAAGCCTAAATGTCTGAAAGCAAAATCTGAAATCTGCCTAAATGAGAAGCAAGTTCAAAAACTCAGCTTTTAAAAACACATCTATATTAAGAAAAAAATTAATTCAGTAAAGATGAACATAATTAAAAATCTTGAATTTTAAATACTATTTTCTAAAGAGAATTAAAATAAGAAATTCCAGTTCCAATTCTCCATATATTTCAAAACATAAAAAAAATAATAAAAATAACTTTTTGTTTTAATTAAAAAACTAAATAAAAAAATCTGAAAGCTTTCAGATTTTATATAACACACAAAGGGGCGTTTTTCTAACGTTTTATTCGTTGCCTTTATTTATTAAATATCATGTTCTTCGCACTTAAACCCTTAAATTCATTGCAACAGCAATATCACAAAACATTTAAAAGAGCATATCTTTAAAATTTCCAATACACAGTTTCAAGCGCTGGAGATAAAAATGTTTTTTTTTTTCATACAGTATTGTCATTGCTCGCTTTGACATCGTTGAGTTCCTTAATCAAAAATATGAAATAGATAATAAAATAAATTCCAAATTCGGGCTTCCAGATGTCCATATTCGGGTGAAGACGTACGTTATTCAAAATTGAATGGCTCTAGGTACCGTTGTTTTATGACAATGCGAGAAACATACATATATTTATGCATATTCTTCATTATTTGATTTCGTTAAATATAATACAGGGCTCCAAAATTTGGTGGCAATAGTTTAAAAAAATGATTCGCCGTTTTCAGTAAATCAACGCAAAATTCTAAAACGAAATTAATAGCCCTTCTGGACAAATTTTCCCTTTGGACTAATAACTAATAACAATTAATAAATAAACATAATAAAACAAACGCAGAGGGAGTGGAGATTATTTCAAGATTTAACACAGAGAAACTTAAACAAGAAATACTAAATTATTTACATAAAATTACGAAAAATAAGTCTTTTTTTTTTCTAGTGCTTTCTTTAAAGCACTAAACAATGAATACATTTAGGACATGACTAGATGCTGATACTTTTAGAACTTGATTAGATGGTGACCCTCAAAGTGCAACAACCGCGTTCGTTTTCTGAAGAAACTTCTATTGGACATCAGTAAGGCTATTATATTTAAGCTAAAATATTCAGTGTATTTTCAAATTAAGACGTGAAAATTATTATAACAGGGCGAAAATATGATTTTCTAATCTCAAATCCTTTTTACTTCCTTGTACGAAGTAAAAAGAAAGTATTGTAATCGCGAAAAGTTTCTGGCAGCATATTTCAATGAAAATATCCATTTTGACCCCTATCGAATGCGATTTAGTGGTTTTTGCGTGATATCTGTACGTAAGGACAGAATAAGACTCGTTTCCTCCAAAAAAATTATAAAACTGCTTTAAAATAAATTCTGAAGAGAATTTTTCGTGGCGTCTGTACGAACGTACGTAAATCAAAAACTCAAAAACGAGTAGCCTCAGAACGTTGAACTTTTGTATATAGGACTGCTATAACATGTAGATGTGCACCCCGTATTTTGGTTGCAATCGGCCGCACCAAAGGTATATAAATATATTTATATATATATCCACTCTGTTGCCCGGTTCCGTGATCTCAGTTTTACTCGTATATGTGTGTAAATTGTAAATTTTTTGCTTTAAAAATGATTGAATTATGTTGTTTTTATCTTCCGGTTAAGGTTTTTATGCCTTTAGTAAATCTGTATGCAATATTTTTAGAATTATCAACAATTTTAAAGTTGTTTAAGTGCCGCTAAGCCTTTTTTTATGGCGGCCATTGATTGTTTACATTTGAAACAGCAGACTAGTGAATTTGTTGCCAATCTAGAGAAACTTAGCTTCGCAACAACAAAGATAACGCCTTCATTTATTATTGCGAATTAAATCATGCTTAATCCTTTCTGGAATTTTTTCGAGGAAATAAGTGTTTAAGATTTACTTCGTAATTTTTAATATAGTTATTTTGATTTTTTATGTATTTTTGCGTTCTCGCGAAGTGAGAACTGAATTAATTGAATGCGAAATACTCAATCGTCTGTGAGAAACTGTTTCTTTTTTGTTTTGTTTCCTTAATTTCTTTTATACATCATTTTAGCTTATAGTATTTGAATAGAACATGTGGCAACGATTAGATAATTTTATTCTTTAAATGATATAAATTTTGTGCATTATGAGTTATAATATGAACGAAATATAATACTGTTAAGTGAATCTAGTGCCAGAGGGTCGCTATGGTAAACAAATACTAAAGTAAATTTTAAAGAATGTGTTTATTCTATTGTGGTTTATGGGCTGTCGGCGAAGTAGATTTAATTCAATCCAATAAGTTTAAATGAAATGCAAGAACAAATGCGTATAATTTAATATTCCGTACAAAGAAGTCATGTTTTGTACACATCAAATTTTTTAAGAATCGCAGTTAGAAATGTTTTGAATGCCCTATTCCTACAAAGGCTACCTCGTAAGTTTTTAAGATAATTTATAATATGAATAATTATTTAAACTATGCAAATTTATCAAATAAAATATATGAAGTATTTATAGTCACTGAAAGAGCTAACTGTTATTGCATTTAAAATAATGTAACAGTGGAGTTTTTAATTTAAGTTTACAGTCTACATGATTTAAGTCGGATGATGTGTTGACTAAGTGAGCTGAGAAATCTTGTTATTTTGTGATGTTAATTTCAGTAAAGTTTGATTTGACTCATAATTTTTTATTACATGTTTGAAGAACGGAAAAATGTTTAAAAAGGTATCAAAGGTCTGTAATATAAGGTGGTTTAATATTTAATGGTGCATTATGCTGAACATATTTTATAAGAAAAATAAGTATGGATCGTAAATACCATACTTTGAGACAAAACTAATTAAACATATTTCCTTTAAATTGTATTAACATATTATTCATAATGGTGGTTCTTATCGTTCTTTATTATTGTTGCAAAAACTTAAAGAAATTATTGTCAACCTTTAATAATACTGATATTAACATCACACGCAAATTAAAACTATTTGCATATTTTAGGCAAAAATTTTAATATTTGGCATTAAAATTCAAACAATGTTTTTATACATAAGATTTTAAGGGTTTCATTGTTGATGTTTCTGATGGAAAAATGTAATAAGTAATGTATTCAATCCTATCTGATGACTGCGCTGGTCAGCGGCCGCTTGTGCTGGTAGAAAATTGCTAAACATTGGTAGTTTCGACCTAAGGGTTGGTTCCAAGCGAATGAGCTAGAGCGTTTTCATGGTTTCCCCCGTGTTGAACCTGTATAGAGCCAGTTTTTGTTAAAAAGGTCCTCCACAAAGGCATCCCTTTTCTTAGGCAGACAGCCCTAGTGTTCTTTGCCACAACAAACTAAACCAAACCAAACCTATATGATGATTAGAGATTTAAATATTTCATTTCATTTAATATGTCCTTTCTTTGTCTCGATGTAATGGAACCATTAATAAATATATTTAAATTTATGTTGAGGGAATTTAATGAACAAAATTCATTTTTATCTAAAACCAGGAATTTCACGCTTCATAAAATAATCCTTTATCATGCCCACTATGCCTTCCGTTAAATCCCTGGGAAAAGCTAGGATTTCAATTAAATTATGTAGCTTAATTCTCAGATGCTCTCAGATTTCCGTTGAAAGTGCCATGGCAGGGACAAGTAAAAGGATCGTTACGTCCCAGAGACAATCAAGTTCATTTCCTGAAGATTTGAAAGGTCGTTATATTTTCTAGAACCTCTTCTTTCTCTCGAGATATTCTTATTTGATTTTTAGCTAAGCGTTGATGCGTAGGAAGAAGGAAATTATTTTCCTTTTCCTTCAGGTTTTTATCCTTTCATGAAGAAAAAATTATTAAGTGTTTTTGTCTTAGGGATATTATACATAAAATGGCTTTTACTGTTAAACATTTGAATTTAAGATTAAATGAAGAATTCCATTTATTCAGAAAGTACTTTAGAACTAAATAAAATTATTTTGCACACTTTTACATAATTTGTTACTAACGGGTGAAAGTCTATATATACATAAATTGGGTGATTCCATATACATACATAATCGGGTGAAATTCCGTATACACATGGATTACCTTATAAGATATTTCTCCCGACTTCTTAGCATGCCTTCCTAGCGCAGTGGTTAGAACGCTGGGCGCGTATTTGAAAGGTCCGTGGTTCGAGTCCCGTGGAGGGCATTTCTCCTGCTTCAAAAAAAATCCTAATGTCTCTACAGTGGCGCCCGAACTAAAAGGTGGCGAATGACGATTCTTCACCACCAGGATTTGGCGATTGAGCCCCCTAAACCCCAGTCGCCCTTTAAAAAAAGGGGGAATATATAAGGTATTTCTCCCGTCTATTTAGCATGCCTTCTTGCATGAGATCCGAAGTTCGAGTCCTAGCGAGGGCATTGCTCATTTTTCCTGCTTCAAAATAATCTAATGTCTCTACAACCTTTCCATAAGACTACTCAGAAATATTATTAGATACACTCTTCATGTTCGTTTAAAAGATTTACGTTGAATAAAATATTTGTTTGAAGTTCAGAAGTAAATAAATCAATGATAAGCAATTTAACTGCAAACAGAAACATTAAGAGAATTTCGACTTTCATATTAGTTTCGAACAATGTTGTATATATTTTTCTAAAAAGTTACAATATTATTAGGCACAACAAAACACTGGAAAAAAGACACGTTTTTTTTTCCAAACTCGTTTGATTTCTCTTTATTAAAAATAATTCACTGTTTTACTCTCTAACGGACGTAATATAATATAACAAATTTAAATTTTGAGGTACAAAATAATTTAATAGGATTTTAGGCAAAACCAATAGTTTCCTTTCAGTTTCTTTTCTTATTCCTTTACATATCACTTATATAAACTGCAGTGTAACTGAACACTTTTAGAAATATTTTCACACTCGATCGATATTCTAATATGCATATCTCGATGCCCAGACGTATAGACCACAGAACGAACACTTTTGTGTAGGAAGTTTTAGGTACAGTAATTAGATACAAAAATTAATAAATACAATATTTAATCTTTCTTCCTTGTGAACATTTTGACAATTAAGTACAAATGCAACCGCAAATAATTTACCCAATGCTCGTTCAACATACACAATTTACAATTCTTTTACTGTGCTGTCGTGGGCAGGAACCATAATCCTAAGTAAGCTCATAATTTTAGGCTACAAAATAATTCATTTTTTATAGATTTTCTTAATAACATATTAAGATGAAAATAAAACTACAAGTACAATTTGATCCTAATCTCGGGATTAAATTCCAGAATAAATTTCTATATTTTAAATATAATATCCTAAGTACCACATTACGCATTTAAATTCACTGCAAAAGAAATCACTTAGTTTCATATAATCATAACTGTATACTAGGAGGAGGTGAAGAATACTTATATGAGTATACTTGGAATTTGGAGGCTAAAACAAACTTACGCAACGCTGAAGGATAACTTTCCGAGAGTCAGACTGCAAATAAATCCAAGAAATCTGTTTTTAATATACTACTTAAAACAGTTCTATATCATAGGTAAAGTGCAGCCGTTTACTTCATCACGTTAAATATCAGTTCTGATTTATCTCTTTATAATCCTCGGAAAACAGAATTACAATGCGGAAACAATTGCACATTAGTAGGCGCTCAAGAAAGCCATTCTTCTATGTACGTTAAGAACAGTCCTGAAGACACGGTTACGTTGCCCATCGCGTTTGGAGTCGTAAATGCAGTCTCTGTTTAAGATACACACGTCATGACTAGAACACCGCACAGAACGTGGCATTTCCGTCAAAAGGGATTTACACCTTCCAGTACTCCTCTTTCATCCTACTCTATATAATTCGATTATACGAGCCCGATACATATTTTGCAATTTTTCTATCTATCTTGCACATCTTGAGAATCATTCAAAACTCTGATTTCGATCTTTCATTAACTCCCCTTTCTATTAATTATCACCATGTAGACACATCAGGATTTTTTGGAAGCAGGAGACTTGAAAAATGAGCAACACTTTCGCGGGACTGATGAAATGATGAAATTGTAAAGTCATTATATTATTTTGATGCTGGGAGATGTTAAAAATGAACAATGCCCTCGCCGGGACTCGAACCACGGGCCTCTCGAATACGCGCCGAGTACAATGGGAAGGCATGCTACGAAGGCGGGAGAAATAAGTTATATACTTTTCCCTTTAAAGGGTGACTGGGAATTAGGGGCCCCTGTCGCCAAATCCTGGTGGCAAAGAATCATCATTCACCACCTTTTAGTTCGTGGGCCACTATAGAGTCATTAGGATCTTTTTGGAAGCAGGAACCTTGAGCAACGCCTTCGCCGGGACTCGAAACACGGACCTTTCGAATACGCACCGAGTATGCTACCTTTAGACTACGAAGGCGGGAGAAATACCTTATAACCAATAAAGAGTTCCCTCTCAGCTTGAAAAAAATTATCCATAATTATCTCCTGCATTTTCTTCTTCATTGTCGCTAACTACTCATCGACTTAAATTCCAAAGCTATCCAAAAGGGGATAAGGCCCTTTTTCAGACCAAAATTTTCCTATTTAACTACAGACTTAATTATGAATTAAACGGCATTTTCTGACCCAAACATGCCTCACTTGAACATAATTGGTTCATCGCAATCTACCGCAGCCTTTTCCGAACCAACTACAAAAACGACATAGCACTTAAAATTAAGCACCCCACATATTTTCTTCAGCCCCACAAGAAAGATGAGTAGGTTATTTTCTTCTTATCGATTCATCAGTATCTTTATGGAGCATTTATTTATCTTCAAATATTTGGGATATTTATATCACAAGAGACATATACACTTAAAAATGTCCATGCCTTCTCTGGAGTTTGAATCGAAGCCCAGCGACATTGCAGCCAGCATTAATAATCACAGCATTCGAGGAATCCCTCCTCTCAGAGAGATAAATAATATTTATTTCTTAAAGGAAAGTTTTAAATGAATTCTTTTTGAAGTCTGCAAGACTAAATTTAGTCTTCACGAGTATCCCAAAGTAATTACAATGTATTCTCGCTCATTCGGACTAATGCTGGAAAAGCACATCATGGATTATGGAAACACGGATAAAACTACCAGTTTTCATGTATATCGCAAAGGTTTCTTTTTTTTCAAACATCAGAAGTTTTACTTTGTTTTTGAGAACGTTTAATTATTTGCCGAATTTGACTGTGTATTTTTCGAAATGCTATTTTATCAATGTATAATAGAATCCCCTTTGACCGACGAAGTCCAACAGAATTTCAGTAGAAATCATTGCTATCCCGAGACTAATGTAATTATCAGTATCTTCTTCGCTTGTATTTCCAGTATCATCCCCTGTCTCTCCTATTATTGAATTTGAAATGATATTTGAAATGATATCCTAATCTCACAAGCGTGGAAAGCCTGGCTCAGTTGAATCGCCATCAAACCATTCCTCGATGTTTTCCCGATCGAAATTTTAGACGAATTTCGTATTTTAATTTTCTGACATACGACTTCAGTTTCGGACTCAACTTCTTCCTAATTAGATATAAGTCTCCGATTTTTGTATTAGGAAGAATCTTTCTCCGTGATCGAACCAGTGTTATTCATTTTAATTTCGATCAAGCTTTTGCTACACCGCATATGGCATCCAATTCAGTCAACATTTTTTATTGTCTGCATTGGATGATTTTTTTAATTTTGTTGACTGCAACTCCGTGATTCTTTAAGGAATTTCATTAAATAATGAAACTAAACCTAAAGTCTCAATTCAGCGGCTTTTTAGAAAATGCTTGGACTTAGGAGTGTTTGTATTTTGCACGTTTTCGCGCATGTTCTCCTGAACAAAAACTCACTTATAGTACAATAGCCCGTTATAAGACACGCAAATCTCTGTGACGAGGCCACTGTCCTTAGCAGCCATACCATTTTAAAATATAGTATCATATTTTGGTCGCTATAGATTTCATTTGTACAAAGTTAAGCATTTACAGCTTATTTATTTTATTAATTTACTATTAACTTGTTTCATAGAATTAGGTTATGTATGTATAGGGTAGAAAATTTCAGAACAATAAACTAATTATGTTTTTAGATATTCTCATGTTTTGTGTTTGTAGTCTTAGATTTAGACATCAAATGTGTTCCGGATTAGGTATAACTAAATTACGTTATCCGGATAAAAACAGCTTCCAAATACATCACCTTTTATCGCTGCTAATAGCCCATGCATTTTTCTTTTCTTTTATCGATTAACGTTTCGCAAATATATAAAGATGCATTTACTTCAAAATTACAAATTTCCAAAATCCTTCAAAATTCGTGGCTAATCATTAAAAATTATGCCATACTGTGCACTTCTTTGAAAACGTATTAAGAACTGATTTATTATAAGCAGACATAAATGCTAATGCAGCTAAAGTAAACCAACTGTAGAAAGGCCTCGATGATGTACTTTCTTTTATTTGCGCCTTTTTTTTGAGCTCCATGTACAAACTTTTTTCGCTTGTCTTCATTTTACGGCTTTTGCCGCCACTTCTGTCGGCTTTGTTATTTTGAAATCTTCGTTCTTTTGATCTTTTATTGATCCTTTTCTTCACTACTGGCCTAATCTCATTGAACCTTTTCTATGAAACCCATGCGATTTTGCTTTTTTAAATATATTTTTTGTCTTGAGTTTTCGGTTTCTGAATAATAACTTTGCCGATACTTGACTTCATTTCCATTCTCTTAAAAGTTTCGTAAAATAAAGACAACGAAAAAATAATCAGATTATTCATCACATTTTTTTGATTAAATTATCTACGAAAAAATATGATGTTTAAACATGTTTTTTTATTTTATTTTGAAATTTATGTTTCTTTTTCGCTTCCTCATTTTTTACCAACATTTTATCCTCCCTTTTCAGCAACTGTATTGATTTTACAGAAATTCTTTTTTCTTTGAAGCAGCATGATTGTATTTCCACGTTAAGTACTTTACAAAAACAGCCTTTCAAAAGTATTTAAAATTTTGCTTTTTGAGTTTATAATCAATCTTTAATAAAGGTGATAAACTATCATAGGCCACTGATACAGTTTTTAGTCATATTTTATACTGTATTGAACAAATACAGTATAAATTATACTGTATTGAACAAATACAGTATAAATTATATTCCGATTATTTGTATCGTTTTTTTTCCTCAGTAATAGAAATAGTATCAATAATATTAGAAACATCCATTTACGCACATACATTTAATGAAGAGGCGATTATTATAAAATATGTTTAAGTGAATGTGACGTATTATGATCACTAATATGTGACGGGTTTTAGAGATACAAGCATTAACCTTTTATCTTGCAGTTCTTCGTATTCACTCATGGAAGGACACACTATGTTTATTAATTGTAGCAGGAGAAAGCAAATCAGTGAAAATTCACAGCATATATCATATTATTATCAGTTATTGCCCTGAACAATAACTACTATCTCTCCAGGAGTAAGTCATAAACTTTTCCTGTAAAAATGGATAAAGTAACATAAAGACATTACGTGAAAATATGGTATCAGATCATCATCTGAATATTATTTAAGATAAAAAAAATGGGTAAATTTTTAAAATTGTTGGTCTCAAAATGAAAAACAAACAAATATGAAATTGTAGAAGCCTTTAAACGATGCCAGAAGACCGTGCATTTATAAAGTGATTGAAGCTCCAACGGAAAGAAGGTGAAAGCATTTGTAGGAAGACATATATCGAGTTGGCTATAGTTTTTAACAGACAATAAATAAATTAAGTGAATATTGTTATTTCCTAACGCAGTTTTCCCTTAGCTTTTTAATGCTAGGTAGTGGAAATTTTAAAAGTATTAAAAATGCCCTTGAGGATTTACAAGGTAACTGAGCCAGACTCCCCTCGTTAGGCGCGATGTATCCTTCAGATACTTATCCAGCTCAGTGTCCGTCAGATACTGTAATGTTACTATTAATATGCATTTCTTTTTTAATGTAGGTTTCTTTTACAGAAATAATATTGTGATAGTTACCAGTAGTTTATCCGTGACTGCTTCTTATTTGTTGTGTTCTTAGTGTAATCGCGTTTTTCGTAAATAAAATTACTCGCACAATTTTTCTGTCCCGAGTTTTGGACAATAAAATTAGTTAAAGAGTGTGGAGAACAACAACTTATATACCTTTAATAATGCATTCACTAAATACATTCTTTTTACATTCTGCTTCTATTATCACAACAATACGCAGCTGGCAAAACTAAGGTTTAGGCGTGCATTTTCTAGAACATAAGGGGTTCATATAAAGGAGATTTCTGCTTTGCTTCATTATCCGAGACCTGATCACATCCAAGACCTGAAATAATTGGGCTTAAAATTTATAGCCCCCATAAAGATTGATGAACAGAGATTTAACAATTTCATGAAATAAAAAGTCTTCATTGCAGAACATAACGCCTGCATTTCCGTTCGTTTCATTGATTGTGCATTTTCCCGCATACTCGGTTACTGCAAATCAGTGGCGTAGTTAGAGCTTTTGTCGCTCAGGAAGGTTCCTGATTTTGCCGCTTGGGGTTGTCCCTGAATTAGACTCCCGTATTCATATAACTAAAAAAATATCGAAATTACACATAGGTATTGAAGAAAATTTTTAATTTCAACATTTTAAAATTATATTATTATCCTTTTGGGGGGGATTCACAAAACCATCTGTGGCATCATAGAGGTCTGCTTGATTGCTCCATTTGCAGTTATGCAGGCAGAATAGAAATATTTTTAAATGTAACATAAACATGTGTAGGTCTTAAATAATTCAAGCATGATTTTTATTTAGAACACTCTTTTCACAGCTAGCAACACTTACAGAAATTGTGGAAGGGATGCTCTCTATCGTATTAGAATTTTTTTCTGGAGACTGTACTTTAGAATAAACTGCGAAAGTTTAAAAGAACCACCTTTCCACGTTCCTGTTTCATTTTCCCTACCAATAATGAAAGAAAACTCCGAAATGCAGTGCTACGCTCTTAATGAGTAATGTTTCAATGTCAGTGTTACCGTCGTTAAATATCACGATTTATTTGATATTCTCAATTTTTGTTCAAATTTTCGACGGAATAAAAACAGTTGTAATAAGAATATGTAAGCATAAAATCTTCTGTGATTTCTTTGAATACTTAGAAACACATTCTATATGACTAATCTCTATAAAATAATGTTTCACGCGAAATATGCCGCCCACAAATACGGGCCGCCCGAGGCGAGCCGCCTCTCGGCCCCCATCCTATAGCTGCGTCTCCGCTGCATATGCGGTAATACAACTGACAATATGGCCCTTACCTCAATGGCGTCTATTATACGAAGTATATTTATTGCGTGCGCTCTGCGTATTGCAATCATCGAGATCTTATAAAAATTCGGTCATATAAAAATACTACTGCACAACGAAATTCCTGCTACCATTTTCTACAGAATCCCATAAATTTCATAGATGTCCCATAGACATTAACGTTATTTAAAAGATATTCATCAATTATTGCTCTATTATAATCCTGTTAAATTTCCGATATTTTTAAAACACCAAATTATTGAACATTATATTATATGAACAGAGTAAATATGTAAGGCTACCTGTAAGAATCGTCTTCCTTTTCATATGATACAACTGCAAAAATATCTATAAATAATTAAGGAAATAACTACACATTTAAATAATAATAAATTTTGACATAACTACAAAACTAAACAAAGGATCTCTGAAAAATAGTTAAAATTATATCATGTTAGTAAATGTCTGATTTTTACCTTGTAGAAATGACATAGTAAAAGGATACGTGTAAATTGTGATTTTATCATCGTCGGCTTGAAATTTACGTGATCTGTATGAGAACCTTCTAGAAAAATGATATTCACAATATCATTACCGATGTGCCGTTTTCTTTCAACCTATAAATAAAACGTAAAAGTTTTATATTAAACAAAAAAGCATAAGTATTTCTCTTGAAGTTTTATTTAAACACATGAATGATTTGAGCACTGCTTTTCATCAATGGCTCTAAAACGTTTCACAGATTATGTATCTCGACATTATTAAAATTTTATCGTGTTGTCAAGTCATTTTACCAAAAGATACCAAAAGATATTTATAAATATTTAATAATTTCCTAAAGATGTTTTAAAATATACTGCAAAGCATGCTTTCAATAAAATTATCTTAAAGAATAATTCTAAGACAGTAAAATATTATTATATAAATAAAATTTTTAATTACCTCAAGATTATTCTTCATACAAAATCCTACGAATTATCTTAGTAAAATATAACAAGAGATGGAATTCTACTGTGAAATGTTCGTAGAAATACACTCATGTCCATAAATTAAGGATAATTTGGAGTCATCTTCACACATCTTCAAGAATCATATGCAAATTTCAGGAAGCAACCAGATGACACTGATGGTACGTCACAATGACGAGAGTGTAAGAGAGTGATATATAAGGAATACAAGCAGAGAAGTAAAATTGTTCGCAGGCGCTTTATAAGCATTTCAGTGCAATAACCGAATAGTTATGACACAAAGGACGCATTTGGATGATTTTTTACGTGTTAGAATTATCGACCGTCTGGAATTTGAGCGTACCCAACTGGAAATTTCAGACGAACTTGGAATTTGCCAGAATGTCATCTCCAGGCTTTGGCAACGATTCCAAAATGATGGTAATGTGAGTAGACGTTACAGCACAGGTCATCCCAGAGTTACAACGCCGAATGAGGACCGGTATTTGGCAGTTACTGCCAAAAGAAACAGGCGGAGCACAGCCTCAGACCTGTCTCGTCAGCTCTCTTGAGCCACTGGTACGACAATTTCAAGGCAGACCGTGTACATACGCTTACGGCAGATTGGTCTATATGCTCGTAGACCTGTCAGATGCGTTCCACTTACTGCAACTCACTGTAGCCTGCGGTTAGCCTGGAGTAGAGAGCATACCTTGTGGACACCGCAACAGTGGGCTTGTGTGATGTTCTCCGACGAGTTCAGGTTTAGTTTGCAGTCTGTTTCTCGCCGGACTTTCATATGGAGAGCTCCAGGTACCGGTTACTACCAAGAAAACATCATTGAACGACACCGTTACGGTGGTGCAGGAGTGCTCGTTTGGAGTGGAATTATTCTGGGTTCCAGAACTGACCTGCATGTTTAAATTGCAACCATGACAAGCCAAATATATCGGGACGTCATTCTGAAACAACATGTACATTTGTTTCGGGGCGTCATGGGCGCACATTTTGTGTTTATGGATGACAACGCTTGTTCTCACCGTGCAAACATCGTAAGCGAATGCCTTCAATCGGAGGATATCACCCGTATGGACTGGAAAGCATTCTCACCGGACTTGAATCCATTAGAGCACGTGTGGGACATGCTTGGCCGACGAGTTGCAGCCCGTCAACCTCCTCCTACATGTCTACTGGAACTTCGGAGAGCATTGCCTTTTGAGTGGTGTAATATCCCCCCAAGATCAGATCGATAATTTGATACTCAGCATGCCTAGGCGTTGTACGGACTGTATTGCATCGTCGGGGAGACATACAATGTATTAACAATCATACCAACCATGTAATATTGGTTTTTAGTAAATAGGTTTCTTTTGTAATTTGCTCCAGGGTGAAAAAATCGCTAATTTTTTAACAATATTAAACATGTAGCATCTTTTTTTGCTCTTTACCTTTTGTTTAATAAATAAGCTTTACAAATAAGTCAAATTTGTTTTGCTTCTAACTCTTCCTTTGCCTGATTTTGCCTTATCCTTAATTTACGGACATGAGTGTAATTTCCTGTTTTTACTTTTTTTGAAATAAATTTTAAAAAAATACACCCACACATTTTCACGCTTAATCAAAATTTTTAATCACAGTTTTAGAGCTGAGAGATTACGAATTATCTAATTATGCGTTTGAAAATATGCTTGCTCGTACATTATATTTTATCGTCCAATCTAAACATCGAAATCATTAGTTTCAAATTACTTAATTGCACCATTTATTAATGGGTACAATATGGGTGTAAAATCATTTCCCTGACTGAGATGCGTTTTTGAGAAAGGCAGATAATGTCTAGCTGGCAAGATACATGGAACATTAAATAAGTTCTAAACCTAAATTTGATATAATACTTTTTGGATGATCAAGCTTAACTTCTTACGCCACCATCAAAATATAAGTTGCTCTATTTAGACAGAAAAGAGAGTTATATGAAGATGACTTCAGACTAGGCCGCAGTATGGATATGATCACATAAGAAATATGTCCATAAATTAAGAAATATGTAGAGGAAAATAGTATGATTACAATGGAAATATGTATCAGCATTAGATCAGGGGAAAATAATCCTGCATGAAATGGTAGGTACTTTAAAAGTCTGCGCCAGACTTTTGGAGCTAGAAATCAAGAAATATTAGTTTAATGCAGTCAACTACTTTTCCTTGATAGAAACTGATATTTATGCGGTTCCGTTCACTTGCGGTGGTAATTAAACGTAGACTATAATACAAGTCAAACGTGAAAATAAATAGTGCAAGAAAGCACTTGAATTTACGCCTAAGAAGTGACTTACAGAAATCTAACCGGTGTGATACTAAACTGATAAGGCTAAGAAGCTTACTAGCGTGACCACGAAATAACAACGAAACGTGCGCTTTGCTAGAGAAATACGCTCTAAATAAACAGAGATAATCACACGTTTAAATAGCACTTCACTTAACTTTAAATTTACATCCTGGCGAGAAAATATGAGGGGAAGTTGAGAAATTTAGAACCGAAAATCTTAAAATAAATTTGTTATGCAAAATAAGGAAAACCCTACAAGGTTTTCAATACTATTCAACAATTAAAGTTTGGCTTCTTTTTCCCATTTAACAGCATTCAACCTGGCAGCAAGTTACTTTTTTAGTGTATCAAGGCTGAAAGGATCATTGTGATAAATACATTGAATTAAAGGGGTGTTATATAGAACTTAAGATAATTTTAGACATTTATCTACTAGAAGAATGTTAGTTTTAAAACATACTAAATGCCATTCCCCGTATATCTCATAACACTGCAGCAGTTTAAAGAAACATTCGGAAAGAAACCATACTTTTCTTTTCTTTTTTTTAACTTAAAGGGGGGAAAAGCCCATTTTCCTTTAAATCCGTTTTTCCTTTCCATTTTTCTCGTTTATCTTATGCAGATTATCTATTCACTTCTGGAGATACACTTACTCTGCGTATTCCAAGTTCGCAAACAAAATAAAAACTCTCGTTAATCAAGTACGTATACACGCAGGGTGTTTTAAAAGAATTAATGACTAAATATCTAATGAAAGAATAGTCGCTGACACATAGTTCGTGTTTCGGAATTAATTTAATATTTTAGGTCTCCATACAGCAGTATTTCGTAACTTAACAAATTTTAGTAAAGGTAAGTAAATAAATAAACATTTCTGATGGCGTTCATGTGGAAATAGTCAGCAAAAATGACTTTCGTACCTAAAACAATGAAATAAAAAAAAAAAAAAAAAAAAAAAAGAACGGGAAATCTTCATTCAGTAAAATTTATCTTAATGTTAACGTCTTCACAGTTGTAACAATGATAACAAAATTTAATTAAACTAGTGATAATAAAATTGCTCTGTTTTTTTTTTTGAAGCAACTAGAATAATATCCAGACAGAAAATAATATCATTTGCAAAAGAATAAAAGTGTTAAGCTTCAGGTCTTAGTAGTTTTGTTCCCTAGTGTATTCTGCTTTCACGTAAATATTACTGTTTTGCTGCAAATGATAGGTTTGGTCAAGATATATTGATAATATTATAGCCATTTAAAGAATAAAAAGAAGAAATAAATATCAGACTTTGACTATTATGTTCACTAATTCTGTGTATTTACTATTCAACTATCTACAGTTTATGCAATCCTAATTTTTTGTACAACAATGATCTACAGGAACAACAGAAACTTCATGTACACTTTTAAAGTAGAGAATATTTCATTTCATTCGGATTAGAGTCGTTCAGAAGGCTACAGTAGACATACCCAACTCAAAATAGCTAGTAATGCGGCCCAACAAAGCCTAATAATATATGACATTTTCACAGAGTTTAAGATTTTGTGATTATCTTACAGACCTGGAGAACTTAGAAGAGGTTTTGAAAGTGTGAACATTTTAGAAAAGTTTGACTAAATAGAGATTTTTCCTATTGATATAACTGAAGTTAAACTTACTATTTTTTTTTCAGGCAATAACACACTACTTTCGATTTTTCTCTCCGTCAGTCAGTTTATATTTATCTCGTCGCTGTTGATATGATTTCCCTTGAGAGGACTGAAGACGCAATGAAACGTTTTTCTTTTGTCTTATATTCTATTAAACAAGACCTTTATTCAACATTTCTTCAGTAATGCTATTTGAACGGCATGAATTCTTTCAGCATATCAAAACAACCTTTTGCAAGGAGTTTCCACCCTCCCCCGACAAAATGAAATAAACAAAGCAGGCTGGCATTTGTTAAATCGGGGTGCCCGTACCTTTCAACCTGATTCGATTCCCTTTGCATATATTCACAGAATTCAATGATGAGAAATTAACATGTTATTTAGTGGCATGAATGGCGAAGTATCATTAGCAGTTCGATTGCTGAAAAATAGTTTTAGGCCTCTTGCAGCGCCATAGTATCAAAGGATTGCCTTTACCAGAGCTCATTTTCAACTCGCATTTTTCATTTTAATAGTTTCAATAGAAATTTTGTTTTTGTAAGAATATCACTTACTGCACACTTAACAGCTTGATCCCTATATATGACGGAACTCCATAGCAAGCTCAGAATGCCAATAATGGTATACTAATGCCTGTTATGCAAGAGTTTTTTTTTTTTTTTTTTTTTTCATCCGCACATACCGAAGCAACATATAACAATCAAGCTTAAATGTTTCAATGCATATAAAATACTAATGCAATTTTATCTTTATACTGTGTTCGACTTCACTGCTATGGAATACAGATTCGTTAGAATTTAATATGTCTTGATAATGAAACAGATAGAGAAAATATCTGTTTAATGTTGTTTCATTCAATATGATACCCATTTGCAATGAAGCAACATTTATTTAAACTACATTTCAGAGTTAAGAAAATCCTCTTTTGTACATATTTTAGAGAATTTCAAAAGAGCAGAGGAGAAAATATTTCAAAGTTCATAAACAAACTAAAAATTAGTACTTTTGGGACTCTTTTTATTCATTTGCTTAATAGTTGGGGTATATTTTAATTGCGTTTCTCAGACGGGAAAGTGATTAATGACACTGACTTCTGTACTGAAGGGCCCGAATTTGGATCCCAGAAAAGGCATGATTATCAGTTCTCTTCATAGGAGGTAACGGTGGCATCTTATTAGGCGCCTCCATGATAAAATGGTCACCGATTTTGGCCTTACTAGCCTTAGACTTTGGCCTTATATATATATATATATATTCAGTCATCTTATTACGCCCAAATTGGCGTTTTTTTCGTTTACAGACACATACACATTTCGAGTATATTTGGGCTAAGCGCCACACTGGTCTAAAAGTATTTAAAAACAGCATATCTTTAGAATTTTCGGTAGACAGTGTTGTGCGCTGAAGATAAAAACGTTTTATTCCCTACAGTGTTGCCAGTGCTCACTTTGAAACAGCTGAGTTTTTTAATCAACTCAAATACGTTAAAATTTTACAAAATATGAAACAGACAACAAAACAAATTCCAAATTCGTTCTTCCGGGTTCCCATGTTCGGGTTGGAGGACTACTCGGTTATTCAAAATTTGATGACTCTAGATACCGTTTTTTTCTTCACAATGCAAGAAATACACATACATTCATGTAGATTCTTCATTATTTAATTTTTTTAATATAATAAAGGACGATAATTTTTAATGGAAACAAACTGAAAAGAGATTCGGACATTTAAAATAATTTGACACAAAATGCCGTTTAAGTCTGATAAGCCCTTTTAACGCCCATTTGGGCTAAAATTTACTTGCAGGCTTTTATTTTGTTTGCTAAGGATGATAAAATCTGTATATTCACAAGAATGGTTCATATGCAGCTGAAGAATTTAACAGCTTCAGTTGTGTTTTATATGGAAAGAAAAAGTCCTGTGACGAAAATATTTACCTCGACCTAATTTAAGCAACACAAATTGAAATTCAGATAAGAAATCCCATAACCATTTAAATAAAACTCTTTGCGCAAATCTCTTTGAGCATTAGCCAAATTCTAATGCTTAGTAA
The DNA here is from genome assembly GCF_044657685.1 of Stegodyphus dumicola. Lineage (NCBI taxonomy): Eukaryota > Metazoa > Arthropoda > Arachnida > Araneae > Eresidae > Stegodyphus > Stegodyphus dumicola. Next base: position 81,421,549 of record NC_140772.1, on the reverse strand, counting down.
TTAAATACCTCGTAGACAAGTAACGCATATACATCATTCCCTTACACAGGGAGAAAGGATAATCGATTTAACTGCTCAAATAATTCAAATTGCATTTCAGATACCATCCTACAAATGAACCTCATATTTAGCACAAACAAACTTTCTTTTTAGATTATTAGCGAATAGTTATTAACTAATTAATTATCCTGAGTTTTCTGATAATGAAGCGCAAATTCTCGAGACAATTAATGGCGTTAAAAGAGGAAATTTTGCTGCAGATTTTCTATAATTAACTGCAAATATTATGATACAAATCAAAATTTATTAAAATTACTCACCACGTCTTTCTTTTACATAATAAAATTATTATTATTATATAATAATATTAAAAAGAGAGTTATTAGAGCATAAGTATATTAAGGAGATTAATCAGTTATTAGCACAAAATTTGCAATAGAGTTCAGAAGCTAATGAAAGGAATGAATAATATTTATTTAGCGTTTAATGACACTAAGTATCTTGAGAGATTCTGTGGAAGCGTTATTAACTAACTTAAGTTTAATACATAGTAGAAGATGCGTTATTATTATATACTTAAAACAAAAACTGTAAAACATTCACTCAACATTAATGAAACAGAGAATTATAAATCTACACCTTTGAGGCTCTTAAGTTGTTAAAACCTTTAAAAAAAATTTTTTTTGAGTAACTGTAATTTCAACTCTTCATATTCCACAAAGTATACAAAATAAAAACCATTAGATTTTTAGATTTAAAAGAAGGTACAATAAATAAAGATAAATTACTAAAAGCATGTGAAATCTTCTTTCTGCCTGATATATATAGAAGTATGTATATTATATTGATATATATTACTGATATATAATATACTGATATATATTAAAACCATTTTAATTTTATATAAATAGAAAATATGAATAAAAAGCATACAAAAATTATATTTTACATTATTTTCTGAACATCCATTTACAGTAGTTTCCTTTAGAATTTTATGATGTTCTGGTTTAAGTTCCTCTCTTCTCGATCTACACAGAACCATTATTTCTTAATTAATCACACAGTTTTTTTATTAATATTCGCAATAAAATCGTGTATTTTGTTAGAACTTATCATTCTAATATGATCGAAAAAAAACTACTTTTATCTCTCATCGTGATGAAGTTTAAAAATTCTGGTAATTTCCACTAAAGGGATAGCAACTATCGCCAAAAATAAACGTTGGCGGGTTATGCAGCTTGAAATAGTAATTAAGACCCCAATGATATTTCAAAATGTCATAGGGGTTTCAAAATACAGTGTGGCTATTTGAACAGTCTTTCATTACAGAAATTTTTCTGGAATATAACAATATTTGGGGTTTATAACGACACATTTCAGAATTTGGCATTTGGCAAATAATAAACCTCACCTCGGTTCCGAAAATTCTCACACGCAATTCGAGCCTGGACCCAAACATGTTGAATCATAATGTTTGGCGCGGTTCGCGGCATACTGGCGCGCTTGCGCATAAGCCTTTCCACTAAGAGTTGCAATTATCTTCAGCAAGGAAAAATGGTCCCCCAAAACCTAAAATGCACAACAGGCAATATAACAATCGCAATAGAAACCATAACTGTGAATTTACTAATCACGAACGTTTATATCCCACCAACAGCCGAAGCGCAAAGCCTCCTAGACGTGCAATAAGACATTCTTCAAGATTTGTCAAGGGCGTACCACTTATTAGCAGGCAATTATAATTCGATTATAATGCCATGTGTTGTAGTAATTCGAACACTTATGGAAACATGGGGATACTCAGATATCGACACTAGGATACGTCAAATACAGTACTTTATAGCGTGCAACGATCTTGACCTCTACAATAATCCCGGTGACCACCAAATATTTGAAAGAAATCATGAAAAAGGTTACCCGGATTAAACCATAATAACGAGAGCCCTTGCACCCAAATTACAAATCTTTGAACAGTTCAGGAAACACCGTCGTGCTCAGACCATAAATATATAACGCATACCATAGGGCATCAACATGCAAAGTATACTGTCAAGCGGTACAATCTCACACGTAAGAAGTTAATGATCTTCAGATAAAAAGCCCAGGATGTTCTTCTGCGAACAGAGCAAGCAATGGAAGATAGCCCGAACACGAGTCACCTAGATAATGTGACTAAACGTCCTAATACAGCACCTCTAATCCCTATGGGACTCAAAATTTAGAATCAAATGCTCTTTGCGGTGCAAATTGGTGGACTAAAAGTCTTAGATCACAAAGAACTAAGAACAGATCCATGCGATGAAAAAATGAAATTTGAAAGGGTTCCGGGAAGGACCAAACTTAGCATACGAAAAGATGCAAGCGGAATACAAAAATGCCATATTAAAGGCTAAAATAGCTGGAATTTTTCCTTACCTCAAAATCAGGAGACATACGAAGTACTGCATAAAATTGCAACAAGTAAAGTCTTCACCCCCACGCATCACAGACTGTAGCCTGACAGAAGCACCTCGCATAGCATTACGGGTCATAAGACCACCATGGTTGAAACATTCACTAAGATCCTTAATGGAATATTTGGGGACGAACCGCCTGTCGGAGGTTCCCAGCACAGAGCATCTGGCATACAAAAGTGATCTGCAACAGACAATAACGCTCGTTTTACCCAACTAGAAATTACTGCAGTTATGGGAATACTTCCAAACAGAAAGGCTTCAGGATCGGACTCCTTTGATTACCACAAAGTCAAGGCACTGCACCAAACAAAAATGAGCTTCTTTAAGATGTATTATAATACGCTGCTAGACTCGCACTACTTCCCCAATACTTTCAAGAAGGTGAAAGTACTAATCCTGTTACAAAAGAAAGACACAGATCCCGACAGCCCAGCCTCCTTCAGGCTAATCTACCTGTTATCAGCAGTAGGAAAGGTCTACAAAAAAAACTCTTGGTTCAAAGAACTAAGCACAATTTTGAAATAAAAGGAATAATCTCGAAGGCGCAGTATGGCTTTCGAGAGCAGCGTTCGATGGTTTATCCATTATGTACTTTTCAAAAATAAATACATGCAGCAAACGAATCTAACCTCCCTGTTGCGATACTTAGGCTTGATTTGAAAATTGCATTTGACACTCCGTGTTGGCCAACTACCCTGGAGACACTTCACTACTCTCAAATCCCGAATAATCGCCTACAGGTGTGTTAAAGTTATCTCTCAGACCGCAGCATAGAAGAGTCTTTGAGAAGAAGAAAACCAGAGGCTGCTCCCGGGGGTCGTACGCGAGACCTGATCTGAGAAACGCATCTTTAATTCGATCTCTAAACACAGTGGCCTATACATACAAAAGTTATAAACTTTGCGAATGACGCAACATTTGAAATCAAAGGAAGAACGAGAGACGATCTTCAACAATTTAGCAACCTGACAACAGAGCTATATGGAAGGGTCATAAAAAGAGTAAAAGAACTCAAACTCCTGGGATTAACAACTGACGAAGAGCTCACCTGGATCTCGCACTTACGGGCTGCAAGGCTGAAGACTCAGGTAATAGAAGAAAGAAATCTATGCAGTATGCAGGGCACGGATAGGGGACTTAACGCCGCATATTCTAAAAATTCTTTACAACGCAGTAATAGAAGAAATAGTCACTCACGCTGCAGCTGTCTGGGCTTCCTTGATGAATGCAAGGAAAAAACAAGTCTTGTGCAGCATCCAAAGGCCCTTTTGTTGGCACGGATGGCCAGATAGGATGCAGCTTTAGTGTCGAGAGGCAAAGAGAAACTCTCGAGGCTTGAAAGGGCCATATGCGCTAAGGCAACTGAGTGTTCCCCGCGGAAGCCGATGTCTTGAAACAGGCTCTTTTGTATTCAGTCAACCACAATAAACAAAGAAATCATATCTTCACAGATAACCTCTCAATCATATTTGCAATCAGGAACCCGTAGCATACAGGTAGCATAACAGATGAAATTCAGACAATTCTGAGGAAAAGACTTCCCCATTTCATATCTTCTGAATAAAGGCACACATCGGACACCAGGGAAATGAAGAGGCGGACGCGCTAGTGAAGGAGGTCACACACGATCTAGAAGCCCAAGAGCTACAGGTCCCAAAACTGAAAAGCAGTGTTAAAACTCAGAGCATGGACGGGTGCCATGGCTCACTAGGCAGAAAGAATGCGATGTCATCCCCCAGGGCTTAAGAAAACCCAGAAGACTTCTCGATTTCATCCATAAAGTAACAGCAGACAGACTGATCTCAGACCTTCTCTTAACGCGTTTCATTACGGGACACGCGCCATTCCCCAGCTGCTTCTACAACAGGAACCTCGCAACAACCTGCAACTATGTATGTGGAGAGGCTGGCGTTCCTGATCATTATCTCACTAGCTGTCCTCACACACAGGAATTCCACTATGCACACCCAGCAAGCAATATAGCTGAATACAAATGATATCTCATAAAACAGCAGTTTACATAAAACAGTCTCATAACTCATAAAACAGCTAATCTGTATCTAATATACCTTCATGCAATGTATGTGATATAATGTATATCTGATATAATGATAATATATCATCGGTATATAAAGATATGTATGTAATGTATCATACAGAATAGCAAATGCTATTGCCGGCACTCTGAAAACCTATGCTTAATGTGTACTAGATCCACGTGCATTCAACCTAAGCTGTATTAGATATATGCCCAACAACTGTGAAATGTACAGATTCTCAATAACGAGAATGATGCTCATGTATGGCTATGTATACCTAGACTTTAGTGTAAAAATATGCCAAAGCGGCCCTCGTAGAACTTCGGGAGGACGTTTCTGTAGATAGTTGCGGGCTCCGGACTATACAGGAACAGTCTGTGAAAGCCTTCCGGGTGCCCGGAACTTGATCTAACTGTAAACTGTATTTATATGCCTTAATCACACTATTCTCATTTGGAAAAACATAACGAAGTCTTACTTGTTGGCGATTGTCTTTAGAGTAAGGCAGAAGGGTAGAAACGTGAAACATTATTTCATGGCCCTCATATATTGTGTACGCAGAATATTTCCCTGTCATATCACCTGAAACATATAAATGCAATTAATTAATATGAAAAGCACATGCAATAAACATTTACATTTCACAATGCATAATAAAAAGATACTGTTTTTCAAACATACATGCAATTCAGATGATGTTACGTAACAATGCATTTATATAAATCTTGTTTACACTGGTATTTCTCTATGTAAACGCATAAATCCATGGATTAGTTTTCCCATTATATCTTAGTTTTAAAATATTAGTATTAGAAGACACTTAATTTTAAAATATAAGTATTAGCAGAAAATCTACAATTTGCATATATATTTAAAATAAGATGAAATATTTAGAAGTTCTTTGGCCCAAAACTTATCAATCAATGGGGAATATTTCCAGTTATCACATGATTTTATAAATTATCCAACTGAGCATTCAATATTACATGGAATGTCGTAAGAATTTCAACAAATAACTATTAAATCATCATAACGAATTTTCATATACTGTAAACAATGGTGACTCTAATTCAGTTCGAGTGATGTGCTTAAGAGTAAAATGGTCAGGGAACCAACATAATTTAGATTCTTTGTGGTATAGATTACCATATATGAACGAACTACGAATATTAATTTTCCCCAAATAACCTCATAAGTTAAGGCACTCCTGCCTACGAGCACTGTTGAGGATATTAATGAAGGACCTTTCATTAATATCGTAGAAAATTATACCTATTTTCTTCGAGAAGATGTAATATGTTGTTGAAAGTGCGGCTAGCAAACTTCCATTAGCATCCTCCATGCACACAAACGAATTGAGTTCTTAAGATATATTTGAACTTGAGCTAAAAACACTTTATTTAAACTATTTAGGCGTTCAAAAAATATAAAGCTTAGGCATTTAATGCAAGAAACTTTCCGGATAAGTGTATGTAATTCGTTTCTTTCTGAAAATATTCCCAGTTATCAGCTGAAAACAAATGTGTACCTACTTTCGAAAAACAGAAATGTTCATTAGCTATTTCTCCTGTATTGCACATTTTTGTAAACGTCATACTTTATAAAGAAGGTTTATGTGTGCTAGTTTTACGATCACAAAACGATCAACACCTTGCACAACACTTTTCTGACAGAAAGAACACGGAGCTTTAAGCAATCTCCTTTAATAAAATAGATTCATCTAATTGAAATGGATGTAAATGACATCCGTTGAATATATTACATAAAGTCAGCCCTCCACGGTTTGCGACAATGGGGGGGGATGTTATTGATTCAGGAACGGCGGAATACTTGAAGCCACACTGACAAAATAGCAGTGATGTACAGTGCATTGACATATGGCACTGGCACTGAAATGGATATAGTGCAAAAATCTTCTTTCGATTTTTAATAGCAATTTTGTCTTCAACGAACTCTTCAACGAACAACTGTACAATAACAATAATAATTTTGTCTTTTTCATCCTTTCAATCAAAGTGCTTTGCTGAAATGTTGAAGGATTAGACTATGGTGCATTTCATATTTTCAGAGCGGCAATGAACGTGATTTAACGACGCACAAAACGTGACGTGTACGTACTTTGTTCTATAACTCCGTATTCTGAAGTACTTTTTCTTTCCAATGAACTAAAAGGCACTCAAGCTATACTTCCAGTGTTATCTATCCAAGTATGTGAAATATTTTGGATATATTTATGACAGTTCAGTATGTTTCACTATAACTTTGAATGATGTGATCTTTCATATATTAACTTACAGTCAGGACACATAGCTGAATTTTTGCCACTAAGTACATCGAAGTACAAATAAAAACAAGTGCAAGAAGGCAACTTTTATGACTGAAATGTCATAAAAGTTCACCTTGTGAAAATAAAATTCAAATAAACCTAGAGTTAACAACTACAAATGTCTAGTGTCTGTAAGAACTATTCAAAGTGTAAAAGTTAGTCTAATTTGTTTTACTACTATCGATGTTGGCTCCAGATAAATCGAACCGAAAATGGAAGGCTTCACTTGCTTTGAATTTGGTTCATCTTGGGCCACTCGATGCCAGTCTATTATTGAATATAATAATTTCATTTTAACAAGATATTTATGAGAACGATTACTGCATAGTAATTGTTCAATAACAATATTAATTCCTTAAAGAAGGATGATTTTTATTTAGGTTTTAAGTTACCTCTTTCTTACCTAAATAAATGACTACTTGACTAATTCATTCAGTAATTCAGAAATTCACTACTAAATACTAATTCAAATGTTAACTAAGGGAAGCATTGAAAAATAATCTCCTTTAATTTGCATACTTTTTAATAAGCTTGGAGGAAAACAAGCTGACTGGCTGAAAATGTTTTAATTAGCTTAAGTATGTATGGGCTCATTACAATAAGCTGAAAATTCTAGCCTAATCAGAAAGTAGCAGATAATTTTCCACTGTAAAATGGCTGATTGCGGAGATGTCGTCATTTACGGAAGTTTCAATAAGTTGCGGGAACCTCTTGAACCTCTAGTAACTCTTCAAAGGATGGTCTTACTTCCTAGAAGATTAGGCTAATATACTATTGATCATATGACACATCATAGAAACATACGAATTTAAAACACACATGTAGTTTTCGTTGAAAGAGGAAAGGATTCTCATTAGGAATTATTCTTCTAGAACTAACGATTGTTTTTGGAGGGAATGTTTCTGTAGATGAGAACGTGACAGCCAACTTCTGTAAAAATATTTATCAAGTATGAAAGACGTTTGCAGAAATATGAAATCCCTCAATTTAACATAAGTAGTTATCTTTAACACTAGCTAAAATTATTTACTCTCTGATAATGACTCAGCTGGGATAGATGGAGTCATTTTGATAATATGAAAATGTGTTTCCTTTTTTTCGGGGGGGGGGAAGACTCAAATAAAACTAACTTAGCTAAGCAAAAGGTTTCCATTTCAGAGAACATAAACTTTTTCTTTAGTACAGGTTCTAGAAAAAGTTTAGAATACTTCTATTAAAAGCAGCTTCATAACAGATACAGAATGAAAGCTTATTTTATTTTATTCATTTCTTAAGCTGCGACGATGTTTCTACAACTAACCGTTCAAAAGATATTTAGTTGTGTACTGAGTCTGATATTCCTAGTACATATATATATGTCAGCCATACTTATAAGAAAGTAGTATTGAGTTTTCAGGTTAAAAGTTTCGTTTACGTAGTACATTAAATCCTTTTCAGTTTAAACTTCTCTTCCAACTTTCCTTATCTAGCTATCAAAATCCTATTTTTGTGTAATGTACTTTTTTATCATACGTAAAAGAAAACTTATTTTTCACAAGATAAAATACGTAAACCAATATTATTTCAACGACTTTTCTTCCAATACTTTTTTTACAGCGGAGACTCATGATCCAATTCTTTCCACTTTTTCTACGAAACATTTTTTATTTATTCCTCACACAAAATCCCTGCCCGTTCAAGCTTCTGGAAACAGAAGTTGCAGGTTTTGTAGGGATCTGAAAACTTCGTTTGATGAAAAGTGGTGGGAATTTTATAGATTTTCAAATAAGTTTCATTTCATACCTGAAATCAATTTGCTTTATTGACTTTTTCTGATATTGTTTCATTTTCAAGTAAAGGCGATTTACAAAGGCGTGTTTTCCTATGATATTAAATAAGAATGGATTTATATTTTTTGTATTAAAATAACTGAAAATATTAAAAAAACACGAAGCTCGAAGGAGGAAAGTACAGTACGAAGTATATTGCAGTACATATGGAATATATGGCAGTATTACGAAATAAATTTAAAGTAATTGCTGAACACATCAAATATATATATATATATAATTAAAAAATATATTCATAAGATGCCTAAAAATTAATATCTAAATCGTATAGGAAAATGTTTCAGCGGCCCAGTATTAAAATTAAGAACCTCTTCATTTATAGTCACGCTTTAATGATCTTCAGTTATTGAACGTGTTTAATTTTTGCATGGAAGTTCTTGTATAACTTAATCCTCACGAATCGCAGCTAAAAGTACATTGTTCCTTCGCTCGTAAGAACTAACATCAAAGGAATACACATACACTTCTCAGTAGAGAAAATGTAACACCATAAAAGACTGGGTAGAATATGATGTCAATTGATACACAGAGAGAGCCTTTAAAGTACAGATTCAATTAGTGTGAGAATAGTGTCCTGACGTATGGAAACCCATATGATTTGAATCCTCCTCAAACATTCGTCATCCGATAACGGCTGGGGCCAAGCAAACAAACAATGACTAGTCACGTTCCAGATATGCTCGGTAGTCGAAAGATCATGGGATATCGAATATCTCAAATCAAGGAAGCAATGGGATAAGCTGCAAGGCTTGCAATTGCTGAAGGTTGAAGTAGCATTACGTATGTGCTGTCATCAACGTATCGTCGTGCACCAGTGTGCGTCTGATTCGTCACAATTGTGAACTGCTATTGTTATGTATTAATTGTCTATTAATTTCAAGCTTTAAGTTAATGTGCTTCTTATTCGCTTTTGATCAGTAATTGAAGTTATTAATTTTTGCTTTAGTTGTTTAAAAGTTAATTGTAAGTTTTAAACTATAACTTGGTAAACTTTAAATTTATGTTTGGTTGTTTTAAAAGTTTTTATTATTTAGGATTATCATCAGAAAAACAAAACTGAGATCCGTTGCTGAATTCTACATTGTGCCATTCAGATGTTCAATTGGCTTGTTGACGACACCATCATAGTCTTTCGCGTTAATGGCAGCATTTGCAAAGGGCAGATAGTGTGCAAGACGCTTTCAGTCAAACGTCGGGAAATTAATAATGGAGCATCCAAAGCTCCATAATGCTCCATCCAAAGCTCCAGATAATGGAGCATCCAGAGCTCCCGCTCATTCTACAAAATGTTCTCGATTGTGAGTCAGCCACCTCTTTTCTTCGCATGCCTCAACCTGTGAACCTGTGCACTCTGTAGTACGTCTAGATAGACCTGGTTTTTGGCGACTATTTACATTTCCTTCATCGGATCCATCTAGACCACATTTTATACACAATGGCTACATCTACATGCGTTTCCGCACCAATACGACGGTAAGACCAACTAGCCGTATATAAGCCTACAATTTGACTCCCCATAAAATCATCCATTTATCGGAACTGCCTACAGTTTGTCGTTCAGACATCTCTTCATTCACACTTTTCTTCTGGTACTCTGAACTTCTCGAAATTTTGGATTTTTTAAGTAGCATAGAGTAGCGACTGTTAGTTCGTCCGCCGTTCTCTTCCGTTTTATTCTGTACTACAATCAGTTGACCAACTTTAATGTTACATCATCTGCATGACTTGTTCCCAGGGCTCTCGAGTCGGAGTCATGGAGTGAGAATCGGAGTCGGGCAGATTTTGGGGCAAAAAGAGTCGGAGTTGAAATCACTAAAAACAGGTCGACACCGACTCCTACTCCAGGTTTTGATGGACAGGAATTGAAAAATAATTAATGACAACCTGAGTTATTATTTTTATTTATGGACTACATACATTAAGTAGTTATTTTCTATTTTACTGACAGATTAATAAATAAATATGAGGAGAATGGATGTGATATTTGCCATTAGTGATTCATTTAGTTACAAATCTCACTGATAAATTTAGGTAAGCAGCAACAGCAGCAAGAACTCCCAAAATTGATGCCATACATAGGAAGAGAGCAGGAAAAGGAGCAATTATTGATCAAGCAATGCGATAAGGAAGTACATATTTGATGATAAAGAGGTTGTTAGAATTAAGAACTTTTTTAGAAGATGTAGATAACCCTAATGCTTCACTAACAGAAAGACTATGGAAATGGTTTTGCAGAATAGGAAACTCTTTTACCTTCCCCGTATATAGCCACAAAAAAGCTGCAATATAAAGAATTAACAGGAGGCGAGAATGGAAGAATGTGAAGTTTTTCTTTCTGAAATGGAGGGTTTATTGCAGAAGTAATCATTTCTTCAAGAGAAACTAGTTTACTAAACAATGAGATCTTGCTGGTTTTTAATATATATGTAGGTTCGAAACACCGAATTTTCTTGGATGACGAACAACTTAAAAAGGCAAGGAAAGCCATCTATGAACTTTCATTAAGAATGAAATTATTCTCAGAACAATTGGAGAATTTGAATAAGGACAGTCAAACTGCAGACATTGCAATTAAATTTCTATCATCCTCTTCCAGTGATGAATTAGATTTCGAGAAATATATTTGGATAATATTTAAAAGGCTAAGGCAAAGCGAATGAAAATAAAGAACAAAGAGTCTTTCGATATAAAAATTACAAAATACAAACAAGATTTCTACACGGCCTTTGAATAAATAGAGAAATATGATTGTCTTTTTTAGAACTTATAAAAATCTATGCAGAAAAGTTAAAAGAAGTAACAACTAACAGTAACAGCTCTTCCTCCTACTCAAGTTAGTGTGGAATGACTCTTCTCAGCTCTGAAGTTTAGCAAATCGGATCTATGGCCCTCCAACAAAGAAGATCTTCCCGAAGCTATACTGTTTCTTGAAATAACTAATGCCAGTTTTCCATTTCATAATAAATGCTAATTAATATAAATAATTTGCTATGCCACCAATTTTTTTTTTCCTGTAGCATCTATTACTTCTTTTACATTAAAAAAATAAGCTGTAACCCATGTGTATATGTTCACATATGGGGAGTCGGAGTCTTTAAAATTCCAGAAGTCGGAGTCGGTCATTTTCCCTACCGACACCACAGCCCTGCTTGTTCCGCTAGGTGCTCTCCAGAATTTGCATACTTATACGGCCGAATCTTCATGGTGCTGCATTTTCTACGTTGGGCAATGCATAAAGGAAATTATATGTCTAACCAATGAGAATATACCAGAATTTACTTGTTTCATTTGAAAGAAATATCATCCATTGCCCATATACGTTTTCAAAATGGTTCTGTTTTAGTACTAATGAAACAGTAAATGGAGATGCATATTACTGAGATCCGTTCACATACATGAAAGTAATCAAATTTGGGAAACTAAATAAAAAACTCGTACATGAAAACTCTCATTCTTCTATGTAATTCATCATTTTGGTAAAACCCAGAAAAGATTTCTGCTCAGATATTTATTGCAAAATAATTTGACAATTATAATACGAATTAAATACGATGCAACGCGTCTCTTTATGTAAACTTTTTGTGAGCCTCTGCATCTGCGAATCACTCATATCACTGAAAATTTAAATATTTAAGCGAAAATAAATTTCAAATTGCGCTTTCGGATAGGAAATAACATCACAATGATTTTCGGTAAAGTTATCAATCAGTTATTAAAAAGAAAACACTTTTTATCTAAGGTGTTTTATTACTTTATTTCTCGTCTAAGAATTTGAAAGTTCCAGTGTGTAGGGCTCCTCACTTTTACCTTGTTAAATGTAATGTCGAGGAATCTAGTGAACTACTAAGCAAGATTAAGTCCAAGAACAGAAACGTAAATTCAAGAAGGGTTCAATTACCCTTTATTTGCTCAAAATAAAGACAGTTGGCCACTTCCTCAGGACATACAACAAAGCCTCCACTCGGACTTAAACACAAAATGGAAGATATATGAACTAACTAAAGAGATTTAGCCGAAGCTAACAGAATTCTAAACTAGTTGGCCCGTAATATTAACTTAGCCAGCGAAGCTATCAAAAGGCACGTAATACGGCCGAGCGTAGTAACAGTTTAGAGTAGTAACAGTTTAGGGTAGTAACAGTTTAGAGAGACGTAGCCAAAAGACAAACTCGCGCTATTAAGGAATCCTAACTCTCTCTCTCTAAGTCAGTGGAACTTATAGACTTTCTATTTCTCATTGGCATTTAACGCGATTTTAAAAACACATTCTGGTAAGGAATTGTAACCTGAAGCTAGAAGAGATAGAAAAGTGTCATAAAATAATTGTTATAAAATTAAAATATGCCTTACAAGTGTGTAATGAAAGTGATTCATAAAAATATTAACTGTTAAAATATACTTAAATCGTATTCTCCATTTAGTGAATTACACAAATGGCCATTTTGTGCTTCTAACTTTTGATTAATGACCTGCATCACTATATTTAACGCTTTCCATAGCGCTGGTTTTTCTTTCATTACAATATAGCAGCTATATGCACATGTACGATAGTTTAACTTGTGATCTGTTACAACCTTCTTTCAAGCACCGTAATTACAAAACTATTGTCATTTATTCTACGAAACAAGTTTCTCGATTCGTCACAACCTTACAGTTAGCTTGCTCATTTTCTTCTTCTAACCTTCCTTCTAACAAGCATGGTGACATAAAACTTTACTGGTTTAAACGCAATTACTTACTAATTGCTTATATATACGCAAAATAGAAGTTTCTTTGATAGCATGCTAAAATTATTTATAATTTTTTTCACTTATTCTATGACATACATGTTTTAATGCATATAAAATTCAAAGAAATCCTTCTTAAAAGTTGAAAAATGTTAACATAATAAAGATAAGCTCGTTAAATTACAATAGCCTCATTTTCCCCAATAATTAAAAAATTGAAACAATAAATCAATAGAAGGAAATCCTTTTCTCTTATATAAAATGTATCTCGTATCTATTCTTCCGAAATAGTTTTGCACTTTCACACAGTTTGCGAAACACTGATATAGAAAATGTATACAAGAAAGCAAAGTTTTGTTTCTAGCATATATGAGTGTATAATAGAAACCTAAGTTTTGATACTTATTAAGTTTAGCTGACACAGAATCCCCACAGAATCACAGAATATTTAATCCTCGTTAGATAGCCGTACTTAATAAAAAAGTAAATGAACAACAATATGAAGGCAGCTAGTTAATTTTTAATTAGATAAAATTAATTTTAAATATAGTAAATTAATTTCATTAAGTATTATTTATTTAACGTATTTTTGTTAATTATTGTGTTATTTCTCCTGAAAGTACTTTTAGTAACAGATAAAAAGAAACTAATAAAAGCATCAACTAAAGCTAAAAGAAAAGCAAAAGTAGTATAAATGACTTAGTATAATCATGAACAACTTTTTTCAAGAACGGAATAGAACAAATTGCGTTGCTAAACAGTTTCGTAAATACACTCTTAAAGAAGAAAGATTAAATTCAAACGCTGACTTATACTTTTTAAACAGAAAAATAAACATGAAACCTTTTAATACAAATAAAAATATGTTATAATATTACACAAACAGTTTATAACACAGCTGAAACTTCGATATATCATCAAATACAAATTTTGCATCATAAAAATTTAGAGAATTTTAGTTACACTGTAAATATATTTTAATTATATTCGATGTTTATTTTAATTATATTCATCATGCAATATCCCTTCTGTTCTAGAGAAAATCAGGCTGCTCTGAAGAAAGAATGTTTTTGCGAATTTTGAGAGAAAAATGCATAAATAAGGCTTTTGTATAAAGTTCTAAAAATTAATTCCGGTGAAATATTTAACTACAGTTATATGAAAATATTCGACAGATTTGCAACAATTCAGCAGTCGCCACATTTTTATGGTTCTGAACAAAGAATGTTCATTAAGTTTGCCCTAATCTCAAGATAAATATGAAACAAATCAAAAGAAATATATGCTTGGAAAATTCATGCAAATAAATTAAGCTCACCTTTGACGTCTAAACCACCTCTATATTTATCCCAACTTTTCAGTCGTATTTTCTCTCCTAATAAATTCACGAACTTGTCGAAATCCTTTGTGCCGGTCTCTGAAAAGAAGTAAAAACTCTATTTATAACTTGAAATCAAGTCAGGTAAACAGCTGAAACACAAACGAAACTCCTGCTATTCGGAAATTACTTCACAAAATTCTCACAAGAATGGAAGAAGGCTAAACGTGTTTTATTCAGATAAACTCATTCACTGCAAATTGCCAACGTGAAAGACAGTTCGCATGAATGCTTAGGAATAACATTTATTCCCTCTCTTAACTTTGAACATTAAAAGATATAATGGTATTTGGCTTTAAAAATTTTAGCTTTGCGAAAATTTAAAAATAAAGTTAAGTAACTTACAAAAAAATGCAACATTAATTTTATTTATTACTTTGTGAATCTCTTCGAAATCTATTCACTTTTACACATTTATCTTTCGACAGCTTTGTTTACTCATTTTATGAACATCCTTTGAATGTTTAAATGCTTAACAGATTTTATGAAAAGAATTATTAAATGCAGATTGATAGAGAAGTGGAGTAGATAAAAGTTTTCTTTAAGGGGAAGAATGTCTAACTTTTTATTGGATTTAATTTTATTTTAATGATATTTTATGTTTCTAAAAACGTGACTGTTCATTTACAGACGATTCATAATAGCAATATTCAATATTTGCGTTCATTGTCTTCTGATGCATTTAATTTGTAAACACAAGAAATGACATCTATAATTAGATAATTTTGCTACAGTTGTGGAATTACGGTTTCCGATGGCAGTTAAAGTTTCTTTGAATATTCTCTCTTTTAAATTCAATGATTAAACAGATTCACCTCATTTGATAAGAATAAAAAAGAATCTCACTTCTGCAGTAAATGCTGCTTTTCAGCATTATTTTGCATTGAAATTTAACGCTGGAAAATTGTAGCCTGATTTGTCTTTAAAAATTATGTAAATACGGCATCGCGTTAAATAGATCATTCTAAAACCTTTAACGTCCACATCAATTAAATTAATCGCTTTTGCTTAAAATGCTTTTATTTTTTAATTAATATTCAAGCATGACGCTCATAAGCGTTTAAGTTCCGAAATGAAAAACATTTAAATATTGTCAAGCAGAAGGAATGTATAACTAAAGGAACTATCAGGTTATTGTTCAATTATGTCCTTAACAGTACTCTAAATCTAATTAGCAGAATTAATTCTACAGGAAGTACAGAATTTTTTCTTTTGCTTTCAAAATATCACCTAAAGAACACGAACATTCATTTATAGTTAAAAATTAACAGAAATGCAAACGCCTTTCTCTAAAACATGAGTGATTATTTCCCTTCTTTGTTTTCCCAGTCAATTATTGCGAATTAAATTTTGCAGCGACATCTAAGTGCTACTTGCCTATAATCAATCTACTACGAGTAATTCTCAAGTTCTGTTTGGAAAAAAAAATAATTATATCTTGTTTCTGGGGGGGGGGAATAGTTAAATTTCATGAATTTAGAGTCGCGTATTTTTTATTTTATTCTGTATGACCTGCCATTCAGAAGTGATTTTCAAGCCCTGTTTTATTTTCCATTCTGATATGAAAGCATCTTGATTTGACATCATTGTGAGGTGCAGTGTCAATTCACTCAAAAGGAGATTTTATCAGTTTATTTCAGCATACTGATACAAACATTGGAATTCTAAATGGTATATTCTCCGTGTAGAAGATAAATCCAAAAGCAAATAAATAAGTATATTTTATGGATTTTAAGTAGGAGTGCATCAGTCACACAAAGTCGTACTATTTTCTAGTTCAAAACTTAAGTTTTGAATATTTTGAAAATAACCAGAAGCATAATATAATTTATATGTACGCATTCAAAACATTTCTTACGCGGCAGGATCTGCCTTTAATAGACATTTACACTGTTTTTAGATACTTGATTAATATTTGAATGCAAACCTTAAATGTATTATGTTCAATTGAATAACTGGGACCTCGTCATGTGAACTCGCCATAAAAAAATTTTAAAAACTGAAATATCTCCACGATAAATCAAAACTCTGTGAAGAAAATAACAGAAAAATGACAGTTAAATGACGAATTCAACTACTTAATCAAATTTACTATTACTCTAGTACCTGCAACATTTGCAAGATTATGAAAATTGCACATATTTATAAATTACAGGAGAATTACTATACACAAATTAAATTTTGTTCATTTGTCTGTTAGCTCGTTTTTTATTTGAAATTGTCAACGGTAGAAAACTGATACTTAAAAATGTTTATTTTAATTTACAAATTTGAGAAATTACTGAATATTCACTGCATAATCTAAATGACATAAAAGAAAGAATGCTTCTGAAAAATTTGTATACCACGGAATTCACAGCATGGAGTAGCAAATAACAAAGAAATCCTTAAAAATATGTTTTTATTTTATTACGCAAATTTTTAACATTATTATATCGACTAGATTGTACTGAAGATCAGAATCCTTGATGTACAGCAATGTTTCTCAAATTCACGCACGCGGAAAATCATCCCAAGTTGCCATTCTTTTTAGAACTAACTACCGATTTACTAGGAGCCACGTCAAAAATATTTTTATTTCCTAACGATTAAAAACCACAAACCATGAATCTGCGTGAATCTGAATTCTGCTATACTATTCAAGTTCTTTTGTAAGTATTTTGCTTTGATACCATTTACAATTTAGTTTCTTCGATTCTAATAATATTTAATCTTCCGTTAATTTCAATATATTCTTATTTTGAATAGTAATTTAATTAATGTAATCTAATGAATTTATTCACTGCCACTCCAAGCTTTAAGAAGTTGGCTTTAAAATCCTCAAGTTGACGAAAATGCTACCAATAAGTGATGTCTTACAATTCCACAAAGAAACCTCTTACTTTGAACCTTTTCTTCCAGTATATATTCAATTCTTCCAGTATATATCCAATTCGATATTGGATCCATCCAGCGCTGGTAGAATTTTCCGTGTGTAACAAATTGAAAAGTCATCCTTCTATGCGGAATTTTATTGTCATAACCCTTCTGTGCTAGATCAAACTCTCGAAAATGCAAGTAAAGTTGTAATAACATTTTTGATTACTAAAAGTGTATTATATCCCTTTCTTATAATTTTCAACTACTCTTGGATTAACAATGACTTAAATTAGCGTAGACACTGTCTCTGGCATTCATCAGTAAAATGAGTTCACTTACTCTCAACGTTTTGCGAAACTTTCAGTATAAGTAAACTTTCATATAAGTAAACTTTCAATATAAGAAAACTTTTAACTTAAGTTTTCAGTGTGAACAATCAATCATCCAGATCTCTAGGCTCGAACACTCTGATATTTGGCTGTGGTTCTAATTGAAGTGTGTGTGTATAATCTATGCTACTGACCGTAGAAAAGATGCTAAGATCCCTAAATGTTTTTGTTGTTTGTTTTTATTACTACTGCAAAGTATAGAAGGGTTCTCATCTTAAGAAGAGATATACTTCCACGCAAGATACTTTAGCGGAAACTGGCCAGTATTTATGTTTACTTATGGGAAAATCTAAATGCTTTTCAGGCTATTCAGAAAAAGACTTTGCTGATTTTAGCCGGTACTAGAGGCATTTGTTAGAGGTATTTTGAATCTGCTATAAATTAAGAGCCATCTGGTGGATATAAGTGGTACTAAAACATAATAAATTTCTTATATAAATATTTAAAAAATAAAATAAACACCACATTTTTATACACTTACGTGCTAATTCTCTTAGCATACATTGATACTTAGCATACCAAGATATATTTTTTTTAAGTTTTGATATTCGGAAAACTTTGTTCACAGGCTTGGTAAACACCCCTGTATTTTACTTACATTTTGCAATTTTACATTTCTTAGAAATACTTACTTCCGTGTAGTTAGAGTTTTGTTTGAAATTAAAAATTTTTAAAACACTGGTTACCTGAATTTCGAAAAAATTTAGAGAGATTCTCTCTCATAATATATGAGAAGATTTTAGCCAGTTCACAATAGAAGAAATTGAATTGTTATTCATACTACATATTATGCAGATTTGAGTTTTTTCCGTCATTAATTTTTGAATTTCATTGCATAATACCATAAATTAAATGACTGCTTTGAAATATACAGTACCAACATTTTATTACAAGAAAATTTTAGAAACGCGTATGCTTAAGAAATATGCATTTTAAAAATCATTTCCTATCATTGTAAGTGGTTTCTTTCCTCCTAAAGTCAAATTTCCAGATCAAAGTTTAAAGGAAACAAAAAATAAAGCACAACAAAAGCGCCATGAGATATGCTGAAAATAATAATGCTCAAACAGAGTAAACAATAAAAACTCCTGTTAGGGAGAAAGTAAAAATCCCGACTGAAGAACAATTTTTATCTTCTGGTACACACTTTATTCTTTCATTTCTTTAAAAGAGTTATTCTGAAAAGAATTTACCTTTTTCTTTCTTAGTATTTGAAAGGAGGAGGGAAAGCATGCATAATAGAATCAGTTAACATTGTTATATTTTGTACTCTTGAATAAATTCTTTTGATTCACAGCAACAGACAAAATAAGTATCTCCTGAAACTGATTTTCATACATGTATTTCGAAAACGAATAACAAATTAAATTCATAAGAAAATTCATTTAATCTAAGCATAAACACATTAATAAAAATTGATCGTTTTCAAAGTCTGCTATTCTGCACTGAAAAGTTATATTTACTCTCGTACGCAACTTCTTTCTGTCTTCCTTGAACATATTTCAATCAAACATAATAATAGCTTAGTTTCGGATTTATACGACAGAAAAGAACTAAATGATAATTTCAGCCTCTGGCATTCATTTGAAATACAATGTAATATATATCTCGACAAAAATGTTACAAGATTTAGCTTTCTATAAACCAAGTCATGATTGAATGAATCACTTATGTCAGGAAAATCAACTTCTAAAGTTTTAAGAATTAACCTTCAATCAGTAAAATAAAATATAAGTGTCTAGCTGGTACAGTTGCATCCTAAGGGCCTAAAAATAAAATTCCACTTCCTGCAGCTTTTCCCAATTGTGTAATAAATTATTCACAGAAATGTTTAAAAATTTCATTTAGAGAAAAAATATGTCCCAGAATTTTCTCCAGAAGAAAATAAAAACTACCAAAATACACATGATGAACTTCCCAGTCAAACTTAGGAAAGAGTTTTAGGTAAAACATGATGCATCTTACCATGGATACTAAGGAAACGTGCCTTTCAAAAGATGAAGTGAAAATATAATTGGGATGACATGATAAATAAAAGCATACAAATACAAGAATAAAAATCGTGGCAATTTTACTGCAAGAGTACATTAAATGAGAAGACTATGCTTATTTTATATCAGCAGATCAGAGTATTATAAAACAACAGATTCTAATCTCTGATACAACCTTCGATATTGTCCGAACTATCTTACTAAGCTTTTGCAATTTATAAATATCTTCATCTTAGCATTAAACATAATTTCTACTTTGCAGAGAACATAACTTATGACACATTAGAAAGGGTTTAAAAGCTTTTAGAATTTAAAATAAATACACCATTAAAATAAACGTAACGATGAGTGACTATCACCACCTCTATAGAATATGCAATTTCAGACTTGATGAAAAAGGATGAGTAATTAAAAGAAGCCGTGAGCTGTCTAAATAAAAATAATATACATTGATAAAAACTACACACTAACAGAATTTTATAACCATAAGTTACAGCTGTTAATGGAAGCATAAATATAAAATTATAAATAAAATAAAAAGGCAAAATATTTAAACATATATTTAATATCATGTTACCTGCCTTTATGAGTATATTGTTATGCTAATTAATTCTTAATTTTCTTATGTTATAAAACTAAAATAACAGGTAAGCACAATGATCGAAACAATAAAACCGAATATTTACCATTGCTAAACATTTCGTCATCCGTAGTTTGGCGGGCTTTGGCAAATAAGACACCAAATTTAAAATTCACAGATCCCTATAAATGAAAATGACTTTCTGAACTATAATTATCCACAAATATATAAAACAGCATTGCTACTAAGAGAAGAACGGAACATAAATTTAACATTAAATACTTTTTGTCTTAGACATTTTGCACAATAATTCCACATATATTTCTAAAACATTTTTTTTGTTTTTCAAACTTATGGCACGTAAAGATAGTGAAGTTTATATGCAAGTGCTAAAATATGATACAAGAAAATTGTACGCCATCTTTATATCTAAATTTTTAAAGATCATCTAAATACACTCATGTCCATAAATTAAGGATAATGCAAAAACAGGAAGAGTTAGAAGAAAAACAAATTTGACTTATTTGTAAAGCTTATTTATAAAACAAAAGGTTAAGAGCAAAATAAGATGCTATATGTTTGATATTATTACAAAAATTAGTGATTTTTCCACCCTGGAGCAAATTACAAAAAAAACCTATTTACAAGAAACCAATATTACATGGTTGGTACGATTGTTAATACATTGTATGTCTCCCAGACCATGCAATACAGTCCGTACAACGCCTACGCATGCTGAGTATCAAATTATCGATCTGATCTTTGGGAATATTACACCACTCAAAAAGCAATGCTCTCCGAAGTTCCGGTAGATATGTAGGAGGAGGTTGACGGGCTGCAACTCGTCGGCCAAGCATGTCCCACACGTTCTCTACTGGATTCAAGTCCAGTGAGAATGCTGGCTAGTTCATACGGGTGATATCCTCCGATTGAAGGCATTCGCTTACGATGTCTGCGCGGTAAAGACGGGCTGTTGTCATCCATAAACACAAATTGTGCGCCCATGGAGCTCCGAAACAAACGTACATGTTGTTCCAGAATGACGTCCCCGATAGATTTGGCTTGTCATAGTTCCAATTTGAACATGCAGGTCAGTTCTGAAACCCAGAATAATTCCACCCCAAACGAGCACTCCTGCACAACGGTAAAGGTGTCGTTTAATGATGTTTTCTTGGTGGTAACGGGTACCTGGAGCTCTTCATATGAAAGTCCGGCGAGAATCAGACTGCAAGCTAAACCTGGCCTCGTCGGAAAACATCACACAAGCCCACTGCTGCGGTGTCCACAATGTATGCTCTTTACTCCAGGCTAACCGCAGGCGACAGTGAGTTGCAGTAAGTGGAACGCATCTGACAGGTCTACGAGCATATAGACCAATCTGCCCTAAGCGCCTGTACACGGTCTGCCTTGAAATTGTCGCACCAGTGGCTGAAGAGAGCTGACGAAACAGGTCTGAGGCTTTGCTTCGCCAGTTCCTTTTGGCAGTAACTGCCAAATACCGGTCCGCACTCGCCGTTGTAACTCTGGGGCGACCTGTGCTGTAACGTCTACTCACATTACCATCATCTTGGAATCATTGCCAAAGCCTGGAGATAACACTCTGGGCAATTCCAAGTTCATATGATACTTCCAGTTGAGTACGCCCACATTCCCGACGGCCGATAATTCTACTACGTAAAAAATCATCCAAATGCGTGCTTTGTGTCGTAACTATTCGGTTATTTTACTGAAATGCTTATAAAGCGCCTGCGAACAATTTTACTTCTTTGACTGTATTCCTTATATATCACTCTCTTACACTCTCGTCATTGTGACGTACCATCGGTGTCATCTGGTTACTTCCTGAAATTTGCATATGATTCTTGAAGATGTGTGTAGTGATTTTACAGGTGATATATTTATTTTAGAGTTCAATTTCCGCGTGACTCCGAATTATCCTTAATTTATGGACATGATTGTAATATGTGCATTTTCAGATTTCCTGAAATGCATCAATGAGTTTCGAAAAGGCATTATTCAACAACAGACTATCCTTTTTAAACGCGCTCATTTCTTTCATCTCTGAAATAAGAATTTGCCAAAGTGCATTAAACGCTTGAATTTTAATAGGAATCTCAAAAGCCTCCCACTTAAGTAATATTTTAATTTGCTAAAGCATTTCCATTTTATTTAATACACAAAATAACCAAATAAAGCAAGCATCATTTAAATTATTGCCTTTAAAGATGAATATAATGCAGCTTTCTGCAATGTGATGGGAAAATGAATGAATTTCAAAACAGAGTATTTTAAGATTAAAACGGTCTAAGAAATGCAAACAGAAAGGCGGGTTGAAATAAAGTAAACGGACTGAAATTAATTAGAAAATGGAATCTGAAACAGAAAACTAAAAAATAAAAACTTAGTTAAACATTATTATGAAATCTGAGCCAAGGATAATAATTTTAATCTCATAAATTTTTCAGATTTCGTTGAATAGCATGAACTTAAACAATTACTTAAAATATTAAAAAACGTATTTTAATTGAATTATCCAACATTAGCATATATTTCTTTAGAGTAAGTATTTTATGATTAATTTCTAAACGAAAAACTTTTACTTAGCTAAAAACTCGAAATTTTATAATTCACGATGATGACAGTAAATAGGAAAGTAATTTCATTGTGGGAAAAAAAGATAAATTCTTGGGTTGATTGAGTAATAGATATTTTAAGCGAATGTTTATAGATTTAGAAGTTATGCTAATCTGTTAGTAAAAATTTCTCTATCGAGGAATAGCACTAACAGCCTCGTTTTCAAAGTATGCCAGATACGAAACAGTTATGTAAAAAAGAATGATATAAAAAGAATTATATCGCATTATTAAAAATAACGAACTTAATAAACCAGTGGACACCCGCTTGATATAAGCAATTTAGACAAAATATGGTGCAATTTCAAAAGTTAGTAAAATACGTTTTTCTCAGCATATACGGACACAGCTCACATAGTCATCAACAACTGTATATGACTATTACACAATTACTAGCGGTTTGCATGCCATCTTACTGTAATGCCGTGGAGTCACTGTTTACTTGTAATACTGCATCGCAGAAGGAAAACATTTTTTTATACGTATTCCATTTCGAGATTTCCAGAGCTATGATTACGCGGTAACAAGGGTTCCAAGCACGGCTTAAAATTGACGTTGCACAGTGCTTCTTGAAACGTCAGTATTTTCTGCTTAGCTGCGATAAAGTGCACCTTTTCCTGAATATGTTGGAACATTCATAGTTACCGCAAATGAATATCAGCGATTACATTCTGTCTAGAACTCTTTCGTCCCTTTTCACATTAAAGTGTAAGCGATTTTCAATTGTGTTTTTGCACAGTGCTATAAATGAAATCAGCTTCTTCATCCGTCGAATCTCACATCATGGATTTTTTGCTTTGTTAAAGATAGTATTTACGTACCGTCACTGGCAGTGTATATCAGGTACAAGATAGTGGATAAGTCACCAGAACTTAACAACTAGTCTTGTAGGTATAGCTCCACCGCACTAACAATGCAATTTACTCCCGCTATTGACGAAGAACCTTCCGGGAGATGGATACGAGAGTCTCCCAACTCTCTTCTACTACCACTTGAGGTAACTTTCGGCTCGCCAGTGTTCTGAGTAGCTCCATCTGCACAAACACTTAACTTACAACATCCATCGGTACCCAACGATATGGTAGCTGGCATCGCTAGGCACTATACTGACCAGAGCGGCTTGTCTATCTAAGACATTCGTGCTCGAATAACGCATGCGCTGTACATCATTACACCGTACATAATACAATAAATAAGTTTTGAATGAATTTGATTACCATGCGGATTTAGTTAAGGATTGCAATCAAGATATAATAAACTTATCATAAAAAATCTGATCATAAGAAATCTCTGATCTCTGATCATAAGAAAACACAAAGAATACTGAAGTAACAATCAGTTGAAGCTGATGATGGTGTATCTTGTGCCCCTGTAAAGTGGATAACAGTTTTCTTGTTAACGTTTGAAACAGCATCGTTATTTTGTGTATGACCTACAGCAAAATGACTTTTCATCATGTTTCAGAAAATTAGTAAACTTTCGATGGCATAAAATTCTTGAGATAAAAAAAAAGTATACTCCTTTTCAAACACGAAATTCACAATTAAATTAGTCTGCGTTTTCGGATATAAGTTAGTAGTAAGTAACAAAGAAATTAAAAAATAATAGAAAAAATAACTGATACTCATGGGTTTATTTCATCCTCGGGGGCTAATTTAATATTTGCAATAGATCTCAAAACGTGTTGTTTTTGTTATGAAAATTTGTTTTAGTTTATGAATAAATTTTATTAAAATTTTTATATTTTTATAGAAATTATCCAAAAAAATGAATGGCAAGATCTGTGTTTAAGCCACAAAATAATGCGTATGACTAACTGAACGCATTTATTTAATTTCTTTGTGTCATATACTTGTAGAGTAACAGCTGCTAATTTAATTGCGATGGAATTTTATATTTTAATTTCATTGTGAACCACTTTACAGACGGATCTGGAATACATGATTACAACCAAAAATACCACCACAATTGGACAAACAGATATGATATAGTAGATAATTATATAAGCAAATGTATTATGATTGATTTGAATATTAATATAAGTCGTTCAACTTACAATACGAAAGATAAAATATATTAATAGTAAAACAAAATTATTTGAAGACTATGTCTCAGCTTAAAAATAAGGCATTTCTCACAACATAACATACATTTATACATTTTGCTTTACACAAATATTGATCCAAAAAGCATTTTCATCAAATAAATGATATTAAAATATTTGATATATTTTTGATTCACAGATTTTAGCGTTTTCTTTGTAGGGACAATTTACCCAAATAAATAAATTAAATTTAACATTTAAATAAATGGACAATTAGACAAGTAAATAAAAAATAACTTAAAAAAATTAAATTTAAATAACCTCTAAACTTGTTATTGTTATAAAAAACGTTTAAAGACCTGTTAGTGACAACGGTTCTTTATAAGTTGTTTTTTACAATCATCACTGTCAGAAGAAATACGTTATCTCTTCCTTTTCTTAAAATTTATTCTCCTTCCTTGTATCTGTTTCTTCTTCATTTAACATCAAATTTAAATTTTTGCATGCTTCTGAAACACGCAGAAAAATAACTAGGAAGTTAAATTATTGCATTATCTTTAAAGAGTGATTCAAAAGTTCGCGAATTTTGATATAAAATATTTCTGTGTTTATTTTCACGTTGATTTATTTTGATTTAGTTGCACATTAGTTCCTAGACGAAACATGTTTCATTGAAATTCGTTCCTAGCTTCCTTGAACTGATTTCAGGAACTCATTTAGTGTTGTACTGTTCCTGATTTAGTGCTGTAAACTATATCCCGTACGATAATTTAGTTGTACAGTACTCGTAGTTAGAACAAGAGTAAACAACAAATATTTTTTCAGAAGATGCTGGAAATGACCACCATATAATCTTCAATAAAACAAAGCCCAATAACGGCATATGTTGCTCGATAAATTGTTCAAAATGCTACGAAGACTATTACGGATCGCCATTCTGATATTCTTTAGAAGATATTTCAGGTTCTAACAGAGCAAGACCTGTTCTTGCGTAAGACTCATGACGTCCTGACTGTTCTTTCCTCCATTTCCATACACTGCGTTTTGTATTTTTGTCCATAACACGGTTATCGCATATCACTACGCATGAGGATGGGAGAAACTTTTCTGAGAAACGAGCTTCTCCTTCTCCTACCAATGGATGGTTCCTAGCCGGTACATGTTCCGCTGAAATTAATATATCGACAATCTACCTGGGACATTTTGCATTTGAAATGAAAATGTTTAGCCTCAAGATTTGTTCCCAGTAGGTTTTCTTCAAAGAGATAGTTTTCACTGAAGTCAACCATTCATACATCCCCAAAACTAAAATTTTGCAAAATGTTTCTTTCGATGCGTTGTTGAGTGTAGGTAGCATATATGATACCTGTTTTATGTGCATGGACATTTAAGCGGAGGTCAAACACAGATATTCGAAGCTGCTATATTTGCAAATGTTTTTCATTGTTACAGTAAGTAACATTTACAATGAGAGTTTGAGGACTTTTGAGTAGAACTATATTTTTTAAGTTCTTTCTGTAAACAATCGTATTTTACGCTAGAAGGAAAACAAGGAATTCTGATGTAATGTTCGTATCCGTTTTACAGGCAATAAATTTTCTGTTTTTATTTGTTGAAATTTATTTACTGCGGTACTTTAATGCATTATCTAAATTGTGGGTGACAAGTAAACTAAAGTGACGATAAAGCTTACATTTTCAGGGTAGAAATATAAATGGATATAACAAAAATGACTTCTCACCTCTTGTTCTTCTAGAAGCAACAGATCCTGCAAAGAAAATAAATGCATGTAAGTGAAAGGCTAGGAAAAATTAGCGAAAACATCCTCAATTCTAAAGTTTGTTATTTACACTGCCCCATGCAATAAATATATTCTCAGTTAGAAGATACTTCGTTTCACGTATAAAATAGCTGCAATATATTATATCAATTATGTATAAAATAGCTGCACCTCATTGGTGAGTGACTAAAGCCACTCTAAATGCTAGAATTTGGATTAAGTTATTTAATCACGGAAATGCGCGAAAACATTATCCGTCAAAGAGGAAGCATAATTTCAGGGCAAATTTTCTATGCATTATTAACTCATATTTACGTTATGCGAACTAGTGACGAAAACTACAGAAGTCCAACGCAATCAGTCCTTCTTGTCGTAAGAATATGGGACTTCCTGAGGTTGCGCAGTTTTAACCTTTACTACTACTACTACAGGCTATTAGTGCAGCAGACCATACAGACTTACCTTAATTAAGGTACCAGCGAAGAATTACCATTAGCCTCTCGGCCACTGACAAATCTTTGCTGATAATTTGTCCGGGTATCTATCAGATTGCGTGGAGCTTTTGCGGTTCTCCCATATGTAACATAGTAAATAAATATTAGTTTGCATCAGGAAGTCCTCCACGAAAGGATTCCTAATTTTTGGCAAATAGTTCTTGAGTGCCATTATTATTTCAGAGCAGTTTGCGGAAAATTAAAAGTAAAGAAATGTATTATGAAGAAACCTAAAAGTATTTTAATTTTTTAGGAATCTTTCAGTCTATACTCTAATGTGTATTAATGTTACGCACACTTTAGTAAATATAATTTGCCTAAAGGTGTCGCGACAAAGTTCTAATATGGCTTAGGTATAAAATTATACATAACTATAAAAGGAGTTTTTCATTATCTTCTTTCTAAAGAATATGTAAATGAAAAGCTATAACAAAAAAAGTATATTTCAGCTCAAAATTTTGCTTAATTTGTATACTCATTTTGTTTTCATTACAGAATGTAATTTTTTCCATAAAAAGGGATATACTTTGCAATTGTGCTTGTTCAATATGAGTACTCAAGTTTACTGAAGAAATAATTTACAGTGAAGTATCAAGCAATTGGGGGTAGATTAACTGGGTTGCAATTCAATCAGTTATTGCCTAGAAATAAGGTTACGTTTGTTTTCATTCTGAAACGTTGCCATCAGACACCAATCATACAGCCTTAGAATAAAGTAACATTTCTAAGGTAAATACAAAAAGGAGTAAAAAATGAGTAAAATGACGTCAGTGACAGCAAATTATGTCACAGTATATAGAAATGGTTTTATCCACAACACCACGTAAACAGTACATAATATGGAATATCTAAATAGTATTAAATCATCCATTAAAAATAAATTGTTGAATCGCAAAATTAAATTGAATGTACATCTATTAATATTCTATTTTCCATCGAGTTCTATCGAAATATATGAGCAATAAATGAAAAGCATTGTTTTTTGTAGTTTAACGAAATATATGAGTAATAAATAAAAAGCATAGTTTTATAGTTGTAGTTTCTTATTTCAAAATAAAATGACTGAACGCCGATTTTATTTGCAAAACCAAATGAACATATTCTTCAAATTTAAACTGATTAAAAATATAAGTAAATTGTTAATAGTACGAGGGTTGGAACTTTAATAGTGGCAACTATTTATTTACAAGGAATACAAAAGTGATTCATGTCACCATGTTTTACAGTCCTCCAGGATAGTCACCAGCATTGTGTACAACCCGTTTCCAACGATGTGGAATTCGCAGAATACCGGAATGCACGCCCAGCGTGCAGACCACCACACCACGAAGGCATGCCAAGAAGGCGGGGAAAATACCTTATAACGTGATTCAACATTGTCAAAGATTTTGTTTGATTATTCATTCAACAAGCATACAAAGATTTTGCTTAATAAGGTAATGTAGAGTTAATTGTCTATTACCTGACAAGTTTGCATTACATCTCTTTCATTTAATTCATTTGAAAATGACAACCGGTGATGTTAGATATATTTATTATATCATGGCATCAGAAAATAGACAAAAAGACCTGCACGTTAGTTTCGTACCGAAAGAAGCTAGGAATTTGCTTAGAATTGTGGTTAATGAACTAAACTTCAAACAGCAAATTTAAATAAACTCTTTCAACTAACTGAAAATCTTTCATTTTTTTAAGTTGAACTTAATACAAATGCATAAGCTCCGACAATAATGAATAAGTGAC
This sequence comes from Stegodyphus dumicola, assembly GCF_044657685.1. Classification (NCBI taxonomy): domain Eukaryota; kingdom Metazoa; phylum Arthropoda; class Arachnida; order Araneae; family Eresidae; genus Stegodyphus; species Stegodyphus dumicola. The sequence goes on along the minus strand of NC_140772.1, from coordinate 81,392,282 downwards.
ATCAAACTTAAATATATTACGATGATTAAGGTTTCTTGACTTCCTTACACCATTCAACATTTAAACTATATTATGATGTAGCAATTAACCGATATTTAAATTATGTTTAAACAACTAAGAATTTTTGTCTGTGCATGTTACTGTGCATTAAGAAATATCTTATTTTCCGGCATATTTTTGAATTAATTGAGAGTAATCTGGAATTGGTCTTCTGTTACTCTCAATGTTGAAAATTTTTCAATAAATTTCAATAATAATAAGTAAAGGAACAAATTTCAATAAACTTAACAAAAAAATTCAGCAACTAAATTACCGCATTTATTAAAAAATAAGCCTCCCTTACAGCACTTCAGGATAAATTTCAAGAAATAAAAATTGTGGTGCACATTTGGTAAGAGATAATTAGAATTCATTTGTTTCTGACTAGAATGAAAGGCAAGATACTTAATTAAATACAATGTTTTACACTGAATAGAAAGGAAACCGAAGAAAAATTACTTATACATAATTACCTATTTGATCTTGGACAAAGTAGTAAACAAAACAATGGTAATGCAGGCATAAACTGAAATTGCTCCATAAGACGTGGATGGTAAAATCAGCGGTATTATGCAGTTTATATATACGGTAATTACTTGTATGATTTATTAGGAATGTTAACAGTGTAATTATTATACGATGTGATAATTAAACTTCTTGCTCTCATTCGGCAGTTTCAAAATATTGCTTTATAAGAACCTACCGGACTTAAATAAAATTAGAATTAAAAAAAATTAGCGTCAAATGCAAACGAGAGGGAGAGTAGTGTTTAAATCGAAGTTCCACTGACTTTCGACGGAGAGAATTAGATATCCTGAACAGCGTGCATTTGCCTTTTGACTACGTCTCTCTAAGCTGTTACCACGCTCGGCCGTATTACGTGCCCTTGATAGCTTCGCTAGCTAATTTAAATTCACCGGCCAACTAATTGAGTATTTGTGTTAGCTTCGGCTAAATCTCTTTAGTTAGTCATTAGTTAGTTCTTATTTCTTATAATTTTAAGCCCAGGTGGAGGCTTTGTTGTACGCCCTGAGAAAAGGACCATCTATGAATCTTTATTTTCAGCAATAATTAACCCTCTTTAAAATTTACGTTTCCATTCCTGAACTTAAGCGATTATTCGTTTAGCTGTTCACTAGGTTCCTCAACACATAATTAACAGATAAGCAGGAGGAACATTACAATATCAACATTCAGTTTCCTTAAAGATGGCTGAAAAAGTATTTTTGGTCTTTTTGTTATTCTCTTTTAATGTGTTAACTTTATTTATTAAATATCACGTTCTCTGCAGTTACACTATATAACATTTTAATTATTTATATTTAAAAATAGCACATCTTTAGGATTTCCAATAGAGTGTTAAAGGTTGCCATATATATATATATATTCGCTATTTTTTTAAATCTAGCCGCCTAAAATAGTTATAATAAAAAAGAAAAAGTATATAATGATTTTAATGAGTACAGATGGTATAATTTCGTAAAAATATTGAATATTTCTAATTAGACATCTCATGATTAAGAACTGTGTTTATTGCTTTTGAAAAAACTCACAAAATGTTTCATTTAACAAGCTCATTTATCAGGTTTCAGATACTACATATGAACCTACCACTGTTCAGCGTTCTGAGCCCCTCTGGCATAGGTAGGCCAGTATTCAGTAATCATTCCCAGCAAGCGGTTTTCCAAATAAAAACAAATTTTAAAATAAAATAAATTCTACTGTGAACGATATCTGACGAAAATGGACAGAGTTACAATTTTACTATGAAAGAATTTTGAAAACATGTAAGTAAATAGTAAATATGCCTGTAAAAAGAATCTTTTGTGAGTAATTTTTAATATCTCGAAATAAGGGTAGTGCTTTCACGTAAAGTATTCTTTAAGTGGTGCTACTTAGGGCTTAAAAGAGAAAGGATATCCAACTACGGAATGTATAATATGTTTTCATTGAATCAGTAATAAAAAGGAAAATATTTACAAAACTTTGCCAGTAAATGCAAACAAGATATTTAAAAAAAGAATACATAAATTTTTTTGAATATTATTTCATACCCTGTTGTCGCTTCTTACTACACTTAGAAAGGAAGTAAAATTCGAAATACGTTTTTGACCTCTACTCAAAATTTAAATTGAGCTAGTTAGCTAAGCGAAGTTGCTCTAGAAATGACTACGTGATGTAAAACGACAGTAAAACTGAGTTTCATAAAAGAAATAAATACACCGAGTGCAATTTGCCACGTAGTTTAGAAGCAGCTGCATTTATTCCCGAAAATATCAAAATACACATCTTACCAAGTAAACAAATGAATAGGTGTGCCATTAGCAGAGTAAGAGCTTTTTGAGAATATGAGACAGTTAAATAACTTCAGATATACTTATAAAGCAACAACAATTCTTCAAGCGCAAAGCTGATAGCTTTGAAAGCAAAATTCTTATTTGAAATGTAAACAGATTTTTAAGTGAACATTTTGTTTACTTATGTGACTCTACGCTTAGTTAAATATTTATTTCTGCATAAATATTTAAAATAATTTCTTCATAAAATTAAAATGGTACCAAAGTAAAAGAACTGCATTATTATTACTAGCCTCAAGAGAGTGAAGCTTTACGGTTAAAGTAAAGTTACTGGAGCGGGTTCATTTAACATTGAGGTAAATGGCTATCTCGCGAAATTGGCGACATATCGCCAAGATGACGACGGTTTTGGTGACTACTGTTTGTTGGTAAATTTGGCGAGAACTGTCAAAAGTCGCCCAACTGTGTTCATTCCATTTAACATTTTAGTAGTTCAAAATATAACTACTGTGAGATATTGTGTCATTGTACGAATACCTCTAAGGAAATATTTCACCATTTTGTTTTATTTCTTGTGATAAGAATAAATTTTATTAAATTTTCATCGACTTGTGCATTCAATCTATTACGAACCCGTACGCACGCTGCTGAGAATGAATAAAAATGATATAAGAAATCTGTAATAAATATAAAGCTTATTATTTAGCTTTCCATCTTTATTTATATTACACAGGTACATTTTTATAATAAAACATGTAATTAAGGGATCGAAAAATTAGCGAATATCAATTAAAAATTGTTAAATGCTGCTCACCAGAAAACATTAAAAAATGAATTTGGTCTGATTTTCATCTATTACATTATACATTTTAAAATCTCCAAAAAAAGAGAAATCCTAAACAGTGAGTAATGCTATTTGGATACAATTACTGCATTTTTTTTGTTATTAGCATTATTTTTACTACCGAAAATACAGTAAAATGATATAAAATCGCACTGTAATAAATATAATACAAGGTTCCCTCGTAAAGTAACTGGATAGTTTCGTATAAATAAACCAAAAAAAAAAAAAAAAAAAAAAAAAAAAACTTTCAAATAAATGCATCTTCTTTAAGATAATCACCAGAGAAGTCTATTAAGGGTTTCTAAAGTTTTTCAGATCATCGAAACACTGTTTTACGGGCTTTGGAACTAATCGTTTACAAAATATGCGTTTACGCTTCGTGAAAAGGAAAACATCAGTTTGCGATAAGCCGGGAGAATATGGTTGACGATTTATGTCTGAATTTGAATGCTTAGCAAGATATTGTTGTACAGACAGTGTTGTATGGGGTCTAGCAATATCGTGTAAAATAAATCATTCTCCAGAAAAAAATATTTATATGTAAAAGTAATAATTAACTGATTGATTTTCAGGGACAAATTCATGATGAATAAGTTCTTTATAATACCAAAATAAAAGCAGCATTAGCTTAGTCTTTGATTTTGATATCCGTACTTTTTTTGGTTGTTGTTTTGTTTTGTATGGAAGAAGACAGTTTTTTCCACTGCGCACTTTTTTTTTTTTTTTTTTTTTTTTTGTATATTCCAGATACCAAGTCTCATCTCTCGCCATGATAGACTTTATGAAATTTTGGGATGCCTCACAGTAATCAGAAAATCTTCACATCAAGCCTTCCCATCATCGTTTTGCTATTCTGTCCAAATCGGAGGCAGAAATCGAGCACAAATTTTCCACATTTTCCAATAATATGCAGCTTTCTTTACTATTCCCAAGTATGTTTGAAGTTTAAAGAATTTTTACACGTCTATAAGCTTATAGTAATTTCTCCCCATTTTCTGCGTTCTTTGAAGTTGTAGGGCGCCCGATCTTTGGTTCATCTTTAACGCTTTCGTGCCCATATTTAAAGCGATTGCATCACTCATACAATTGTGCTCATACTAACGATGCATCAGCATATACTGTTGGAAACAACTCTAACATTTCGGTAGCTGATTTACCTGACTTGTAACAAAATTTATTGTTCGAACGTTGTTCCATCTTGAAGCAAATATTTTTGTTCGTGTTTTCTCTGTAAATTAAAATGAGTACGACAGTTTGATATGCGAACAACAAAATAACCAGTTTAAATGGTTTTCAAGAAGAAATGAGAAATCATTCTTTCTAAACATAATTTATTCTTTCACATTTTTGTTTTATCGTTTGGTCTTTCAATACGTCCAATTACTTTATGGACGCGCCTTATACTTTTGCCTAGTACTTAATTTCCTGTTCTCTCTTAATTTTTATAACCACTCTTCTCTAGATACATATAATTAATTATAAGATTGAAGATTTTGAAGTTTGAACTAAGGAAAGTCTGCTCATCAACGATACGCAAAAAAGTGATTTCATCCTTTTTATCCACGTTTTGCTTTTTAAAACTACAAAAACGAGAAAACGTGCAGAAATTTTAAATACTTTAATATTACTATTCGGCACACTTAAAAAGGAAACAAAACACATATACTTATCCGAATATTAACAGCATGCCCATTTACAGAAAAATGCCAAGTTTTTCATTTACACAACAATATCTCTTATTTAACAAGATTTAAATCTTTCACTTTTAGCATACTTCAAGAACAAGTTAAAACCAAATACAATAAGAAATAGACTGTTATAGTTTTTTGCCTTGTCATACGTACTTATCCAATCAATTTCTGTTTCACTGGGAACAAATGAAAACGACAAAAGAATCGCCATTTCGAAACACAGAAAAAATATCTTCTTCCTCTGGAGCATTTTTATCGAGGTTTAAGAGTTCCTAAATCCTCAGAGAAAGACGTTTCAAAAAGGATATCTTTAGAAGAGGATTTCTGAATAGCTGGCAGATTTGAGAAGGCGGAGGTACAGAATGTTTGTGGATCTTTGATGAACTGGAGAATCAGAATAAAAAAAATATGTAGAATGTACTCAAAGTTCTTATGAAGTTTAATCTCTTATGCAATGACTAGATGTAGAATTTCTTTACGCAGACAGGAAGCACAGTCAAAGCTGTTTGGGGACTAAGAAGCATTTGGCATTTCAAGCTTCTAAATTCTACAGGGATTATAATGCATTTTAATAGCCTTTAGGATATTTGTCATTTCTCTTTCCTCAGTTCATGTTGAGTTGTCTATTAATACTTAACATATTCCTTCACATAGCATAAAATATAAACACAGAACGAACGAAAGCCGGAGATGAAAAATAAGCAATGCCCTCGCCGGGACTCGAACCTCTCAAATACGCGCCAAATGTGCTGACCACTACACCACGAAGGCATGCTAAGAAGGCGGCAGAACTATCTTATATAATCCCACTTTAAAAAGCGACTCGGGATTAAGGTACCCAAGCGCCAAATCCTGATGGTGGAGAATCATCATCTACCACCCTTTTTTAGTTCGTGCGCCACCTAGGATTTTTGATGATGGAGAGATGTGAAAAAGTAAGCGTCTGGACTCGAACCATGGACCTCTCGAAAACGCGATGAATGTGCTGACCACTATAACACATAGGCATGCTAAGGAGGGGGCAGAAAAAAATTACTTATAACTTTTCTCTTCTTCATTTCCTCCTCCCCTCCCCAGTTTCTATAGTTTTTGAGATAAATAGGATATGATTTCTGCATAATATTTACAAGTGAACTGAGCAGGAAAAAATTTGAAGTACCTTAAATTCGAATTAACTTGGATTTAGAGGTGCCAAATATCCAAATATTATCGGTAGATACACACTCAGATATGTATAATACAGAAGAAGGGAAATTACTGCATAGAATATTGAGGAAAAGTATTTCGTACATAAAGGAAAGTATAGTATGTTTAAAATAAAAGGGCTAATAATTTATTATGTGATTACATTAAAAAATAATGCTTATAATAGTGTGGAATCATACAGCTTTGATGAATAATTAAATGGTATATTTTCATTTGAAAGGGATATAGTAAATTAATACAATGTTTTCTTGCATTTGACAAGGTTATTTTACTAATTCAGAAGTCAAACAACAAAAATCAGCGTTAATTTATAAAATTTTCACAGGACTAGTTTCGATGGTTTTACCGAACCATCATCTTCAGCTGCAAAACCGCAAATGAACAAGATAGGAAATAATGTTTAGATAAGATAAGAAAGCCTGGACAAGAATAAGCAAGTGGCGCCATCTGTTGGCGAAACCGGAACTAAAATATAATTTCTCTAAAAGCCGAAGGCAAATTTGGATTGGAATTAGGATCGTTAACTAGAACAGAAAGATTTTTATGAATGTGAAATGCCTCTAGAAAATCCAGTTCTCCAATGGAAGATGTTTTTTGAATAATTTTGGCAGCAGAAAAATTGAAAGTGTGATTTTCGGACCAACAATGTTGAGCAACAGAAGACTTCTGTGTTTCCTTTTTTCTAACATATGCCTCATGTTCTTTGACGCGAAATTTTAAGGCTCTCTTAGTTTGGCCAATGTAAATTAAACCGCACTGGCAAGGAATCCTATAAATACCCCAGGAATTCATATCCGGAATGGGGTCCTTGAGTATAGAAGTTGGAATTTTATTGATGGGAGAGTAAACAACCCGAAAGTTAAATTTCTGCAAAATATGTGCAACTTTATAGCTAATTGATGGAAAGAAGGGAATGACAACAGAATTTTTATAATCTCCTAAAATAAGAGTGTGGCTTTTAGTGTGTTGAGATGAGAATTTTTTAACTGCTTGATTAATAATGTTGGGTGAAAAGCCCCTGTCAATAGCTATTGCTTTTAAATAATTTAGTTCTTCATCAAGGGCTAGTTTGGAGGAGCAAACTTGAAGAGCACGGAAAACATAGGAATAAAATGAAGCTAACTTTTGTTTAGTCGGATGACATGATTTAAAGTGTGGTGGAAGGCAAACCGATGAAGGTTTACGGTAAACTGTAGTACTGAAGTTGGATGTGTTACGTGTGACCAGAATGTCGAGAAACGGAAGAGAATTGCAAGTCTCAAGTTCAAAAGTGAACTGAATAGCAGGATCAATAGAATTCATTGTTGAAAGAACTCTATTTAAATCATCTTTATTACCTTCAAACAGGGTAAAATTATCGTCTACGTAGCGGAACCATGCCGGGAAGTTTAAAGTTTCAAACAATTTTGATTCATAATAATGCATGTAGATATCAGCCAGGATGGGACTGAGGGGGCTTCCCATGGCTAATTCCTCAGTTTGCTTGTAATATTTATTTTGGAAAACAAAATGTGTTTGTTTCAAACAGAGTTGAGTGAGAGAAATTAGCTCATCAATTTCGATGCAAGAGAAATGAAATTCGCGAAGTCTGGTTTCTAGACATCTTAATGCACCCTCCACTGGGACATTGGTGAATAATGATTTTACATCAAAAGAAACCATGAGTAAATTACGAGGAGAAATGTTTTTAACCTTTTTTACAAACTCTATTGAATTTTTTATGGTGTAAATGTTATTGTCTAATAGAGTGGAAAATCTAGAAACTAAATATTTAGCTAATGGATACGAGGCAGTACCTAAATTTGATACAATAGGGCGGAAAGGAATACCACTTTTATGAATTTTGGGAAGAGCATATAATCTGGCACAATTCGCAACAGATGGGATAAGTGAATGTTTTAAGTTGCTTGAAATGATTTGCGAAGATTTGATCGCAGTTTTTATTTTGGATAAGTCCGAAGGTGAAGGATCTTTAGGGATAGGATTATATGGTCCTTCGTTTAAGAGTTTAGTGACACCATCGATGTAAGTGTTCTTATCCATGACGACTATCTGGCCACCTTTGTCGGCCTTTGAAACGACAATATCCGGGTTAGAATGAATCTCGCGCATTGTAGCTCTTTCTCTCGCAGTTAGATTTGGTTTCAAAGGTTTATTATTGAATTTCACATTATGAGCGATAAGATGCCTAATCATTTCTTTCTGTGAATCTGAAACTTTACTGAACTTGAAAGCTTTTTCGATAAGAGCCAAAATCTTTGGAATCGAGGGTTTACAGGTTTGTGGGAAGTTAAAATTATATTTTAGAATTCTCTCTTGTTCTTCTGAAAGACTAACATTAGAAATATTAACTATTGGCTTGATGTTTACAATGGGAAGATTTTTTGAACTACTTGAGCTGGAAGACTGTAAAAGAAGTTTTTTGAATTTAACTGCAAGGGTGTTTTTATGACGGTTAACTGCATTCTCCGTTCTAGACCAAGACTTTTGTTCAAGGGCAGTGAATTTTGGATATGTTTTAGCGAGTTCCAGATGAAACTTATAGAGTTCATGTTCAATTTTGGACAATTGTTGACGTGTATTCCTTATCACGGACCGAAGTAAGGCAAGTTTGCAATTTAACAGAATTCTTGAAACGCGACTCGAAGGTTTTTGATTAGATTTGATTTGAATAAAATCTAACTGCGAGAGAAAGAGCTACAATGCGCGAGATTCATTCTAACCCGGATATTGTCGTTTCAAAGGCCGACAAAGGTGGCCAGATAGTCGTCATGGATAAGAACACTTACATCGATGGTGTCACTAAACTCTTAAACGAAGGACCATATAATCCTATCCCTAAAGATCCTTCACCTTCGGACTTATCCAAAATAAAAACTGCGATCAAATCTTCGCAAATCATTTCAAGCAACTTAAAACATTCACTTATCCCATCTGTTGCGAATTGTGCCAGATTATATGCTCTTCCCAAAATTCATAAAAGTGGTATTCCTTTCCGCCCTATTGTATCAAATTTAGGTACTGCCTCGTATCCATTAGCTAAATATTTAGTTTCTAGATTTTCCACTCTATTAGACAATAACATTTACACCATAAAAAATTCAATAGAGTTTGTAAAAAAGGTTAAAAACATTTCTCCTCGTAATTTACTCATGGTTTCTTTTGATGTAAAATCATTATTCACCAATGTCCCAGTGGAGGGTGCATTAAGATGTCTAGAAACCAGACTTCGCGAATTTCATTTCTCTTGCATCGAAATTGATGAGCTAATTTCTCTCACTCAACTCTGTTTGAAACAAACACATTTTGTTTTCCAAAATAAATATTACAAGCAAACTGAGGAATTAGCCATGGGAAGCCCCCTCAGTCCCATCCTGGCTGATATCTACATGCATTATTATGAATCAAAATTGTTTGAAACTTTAAACTTCCCGGCATGGTTCCGCTACGTAGACGATAATTTTACCCTGTTTGAAGGTAATAAAGATGATTTAAATAGAGTTCTTTCAACAATGAATTCTATTGATCCTGCTATTCAGTTCACTTTTGAACTTGAGACTTGCAATTCTCTTCCGTTTCTCGACATTCTGGTCACACGTAACACATCCAACTTCAGTACTACAGTTTACCGTAAACCTTCATCGGTTTGCCTTCCACCACACTTTAAATCATGTCATCCGACTAAACAAAAGTTAGCTTCATTTTATTCCTATGTTTTCCGTGCTCTTCAAGTTTGCTCCTCCAAACTAGCCCTTGATGAAGAACTAAATTATTTAAAAGCAATAGCTATTGACAGGGGCTTTTCACCCAACATTATTAATCAAGCAGTTAAAAAATTCTCATCTCAACACACTAAAAGCCACACTCTTATTTTAGGAGATTATAAAAATTCTGTTGTCATTCCCTTCTTTCCATCAATTAGCTATAAAGTTGCACATATTTTGCAGAAATTTAACTTTCGGGTTGTTTACTCTCCCATCAATAAAATTCCAACTTCTATACTCAAGGACCCCATTCCGGATATGAATTCCTGGGGTATTTATAGGATTCCTTGCCAGTGCGGTTTAATTTACATTGGCCAAACTAAGAGAGCCTTAAAATTTCGCGTCAAAGAACATGAGGCATATGTTAGAAAAAAGGAAACACAGAAGTCTTCTGTTGCTCAACATTGTTGGTCCGAAAATCACACTTTCAATTTTTCTGCTGCCAAAATTATTCAAAAAACATCTTCCATTGGAGAACTGGATTTTCTAGAGGCATTTCACATTCATAAAAATCTTTCTGTTCTAGTTAACGATCCTAATTCCAATCCAAATTTGCCTTCGGCTTTTAGAGAAATTATATTTTAGTTCCGGTTTCGCCAACAGATGGCGCCACTTGCTTATTCTTGTCCAGGCTTTCTTATCTTATCTAAACATTATTTCCTATCTTGTTCATTTGCGGTTTTGCAGCTGAAGATGATGGTTCGGTAAAACCATCGAAACTAGTCCTGTGAAAATTTTATAAATTAACGCTGATTTTTGTTGTTTGACTTCTGAATTAGTATTTATTCGGCGTGTTATTGTGTCTTAATTAAGGTTATTTTACTTTCAAAAACAGAAGTATGAGTGAAAACATTAATGTAGGCAGTGTAATATAAGCAATTTTCATCCTTATGACACTGTTTACATAAGTCTGAGATATTTTACTTTAAAAAAAATGTTTTATAAAAATTTACAAAAATTGTGATTCATTATTAGGATTACTAAACAGCTTGTGGACCCACAGGAGTCTTTATTACCTCGTTTTAAATGTGTCAGAAAGAGGATTTGGCGCGGGACCTCCATGTTTTTCAAATAATGTCGCATTTCCTTTCAGCAAGACACAAATAGAATGAAAATAACTCCAGCATCATATGAAAAAAATTCGAATTATGGAATATTTTGCTGAATCGAGGCTTAAAATTCGATCTAATTCATTTGTAGGTAGGGGTGGGGAGTTTTCAGTTTATCCAAACTTGCAATTAGCGAAATTCGAAGACTCGAATTTCGGTTTTTGCATGCATCTCAGAGAAAAATTAGTTAATTAAACAATAATAATAATCGCAAGGAATATGGTTACTTAAATTTATCACACTTTTTAAAGATCTTTTGTTTTTTCTTAAGAATAATGATGAGATTGGTAATATCCTCCTATAGGATATTATCCGTTCTTCCGTTCCTACTGCAAAATGAAACATAAGGCACCAAATGTCACGTACCAGCCATTCCAGCAAGAGCTCACCATTCTATTTTTAGATGCTACTTTTCTGTATACCGCTGAGGCTGACGTCATCATTACAACCTAAATAGAACCAAATACTCGCGTAATGTGTATATATATGCACTTATAAGCTTGAACAACTAAGATGATTTCGCTGTTTGCCTGCATATGAGGTCATTTTATGTTCGCAAAAGCTTCCTCCTTTGTGAGTTTAGTAGCGAACGTCAAGCCCCTAAATCCGGCGTTGGATGTCTATTGGAGGAAATCTAGGCAGAGAAGGTAGACCCTTAATGAAAATACTGTTGGCATTTGTGAGCAGGGTAAAATATATAACACTAGTATCTGCATTCAAACAGTGCGATCTCTATTTTCCCACAATGTCTCTTATTGATTTTAACTTGATTTATTTTCTTGATCTTTTATAAACAAAATATGCTGTTCTTTTTACTTTCATGTGGGAAGTAAAAGAAGTATTGTAATCGCGAAAAATTACGGGTATCACATCTCAGCGGAAATATTCATTTTGACGTTCCCGAATGGAAATGGACGTTCTTTTGTGTGAGTTCTGCACGTACGAACAAAATAAAGGACTCTTTTTTTTTTTTTTCCCTCCAAAACGATTTGTACAATGAATTTAAAATGGATTTAAAAATGGATTTTTTCCGTGACGTTTGTACATATAATGTATCTCACATAAATAAAAAAAAAGTTTCAATTTTGTATATGGGACTACTATAGCATCTAATTGTGCACGTCCCTTTTTTTTTTTTTTTTTTTGCAACCCTCAGTACTAAATCTATACTATATATATATATATATATATATATATATATATAATATTTTTTTCCTTTTTAACACTATTCATAACTACTGAATTTGCTTATGTTGGAGTTTTCTTGGAGCCACAGCTTTTGGCAACTTTTTGGCGAGCTTATTAACAATTTATCTTCTCATTTCTTAATTTTGCAGCACATTGCGCAAAAACATTTTGACCAAAATTGGTCTTTTTTGTATTGTTCTAACAACTTTTCTTATAATAATATATATATATATATAAATGCGCAATGCCCTCGACGGGACTCGAACCTCAGACCTCTTGAATACGCGCCGAGTGTGCTGACCATTACACCACGAAGTCCTGCAAAGAAGGCGGGAGAAATACTTTATAAAATAAAGTTGTGTTAAATATACCTTGACTGCTAAATTTCGTATCCATTGTGGATCGGCGTTTCACTATTATAAGATATCAAAATTCTAGCTGTTCATTACGGATTCAACGGCCTGCATTCTACTACAGAATCTATGACATATATATATATATATACATACCGATCCACCTCACTTGGCTTTAAAGTCCTTACACGGTTCCTTTATTTTTGCAATCGTTAGTCGTAGTCATATACTTCCAATTGCAGAAGTGTTTAAATGACGAAAATATTTCCGTTTGGCCAATGTCAAATAAAAAAGCAAATATTGGAAAAATAAAGAAACCTAACTGTTAATGTGTTCTCCCGTTTGCTACACTTATATTTGAGAAAGTTTTACACCCGTTATGAAAAATTAAAATTACAAGAAGTTTGACTCCTGTGCTGCGAGAATAATTCAGCGGGATATTTAATTTTCAACAATGTCATTTTCCCTTGCTTTCAGGGATCAGTTAATTAAATTAAAATTATTCGAGAAAATAAGTTTAAATTAAGTGCAGCAAAAAATGAGTGTAATTTAAAAGGCCCGTACAAGGAATAAACAAGCATTGGTTTCGACATAATTCGGAAGCGTAAAAGATAAACACATGTAAATATTAAATGGCTGTAAAGGTGAGAAAATATTAAAACAAGTTTATGTAGGAAGAGGAACTTAAAGTTTAGAGTATTAGTTACGTAAGATATGCCGGTAAGTATGGAAATGTTGAGTGTAGCCTTTATTAGAAAAAGAATTTTGTTTTTGGTCTCTAAACGTTTGATACAATTTAATCCCACTATGTAGCTCAAATCATGAAATTTTCAATTTCAATTTTTGAAAGAGTTTGCTAACGAATTTATTTACATTTGCCTTTCATTTAATCAATTTATGTAAGTTTACATAAACCGCATTTCTAAAGATGTCGGTTCAAGTATCACTAGGAAGACTAATCTTGTAAGAAATAATTGAAGAATTAGCTTAGTACATGGGAATTATTTCGAATCACATACAGAAAGTAATAAAACTAATACAGTGAAACACAATTACATTTGAAAGAGCAATGTATTTCAGTGTTTGCAACATATCCGTTTCTGTGCTTAACAGGTATCATACGTTCAAATGGAATTGACGGGAACCATATTTAATGTCAAGGGATTGAAACTTTAACAAAAACAATGTTTAATTATCTGCACAAATATGCATGTGTAGTATTAATGGAAAATTAATAATTATATTTAACATAATTCGTAATTAACATATTAAAAGAAAATATTTTAAGAGAAAAGGAAGATATTTGTCATTTATTAGCAAAAATAAGATCAATAAAAAGCAAATTTCGAACACCTCGATGATTGGGAGAAAAATGGCATGCCAAATAACATTGAAAGTTAAGAAATCACCACGTTTATAAACGTAAATTTTATTTTAGCAGAAATACTTGTAACAATTGAACACAGTTCCCTTCTTCAGCTGCAATTAAACGAAAGACAGATTTCGAAAACAGAATCAGAGATTGATGAATTTTCCAGAACTTACCAGCAAATAAACACGTCACTCACTACAAAGTTCCCATTAAGATTTAAATAAAAAAATCATGTTACCATTTTACATCTCCAGAGAACCCTATTGATCGTTCTTATTTCGTTATTTTTCCCCTTCTGTGCCCACGAGGGCATGATCGGTAAAGTCGTTGAACACTGGAAGTTCAACCTAGGTTTGATTCCAGGCAAATTTCTTGCTACACGCGCGCTTTTGTTGTTTTCTCCACGCTTAACGTGGATATGACAAAATTTCCCCTAGAACATTCGCCACGAAAGCAGCCCTCCTCTGAGCTACATAGCCTTTGTGTGCCTTTCTATTTTCAAATATATCAAACAACCTTTTTACTTCCTTGTACGAAGTAGAAAGTAAGTATTGTAATCGCGAAAAGTTTCAGGCAGCATATTTCAACGAAAATATCATTTTGACCGTTTTCGAATGTAATTTCACGATGTTTTTGCGTAATATCTGTACGTAAGGACAGAATAAAAGACTCCTTTCCTCCAAAAAAATTATAAAACTGCTTTAAAAGGAATTCTGAAGAGAATTTTTCGTGGCGTCTGTACGAACGTATGTACGTACGTACGTACGTATCTCGCATAACTCAAAAACGAGTAGCCTCAGAACGTTGAAATTTTGTATATAGGAATACTATAACATGTAGGTGTGCACCTCTTATTTTGGTTCGCGCCAAACGTATATAAATATATTTATATACATATCCACTCTGTTACCCGGCTCAGTGATCTCAGTTTCTTAACTCTTATATGTTTGTAAATTGTACATTTTTTGCTTTAAAAATGATTGAATTATGTTGTTCTTATCTTCTGGTTAAGGTTTTTATGCCTTTAGTAAATCTGTATGCAATATGTTTAGAATTATCAACAATTGTAAAGTTGTTTAAGTGTACCTAAGCCTAATAATTTTTTTGATGGCAGCCATTGCTTGTTTACATTTGAAACAGCAGAGTATTGGATTTGTTGCCAATCTAAAGAAACGTAGCTTCGCAACAACAAAGATAACGCCTTCATTTATTATTGCGATTTTATCATGCTTAATCCTTTTTGGAATTTTTTCGAGGAAATAAGTATTTAAGATTTACTTCGTAATTGTTAATACAGATATTTTGAGTTTTTATGTATTTTTGCCTTGTCGCGAAATAAGAACTGAAATTATTGAATGAGAAATACTCAATCGTCTGTGAAAAACTGTTTCTTTTTTGTTTTGCTTGCTTAATTTCTTTTATACATCATTCTAGCTTTATGATGGTATTTGAATGGAACATGTGGCAACGATTAGATAATTCTTTAAATGATATAAATTGTGTGTATTCTGAGTTATAATAAGAACGAAATAAAATATTGTTAAGTGAACCTTGCGCCCGAGTGTCGCTATGGTAAACAAACAGAGTGAATTTTAAAGAATGCATTTGTTATATTGTGTTTTATGACCTGTCGGCGAAGAAGATTTAATACAATCCAATAAGTTTAAACGAAATGCAAGAACAAATGCGTATAATTTAATATTTCGTACAAGGAAGTCATGTGGTGTACACATCAGATTTTTTCTCTTCATCATAGAGAGCATAGCGCTCAGATACTAATAAGTTCTCGAACATTCATTAATTTCTGTTTCTGTCAGTGGTAGTTATCTTTCATTTAGTTGAAAATGAAGATCACAATAATGCTGAATAACTGGAAGCATTTCTGTTAAAATAAAATCTATATGTTATGTTTCCTTACATTTGGATGATTGTTTCCAATCTTTTATGTATCATTATCAATTGTAATCTTGAGATATTTTCATTTTATTTATTAGATAAATAATGCCATAATAATATCTCAGTGCAGAAGAAAACTACGGTTTTAATTACAATCAATTTAATTTCATAAAATGTTAATGGAAATATTTTAATTTCACTAAGTTTTAATTGTAATAAAAATTTTTGTAATTTTTAATTGATCCACAATTAACTAAATTCCTTACTCTCTCCATATATATATATATATATATATATATATATATATATATATATAATCATTGTGAAATAAACTGTAAGAAAATACATTGCCGAGTAGATATTTTACTACGGAAAAGATTAATCGAAATTCATTTACTTTTTCCAACGCAGCTATAAAACCCCAATAAAACTCAGAAATCTGAAACAGGTTTTAATTGGAAGAATTCCATCGGGAGCAATTAAGCATCGTTTTCAGTGCATTTAATGACCGCTTTTATTACCAACTGCGTAGAAGCTAAAAATAATACAGTTATTACGAAAGTCCATTCTTTTTATTTCCGCCGATATTTCCGAACCTGCCTTTTTCATCCCTGAGCCAATTTTAATGTAGTGTGGATACGCAATAAAGATAAGTAGTAAGGTTAAGATCGCTGAAACCTAATGAGTAAAATGCAATAAAATTTTGTAAGAGTTCAGCCTCAAGATATTAAAACAGCTACCTATATTTCCAGTTGCTTTTGTACATGATTTGTTTAATTTAAAACAAAAGTTCAATAGCTGATGCTCGTTAGAAATAAATAAATAACCTTAGATAAGTATACTTATGTTAGTACACTAAATATTAAGCCACGCAAAATTTTGAAAACTGACGTAGTAGTTTACTGGAAGCAGATTTTAGAAATAATTGTAAAAACAATACTTGATGAGTTCATTTTGCTGTTTATTAAAATAATTATGATAACAACGAACAATAGCATTAAATTTGTTACTTCGAAAACTAAATTTTATAGCATTATTTTACGCTGATTTTAAATCCAGGAAATATATTTTGGTACAAGGCATTGGTTTTAGGTAATCAGTGTGTTTTTTTTTCTTTTGCAAAGTATTATTGTTTAACCTACAAAGGCATTTTCGCCCTTCTTTCCGCATGCTTTCGTGGGGTAACTGGAGCAAGCTCGACGGGTATTCGAGAGGTCGAGATTTTGAGTCCTGGTGAGGGAAATTCGAGCTTCTACAGTTTCCTTGTTTCGATATAACCTCATGACATTCCAAGTGGCACCCGAACTAAAAGGTAGTGACGGATAATTCGTCATCACAGGATTTGGCGTTAAGGTCCCATAATCCTCAGTCGCCCTTTAAAAGAGGGAGTATATAAGGTATTTTTTCACTTCTTTCCGCATGTCTTTGTGGTGTAACTGGAAGTACACTCGAAGCGTATTCAGGAAGCCCGGAGTTCAAATCCCTGCGAGGGCATTGCGGATTTCTTCAGTTTTTTGGCTTCGATACAAATCTATTTCATTTACTTCAAACGTAAAATTCCATTTGATTTTAAACTAATTTATTTGCAATTTTAACTCTGCTTAAAAAAGTCCAAAAGTAGACGATTAGCTTCTTAAGATTCTATATTTCCTTACAATATGATTCCTCTGCACATGTATCTTGAGGGAAATCTTCTTCTTGCTCGTCATTTACGGCTCTATCTAGAGATCACTGAGAGAAATCAGGTTTTGAGATAAGCAAATGAATCTAAAGCTATGCAGTGTATCTTCCGCTGCCAAACCTCGATAGTGGTTAGCGACGCTGATTGCCGTACTGAAGGGCCCGGGTTCGAATCTTCGAGAAGGCATGTGATTTTGTAAACGTATAATTTCTGTGCGGTATGGGGGCACTATAAATATGCGGAGAACCGAAAGTCCTTTTCAGAGGTTAGTGGTACGGGAAAAGAGGTCGCAGATGCTCGGACCTGTCCCCTCGGGGGTGCTCTCCATCAAAACTGGGAGTGGAGCTGAGCAAAGTCGTACTATCATCTGTGTCAGCTGTATAGTGGTCAAGGCTCTTGCTAACGATAGGCGCAATCTTTCATTCCTTGCCATGATGACTTTTGTGGGTTTGTTATGATGTTACTGTCAGGCAGGTGAGATAAGTCACACATACACTGTATTTTCCTGCTTTGTCTTAGTTTCTCTCTATAATTGCTTGTCGTCTGGTTGCCTAAGTTCATTGCCATGTTAAAGAATTTTCATGCATCCATCAGATTAGTCAGCACACTTTCACATTCAGGACAATTTTATAGTTCTCTGTTTTATAGACCAACAAAAAGGGCTTCAGAATTATTGGGTAAATGTATTTTAAGAAAAGAATATCTTCTCCTTTTTTATCCATTGTTTTCACAAAGCTCTTCATAATACGTAGTTTCATGAGAAACGATGGAAACTTTACTTTCAGACGACGCGCTAAAAACCTTTTAAAGAATACTGCATTTTTAATCACTGACGTTAATGTTTTCCTTTTTTGGGGGCCATAAATTTTACTGCAATGATTCCCTTTGTTTCTTCTATTCCCCAATATGTTTTATTTGTCACAAAATTAAATCTCTTATTTTCAAATGTTATGAATATTTCTCATAGTTTAAATTACTGAGCAAAAGATTTATATTGTTATGTGATTCTTTCATGCATGCAGCTTATATAAGTGGCAATGATGGATGCTTGTTTCCATTATGATGTAGGATTCCATTTCAGCTCTTTTATTTCGAAGGGTTCCTAAGTAATCTACAGTCTTTTAGAATGAAATAGTGCCCTAAACGTTCAAGTAATGGGTTTTATGTCCCTACAACATATAGTATCATATTTCCTTGAAAACAAGTGTTACTAACTTTTGTTTCCTGTAACAAAAACTAAACATTTATGGTCTCCTTTCGACTAATTTCGGTTTTCGGTTTCTAATAAGTCAATATCTCAGCCCCGCTTGCTTAAAAATTAAGAGTAAGTATAATAACAGCCAAATAGACATCTGATTTAGAACAATATTGTCAAAGGACTAGACAAACATTGGAGCCTGAGGGAGACATTGTAATTTCAGTAAATTTTTATGCATTTCGCTATTTTTGTTTCATTTTGCTTGACTGTTTTTAATATTCATTCCTTCAATACGCTGCAAATCTGGGTCTAGGTAAGTCTAGACTAAATCAAAATTTGCCCACCTTTTAGATGAACTCCGCTAGTTCCCTTTATTTTCTTTTCATTTCATAAGATAAAAGGAAAATCAATGGCAGAGGCCTATAGGAGAACTCGGAGTTTAGAGACAGAGACTGTCTTAATCGTGCCTTGGATGACACTGAAATTACTTCTCACCGCTTATGTTGTGTTTATGTTATGTTACGCTGTGTTTTTGTATGACACGTCTTAACTCTCGCACTGCTTTCTTGCTGGAAAACTGCTAGATCTGCTTTTCTCATTTCTTCTGTTTACTAAAGAATGAAACACGTTGAAGCTTCAAATCTCAGGATAAATCTTTTGAAAGACAACTTATGGTGTAATTTTAGTTAACTTTAAAAGCAGTAAAACAAGTATGTGGATACAAGTAGTACTCGATACTTAAAAGGGCGATTTTATGTTATTGTGTTTTTTTAAAATTTTATGTTTATTTCGTCATAAAATAAATAAATCTACAACCTTTCATCATTTAGCATGAAAATGTTGCTCAATGTAATGTATTGGGAACAGGTACAGCTTTCCTACATTTCTATACTTTTTATGTTCATAAATAAAACATATCGTTCCTTAATATGAATTTTTAGATAAGATTTGCCGTATTAACATTATCAACGACACGAATCTTAATAGTCAAAGATGCATTCACACCTTGTTACAGTTATGATTTAGGCTTTACTAACAGTTAACTTTAATATCTTTCCTATATTCCTTGTCTTGTCTCGATACTGGTTCAGAACAGATGTTTATGAAAATGGTACGGAAAACGGCATATTTTGAAACTGGAAAATAATCCTAACTGAGAACATTTTGGAATAATACAAAAAAGTCAATGTTTAGTTTGTTTCTTTAGTTATACTACCCACAAGTCATGCTTTTAGATTAGATTTTACATTTGAGTGTAATATTTTAAGAAGTATGGATAACCTGTCAGTCTCTGTGCTTAACATTAGTGGTTAGCCATTAGATATAAGAGCAAGCAGTTGAAGTCAGTGTAATCCCATAGAAATTATAACGTATAACAATTATTTATAGAAACAAGCATGGAAGCTTTATTGATATTTTCCTTAGCAATATTTCCACTAAAATACACACTTTTTGAAAGATCTATTTTTCAGTTCCTAAAAATATTTGTTCAATAAAACCTAAACTATGTTAATTAGAAAAGGAAATATTCTATTCACAAGTCAGTAATACTTCGGTGTATCACTTAGAATGCTTAGCCTGCAACAAATCCCGGCTTCATCAATAGAAGACCATCGTCATTAAATCTTTAGTAAGGAAAGAAAAATGGCGCTTACGGAGTCCTCCTGTAAGCAAAAAAAATACCTCCAGAGAGATCTTCAGAAATACTCCTATATTCACCTTTCTCCTCCTACTCGACAAAAGCTGTCACTCTAAGGAATTTGTTGCCTGATTTTCTTCGACTACATTCTTTGAACTTTGTTTGCAGCTGATTAGATTCACTCAGGAAAAAACGTTTCTGGGCTTAGAATGTTTCTTCTTGCTTCAAGATAAATTCTGTAAGCTTTTTGGAGCATAAAATATTCGGTAGCAGAATGGCTTGTTGTAAAAATGTATTTTTTACGAATATCTGTGAAGTTCCCAACCCATGATAAACAACATTAAAATAATATTATTTTGTTTATCTTACTCTCTGTGAAAGAGCTGACTGTTAGATTGTAATTCAATCAGTCCAATAATCGGCCATTTCATAAGTCGTGAAATAGTAAATTTAATACTAGAGAGGCTACTTTAGCGTTTCACAGTTGTTCATAAACATTTGACATTTTGCTTATGTATAAAACAGAGTATTCCTTTGAAATTAGTAGTAATTCCTTTGAACTCAAGAATAAAGATAATTTTAATCAATTACAGTAATTTAACAACTTAGTACCTGATTTCAACCAAGGACTTGGAAAGTGGGCTTCCCTAACCTATTGTGCAAATTTTGTTTTCTATCTAACCTTGTAGCGAACCATTCCAGGAAAATTGATCCTACTGCACGTAGTTACGTTGAAAGAGCTGAATTTATTTAAAGTCGTTTTAATTTAACTAATCATTTAAAATTGTTATTATAAACTACACAAAATATGTCATGAGCATAATCTTACCGATCCAGGTACTAATTAATAATAATCGACATGAAGAACTGCGTCTCTTGCATTTAAATTGCTAAGTTTGATAATAAAGGATAGAAAATTTGAGTTTGAAGGAAGAAATTAAATATCTTACTCTTTCCTGAGAGGCAACGAATTGTTTTTAAACCTCTGAGTTTGTTAATCAAACTTCATTAAGTTCACACAGAGCACAAAATAATTAAATACATAAATATTAATGGTTTCAGATTTGAACGGTCGCCCAAAGGGTTTGCGAAGGGTTTTTTTTTACGCTCTCGCTGAACACGCAGTCTACCGGTCTGCTGTTACACTCACTCTTACCAACCCATTTTTTTCCTTTGGTCCTTTATTTTATTCTTAATTATTACACCACATACTATTATTAATTATTACGTCATATTATTAATTATTACGCCTAAAATTGCAGTTTATTCTAACAAAAAACTTACCTATGAGTTGTTCAATTTAATAACAGTTAACTTGCAAAGATAATAGTGTTATTTGTCATGATTATAGAAGAACTGAGACTTATGTCAATTACAGTGCAGATCTTAACCGAATTTTCGAAATTTAATATCGCCCGAAGTAACTTGACCTCGATTTACGTCTTAAGTATGCCTTTTATCTCTCTTTTAAAATAAAAATATATTGGATAATGTAAAGCAATTTCAGAGTTACGGAAAGCAATTTTAGACAACTATCACAAATGGGAATAGAACTCAGAAAGCGCCTCGGATCTTTCGGATAATGTCAAGATTTCTTGAAACTTTGCCCAAGTACTCCCTGCGTATTTTGCTATTCTTTGGATCTTTTCCAACAAATGGTTCTCACTTCTCTGTAATAAGTAGGTCAAACATAAAAGAAGCTCATTTAACAAGACTAAATATCTTCTTTTTCACTACCAACGGACAAGCAATAATTTAACTTCTGTATCAGGAGACTTCTTTACTCTATGGGTAATTACATTAATTACGCCTAATATATTTGACAGGTTACATGATGTAAATAAAATAAAATTTAAGTGAGAAATATAGTTATTATCGTGATTGCAGAAGCTCTCTTATTATAACAACAACAATAGCAAAAAGGTTATTACATAAAATGTAAAGCAGCTTATAGTTTATATTGTATGGAACTATTCCTGAAATAAATTTATGTAGTGGATGGTAATTTACTATAAAAATTTAAAAGCAAATGGCTGGTTGTTATTCATAGCATAGAGATAGAACTGACAGCCCTCTGATCTTGATTTCGAATCCGGTATAAGGTGTAAGTATTTGAGATTGCTGTGTGTTTCCAAAATGGAGACAAAATGCTTTTGATCTGAAAGTCTTCTTATAGGTTGATGGCTGAGAAAAAGTATGTGAGACACTCGAATTCTTTACTCTATGTCTATGTTATTTTCGATCACAGCTAAGATTTTGCTTAGGTACATATCCTTCCAATATTTTGCCATAATTAAGTAAATAAATTATAATTCTACGTTTATAATTAAATAGGTGTTTTCACTTTAATCTTCGAGTCCATTGGCCAGTGGTTCATTTCGCATGTTGAACTTTCTGCGTATTACTTGCCCGAATCTCCATTCTCTTTTTCGTTCTCCTCCAAGGCATTAGTAGCCGAGTGAATATGACAGGTCAAT
This sequence comes from Stegodyphus dumicola, assembly GCF_044657685.1. Classification (NCBI taxonomy): domain Eukaryota; kingdom Metazoa; phylum Arthropoda; class Arachnida; order Araneae; family Eresidae; genus Stegodyphus; species Stegodyphus dumicola. Next base: position 81,369,528 of record NC_140772.1, on the reverse strand, counting down.
ATTTCTATTTGGATTAAAATGCCAGCGAACGGGCTGGTCGCATGAGTTTTTATGTTATTTTTTATATGTAGCAAAACTATAATCCATATTCATTAGAAATTCTTCCACCAAGTCATATTTTCTCTTAGCAGATATCCTTGAGTGTTGCGCTTCCATTGGTTAGCCCTCTACAGTAAGGATGTAGCTTTCAGGCAACATTTCTTTTCAAATATCTTTATTTGTTTATTTCTTATGCCACCATTACGACTCAATGTAACACTCAAGTTGCAGTTTTGGGAATACTTCGTGATGCCTTACTGGTTCATTGAATCCGTTTTCATTCTACATAAGGAAATTTTGTAGGAACATGTATTTGAATATAAACCGCGTGAGAGACACCGTGTTTTTCGAACTTTCGTTGAAACTAAATCTTGAATTTAAGAATAAAAATTTACAAATGATTCGTTACTAATTCAGAAGTCAAACAACAAAATCAGCGTTATATTTTCAAAATTTTCGCAGGACTAGTTTCGATGTTTTTACCGAACCACCATCCTCAGCTGCAAAACCGCAAATGACCGCAAATATTTGTTCGGCGTGTTATTGTGTCTTAATTAAATGATTCGTTAGTTACGTACATAGTTTCGTCAATTTCATTTCCATGTTAAGCAGTCTATCGTAAAAAAATCCAGATAAGAAGATATATATATGATTTTCAGCAGTATGCAGCAGTCGTAAAAAACTTCATGGTTTTTATGTTACAATACACCGTAAAGCCTTGATTTTCTCGTAGTGAACTATATTATCATGGCAACTACTGTTACTAAGACTTAAGTAAGTTTCATTTTCTTATTATACTATTATAGTAATAGATCCTAAGCCCAGTTTCTTATAACGCGCGTGCGAGAAAAATTTCTCGAATCAAAACAAAATTTGAGACACAATATTCAAGAGTATTCGATATTCACAATATTTTATACTTTTGAATGCTTTACGCTATTTAATGTGTACCATAAAAAAGACTAAGAATGCATTTTCTAAAGAAAGCATTGTCATTTTGGTTTATAGTAACCTTCAGATATTGAAAAATATAAAATGTTTTTATGAACTGATGCATTATTGTAGTTAAAATATGTCACTGTAATCCACTGTTAATTCAGAATTTCCTTTTTTGGGAAAATAATAAAAGTTTTAAATTGTTTCCCGCTCTGTGCTAATTAACTCATAAAAAGCAAAATACTGCAGAACTGATTTTTTCTTGCCGAAACAAAATAGGTACGTAGACGGTTTAATAACTTCTCAAGACAATACTTGGATTCTTAATACTAAACTATATGGCTTTTTGGCAGAAGAAACAATTGATTGACAAATAGCTTATTGCGTATAAAAATGATCAAATTTATTAAGGTGCTTAATCTGCAGTATAACATAATTTATAAAAACTTGTTTTTTAAAAAGCAAATTAAAAATATAGTTTGCAATTTACTGAACAATAAAATTAATGTATGAATTATACAAGCAGTTTAGTTTAGATTTCATTTAATTACGACAAAGCACTCAAGGGCTATCTGCTTAAGGGTAGGGATGCCTTCGTGGAGGACTTTCTAACAGAAAATAGCTCATATACATGTTAAACACTTGAAAAAAACACGAAAACGCCCATGCAGCCAGCCAGTTCTCTAGGGATCGAACCCCAGACTGAATTACCAATGTTCAGCGACTTTACCGCTCGTCTGTTGGTGGGCCTAAATTTAGCATGGAATGAAGGAGGGTGATTTTGCGTTGTTATGCTGTAGTAACAACATTGTGATAAATTGGGAGTACAATAACATTGAATTGTGGGCAATATTTCCGCAGTGAGCAAACTGTGTTGATATGTCAGCAGAACAATAGATTTAATGGAAATTTAATTAAATAAGTCATTTAATAACTTACATTTCAGACAGAAGCCCTATCTCGAGGTATTACTTTTAATTAGTTTCATAGTGGGCGGCAAAAGCTGGGTGACGAACTGCATGGCGGTCGTCTTCTCCTGTGACTGCAAAGAATTACGTGAACAGTGTGCGTCGTAAGACCGAAGAGGACAAGCGATAGTTAGAACTTTCCTGAGCATAGTTATGAAAGAAACGATCTTTGTTCACCTACTATTCGAAACTCTGCCCCACCTTCTATTCGAAACTCTGCTGCATATGGATTCACGAGGAACTGGCTAATAAATATGTACTACGAATAGCCCTTGCTAGAAGAGATTAAATTGTTTGAATATGACAAATCACACAAAGAACACGCGCCTAAGATGAGGGTTGACTTGGTAGAGATTTTTTTTAAGGGAAATTAGCTCGTACTGACGTTACACATTGTAATGTTGCGCGCTTCCAACCTGCACGCAACAATAGTGGTGAGTGCTAAGAACTGGAAAGTAGACAAAGTCTTGAGAAGGGTTTAAATCCCTTTTTATTCAACTTTAGAAATTACAAATGCGTGCTCTTGACGCTCACAAACTACGCAGACACGGCGGTAAAATAAAAGTAAGAAACTAAAAAGAGAATAATAACGAGTGACTAACTACGAGGCTCTCTAAACGTAACTAACCTCACCGCGTTCTAAGATACCGCTGATAATTCAGCAAACTTCTGAATATTACGTTGAAAGATTAACAATCTGCCGAGGCCAGCACACAGGCCGAAACGCGTGGTTCTTCAATTTCTAACTAGCCACCTCCCCACTCGTGAAGCAAGAAAGCACACTTTCGAACTCGTTTCCCTTCTATTTAACTCAGATTACTTCCGCTGACAATTTGAATCCTTGCGCGTTCTACTAAAATTTACATACTCTAGCATTGCCAATTCCAGGGGAAAGTAAGGCTTGACAGGAAAGATAGTTTAAACAAAATAAATGTTAGTTAAAATAAATATAAACCCTACAACATGATAAAAAACATGAGACCTATTCATGCAATCGGCCTTTTGGCCTGGGAGTTCGAATCAGAATCGAAACACATGTAAATCACTGACGTTACCAGTTACAATTTTCGTAAAAAAATAGGATTAATATTTGTTATTTGAATAAAAAAATTATTATTTCTCATTGTGGCTTTTAAGAAAGCAAATTTCGGTAGAATGAAGAAAAATAAAAAATTCCCCCTTTTGTTTCTTCCGAACGCAGACACATGAAAAATAAGTTGATATATGTTAATGATCTTTATTATTAATTATATAATTTCAGGAATTATTTGAAAAAAGAAATACAATTCTCAAACTCTGAGTGCTAAGAAATTTTTTTTAAATGTTAAAACTGCTTTTTATTAACGTGCACTTAAGAACACGCCATACATCGGATGATTTTCGTGCTTGATCCATGTTAAATTATGTATTACATTCTAGCCATTAATGCGTCATGCGTAATAATGAGCTAATGTAATACATGAGCTATGAGGAAATAAAAGGAACAAAGAAAAATGTATATAGTATAATGACATTTTTTATTGTATATGTTAAAAATATTTTTACGTGGAATATATGATATTGTATCATGATAAGGAAATCCATGAGTTAATATGCGAAAAATAACGAAAATTAATTCGTTACAAGATACGAAGATCAGAACTGCTTCTATTCAAACTTGAAAGAAGTTTTTAACTAAAATTTCTCATGCCAATAAGTTAAATTTAGAAACTCTAGTTTCGCTATCTCTATTCCCTCGCATGTAGTAACTCCAGTTTTTTTTTCCAAAAGACAAAACGTATCTTAGATGAAACTGATTAAAATATTGTGGTGGAAATATTTTAATTACGTTTGGCCATTTTCCTTCCCTGTAGGATATCATGTTCCAGTACACCAATTACCTTCGCTGTCAGGATTCAAATGGATTCATTAGTTAATCTTCTAAAGCATTATTCCGCGAACCCCACTCTGGGAAGTTTAACTACAGGCAGCATATATAATAAGATACCATCTTGATTAACGAGGCAGAGGTGAGTTAATTAATTCTAGATGCGGCAATTAAAGACTTAACCTTGATTTTATTAATGAATTAATACGCCTCGAAATTCTGTACAGGAAGCGAGAAACTATTTTCTTAACATGGTTAAATTGAAAATGAATTTTATTCGTGAATGTTAAACTACTTTGTCTACGGAACAATGAAAGAAAATTTCTTAATGGTGATTATAGTGAGTTAATTATAGATATATAAATTAAATCTGAGAAGTTGGAATGTTTAAAATGAGATCTTCACAGATGCGTTAAGTAAGAGTTGTTAAGCATACTGTTAAGTTATATATTAAAATAAAACATTTAACTTACTTTACAAATTAAATAAATCTAATCTGAATAAAAAAAATCTAAAATATCTGATATAGTTATAGTTTTATTTCACTAGTTCTCTAAAACGTATATTAAAGTTTATTATATAATTTGTTAATTACTAAACTAATCTTTCAATCAAATCGAAATATTTCCTCGACGGAGGAATTACGTTATACTTAGACAGTTGATACTTAAAATAGGTGGTCTTGATGTGCAGCTCAAAGGAGATTTTCAGTATGCACAATGGAAAATGGAAATTAACTGTGGAAATCCGGTGAATACATAGGTGAGATATGCCAAAAATTTTAAGCAAATATTAGATATGCCATTAATGTGAAATATACAGGGTTTCCCATAAGTCTGTAAAGATTTAAAAAAAACAATCAAATTAAAAGAAGTGGTAGAATTAAACGTAGTTTTAGAAAAAAATATTTTCGTGAAGGAAGATATTATCGTTAAAGAAAATAATCGATAACGTCTGGTCGATAGAAGACGCTGTACAGACGCAGTAACAAGAAATACCCATATAAGTGTGTTATAAATTGCAGGGCTTTACGGTTAACAGCTTATTCCTGAATTGTCCTTCTACTTAACATAGCGTTTCGTAACATACAGTACTCAACATATCGTACATAACGTTTTAAATGTGAAGCTGACACCGGTGGATAAAGCGCTATTAGTGAAGATGTTTTATCTTAGCCAAGAATCGTAGACTTGAGTTTTAAGAAGGTTTCGGACACAGATGGGATGGAAGAAAGGTTCAAATCCGATTATTCTTGCAGGATTAGCTTCTTAGTACGACGTTTTGAAGAAAATTGTGTCATCGCTTAGGGATTATGTCAAGTATAGAGTGTACCGTAATAGCCCATGTTCTTTGGTGTAGTTAAAGGACGCCATTCGCCACGAAATCTTCCGCATCTATTCGGATATGCTACATACTGCAGTTTATGGTGTTTGTAACTAATTTGTGGTGATGGCGGACGTAAACATTTTCCTGCATGCAAATAAACATAGTTTTCCACGGAAATGAACAATTTGCTCCCGTAAAGTGCCCTCTGTCGACGAAACTTTTAACTGTTTTTTTTTCTTCCCCCTTTTTTTACAAAAATATCCCCTTTCACGAGAATAAATGTTTTGCAAGCCAGGTTAAATTCTACCAATTCCTTCAATTATTATGAATTCTTAACATGTTTACAGACTTATGGGACACTTGGTATATATTGGATCATATAGAAAGCCCGCAGTTGATGCCTATATATCCGGCAACACTCACCCGATTGTTTCAAACGAACATGTGCTTAAAAGGTGACATACGGCTCCATTGTTTGTGAAGATAGTTTACTAATTCGTTGTTCGTGTAAAAATTTATATTGATTTGAAACTAAGTGAAACATCTGAAGAAATACGCTTTTTACTATAAAAAAGGTGAAAACGCTGCAAAACCATGCCGAAAACTTTGTGAAATTTACGGTAAGAATGCTGTGAGTGAATGAAGGACACAGGGGTGGTTTGCTCGATACCGTTAGGAAAATTTCGAAGCCAAAGATGCACCTCACTCTGGTCGACCAGTCACTGAAAACGTCGATGAAATTTTGAAACTGGTGGAGCAAAACCGGCGCGCAAGCTGTCAGGAAATAGCGCAGACACTAAACATCAACCACATGACAGTTTGGAATCATTTGAAAAGAGCAGACTTCCAAAAGAAGCTTGACGTTTGGTTGAAACATGAATTAAATGGTATTTGAATTAACCGAATTAACATCAGTGAAATATTGCTGAAACGCAACAAAATCGAACCATTTTTGAAGCAAATCCTTAAAGCAATCCAGGAAGAGCGGCCAGAATTGGCCAGTAGAAAGGGAGTTGTGTTCCATCATGACAATTCGCGACCACAAGCATTGACTCGAAACACAGTGACGTAACTTGGTTAGGAAGTTTTGATGCATCCACCGTATAGCCTAGACCTTGCACCGTCTGACTACTATTTGTTTAGGTCTCTGCAAAACTCTCTTGCTGGTAAAAACTTTGCCGACCGAAACGCCGGTGAAAAACACCTGAACAAGGTTTTCGACGATAAACCATAGAAGTCCTACACCGATGGAATTATGAACCTACTCGAAAAATGAAAAAAGGTCATAGATGTTAATGGTTAATGACTTTTTATATGGCTCAATATAAATGATATTCTAATTCTCTACAGTCATAAAAAGCATGCAAATGTAATATGAAAATTTAACTTTTTGAAATTTAGTGTTAGTTACACGTATAAGATCTGCAAGAATATTGATGTAGACAAAAAATGACAGACGATACTTCTTGTAAAAGAACGTTTAAATTTAAATTCCAGTCAATACGTTTAAATATAAGTTCCAGCGCGACAGAGGGATGTATATGCATTTCATTCTCTTATGCTTTCAGAGGGATGTATATGCATTTTTATTCTCTTATGCTTTCATACATCATTTTAAATTTTTTAACTCACAAAGAGAATGTAATTTGTAATATACAGTTGGTCATTAAAAGTGTTACACAATCGATAAAGTGCACGACACACTTGAAAGAAGTCTGAAAGATAATGAAATATGTAAATGATTAGCATTTTATGGCATGTTCACATTCGAGGCAAGAAATATTATATCTCGAATCAGTATATATTATTAAAAAAGAAGAAAAGGATGCTTTTGTATATAAGCTCGTATACAAGAAAAAGAAACCTATAACATTACATCTCAGAATTCGATTGGGGTGCGTAATGATCTCGTAATCGTGAGTGAGACTCCCACTTCTAAACTACTGTTCGCGCTGGTTGAGTTCCAGTGACTGCTATGAGCATTTGAAATCTATGGGTACAAGTGAGCCCACAAGGGAAATCAACGACCCCCAATGTCGGAGACGACAGACATCTTATCTGCATCACTATAACTGCATTACTATTCACTTATCTGCATCACTATCATTAAACACTACGGATTGTCAGCAAGGCGACCATCACTCTTTCCTGAAGTTAGAGAACAGGACCAGCATCTACAATGATACATAACGGCGCACATGGCGTATCAATGGCGTGACGTCGTCTTTCCAGACAAACCCCCGCTTTTGCTTAGAGCAGCCTTTTTCAAACATTTTCCATATGAGAACTACTTTTGCAAATCAAAAATGTTCTGCAGACCACCTTACTATTGTCTTCTTCGAAAGTAATTTTTAAGTGCCACTGCTTTATGCTACTGCCAATACACTTACGTTTTTAAAAGATAATTAATTATTTTTTTTAAATTTTGGATTAGTATTAGCCAGTTAATTTAATAGAAGAAAAGTTATGTTCGTTTTTAATAATTCAAAGTTATTAGTTCTTGGATAAACTTTTCTTTACAAGTAAAAAATTAAATAAATATTGGTATTCCCATTAACGCGCCAGCCGATTCTAGCGCAATTGATCTATGTTTGGATGTGTGCTGGTAAGCTTAAGTGTAAGATCGGAAGATCTTCAATTCTGGCTGAATATTTGCAGCAAATTCTTACCTTTTAGCTTATAAACAGGTCGGATTATAATCCGAAATATACAGTAAATTAATTATTTCACGCAACCTAATATTTTAAGGAAAGCATACATATATGTATGGATAACTAACACATATAAAGAGAGCTTATGTTTTAAAATTAAATAAAAAATATAGATATGAACAACACGAACTAAGTTAACAAACATTAGATAAAAACACGGAGTTAATTCAATTAGATCTATCGTAAATATTCACTGAATAACATTTAATACTGTAGAATAAACTTAAATCGGAGAATCACAAAAAGGAAAAAGCACAGCGAAGAAAAGAAAGCGGCTTTGAAATGGAAGAATAAGTGTGGTAAACAACTAAGAACTTTAATGTGGACTTACTAAAAGTTGAAGATGTAGTGGTGAAGTTTTTAAAGGATTAATAAAAAGATTTTGAGCAAAAGAAAATAAAACAAAAACAGAAACAAAAACTACAGTATACTAAGATTTAAAAAAATGATTTAGTAACAGTACATTAAAGTGACTGACATGTGCCGGAAAATAGAGGAAAAATATAATGATGATTTTAAAATCAATAAGTAGCGAAAATGTTCTTTTTTAATATTTGGGGAAAATGAAAAAATATTTTATATAGAAATATATAAAATATTAATCAGTAGAGTAGTGTGCTTAGAATTAGAAAGGAAAAGTTTATTGCCACTAAGTCTTAATAAAGCAATAATATCTCAACTTTCACGTCATTCTAAAACCAAGATTTAAAGTATTTGGAATTTACGAATGATAATCATAAACAAAGATACTACTAGTTTCTTTTAATTTGCAGTATCTGCTTTTATATGAATATTTCTCTTCTTAATTAATTCCATGAGCAAATCTGAGCATAAACATTATAATATATTCCTCTACCAAAGCATTTCCCATATTTTGATGTACTTCTTGGGCTCGTTAAAAATAATGTACAGTTTATGTGCTATAATTTTGCGCAACAATGTAAGCAAACATTTATTCTCAAACCGAAATCAGCTTTTCTAAATTCAGCTAAATTATTTCAAAGAAGTGCATGAAGCCAAACTACTCGTTTATCTATTTAATAGTTGTGCCTTAGAAGAAAAGAAAATAGCTTTAAAATGGAATAATAAGTGCGGTAAACAACTAAGAACTTTAATGTGGACTTACTGAAAGTTGAAGATGTAATGGTGAAGTTTTTATAGGAAACTTAGGTGGCTTAAAGTTTAGAAGTTTTTAAAGGTGAGCTTAAAAGTAACTCTCATATTTTAGTTTTCAAACAATCGAATTAATATAAGCTCTCAAAGGCAGTTTTATTTTAAAAGTTACACAAGAGCTTCAATTTTTTCGAGCAAATGTGATGCCCGATTTATTTAACACTTCGTCAATATTTCAACTAGATTTCAAATACCATTTTCGGTTCCCTTCCATTTTGACTTCCTGAGGGAGAAGTGCATTAAAACTGATGCAAGCAGCAATAATAGAAATTTAGTGAAACAGTTAAAGGATGCATAAAATTAATGCAAAAGATAGCAAATTAATTAAAGCATTAACTATTACATGCAAAAATAAAACGAATAAAAACGGAGAACAGTAGTCTATATTTTAAGAAAACAGATAAGTTCACTGGTTAAGTCAATCCAAACTTTTCAAATCGATCTGCAAGCACAATCTAGGGCCATCGAAGATATGTTTGGAAAAAATTTAAATGTTCACATCTCGAGGTACTTTTCTTGAATACTCGCATAAATTATTAAATCTCATATTAAAACGAAACAGGTAATTTCCAAATTTACCGTGACCAGATAAAAACTGAGAAACTTTAAAATTAATAAACAGGTAAAAGTCAGGATGCTGCTTATGGTAAACAGCAGGAAAGATCGTTTTAGTGCCCTCAGCATTATAAGATGAAATATACCGAAGAGCTATTAACATTATGGTCACCTTTCATCTATAACAATGGGCTCGCCCAGGAAGAAAGCCACTGCGCGTGCGCGGCTGATGTTGGGTTACGTAAAGCGACTATGTATTGTTTTTCCGAACATAACGGCAAACTAAGAATAAGTACTGCGCTTCATCTAACCTATCCCTGCAGTGGCTCAAGCCACATACCAGGGAGTAATCCTGAACTTGAAACTGACATGGTCTAATCACATAAAGAACGTGAGAAATTAAGCAATCTACGTGATGGAGTGTCTTTACGCTATGTTAAGACGATTTTCCGAGCTCGACTTGGCAAAAAGGAGACTAATTTACCTTTTAATTCTGAGGACTATAATGACTTATGCATACCCAGCCTGAGCCACAGTGTCAAGTACTGATTTACACAAGTGGTGTAAAATCGCTTCCTGAGATTGATAACTAATACCCATTACTTTGGAATTACATGCGAAATGAAGTACTTCGCAAGGAATTAAAAATCGAAATTCTTCGGGAAAGACTGCGAACATTTGAATACCCTAAATATATTTCACTATGAAGTATTGGATGAGTACAGATATCTCCGTCCCTTTGCTGCCTTCATTTTTAATAGCAATCAGAACTTTCAAACATAATTACTATTTACTCAATTATTACATTTTGATGTACAAGAAGAAGCAGCATCCTTCAAAGCCAGCACTTGGGAGGGTGGCCTCCAACGTGACCTGTGAATTATGATTTACTGCTATTTTTCCAACAAATTATAGCCTTCCTGGTACAATGTATATGCACTGGTTATCATAAATTAAGGAAAAATCACGATTACTGAAAAATTACATGTAGAGTTTAATGAAGCTTACCCACAATATACAACACATAGTAAGGTATCAAATAACATAAAAAGAAATTACAAGACAAATATGGTCGTATAGAAATTAGCTCATGTATAAAATGAACAAATTGAAGGTGTCAGTTTGCTATAGGAAACGTACTTTCAATATGGAATTTGATCGCCTCTAGAAGCAATACAGCGATATGTGATGCTTTCAATTATGCGGTCTATCAGTTCCATAGGAAGCGAGAGCCATTGCTTTTGCAAAGCAGTTGCAAGCGCGGCAAGGGTCTGAGGGGGCGGATTGAGAGCAACTAGTCGTTTCCCTAAAGCATCCCAAACGTTCTCAATATGGTTCAAGTCCGGGGATCGAGCTGGCCACTCCATGCGCATAATTGTTTCCTGTTGAAGATAATCATCTACGATGCGAGCCTTGTGTGGTCTTGTGTTGTCGTCCTGTAACAGGAAAGCACCACCTATTGTCCAGACATATGGGCGAACATAAACATCAAGGATGTCATCTCTATAAACATGAGCATTCACGGTTGCCCTTGGAAAGACATGGACGTCTGTGCGTCCACCCAACGAGATGCCATCCCAAACACATACATTGCCTCTTCCGTATGCATCTCTTTCACCGATGTTTTACGGATGATAACGGGTTCCAGGTTCTCTCCATCTCAAATCGTACTTACTATCGCTTTCTAGACTAAACCTGGATTCAACGGTAAAGAGAACAATCCTCCATTGATCAGGCGTCCAGTGGACATATTGTCATGCCCACTGCAAACGGTCCCTCCTATATCGTGACGTGAGCGGCACGCAAATGGCTGGTCATCTCGCATACAGACCACCTTCATAAAGCGTTCTACGCACAGTTGACGTTGACATGAACCATCCGGTGGCTGCAGCAAGGGAGGATCTAAGAAGAGTCGAAGTAGCGGTTCCATTCCTGCGCGCACATAATGTCAAATATCGGTCATCGGCTCTCGTCGTAGCAGTTGGCCGTCCTTGGCTGAACCTCCTAGATGCCGAATCGGTGGTCTGAAATTGCCTCCAAAGTCTATGAATCACAGAAGAACTCACATTCAGCCATCTGGCCACTTCTGTTTGACTTTGTCCTGCCTCTAGTCTCCCAATGGCTCTCCATCGTAGTTAGTTCTGCTGGCAATTGATGCCTGGAGGTCATTGTAACGAATTGGCTATCTCAGATTTCTGATGTCACTATCATAGTGAAATATGTGGAACTTGGACTTGTATGCTTGCTCTCGAACATGGACTTGTATGCTCCCCGCAGATGACGTATTCCGAGTACAGTGCCACTAATTTGCATATTGAAGGTTTACTCAGCTACTCTTACTTGGCAACATATTGAAATTTTACACGGTTTGGCTTATTTTTGAGGGAGTTATCGCTATTTTTGTGATTTTTTTTTCTTAATTTATGATAGCCTGTGTATGTAAATACTGAAAAACAAGATGATTGTTTTGTATTTTATCTTTTATTTTTTCCTGTATTTTTTATCTATGTCATATTTTCAGACCAATTGCTTGCACCAATCAGATATCATCTCGATGTTCACGTGAGTTGATCACACCCCTTCTCCAGTTTAACTATCCAGCACTGCCCAGCTCAAGTATTTCTTCACCTCCAGAGCTCATAGCAGCACTTATTTCATGTCTGCCGGAACCCAGCATGCAAGTTCGCATGCTAATCGCGGCATAAAGAGGAAATAGGAACTTTTTCCAAACATAGCGCGATTTGCGACATTATGGGGAAACCAGTTGATTTATTAGACTTCGATAACCCGCGAGCACACGCGGCGGGTATGTCATACCCATGTGCATTTTTCTTTTTGTATATTTCTCACCCATTATTTCATAAAAGGACGAAACTTGGTGTAGCTGAGTTCAAGATCACATACTTAAATGGGGGAAATTCCTGAGGTGGCAAGTGCAACGGTTTTTTAGGAACAGCATTGTTCGGGCATGTCATACCCGTGCGTGTACTCGCGTTTCTCAGTGAGTCTTTTAGTATAGGTTTTTCTTGAGTTGTAAGCATGGCGCCGTATATTCCTTACGATGAAGAGATGAAAAGATTGAGAAATCTCCTTGAAACAGTTTCTTCTGATGAGGTTTCATTTAGTTAAGAAGAGGAAGATGTTGATGACGAAGAATATAATAGTAATCATGATTCACCCATAGAGATTAGTGATTCAGATACAGAAACAGAAAATGAAACTCTAGAATGTAGCAATGAGGTTTTATGTTGGAAAAAATGGAACAAAAATAAATTTCGGACTAATGTTAGAATTGGCGCCAAAAATATTATAACTAAACTCCCTGGAAATACAAAGTATTCTAAAAACTTCTCAACACCTTTAGATTCCTTGTCATTGCTTATCGATGAAGATATGTTAAAACATGTAGTTGACAATAAAAATATTTATATTTATTCAATACGAGAAAATTTCACTCGTGAACAGGATGAGTACTTTCCTCAAAGCCTTAGGGATGCAGCTAATAGAAAAATGTTCAAAATGAACGACGGCGAGCATCTTTGGTTCCTGATTCTGGACAAACACTGACCACCGATGAACATGTTAACAATGAACTGTCTCCCAAAAAACCTAAAATGACTTACAAGAGGTGTACAGAGTGCCCCAAGAAAAAGGATAGAAAGACTACTTCACAACTTCATTTGTGAAAATTGTAGCAAAAATATATGTATGGAACATATGACCTCATTTTGTAAACAATGTTCAAAAAACTGTAAGTAAATAATTTTTCCTCACCTTATTCTTTCCTATTTTGTCTAAAATGAAGTATTAACTTGGTTTTACATTTAATTTTTTTGACAAATTTTTAATTACAATTTTTTTATTCGGGTATGACATACCCGACGCGTGTTCTCGTGTTCGTCGGATCGGTGCGTGTGCTCGCGGGATAGAGGTCAAATCGTTAAGGTTCCTTGACTGGGAACATCAATATCACAAACGGCGCGTTTAGTGGGCTGTTCACGTGCAGTTGCGAGCACATATCGAAAGTGGTGTATGGATGGTGAAACGACAAGTCGCCGTCAGCAATGTGTCGTCCATGACGCATTGATTCCAAGAGGTGAGCGGAGATATTTTCGCATTGCTCGAGTGACCGAAGAGATACAACAGCCGAAATTCCCATCAGCTACAACAGTGGCGACCCAGTTCAGTGTTTCTCAACACATTGCGCAGCGTACATTGCTGCGTATGAGCCTACGCAGCCGGAGGCCGGAGCATATCCCTGCACTCACTGCACGTCATCACCAGTTGCGTCTGCCATAGGCCAAGAAACATCGGAATTGGATATTAGAAGTTGCATGGTCCGACGAATCACGTTTTCTTGTACATCACATCGACGGGCCTGTGCATTATCTGATACCTAATACGTCGATTTCCAAACTACGTATGAACTGGCAGTTTTGAGGGCTGAATGTGGCCATACATGTTATTAACTGGGTGGTCATAATGTAATAGCTCTTCGGTATATATTATTCATTCCACTTAGCTAAAAGCTTCTTATAATGAAAGGACTTCCAATAACTCTTTGGAAAGCTAATTGTTAATTGTTCATCTAAAGTGTCTTTCCCTCAATAAAGGGCGCCAGAGAGAGGCTGTACAGTTACCATAGCTAGCGAAATTGAATAATTATAGAAGGCTCATAAAGTTAAGCGCTACAGTGTGAAAAGAAAATTCTGGAGTAAACATGTTAAGAAAATATATTGAAATATTAATTTTTTTCCTTTTGAATGTTTTCTTTATGTAAATAAAAATGTGATGTCAAGAAATAGAATGGTGGTTTTTCTGTAAAGAAGATTGCCAGCTGAAACATCACGTCAGATTCAACGATGCGTCTTCAAAGGTAAATGAATTTTGTTCTTGTTTTTTAAATCAGTTATATAAATAGAACCAGCATACGTCAGTGGATTCTGACATCTTCGATCAACAGTAGTTGACTAATTACGTAATACTAATATTGATATATATGGTTAAATTTAAAGCATCTTTAACTAAGGAATCAGCTCTTTCATTTCCACAAAATCTATGATGATCATGCATATAAACAAAACGGACATCAATTCTCCTACGTCTAAGAGAATTGACGGTTACTACAGTTTGAATTTCTAATTTGTCGCTGGTAATACTGGTCATGGCTGGTTGTCAGAATGTGAAGAGAAGAAAGTCAACCAGAACATATAAGGTACCTTGAGGATGCTGTCCCATTATCCTTCATCCAATTGATGGCAATATAAACACTGAGAAATCTTTTTCCTTGAACAACCGTACATTTATTTCGAATATGGTGCTAAAAATAAAAAAAAAATCTCAAATTGTTTTTCAAAACGACAAATGCAAGGCCAATCGTATTGTTTTTTTTTTCTTTTTTTTCTTTCTTTTTTTTTTTTTTTTCATTTTACTGTGAAGCAAACCGTATGAAAAAAACTTTTCAATAGTCTCTTTAGAGACGCAGAAATTTATGGGCTCTAAAGTAGCTGTATGAGGAATATCAGGGAAGGGAACATATCTAAATATGCATTCTTAGAAATTATCTGGTACCAATGTCTCAAAAACATTATTTTTATATTTGATTTCGATATCAATAGGAGGAACTCCTGCAAGAACAAAAGAAGCATCATAACTTAAGGTTCTATATCCGTTAATAATACGAAGAAGAATTCGTCGTTGAACGTTTCTCAGATTTCTTTTGTTAACCTTCTTTGCAAGAATATGTTCCCAAGCACGAGAGCCAAATGAGAGAAATAAAAAGCACAATACGCAGCTTATGCATTAGTTTGTTAACTTCATAGTTTACTGAAAGTGTAGTTGTGGCAATTCTGTGAAAAACATTAATAATGCTTTCAGATTTAGTAGAAAAGAATTCTATGAGGTTTTTCCATGTTAATTTTTGGTCAAGTATAACACCAAGATACTTAAAATGTTTCTGTAAATTCCAAAGAAGAATAATCGAATGTCGAGGAAGCAATATTTTGTTCATCAAAATTTCTGTAAAAAATCAGAGCTTTATTTTTTGAAAGTTTGAAAGTGAGTTTATTGGAAATTGCCCAGTTGGAGACAAACTCTCAGAAGAGTATTCGTCAAAATCTTTAATTGGAAAATTAAAAGTCGTCTGCAAATGAAATTTTAAGCAACCGTCGAGATGACTTAAAAGTTTATTATGTATTATAATGTTCCAAAGAGTTAGGTCCAGACACGCAATCTTGAGGACAGCCTTTATCCAGAGAATAAACCTTCCCTCCGGACCCAAGCTGAAGTTCAGCGGTCCTTCCATTTAAAAAGTTTTTAAGCAGGCTATAGATATTTATTATGTGATATACTATCATCTTTTAGAATTTTTAAGGCAGATAGGTACTAAGCATTATCAAGAATACCTTTGAAATCCAGAAAAATCTTGCAGATTAAGAACATTTTAATTAGGTTTATTTTAATAAAAATTTTTGATGAAAATAATGTGATATAAATACACTAGATCTGCATTTTCGCTTTCGTCTACAACTGCACTATTTTCTCCAATGTATGCTTGAAACTTTTTAACATGGCCTTTTTCACTAAACACGTTATGCTTCCTAAATTACGATGAAGCATTTTCTAAGACAACAGAACGCAGAAGAAATAGATGATGGATTAAAGTACCAGGTTGAAGAAGAAAAAATTTTCTCACTTAATTAAGGCAATAGGGAAAATGTAATTATGGGTTAAATGAAGATAAAATGAAATAAAAGATTTTTTATAGACTACGCGTAATAGCAGTTACACCGAACTTATTTTTGTTGAGTAAGTTTAAAAGCCTCAAATGCCATGACATAAATTTTATTGCACGACTTTTTTGATGTCTCTCTATCGTCGACATAAAATAATCACTAGTAAAATATTAAAATAAGAAATAATTTTTTATGTTAGCTTTTATTCTAAAGCTTATCACTACTAGCCATACAATGACTTCAAAGTAAATCAGCAAAGAAGCAATACGACAACGTGTAGTACTCTCTCTAAGCTAATTATCCAGCAGATATAAGAAACAAATATAAATAATATAAATAATATTGATTCTTTTATATTTATCCATTCAGATAATTTTTCTTTTACTTTACATTGTATTTTCACATTCTTGAAGCCAACTTCCAATAACACGGAAAAAATGTATTCATATGATATTAAAACACATTTATTAATCACAATAATGCTGCAGTTATGTTGCTGCTTAATAATTACACATATTAACAAATGGAATTAGGATTTGCAAAATAAATTGTGTACATTATGTTAGATACATGATAACAATCCAAGAACTGGCTGTTTTCAGGTTTCTGAACACGTGTAAGATGTGTAAAAGATATTAGAACTTAGGCACTGTCAATAGTGTTTAGGTTTAGAATATAAATGATATGGAAGCAAAAAGCGACATAATGAAAAGTGAAAAACAGCATTCAAAATATTCCATTCATTTTTCAGTTTCACGCCTTTTTTCATGGATCACGTTTCAATAGGCGCAAATGTTTGATTTTTTATGAAAACATAGTACCTCGTTAAGGTATTTTTAAACGCAAGTTTTCGGTATTGAAAATCATAGATCTACCAATCTAACATAAAGTAATACGAGAGAAAATTGCTTTTAAATATTGCAAAGCTAATATTCAAGCATATTTAAATACGATATTCTCGTTCTACTATATTGCATTCTCGATTATCCGGGTGCGAATTACCCGTGCGTGCCATCATGCTCTAAACGCCCCTGAAATCCGTCTTTAGGTTTAGTTTCAACGACTTCAATTCGTTCTTGAAGTTCATACTTTAAAGTATCGTTTTGTTGATCGCTGAGATGTTTATGTTTCGTACGTATTTTCGAGTATACTTTTTTCCATTTTTTTAAAAAAATAATTTGAAATTTTACAAATAAAAATTGGATAAAGAACAAGCTACAAGTGTGGAACATAAGAGGTAGAGAGTGATACTGAAAATACAATCGAAAATGATACTGACAATTGCATTAGTCCCGAGACAAATTACTTTTATTGAAACTCTTTGGACTCGAATTTAATCAACCAAAGGGGACTCGAATACAATGATAAAACAGCACTTCGAAAAATGCGGACTGAAATTCGACAAATGATGGAACGTTCCCCCCCCCCAAAAAAAGGAAAAATTACTGTTTTTTCCCCCAAGAATAACTGTACATAATAGTCATGAAAACTGATATTTTGGATTATATGTATTTTTCAATTACCCATGATTTGCTTGCTCAGCATTATCCCGGATAATCAAGAGTACACCGTACTAGCAAGAAAAAGCTAATTCAAAAATAGCTTCAAAGGATCTTTGAAAAAGAAAAAAAATATTCTTCTTTGACATATTTTATCTTTTTACCTACATTTCATATATTATCAATACGTTTTTGTTTCATATATTATCAATACGTTTTTGTTTCATATATTATCAATACATTTTTGCTTCAGCAGTTTGGTTTTTGGTAAATGCAGAATGGATATATTTGGTATCTTAACAAAATCAGTATGGAATGAAAAGTTGGTATTTTATAGTGGTTGGAAGTTTACATTTAGCATTGCATAAAACATGCACAGTAAAATTTACTAATTCTTTTAATCTAAGTACTTCTTAGACGCAGTTCACTTTAGCGACTGATAAAGGGAGCCTACAACTTTTGGATCCACCATTCCTAAATTTCCCACAAAGGCAGGCCAAATGGAGGATAATCCATTTTCAAAAATATAATCCAACCTATTCAGAAATAAGTAACGAACTAGAATTTAAAACAGTTCGTTAAGGGATCACGTTCATTTGTTAGTCTACTTTTATACTGCATATTATTATTGGTAGTACATTATGTGTTCTATATCTGGCCGTTAACCGGGTTGGGATGTCAGCCTTTCCTACTGCATAATACGAATACTGGATGGTTCACTTAAAAAGACTTCCACGAAAAGTTTCCTTATAAGCAGATATCTCCTAGTAGAGATAATAATATATAAATAATGCAATCCAATGCAAATCTAAAGTAACATTTTTTATAAAGCAACACACGAATATATGTATGAATTTATCAAACTTTCGAAGAATCTGAGGATTCTGTGGTAAAGCACTGGAATTGTAGACGACAGGTCTCGGGTTTTGAAACCTAAGGTCATGTATCTTCTTTTTACTATTATCCTTTTTATTTCCTATTTTTCATATTGCATTGACAAAAATTACTTCCAAATGAATTTCGGAAAAAATTTTAAAAGAACTTGAGAGGTAAAATGATGTGGCACAGAATTTTATGAAAAGTAACATTTCGCACATTTTGTTCAGTACTTTTTTACCGCGAATGCATTTACAGTCATCAGGAGGCATACACAGCTTTTCTACTTTTAAATTTTTTTTTATATTCTGAGAGGAAAATATTCCGTAAAAATTACTTCATCCTTTATAAAAATATTCATAAAAAAGTAATGCAAAATTGCTGTGACGCAAGTTTACAAGAATAGTAAGCCATATTTAATTCCTTTTATTCATTTCTGATTTTGCGTTAAGTTCAAATTTATTCAGAATAAAATTCTAAAGAAGAGGTATTTATTACGAAAACATTCAATCAAAAGAATATTTAGTGCTCCTCGTATCGAAAGGCGGTGGGGGAATTTACGTTATTAACATTCTAAAATATTTCTTTGTATTTGGCTAATCCTAATGCAAAATTTTAACATTTACTGAAAACACAGAAGTATGTATCAAGTAAATGTTTCATGGCCGCACTCTAAAGAGTATTTTAGACACCAAGAAGTAAATGAAAATTATCGTTCAATCAGATTTTTAAGTTTCTTTTAAGTAAAAGATTTGATTTCGCTACAGAAATCTAGATCACAGAAATGTAAAGACAGAAAAAATATAGATTACTGAATTCAGGTTTCGAACCTTTTTCGGTAAAACATATCTTCTAAATGTTTCATGCAAAATGTAAAACTAATATTCGCATTTATCATATCAGTTAGTAACATCTCTAATTCAGAATTTAAAAAATACATTACCTTTTGTATTTCAGGAGAGAATATTTCTTTAGGCCCTTTCTCAATTTTGTCCATATTTTGAAAATTGCTAGAAATACAAATATTGCATAAATTTATTAAATACATAATTCAAATTAATTAATAATATTTTGTATAAGATTTTACATAACGTCTATAATATGCTTTAAGAAAATGGGGTGTTGACACTAAAGGCAATTGCCAATGTTTTAATAACAAATACAAATTTAATAACAGTATTAAATTAAAAAAAATTAAGAACAAATGTTTAATAAATACCCTAATCTAAATAATGGCATTAAATTATCTTCAACAAAAGTATTAACTGCATTAAACTATCTCTTAAAAGATGTATTATTTGAATACAATATTATAAAAAATAAAACACTTTGTATGTGAATAGAGATAGAATTTTAGAATCCCACAAATTTTCTGAAAGATTTGAAATTCTTAAATTAGAACCTTCGCACTTTCATCATCATTCGAAGATTTCTAGCTTAAATATTCTTAAAGGTCTTAAAATCAAAACCTAAGAGAACTTACTTTTATTGAGGTCTAAAAGAAGCATTTATTAAAACAAAATGAAGTATGTGATCGCTGGACCTGGATTATCTTCCAAATGGTTCTCAATTCCACGCTTTTATGTTTTTATAAAGAATTTGTAGTTCTATATTTAGTATTTATCTATGCTACCTCTTGAAGCAATTTTCAAGTATAAAATATTTAATTACTTCTCATTTATTTTTTTCAAAATGTAATGAGAAAAATAAGCATGAAATTTCAGGCATTTAAATTAGGCACTTCATTTGTATCATTTTTAATAAATGTAAGTGCACTTTTGAAAAATGATCTCTTTAATTTGTTTTTCATTAAACGCCTATTTGACACTTTAGTTCTAGAGATGACATAAAGACAAAAAATTATAAGAATGTAAACATAAGATTTATTAAAATCTATAGTCAATGCAGAAGGCAATATTTGCAAATTTATTTAAATACATGGCGTCCACTTATAATTTACTAATTCACTTTTAAAACACAGTACGTATTTTATCTGACACTGCGTAAGTAGCAGACTTTACATCTACACGAAATAAATTTCTTTAATAATATACGAAAATATCCAAGAATTGAATCATATTCAATCAAATGGATTAAAGGAAAAGAAAACTAAGAAATATTATTAAAAACTGTAATATACTAGAAAAGATATGAAAATAGTATTTCTAAATGTATCAATTTTTATTCATAAGTTACCGAAATCTGTTATACTAATTATTTTTTTATTTGGTAAAATATTAAGCAAACCTAAACCAGTTTCTAAGCGAAATTTTAACAGCATCCAGTTAATGAATCTAAAAATGGATTTTAAAAGGATTTATATTAGATCTCAAACGTATACTTCAAATTAAAATATATTTATAAATTGAAATCATTCTTTCCGAATTTATTAAAAACGTTAGTTTCATTGTATGACTCATAAAATATTCATAATTAGAAGAACTTGTAGCAGAGATGTTCTATAAACGCAGTATATTATAATCAACGATGGAATAAAAATAAAACTTGCACGTAAATATACTCTGAATATCAAGAAAAACAAAATATTTAGTAATTGAAAGAATTTCGAAAAAATATTTTTTTAAAAAGGTTTTTTTTTTTTCGTTTTAGTATTGAAAGAAAGAAAAAATATAAGTATTATAATTAAAATGAATTAAAAAATTTTAAATATTTCACAAAATGCTGCAACTTCAAACTTACTAATAACATCGAATATTTTCGAAAACAAATTATAATTTTAAAAATATTAACGCGAAATTTATGTAAGCATAAAATTTCTGTAATATCTAAATGAAAGAAAACGAAAATTAAAGTTAGCTTTAGTAATTGATGCATGGTCATAAATTGAAATCACTCCTATTGAAGTTAAAAACACATGCATCTAAAGCAGGCATAAAATTTTATTAATTACTAATAATATATATTCAAAAGTTTTAATACCTGGAATTTATAAAATATATGTAATTCAATACAGCAGTGTTTCATACAAAAATTAATACTTTCAGCGAATCATTTATCAGCAAGTTCTGACACAAATTTAATGACGCTGATTTTAGTCCACTTTGATATCCAGTCAAAATCAGTAACAAGGTTTAATTAGGTCTTAGTTTTTATTTTTTTAGCATAGGCATTTTTTGATTGCAGTTAGTAGTGATTTGTTTAACACGCTCCTTTTTTTAACAAGCTCACTCCATTTTCTAAAATCTTCTTTGCACTTTTCTGTTTTATTGATAAGTTTGAATTAAAATTTTAATCCATAAGTTTCTGATAACTGATTCAATTAAACCAATGAGTAAAAAAAGATTTTTCATTTCAATGGCATAATAAAATCAATAGAATACTTTGCATATTTTCTTAATCTAAAACACCAATTGTTTAACTCAAAAAATAACTTCAGATATGACGAATCTCGAAAAGCTGACATAGATTATAAACGCTGTATAGTTATTTATTCTTCTGAAATTCTAGGCATTTCACTAGCTCAATTAACACGTTTATGGTGTAATTCAGAGTTATATAACTTGCCAAAGAAATGTAGCGAAGGTAACACTAAAAAGGACACAAGCCAGTTCTACAGATCATGCCTTAACAGATAGATGATTTGATTGATAATAAGCATTGAACATTGGTTTTCTGTATTTATGGGATATTAGTGACAATACTTATAAAGACGTATTATTTTCCTAACTGTGTGCGAATGACGTTTGAGCATTTTATAGACTGGAATTACGTAGACGATAAAACTATAATTGGAACAAAACTTTTCTGTTTCTTGACCACTTTGATGTGCAGAGTGAGATTCGGAAGAAATAGCTAATCATCAATCGTAGACAGGCGGCAACGTAGACGGATCAGCAATGAAACTGTGCTTTAAGCACATGGATACATGTGTTAAAAAATAAACAGTAATTGCAGCACAATCAATTCATAACTTGGATGATATTACGGAACACATCTAAAAAGGCATTTGAAAAGACGTGTCAGAGTTGCACGTATTGTTATTGCATGAACTAAATGTTGAACACCCGGTAATATTATGGAGAAATGTTAATTTACAAGCCTATCATCCGAAATTATAGAGAAATATTTTCTTAACCTATACTTTTGCACAGGTGACTAAAATATTTCAACTTTGGTTTAATAAGAGATATAAAATATGTTTTTTTTCTCATTAAAATTCCTGTAGCAGTCGCTAAGATAAATAACATTACATTCAAACTATAAAAGTTTATTTTAGAGTGTTTTGAATCATTCTATATTTGTTAAGTTGTTTTAAGAAGGGGTAATAAGAATTTTCATAAAATCTCAAATTATCATTTGAAAGTTGATGTCATAAAAGATATGTCTGATAAATACTTTTGCATTTATATTAATGTATATTTATATTCTTGTCTATTATGCTAATAATATACTACTTTTATGTTAGTCTATCAAATACGTTTTTGCGGTTGTATTAAATTAATTTTACTTACTCCTGATTTCCTTCTAGTATGTAAAGGAAATACTGTAGTCGTGAAAAATTTCGGTTATTATATTTGAAAGGAACTATCCATTTTGGACTTTCCAGAATTTATTTGAACGATTTTTTAGTGTGATGTCTATGTGTACGGACAGAATAAAGGACTCTTCATTCCAAATTGGGCTGTAAAATGGGTTTACAATGGATTCAAAATGGATTTTTTCATGATTTCTATACGTAATTACGTATGTATGTATGTATGTATCTCGCATAACTCAAAAACGGTTAGTCCTAGAACGATGAAATTTTGTATATGGGAATTGCACTGCTATAACATCTAATTGTGCATTTCTTTTTTATTATTATCCTTGGTCGTTATCATATACTTCTGAATAAAGAAGTGTTCTGAAAGACCGAAATATTCATGTTTTGGTAATGTAAAATTAAATATATATATATATATAATTGTCGATAAATAACGAAATCTAACTTTTAATGCAGTCTTCCGCTTCCTATGCTTATATACGGAAACGTTTTATATTGTTTATGAAAAATAAAATTACATGAAATTTGACTCCGGTACGACAAAAATTGATCGGAATACTTAATTTCAAAATTTGAAACTTTTAATATCATTTTCAACTTCACTTGAGGGCTCGGTTAACTAGTTAGAATAATTCGATGAAACAGGTTTAAATGAAGTGCGGAAAAAGTGTGTATAATTCAGGCGGCCGTACGAGAAAGTCATGTGGTGTCCACATCAGATTTTCTCATATCTGTATCTTGTTTCAAAGTGAATTAATTACAAACATTTTCTTATTTAAACGGTGTTTTATTTTAATAGTGACATCCATTCAGGAAAGAAGAAAAAAGAAAATCTATAGTTAAATGTGTACGATTTTATTTCTACTACAAGAGGCAGTTAAAATATACCTAATAATTTAATTTTATTTTCTTCGTAATATATTCTGTCATGTTTCTATCATAAAATCGTACTAAAAAATAAAATGCCTTTCTTACCTTAAAATTGATTTCACCGTCAGTGGTTTTCCAGGAGAATGTGAAAGGCAAATTTTTTGGGCTCCCTGAAAAAAAAATCATCTTTATTTAAAAATTACAACAGAACAGAAGATGCGTTGTCATTATCACACGGAATTAATAGAGAGTTGTTTTTTAAATTTTCGCCTTTACAACCCATTCCAAAAAGAATTTTCAATAAAGGTGTCATTTTTACTCTCAAAGGTGTTTCTGACATTACTTCCTCTGATTTTTTAAGTCTTCTCGCAGTTTCAAGGAAGTAAGAAAAAGATATTTAGGAAGATATACTGAATTAAAAAAAATAATAATAATGAGCTGAAAATAAGTATCTCTACAAATATGTAAAATATACATATATATCTAAATACTCCAATTTTGTTTGCATTAAAAAGTTTAAAAAAATGGCATTCTGGAAAACAAAATCAAAGAATATGAACTGTAAACATTCATCCACAACTTTTATCTAATGTTTATTTAGTTTCCATTGAATGATAATTTCATTTATTTTAATATCGAAAATGCACTTATCAAGGCTAGAAGGAAGTTGACATTCAAATCAAGGAACATTCATTTTAACTGCGTAATATTATGATTGAATTTATATACCGCGAAACATGTCATTCAATTGTAGTAATTCAATTTCTGCCCATTGTTTTTGCAGACGAAATGAAAAAAAATCACATATAAAGAAACAGACACAAAAGCCGTGAAAATAAATTGATTCAATAGACAATATTACGATTAAATAACAAAGCATTAATGATTACGATTATTAGAAATTTTGCTGAACAAAGTGGTTGCAATGGAAACTTAAAAAAAATAAAGAGTTTTTTTTTTTATTACTATGGAAAAATTAACTTCAGAAAAAAAATCTGCTGGGTGCCAGATTGTTAACGTTTCTTAGGCTGTCGCTGATCTTGCGGTCTACTAGTTTGCTTTTTCACTCACACCTACCCACCCATTTCTTTTCGTCTTTTTGGCTTAATTAAGCATCATTTTCTTCACACTTAACGCCACGTATAGTTCAACAGTAAAATTAAAAAAATTTTAAAAGCAGAACATGTTTAGAATCCCGGCGCAGTTTTAGCGTTGGCATATATATTTCACTTTTTTCCCCCCCCCCTCATTCCTCATCTCAACATTAAATTTTTTAGTAAGATGGCTTGCAAGACTTTTTTTTTTTTTTAAAGCTGAAGATAAAAATGTTTTATTGCACACAGTGTTGCCACTGTTCGCTTTTAAATCATTGAGTTTATTAATCAAAAATTAAATAAAGTTTAATAAAATGGGAACTCGAAATTAAGAATTCGGATTTTTAGGTGTACATTTTCGAGTGGAGGGCTACGTTTTTCAAAATTTGATTGCTCTAGTTAACGTTGCTTATTCACAATATGAGGAACGAACACACATACATACATGCAGATTATTCATGATTTAATTTTCTTGACAAGAGCACATGGCTTTAATATTTGGTGGCCACAAGTTGAAAAGTGGTACAACCGTTTACTGTGGACGACGAAATTCCCGTAACACTAACAGCCCATCCGATTTAACGCTGTTTTGGCCTAAAATTGTAACGCATAGGAAAGATCCCACGCGAAGAAAACTATAAAAATATTATTGTCGCAGATATGTATGCAAAATAAAAATATGTATCCAGTAGGCTTCTTATTTAACTAGCAGGAACTTGCCAGTCACCTTATACCAGCTTAGTGCTTGGCATTTTTAGATTTGCAGTGGTGATAGTGACTTTCTGCAGTTCTGAAAGAGGATGCAACCTAATGTAGTTCCAACTGCTCCAGGAAGGATATCCCGGAACCTTTCCCGTCGAAGGTAGCACCCAGTTCCATCGCTGCCCGCAGTGGTCTCAATTATAAATCCAAACCCTTCCACTGGGTTGGCTGATGCCGGTGGAACTTGAAGTCTAGGAGCAGCTAAACTGAATAGTCGAACCAGTCTCAAGTGACATGGTTTGGCAGTTATTTGGTCGCCAATGTAATATCCTAGCTAAATAAGACTTCATTGAAAGCTAGAATACTAAAGAACTATGTAGCGCTTATTCGCTGAGTTCTTGTGAGAAAGTAACAACTCCGGAGAAGGGTTAAATTGTACTTTTATTACAACTCAAAATATATTTACAGATCGGGGATACAAGAACTTGAGCTTTAACTCAAAATAGAAATTATAAAACTAATCTAATGCTAAAGAAAGTTAACCAGCCGAATCACGGAGTCGGACCTTAATTAAAAATAATAGTAATAAGCAGACACGTTACAAGTACGGCCGCAGAGTACCAAGCTTAACCTAAAGCAACAACGTGGCTGAAGTAACTCAGACTTCAGCTTAAATATCTGTTTCTACCTTATTTGCATAAATCGTAATCCTAAAATCTCATTCTAATATGGAAACCTAGGTGAGAAACTAGAAGGTAAAGGAAAGAGTTCTTCCAAAATAAAAAGTGCCATTACAAAAATAAAATACAAACTTACAAGCTACAAAAATACTTTGAACAATTTATCAAAAATGACGATTAGAACATACTCTGATACCTTAATCAGCAACACATATAACCTATTTAAGAAGTATGAATAATTCAGCAACCATCATAACTTACTCAATGGTATGAAATATGTAAGACATTGAAAGAAAGAAAAATAGAGTACGCTTTAAAAAAACGTTATTTTCACCCAATAGAAATTAAACTAAGAGACAATGGATATTTTTGAAATGCACACACAGAAAGAAACATATTTGTAAGATAAACGCAAATGATTTCACTGAGAAGATATACTTAAAAGGATTAATTGCCAACATGAATCCCCTGATCCCTTAATGGGAAAAGTTTTAAAAAAAGTATATTTACAAAGCACAAACATTATCTTTAATTGGCAGGTAGGTTTAACATGGACTGTTTCTTGACATAGGCATAGACATTATTATAACCGGGGAAAAACATATCGAAAGCTCTTCCAATTATAATAGTTTTATCTTCCATAAATATCAAAAATAAATCCATTATTCTTAATAATTCAATAAAAATGTTAAATGTCAGAATCGGAAATTAGATTTGCTGATGACGTAAAACGAACGATAAATTCTTCCAACTCAATTTATTTCTATGCAGAGCTTAAATTATTGAGTTATCGTCAACGCTCTTGCAAATATTGAAAGGCATTGAAAAACAAGAGATAATTATTTTTTGCCTTCAGCAAAAACTGAAATATTCTTCTCAAGCGAGAAAAAAAAATATTAATGCTTCATACATCATTTTCTCAGAATGTTTTTCAACGCCTCCGCATTTCACATCTTTAAGTTTTAAACATATATCTTAATATTCAGTTCGTAATTTGCGTATGTGTAGATTATTATCCAAGTTGGAAGGTTGTATAAATAGGTTTTTCTTAGAGAATTAAATTCAAAACATCTCCATTAAGTATTGAAGAATCAAACTGATGTGCTGAAAGCGTTCTGGAGTTTTACATAAATAAACTTCTTAATAATTTACTCAAGACGCAAATAAAAGGAGTTAATAAATAAAATAAATATTCTCTTTGAGAGTAAGATATTTTTAAAGAGGCGCATACCTAAGTAAATATGATTGCAACTCGCATAAGACATTCAAATCACGCTTACTTATTGTTGTTTATACATTAACAAATGCAAAATAATGCATCATTAAACACAAAAAACATAATAGTAGTGCCTAAAATATAAAATAAGAAAATATTTAACTCCGGAAGCTTTCGGCTGCCTAACAGCATTGTCCAATCACACTAAGATATATTCATTATGCCACGATCGAATTGAACAGTATTGCTCATCTTTTCCCTTCTTAAAATTTGTAGATTTTAAAGTTGTTTCCTGAAATGATTCTCCAAATCATCTAAATATCTTTAGTCTATCCTATTAAAAATTCATTAAAAAATTCTCGAATCCTTCCATTATTAGCAAAAATTTGTTGCAAAATTTATTGTTGCATTTGCCTTCATCAACGTTTTTGCTGTTATATACACAAATTTTATGTTTTAATAAGAAGCTTATAACTTGAGTAGAAGTCCATTTACCACTAAATAAATGGAATCACAGCTCACCAGGCTGACTTGTTTTGGTTTACGCGGGCTATCTGCTTAAGAAAAGGGGTGCGTTCGTGGAGGACGTTTTAAGGAAAACTGGCTCGTATACGGCTGCACATGGGGAATATCACGAACATGCCGAATCAGCCAACTCGTTCACCCGGTTTTGAATACCTGTCAAACTACCAGCATTCAGTGACTTAAACGTTGAACATTTATTTTTTTTAAATTATATTAAGTTAAACGCATAGCCTTCATATATACATACATATATATATATATATATATATATATATATATATATAAGGTTATATATTCATATATATATATATAGCCTTCATATATATATATAAAAGCATAGCCTTCATATATTCGTAAAGAAGTGGATGATGAAATTATATTACAAATTTCAGATGTTATTCTTTTTATTTCGTTTTCAAATGAAATTATAAATTCAATTTACTTATGCTTTAAAATCATATGCTTAAGAGATATGCTTTAATTTTGTTCTTTTTTACTATGTTAAATAAAAACGAAAAATATTTTTCTTTGCGTAAAACAAAACGCCACTATTTCCGTTCAACGAAATACATAGCAATGCAATTAACAGTAATCAGCCGCACTTCCCAGGACCGTATAACGTTTTTTCAGCAATTTGCTTTTACGATATTTTGTGAAATTAATTTTTAAGTCTCAGCTGCTTTAGCGCTAGATTTTATTAAGTCCTAGTTTTTATAACTTTTTAGTTAGTTATTATATGTATTACAGAAAATATAAATGCTTTTTTTTTTTCAGTATGCATTTCATTTCATTCTCAGTTTCGACCTCAAAGAATAATATATTTTTTTCTTGCTATCCGAAACTATTTCATGTTTTAAGTAGCAAATCAATTTCTGTTTCTTATTCAGAAAAATTGCATAAGTGCCAGTATTGGAAAAACAGAATAAAACTGCCATGGATTTAAGATGTTGGACGAAATATTACGTATTATGAATAACCCATTCTATCTTTCGTAAAATTCGATATTTTCCGCAACTTGTCAGTATCTTAGTTCACATCAGGTGGAAGAAGGACACTACTGCAAAATAAAATAAAATATAATATAGTTTTTTAAAACTTTTTATTATTTATTGTATTTATTATTTATTTTATTTTTCATTATTACCACCACTTGTTGCTGCTGTAAGAGTGCAGTTGGATTAGGTTTCGAACAATGTTTTATTTTGCATTTATTGTCGATTATCTCCAAGGAACTGAAGAGTAAGAAACAATTTAATAGGATACTATTCAAGTTAATACCTCATGAAATTAAGTTTAAACTATGGAGATTAAAACTTAGAAAAATGAAATTAATCTATGGATATTAAAATTTATAAAAGTTATGAACCGCATTTGAATAAAAACACACACTGTATTAGAGAGTAAATAAAAATAACAAAAACCTCAAAATAAATTACTGTTTATTCCACGAAAATGTTTCAAGGCGAATTAGTCCTTTTCCACTAAACCATCAATAACTAGAAAATGACCGCGTTTCGCCTC
Organism: Stegodyphus dumicola; assembly: GCF_044657685.1. Taxonomy (NCBI): domain Eukaryota; kingdom Metazoa; phylum Arthropoda; class Arachnida; order Araneae; family Eresidae; genus Stegodyphus; species Stegodyphus dumicola. The sequence continues at coordinate 81,339,732 of NC_140772.1, read as the reverse complement.
TTCCTTGTATGTAAATGATTTATTTTTTCAAAATCCTAAGAAATTTGTAAAGATAAATAAAATTTTTAAACCAATGTAAATAAATTTAATTTTAAACACCACACGAAAGAATTTCTCTGACACGATCTGACAAAAAACATTAAATTTAGAAAACCGTTTGCCAGATAAATCCAGTTGCAGGAAAAAAAAGTCTGTAAAACATTTATACCCAAAATATAATATAAATATGAAACTATTGACTACTAAAAGGTACTGATTAATCACAATATACATACAAAATATAATTATATACAAAATTATATATATATTACAGAAAATGTAAATAAATAATTTTCAGTATGCATTCCTTTTCTTTCAAATAATTCAAAGAATTATCTTTCAAAGAATAATATGTTTTTCTGTCGGTACCTGGAACTATCATGTTCTAAGTAGGTAATAAGTTTTTGTTTCTTACTTATAAAAGTCAAATGAATGAAATGCCCTTTATTTTCAAGCAACATTTTTAATTAAGCAAAAATTTGCTTAAAATTAGATTTCTTGAAATGGAATGAAGTCCAGAACTACACTTCTGAACAGAATTATAGTATCTGTATAGAAATAGTTAAGCAGGTACATATAAGAACATCTAACATTTTTTCAGGCTTACCGTTTTACGCCATAGTATAGCTCTGTATTGCTGCACACCTTGCGAATTTGCATCGGTCAGCACAACGGATAAGAAAAAGGGAATCTTCTCTGCGTCCGCTCCTACATAATTCTGGTGCACTGAAATACAGATAAAAACCAACTGTAAGCATATTAAAACATCAAAGCTTTCTGTAGCGACCATATCAAGAGACTGGAGTTTTCTCGGATTATCCAAAATTATTGAGGATCAGGCAATCCGTAGAATAATAACAATAAAAAAAATCACTGTATAAGTAGCATTATAAAAGACACGTATAATTTTTACGCACCAAAAATCATAAGAAATTTATCGTTTTACGCAAAAAATAGTAGAGCTAGTTTGTTACCATTATTATTACAACGACCCTCTAAATTTTATTTATTATTGTGATGAGAATTGATAGATTGAGTATTGAGTATTGGTATGATTACATACAAAAATGTTCATAAAACATAATGTTTCACACATACAAAACACAATGTTCATACATACACGATGCATACACATAAAACGCAATGTTCTTAATGTCCTCATCGGCTTTGTCCATCCCTTTGAGATCAAATATCTCTATTTGGGAAAAATATCTTATTTCGTAAATTTTAAGAAACATTCAAAATAATGATTTTTACTAAATTTTATTAAATATGTAAACATAAGCAGTGTTTTTTCTTTTCTATTAGAGTAGTTCAGCACTTTGTTTCGATTTAGAACAGTTTAAAAAATAAGCAGGCATAACGGATAAGAAAAAACGAATCTCATTTCTCTGCGTCCATAGCAATCGAGTTTATCAGAAGGAAGTTTCAATCAGGTTTCGAGCTTATGAGAAAAAATAATAAATAAAATTTAGAGGGTCGTTGTAACAATTTAGCTGCCAGATGAGTGAATTAAAACAAAATAAATTTATTGATAGAGTATTCTGCAGTTAAAACGGAGTTGTTATTTATGCAGGATATTTTCTAATTCTCTTCGTAGCTTCGTAAATTTATAGTACATTAGTTATGATGAATACAGCAAACATAAGGATTCGCTTAAAGATTCCTTTGCGTCACACGGGACTTAAATATATTCATACTTGAACATCAATCGTGAATTCAAGTTTCTGTAAGATATGTCTCAGTTTTTACTTAGTTAGTTGCGCTCACCTTCGTTTCTGCTCAGTTTTGTTACGTGGTTTTGATTTAACACTTTTCAGAAAGAAATTTATTCTCTTTTTGTAGGACTTTCTGATTAAATACAATTCGACAGCTTCTTTTTTAAATCTCTCCGTCCGAAATAAAGATTATGTATGTAGTCATGATGGTTAGGGAACCTTTAAAATACTTACTTTTGAGCGCTAAAACTCCACATTAAACCCCATAATTTCAGTAGCATAACTCTATGTAAAATTGTTTCTCTAAATTGTTCTAAAAAAATCAGTAACAATACAGAGTTGTTCGTAATAAAGGGAACGACTTAAAATTTTAGAAAGAAAGGAAGAACTGCATAACCGTGACCAAATTTTATTACATTGAAAAACATGTAAACTCATCAAAGGTTTCTATGTAGTATGTCACAAATTCTCAATACACTCCAATTGTTAATATACTTAAGATGATTTGATTCGTAGACGGTATTGCATTCCAAACGCGAAAACAATTAGCTAAGGATGCAGCATTATTGATAAAGGAAACCTGAAGATTTGCGGGGAATGCAAGCTCAAAGAAAATATTCTGCATTAAGCCCATAATAAGCATCCCAATTTTTGTATGGGTTAAAATACAAAGAATGAGCTGATCATCGTATTACTGTGTAAGCTTCTCGTCTAGATTTGCTGCCTACTTTATGAGCAATTACAACATTCTCTCGTATGTGTACATGTAGTGTAAATGGTTAGCATACACATAAAGCAGTCGAAGATCGGTAATTCGAATTCGGCGACAACAGAATTGATTTTTCATGTTTTTCGTTGCAGGAAACCAGCGGCATCCAGTCTAAAATATGAGAACGATAACTCATGAACGCCTAGATTTGTTCAACTCCAAGGATTTTGCTCGTCTCGCTTTTTAAATGGGAATTTTCACATTTTCCCATGCTTACTTTCATGATGTAATTGATTGGCACATAAAGCTAGCAAAAGGAGTTTTCCTTTTTCAACTTCCTGTCATTCTGTTCGGAGGGTCATAGCTGACTTTTCATGCTTCTCACAGGCGAAAGTATGACAGCTCCACACGTTTAGTAGCAAATAAGAACTTAATTAGTATAATACCTATCTCTGCAGCTTTAGTAGCAAATTTTGATGCTGTTACTGCCGTAAATGATTTCTATATTTCTCATAATGTTGACTGAGAAACTCTCAAAATGTCTTGATAATGGTTTCCGAGATAGTGAGCTAGATAACTGTCTTGTTGCAAAAAGTTATTATTACCAATAGCTTCTTTCAATTGTCATCATCTAGCTTTCAGCAAAAGTAGTGATTGTGAAACATATAAAAATTCTTCTGGAGTTTACCGCTGTGTACGGCTAATAAAATTTGTTATCAATTGCGTAACCTACCCGCTGTGAATTTTTAAAATGTTGCATGAAACATTAATATATTTTAACATTTTTCCCTTTATCAAAACTCCTTTTGCTTTTTATTTTCATTTGCTTAAGCGCATTTAGTTTAAACTTTTGATACCCAGGAAAATATACAAATAATTTAGCTATTAAAAATGTTATTTATGAAAACAATGTAGAGGAATTTCTTCATTTGAAAAAATCATTTTCATGCAAAGATCATTTGAAAAAATGATAGAAAGCTGGGAAAAGGTGGCAACAAATACTCAATCAACATACTTGAAGTCAAATGTTTAGTACATCTTTTCATTCTTGAATGACATACAATTTTCTTCATCAAGGATAACTTTTTATGCTATTATAAAGAATGGATTACAGTTCATACGTTAGTTTTAACTATTAATAAAAAGACGATGAATGCTTGAAGTGCTTTTATGTAGTTGTGAAATAACAGTATACATATCATCATTTAATGCAATACACAATACAGGTAATGCAGACATCAGCGAACGTTAAAATTAATGTTCTTCTGCTTAGATGCATTGCTCGAGACAACGCTGGAAAGCTTCAATTAAACGTCTCCACATGTCCTATGCAATAACATATATTTTAAGGCAGGAGGTAGCCTTCAGTTCGTCAATTGTTTGCAAACGATGTGCAAAGACTCACTCTTTCAGGTAAACCCAGAGGAAGTAGTAAGAAGATATCAAATCTGGGAAGCGGGACGACCAAGTCAAATCGTCAAAATGAGAAAGCATATGACTTGGTAATGTCTGTCGTCCTACATACTTACCGCTGCGCCGTACTTTTGGAATAAAATTATATCTACCGTCTTAACCACAGTTATGGTGATCTTCATTTTTTCGTTGAAGTATCTGCTGAGCATCTGTGACACAGCCTGTCTGACTAAAGGTTCCCATCACCGCATGTTTTTTTTTTTTTTTTTTTTTTTTTTTTTTTCCCCATTGGCGGGCACTTCCGGCTTTAGTAGCAGCCGCCTTAGGCTTGGCAACTACTACTAAAGCCGGAAGTGGTGGTCACTTTATCGTGGAAGCACCTAACAGGTGGACCACCGTTACCTCCTATGAAGGGACGAACAATTACAGCAATGCCTTCTCTGGGATTTGAACCCGGGGCTTTTCGGTATCGCAGTAGGTTTCCCTAACCACTATGGGCGGCGATCCATGGTATAACTCTTCCTGACTCTTAGTTCTCCACCGACATATGCTCACGAGTGTTACAATATGCCACATATGCTCACGGGCATTCTAGCAGGATTGCCAACTCAAACTGGTATATACGGCATAAGTGACCCTGAATATCTTTATGGGCATATAAGATAATATTAAACTCAAATATTTAAAACCATATTCAAATTTAATGTAAGATTTTTCATTTGATTTATTTGAAAACCAACTTACTATTTTATACTAGGTATTCACGTCTGGAACTTATTTTCTAAATTTTTATGCGAACATTTTTCACGTTCCCCTTTACATTATATTTCAAATGGTATGTATGTATCCTCTCCAGAGTTAAAGAAGAATATGGTGCATAAGCAAAACTGAATGCATATTGAATTCAAATTTATATTTTCATACGGGAATTCATGGTTATGTCTCTAACGCTAATGCTTTTTTAACAGTAAGTTACATTAATATTGCTTCCTGATTTCACCTTTTTTTCAGCTGACGCTAATCACTTACTCAGAGAGATATGAAAACCAAATATCTTTAATGGTATTTCTGATTGATGGTTTTACTAATGATTTAAAATGATTTAAAGTTATTAATCACTGTCCAATCTATGCTATCAAATATTTTATTCAATCCTAATTTCTTTTTCAATAATGTTAAACTATGAACGCACCAGTATGATCATCTTATCATCAGTTAAATGAAAGCCCAACCCTAGTCAAGGCTTAAAAATATTATAACTAATGTAAAATTGCTCGAAAACGTACAACAATATGATATAGATAACTGATATAAATTTGTGCGCATATAATTTTATTTGAAGTATTTAAAGAACCATATGCATAAAATGAAAACTAAGTGGGGACCCAAAAGTAATTAGAAAAAGACCAGAGAGCAACTTTGAAAATTATACATTTAAAACTACAATTAAAAAACCACAGTAATTTCGCCTGTTCTTCTGCATCATTAAAAGTAAAGTAAATGTTCAGACCATAAAACTTTAATTTTGTTGTTAGAAGGCTAAATAAATTCCACAATTTCTCTATTTCTGAAATAAATATCTTGTAAAGCAGTAGAGTAGCTAAAATTGCATAGAACAGTCAAATTTGCGTTTTATACTTCCAGAAAACATTAAACTTATGATAAAGACGTTAAAATCTAGTCAAATTGTTTCAATTGCTCAAGAGGAAAAAATATCATATGGAAAAAATAATGAAAGGGGGAAAACAGAGAGAGAAAACAGTTCGCGCCGTTTAATTATTCTTCTCAAATATTTTCATACATTTACATTATTAGAGAGAAGTAATTTAGGAGACAATATGAAAAATAGCTAAGTCATTCATCTTTACAGAAAGCATAGCAAGCTGCTGAAAAGAATATTCTAATTTTGTATGGAACGACACTTAAAGCACTAAATGTTTCACACAAAAAAGGAAATAGAATATTCATTAAGTAAAAGGAAACTGAAGATATGAAATTCTCCATTCATCGAAAAATACTGGCAAATTTGAAAATGCACATATGATTAAAATATTCTTTAGAAAAAGAGAAAATTTTATACATTTGTTAGAATGGTTTTAGTTTAGTTGTACACTATCTGGTCGACTTACGAAAAAGAATGGTCTACGTTAATTAAAAAAAAAAAAATATGAGTTTAAAAGTAGAGGGGAAAGTTGTAATTGTACAAATGCCAAAGATAATTAATAAAAAATAAATATGGAAACAAAATTAAAAATAAACAAAATACACCAATGACTTCAGAAAAAGATAAAAATGTCCAGCAAAATAAGTTCACTTTCATTAACAACCTTCTGTGAGTTTTTCTTCTCTAACATAATTATCAAGAATCAGAAAGCGTTAAAAAATGCTTGATTTTAGATCGCATTTTAGAGCATAATTTATTTTTAAAAAACCTGTCATGTTAAGTGGATGTAATAGACACTTACTTTCTTATACTTGTAGCTTTCACTTATTGATAATAATGCACTTTTGAAGAAAAGAAATAAAATAATACGTTTCAAGTTCTCTCATGATTTGGAGACAGAAACTTTAGAAAAAGGTAGACTGCCAGCAGATTTAACAGCGGGAGTTTCAATTACTACTTCGCATATATTGTATTAAATCTTACCAAAAAAAAAGTTCGTACTTTGGATATCATTACGGATGTTGAGTGAAGCATTTATCCTTGAGATTTTAAAGAAAGCAATCATAAGTTGAGTTGGAAGAAATCCAAAATTTCGCAGCTATTTCAGAAAGGTTTCATGAAGATGAAAAGCGCGTTTTAATTTTCATAAAGGTGTCGGTTTGGTCTGGTATGGTTTATTTGATTTCGGCAAAGCACATGAGAGTTTATTTGTCTAATATGAGAGATTCCTACATGGAGGATCCTCTAAGGGAAATGGCTCATACCCACGTTACGCTTGAGCAAAATCACGAAATTGCCGCTAGTCCATTAGTCTGGACTCGAACCCAGGTCGAACTACCACAGTTGAGCGACTTAACCGCTGGGCCGCTAGTGTGCTCAATTTTTATAAAGGCTGGGAAACATTAGATTGGTGCTGCTGTGTGCAATTATTTGTGCATAATGGCGCACGTGCATAATGTTTCACAGTGAGATGAAAAAAAATTCTTACACAAATGCTGTACATCCAAGGCATTCATCTTAAAAGATAGTCGGCAAAAAATACAACTCCGAATTATTTTGTTAGGAATGCTTAAATTTTGATAATTAACGCATTTTATTGCCGTGTAATTTGGAATGTTTTCAAATCATGAGACTCAAACATTTTGAGAATATACAGGAGATAATTAGAGTTAATTACATATTAATGCTAATTAATACATAATTGATTACGATTAATAATGCGTGTATTTAGTTTCTTTAAGATGCTTCATACATTCGATACACGGTTTTATGAAGCAAAACTGTGCTTTCGTACTTTCTGAATACTTCCTTTAGAGTTTTAATGGGTGAATTATGAGAAGCTGTTTTACAATGTTAAAGCTGTAAACTGTTTCGAAACATGCAATCTTAAAATTCTGAAGCAGGATTTATTCGATTTTGTTTTAAATATTTACATCTATAGTTACTTTATTTACGTAGAAAGTGAATTTTAGTATTTCTTCAATTTAATGACGTTTACTTGTTGCCAATTGAAGAATGAATTTTAACTTTTAATATTCATATTTGAAACTTATTACTAATGAAGGAAAACTCTTTTAAATTCAGTTAAGGATTGATGAAAGCAAATGATATATCAAGAAGTCAATTTGCTATGAAACTCTTACATTAACAAATTTAAATTTGCTTATGAAGTACACAGTATTGTTTACGAGATTACATTTTCTTACCAAGAGTAATATTCCCTCTGATATTCTTCAAATAGTGCAGTAAAAATGCATTTGCGTTTCCTGAATAAAGAAAACGGAATATTACAAATTACTGAAAAACTTTTACATTCACTTTTTAAAACCTTGCCCGAAATTGATTCCAAAATGCGATTTATATATAAAAAAGTTATTTCAGGCAGCGTTTCAATTCGTATGGAAACGAACTAAATGTATGGATGACATTCTGTAATGTAAATAAGAGCTCTCTAATTAATAATTCTCTCAGAACATCATTCACGTATGTAAATCGGAAAGGGTAAACATATGAATTTGGTGCATGCTCTTCAGCCCGGTATTACTGTATCTGCTAGCGCTCTATATCAGATGTTCTAGGATGCCAGCTTATATGTTATTGTGCATCAAAGATTACCCACTTTTTCTGGGCCACAGCTCTTTCTACAAGGAAAAAAATTGCAACCTGCTCTTCCATCATAATGAATTTTAGCAAACATTAAAATATTGTTGCATATTACCTACGCCTATTTTATTTGTTTATCTATCTATGAAGAGTCGAAAAGCAAAAATTAATTAAACCAACCATCAAATATAGTAAAATACTGCTTATAAAAAATTTTAAAAAGAACACAAAATCAATAAGAAATTTTAAAAAATAATTAGATGCTTGAGGTTGGTTGAATTTAAACAATTCTTTAACGAAGGGTTACAATTCCATTAAAATCAGTTGCAGATTGCCATGCTCAATGATGTGAAATCTTAGACATTAAATTAGCTATTACAGTGAATCTACGCTCAGCCAGATATAGTGAAGAAAAGCAATTAAAAATTTATGTAGTCTTGCCCACAATCCAGGGTAGAGAGTTGGTACACATTTTTGGAACACAAACTCTTAGTATACATTTTTGAATTTTACTGTTAGTTCTACGAGTTCTGCTAAACTTAATAATTCTGTTGTATCTTCATTTGGCAAAGTATATAAACCCAAGTCGCTGTATTCATATTTAAAATACACTGGTATCGTGTGCTAAAGTCAGCATGAAGAAAGTCCAAGTGCTGTCAGTATGCAAGTGAGTCTTCTTGTCTTGCAGATACTGCTAGTTGGTAATATTTTACTGCTGATAATGTTGGAACATGGCTATACACATCTCTATCTATATGTCGCTTGAAAACAAAGTAAGTTTTCCCACATAATCAGCTATGACATTTTTGTTTGAATTAAACCTAACTCATCACCTTGCAACTCTAAATTCACTTCATTAAATACACTCATGTCCATAAATTAAGGATAATTCGGAGTCACGCGGAAATCGAACTCTAAAATAAATATATCACGGTAAAATCACTACACGCATCTTCAAGAATCATATGCAAATTTCAGGAAGTAACCAGATGACGCCGATGGTACGTCACAATGACGAGAGTGTAAGAGAGTGATATAAGGAATACAGGCAAAGAAGTAAAATTGTTCGAAGGCGCTTTATAAGCATTTCAGTGCAATAACCGAATAGTTATGACACAAAGGACGCATTTGGATCATTTTTTACGTGGTAGAATTATCGGCCGTCTGGAATGTGGGCGTACCCAACTGGAAGTATCAGACGAACTTGGAATTGCCTAGAGTGTCATCTCCAGGCTTTAGCAACGATTCCAAGATGATGGTAATGTGAGTAGACGTTACAACATAGGTCGCCCCAGAGTTACAACGCCGAATTAGGACCGGTATTTCGCAGTTACTGCCAAAAGAAACAGGCGGAGCACAGCCTCAGACCTGTATCGTCAGCTCTCTTCAGCCACTGGTACGACATTTTCAAGGCAGACCCTGTATAGACGCTTAGGGCAGATTGGTCTATATGCTCGTAGACCTGTCAGATGCGTTCCACTTCCTGCAACTCACTGTCGCCTGCGGTTAGCCTGGAGTAGAGAGCATGCATTGTGGTCACCGCAACAGTGGGCTTGTGTGATGTTTTACGGCGAGTCCACGTTTAGCTTGCAGTCTGATTCTCGCCGGACTTTCATATGGAGAGCTCCAGATACCCGTTACCACCAAGAAAACATCATTGAACGACACCGTTACGGTGGTGCAGGAGTGCTCGTTTGGGTTGAATTATTCTGGGTTCCAGAACTTACCTGCATGTTCAAATTGGAACCATGACAATCCAAATCTATCGGGACGTCATTCTGGAACAACATGTACGTTTGTTTCGGGCGCCATGGGCGCACAATTTGTGTTTATGGATGAGAACGTTCGTCCTCACCGTGCAAACATTGTAAGCAATTGTTTTCAATCGGAGGATATCACCCGTATGAACTAGCCAGCATTCTCACCGGACTTGAATCCAGTAGAGCACGTGTGGGACATGCTTGGCCGACGAGTTGCAGCCGGTCAACCTCCTCCTACATATCTACCGGAACTTCGGAGAGCATTGCTTTTTGAGTGGTGTAATATCGCCCAAGATCAGATCGATAATTTGATACTCAGCATGCCTAGGCGTTGTACGCACTGTATTGCATCGTCTGGGAGACATACAATGTATTAACAATCATACCAACCATGTAATATTGGTTTTTTGTAAATAGGTTTTATTTTTGTAATTTGCTCCAGGGAGAAACAATCGCTAATTTTTTTAATAATATCAAACATATAGCATCTTTTTTTTGCTCTTTACCTTTTGTTTAATAAATAAGCTTTACAAATAAGTCAAATTTGTTTTGCTTCTAACTCTTCCTTTGCCTGATTTTGCATTATCCTTAATTTATGGACATGAATGTAGTTTAAACAGATCTGTCAAATAAATGATGTCATTTTTGTAAGTAATCAACTTTTTCGTCTCTCTTTTCAAGGAAGTCCTGTAAGGAATCAAATAGATTGAAAAAACTGTTCAGACAAATGCTTTTTTGAAAACCAACTAAGTTTTGTGTACAGCAGCAAATGCCTGTAATCTTCATCCTTTTCAAAACAAATTTGGCCAAATAACCTATGTATTGCTTCTAATCTCACTGATTGATCTAATATACGTAATGAAGCGACGTACGCAAACGGTCATTCAGAATTTTTGCAACCAGATGAGGGCAGATAAAACAATGTTTTACAATGCTACTTTTTTCAAATGTGCTATGAAACCCTTTTGTCGCCCCATCATTGTTGGACCCCACTCAATAGCAGTTGATAAAATATTAAGAACAGCAATTTCTTTCTCTTGAAGAAATGTATTCATGGTATTAATTACAAATATCGATTCTTTTCTTGTCTCGGTTTTCAAATTTAAAAATTAATAACCGTTGACAAATTATTTTTCTTCTGTTATGAATCGAATGTATGATAAGAGTAGTGTTTCATTATTTGGTACAGCTGACTCATCGAGCTGAATGAAAAATTTGCAAGTAATTGCATAATGATATTTCAACGTTTTTAGGCTTTTAATTAATTTTTTTTGCGCCGGATTATTAATCAAAAAATTATTCTGAGGATATTTTACGGCATCTTAAGATAAAAAACAGTTTTTATTACCTCTTTGGATGCTGGCGAATTTAATTCCTCGCCAACTGTCTGCCTCTATTTTGCGATTAACAACGAAATATTAGAGCCTCGTAGTTTATCATCTTGTTTGAAAGGTGATGCAAAAAAATTGTTACAACTTTGCTGCTTTAACTATTTCTTTTCCACTCCTCGAAAAATAGGATAAGTTTTTAATAAGCCCTTTTAATTTTTTGCCCTTTTTAATAAGTCTTTGCTCCCATGCTTTGTATTCAATTGTTTTTGTAGCCTAGGACGGCTCCAATTGGAAAAACGTTCCAGCAAATTAAACATATAAGGTAATAATTGGTTTGTAGGAGAGAACGTAAATCTATATATTAAATACTCAGTAATGTACTGCTGGCATTTCCTTTTAGATTCAGACATTCTGAAATGCAAAACTTTCAACGGTTAAAATTAGATAAATTAACTTTACGACAGATTTATAGACAGTTACAAAAATAATGGCTATATTGACTACTATAACCTTCACTCATGAATATGGATTATTGGCGAAGCACTCAAAAACAATGATATATTCTTCCAGATAGCCATGCCTTTACTGCACGCATCATCTTGTATGCATTTGCTTATTTATAAGATGCCGGTGCACTTGTTCTGAAAACGAGTCATTCTATATTTTTGTCGAAGAATGCTTCACTGCTTGAATTGCTTACCAACTTTCAAATATTTGTCACCGACAATTCTAAACCGAATTAGGTATACGTGTATCTAACGATGGTCTATTCACGCGATAACAATGAGACAAAAATTTTAGATAGCTAGATAAAATGCTTATTCCTGAAAGCAATAGGTATTTTTAAAGTGTTTTATTATATTGATTTCCTAAATGAGTAGGTACGCCTCGACCACCCCTGTTGACTGGCTTAACTCCCCTTATATGCCTTTAGACCCCTATCGCTCCCACGAAAGATTCCAACGCCCAATGAAGGGGTACACCCGCATTGGAATCTATGTCCTGTACCAAAGAATGAAAGTTGTGGTAAACCCAGTGGAGTCATTAGATATTTCATAGAAATTTGGTAATTTATACTAAATATTTAGAGACCCAAACGAAATTTTCATTGAGAATATACATATTTTTCTGTGACACAGAGTTAGTTTTTCATTTCTAAATGAAATTTCAATTTAATATATAATGCGCATAGCATTTATTCAGTAGCTTCAAAACCAATAAAAGTTTGAACAACATATAGTAGATGATGATATGTTTAGATAACACAAGCATTTAGTTACAAAATGAAGAAAGTATTTACTAACGCAAATATTCTTTCCATTGCATTTCATTTTAGCTAAAAATCGGAAAATCGATTGCATTAAAATTTTACAAATTTATAAAATAAATTATTCTCATATACTGGATCAGAAACTTGGTTTGAAATTTAGAAAAAAAGTTAAAGTATTTCAGTTCCTTCAGTCATAAAAAATTTTTAAAGAGCTCAGAGATTAAATTACAGTATAATACTAACTTGTGCTTACTGCTGCAATTATTTTTGATTTGGTTAAGCGCATCTGGCAATGACAAGAAATTTTTTTGAACCACGTTTGTGAATTTTATATTAATCATATTTGTTTGCTTTAGTTAAAAGGAATATCAGTCAGACAGCATGACGACACTGTTTTTTTTATCCAATAATGTCCTCATTTCATTTAATTTTCATTTAATTATGTTTTACTCCATGGATTGCTAAATATTTCGCAAATATTTCGAGCGCTTTTGTATTCCGGGAAATTTTCAGAATACAGCTAGAAAATGATGTACATGAACCGTGCATACGAGAATTTAATGCGACGAGTTTGAGTTGCAGGAGCGCAATCATCCGAAATAGAATACCATTTTCAGGCGAAACTGTGTCACAAAGAGATTAATTCAGAGGTGCCACATTCGAGCCGCAAATTAGCTTGTATTTAATAATAAATTAAGAGCTGCACAGCGACGAAATATGTTCATCACAAATTCTAGAATACCAAACTTTAATCAAAGCCGTATGTACACTTAAATTTCCTTTCTTTTCGTCAGATTTTGACAATAAATTTGGACTGTCTTTTGAACAACATGCTATAGCTGTAAATATTTTGAAAAACCTGAAGAAGCTTATTTATTGTCATATAAACCTTATATGTTAAGGTTGGTTTGGTTTGGCTTATGTGATAATGGCAAAGCCTCGAGTGCTATCTGCCTAAGGAGAGTGTTTTGGACTGTAGATACGAAATAACGAAACTAATTTTCTTTTAAAATAATCTTTTATTTTATTCGAAAATTAACCGCTCAATTAGCAGCCATTCAAAAATCCAAGCAACAAATTTCTCATCGAACAAGCTAATAAAAAAAGAAGTACAACAACAACCAAAAAAAAAAAAAAAAACTACATTGACGCATGCGCGTTACAAGATTCGTTGCTAGGCAACTAAGTAGAGGCGAAAGGTTTCGTATAGCAGACATTCAGGCGCCAACAGAGAGGGAAGCCTTCGAGACGGATTTTCTAAGGGGACTGACTTTATACACAATACACACTTATTTGTTAATAAGTTTGCTTACTGTGTAGCGTTGCGCGCCTCCAACTTGCACGCAACCAAGAGGTGACTGTGAAAACTGGATAAAAGACAGAGTCTTGTTAAGGGTTTAAGTCCCTTTTTATTCAATGTAATAAATTACAAGTGCGTGTCTTGACGCTCACAAACTGCGCCAACTCTGCGGTCAAATAAAAATAATAACCTGAAAAGAAATTAAAGACAAGACTCTAACTACGAGGCTCTCTAAAAGTAACTAACCTCACTGCGTTTTACAATACCGCTGCTAATTCAGCAAACTTGAAGATCACGTTGAACGATTAACAATACTTCCAGGCAAGCACACAGGCCGAAACGCGGGGTTCTTCAATTTCTGTCTAACTACCTCCGCGCTCGTGAAGTAAGAACAGCACACCTTGAACTCGTTTCCTCTCTATTTAACTCAGAATACTTCCGCTGATAATTTGAATCCTTGCGCGTTCTACTAAAATTTACATACTCTGGCATTGGCAGTTCCAGGGGAAAGAAAGGCTTGACAGGAAAGATAGTTTAAACTTAAAATAGATGTTAGTTAAAATAAATATAAACCCTACAACTGAAATATATAAGATTCGATTAAAATATTTTATTATAGAGATATCATTGGTTCCATTCTTAAACTATGAGTATGTATGTTTTTTTTATTTTTTTCACTTTCAATTAATAAGTTTTTTTTTTTATTTTTACACTATGTCAAAAGAAAGGAAGCGCATATTCTGTGAAATAAATATTTCTCACTGTGTTGCTGTTGCTACAAACCCTACCGCTCAAAACATAATCTAGATAAAATCCATGAATTTGTCGCATGAAGAGTAAAAATGTAGCTTATGTCATTCATCACGGCCTTAGGCACCAGATGACATAAGGAATCAGCTCAGTTCTAGCTCGATTTCGATGAAGCACATAACATGTTAATTTTTGTTTAGTTTATTATGGCATAGTACACTACAGCTTTCTTCCTAAGGCAAAGGATGCCTTCCTGGAGGACGTTCTATACGGGAAACTGGTTCGTATACACGTTACACATGGAGAAAAGCATGAAAACGCCCATGCAACCAGCCCATTCGACGGGATTCAAGCCCTACACCGAACTACTTATCGCTCTGCCGCTGGGTAGGGACAGCATACCACAGGAGATCCAAAGAATGTATTAAATTTTTTTGAGAAATCTATACGAAGGTATCTTTCATTTTTTCTCCTACCCTCAAATTCTCGCGAGGAATTTCGGCTTTTGACTTGGAGATTACTTGTAGCATGTGAGCACTTAAAATCCGAATGTTACGATGTCACCAATACACGCTCTACTATTACAAACACTCCATGCTTTCTCTGGGATTCGAACAAGGGGCCAGCGATATAGCGATATACCAGTCCGTTCCATTGACTGCAGTATAAATTATGTAGAAATCGTCTCACTTTTCTGAAAAACCAAACGTTTCTCTCGAAACAGATGTTGTAACTAATGCGGATTTGCACCATTAAAAAAAGCTCATAAAATAATTAAGTTTTAAGAATATAAACTTCTAGTAATATTATAGAACTTTTAAGCTTAAAAGAAGTCATTATAATTCTATTAATAAAACAAAATTACCTCAAAATATTTTTTTTATGTATTCGAAATCCATTTGAAATAAAAATTCGGACGCTTCAACTAGAAAATTTCGAAATTTATATTAACCTGAAATACAATACGTTTCCTCTGAATACTAAATTCTTATTATCTGCAGTAGTATTTCTTAATACTTCAAGAATTTGATGTAAAAAAAAAAGTAAGTTAGTGACCATAAAAATCTGATACCTTTTCAGCCATAAAATATGATATCTTTACAGATATCTATACACACAACTTAAACCTTAGTTTATGCGTCGTTACGACCAGACGTCAAACTTGATACCAGAAACCGTAAAGTTTCTTTAAAGTATACGAAAACGTTTTTTCTTATGTTCGACTGCAAGATAAAAGCAGGCATAATTTGAAACCTCAAAGGTTTAGGATAAATAACATCTATTATCTAACCTTTTTTTTTATTTCAACTGAAATTAAAGGAAACAACTGTATTCACTATTTAGTTAAAAGAATACTAAAAACACCACATATATAAACATAGATACGCAGGAATCGGTATATTTATTATTAATGACCAAATGAATTGGTTTAATAATTATTATTTATTTGTTCATCCTAATGAATAACTCTTATGAGAAAATTGGTTTTCGAACATTCTGAGATTCTGACAAAAAGGAATAACTATTTCACTCTTAGAAGCTCCTTAAGTAAGCATTCTCTTAGAAATAAAGTTTAATGAATTTTAACTCTAAAAATTTATTTTTATATAGTCTTTTAGCGGATCAAAATGATTGTATCTTATTAAAATCAAATCTATCTGAATTAATGGGGAGGATGGAGAAATTTCGTATCACACGTTTTGCGGATAAATGACCAGTGTAAAACCATCTTTGGTCAAAAGAAAGTATTAAAATTTTATTTAAATGCACTATAGTGTAAACGGTTGTATTAAAGTACTGTAGGCATAATAACATGCAGATTACCTTAACTTTCCTTGAGCTATCCGCATGAATTGATAAATTTCTAAACGCTGAACCGGCGTAATTGCTGATATAAACACCACACTAGCCTCACACTACTTTTACTATGAAAAAAAGGATAGGCGGAAATATGAAGTATGAATACATTTACACACCTGTATTAAAAGTGGTACTTATACATACTTATATTAACATACTTGCTTGTTTTGGGATATCAGAATTTTTGGTGTGATTTTTATCAGCAACTTCGTCGCTTCATCATTATGTAATTTATCTGTTGATGCGGACATTTCAAGGAAACGCAAAACAATAAACTAATTCTTCTTTTTACTGTACCTACGTTATTGCAATACAACCGTTTAAGAAATAGAGTATTTAAACAAAATTTTAATATGGAGCCAATCTAATTGTTAAAAATTTCCCTTTAAGATATTTTCGTTCCATTCCCATAAAAGAAATAATATATATCTGAAACAAAATTTTCATTTTATTGCGAGTGTCAAACTATTGAACCAATGTTCCACGGATATAGGACCTACCAGCGGCCGAGCGGCAAAGTCGCTGAACACTGGTAGTTCCGTCCGAGGTTCGAATCCCGCGAACGGGCTGGCTGCATGGGTGTTTTCGTGGTTTTCCCCATGTGTAACGTGTATACGAGCCAGTTTCCCTTAGAAAATCCTCCACGAAGGCATCATTTTCCTTAGGCAGATAGCCCTAGTGTGCTTTGCCATAATTAAATACCCCACCATGGATATAGATGGGAAATTAATAGCACTGGTATTTTTATATATTTCAGGATGCGTTTACCTATAAAGCCTTTGAGGTAAGATGAAAAGTACTGCTTGTCATTATTTTTTCATGCCGAAACGGTACAAATACAAATTGCGTTCATTATGCGATTTCAGTTGCAGTTAGTATGTTTTTACGCGCAAAAAGCTATATACTGTTAATCGGGAATAATTTGACGCAGTTGATTATTGTTGGAGTAAGTGAAAATATCGATTAATATATATTTTTATTTGAAGCAAAACGTATTATGGAATGAACCCCATAATGCATAAGAATAGCGAAAACTTTATAGAAAAACGAAGATGGAGTGATTAAATGAATAATCCCAGGTAATAATAACACATATACATGATACTGATAATGAAATAAAAGTGATGATAATGGAATATTATCAAGAAGTCGAGAGTGTGACGTAAGTGACTAGTAAGTGACGACGACAGCGAACTGTGTAGACGCACACTCGTAATCGCGACTGGAAAAAATACATAATATGCTTAAAATAAAGGAATATGTGGAAGCACGTGGTGTAAATACTTTTGTTTTGCGGAACTGGTGCTAATTCAATGTCATACGAGGGTTTTAAAGTATATGAATATAGAATTTCGGCAATGTTATCAACATAAGCTATTAGCTAATCGACAATGTTAAATCTAAATAATCGAATAAAGAAAGATAATTTTTCCAACAAGAAAATTAATGCAGAATGATTTCACAAAACTCCTGATGAAATAAAAATATATTTCTCGCCTTAAATTATTAAGTCACAAATAAAAAACAGATATAAAAATATACTAAACGAAAATTCTAAGAATATACATCTCATAATTTTTCGAATCTCTCAGAAAGGTTCCTAGGTTTTACTTCCCCAGAATTTGTAGATAATGAAAAAACAGACAATAATGATAAATTGATAATGATTCGAAATATTAAAAATTATTTTAATGATAATTTTCTATTTATTTATTTTTGTCATTTTATGCTCCAATATGATATTTATTTACAAAATATATAAATGATAAAACCAAATATGATTTCATTATAACAATCTGTGTAACAAAACGACTAATAAAAATTAAATGTTTCTCTTATGCACAACTTTCAAAATTAAATCTTACTACAGAGAATGAAACCATACAAACTCCTGTAACCATGCAATAAACATTCTATACAATACTCCATAAATAACTTAAAATTTCATATTCTGAAATTTCTAACTTCAATAATTTTCTTTTGGAATGCTAACAATGTTATCAATACATTTACTTAAAGAGTTGCTAAAATTCACTTATCAGGTACTGGAAAAAAACGTTAAATTATTTATAGTAGTCTTTGCTGCTATTGAATTTGTTGTTCATGGATTCTTTTAGAACAGCTTAAAGCATTAATTGTGATAGTTCACTATTCAAAATCGGCACTCGGAAATATTATCTGGGTCTAAAATATTTCATTCCTATTTTTTCATATAATATATTGATCTCTTTACCTATTGCAAAATATATATTCATCCTTAAATAACTTTAAGTTCTACTTATCTATCTTCTGAAGTATATATAGAAACCACACAGTAGAAGGGTTAAAAGTATCCTTTATTAAACTCTTTAAAATTCACAATGCGTCGACTTGATGCTAACACACTACGTCTCACTCGGGCGAACTCAAATAGCAAGAACTAAACTAAAATTCGAAGATATTAATAAGCAGTAGAAATTATTCTACAAGGCTCAGATACTCCTGTTACTTAGAACCACGTCGAAATTCAGTGGCAGCAAAGTTCAATGGAACCTCGAGATACGAGCACCTCTATGTACGAGAAATTCGAGATAAAAGGAAAGTATGAGCGAAACATTCGAAACATAAAATACGAGCACTGACTCGAGTAACGAGCAGTGAGCCAGCGTTGATATGCGTGGCGCTATTTCCCGATCTGGCTCGACTCGGAGTCAGATCACTCAGTGTTCTTTGATCTAAGTGCTAGTCAGCTTGTGAATAAATCGTTTTTTACATTTAGCGTGAAAATAATTATTTTACGATGCCTGCCAAGAAGCTTGTTGCCTCAGATAGTGCTGCAAATAAAAAGAATGAAGCCATGGGCCGTTGAAATTAAGGAAGAAATCATAGATAAACATAAGCGTGGTGTAAGAGTGATGGAATTGGCGAAGACTAATGGCCGTTCGACATCAACGATCTGCACTATTCTGAAGAAGAAAAATATATTAAGAAACTTGATGTGGCCAGAGGAGTTACCGTTACTTCCAAGCACCGTCTAAAACTCCTAGAAGATGTTGAGAAGTTGTTGTTTGTGTGGATTAACGAGAAGCAGTTAAAAGGCGATTCGGTGTCGGAAGCTATCATAAAGGTAAACTAGAGTTATATTATTTACCAGTGTTATTTATTAGAAAAATTGATTTTTATGTTGATAAATTTTGGGGATGCAGAACGGATTAACTGGATTCCCATTATTTTCAATGGGGAAGTTTGTTTCTAGATACGAGAAATTCGCTATACGAGCTCAGTGTTGGGATGAATTAAACTTGTATTTTGAGGTTCTATTGTAATAGCTGTCACGTCATGTTAACCAGCAATAAATGCAGAAATAGAAGCTCACGCTACAAAAATACAGCGCTCAAATTCTCTAACTTTCCCTTCTCGAACTTAGTATTTAAACCTTTTTTCCTCAAGGTAGAATTTGCATTACTTCACGCGCGATACCAAATTTAAATATTCTGCCATTTACAATTAGGGGAATGAAGGCTTATAGGAAAAAACGTAAGCTAAATTGATTATTTAAAATAAAAATAAATCTCTACTAAGTGATGTATAAAATAATGAAGTATATTAATGTTTGTTTTTTACTTTTAATCATCTTACAGACACATCCTTCCCGACAGCTCAGGGGAAGACTATGCTAAGATCTATTGCTTGATCATCGCAAACGGACAATGCACTGTTAAATTACATTCTGATTTTGGCGTGTGAATTTTGAGTTTTGGAGTTCAAGCTTTTATTTTGTACAATCATACACCCATAGTCTCCATTTCAAATATTTGTTCACCTCAAAATGCTGTATTCTAAAGGACTCAAATAGTCTCTTGCTTAGACTCTCAGCTGCAAATAATACAGATATATAACAATCTATTTTGTCATTAAGGTCTACAAAGGGTTAATATAGGTATTTTTATAGGGAAAGTGAAGCATATCTATCTAAAATTATAAGATTTATGACACTAGTATTAAATATGAACCCTGATTCATGCTCAGTTTTCTCTCATTAACATTAAATCAAGTTTCGGTTTAACAAAGTGTATTAGGAAGGTTTTACGTGCGGCTAATGTATTCGCTGGATTTGTCGAAGGCATGGCTTTTGTAAAATTACAAAATCAATTACGTTGAATGCCCTCATGTAGGTACCATGAATTAGTATGCAGAATGCGTAATATCCATCTGCGTAAATCTAGCATTCAATGATGGCTTTTTTTTTTCATTCTTCTTTAAATTCAAAATGAATCAGCTTTTCAGATGCTGTATGGCTTATAGCTTATTTTCAGTGGTTCTGGTTATTTTTGATTCCCTACCTCACACGCACGCACTGTTTCTTAATTACGAAAATGTGTTCCTTCTCATGATTCTGGACTTTTTATATTGAAGGATTGCTTATATTCTACTTCAACATATATTCAGGTGCAAAAGATTAACCATACACCTCATCCTTGAAAACCTAGTTTTTGTCATGTATAATTTTAAGGCGCTTGTTTTAGGAATATAATAATTAGTTATTGCTACAGCGTCTTTTTTAATTTTAGCATATACCCCTCGAACCCATTTTATTCCTTTCTAAAAGTCATCAGAATTTCGGTACTTAATACTTTATATGGATATTATTATTTGTGCATGACATTGTGCAGGAAAAGTGTTTCTGAACTGCTCAAAGTAACTCCAACTTTCAATCTAAGCTAATAATTTCTGTTAGGCATCAGCATTCTTAGGCAAATCTCACCGTCATTATAACTGCAGAATTCTAGCCCAAGCGTTTGGACGTCCAAAGAATTAAATTCAGTAAAATTTACATTTTAACACGTTTTGGTAAAATGGTTCAGAATTTTCCATTTCAATGTAGCATACAATGCGCAAACAATATGACGTTCGACAATACTTAAGTATTGACCGAATTAGTGACTTCATAAAATATGCATTACATTAGTTGTTCTCGAATCCAAGATGTGAAACATGTCTGATAATTAAAATAAATTAAATTTTTTTGAATCAAATTTCTTCAAATTCACAAAAGAACTTTAATTGAACTAATACTGCAGATAATTTTGTTGTTTTCGTTATTACTCATATAGGACAGTTTAACATGTCCTTCGTTAGGAGGACATAAAGCTATTACTTAGTAGTGTGAACACTACGTATTTAAAGTCTAGTTCTAGTGCAACTGATTGCAATTAGTCCATTATTCTCATTTACGCGACACTTGATCAATAGAACTGAATCCTTGGAAATTTTAATGAGTTGGACTTTTATCTCCTTCAGCTGAATGTTAATGCTGCTTCATTCATTGCACCAAATTACGTTAGTATTTGGCACTTGAAAAGGCTACGCCAGAAAGTGAAAAGATTCTTAAAATCATCTCAGGCTTGACATGATGACTTGTAGGATCTCCAAATTCACTCCAGAACCAGAAATGATAACTGATTCTTTTCTTGAGTCTGCAGTATGTGCGGCAGTCTGTTTAGCTAATATATATGTTGGTATGCGGATGTAGTTCCCTCTTAATATTTGTACTCTTAAAATCGAAATGAGGATTCTAATTATGCGCAGTACCAGTATAAACTAGAAAGTTTCACTTAATTTACGTGTCTTTGGCTACTAGAAACTATAGGCAAGTGTCTAGCGACTATTCGCTGGTCTTCTTACAACTATAAAATACAAGTCCAAAGAAGGGTTAAAATACCCTTTTATTCCCTCAAATATAAACAGATGGCCCTTCTCGGGCTTATAGGAAAGCTTTAACTGAGCATAGAAAATAAGAAACTAATTCTAACTAGCTAAAACTTAGCCGAAGCTGTACAAGGATAACTAAGCGACTTGGCTTTTATCAAGCCACAGCGGCGAATACTAACAGACGCATAAGACTATGGCCGTACGTAGTAAGATATGCTTAAAGTAGCAACGTAGCCCGAAGGCAGAACACGCTCTACTGAGAACTTCTGATCTCTTCTACGAAAGTGACTGAACTTCCCATTAAATACTGGTTCTACTTCATTTACATAAAATGCGATACAGAACTCTCCTTCTAGCACAGAGTTGTGAAAACAAGCATTTGAAGGAAAGGGTTACAAAATTAAAAATAGCTATTAGAAAATTAAAATATTCACTACAAAATAAACAAAAAAAATACAGCATTAATATGATTAAAGATAAGATATTAGCATAGCTGTGTAACCCATCCTACTAAATGCTAATACACATAAGCCTTTGATAAAGGTTAACTCCAATCTTCATTTATCTTTCTTAATTCCAGCTAATTTTTATGTTCGATTTATTTATTTGTTCATTTATATAGAATTTTAGTTTAGCAACTGCACAGCACTAAAGTTCTAATCAACTTCATCATATATTCTGTTTGATTCATTTGTTTTGATAATTCGCATTTCTCTTAAAGGAAACCTGGGATTGAATTATTTGATAATAATAAAGCACAACAGGGCCATCCATAATGACCCAAACAAGGAAACAAAATTTGGGATGACTAGCTCGCATTTATGTTTCTCATTAAAAATAATGGACAATTCATGCAGCTAAGTGGTTGAACCGCTACGGAAAATAAATTTTAGGATCAATTACCAGTGCTCAGCATCTCACCAATGGTCAGCCAAAAGATTCGTTAAAAAACATATTCTAGAATTTACTATAGCTAACTGTTAAATTTGTTACCATTTTCCTCTCCATAAAATAGTACTGTACTTATAGATATGACATCATATTGTATTTCTAGAAAACCATCCTCAGATAAATACCACCATAGATGAAAGTATTTATTGAATGATGGAATTAGAAAGATACTGTCGTAAATTTAGATCAAAGATTGAAAGAAAGCAGCTACAAAAGTACCGGGTGAGTTCAAAAATGTGATTTAAAACTAAGTCAATACAAAAACGGTCAGTAGAAAATTTATGGTGAATTGCAAATATTCATGGTGGGAGAAGAGAGTGGTATAGCATTCATAACTAGCCCCTTGATGATAAACCAGTCTTCATAATTTTTACAACTTATGACCCTGTTTATATGTGAAGAACATCGATTTATACTTTCGATCTGAATTGCAGAAGAGTTTGTCTTGTTTCGGACAATCATAATGCGGTACTTTCCGACTCAATTATAATCCTGCAAGATCATATTGCTTGGAAGCGATTAAATAAAAAATTGGAGTGTCTATGTCCTTCATGTGATGCAAATATTATCTTCTGTAAGGAATGCCAAAGATGAAAAAGATTACATTTAAGCATTACATGTTATCCAATCTGCGCGTGCCAGTGTGGCGTTTTGGGAAAGCCAACAAGGGTCCTTACCTTTCATAGCCTCTTCAATTGTATAACCACAGTTGTAGAGCCCCTATTATAGATCCAACAACTCTCCTGCTCCATAATATTTACAGGAATTTGAGCACCTTTTCCACGAATTATAAATTCCACTCCCTGAATTCAGGCAGTTTCTGTATTTAAAAATATCGCTCTTAGTAAGGAATTAATACTTTTGCCAGATATTTCTACACTTTTGTCAAATACTATTAATTTATGAAATAAAATTCGATACATTTTATGCCAACTTCTGCTTCTTAAAAGAAAAAAGAAAGTAAAGCGGGTTTTTAAATCGTATAGCAAACGTAAATCGTATGCCTAACGAAATCAGATTATGGTCATGTTAGTACGACGTCGTAAATTCTTCTGCTTTTCAGCCCATTTGCATCGTATTTATCATCAAAATAGCTATATGAGTCTAGATTAATCTTAGCTTCACAAATGAAAGTATACTCCCGTTCCTAATTACGGGATAATTACGGTTCCTAATTACGGTTCCTAATTAAGTTAAATGAATATTTTATGTAAAATAAGGAAGAAACCTGTCAATCTTTTACATTAAATTATTATTTTATATCTACCAATCATATATTGTGTTTCTCAGTTAGCTGCCTTGGAAGTACGAATTGATTAACAAAATCAATTTGTAATAAGAAACAGTCCAATTACATCCAGTACACATTCTGTTTCTGTAGTGCACATTCTGTTTCTCAAAATTATTACTATAAAGTACGAATATAAGTATTAAAAGTTACATTTCATTTTACTTAAGAAGAAAGGAATAAGTACTTACATTTTCCCAAGAAGAATTTGAAGTACCATCTAGTTTGATATTCTGGATTTTCCAACACAGGCGTGCTTGGAGACCCATAAACCTATAAAATTAACAAGTGAAATTTATTTCGAAATCAGAAGTAAATATTAAAAATCATGAGAAATCACGTAGAAAATATTCAAAATCATGAATTAGATATATGTTATACGGTGAAATCACTGTTAACCTTTAATTAACTTCTCTTGTAGATTAATTATACTTCTTAATAAACTGATCTTATAGATTATAAAACATTATGAATTTGGACTAAAAACTAGAACATTATTACAATTTCTCAACTTTAAGCTAGAACACCATGTGTAAGAGGAAAAATATCTAAATATAAATTGTTATTTAAATCAGCCATGCTTAATTTAATGCTTAATTTAAATCTGGGCATTTTACTTTCCTTTTCTATAAATATCAGTAACGTTTTTCTGAATTCGGTCATTTTTAGAATAATCGATGTCGCATGACTCTCATATAACGTTATTGAAACCGAAACTAATTAATTCTGAATTAAGATTTGGGCACTTGCTTTCTGCAAGTAGGCCTAGACAGAATGCTGCTTGCTGCTTCCCTTCTAATCGGAAAGTTATCCAAAATATAAAATGTTTAAAATACGTGGCACTCACCAATAGACTGCCATGTATTTGTGGCCGCAGTATGTTTAACTCCAATAAAATAAATGTGATTTAAATCTACTGCGACTGCGTCTTATTGCATCTATTCTATATAACTTCCCAAGTTCCTAATTCATTATTGAACATCTTAGTATCTAGTATGCAATGAACATTTTTACGTCATTATGTCTAAGACTCTTTCATTACACATACACATACATACATAACTGTTATAAGGGAAAGAAAATAAGTAAAATTCTTAAATTTCATGGCCTCAAATGCTGCTAACAAACAAAATTGGAGAAAGTTAACAAATTTGTAATTTTTATATCTTCTATGATTAGCAACGCAGACAGAAAAGAACAAAATGAAACAAGAAATATATTTAATTAATGACAGCTGCAAAATGAAAGGATTGGAATCATCACCTAAAATTGTAGCTCTTCTTCAGAAAGCATACAATAATATTACATAATTTACCAAGTTTCCAATTTTATTTCTATAAGAATTAAAAATAAATTGAAGAATGTAAAAATGGAGGCCAATAATTAACAATTAAGAGGTGAAATCTTTCTGGGAAAATATCCGTCACTAGGCGACCAGGGCAACAAAATGCTTCAACAAAGTTCTCAATGAAAGTACAAAATAAACTATATAAAGCTTAAAAACAAAAGTAAATTTTATTTTGGAAAACAAACATCTTTGTATGAAAAAATACATGCTGACTTTGAAACTCATGTTACATTAACCAAAACAGTCTTAAAAACGCTAATTTAATTTTTGATATAAGTATAGAAGGCAGCCCAATCCAAAGAACGCTAAAATGGCGGCAGTCGAGAGAACAATGTTGTTTAATATAGCCAAAAGAGTTTTATCAAATTGAATTTAGAAAAATAACAATAAAGTCTATGCAGAGCATTAAAATACCAATAATATCCTATTGATGGCCAATGTAATAATACGGAAAACATTGAGTAATATATGCTGGTTTTTTAAACTTAAATGAAATTATCCATCTATGTTACAAATCTTTTTATGTTACACACATTTTTATGTTACACACATATATACATTATATGTTATACATTATATACATTATACATTATACATTATATACATTATACATTATACATTATATATACATTATACATTATATACATATTATGGCACGGAGGGATTACCCGCTACGTTTGACAAAGCTCTATTCAAACTTAAAAACTGATTTATTAACTTCAGAAACTATTCATTGATGATCCCCACATATATATAAAGAATTAAGGCTGTGAATGACCATCAGCGTCGAATAACGTTCCATAGATTTTAAATACACGAATTCCACCCGCAACAAAAAATTAATAACTGAGTATATAAGAAAGGAAGAAGGTACATTTCATTTTCCAGTATTGAAATACATTTTTTAATAATTAACAAATAAATCCAATTTTTCTTAAAATATCGTATAGAATTATCACGTATACAATAACGTTTGGAATTTTGAAATCATGCAACTAATTTTATAAAAAAAAGTATATAGAACTAGTTTTTTATTATGCATTTAGTTATTTATTAATCTAAACAGTTTCTGGATTTAAAAGTTAAAATGAAATGTATTAAACTATTTTTACTATAAAAAGAAGAATGCGTTTATCGAATTTCTTCTGAGTTAATTAGCTGTTATTACATGTCAATTAAGAGTGGTAAAAATTTACGCTAGTAAATTGGCACATATTTCGCCGTAAGAAAAGCGGGAATTAAACGAAAAAATCAAAACTTGCATATTTCAAAGTAATGAAGGATTAATAGCCCAATTAAAGTTTCGCAGGTGTCCTCCGCTTACCAAAAGCATTCTGATAAAAACGTATTAAGCCAAAAAGTAGCAAAAAGCGAAAGCAATTACGATTAATTTAAACAGGAAATAATTCAGCATTCCTTGATCTTCAAAAATAAATACAATAAATTAAAAGCACAAAATACTATCAAATAACGCATTAAACCTCAATTAATAAGCAAAACAAAATTATAATAAATTTATAAGCCGCGTAAACAGATATACTTAGCGCAGTATCACCGATTAAAAAAAAAAACGAATACAGTATGCGCTAATGGTAGATTCAGTAATAGATGATGCAAAACAGTATAAGGTAAGAGGAAAAGATAATCATTGTTTATATCTGTCAGTCTCTCCCTTTCAAATGGAGTATGCGCTAATGGTAGATTCAGTAATAGATGATGCAAAACAGTATAAGGTAAGAGGAAAAGATAATCATTGTTTATATCTGTCAGTCTCTCCCTTTCAAATGGCCGGATACTTGTTTTTTTCGCGTTTGTACACTCAGCTTCCATTGACCAAAATAATTCAAAGGATGACTCCGGTAGGCAATTACGCCAATAATCTCCCTCCCTTAAGTTAGAAAGTTGAGATTTATCTTCTTTGGCTGATATGAAAAGTTTCACATACGACAGGATGCTTCATTGCTCATTAGAATGATTTTGCAATTATTCCTTTTAAATCCAGGCAAAAGTACAGATAAAAACATATTTAAACATCGTGCTCATTTTTAATGCTGCTTTCACTTGTTTCAAATGGTCAGACATGCAAATCAATCCGTTCGTCGAAAATGAGACGTAATCATAGGTTATTTATTTGTCTCATCACTGAGAAAGTTATCCAAGGTGAAAATACGGGGTGACCGAATTTTACGCGCCCAAGGGAAGTTCGATTCCATTTCTTATACAGAACCTCTCGGACGACGGATCCACTCTTACCCCCATTTCCATCAAATATCTCGAGAGGATTTTTGGTTCATCAGTATTTTAAGTGCTGCTATCCCACACAGACACTATACCTTTAGAAAAGTCGAAGCCTCATTAAGTAGTCGAACTCAGAAAATTGATACATCAACTATCAGCACTAACTACTGTACCGATTAGAACGGCTGTTCATTGATAATTAACATGACTCTTTTTTTAAACATGAAGATGAAAAGCCAAATAATATTTCATATATAAGCAAACTTTTGTAGCTCTAGAGGTTATAAGATTAGATCTGCTTATCTTAGGTAGCATACAATTAGACCAGAATTCTAAAGACAACTTGTGAATTTTCACTATTTCTTATAAATACAACAGAGAGAGGAAAAGCGTATAAAGGACCCTTTTATTCATCCAAATAAAGTATAACAGACGGTCTTAACTTATGCTTAGCTTTGGCTTTAAATCAAAGATAATGAATGGGCTAAAATTAATGAAATTTAAGTATAGCCTAACGGCTCAATAGTATAATAGCGTGCAAGCTAGCTCTGATCGAAGTCGGCGTCGCGCGAGCTAGAGATCTACATTCTGGCAGGGAAATGAAAACGAGGCTTGATATAAAAGTAAATTGCTATAAAATAACTGATTAGAAATTTAAATGATACTTTGTAAGTTATCTGTGTATAACGTTTTAAATCCCAATTTTAAACTACACTTATTTTCTAGAGAAACGATACTTCCTTTACTTAAAAGTTTTCCAATGCTATTTTTTGGATTAAATTTTCACAAGTTTACATTCGAAGAATATAGAAAAATAATCATGTTGTAAGCAAATGTAATTTTTCTTTTCCAGTAGACGGAAATGTTCAGACCATGTAAATTCTTTCTAGTGTGTCTTCATATAAATTCTGCGGGGACAGTGGCCTAAGATAATAAAAGATAAGCCTATAAAAAGCACATCGGATAAGTAAAGTTATTATTTTAAAAATGCGTTACTGATATTACTGATATAAAATGGATGAACTAGTTTTCCACGTTACAAATGCTTTTCGTGCAAGTAACATACTAGTTTTCAGCCTCCCAATGATTAGGTTCTCATACATAAAGGAAGGAAAAATTCTTGATTTTTAAAAAGAGCTTCTGATTTTTTTCGAGTTTTGCAAAAGAATCGTAATTTCTTCTTGAAACGATTGTGATACACAAATCGTTGACCCAAAGAAATCCTTTTTTTGAAGTTCACTCTTGTACGGATTGTCTTAAAATTTTATTAGCAGTATGGTACTTTCTTATATAAAAATGTTAAAATAGCAACACAAATATCTTCAAAACCACATGTCCGCAAAATATGCCCCCGCATCAAAAGTATGTGAAAACATTTTCCAACCAAATTAAGAATAATACATAGTAAAAATTGGCAAACTTCAAATTTTTTATGGACCCCCAAAAGGATGTCAATGAGGGAATATTATTTCCCATAGTTGAATTAGTGAATACGGAAATCTCCTTACAGTGAAAATTGTCTAAGATATCTCTTACTAATTCATTAAACTATCAATGAAACTATCAAATTCTATCAAAGCGCTCATGATACGCTTGTCGTCGCAAAAGGCTTGAGCACCTTGCAGGTGACAGTGCGATTTTGCCCAGTTTCACCCTCCCCAATTTGATCCAGAACAGCCCGGGGGAGGTGTCTGATGGTCTTCCGCCCACCGGCGGCCGAGCGGTAAAGTCGCTGAAAACTGGTAGTTCCGTCCGAGGTTCGAATCCCGCGAACGAGCTCGCTGCATGGGTGTTTTCGTTGTTTTCCCCATGTGCAACGTGTGTACGAGCCAGTTTCCCTTAGAAAGTCCTCCACGAAGGCATCCCTTCCCTTAGGCAGATAGCCCTAGTGTTCTTTGCCATGATTAAATACACCGAGAGTCCCCCACCCCTCTCCCCCTTTACCAAACCACACGAGAGGACTTTCGGCTGCCCGCATATTTAGAGTGCCGCCATGCCGCACTGACATACAAACATCCATGCCTCCTCCGGAATTCGAGACCGGGCCTCTCCGCACGGCAGTTATATAGGTTGGGAGGCAAAATTGGTGTAAATATCCGTATCGTAAGGTAAAATTAAGTAAATACATTTTTATTTAAATGTTGAGGAATAAGCGACAAATTTTTCTAGAATAATTTTTAAATGTCAAGAATATCGCTCCTATAATCTATGAAAGAAAGAAAGAACAAAATAGCATCAGCTTATAACCAGACTAAAGTACGAAAAAATATCTAAATGCATTGAATGCTACTAATAAATTTTATTATGCCCAAGAAAAAATTAGCAACAAATAAAAAGTTCACATATGAACGATTATTGAATTTCAGATAAATAAAGATAGTCTTAAGAAAAAGTAAAACACCTAAAAAGAATAAGATTAAACTTTATCTCTCTTGAAGTTGCTTTGAATTAAAAAGAGCTAATACGCCCACAAAGTTTTGTGCTGTAGGCAGTTCTCAAACAGAATGATTTATCTCATAATCCTCTGAAAACAAGAATTCAACTCTTTTTAATGACAAGAGCATTTTGAATCAGCGAGATTATCAAGATTTAAATTCATTTCTGCAACTACCCAGATAAGCTCTGATCAAATAACAGAAGTTTCACTTGATTAAAAAAGACAGATGTTCTTAAATTAGTGGGTTGCTAAGAAAGTTCTAGCCATTTATTGACATGCGAGAGATCCCCTTAACATGACGATCTTGAGTTTTTTATGTGTTTTGTATACAGTGACCCCTTTTCAAGGAAGAAGCAACGAATTCTGCATCAAAAGAGTTTATTTGATTGTAACGGAATTTCGTATACCTTTCGTCTGACATGCAAATGAATAAATTTTCGCCGATCGTAAATAAATAGTTGGAATTATAAAGCAATTCAACTAAACATCTGGCTGTTAAATATAGGAAAATAAATTACAATGCCACAGCATCCAGCTGAGAAGTAAAACAACATTCGGATGACGAACAAAATAATATATATAAGATATATTTCATTTGATTTTGATTCTATCTACCCAAGCCAACTGCTTCGCAAACGTGTTCGTGTTGTTTACTCAAACGGACCTTCACTATCGTTTGAGAGAGAAAGTGCAAAATTTCTGGTAGCTTGACATCTGCGTTGGAGAGATAATGCTTTTTGACGATGCTGCCAGGAAAGGCTGAGATACGGTTCGAAATTTTAACCAGGACATCAATGACTGCAAAAGCCTTTGATAAGCGATTCTGAGAATTCCAGTAGGCGACTTTAAATCTTTTCTACCCACATGACGGCCATTGCCCAGACAACCCATAGACAATGTCGTCTGTGTGGGCATGGTGTCGAGCTCATTCTACCTGAAATCGCACAGATCAGAGTAGCAATATCTTCAGAGATGAGATACGACGACTAGAGAAAACATGTTTGGCCATCCAGGACAGCGACGGAATACTAGCCTAACGGTCGCAAATCACACAACCCGGCAGCAGAGAGTTACAGTTTAGTGTGCCATTTCATTTGATTAATTGGGTCTTAATGTCATCTGTGACACCTTTACAAAGCGGCGGCTTATGTGCTATTTCCCTTGTGAATTTCTTCCTTTCGAAGCACATTTCTACTGATTCTTTGTGCCTGTCAAACACGTTTCTGGTCAGCTAGATTGTCAGATCTCTCCTCAATGGAGCATGTTTAAAGTCTGATAACAGTTATCTTAAACCGTCTTATGAGATATTGAAATAGCTCGACAAATGAAGAACGTTTGGTAAGAAATCTTGCAGGATGTCGTCGGCCCACTCTACTAATGTTATAATGTCAAGCCCGAGAACAACTTGCGTAAGACCTAGAGGTAGTCCAATGTCTTCTTTATTAGAAATTATAAGAGGAATGGAAGGATATTATGCTCGTGAGATGAATGCTGGAATTCTTCTTAACATTAAACTCTTTAATGAAAGTGAAAATGAACAAGGAAAATCAGCCGTCCTGATATACTGCATATGTTGAACATATCTGAAACCACAGCAGAGGACAGAGAGTAAAGAACTTATTTGTAAACATGCTAACCTTCAGGTGAAATAGAAACAGATAAAGAACAGAAGATATCTCAACCTTCATCATTTGTGATGAAATTTAAACTTAGCTGGATAGTTGAAAAAAAAAGTGTTCAAATAATAGGACTGATGTCAGAGGAATACATCTGCCAATAACTTGCTCCAATATATCCAGGTACAACATACAACAAAGTATCTAAAGAAGCTGAAAAATAGATATGGAAGAAAATAATGTCGAAATAATAATATAATAACGTCAAAATAATAAATATAATTAAAAAATAGAGCATAAATGTAGCAGAATGACCTTTGTATAAGTGCTTCGTAGTTTGTGTTTAGGTGTATGACAGTCGTTCAAAATATTTCTAGAAATGCTATAAAATAAATGATTTAAATAATAATAATTATAAATTTAATAAAATTTTATAAATAATAAATTTAAAATTTAATAAATTCATTTAAATTGAGTAAAAAGCGCAGGAAATAGGTTGTCGAGGAAGTTTTATTTTTATTTTTTAACAACACCTTGTAAAATATAATTTTAC
This sequence comes from Stegodyphus dumicola, assembly GCF_044657685.1. Taxonomy (NCBI): domain Eukaryota; kingdom Metazoa; phylum Arthropoda; class Arachnida; order Araneae; family Eresidae; genus Stegodyphus; species Stegodyphus dumicola. The sequence goes on along the minus strand of NC_140772.1, from coordinate 81,307,193 downwards.
ATGTTTATATTACCATTAAATTAGTGCAATGGTAATGGTGTTTAGTATAATATTTGCTACAGCCCATCTAATGTCATCAAAGCAGTCGTTGGCAAATGTGAACACATTAATCGACGTCTGTTATATATAAGTACAGTCATATTAAACTCATCTTTTGATCATCAGTTCCGATTTCCGTTGATCATCAGTTCCTGTTAGTAATTACGGCATCATGTTGAAAAACACATCAAAGCATCATGTTAGAAAGCATGTTAAAAATACAAACCGATTCCTTCAAAGAAACTCAAGATCTCATAGAGTTTGAGCTATTTCCCAATAAGATGTCATATTAAGACGCTTTGATGTATCTGTCGCATATCACAAGTGTTAACCCTTAAACACAGAGATGGACACTATATGACTGCGCCAATATTTTAGAACTGCGGAACTGATTATAAGTTATACAGCTTTTCTTTTCCTTTTCAGTACTTTCAAGCTAACATAAAATATAACTGTTCCTAAATTCTAATTAAACTCATTAATTTTTTTAAATATTTTTTAAAACTGAGCCGCGATCATATAGACCTCACCTCTGCGTTTACGTTACATTTTTCTGGCATGAGGGGAAGATGGCTTTATTACTTACTTGAATGTCGAACTTGTACAAGAACTTAACTCTAGAGGTTTCACATTACGTCGGTACTATGAAAAAAATACGTTACCTATCTATGTTTCAGCCTCAAGAATCCGATATGAAATGAAAGTGCTAAGAGAATTTATGAAATTGTGTTGAAAACGCTTAAAATAATGTGATGCAGTTTTTTAATATTCTTTACATATTATATTTATCTTTTATATTATTCATCTTCTGTATTATTTTATATAATCCAGATTCTGTAGATTTAAAATTTATTAAATAGTTTACTTTGTAGGCATTTGCAAGTAAGTAGTATTTATTTTATTTATTTGATTAAGTGTTCGTACTTTTTCGTATGCGATTTGAAAACTAATTTTAATGCATTAATTTAGAGCTTTAAAAAGAATTCATTACTTCACTATAACAAGCAAAGTATATTATTGTTTATATAATAACAATAGTACATTATTTTAAAATTTTATATTTTTCAAATGCATAAAATAGAGCGCGGTCTGAGAGACCCCTCCTCTGTGTCTACCTAACAGAAAACGAACGTATGTACTTAAGGGTTAAACTGTGACTTTGAAACATCAGACTTCGACTGAGATGAATGAGAATGAATGAGAACAGATATTTTTGATATTGAGCTGGTTTAATTTTCGAGGGGTGAAGCTGAGACACCTTTCTGAACAATTGCAGATATCCATAAATAAGAACAGACAGTAACTAGTTTTGCAATAAATTTACACGAAATAAGAGTTTATAGTACTTTTCTGAGTACCTATATCATTCTCAGACGTTTATCCTTCCAATAATGAATTCGTATGTTCATAATCAGTACAAAAATGATAATATGTTTAACAGCATCCATTAAATTAACAGCAGAACAGGGAAGCAATTAAATAGAAACGTCACGAGCTAAGAAGCCAGTGACAAATAAATAAATAAATAAGAAAACCCTGCTGTTCGAAAATTTAATGTGTTCTAGGCTAAATCGTACCTGCAGATTTCGAACTTAAATTCGTATTTATCTTCTAGAAAAGTCTAAAGTATTTAAACTTGAAAAGCAAAAGAGAAAATTCAAGAACAACACAGAATAATAAAAGAAATTCTTGCTTTTGAATATGTTAAATCTTTTCAGTAATCTTGCGAATGCGTCTGCGTAATAATTTTAAATTAAAAGAATATTAGCATGTCTAAAATAATGCAAATTAAAGAAAATATTAGCATGTAATAATGTAAATTAAAAAAAAATATTAGCATATCTAAAATAATGTAAATTAAAAAGGGTACCAGGCACGAATGACATTTGCTAAACTTGAAGAAGCTGTATATATCACGAAATGAATTGTGCTCCGGATTATCATTCACAAACTGGAATAAGAAAAAACCATCTAGATCAATATTAGCTGACTTCCTAATGCGAAAATGGTACATTTCCCTTCTTGGCACAGACCCAAAAATATGCAAACGCTTAAGCAAAAAGGAAATGCCTTAGTGAATTGCAACTGAAATCGAAATATTATGTTAGTGCCCGAGGGTAGAATGTTTCGCAGCTGGCACTGATTTTACAGGGATCCTTTAATAGCATACTAAGCCTTGATGTAACAATAACTACGTACGATTTGCACTTTCCTCTGCGATAGGGTATTCTGACTATGCGCTCTAAGAATTGTATTAATGCCTTAAGAATGTGGGCTGGAAAATATCTTCTCTTCAAACAATAATAACAATAATAACAACAACATAATGGTAAGAATAATTATAACGATAACAAAATTAATATTGCCTTCAGAGTCATTAAAAAAGTAAAATTACTTCCCCTTACGTACATATCGTAATCGGCTACTCATCTTGTAGAACAGTTTTCATTATTTCAAAGAAAGCTTGGCATGACTTCAAACAAATTAAAATTGTAACCTCAATGGAAATTAATTTTAACAAAATGTTGAACATCTCGCATATTAAGGGAAATAAAATATATATATATATATATATATATATATATATACAAACCTAACTCGTCAGTTATTGCAGGCAATATAGTGTGATCCACTATTCTTATAAATAGATTAGGAAACTGCTTTTGGGTTTAATTAATTACGAAGCTTCTTATTATTCATAACATAATAGAACAGATGTTCATAATTAGAAGACATTTTGTGAGACTACAATTAAAATGATTATGCTTGGCCATTAATTACAAAAATTCACTGTTATTTCTGTATTGACTGCGACTACATTTACGAAGTCTCTTCTTAAATTTAATAACATAATCCCATTTTCTACAGGTATGAAAACTATTTTCCAAAAGTAAATAATTTCGTCATACCTCGTCCTTTTCCACCTGTTCGCCATTTTCCACTCGAAATCGACGAACTAAACTTTCTGAACCTTCACCATCACAGGAAGCAAGCTGAAATGAAAAATAAATATCACTGATAAAAAAATTAAATACAATAAACTTCCGATTAATCGGAGGAGGAAAGAAAAATAGTTAAGTTTGTTTATTGCTGAAAAATTACTATAGCAAGGCATCAGCGTAGAAGAGCATTCTAAGGGAGCTATGAAAGAAAACTTAATGCGTGTAGGATAACAGTAGTAGTATATGACATTTACCAGATAGACTCTGCCAAAAAAAAAAAGGTCTAATCGCCTTTTTTTAAGCCACTTCGAACTCAATTACATTGTTCAAATTAGCTTAAAAATATTGTTCTTTAATGCCATTTATAACTTAGTTTCTGCTTTTCCCATGATGTTTCTACTGACATTATTTACAGCATGTTATTTTTTGTTTAGATTACTATTTCATTACATAACCAAGTAACTTATTCTTTATATTCAATTGCTTGAAAGTACGTATAAGTAGAAATAATTCGTAAAAGGTGTTTGAAGGAAATTTAAGTACTTCTGGCATTTTATCTCAGAGCAGGAGACATGAAAAATGCACAACGATCTTGCCGGGATTCGATCTCCCGACCTTTCGATAGCTAGCCGGACGTACGTTCCAGTTACACTACATAGCAACATGACAAACAAAATACTTTACATATTCAGTAATTTTAAGAATATTAGCCACTACGAATATTTTCTCTGATGCAATTAGATTCTCTGCAATTATTATGGAATGCATTTAACTGCACAAGAAAATATTCTAAATATAATGTTCTAAATGTAGAACTATAAGTACTGGAATGTGTAAATTCAAACAATAATATGCAGAGACAGAAAACGTAGGATAAATTTAAATTAAATTAACAAAATTATCAGCAGCTTCATTGCGTATGGATTGTTTTTATTAAGGCAAAACCTTCTTTTGCTGGCTATAATTTTAACAGCTTTTATGCCAATTTGAAATGAAATCTTTAATTAACTTATGCTAAATCTTACATATTTTCTGAAGTGCTGAAGAGAAGATTACAACCATTTACAATCACTTGCATAGAGATATATGTATATATAGATGCAATCTTAAAAATGACGAATTTTGGATTCATTACAATAATATGTGTTTTTGCTAAAAAATATGTAAATTTAAATCAATACATATCTGATTTTAAAAAAATCAATATATACTTTCAACAAAATATCCAGCAGTATTCAGTAATGTATTCAGTTTACATAAGATTAGCATACAATGGATAAAAAGATATATATTTGTTATTAATAATTTATAAAGCCGTGCTCCATATGTCACAACGTTTTGAGTAAATGGAGAAAATAATACGAATTTCGGACAAATACACGTCAAAGTCTATAGCTATATAATTAAGATACAAAAGAAAAACAACAACGCATCTCGTTTGAAAATAGCATCAGAATGTGAAAATTAAAGATGAAATTATTATCTACTCCTTATTTAGCTCTCAAGGAAAGGGGAGAAACGAATGCCTTCTATTTACAGAAGTAAAGTTCATTATTCTACTAATCTATCTAATTCTCTAACCATGAAGTAAAAGCAATAAAATCAGAAAACTTTCATTTCGCTTGTTTTAATTAGTTCATGTGGTACTATTATATAAGGTATTTCTCCCGCCTTTTTGGCGAGACTTCGTGGTGTAGTGGTCTGCACGCTCAGCGCGTAATTGGTCCGCGGTTCGATTCCCGTTGAAGGCGTTGCTAATTTTTCATCTTTTCTGCTTTCAAAAAATACCTAATGTCTCTGCAGTGGCGCCCGAACTAAAAGAGTTTTGGATGATGGTTCTCCTCAGGATTTGGCGATTGGGTCCCATAAAAGCCGGAGTCGCCCTTTAAAAAGAGAAGTATATAAGGTATTTCTCCCGCCTTCTTAGCGAGCTTTTGTGGTGCAGTGGTCTGCACGCTCAACGCGTAATTGAAAGGACAGCGGTTCAATTCCCGGTTAAGGTGTTGCTCATTTTTCATCTTTCCTGCTTCCAAAAAAAAGTACCTAATGTCTCTGTAAGAAATTTTATGTGGAAATATATTTTAATCGCCAAAGAGGGCGTAAATCTTTCATGATGTATACTTCTTGTTCTTGGATCTGGCATCCTCCAGTTGAATGTGTGTTAGACTTGAATAAACTTGGCAGTTTAGAAACCTGATTTGTAGTGTTCATGTATCTTGATGTTATGTGTGATTCGAATTAGTGTTTTTTGAACTAAGATATCTTGCAATTCTTGACAGTTAATATAATATTTTATACTTTTGGCGCCCAACAGTGCGCACGAACATTTTTTTTTTTTTTTTTTTTTTTTTTTTTTTGATTTAGAATGTGGCGTTTTCGTGTTAGTGAATTTATTCCTTTGCACTGAACGTGGCGGGATTAACGTTCGGAATACGTGTGAATGTACTTCACCAGGAAAGTGAGTTACCAAATTTGGATTATACCATTTGAAGACTGCAACAGGTAAGAGAATAAAAATTACTTTTGTTGTTAGTATGGCAGACGATATTATTAAATTGAAATCTGCTAGAAAAGTCCTGAGGCAAGCTATTTCTAGAATAATAAATGTTGTAGAACCTGAAATTAAAAAAGACATTTTGGATAAGAATATGGTAGAAGAAAATGTGTTTTTAGTTACTTCTAAACAGTCTGCGTTAAAAGAAATTAATGAAAAAATATTGGATTGTTTTAAAGGGGATGAGTCTGAAATTGAGAAAGAATGTAATACTGTGTTAGAGTATGATGAAAAAATAAGTTTATGTATTTTTAGGGCTAAAAAGAAACTTAATTTAAATTCTCAGATAGTGAGCATTGAAAGTGAATCGCCTGGTAACCATACTGCTGCCGTAAAGGTCGAAAAAAAACTAACATTCGATTACCTAAAATTTCAATTCTTAAATTATATGGTGATCCTAGTTTATTTTTGAAATTTTATAATTCCTTTGAAAATGCTATTGGTAATAATAATGAGTTAACAAAGGTCGAGAAGTTTACCTATCTTAAATCCTTACTCGCAGGACCTGCTTTAAGTGCAGTATCCGGGTTTGCACTATCTAATGAAAATTATGACGCTTCCGTAAGTTTAATTAAAGAAAGATTTGGACGAACAGATTTGGTAATATCTTAGCACATGAATAAAACTCTTGAATCTTGAACCGGTTAGAAGTTCGTCCAATGTGGAAGCACTAAGAACACTATACGATTCCTGTGAAATCAACATAAGATGCTTAAATTCATTGGGTATTGTGTCAGAAGCTTACGGAACCCTTTTAGGACCTGTTATTTTAAAGCTTTTACCAGACGATATGAATCTGGAGTTTAATAGAAAAAGAAACTCTAAACATCAATATAGCCTAACAGAACTTCCCGAATTCATTAGATTGGAAGTTGAGAGTCGGGAAGCTTCTAATTTAATAATAAACTCAAAGAAAAGAGACACAAATTACGGTGTTAAGCAGAATAAAAATAATTACTTAAAAGGGGCACGTGTTCCTACTGCTTCGGCGTTAGCTACAGTGACTAAGCCGTATTGTTTCTATTGTAATCAAAATACACATGATGTAGGAAAATGTGAGAAAACAAATGAGCAAAAAAGAGCGATATTAAAATACCATGGACGTTGTTACAGATGTTATAAGAGAGGTCATGTAGCTTCCAGACGTCAAATGAAACTTCCAACATTGTGAGTTGTGTAATGGTTTAAATCATAATAAGCTATTTTGTAAAAATATTCTTCCTAAAGTGGAAGCAGTTTCAGATGTTAAACAGAAAGTAGTTACAGTATCAGATTCTAAGCAGAATGTAGTCCCTGTCGTTTAACTCTGACTGAGACTGTTTCTGAAACTGCTGATAAAGGTGTATATTTACAAACTTCCACTGTTAACGCTTCAGATACAGATAATACTAGAAGCCAAATAGTAAAAATCTTAATTGATGGTGGATCACAGAGGTCATTTATTATATCTAATTTGGCTAAAGAACTAAAATTAAGGACTTTAAAGAAAGAAAGGTTATATATTTATTCATTTGGGTATAGCCAAGGTAGACTAATAGAATATAATGTTGTTCAAATTACTCTGAAAAGTATGCATTCCCCTAATGACTCAATCATTATTGAAGCTCTTGTTACAGATACAATTTCTGGAGCGATCATAAAAATTCCCTCCAAAAACATTTTAGAAATATTAAAATCAGAAAATCTAAAATTAGCCGATAGTGGTGAAGCAGCTGAAATAAAAATATTGTTAGGATCTGATTCATGTTGGGAAGTGCAAACAGGCGAAAACAAAAGAGTAACTAATAAATTATTTGCGGTGTCTTCTATATTTGGTTGGTCCTTAGTTGGATCTTTAGAAGGTGATCAGTCTAGTGCCTGTATTTTTACAACTGGTGCTTCTCATTGCTTGAAGGAAGATAATAATTCCGTTAATGACTGTTTGCGAAGGTTTTGGACTCTGGACCATTTGAGATTAGAGGAGAACGAGAATCTTGACTATAAATCAGTCATTGAGAAATTTGAAAAAGAATTGCATTTTACTAATGGTAGATATGTAGCTCGTTTGTTATGGAAATCACATCATGCAAACTTGGGTAATAATTTAGAAAATTCCAAGCGACGTCTAGTATCTTTGGTTTATAAACTAAAAAGTGATGAATGTCTTAGGGCGAATTATGATAGCATAATAAACGAACAGTTAAAAAATGAAATAATTGAAGAGTGCGAAATTGAAAGTTGTGATAGTAGTAAAATGTATTACATGCCACATTCTCCAGTTGTAAGAAAAAAATGTATCAAAAACTAAAGTCTGTATCGTGTTTGACACATCTTCGAGGTGTAATGGGGTATCTCTGAACAATTGTTTGATGCCTCGCCCAAATTGAATCCTTCTGTTTTGGACTTGATATTGCGGCTCAGACAATACAAACATGCGTTCTCAGCAGACATTGAAAAGGCCTTTCTCCAGATTGTAATCTCTGAAATTGATAAAGATGTATTACGGTTTTTATACTTTGATGATAATTACAATTTGAAACATTATAGGATGACTCGAGTTCCTTTCGGTGTATCATGCAGCCCTTTCATTCTGGCGTGCACTATAAAAAAGCATTTAAAGAAAATAGAGTTAGAAAATCCAGATATTTTGAGATGTTGAACTGTTCGATCTACGTAGATGATGTTTTCTATGGTGCAGATTCTGTGGAACAGGCTTTTAAGTTAAGTACTGGAGCCTATTGCGTGCTTAAAGATGTCGGAATGAATTTGCGTCAGTTTAATACAAATTCCGATAAACTAAAGAAACATTGGGATGATTGTGGAATAATTAAATCAGAAAATGAACTAAATAGTTCTTTAAAAGTATTAGGGCTTAACCGGTGTACGAGTAAAGATGTAATTTCCTTGAACATAGACAACTTTTGCGAAACATTAAATAGTTGTAGAAAAACCATAAAAAGAAACATATTAAAGGTGACTGCTGCTATTTTCGATCCAGTAGGTTTCTTTGCGCCATTTGTATTACGTGCAAAATTGATAATGCAAAACCTTTGGCAGTTGGGTTTAGAATTTGACAATGAAATTTCAACTGAATGTAAGCAGTTGTGGTCCGAGTGGAGCGCTGAAATTGAAAAGTTAAAGAAATTTGAAATTTCTCGAGAATATTTCCCCGGCAAATTGAATCAAAATAAGAATATCGAACTTCATTTATTTTGTGATGCATCTATTAAAACGTATGGTTCAGTTGCATATTTTAGGTCAGTTGAAGAAGGACAGGTAGCATTCATTATGGCAAAATCTAGAATTGCGCCAATAAAACAAAAACTCACACTTTCAAGGTTAGAGTTGCTAGGAGGAGCATTAACATCAGCAAGACTTGCTAAACATTTAAAAGAGCTGTTTTCAATTCATGAAGAAAATATTTATCTGTGAACTGACAGTATGATAGTGGTTCACTGGATTCATAGTGCTCCTTAACGATGGAAAATGTTTGTAAAAAATCGAGTATCTGAAATACAATCATTAACTTGCCCAAATAACTGGAGACATTGTAATGGGAAGTCTAATCCAGCCGACATTTTATCTCGAGGATGTTCAGCCGAATATTTGTTGTCTTCAAGATTATGGCAGTCTGGGCCAGACTGGTTAGTTTAATCAGTGAGTGCTTGGCCTAGTAAATTTATCGTGACGACGGAGTTTTCTGATGCTAAATTAGAGCGCAAAAAGTGTCTAAATGATACGACAATACTACCGTCTATTGCAGAAAAATCTAATTCTCTGTTGAATCTTGAAAATTATAGTAAATTAATTAGAGCTATTAGAGTAACTGCATGGATATTTAGGTTTATTCACAATCTGAAAAATAAAACTGACAAGAAAACCGGACCCTTGATAGCAGAAAAACTTTTTGCCGCAGAATTATACTTGATAAAAGAAGTTAATATGAACATTTTTCTGATGAAATTGATAGTTTAAAGTCGGGACAGTTGATTTCAAAAAGCTCAAACATTTATGAACTAAATCCTTTTCTAAATGAGGAAAGAGTTTTGTTAGTAGGAGGAAGACTACAAAAATCAACTTTTATGTTTTCATGAAAAGCATCCTATAATTATTCCTTCAAAAACTCATTTTACAGATCTTATAGTAAGTGATGCACATGAACGTGTTCTTCATACAGGTGTAGCTAGTACTCTCACGTTCCTCCGTGAAAAGTACTGGATAATTAGATCCAGACAAAATGTGAAACGTGTTAAAAGAAACTGTGTACTGTGTCAGCGTTATAATTCCTGACCGATAGGACAAGTCATAGCACCATTACCTCTATCTAAATTTAGAGTGTTAAGAATATTAATATTGTATGATAGTATATTTCTTACTGAAAATGTGATCGTAATGCTACTAATGTTGTATCTGTTTTATTTTAATTGCTATTTAAAGTACTGTATATTTAATATTTAAAGAAATGTATATATTAGAAACTTATAAGGTTGTAGAAATGTATAAGTGTGTTTAAAAATTTTAATTTAATTCTGAAAAAAAAAAAAAAAAAGACGGGTTTCTTGTAATAATTCTAGTATTTTAGTTGAATTATGATAATCTTGATTTTGAAATCATTTGTTTAATATTGTCTTAAGTTATATAAATTCTTGATTTAAATCGTGATGCTTGAATAGGAATATTATGACAATAATTCTTGATGAAATTTACTTGAAAATTTACTTGATATTCTTGAAACATTTAGTAAGTTTTACATGTTCTTGATATTTGTGATATTTCTTGATTACAAAAACTTGAATTTCTATTGAAATGCATAATGATTCTTGAAAATGTTCATGTAACACTGATAATCTTTATTGTTCTGAACTACAGTTCAGCCGGGCCCAGTGTGTAAGAAATTTTATGTGGAAATATATTTTAATCGCCAAAGAGGGCGTAAATCTTTCATGATGTATACTTCTTGTTCTTGGATCTATCCGCCAGTTGAATGTGTGATAGACTTGAATAAACTTGGCAGTTTAGAAACCTGATTTGTACTGTTCATGTATCTTGATGTTATGTGTGATTCGAATTAGTGTTTTTTGAACTAAGCTATCTTGCAATTCTTGACAGTTAATATAATATTTTATAGTCGCTACGCTTACTTGATCAGGCGTTTTGTTTGAAGAAAGTGGTGTCAAATGAAGCTTACACAAAAAAATCAATATATATATATATATATTTAATTACAAGCAAACGGAATAGGCTTGTTCGCTTTATGAGTGACATTCGCAGAAAATTCCTCAGGAACAGTAATTTAGTTATGCCTTTTTCTGGAGTATGATTATTTCCGAAAACAGAAAATATTCGATAAAAATAACGCATTATTGCTATTTTTTTAAAACAGATTGCCTTTAAGCACCTGTTATCGTAGCAACTAAAATTACAGAGTTTTTAACATCAAATAACTTGACTTCGAGATGAATCCATCCTTCCATTTGCGATTGTCAGAATAAAAAATTTTACTCAAGAGATATAGAATAAATATTTTAAATGGAATTTCCCTGCACTGAATTTGTTAATTATAATTTATCCTCCAAAATCATTTTGAAAAATCGCTCTTTATTTTGTACAATATTAAGCATTTATAAAACCGCCCGAGAGATATACAAAAGAAACTGATAAGATTATTACTTGTTGTCCAATTTTCCAATTACAATACTTGTTTAAATTCACATCGATTTTCCTTTGAATGTTTTCTTAAACAATTAAGGTAAGATAATGTTAAAACACAGAAGATGGAAATATTTGAATTTATAGACTTTAACTTCAGCTGTTATGCTACTATTTAGTATATATTCTTCTAAAAAAGTTAATATAAGCATCCGATTAGATATGCCTTTCAAAGGCAGCAATCTGTATTTACCAAATTGGATATCAAAGAGGCAGAGCCCATGTCCTTAAAGCCATTTCTTTTCAAATAATTTATGTATTTCTTAATAAATAATTTTGTTAATAAAAACGTTAACAGTTTTCTTGAAGTACCAAATTTTTTAAGAGAACTTGTTTATTAAAAAAGAGAAGAGCTTTAATGAAATCATTGCTTTGAAGTCGAATTGTAATACATGACTTATGCTAATCGTAAAACTTTAGTAAATCTTTAATCATTATAAGTAATCGGACTGAAAGATTTCCATACAAACATTTGTCTACATCCAGATAATCGATTATAAAATTTGACAAGATAAAAGCTTAAAATGATGTTCCGTTATGTGAAGCTGACCAGCTTGTAATGAAAATTAATGAGAATTATTTGTCTTCTTCTGTCTTGTTAGAGGAAAGAGTAATTTATCAACGTCCTGTTATTGGAGTAAAGACTGGTAAACACGAATTTTCAATCGATAAATCTGCAAGAATTCCCATAATTGAAAGAGAAGGTAACAGGCATTTGAAGATAATCACTAATAAACGATCAATCGATTCAACGATACTCTTTTATGGCAGGATATATGCATGCAAAACTTATTTTTAAATGTTAGTGATCCTGTCATTTATTTGTATTACTTAGCATCGTAATTCAAGTAGTTTGAAATTTAATGTTTGTTAGTTAAACATCTCGAGTACGGAACAAGTCGATTACGGAAAACAGAAGTGTGCAACAAATTTCAGGTTCCCGAATACTTTTTTTGAAATGCAGTGAAACTGGTGAAAAGATGTACAACCGATACTGGCATAAGCATCCTTCTTTAGACAGTCTCAAAAACTAGCGATTTTTATTTCCCGAAATATTTATAACGAGGACAGTTAATAATGATATCTTACATTTTGAGCTGAACTAGTACATATGAATAACGTTCTTTAAAATAATAATATGACAATAAAAACTCTGCAAAAAATAAACATCAGACAATATATAAAATAACAAACTAAAATTCAAAGCATGTAAGTGCATTTCGCAATTTCTAACAAATAAAGCTTATTCGGATTGTTAACTAGAGCGAAGAAAGCCTTATTGATGAAAACACACTATTACATCCGAAAGATAACAATGACAGCAGAGATACATAAATACACATTATTTGCTTTCATAGTATTTGTTCTCCTTCGAAAGATTTTTTTATCGTGCAGCAGTGAAGGATAATCACTTATGTTATTCTACTATTCGATTCCAATTCTACATTTCAGCATTTTGCAGTTCTGAAGAGTATTTTCTTCTGGATAAGCTTATAAAACAAAATTCAATTCTTTAGTATGTTTGATTTCCGACATTTTTAGGGTAATACATAGATTGTTTTTAAATTACAGATGAAAGTTTCTGATGCAGATGCATCTCCTTTTGTATAAATGCAATTTATTATTCATTTAAAATCTCACGTTTTAAATATTATACGTGTGCGTGTGTGTGATTAGGGCGAAGCCTCGAGGGCTATCTGCCTAAGAGGAGGGATGCCTTCGTGGAGGACTTTCTAAGGGAAACTGGCTCGTATACACGTTACACACGGGGAAAACCACGAAAACACCCATGCAGCCAGCCCGTTCGCGGGATTCGAACCTCGGACCGAACTACCAGTGTTCAGCGACTTTACCGCTCGGCCGCTGGTAGGCCCTTTTAGATATTATATGACTTTTTAAATCGTTTTCATGGTATTGTTTTGATGCGTGGCAGAAGTCATTCTAGAAATCTTACAGCTACTTTTACAGTAAAACTTCAAAACAAGAAACGCAGACTGTTAAATACGATCTTCATCCAGAATATTTAAAAAAGCCGCTATTATAAAAGAAAAAAATCGTCGCACACGCACATAAACCTCGGAAAAAATGGACACAGATGAATTAAAAACACTTTTTAGAAAATACATGACATTTACGCTTTAAGCATTTGGAAAGATTTTTTTTCTATGGATTATTCACGCTTTAAGCAGTTGGGAAGATTTTTCTATGGATTATTCCCTGTCTGGTTGAAAGGAAAGGCAAAAATAAAAAATATCAATGTGTCCCACATTTCAAAAGATTAGTTTCTCAAAACTCATAAAAAAATCTCTTCAAACGTGGGTGTTTTTCCCCCAAAAAAACCGCCCCAATATAAATGAACACACGTTCTACTTCTTGACTGACAATTTTATTTCACTTCAGCGACAGCGACAATAAATCGCAAAAGTCTGAAAAGAGCAGGGCTGTTGCAATAAATATATAAATAAATAAAATATTGCAATGTCGATTCATCAGTTCTGTGTTATTTTGGAATGCAATACCAACGAACATTTTAGTGTATAAAAAGTGAATATGGGAATAAATGTAGGTGATAGCAAAACCGATACACCGTTATACGGAATACCGGTATTTCGTGCTATTTTACCCTTTGTGTAACCGGTACTTGTTAAGGTAAATTACAGATAATTTCAGCTTCAGATATAAATAATAAATATTTTGGTTCTTACGTATTATCCCGTCGAACCTAGCAGAAATTTCGGCAAGATCTCCAATCGTTTTTGCGAATTTCTAAAATGAGTGAGTCATTCAATATATCGCCCTGCTTGGCGTGTCGACAGGATAATACTTAAATTATTGGGCATCTTCTGTTATTTTGAATTATGTATTTTTTTCATCAATGTGGCAGTACCAACATAAATCATTTGCTTTCTCACGTCCGTACCGATCCTCTCTCTTTGTGGAAAATTCGAATAATTGTTAAGGCATTAAATTGTGTCTCTACTAAAAATAGTCGTTTTACAAAAATATACACTTAAAAAACTATATTATACGTTGTATGGTGAAATAGTTTGCTCCAAATGATGAAACGATTCTTGAAAGTAAAAAAATGAGTGAGTCATTCAATATATCGCCCTGCTTGGCGTGTCGACAGGATAATACTTAAATTATTGGGCATCTTCTGTTATTTTGAATTATGTATTTTTTTCATCAATGTGGCAGTACCAACATAAATCATTTGCTTTCTCACGTCCGTACCGATCCTCTCTCTTTGTGGAAAATTCGAATAATTGTTAAGGCATTAAATTGTGTCTCTACTAAAAATAGTCGTTTTACAAAAATATACACTTAAAAAACTACGTTGTATTTACGTTGTATGGTGAAATAGTTTGCTCCAAATGATGAAACGATTCTTGAAAGTAAAAAAAAATTACAAATAAACTTTTCTGACAGGGAGGCGAAATTTAATTGTGCAGTCTGAGAAATATGTGCATGGGCATTATCATGCTGAAATGAATGCTGATCAAATGCGGTCAAATCATAAATTACAAACGACCCTAAACACGAGGAATGATGAAAAAGAATATGGAATATAGTATAAAATAAGTTAAAATAACACTCCGAACAACGATTATTTTAGAAGTCAAACAAGAAAACAATTGTTAAAAAAGCCAACGGCAATCATATAATCATGTTCTCGTTTCATCTTCTTTGCTCCCACTACTTGCAGCCCTTGGATATTGAGGTTTACAGAGCAGTCAAAGACTACTTGAACAGAACATAGATCCATGACCATTTATGGCATACCAGAAATAGTGGAAGTTTTTTTTTTTTTTTTTGTCATTGGCAAATGAAACCTGTCAACATCATGAGTGGTTTCAAAGCAAGCGATATATGGGTTTTAAATGTACACCTTTTCAAGAACCCGGCTTTCTACAATGTCATTGATCGACTAACTCCTGATACAGAAGAAAATATTTAACACAAACTAATCATGATTTGTCATTGGGTTTTGGGAATTACTAACTACCACAATCGCTGCCAAAATTAAATGTAAACGTTACTGAAATTAGAATCAAAATAAACGGTGAAGCATCTACTGAATCGATTCTAGGACCGCCAGGCATCCAAAACAGAAAATTCATATTATTAACTTATTCATATTATTCATATTAAACAGAAAATTCATAAATATATTTCTTTGTAGAAATATATTTATAGTCATTTTTTGCAATGCACTGCTCAAATTAAACTTTAAATATTAATTTATCTTACTTTTCTTCTGGGACAGCATAAGTAAGCAAAATTTGAAAATGGACCAGGCTAAGTAGCTCTTTGAACTGACTACTTGCTAATTAAAAATGCTTCAAGATTAATAACAACTTTGATCATTGGCACTTTGCTATACCATTTGTCTAAAATAATAAGACGAATGCGAATGTAAATTATTTTGCATCGTTAAAAAAACTACTATATTTGAGTAAAATAGATTTTGCAATTTATAATAAAAAAACGAAGAAATTCAACATAAAAACTAACACAATAAGTAATAAAAAAATTTCACCCAGTAAATCTATTCACTAACCGATATAGTTCAGTTTTTTTTGTTCATTTGTGCTATGCAATATGAAAAGCTAAACAAAACATTTATTGAAAATACATGTCCTAATCAATACCTCGCTTTCCTAGATATATGTTTCCGAAATAATGAGAAAATAGCCAATGCCAAGTCGTTCATACGAGGAAACAACATCTTAAATACAATTATTCCTTATTTTTAAACCGACATCCTGGCGCCAGATTTTCAAGTCACTCACCCTCAAGAAATATTTCACAAGCAATATGAATGAACGCCTAACATATAACCGGATCAGGAAATGTGTTTCCTCGTGCTTAGGAATAATTTGTTTTATAAAAAGAAACCACGTTCGAATTCTCTTTTCAAAGCTTATTCTTCCATTATGCGCTATGAAATGTAACCATGGTTACAAATAAACACATGTAATTTATCTTAAAATGTAGCTGGTACAACAGGAAATTTAAATTCTGAATCTCAAATAGGATTTTTCAGGCTAAATAACAAATATGAAACATATTAAGAGTCCGATATTAAATAAAAATAAAAGGCAGGCAGTAATAAGTATATTATGTTGATTATTATTTAAATTTCATCTACTATTTTCATTTTATTTATTTAAACAAAAATAATGCTGAAATTATTCTGCGATGATATTTTGCCTCCTCTCTATAAAACGTATTGTTTAGACCTGAAAAAACTCATATGAAATTTGGATTTCGTAGGATATACTAAAGTCTAGCAGAACCAAAACGTTAGACCTAAATTAAATCTGCAAGCCTGGAAATCTATAGCTTTCTAATTTCTGTAAATGGGCTTGTAGAAATATTAGGTACTTTTTGAAAATAGGAGAGATGAAAAATGATCTATGCCCTGGCCAGGACTCGAAGCACGGACCTCTCGAAAACGCGCCGAATGTGCTGGCCATTACACCATGAAGCCATGCTAAGAATAGAAGGCGAACCTTATATATTCCCCCTTTTAAAGAGCGACTGGGGTTCACGGTACCCAATCGTCAAATCCTGGCGGTGAAGAATCATCATTCGACACCTTTTAGTTCGGACGCCTCTATAGAGACATTAGGTACTTTATGAAAGCAGTAGAGATGAAAAATGAGCAATGCCATCGCCGGAACTCGAACCACGGACCTCTCGAATACGCATCGAGTGTGCTAGCCATTATAACAGGAAGATATGCTAAGAAATCGGTAGAAGTACCTTATAGGCTTTTACCTTGTCTCCTTATCATTCAAAAGTACAAGAAGCGTTGAATAAGTTTGAGCGAAACTCAGTTTTACAGGATAGGTAATGGACATTGGTCAGCAAAATTAGGGGAGCAGGTGAATTAGCGAGATCAGACAACTGCTGGTATATATTCTGCAAAATAAATTTAAATATGTTTTTGAATTGATAAGAAAAGAAAATGTCGAATATGCTCGAAATCATTTTTCAGTATAAATAAAGATCATTTTGGTACATACTTGATGTTCTAAAAATCATTATGACCCGTATCTTTTGAAGAAGAAAAATAAACATTGACGAACTTTGTTGATTGTCTAATATAGTACGTATCTATCTTGAACGCCTAAAGCTTTACACGTAAGAGGCATTGAATAAGATGTTCGTTGAGAATATAGGAGTTTGTCCGCCATTCTTTAAATAATGTGTTCGTTCAGAATATCGGGGGTTATTCGGCATTCTTTAAGAACATTTTCGAACTGAACGGTACATTGAATTGTGGTATAGCAGCGACGCGTCTGGTTAATTTGTCGCAAACATATTCCCTTGGATACGATTCAAGAAGCATGCCAGCCATTTTATATGTTCTATCTTTCTTCGTCAAGCATGTGATTCAGAAGCTACACTGGATGAGGCCGAGAGTTGTTATACATAGAAGGAGCTGAATCCCCTATGATAGCAATATAGTGTACGATCAAGAGTATAACGAATTCATATTTGCATCTGACTACGTCGATGCCCAAATTTTGGGAAATAGTACAAATAAACCTATTGTTGGTGTTATTTAGCAGAACACTACTAAATATGATAGAAACAGGCGATAAACATATTATCAAAGTGTAGTTTTTGGTTTTTCTTGTATTGTAAGGACTTTATTTTATTCTAACCAATTATTTTTTGCTTTACTTTCCTTTCCCTCCTGATTTCAGTTTCCTAACAGAATGTAAATTTTAAATGACGTGGTATGCTAATCTAAACATGTTTCAGAAATAGTATTTAAGCTCCGTTTCAAGAGTTCGAATAGTAGCGGACTTAGTTCCGAGTTTATGCTGCGTGTTTGAATTTAGCTTTCTAGTCGGTGTTAGACAGTTTATACGGTGTTAGATATTTTATACATTATATATATATATATATATATATCAGCTTATACTGATATTTCTAAGTGCGACGTTGTTGTGTGCAGCCAGTTTAGAGTTAGCTAAGCTAAGGAACCAGTCGTTAGCCATCTTAATTTAATGTGCATTTTACATTTTTATTTTCTGTTAATTTCGTTAGTCACAAGTGGTGGCGAATTGTGAGCACCAAGTGCGTGAATCTGTTTAATTTAGTTTTAATAAAAATGTTATTTAATACCTTCTTCTGCAGTATTTATTCTTCAAAGACATAGCGACTATTCACTACTTCGTATTCTACGTAGAGTCTACATTTTATGCTACCAAAAAGAACACACCGACTCTATAAATTTTCGATTAAAAGTGTGTTAAATTTTAGGATTACCAGATGTATTCTCACAAAAATATTTATGAATGTTTTAATTTTATTTTTTGTTGGAGTGCATGCACTAACTATGTTTTGAGGAATTTCTCTCTTTTCATTTAGAAAATTGTATCAAAAATTTCTAAATGTAAACATAAACCTAAACAAGTTCATTTAACTCACAATCTTTCATAGAATATTTCCGGAAAGTTTCATAAAATTACTGTAGTAATATTTTAAGTTACAGTTTTTTTTTCATAACAAATAAATTGAAACAAATCAAGATTTTCAAAAACAGGTACAATAGTGTAAGGTTACATGTATATTAGGAATTATAGTAAACACCCAGAAAATATCGCCGATGTAACGATTCACACAGCCCAAGTCAAGAATCCGAAAGTATAATTCGGCGACCGGGTTCCCTAACCTCCAACCCTTTAAAACCCTTTAAAAGGGGGAGCATATAAGGTATTTTCTCTCTCCTTTCAACATTCCTTCGTGGTGTAACGGTAGCATAGTCGGCGCGGATTCGAGAGGTTCAGGTTCGAGTCCCGAAGAGGGCACTGCTCAATTTTCACGTCTCCAGCATAAGAAACCACATTTTCCTGTGGATGTAAACTTTGTAGATGCAAAAGCACAGCATATTTGATTGTTGCATAGTAGTATTCTGTAGCATAATAAATGATGTGCTGGACACTTATTTACTGTATTGAGAACAATGGAACAATTTACACATTCACAGAATAAGCATTTGCTCTTGTATAAGTGAACTTATAATGTAGTTTTCGAAACCAGTATTGGAATCAAGCAATCGTACCAAACATGGTATGCACTTGCTTTACTTCAAGGTTGATTAAGCAGCTTTAACTAGAAATTCTTGCATTTTACTTGAGATAAAGAGAAGTATTCATTTCAATATACTTTAAATTAATTTTCATTTAACTTCAAAGAAATTATTTTTATCTCTTTTCTTTCATGCTTCTGATTTCTGTTTTTGGATTTTATTGTCCCCAAATATTCGTATAACGCATGATTTGTTGCACCAGCGAAATGAAATTCTTTGACAAAAGCAGAACTTTAACTACATTTGACATTCTTAGATATTCAGTTCTATTTCAGGCAACCATACTATTGCACGAATTGCGTGTAACCGTAGCAATATGCCTCAAAATAGATCTTAATAATTGTGTTGACAACACGTTGTTCCAGGTTTGCTGTTGCTAAGGGGAGTACCCCTCCGTTTCTTGCTCTCCAGTGAAAATGAATTTTGTCACGACATTTAACTATTTTGAAATTGTATTTCAGCAGCTTTCTAAATGAGTACGAATTACTTTCTAGAAATGGTACAAGTGCAATGAGTGTAAAAGTATTAAAGATTTATTTTCTTCGCATACTTTCAATAATGAAGACGTTAATTCCATTTTTTAATCCAATTTTATATTAATTTTTGGCTTATACTCAAGAAAATTAAGCTTTCAAAATGATAACTTTAGAAAAAATTTTAAATCCTCTTAACAAAAGGAAAACAGGAATCAGAATTTAATATTTAAGTAATTAAAAGGAACAAAAAATTTCAATCTTCATTAAAAACTGGGAAACTAAAATTGGGATTTAATCGTAATGGAATTACTATTCCGGAATTAAACAAGTAATCTGTTTATGTCATTTTTTCCACACGATTAACTAATTTGTCATTAAAATTGATTGCTGAGAAGGATAACTTTTTTACAAAATGTATTCTGTCAATTCTGCAACCATGGGTTTCGCAATGAAAGCACAGATTTCTCAAAACTACTAGGAGAACAAATTGTTTTTTTTTTTTTTTATTTTAATGCAAAAACTTTCCTCGTATTTCATACCTGGATTTATTTTCTTTTTATATATTGCCTTAATTTCATTGACATATTTTAATATGCACGTATATATACGTTCTTACAGATATACGGCCTTGCCACTTAGAGGGTTAAAAATCTTATAAAAGCCGAAGGAAAGTATCTCAATTCAGTTAGGATATGTATCTTACTAAGTTCTTGTTGTTGACTGTAGCGAATTCGCGGTGGATCGGACTAGCTTTCTCTGCGTTTTTGAGTTGTGTTCTATTTAATGTTTTAGTAAATTAAAATATATCTACTGTGATATTGTGATATCTGCGACATTGTACTCTGCGTTTTTGAGTTGTGTTCTATTTAATGTTTTAGTAGATTAAAATATATCTACTGTGATATTGTGATATCTGTGATATTGTACGAATACATGTGAGGAAAAATTTCAGCATTCATTTTGTTTTATTTCTTGTGATAAGAATAAAGTTTTTAAACTTTTCATAGGACTTGTGCGCTCAATCTATTACGAACTCGTACGCACACAACAATAGATTTAAATCATTTTCTTTCGATTCGGAAGTTGCAAGTTTCAAATGATAACAAAACTTAGAAGTTAATTACAGCAATCATATGTTCTTCACCAGTATTTTCTAAGATCAGCACGCCCTTTTCAATACACTGAATACATTTGCTGATTCAGTACCCGTAGTTCGGAACATAACCGAAATATACCCTTACTGCATTCTCAGATATTTATACTATTGTTTAGGGCCGTTGTAATTAAATAAGGGAAATGGACGTGTTTACTGTAGTATTCCTAGACTACAGGAAAGTCCGTCAAAATCTGAGTTTACATCCCAGCTTAATAGTCATAAATATGTCAATCAGTCTTGCTTATCAATGATCGCAGGCGATTGACTTAAATATGTTTTCGATATTCCTCCTTTTTTAAAACTTTATTCCACTCTTGCTCCTAGCATTTATTATATTCTCATTAGCAATATGTAATTGCAGCTCTCTTGCTTTCAAAAGTTCATTTTCCGAAACTAAGAACTCCAAAACGCTAGTGATGCTTAACCCTCTCCCTGATTCCCCGGAGTTACCTCGGGATGATTAAACCATCACGCAGTGATTATCGCTGTCCTTAAAGCTTAACATATAATTAGTCCGAGCGCTAGAAGTAAACACTTCCAGTTTACCCTACAGAACATATTTTCCTGTTTTCCTTCCCCTTATCAAAGTCACATCTGGCAATCAGAGCGGCAAAAGAAATAAAGAGAGGAATTAACTTCTGGAGTTTACCTTAATTATGAAAATGCTGCAAAGGCTTATAATTAACCATTATTATTAATTAAATGCATATTATAAATTAAATGTATGTCAAAGTATATCGGTTAGAGTAAATGAAAAACAGAATACATATTTAAACGCTTCTAATATTAAAATATGGAATTTGCAAGAAAAGAAATTTTTAAACTAAATAAAACTATGTACCTAAAATGCTAAATTTGAAAGATTAAATTTTGAAACTAAAACTATTCTACACTGTCTAAGAAAATATGTTAATATTTATCTAGACAACAAAACTAATCTAAGGTGAGCTACAAATCCGATATTTGATAGGTTGATATGCTTATATAATCAGTTTTTTTTGTATGTCATTAATCTATCAGTTTCTCAAAACAAAGCTGTGAAATAATATGTCGTAAAATATTTTATGTTTGCAATATTCTGTAAATTCAACATAAAAAATAAAACTGCATATTTAAGTTTTATATAAATCATTTTCAGTGATTTTTATTCAAACAATGGTAATCGAGATAAATACTGCTAAAGTAAAAATACCTTTGTTTCAAATCGCTTAAAAGGTCTCCTACAAAATAACTGTTATGTATACAAATAACTAAATTTTTATTTTCTAATACCTTTTTTTTTTGTGTTAATTTTTCGTGCATTTTTCATGTGTATTTTGTATTCTTTTTGATTGTGTTTTATTCCAAAGGGGCATTTCCCAGAAGGACTATTCATTTCGTTTTGGTTCACGATTTTCCGTTGGTTCACGATAAATGTCGGTTCTCTTTCAAATTGTTGCCACCAAATATTAGAGCCCTGCACTATATTAAAGAAATTAAATAATGAAGAATCTGCATAAATGCATATAGCGATATTGTGATAAATGAACGGTACCTAGAGCCATCGAATTTTGAATAACGTTAGTTTCCACCCGAATATGGGCATTCGGAAGCCCAAATTTCGAATATGGAATTTGTTTTATTATCTATTTCATATTCTGTAAAAATTTACAGAATTTTTGATTAACAAACTCAACGATTTCAAAGCGAGCATTGGCAACACTGCATGGGGGGGGGGGAAATCTTTTTTACCTTTAGCGCGCGAGACTGTGTATCGGAAATTCTACTGAATTTAAAAATTATTTCGCAATATTGCAGTTGAACTGAATTGTATAGTTTAAGTGCGAATAACATGATATTTAATAAATAAAGGTAACGCACAAAACGTTAAAAAAAAAAGCCTCTTTAGGCGTAATGTAAAATCTGAAAGTGTTCAGATTTTTTTTGAGGGGGGGGTAATCTTCTTTCTCCTATCTTTCTTCTTAATGAATACAGTATATGGTGCAAAATAAATATAACTAATAAATTCCCATAAAATATTCATCATATGATTTTGTTTGGGTTTTTATATTATTTGAATTTTTTCTAATATCTTCACATTAAGAACTTGTATCGGAAGTGAATGAAAACTCACATGCACGGAAAATAATACGTATTACTTTTCCCTGAAATTTACTTAATTCCATTTTATCAATAACTGAAATAAGTAAGACATTGCGTAACATCTAAAAACAATTCATTTAAATAATATTAAATTTTAAAATTCGCAGGTAAGTAGTTAAGAAAGAGTACATCTGCATTCCACTATATATATTTTAATTTGACATATAAATTAGAATCTTGTTCTTACTGTAACGCATTTCATCCCATGGGATTAGTTATTCAAGAGAAACTGATGAAAGCTTTCTCGTTTAAACTCTTATTTTTCGCAGATTTTAAATTTTTGTGACATTTTTGTTCAAGCCTCTTTCTTTTCTTTACATGCTGAAGTAAAATTCTGCACAATTTTTGTTTATTTTGTCTCTTTCGTGTCTTGTGATATTAATGTCATCGTCGAAAGTAACTCTTAAGATGTTGTTTTGACGTGTTGCAGAGCTTTTCTTGATATAATTTTAACCTTTGTTTTATTAGGGCAACATAGATTTGGAAGTCAATATTTTTGTAGTTCTCCAAATCAAAAACATCAAATTTATAATAATTGATGTGATAAAAAATAAATCAAAATAAATAATGCAGTATTCTGCAATTTTTATTTCCATTATTATAATTTAAATGTAAATCAGTGAATCGTCGCAAATGGAATTGCCGATTTTAAAGATGATTGATACAAAAGAAGAATAAAAAGGAGTATACCTGTTCTGTAAAATAATCTCCAGGAACACCAAGTGTTGTTGTGTTAGTTATCAAAGTGTAACAAGTTCATTTATATCATGTTTACAAAAATCAGTGTCAAGGATGACACACACTACTAGTCTGGCAAAGCATTTCTTGGAGAAAGCAAATGGCTCAAGTGCCAGAGAAAATAGTAAGCTGTTGAGAAAATGTCAGGAGAGTATGAAGGATTAAAACAATTTTACCCAAAATTATTAATTTGCTGTATAGTTGACAATGCCGTAAGTGTTCTCCTGAAACAATAGGAATCCATGACTGTTCACAAATTTTAGTTGTTTCAAGCACAATTCGTCGTGCATTTGTCTCATATCTGTATAAGATAGAGCTGCGTTTATTATTCATTTTATACTACATTCTATGTGTTTTGTAATATAATTCTACATTTAAATCCAGTTCAACATGCGATACAATTCATCGCGAGCAACTACAAGTATATTGCTAGGGCCAGTTGATTCAGTTGAAATTGATTATGAATAAAATTTCAGGCAGTATACATCAAAAATAAACTTATTCACCGAATCAACTCCATAATTACTTCAAAGCAAACCATACTGAGATTGCCGCTGAATTTACTTTATCTTTTATCATATCTTTTGATTCCGAATAACACACAAGTGCAAACAAAATGATATTCTTTTCGTAACTTATTAAATATAGTAGTATTCATAGGATACAGACGATAAAAGGCGATCGTTTAGTTGATGTGTTAGACAATATCATTGTAATAATGTAGAAAACATTTGAGAAAAACATGAGAATTACCTAATACGGAAACAGGAATGACTCCTCATCGACATTGGCAAAATAACACCAGTAGAAAACACTGATGCAGAACTGCCACAATTCTTCGACAGCATTTGCCAAATGCGGTAACACTAGGCGCAGCAGTAAATATATTCTTATAAAATAGCGTTTGAAACTCCATTTCTTCTAGTTCAATTTTGTTCAATCACTTACATACAACTATTAGCATTCTATTTTAACTTAATACAAATGTTAAACTAAGTTTTATCTTTCATTATCCTATGTGATGATAACTTGAAGTCCCAGTAGTTCATACAATTTCCAAATTCCGTCAGCAAAACTAAACTTCAACCATTTCATCTCAAATTCACTCACAGAATAGCAAATACCGTTCAGAATTATGTGATTCATCAGTATTGAAATATTTGGTTTCATCATAAGAATAACTCAGCAGAACGCGAAATATTAATCAGCTACTGAATAAACTTGGTGAAATTCATTGATTATTTCTTATATCGCCAATTAACGTTTCTTCGTCTATTTATCGCGCTCCTAAGTTAATACTTTTTCAAGGATCTCATTTTCTGTGAATTGCGACCTCTTCCTAAAGTTGAGAAAGTTTCCAGTAAGATAAATCAAATTTCAGTCATCGTCATTCATTTCATTTCCCTTCTGCTTTCCAAAGAAAGTGGAATTTAGTGAGACAGAAGGGATATGCTATCTCCGATACAAAAATAATCCTAATTGGAGACTGATATCAAATTATTTCCAAGAGAAGTTTTTCTTTGCTTGGTCTTATAATAGCCGTGACCTTTACGAAAATAGTTTGAGCTTTAAAGAAAAGGCTTGCTTAAGATTGTAATCTTAACCTTTCCAATATGCCACTTATAACTAATAAACTAACTAGCATATGTTTATGTACTTATATTTATTAGTGACCAGTTTCCAATTAATTTCCTCTCAGCAAATTGAGAAAATCTAGTTTGAAAATTAAAGTAAATCTAAAACTTATAATCCATGTAATACAAAAGCACAATGAATATCTTGGGTTTCTGGAAATACATACAAGTGAACTGACTGTGCATGAGATAGTTTCCATTAAAGCAGCGATTCTCAACAGGTGGTACGCAAGAAAAAATTAGGTCGTACGCAAAGAGACAAAGTATTTTTAACTATAAAATTCAAAAATATCGAAAAGAAAAAGAGCAATTGATAAAATTTTCTGTGATTGAATTCTAACTGAAGATTTCAAAAATAACACACTTGTTAACTTTAGGCAGAGCTGAAAAAAAGAAGTTAAAGGCATTTCAAATAAAGCTATTAAATTTTTATTCCCTTTTTGCACGACCTATTTGTATGAACAAGTATTTTCTTTCATGTTATAATTGGAAAAAAATTCAGAACAAAATTAGAAGTGGATCCTAATTTACGGTTAAAGCTAACTGAAATCCGACCAGACATAAAGTAATTGATCCTTCTTAAACAGGTCCAGATTTCATAAACAATTTTCGAATTAAAGTATTATAACTTCAATTTTGATAACTACACTCATGTCCATAAATAAAGGATAATGCAAAATCAGGCAAAGGAAGAGTTAGAAGCAAAACAAATGTAACTTATTTGTAAAGCTTATTTATTAAACAAAAAGTAAAGAGCAAAAAAAGATGCTATATGTTTGATATTATTAAAAAAAAAATAGCAATTTTTTCTTCCTGGAGAAAATTACAAAAAACATATTTACAAAAAACCAATATTACATGGTTGGTATGATTGTTAATACATTGTATGTCTCCCAGACGATGCAATACAGTCCGTACAACGTCTAGGCATGCTGAGTATCAAATTATCGATTTGATCTTGGGGGATATTACACCACTCAAAACGCAATACTCTCCGAAGTTCCGGTACACATGTAGGATGTGGTTGACGGGCTGCAACTCGTCGGCCAAGCATGTCCCACACGTGCTCTATTGGATTCAAGTCCGGTGAGAATGCTGGCCAGTCCATACCGGTGATATCCTCCAATTGAAGGCATTCGCTTACGATGTTTGCACGGTGAGGACGGGCGTTGTCATCCATAAACACAAATTGTGCGCCCATGGCGCCCCGAAACAAACGTACATGTTGTTCCAGAATGACGTCCCGATAGATTTGGCTTGTCATGGTTTCAATTTGAATATCAGATCAGTTCTGAAATCCAAAATAAATCCACCCCAAACGAGCACTACTGCACTACCTTAACGGTGTCGCTGAATGATGTTTTCTTGGTGGTAACGGGTACCTGGAGCTCTCCATATAAAAGAATCTGACTGCAAGCTAAACCTGGACTCTCCGTAAGACATCACAGAAGCCCACTGTTGCGGTGTCCACAAAGCATGCTCTTTACTCCAGGCTAACCGCAGGCGACAGTGAGTTGCAGTAAGTGGAACGCATCTGACAGGGCTACGAGCATATAGACCAATCTGCACTAAGCGTCTGCCCACGGTCTGCCTTGAAATTGTCGTACCAGTGGCTGAAGAGAGCTGACGAGACAGGTCTGAGGCTGTGCTTCGCCTGTTTCTTTTGGCAGTAACTGCCAAATTACCGGTCCTCATTCGGCGTTGTAACTCTGGGGCGACATGTGCTGTAACGTCCACTCACATTACCATCTTCTTGGAATCGTTGCAAAAGCCTGGAGATGACACTCTGGGCAATTCCAAGTTCGTCTGATACTTCCAGTTGGGTACGCCTACATTCCAGACGGCCGATAATTCTACCACGTAAAAAATCATCCAAATGCGTCCTTTGTGTCATAACTATTCGGTTATTGCACTGAAATGCTTATAAAGCGCCTGCGAACAATTTTACTTCTTTGCCTGTATTCCTTATATATCACTCTCTTACACTCTCGCCATTGTGACGTCATCTGGTGTATAGGTGTCATCTGGTTACTTCCTGAAATTTGCATATGATTCTTGAAGATGTGTGTAGTGATTTTACAGGTGTTATATTTATTTTAGAGTTCGATTTCCGCGTGACTCCGAATGATCCTTAATTTATATACATGAGTGTAAAATGGCAAACAATTCTTTATGTGTCCATATTTCATACAAAGAACCAACAGGTTCTGCAAATGGCAAAATATATATTTTTTAATCTGTTGGGAAATTGAAAAATAATCATTTTACAATACAGTGCTGGTATCAAGTTTTTCAATTTTTGTTTAAATGGTTCGTGTTAGTGAAAACGTTAAGAACCGCTGCGTTAGGGCACTTAACTAATTCATTTCCCCACCAGTGCCCGCTACATATAATACGACATGTTTTAAAAATGACTGTCGTTTTTTTAAAAAGATACAAAATGCCAATGAGAAGTTAAATTATGTTATTTTCTCACATGTACTGTATAGATACGCATATTTTTCCTTCTCGCGTTTTCTCTCTAATATTTTCAGCATATGATTTAGAAAGTGGTTTATGGTAATGATGTAAATTGCACACAAAATTATGAAATTATTTTCTGTAAATAAATAGAAAATTGTTGAAATTGATAATCTCTTTGAAATATATGATATAAAACTTTAGAGTGTCTTTATGTGTGAATTTAATGTGCTATGAATAACCTTAACGCAATCACTATAGAAATAGTATACTTCGGAAAAGGAGGGAAGCAATACGTGAATAAATACGGTATATGTTACTACAATTAAGAATTTTGCTATGCAATTGTTAATTTATAAATTAAAAGTCGACCTGCTTTTGGTGCAAATACAAAGAAATATAATTTTTTTTTTTTTTTTTTTTTTTTTTTTTTTTAATTTTTAATTTTTAAAGTATACGTAAGTGGCATCTATAATAATTTTGGAAGTTTGGGAATAGCGCCTCATTGATTTTTCTACCAACTTATGCTACAAATAAAATGATCCCTTTACGCATTTAACCTCCAAATTTAAGCAGACAGAATTACAGAGTAACTTATATATATAAAGTTAGATTTACTCAGCGCATGCCTAGTTATAGTTAAACAGTTATTTTTATACCTGCCGTCAAAGAGGCTTCTTTTCTTCGCTGAAATATTTTGCAAAGTCGTTTGAATATATTTTTTTATTATTGAATATATTTAGTGTATTAGTGTTCGAAAAGGGACTCAATAGAATGAAATTGCTTAAAAAACTTAAAATGAAAATTATTTAAGAAATTAAATAAATATTTTAATTAAATTAAAATTACTATTATAAGCTTCTTAAAAGTAACGTAATGATTAATTTATAGTTAACTTTAAGAGTAGCTTAAAATAAAGATTATTTATAAATGCTCAAACTAAGTGTTATAAGTACTTGAAAGTAACCGCTATTGTTTTAATAGAATATTTTGCAATATAACCTCATATATTAAATTTTCTAAGTATCCCGGCTAGATGTATTACCTATATTTGAAAATATAACAAGCGCAGGGTCTAAAGTACACAAACGTACAGATAGAAAATAACGACTTACTTTATTGATCACCGCAACATGCTCTTACGAATGTACGAATAATGACAAATTAAAACTCTTCTTTTAGGGGCACGTGAATAATTATTCTTTACCGAAGTACATAATATATGATTTTAAACGTATTTTTATTTTGTTGTTGATTGCATAAGCGATACAAATGCTTCCAAAAATTATCTATAGATAAATATATAATAAGAATTAAAATAATACAACTGATAATTAAGATAAAATAACACGTAGAGCAAGTATTAATTTAGAAGCCAAACAACAAACACATTCAAAAAAATCTTTCTGTTCTAGTTAACGACCCTAATTTCAATCCATATTTCCTTTCAGAAAATTGTGGTTTAGTTCTCGTTTCATCAATAGATGAACCCTGCAGCTTAACTCCTGTCCAGTTATTTTTAGCTTAGCTTATCTAATCACTTATCTGGTTCATTTACGCTTTGGCAGCTGAAGATGATGGTTCGGTAAAAACATCGAAACTAGTCCTGTGAAAAGTTGTAGATATATTTGTGTATTGAGAATGCTGCAAAGCACACTAGGGTTATCTGCCCGAGGGATGCCTTCGTGGAGGACTTCCTAAGAAAAACTGGCTCGTATACACGTTACACATGGCGAAAACCACGAAAACGCCCAAATTTGCAAATATAACGCTGACTTTTGTTGTTTGACTTTTAAATTAATACAACTGATATCATTTATAAATATTGTTAAAAACAAAAATAACTATAAAAAAGGGAAGTCTTGTTCTCTCTTTTTCATGGCAAAAGCACTCAGTGCCGTTTTGCCGGATATGTTTCATTCAAATACTCGGAAAACAAATATATATTTTCCTTAAATACTGAATAGTTTTATTTAGTATTTCAATCATTACAGATTTTTCAGTCGTCCTCAAATAAAAGCCTCAAATTTCATGGTAAAAACATAGATGATTGCATCTGGCAAAAATTTAAAACATCTTTAAGCTGCAGAACCCTTTTTATTCTCTTAAGGATTTCTAATTTATTTGACCTCAAATTTCTTTGTTTTTATGCAGGACATTTATTTAAATTGTAATTATTAATTGTAATTTGTAAATTAAATTCCTATATAATAATTAGCTACTTATTTAATAATTAGCTATTTAAGATCTAACTGTCACTTCTCCTTTCCGGTTTCTGGCCAGAATGCAAATTAGCTCCCGTGTATTTAAGCTGAAGTTTTTAGATTGTGAGACAAAGAGTGTTCTGCCTCTCGAGGTAACGTTGCTAAAATGCTGTTAGCTCAGGTAATATTTGTTATCTCCGGACATGCATTATAATTGCCGATATTTGACTATCTACGGCTATTAGGTTTGTGAGTTGTAAACCTCCGCGTTAAACTGATTTGTGTAGCCTTCAGCTACTACCTTACTTGAACTTTTATTACTTAAATTTTACATTTGACTGTTATTTTAAGTCAACTCGGCATAAGGTTTGGCTGAATTGTAAGCACTAGGTGTGCTTTAAGTTCTTTAGCTTTAATAAAAGGGTCTTTTACACCCTTCTCAGGAAACGGTTGTTATTTTAGAATTAGAAATAATTCGCTATCAGTATATCTATAGTTTAGTTATAATTTGGGATACGTAAAAGGATTAAACTTTATAAAATATTCAATGGAAGTGTGATTCAGGATGCTGAAAGTACTAAAATGAGCCTCTTCGAAATTAATTATTTTAGTTATCATTATTTATAACACTTTGTAATTTTATTCAAATTATTTCTAGTGTATGAGTATTTGTTGAAAAAATCTTCACAATCTTGCACTGAATAAGGCCTAAACATACAAATAAAGATATAAATAGTTAGAAAATAATTATATAGCTTTTAAATCGCTTAGGCTATTAAGCAATTCACGATTTTTATTTCAGTATCAGACATGTTATGCCCCGTCGAATGGTAACGATTTACTGGAACGAATGGGTTATTGGTAACGAAGCGTTATGGGATTTCAGATAGTTAATAAATTACCTACATCAGGGTTTCTTAAACTGCGGGACCTGCAGCAGGGAGTCTCCAAAAATTATAGCAGTTTTGATATTTCTTTAACTTATTATAATAACTTTACATTTACCAAATATTTTTACACAATGTATCTGAAAGTAGATAAAGATAAGACAATACAGACAAAGGTAAAAACGGAAACGTTTCGACATATTCTTTTTATAATATAAACGTTCATTTTACTTGCTTTGCACGTAACGCTGTCATTTTGTCTGTTATTTATTTAAAATTTTCGCATTGTTCTATGTCTTAATATTAGAAATTAAAGTTAATGACCGAAAACGTGCAGAAGTTGCTTTGTCACACGTTTAGCATTTCTGTAAATATATGACTGGCCTTAGTATATAATCCTTAACTGCTCATGTGTTGTTAACTTTGACCACCGCTTTGAAAATGGCATTCGTTTAGAAATGTCTACATATTCAAATGCTGCCATAAATGAGACACAATACAGACCTCGCATATTAAGTGAACTGTCAAAATAAGCTGTTGCGAACACCTGAGATGCATAGACTATACTGATGCGATTAGACTAAACTGACTGACAAGATATATTGAGATGCATTCAGATATTGCTCGTTGATAGCATAATTTTCAGCAGCGGATTCAGAATACACAATGACATAAATGTTTGCTAGAACAAGCATAAATCAACCTCAGAAATACCTAAAATATTGATGTTCATAATGATGACAATAAAATTAATCAAATGAGAAATTAAGAAGAAGTGATAATATACCTATCAATTATTACGCAACGATAAACGTCAGATCTGTAATATAAAATATTTAAACAAAGCAAATTGGGTAGCATTTCCTAAAATTTGATTATAGTAGTTTAAGGCATTCGAAATGTTCTAATAATCAGTTTTAATGAAATGTTTCAAACCATTTTCATTACCTTATTTTAAATCTTATGTATTAAGCTTCACAAAATAACTTTTATTTTGTCTCTGTGGTCTTTAGAAGCAGAACTATGGCTGTTTTTATTCTACGCCATAGATGTCAGCCGAAAACATCGCGGAAAAAACAACGAAAGGCGAAAACTTTGTGGGGGAAAAGAAAGCAAAGAGAAAAACATCGCAAATTTAAAACATCATGGTACAAAATATCGTGGTCAAAAATAAAGCGGTTCAAAAACTTCGAAGTTTAAGAACATTGTCGTCAAAATATCGTGGTCGCAGTTTAAGAACATCGTCGTCAAAAATATCGTGGTCGCAGTTTAAGAACATCGTCGTCAAAAATATCGTGGTAAAAAATAAAATATCTACAAACCATCGCATGAGGATAACATCGAACACATACGTTTTCAGGTTTTAAAAGTTGTAAATGCATGTTCTTATAATGATTTGGGTGCGCAAGAATGAAAGAGGGTTTCTTTTACTTCTATATTTCATATTTTTAAAAGAACTAACAATTTTTCTCTGAAAAAATGGGAAAGAAACTTATTTAAAAATTGAAAATGAATAAAAAATTAATGCAACTTATATAAATTAATAGAGTTTTAAATTTACATAGTTAATTAACAACGGTCATTCATAAATTAACCTTTTTTTATACAGTTTTACTGATAATTTTTTAATGAAAAATACAGTCTAAAAATGCTTAGAAAAAGGAAAATAAATAACTGACGAGGTTACTTCTATAAACAATGCTTAGTTAATGATCAAATTATTTTCTTTCACATTTGTTAATCTGATATTGTTTTAGAGAAACTTATATATTGTTTTATTTCCGTTTATTCTTAAAACGTGTAAGATTTTATTGTATAGCTTGAAATAAAGTTTTTGGATGTCGATTTGTTAATTACGACTAAAGTCAGTTACATAGTATGTCAGTAAGGGATTTCAAAAACGCATGTGTGCGATGTTATCGTCATGCGATGATTTATAGGTACTTTATTTTTTACAATGATATTTTTAACGACGATATTTTTAAACTGCGAAGTTTTTTTAACCGTTTTATTTTCGACCATGATATTTTGTACCACGATGCTTTAGAACTGCGATGTTTTCTCCCACGATGTTTGGTACCACGACGTTTTCGTCTAGCGTTGTTTTCTCCGCGACGTTTTCGTCCGCGATGTTTTTGCCGTCATATTTTCGGCTCTAACCACGCCATAAAACCGAAGTTTCTGTTTAAGAACCCACAGGCTGATGTCTAAAGATATACAGCCTACTCTAAATAACTTTAAAATGAAAATTTTTCATTTTAATGCTTTTGGTGATGTTCAAAAGGCGATTTTAAGTTTTTCTATTTGTTATTAAGTGCCCGGAAACAAAATTAGTTTTGCAATATAATTTTCACATTTAGGAACATTTTACTGTCTTCTGTTTGCATTACATTATAAAGTTTATTAGGTTATTTTAAAGCAGGAATACATGAAAAACCGAGCAATGCTCTCGCCGTAACTCAAAACTGGACCTATCAAATACCCGCCAAGTGTGCTACTGCTACACCACGAAGGCATGCAGAAAAGAGAGAGAAAATACCTTATATAGAGATAAACTATTATAATCACAATGTTACTCAATCGTTATCAGACATAAAAGTATAGAAAAAAACTTAAAATGAAGTACAGTAGAAAAAAAAATTGGAATACATTTAATTATATAATTTCAACTGCATTAATTAACTAAAAAACTTTAAAGAGCAAATTAAGGAATTCAAAAGTTAATTTAATATAAAAAGAAGGAAGTAGAAATAATGTTCCTGAGATATCGCCTTTGTCTGACATATTCAGAGCAAATAAACGAATAATATCGTGGCAATGAGTGCAATTTTGCACCTGTCGCTTGATCTCAACCTTAACATCACACAAGAGACAGCATGTCTTCTGCTCAGTGTCGCCCAAAATTTGGGAGAAAGCACCCCAGAAGATGTTTAATTTTGTTGAATCAAGTTTCTATTGCACATTCTGGCATTTCGTTACTGAACATTACACGGGAGGCAAAGATATTCCTGCAATTATTCTTGCGTGAGATTACAAATCATGAGCGATTCACCAACGTGACCTGTTGGTGTTCATGGGCTATGCACGAAACTCTCTTCATGGCTTCATGAGACTGGTTCCACTTTTAGAAATGTTTGTCAAGCCGCTTGCTTTTAGAAAATATGTAAGTTCTTAATCTGAAAATACTAACATGAAATGCTCTGATGGCTTGTTGATCTATATCGCACTGTCTTCAAAATGAGTTACGTGTATTTAATGAGTGCAAGTGAGTTATTTGCAGTACTGTGGAACATCAGATGGTTAGTTTTCCACATGAAAAGTTACAATTTAAAATATATCCTATACCGCTACATTTAAAAGAATGTAACTTTTAATAAGGGAGGCAAGAATTTGAACACCCGCATAAATAAATGAACAGTTTTAAAAAATAAACAGCATTTCTGATGCTTACAAAATTTTAAATAAGTTTGGCGACGTTCTTATATCTAGTTCCATTTTACACATCTGTGATTTAAGAATACGTACTTTGGTATGACAGCGTTTATAATAACTTCTGTCACGTATGCTATAATAGTGCTTTTAACAATTCTTTGGTTTTTAATACGAGCTACAGTAATTTGGTTTACTTTTTTTAGCCTTTGCTAATTACTACTGCGGCAACTTGGTCAACTCTCTGTGGCTTTCGAATGAGAATTATGGATTTGATATAACCACGATATTAGCCTGCATTACAAAATGCCAAATATACCATTTGTAATCATATTAAGACAAATAATACCAACATGGAAAGAATACTGAAGAAAAATTTAAAACTTAATTAATTAATTCTTTCTTCGAAAAGATTTTACAAATAAATGAATTCTTACAGCTTAGTGGGGGGGAAGAATAATAAAAATTTCCATTTCTATTACAGTTGTCATCTGCTTTTAGAATTAGAAAATTAATGACAAATTTTATCTTTCATAAAGGAAAAAAAACCTTGCGAAAAGTCCTGTTGGGAGTTGTTCTTAAAGCATATCAAAAGAAAAAAATTCCAACTAAAAATGATTACACAAAACAAAGAAAGTGGCGTTAAATTTTTTCGTACGGAAAGTTTCCCTTATTCGTAATTATTTTCGGCTAAACATTTCCTTTTCCTGTTTATATTTAAAAGTTTCTTTTAAAGACGAAAAAAATCCTTCTTTTAAGCTTTAGCCGCATTCACCGTTTTTCTCTCATCCTTGCTTTAAATTTAAGCAGTTTTATTTTTATTTATTTTTTTCCTCCCGTTATCAGACTGAAATCCGATTATAACAGCTGTACAGCAAAGCAAGAAAAAAATCGTCAAAATTTAATTAGGCCTGCTATTCAACAAAATTCGGTTCGAGTAGTTCGCGAAGTTTGAGCCTAAAAACATATTTTTAAATTAAATACAGCAAAAATTTAAAACCATACAAAAAGGGCTGAAAATATTTATTTATCGTTTTCATCATTATGTGAAGTTCATTTAAATTGATTTTTTTTTACAATAAAACGCTTACAAACTCTAATAAATGTATTATAAAAGAAATCAGTATGCTATTAAGAATGAGTTTTAGATTCAATAACATGAATCAAAAAAATTATATTACCTTTAATGAACGTATACAATTTTGAGAATACTGCCTATGACCAATATTAAAATTTGATTTTAAAATTAATTTTTAAAAAGTCTTGTTACGAATTTTGTACAAATATAGGTAAATTTAGTGACCTTATATGTGATATTGCTGTGATTTAATCTTGCATCTGTGTAATGCAGCATGAAAAATCGAGAGGGAGAGAAGCTATGCCAGAAAAGTAAGAATACAGGGGCAAGTTTGTTTAATATTGAGTTACTGGGAAACTCGGTTATTTGGCGACACATCGCCAAGCTAGCAACAGTTTTGGTGACTAATATTCATCGCCAAATTATTTGAAGAGGAATCGCCAAAAGTCGCCAAATTTGCCGACCATTTAGCAACAGTTCCACTCCCTGTATCACTGTCATCAGTATTGTAATTGAATAAGTGTAATTGATTACTGTATTAGCCGCAACCGTTATTCGACCCTCATTCTACCTTTCAGTAATTTCAAGAAGCAAGAATTACTAGAAGTATCTCGGCGACCGGGTGAAAACTATGTAAGGCCGGTGACAGCGTCTGCTCTCAGTTATTGGTGTTAGCTGTTAGCTCAACGTGAGATATGAGTACCAGTAGATCCAGTTCAGCTTCGTTCTTTAGCTGTGCTTGCATTGCGTGGTGTTTAACGCTCTTAGTAGTTTTAAGTGTCACTACTGACTGTGGTGTGTGATACAGTGAAGAAGTGTACCTGTATTTGTGGAAAGTTCCAGAACTTTGAAGTATTTCTTTCGATAAAATAAATTTCATTAACCCTATTTGTACTCAATCTGTTACAAACGTGTAAGCACGCAAAGGTGATTTTTCTTCCTTTCTAGAAGGATTTACATCCATTATAATAATACAACCGTCTTTAACGTATTGAGAATAATGAAAATATAGATAAATGAACATGGGACAAAATACGAATTGATTAAAAGGATTTCGTGCAATCGCGAGTTGAAAACAGTCTGAGAAAATGTTTAATATATTGACGAATTTAAGGACTTTAACCAATACGCACTTTTAATTGAAAACTTTTTCTTTCACTCATGAAATCCATGAAGAATCTAGGACTTTTTTTGATACCAAACTTGATCAGATAGAATTTTCCATGTTATTACGCATTTTAACTTTCTGAAACTTTCATAGATTAAGTGATCTTAAAGCGTCCCGAAAACCTCTTCTCTAATCTAATCTACGAATCTAAATCTACGTGCAGTGTCAGTTTCTTTATGCATAAATGGCAAATCTCAGATTCAGTGGGTGGGGGAATCAAAATGAGATCATTAAAACAGTCCTCTCGAGCCATTTTATTTAACTGCTTTCTTTGTTCTTTATCCATTTTTTTTCTTTTAAAGCTTCCTGAAAAAAGTGGAAATTTTATCCATGCTGATTTTTAAAGATAGTTGTTAGCCTTCATAAAATATGCAAATTAAATGACAAGAGATATTTCTCTGGGATTGGGTTAACATTCATGAATAAAATATAATTTTATACTCATAATTGCAGTAAAAGAAAATGAAAATAAGCTCGATGTTAAAATTTTAGGAGAAAATAGGCAAACAGAGAGAGACAGATAGAGCAATGTGGTTGTGAAGATAAAATAGCGCCATATACACTCGTAAGAAGTTACTCATAATTATTCAAAATAATATTTGCTTCCTAGTCACATTAAATAGAACTTCAATATTATTTTTTTAATGTTTTCCCTTCTCTAAACATGGCTTTCTTCTTTTAAGCATGAACTTTGATATTCTCCGTCGATGCAAAAATTACGATATTTTCTTAATTTTAATGATTTTTGCATTCATTTATTTAAACCCAGTGGAAAATGTAACATTTAAAAGTCAACATAGAGCGAGTTTTTGAGAAACTACCGCATTTCTAATATGTAAAAATTATTTAAGAAACATTAAATACATTTTATTTGCATTTTATAATAAAATATATTCTATTTTAAAAATCTTCCTGTTTCATTGCATGAAATAAAAAAAATATTTTCAGAAAATAGGGAGAAAGGGAAAATAAATTTTTGATTCTGACTCATAAAAGGGGCCTAAGGAATAAAAAGACTGAAATAACCATTTTCATTTCGACAGAATTTAGGCGATAACGTTTTCTAGAAAGCCTTATTTATAATAAAACGTAAACATGTACGTCAATAAATTTCTTTTTTCTAAGAAAGTATATTTTCTAAATTTTTCTAAAAATGTTTATGCTCCGCGACAGCAATGCAACTCAGCTTTGACTTCAAATGGAGATATCATTCACATCCTATTTGATTATATTAATTAAACAAAAGTTTAGCCTATATTTTTGATTGTATTTTTGTTAACATGCATCGTAAACGGAAAAAGTTTTAAGGGATGGTTAAAAGTTTCCGAAATGAAAAATAGGACTTAATGATCTACTTAGAATGTTTCAACATGCTTTAACATTTTGATAAAAGCTCAGGTATGGACATAATTCAAGAAACGAAGTTTAAAAACTGTAAAGTATAATTTAAATAACAGTTCAAATGAAACATAAGCTATAGATAGAATTATATTCCGGCAGAATATAATTAAATAATTCATCTTCATTTAAGATTATCTTTCATGAGCCGCATAAATACCCGCAAAGGAAACATAATCACGTAAAAGTTTTACACTTCCCTTTTTCTCATATATAGCTGAAAGATGGGAAATACAAACACCATAATCTTGGAAAATCATCTGTCGAAAGATTATATATTATAAACTTCACGCATGTAAAGTTCCAAATGTGTTCTGTTTCAATGATAACAAATTTGAAATTTTTAAGAGTTTCCAAAATTAAAACCTTAATAGTTCCCGTTAAAAGCATGATTATTCCGGCCATTACCACGAGTATCTTGTAAACAATTTTAGCACAGTACGCAACATAAGATCAAAAATTTCTTCTGTTAAAAACTATACCTACCTTTCCAAGATAGAAGATTCTGCAAGATGAAAACACTATAGATAAGAATTAGAATTAACTGCTTGATAACGGAGAGTGAAACAATACACATTAAAATACATATATCTTTTGATAACTACCTGATCGCGTTTCAAAAATACTATTAAGGATACGTTATTGAATAAGTACTAAGGGTAATAATACATATTATATAACAATAAATTTTCAAATAAAGTACATGAGAAAAAACTATTATATTTAAAATTTTCTGGATAACTTTAAAAAACTTCTGGAAAAAAATTAATAGTTTGAAAAATTACTTTACTAACATTGTTAAGTTGATACAAACGCTGCTTATAAATTTAGTTATTTTAAGTTACATAGCATTCTTTCAACTCTTCTTTTAAGTTTTCCGTTTCATTATGAAAATCGTAGTTTCTTTAATAATAAATTAAAAATAGAATGATAAAATGCACATATTATAACTATTTGTTTAAAAAAATTAATTATTTAAAAAGATTAATTTTTGTTTCAGTTTCAAACTATTCTTTTAAACGTGAAATATGTGCCCTAAATTTTTACTGCATACCTTGAAATATACTATATAGAATTATGCAGGTAGATTTGGATATTTCTTTTATTTGATTTAAATAAACTTTCTTGTTAACATTCACAATAAATATAAGCGGAAATAGTCCTGAGGTTGGATGTGTTACGTGTGACCAAAATGTAGAGAAACAGAAAGAGAATTGCAAGTCTCAAGTTCAAAAATGAATTGAACAGCAAGATCAATGGAATCAATTGTTGAAAGAACTCTATTTGAATCTTCTTTATTACCTACAAACAGGGTAAAAGTGTCGTCTACGTAGCGGAACCTAACCGGAAAGTTTCAAACAATTTTGATTCATAATAATGCATGTAGATATTAGCCAGGATGGGAATGAGGGAACTTCCCATGGCTAAACTCTCAGTTTGCTTGTAATATTTATTTTGGAAAGCAAAATGCGTTTGTTTCAAACAGAGGGAAATTAGCTCATGAATTTCGATGCAAGAGAAATGAAATTCAGGAAGTCTGGTCTCTAGGGATCTTAATGCACCCTCCACTGGAACATTGGTGAATAATGATTTTACATCAAAAGAAACCATGAGTAAATTTCTAGAAGAAATGCTTTTAACTTTCTTTACAAACTCTATTCAATTTTTATGGTGTAAATATTATTATCTAATAGAGTTGAAAATCCAGAAACTAAATATTTAGCTAACGGATACGAGGCAGTGCCTAAATTTGACAATAGGGCGGAAAGGAATATCACTTTTATGAATTTTGGGAAGAGCATATAATCTGGCACAATTCGCAACAGATGGGATAAGCGATTCATTCGTTCGTACTATTTTTATTTTCATGCATATTTTTCTACAGTTATTTTTTCTTCTATTCCAAGTATTAATGCAAAGATATATATGATATATATTTCGTAACACAGTCATGTTCAGTTCTGATGAAATCTTATAGATTCTTGCATTCTATAATATTCCATAAAATATTTAGATCTTATGAAATTCTTTAGAAAAAATACGAATACAATTTTATGTATATTTTGTACGCGCTATTCTGAAATAGTCTGAATAGAGCTTTACGTTCGCAAATCTATTGAAAAAATTGCAAAAGAGATTCAGAAACCTTCAAAGGAGAGGAAGAACGGTAGTGAAAGGACGTCGACGAAAATGTGTGCGAAGGCACAAAGGAAGTGCCTCGAAGACGTTACGCTTCCCGAATCGTTTCATTTTCTGCTTAAGAACATCACAAAATTTCCCTTCAGACTTAGGTTTATATATTACGAAACTGCTTTTCAAATTTAGACCTGTCCATAAAATATTTGAAATGAAAACATTAAAAACCGTCGTGACCTGAAATTTGAGTATGCTGCTGTATCATAATTTTTACAAAAAATTTATTCAGATTAATGATTAAAGTACATTAATTACGAAATAAGTGCGTGCTTTTTAGCATACAAAAATGAATTCTTAACTTTCTAAAATATGGAAAGAAAAACAAATATGACAAATTTGTCCAAATAATTGTATGAAGAGGCCTTCGTATCGATCAAAGGAAAACTGCACTTCTGTCATGGTGACAGATTTCTAAACCATTTGATGTTAATATATGCCTGAAATGGACGGTAATTTT
Source organism: Stegodyphus dumicola (assembly GCF_044657685.1). Classification (NCBI taxonomy): domain Eukaryota; kingdom Metazoa; phylum Arthropoda; class Arachnida; order Araneae; family Eresidae; genus Stegodyphus; species Stegodyphus dumicola. The sequence continues at coordinate 81,266,437 of NC_140772.1, read as the reverse complement.
CATAAATTACAGAAAATATTTTCTTGCCTTATAATTTTGAAACATTATGGAACGTGCTATGTATTACAAAAAACAAATGCATGACCAATGACGCTAGCAATGAAACAAGAATTCTGATTTGGTATAAATCCTTTATAGAATGCATGATGAGTTTTAATAATATATGTTAATATTATTAAAAAGATTGGAGAGACATTAGGTTATTTCGGAAGCAGGAGAGATGAAAAATGAGCAACGCCATCGCCGGGACTCGGAACCAGGCCTCTCGAATATGCGCCGAGCGTGCTGACTACTACACTACGAAGCCATGTTAAGAAGGCGGGAGAAATATCTTATATACTCCCCCTTTTAAAGAGCGACTGGGGATTAGGAGACCCAATCGCGAAATCCTGGGGGTGAAGAATCATCATCCACCACCCTTTTAGTTCGGGGGCCACTGTTCAGACATTAGGTTATTTCGGAAGCAGGAGAAAGGAAAAATGAGCAAGGCCTTCGCCGAGACTAGAATTAGAAATTCCCGAGGTTTTCCCTTCACGGGGGCTTCTCGAATTCACGCCGAGCATGCTGACCACTACACTACGAAAGCATGCTAATTAAGGCGGGAAGAATACATTTTAAGATAAATGTATAAAAAAAAACCTACATTTGCACATCGGTCAGTATTGCCCTCTATATTTTCATTACCCAAACTTTCTTTTTGCTAATTATTTTAAGGACAGTTTCTCTTTTTCTTTAGCTAAATTAACCATCAAACACTCCTTACGTTGTTAAATTAGATTTCAATAAAATATTCCATACCTTTGAATCTTTCCAATTTTAATTTATGATTTTTAATTTTTTTTTCTTATTACCTAACTGGTTTTACACATCAAGAACGCGTATAAAATATCTATGCATTCGTGTGAGAAACGTTTTACTTTTATTAATCAAAAGAAGAAAGAGCATTTGCACTATTATTGAAAATAGAGAAAAGTACTGAAACTAAAAAATTCACCGTCATTTTAGCTGATAAAATTTATTAAAAAGCTGTTATGAAAAGTTAGCGGCTATAATTAATTCTGAAATAAAAATGTAGCAAATACAATTTTATACCTTTCAAAAAAGAGTTTTTATGTGAAGAATAGAAGGAAAAAATAAAATAGAAGCCTAAAATTGTTTTCACTGTATTAAAAAAATAAGAACAAGTGTTCGAAATAAAATAATTATACAAGGTTTATGTATGAATTTCAACATCTAATAAACAGTTGATTAAGAAAACTAATTCACATGGATGAGCATAAAATGTATGCTAGCATGATACTTATTAAAGAAGTAATACATCCAAATCCAGCAAGTGCACTTTTTAATTTTTTTCTACATTTGGTTTATGATCAATATCCTGTATAACATTACCAAAAGAAGACATTTCATATGAAAAGAATTACAATAATAATCAACACATAAATGTATCTGTACTAATTTTTTACCGACTTATATCTTTAATAAGAAAGATTTTGAGCTTTATTAGTGTTTTCAAGTGTCTTCAACGTCACCTATCAGAGTTACAAATTACACTGTGGCCATAGCATTGCATGCAAAGAATCCAATTATGTTCTATGTAATCATTAAACAAAAATTAATTAAACATACGTTGTGTTAGTTACTTTTATTTACCTCAGGAATTCCTAGGTGATTACAAGGTTCTTTCCCCCCGCTTTTTGCTTTTGTATAGACCTTTATTAAAACATTGGTTTCTTCATCGACCTTCTTACATTTTTCTACAACATATTAATAAAACAAATAATTGCTCATAAATAAAATAAAAACGACAATCAGGATGTGAACAAACGCTTAGAAAAAAATGGTTTGTTAAATTTATGTTTAATTATTTTTTGTATTATTATTATTTTTAATTTTTTAAATATAAGCATATTCTTAGACACAAAATCACAGATTCTAACTGCACAAAATTTGATTTTAATTAATGTGACGTTTGTGTCTGATGTATTGACATAATTTTTCTAAAAAAATGTTCTGCCTCTTTCTGGTTTATTTTAGTTTTTCTTAATTGGTACTTTTTTATTGTGTTTTGTTGTGTTCTTGCGATTTACACTTCGAACATGAAACTTATTGCATAAAACATTTCTATATTTAAAAAAGTATTTTAGATTTTAAAAATATATTAAATAACTTTAGCATATTATTTTTCTTTTACTTATTTTATGTGATTTCTTCCTTATTACGTGGAACCCACCAGCGGCTGAGCGGTAAAGTCGCTGAACACTGGTTGTTAGGTCCGAGGTTTGAATCCCACGAACGGGCTGGTTGCATGGGTGCTTTCGTGGTTTTCCCCATGTGTAACGTGTATACGAGCCACTTTCCCTTAGAAAGTCCTTCACGAAGGCATCCCTAGGCAGATAGCCCCAGTGTGCTTTGCCATAATTAAATACGCCAGCCTTATTACATGATACAGCTTTTCATCAATAAACATTTAATTATCCATTTTATTAATAATTGTTTTTGTAATCAATGGAATCTTGATTACAGCAATCAATACCCGGTGCATATTCGGCTGTCGACCACTTGATCATTACTAAACCCCTTTAAAATTTCGTCAACCCAGGGGTCAATACCAAATCCAGTTGAAATCCCTGATTTGTATACATTCATATTCGTTAATCGGACTATACAAATAGCAATGAAACGTATAGTTTTCTTTGTTATTTATATAATACGTATTATCATCATTCCCGTTATTTTAGTTAATTTATTATAAAACACTGTAATGCACCCAGTTCATCACTAAAATATTTACAGTTTTAGAATAAATAATTAAAGATAAATCAGTGATAGAAAAATTACCATTTCGACGGATCCATATCTTCTCCTGCTGAACACTCCACGTCGAGCTGCGAGGTCTGTAGTTGAAGAGCTGAAATAAATAAAAGAATTAATTAGCGTTCAATAAAATATAAAAAAAATCTAACATAATATTTCAAAAAGAACAAAAATAAAAAACATAAAAGTACAGTATGTCATGTTCAAACGTATGCTATGTAAAATAAAATCGTCAAAATTCCGAAGCTGACATTACGAATGTGCGCTATTAGTTTAAAGACGATTTATTAGAACGCCGTTTGGGTGTGCGCTCAGCGTCGTTTAGTAAAATACAAAATGGTGTCGTCTGAAGGAAACGTTACCGTTCTTTGTTTCGTAGGCAGTCAGGTAATATTAAACCAGCGACAATTTCGACGTGAATTAAACGTTACATAAGATACGAGAAGGCACGGATTCTGTTTCTGTTTCTGAGTAAACATGAAATTTAAATCCCAAGCCACAAGGTAAATGTTACTTTGCTAGACGTTCTACCAGGACTCTTAAAAGATAAAGTATTTTATTCAGACGTTTAAAACATCAACATTTTGGACAGTCTGAATTCTAACTGCACATTCTCGCGCAAATCTGAATTCAAACTTACTTAAGTCTGAATTTAGACTTCGAAACAATCTGAATTCAAACTGCCACGTCTTCCGTAAGTCTGAGCTCAAACTCTGAATAGTCTGAATTCAAAGTGTTGTTTCCTTCTGTTCTATCATGTTGTAGACAGCTTGACTTAAAACTAACTATTTGCTGCGATTTTTCCGTGTGAAAAGGATCAGGTGTGGAAGCACATTTTAGTAATAAAAGTGAAGTAACTCTTTTTTTTAAATTCATGCGCATTTATTCTTGTGATCAGTTTGCATTAAAATCATACTAAAATGGGATATTTTTAAACGGGATTATCCTCTGTAGTTAGGGTGAAAGTACAAAGTCGTATTTTTAATAAAGTGCTTATGATTTCATGAATAAATTTCACTGAAAGGCAGCATATGGCACATTTCAGAACATAAGCTGTTGTTAATCCAAATGAATTATTTATAAAATTTAAACAATACTAAAATCTAAATTTAGTTAGATTTAATAGTTTAAGTTAATTACTTAGTTTAGATTATAATGATAAAGATTATAAGGTATTTTCCCCGCTTTTCCGAATGTTCTCCTGATGTAATTTAATGCATACTCGGCGTGTATTCGAAAAGTCCAGAGTTCGGGTCCCGGCGAGGGCCCGACACATTTTATTTTCTGTTCCAGTTTCGATATAACCTAATGACTCTGCAAATGACGTCCGAACTAAAAGGTGGTGAACCATAATTCGTCAGCACCAGGATTTAGCAAATGGTCCCCTAATATCCAAAAGGAAATATATATGAGGTATTTTCTCTCTTTTCCGCATGCCTTCGGTGTGTAACTGGACGCATACACGACACTTATTCGAGAGGTCCAGAACTCGAGTCCTGGCCAGGGCATTGCGCTTTTTTATGATCCACCATCGATACAACCTAATGTCTAATGACTACTTTAGAGTAAAATAATTCACTTTTTTGGTTGCTTCTGTGTGAATCTATTGAGTGATAATCAGAAAATATCCATGCAGCTCCAGCTTAATAAATAGGTTTCTAATCACGGTTTAAAGTTTAATTATAAGGTAAAATCCAAGATTAAAATTTGCCAAAAATTCCAAGATTTATTTGGCAGACTCTGGATAATTCGCATATCTTATGTGGCATAAACTTCATGTACTCAACTTTTTAAATTCTTAATTGTAATTTCAGTTTAATTCAGTTCCTCTCTTTTAATATACTACACAAAACGGAGAAAATTTCGGCTATTTAATCTTGTATTAATATAACATACTTTATATACGTGATAGGATAGCTGCGACAGAATCTGATTAGCCAATCCTGAATTCCAATAACTAAATTCAATTCATAGATAGCTCTTATTATGCACCAAATACAGAATGCAGTTACGGAATACATCATTACAGATAAAAGTATGGGTACAAGGAATGTTTCGCAGCAATAAAATAAAAATTTAAAGAAAAGCTGCAAATTTACTGCAGCACTCAAGTCTCTAAAACAGTATTGCATTTTCTTGTCAACAGGCAACACTTGACCTTTAGGTGCCTAAGCCGAAGACAGACATTTTCAAGACCGTGAAGAAATAAATAGATTTATTTTACAACTTCTGGCTTTTACGATGCGAACCAAAAAAGAAATGTAGAGTTATAAAGCATTTTCGACCTACCGCGACGGTAATATTTATTCTCTCACTTCGTCGTGCACGGAGAATTACGGGACTGTGATTTACATTCGGCGGGGATTCTGATCCCAGGAAGAAATTTTATGCTTGCAATTGTTGTTGCCATTCCGTGTGGATAAATTGATACTAGAAGATGAGTTGTGGAATGCTTGTAAAGCAGATTATACACGGAAAAGCTGTTTTGCCAAGGACACTAACATTTGATTTAGTTCCAATAAATTTTGATCTTGGCTAATGCATGAAAGCTTTTTTTTTTCAACTTTAGAAGCATACAATTTCGGAAAATAGAAGAATTAAATAACAAATAAATGTTGAGTTTGAAGATTAGAGAATTCTTCATCATGTCATTATAATTGCTGATACAATTATGGCGAGCATCAAAGTCAGTGTATGAGTATAATATAGCCTCAGTATTTTAAAATTTATTCTAAAATGTGAATATTAATAACCACGAATCAATAAAACAATTCCTCATCTCTTTCAGAACGTCAGTCATATATACATGTTAATTGATAATGTGGTGTCAAATATAAGACCAAATTTTACATATGAGAAGAATAAGTCTATGCCTTTTAAGTAAAAATTAGTCTCGAGTGGTTGCTTTGCTTTCCTAGAACATTACCAATTTCTTGAAAATCTGACAAAAATGAAGGCTGTCATGTACGGAAACAAAAGTATTGTATTTCAATTTACTTTTGTGCCTTGAAGAAAACGGACCTTGTGGCCTGACCTCCTCGAAATCGATAGTTTTCTATAAACCTGACACTAATGTAAGATTGATATATGCTAACGTGTTTCACTCGAATACAGAAAACTAAACCAATGACACTGTGCCAAAGGTTAATGAAATAATTACACCAAAAGCAAAACTAGCTTTTTACATATGCTTATTCTATAAACTTTATATTAGCTTATTCTACAAATTGGTATTTTATAGAATGAAAAGACTATAAAGAACATCAAGAGCATATAAAAATGATACAACGAAACCCAACGAAAAATGATACACGATAAACGATCTTGAAAAAGTCAAGTTAAATCGTAGAAAAATTAACCATTGCCTCTTCGCATAGTTTTCGTTTTGGGAAATTACTATGATCTGCCTACAATAATTCATAAGTTTGTAAACAATCATTAGAATAATTATTACAAGGTAATTCGAAACGGTTGGTGTAAACTAAATGGGGAATGCAAATCAAAACAACGAACTATTACATTAAGGAATGAGGAATATAGCACTGAAGCGTCCCCTTGAAGGTTTGGTATTGTTTGCAATGTTATAGTCTGCTTGGCTGGTTGGTTGGTTTTCTAGCAAACGATTATTATCCAGAATTTGACTTTTTTACCAATATTTATTATTTATAACAATATCATTTTGCAAAGTTTGCTTAGATATCCTGTTAGGTTTTATGCTAATTCTTTTTTGTACCTTCTGTTTTTTCCGTCAGTTCTCATCAAAATGCAAATTAAATTGAGACTGCACAGAAAGCAACCTGAAATAGATATGTCTGTTTAGTGACTGATTTTTCTATTTGTTAACATGCATGCTCATAATCCCCGTTACCTGGAGTTATATAATTATTTAAATACAGAGGTACCTTTGTATACATCCGTTTTGAAATGCGTCCAATTTGGTATCCGTCATGTTTGGACGCGAAAAATTTTGTTTGGTAACCGCGATATTTGTCTGGAATACGATTCGGCTTCAATGAGTCACTACTACTCGCGTTGTTTACTTGTTTTTGGAGACAATGCTACGCCTTGCTTCATTTAGGTATAACATATATTTTACCCACTGCAATTAACTTTGTATTATTATTATTATTATTATTATTATTATTATTATTATTATTGTTATTATTATTATTATTAAGGATTTTTTAAAAGAACGGATTATTTATTTTCCCTTTATTTCTTAGTGCAAATTTTCGTTTGGTATACGTCCAAGGATTTGGAACGGATTAATGGCATATACCGTGGTACCACTGGACTTGAGTTCCGAAACTCTTAAATTAGTGGAGGTTAATAATTGATATATTTTATTTTTAACTAAAAACTACAATTCATAGTTTTTTTGTAATAAATCTTTTAGTTGGTTTAACTGTTGCCCGTGTTCTTGAAGTTTAGACTCAGCGCAAACACGAAAATTCGTCGAAGCAAACGAAGTTTAATTTAGTTAGTAAACAACTAATAAGGTATTTAACCTTGCAACATTTGCATCAATGAGCGACGAAATTTTCATTATTTGACATCATTATGCCTGTAAGAAAGTATGGCTAGTAGATGTTGTTTAGATAATTTATTAAAAGCCTTCTGAGATATTTTAACAGTGATAATAGAAGCACTATAAACATACGTTAAAAAATATGTTTATATTGCCATTGTAACGTTTAAATAGTGTTTTACAACTTAACGATGATACCGGCAATGAAATACGTGATAATATCTAGTTAATATTAACAAACTACTTGCTCATGACATTTGGAAAGAAATTCGAGCATAACGATTATACTGTAACATCAAGAATGAATTCAGAATATCCTAAATTTATTTATCGGAGAAGACGTTCTTCATAAATAGACACAGTAATATGAGAGCTATAACTGTTAAATATAAAGTAAATATAAATATCATAAAAAATCAAATAATGGAATATAATAGAAGTTTGAAGTAGAATTAAGAAGGAAATGTTTTGCTTGCAGCATAATGATAAATGATATTGACAAGAACCTACTCTAACAGTACACTGAAATACACTGGGAGCCGACGTTAACATAAATAATGAGGAAAAAACTCTTTTAAAATAATAATGGAACTAACTAATTTAATATAAATATATATTATGTACACAGGCGTTTTCTCACCACTTTAATTAATATAATTCAAAGGTTTGTTTATGAACCGTTCATAACATATTTAATGTATAAGGTATTTTATCCCTCCCTTCCACGTGATTTCGTGATACAATTGGATGCATATTTGACGCGTATTCGAGAGGTCCAGGGTTCGGGTCCCGGCGAAGGCACCGCACATTTTTCCTGTCTCCAGTATAAGAAAACAGAATGACTCCACATTGGCGTCCGAACGTCACCATCAGGATTTGGTGATTAGGTGCTTTAATTCCGAGTCGACCTTTAAAAGGGGGGAGTATAGAAGGTATTTTCTGCCTCCTTTCTGCGGGCCTTCGTGGTGTAATTGGGAGCATACTCGACGCGCATTCGAGAAGTCCACGATTCGGGTCCTGGCAATCATTTTCACGTCCCCTGCTTGAAAAACGCCTAATGACTCCAAAAATGTTCATTATTAAGACACAATAACACGCCGAATAAATATTAATTCTGAAGTCAAACAACAAAAACGTGAAATGTCACATTCATAAAAGAATGTCACATTCATAAAAATCTTTCTGTTCTAGTTAACGATCCTAATTCCAATCCAAATTTGCCTTCGGCCTTTAAAGAAATTATGTTTTAGTTCTGGTTTCACCAACAGATGGCGCCACTTGCTTATTCTTGTCCAGGTTTTCTTATCTTATCTAATCATTATTTCCTATCTTGTTCATTTGCGGTTTTGTAGCTGAAGATGTGGTTCGGTAAAACCATTGAAACTAGTCCTGTGAAAATTTTGTAAATATAACGCTGATTTTTGTTGTTTGACTTCTGAATTAATGTTCATTATGTTATGGAAAATATTTAATCGGGGCTGTAACCCCAATTTTAATATTAAGAGGGCATCCCTGATTCGAAAAGAACTTGCCAAAATAAAATTTAGAATTAGGTATGAAAGCAACATTAATTTACCGTAAAACATTTCTGAGAATTTTTTTAAAAGGAGAGGGATATTCAGATTTTTTTCCCAGTTTTTGCTATTTAATCCTAAAGAAGTTCATAATTTGGAATGACTGACTAAACACAAAACCAAGCTGTTTAGTGATTTATTCCCGAACAGTTTTAAAAATGTATTCTGTAATAGTTTTACCATATTAACGGAATTGTTGGTCACAGTAAGTAAAATATTTTCCACATTTTCGTTTGCAAATGGGCGGGACTTAAGCAATTCAATAACAGAACTCGAATAAAAACTTTAACCGCGATGAAATTAAGCGGCATAACATGCTTAAGCGGCCTAAAATTTCATATATTTATTTCAATATATTTTAATTTACTTATTATTTAATAATTTATCCACACAAGAAATAAGCAAAACGAACTGATGCCTCGAAACAAGATGAAAAAAATTCTATAAATTTCTTAGTCTTCTAAAGTAAAGAAAGAAATGTTTGCATAGTGGAGATTTCAGGAGACTACAAAAATAAATATTAAACATTCAAAGCATCATAAATTTTGAAAAAATTCATAAAAATGTAAAGCAAACACAAAACAAATTGCTTTTGAATAATTCATTTCTATAAAATAAAGGAAACTACACATAAAATTATTAGCAATGTGAAGAAAAGCATTTTTGGAAAGATTCTGGAAAGGATTTGTTTAACTTCATTATTGAGATGAAAAGATGAAGTTAAAAATAGTTTCAAGAATTTTAAAGGACGTAATTACCTGTAAAATTGTTTTGATAAAAAATTATAAGTTCTAAGCTACTTTTTCTCAGAAAATATTTTTAAGTCCTCTACTACCTAGTTTTAAAAGCTCATATTTTGAAGCTTTGAGAATGTACTTTTTGAGCGTTTATGCTTCGAATTTTAACCTTATTACTTCAGACAATATTCTGATTTGTAAGAGAAATTAAGCATTTCGATTAAACACTAGTTGAGAATATACTTCAAATATTAATTCTTTTTAAATAATCTCTTCATCTTTCATCTTGTTTTATTATATAAGTCAATAAATGACTTATATAATAAAATCATTTTTATAAGTCAATAAATGACTCATTTAAAAATGATTTTTTATAATCATAAAAATCGCATTTTTGAATAAATAACCTCAAAAAACGTTTATTTTAAGTCTTATTATCATTTTTAAGAACGCTATTCCAGTGCTTATTACATAAAATATTCTATTGGAGAATTTTCAGACATACAAAAATAATACAGAAAAAGCGGCAGTCCGTAAAAGTGTGAATTGTATTAGGACTAAGCAATTTTTATGAGCTTATGTTGTATGTAAATATTTTGAGAAAAAGGCTATTTAATTATTTAGTTTATTGTCACCGGCTTGCAGATTTCGTATCCTGGAAAAATATAGATTGTTATCACAGCTGTAGCAAGCTGCGCGCGCAATAAGCGGCCAAATGAAATAAATATATGCACAGGTAAGATTGGAATAATTAAAACTTTTTAAAAATAAATGTGATCACATATCTCCACATAGCGTTAATTAAAATGAAATGATATCACAGAAATTTCATTTTCTTTCGTTTTACTTTGCTATTCTAAACGGCACTATATCAGGTTTTATGATGCCATACCTTTCAGGTTTGAGAAACACATTTCTAAATCCGTAAACGTATAGTAACTGCTAATTTTAAAATTATACGAACCTGCTTATATAGATATAATTGCAATTTCATTTTAATGATGATGGTGCTTATATATTGGAGAGATATTAGGATTTTTTTTGGAAGGAAGAGAGATTGAAAAATGAACAACACCTTCGCGGGGAATCGAACCGCGGAGCTCTGGAATACGCACCCAGAGTGCAGACCACCACACCGCAAAGGCATTCTAGAAAGGCGGGAGAAATGCCTTATAATATATATATACAAGAGATAATTATTACGTCAAACTTAGATCATGAAATGGGGCCAATCCTCGAACAGAAAATATGCATATGAAAATTAAAACCAAAACATTTTAAAATTGAAACAAAAACAATTCAATAAAATTAATATATATTCTTTACGTCGCGCAGCAATGTCGCAGCATACTGTAGAACTTATTACATTATGCTATATTACTTTAATTAAAAAATTTTCAATGCTTGCATATATAAATATATAATAAAAGTACACTCAGTTCTCCATATTAAAATGGAAAGTTCTGCAAATTAAAATTATGTATATATAAAACTTTCATCTACAATTGTCCCACAGCTTTCCATTTTAATTTGGTTATTTCCCTTTTCTATCCCATAACGGTTTAGCGACGGCTTCTGCCTGAACAGTTTTACGTCACCAAAATAAGATTTTTTAATCCAATAACATTCCATAAATACGCTTCTTATTCCACCACAAGTTACAAAATACTTTTATCTCTTGAAGCTAATGGAAAATGTTTGAAAGAGAAAATTACAATTTAGTTTTACTGTAAATTAAAACAATAAGAATCGCTTTATTTGGATATATTTTAATTTTTTTTTCTTTTTAAAGATACGTCTGTTGATTTCCATGTATGAAAAAATTAATTACCCATTTTATGATACATTTGTAGGAAGTTCTTTTCAGCAGCTAATGGACCTTTTAAAACCAGATGAATCGCCGCAACACAAAAAAGTATTTTAACGATTTCCGTTATGCATATACTCTTACTGGAGATAACATGTTAATGAAGTTACCGTACAACATTAAATAAAAGGAATGATTCCAGACGTTCGGATAGTTAAGAAAATTAATTACTTCTGCACTAACGGCGCGTTACTTCGTTATTATGCTTTCTAAAACCTGATGAATTAATGAATGATTAACTAAGCAGGAATTTTCAACCTTTTCATTAGCGTACATCGTCACAACCGAAAATAGCAAAGGCTGAAATCTCTCGGAACTGTAAGGACTAAATAAAATTTTAAGGTATATTTAATTATACATGCGAATTTTATGAATACTCCTACGGCCGGCTTGTGCCGACAAGTATACTCGGGGCTGTACCCTGGTAACAATATATACAGAAATTTACAGCATATATTTATACACAGAACAACATACCATGATAAAATAAGAAACTTATTCTCTAATTATGAAGTTTGTTTACAAGTTTAATAAATAAGGCTTTTCAGCCTTCTTTTGTGGTACCCAATATGTCTCCGACTGTGGGAAATTAATTAAGGTATCAAATTTTGAAAGAACAGCAGAATGTTATGCGTGGAGGATTCTCATGCAGGTATATCTAAATGAATATCATATCAAGAATACAGTTTCTTTAAATAAACTTAATTTAGCATAAAAACTTAATATGTTTAATTTAAAGGGTTTCATTTCATAACCAACTTAATTTGAATAATCACTTTATTCTAAGATATATAATGCAAATATACATGCCAAAATTCACAAAAATTTCCTTTTAAGTTTAAAAATCAATTAAAATTATTTCGAATGAATGAAAGAATTCTGACTTTTAAACGCTTTGCTGTTCATTATCTCTTTCTCTGTCGCGTGATCTTGGAAAATAAATATTTCGGTATATTGGGTCTGAACTGCGGTATATTGGGTTTTAACTGCACTTCACAATACTGAACGCAAATGTTGCAGAATTTTTCTGTCTGTAAAAACATGGTACAAAATTCTGAAATATACTTTTAAAACTATTAACAATTAAATTTTTGACTAAAGATGCAATTTTACAAACTACATTTTGCTACAATTATTTAAATATTTAACTGTTCTAAAAAAAACTGGTCACAATGTGAAACTTACAAAGACATATGATACTCACATATTCAGAGCTTTAGTTTAATCTCATGCAAGGAATTATCATAAATGTATTTATCTCGCTCGTAAAGTTAAAATCCACATTTTGTTTGAAGCTCATAATATGCCATCTACTGAATAATGAAAGAATTTAAAGCTGTAATTCAACAGTTAACAATTTTTTGTAGTTATGTTCAAAATTGACATTCATTTATGTTTAACATTTAATTATAGTCTAGAAAATTTTGCATAATATTCACTGGAGAATAGTGGAAGGGTTACAACTGAATTTCAAAATCAGATCCATTACATTAAAGAAATGAATAATAAGTGCTTAAATTAAATACTTGAGCAATGTTTAATTAAGGAACATTAAACATAAAATACAGTTAAGCAGGTAGCAGCGTAATGCTCGGATATTTCATTACACCAAATGAAGAAGTTAATCATTTTTCAAATCCGAATATGTTAAAAATTTAGGGGATCGGAGTTCTTTATTAGAAATGTGTTTGAACTGAGAAAGTAAAGAGCAATAAAGACAACGGTAGAGCTTATCAAAAGCTTTCGATAAAAACTTTTGATAAGCTTATCAAAAGCTTTAACGATTTCAAGTATATTTTTTTATTTTTCAAATTCAAAAATTACGAGTATTTTAACTTGCCTAAACGAAGATCTTAATATGTATGGTTTGCTCTAACCTTAAACTACTATAAAGCATTTCGGTTTATTGATAATTTCTTGAAGATTCAGGTGAAATGCAATATATTCAATCAATCTAAGTATTGTAGCTATCATACGTCTGTACAGTTTTAATCCAAAGCAGCAGGTAGCAGCGTAATGCTCGGATATCAAATAAGTGTATTCTTGATTTATTTAATAATCAGTATTTAAGTTTTATTTATACTGATTTTACATCACGTTCCTTAAATTGAGTATAAGTTTAAAGGTCGGTTTCTTTCAGATTAATGATACAGTTATCTGAGTACACATTACATGAATCGTAAGCATATTCAGTAAAATACATTTCACAGTTTGGGTAGGTTTTTTATATGTACTTTAATTACTTTATTTTGTTGATATTTTTCCAACGCCAGTCGAAAATACTTTTGTGAAACGGGATTTACGTCAAATTTCTCTTTTCTGTTGTTTGTAACCATACAAAATGAGTCTTTTGACTGACAAAGATTTCGTAACATATCACTATGCTCACTTAAGGAAAATACTGAGTTCCATCTCCAGATAAAATTGGGTGACAGGCGGCTTTTTTATTGAAATTGGCAGTACCAAACGAAAATCTATATATGAGATAAAAAAAAGGGAAAATGACGTAGCAATGATGATGGCATAGTACTTAGAATTCATAGAACATAAATCCATACTGAAGAAGAAGAATTCTGATGGCGTAGAATGCTAAAATATGCAATCCATAACGGCTAGGAAACTTGGTAGATTAAATGTCATTTATATTTAAATTCACATTTGCGACGAAATTTCAATTGAACCTATAAATCGTGCTTAATTACATAACATTTAAATTCCTGAATACTATTGCTATACGAACACAGCTCAGCGAAATGGTATCCGAGCAACAACAGATACAAACAAATTATGCATTTATCCATTACTGCAGTTCACCAAAGAGGAAGGTTGTGGTTTACGTTAGAAAGTTTCAGTTTCTCACATTTTGAGTTCCGAAATAACTACGTCATCAGCGTTACGGAAGCCATCTGGCGTAGATTAATCTAAAAATGACGCAGTCCAAAAATGTTATTATTATTTTTAGAATAAAGAGGAAATAACAAAATTAAAAAAGAGCAACTAAAAGGTTATTACTAAATTAATTTATAAAACTGATTTACATATTTTTTGTCTTATGTATGTACATACGCCCATCCCCATACCCAGCTTAAAAGTCCTTACCTGGGCTTTATCTTTGAAATCGTTGGTCACAGTCGTATACTTCCAATCACAGAAATGTTTTAAATGACGAAAATATTCATGTTTTGGCAACGTGAAATTAAAAAAAAATCAATTTTGGAGGAATAATGAAATATATCTCTTAATGACTCCTCCCTGTTCCTATGCTTATATCTGACAAAGTTTTATATTTGTTCTGAAAATATAATAATATAAGACGTTTCTGTTCCGCAAAAATTTATCAGGATATTAATTTCCAAATTTGCAAGTCTTGATGTCATTTTCAGCTTGCCTTGAAGGATCGGCTATTCACGTTAGAATTACTCTAGTAAATGAGTTTAAATGAAGTGGGGCAAAAATTGTGCAGAAATTAATAAGCCCTACCAGGAAGTCATGTGTTGTCCCCATCAGATTTTTGTTTTTATCATGACTATCGGTAATATAATTCCAGAATTATATTACCGGTAGTTACGACTCATAGGTGCCATATCTTTGATCAAATTCACAGATGTCATCAGTTTGATCAAAGGATGGCATTGCGAATGCTATTTTTTGTAATTAGATGTAAAAAGAAATGAAAATCGAAAGGATGAACCTTTCTCTCGAAATCGTAACCAATGAATTTTAATTATAAATATAAAGCTGTTATTTATTTTTTCAAACTTCTAGATTCAAACACAAAAAAAAAAATGTGTAAATGTGTACGTATGTATTATCACATTATGTGCTTGCTAAAATATCTGTTAAGTCAAAACCCAAAATAAATTCTGTGCTTGGAATCACTTTTGTAGCAAATAAATCCTCATACGTTCCCAAACATTAGCTTTGATGTAGGCATATAAATAAGATAGTTCATCCACCATCAGTTTGCAATGGTCCTTCGGGAATCAAGTTGGTTTTTTCTTTCCTTGATTGTGTTCTCTCGAGAAGATCGCATTACAACAGAAACTCTTAACGGCTTCCATCGAAACCTAAGGATTAGTGTTAAAGGAAAACAAAGCGGATTGTAATGCGACTTCAGGAAGAACCTCCGATGAACCAGCAATAACAAACAAAAAAACAGGCATGAAATAAAAATTACGGTTCAAATAAAAGACTTCGCTTTCGAAAGCAAACATTTGCGAATCAACTAAATTCATTCTGAGAAGAGATTTTGCAAAATGCTTTGTTACAGCGACTCATAGCAGCGTTCCAGTTTTTTAAATTCTTGATATAATAATGCAAAATAATGGAAACAACAGATGAAACCGGATGTTCGGTCAAAAGGTAGCATTATTTGGATAGAACAAAATATACATTAAATGCAGCTGAAAGATTTCGAACACAGATAGCATAAATTTAGTTTAAACGTAAGTTTCATATATTAATAATTATGAATTTGGAAGTGATTCTTTGAAAAATACAAAAATATGACAAGAAGGTTTGAAAGTAAATTAAGATTCTAAATCATAGCGACATGTCGGTGCATTACCCCAAAATCCATCAACTAAACGGAACCAAATGAATACCTAATGCAATGTTTAAGAGAGTTTCGCTTGGTTTATTTAATTACAGCAAAGCACTGGAAGGCTGTTTGCCTTCGAGTGACTTTTGGTAATTTATTTTATAAAAAGGAAACCTCACAGTTCTGGAACTTTGCACAAAAACAGTCGTACAACTCTTCACAGTATCACAGAGTACAATCAGTAATTACACATCAAACTACTAAAAACGTTAAAAACAATCTAATGCAACGCGCATCTAAAAGGCGAAGCTCTTTCGGATATCTCAGTACTCCGACTTCAGCTTGAAATGTCAACTGAGCTCTTTCCGGTTATACATAGTTTTCACCCAGCCGCCGAGAAATCTCTAGTACTTTCGAAATTGCTGGAAGGAATGAGAGAGCCGGACACGGTTACAGTTGCCTATATAAATCAACTACAGTTATTCATTTACAATATCCATTACAGTTGCACAGGCGCCGTGCCGAAATTTCGCCGAAGAGCCGCGAAGCTTGACGACTTTTGACGATTTCTCACCAAATTCGGCATCAAAAATTAGTTACCAAAACTAAACTATCGCCAACTTGGCGATATCTCGCCAATTTAGGGAGATAGCCATTTACTCACTGAAACAGACTTGCCCCTGCATTAGTATTTTTCTGGCAGAGCATTCTAAGCAATAATAAATAAATTCTCTTGAATTAGATGAAATAAACCTAATTATATCTAACAGTAACAAAATTCCTAATTTAGTACATTCATATTGAAATATTTTACAAGGTTTTTCATACAATTCATGTTGAGACGCACAGTTTCCAGTAGTTAGCTATGTAATAGTAAAAAAAATCACACTCTCAGCTTTGTTTCAATACAAACACTCTGAGGCGTCAGGCATTTTACATACCTGTCACAATATTTTCTAAAACACGACTTTCATACCTTTGCTCATGTTTAACAAGAAAACGTTTAAAATGAATTTCAAAGGTCTTTCCTGTAGGACTTTTTCCAAGTCGAGTACTATTTGAAGCTGATGTTATGTAATTTTCTGGAATGTTTCTTCAAGTTAGTTCGTCTGATTTGTTTTCCATTTTCAATAGGATTTACCGTTCAAATGCATCATCTTTTCCCTTTTCGTTTTCTCAGAAACGTTTTCAGGACTTACTTAAGTGAAGGAAAAAGTACCGGATTTTACTGTTCTGACAAAGATTATTTTTTATTTATTATTTTTATTCAAATCTTACTGCTTCTGATTCTTCTGATAAAAGACTGCTTGATGCATATGATACTTCTATCAAACACCGGCATCTATATTTCAATGCAACACCCAAGTTAAAATTTAGATTAAATAACTCTTTACTTTAAAAGTTTCTTTGGTTTCATAGCCTTTCTCGATGCTACCTGAATATAAAATTAAACATATTAAAGTAATTCTGTTGAATGTAACTTTTCTGTTTGATAAAAACGTATTAATGTTGTCCAAAATACATCATAATGTTCAAAGGATAACAAGTATAAAGAATACAAAACTATATAGATTCTCTTAAATCGCGTTTCCAGCTTTCAACTACAAAACTGCAATAATTCAGGTTACAATGAATTCAAATTATACTAATAAAATATAGCTAAGAAAATCACGACTTGAAAAATTTGACTTATTTGACTTATTTGACTAATTTGAATATTGAAACAATGACAAAAAATAGTCTGAAGCAATTGTATTACCCAATGAAGACAGAGGAAAATTTTGTTGAATGGCTGTTACATTCAATTCGTAAGGAGTTTACGCTCTGTTGAAGTTCAAGGGAATCTATTGTAAACTGCAGTCAAAGTGTAAGTGTAACTGCTTTTAGAATCGACAGAAACCTATTTCTTTCTAACTGTTCTTCGGATTTTAATAATATGCAGTTTGCTCTTTCTACAACAAAGTTGTGGAACGTCATTATACAAAAAATAACATAAACCTGAATTCCCAAACTTCAAATAATCCATTTCTGCACGCGTGTTAGAACGGCAATAGAGATAATTATTTAAACAATGGATTACATAAGCATATTACATTTCTCTTTCGGAACATACATAAATATATATGTAATGAATATAGAAATTATCACTGTTAGTAAACGAAAATCGAAAAAATAACTATCAGTATATTAGTTTGAAAAGTATTTTTAATATCAAAGATAGTTTTTTATTCGTGTAACGACAGCATCTGTCGCACATGCTGTGAGTTTTACAACTGAGATAAATGTATCAATTTACAGATTTCACGGTAAAGATTAAATACAATAAAATGCTGCCTTTTGTTAAACAAAAATCACTTTAAATCACTTATTTTTCTTACTTTAAATTACAGAATGCGTATTATTTACATAAAAACAATACTATTACACAATCCGTATCACTCAAATTATACTCATTAAATCAAGTATATATTTTTACATTTTTTTTTTTTTTTTTTTTTTAAACCTTTAGAATTTTACAATAGACAGGTAAGCATCAGGCATGAATAAAAAAATTAAATACAACATCAATTTATATTATTCCGTTTTAAAACTCTTAAAGTCCATTAAGTTGTGTATTATTTAAGAAAATATAAATAAGGAAAAACTTGCTTACATAATTAATAAATTCTTTAAAATTATAACAAAAAATGTAGATGCAAAATAAAAAAATGCACTTTTTATTTGAAATGAAATACAATATAAGTTTTTATATGACATTTTCTCCTCTTTATAAGACGTAAAAGTTTATATTGCAGTTCCTTAAGAAGCATTTTCCAAGAGTGAATTACGTTTTTGGTATCTACAAATGTAGAATTATTTTATAAACAACGTTCTTTAGTATGAAAACTTCGATTTACGGTACTAAAAGTGTTTCACATTTCAAATTCAAAAATTCAGAATTTAAAAATGTGTTTTCAATTATACTGCTCTGTGTGTATACAGCCAACATTACTTCATATGACAATACTGAATATAAGGACAAAAGCCAAAAAAAAACTACGTTTCACGTTGAAAACAAGCAATTGGCATTATTTTCTAGTATTTATTTAGAATATTTTAGGGATGAAAATCATAGGCTAATACGTTTTCCATATCACATACAAATTATCAGAGACTCAGCATTAAACAGGCACTGGTTCTATAGAAAAGTGATACAATGTTAAAATTATAGATTAACTATAAACTGTTACGTAAAACAATAATATAAAATAGCTAATTTTTTATAAAAATTATTTTGAATCAGCCAGAGCTCGATATATAAAAGTAGAAAGCGTCACTGATCTAGTAACACCTCTTCAGCGAAATGAAGCAACGAGATAATGCAAAACGAAGCCATATTTTCGAACTACATGATAAGAAATGTGATGATAGCAAAATTTAAATTAAATACAAAATGAAAAATTTCTATATTTTGCATAAAATTTAAATAATTATGCATTTATACAAAGCAGCCCCCTGCATTATTAAATATAAGGACAGGCCGAAAAATCCAAGCTGAACTGTTTAGTAAATAAATTAAGACAAAATACGTGTGGAATAAAATAAAATGAAATGTCACTAAAGAAATGAATGGAAAATAGAAAATTGTTAAAAATAGGAGTACAATTAATAAGATCAAATTCAAGATTTTGAAATCTATAATAATCGTAGTCATAATGCAAATTACACGTACCAAATACAATATATCCCCATGATAAAATATACACTTTGTGTAAAGAAAACGATTTAACGATATTAAATTCGAAAGGCGTGTTTTACTTCAAAGAATTCGAGGCATAAAGTAAAACTGAAGTTAATATAATTGAATTAACAAATTAAGGCAAGTTTAATAATACGCTTAAATTTGGAGAGGAAAAAAAAATAAAAAATGGTAGAATCCAGAAAAAAAAGATTAGTAGATTAGTGTGTTGCTTAGTTCATGGAGATTTTAACCTTATTTCCTTTTATTTGTTTCGCATGCCAAAAAAATATATTGTAAAACTGTAGAACTGTTATACTGACTATTACGATGTAGAAAAACTAGAGAATTTATAGACATACTATGTAACTCCTTGTAAGTCCGAAATTACAAGTAATTAAGAAAAGAAACTCTAGTCTAAAGAGAGTTTGTTTTCTTGTAATTCAGTGCAAATCTAAAATTGAATTCTATTAATTTTACAACAAAGTCATATGCTTCCTAAGTATTCCAGTGGGTAATGGAGAAGCTAATTTAGAGCTCATGAATTTGAATTTAAAATTCTATATTTTTCTGTTTGAGTCTATAATATGTTTATGGAATGAAGACACTTGAAAGTTCTTTCGAAATATTCTTTTAGGGCGAGGAGTAAGAAAGCATCGTGTTCTATCCTCCCGGTACTTTCGATGCAAAATGCGATAGATATAAATAAATAGCCCACGTGTGTTTTGCCTTTATTAATAATCCCAACAAATTTGATGCTGTTTAACTACTATCAAACGTTTAACGGCTTTCATTGTTTAACAGTATATTATGATTTTACTTACCGCAACACATTGTTGAAAAATTATTCTCAGTTTTAAAGTATATTAAATATATTTTATGAATTAAGATACCTTATTTATGAAGAAAGTATAAATATGTTTTGGCATATGGAAAATAAAAGACCTTTTGTTTGGTATGTTTGCATCTTAGGACATTATAGATGCTAATAAAAGTTTGGTCCTCGCATAATCAAAGACCATTCTAAAAATAATGCTATAAAATTTGAAGAGACATTTTTATCAATGTAACATGTTTTTTAATTTATTATTAAAATAATGTAATTTAAGGTATCTATTCTAGATTTCCATGCATCGGAGTATCATTTTAATATACTTTAAAATTTCTTTATTATAATACAGAATTAGGAATTTATTATTTAGAATTTCTGCGAAGGATTACAATAATTTGATTTCTCTCAACCATAATTGAGTATATTGATGAGTTCACATAGATGTTTTCCTAGCTTGTTTGTTATCCTATCAGAAAATGACTTTCGATTCCTTAAATTAGTTGTCTCTATCAATAAATACTTCTTTGGTAAAAAGGTATCAGCTTAATGACTAATTGTCCCTATCCGCATTGCTTACCACTTACAACGATAAATTACTAAAATATTAAGAAATTTAATTACTAAAATGATTAACTGCTAATTTTTGAGAATCATTTGAAAGAAAAGAGAAGAACGGAAGCAATAAACATTGTGATTACTCTTCAAACTCCAGCTTCTTGAAACTTCGAATTAATTTTTTCCAAATAAAAAAAAGAAATGTTAGAAGAAAAAAAAATCAAATTTTATCAGTTTGCCAAATTTAATTGCTTCTCTGTACAGAAAACTAATAAACTCAAAAATTTGCAATTTAAATTCAATTTAGTTAATTTTCACATAATGGAATATGCAAAAAATTGAAACCTTTATTTCCAACACACGTCTAACTCCCTGAAAAATATTCTAATCCTTCACATTTCATTCACGTCTCGTGAAATTAGTTCTTAACTATTGATTTTTGTCCAGAGATATTTTCAAGATGCAGGCAGTAAAATGTATATTTGAATGAAGCAGGCAATGAATACGATTTCGCATTATTAAGGTTGGCAGTGAATGAATTCAATCTGAGACAAACTGAGAAGAATTCGTTAGAAGACTATTTTGCCGAATCAATTCTTGTCGGCACCTCCTTAATTGACTTCCATGCTTTTATCGAATTCTATTCCATTAAGCTCGAAATCATTGCGACTATATCTGGCATAGAATTATTTAATTCAAATAATCATATATTAGTACAATTGCATAAAAATATAGCTATAGGAAATCTCAACTGAACCGTGGTGACATATATTAGTTAAAAAGTTATCTAAGTAACTGAAATACATTACAGCTTTGAAATTTGATGATCGAGTTCTAGTCCTAGTTCTAGCTCAGATAATAAGTTATCATGCAAACTACAAACGCTGTCTTACTTTTCAAATTGTTACCACCAAATATTCTTGCCCTATATTATATTTAAGAAATTAAATAAAGAAGAATCTGCATAAATGTATGTACGTTTCTCGCATTGTGATAAAACAACGGTACCTGGAGCCATCACATTTTGAATTACGTAATCTTTCTGTGAATATGGGCATCTGGAAGCCCAAATTTGAAATTTGGAATTTGTTTTACGATCTATTTCATATTTTTTAAACCTTTAAAGAATTTTTGATTAAAAAATGAACGATTTCAAAGCGAACAATGGCAACACTGTACGGGAGGGGGAAAATTATTTCCAGCGCGAGAGACTGTGTATCGGAAATACTAAAGATATTTTGCAATATTGCTGTTGAACTGAATTTTATGTTTTAGGTGCGAAGAACATGACATTTAATAAATAAAGCTAACACACAAAGTGTTAAAAAAAAAACGCCCTTTGGACGTAATTTAAAACCTGAAATCTTTCAGATTTTGTTTTTATTTATTTATTTATTTATTTTTGTTTAATTTAGTACTAAACATTAACGTATTTTCCTAAGTTCATTCTGATTTCAAAATGAGCTAGCGTTTATTTTAGTAGCTTATGAAAATCAACTAAGCTATGGAGAAAATCATAGCTGTGAAGTTAAAATAAGCTTCGATGTACTACGTAAGATTTCCCAGCTATATTTCGATATACATACATTTCCAATTTTTTTCTTAAACAGCTGTAATTATAAAAAAAATATTTTTGTAAAAAATTAGCGTTTCTTCGTTTATAAAAAATTATATGTTTTCCAGCTTTTATCATTATTAATGATAACGCTATTTCTTATTAAAATTATCATAGGCCTCCATATAGGGATATGTATAAAGTGATGCATAAAATTGCAATATAAGATCTCGGCCTTTAAATAATAGCCACAGTTCGTTAAGTTTATGGGACTACTATTTTGAGACAGAGGTAATATTACTTAAAAATGGGAAACTAGCGTCGAACTTTAAATTTCGGCTAACGTTTTATTGCGAAAAATATTTAATACGAAAAAAAAGAAAGGAAGGAAGAAAATAGTGTCTTTGCAATCAAAAATGCTCTCAGATAATTAAATCAGAGCTAGCGTTAAATGTTCTGTCTTGTATGTCTAGCTCTAATTGAGTCAAATATATGCTCGATTTCATTTAAGAGGTAAATTTTAAAATATTTTTTTTAATATCATTGTATTATATGGTGCTGATTATTCACTTTAAAACTAATTGGACACAAGATAATATAATCTTATTCACAACATAAATCTGCGCTTTTTATTCTTTAATCCGCATAGTCAATCAGTAGGAATTCCAAAGTTTTAAATAAGTAATTTTACATATTAAAAAAATTAACATATTATATAACTTAAAATGCTTTCTTTTATTCTATTTCGTCCAAATTACATGACTGGAAGATGAGAAATATCACGTGACTGAATGTTGCGTGCATCGAAGTTTTTCAGAAATTATATAGTAATATTTCTCTGTAATATTTTTAAAATGCCATATCACAAATGTTATCAAAACCTATTAAATGTAGTGATTCATATAAATGTAATAAAGCAATAATTTCAAAATTTTATGAGTGAAAAAGTACTTATGGAGAATTAAGATTAAAAATACTATTTTATGCATAATCTTTTTATGCCTAATTAGCGCATTAGACCTTTACTGTAGCCTCTATTTCCTACAATTTTATACCTTTTCTTTGTCATCAAATGCTATTTACATCCGTCCCTCTATCAATTAATTCATCTTCTCTGTGACCATGTTTCTTAAACGACAATTTCAGCCCGCATTTTTCCATCGGAAATCCATATCAGCGTCTTAATATGTATTCTTTCCAATTCCGTCATCTGCATTTAATTAATTTTTTCAGACTTTTTGACTTGCCGTTTCACATACTTTAATACTAGAATAAGTTTGGATTAATTATAGCAAAGCACTCAAGGGCTTTCTATGTAAGGAGAGGGCTGCTATCGTGGAGGACTTTCAAAGGTAAACTGGCTCGTATACACTTTACACATAGAGAATAACAAGAAAATGCTCATGAAGCCAGCCCGTTCGCAGGGATATGAACCGTAAAGCGAACTATCAGCGTTCAGGACGTTACCGCTCGGCTGCATTTAATACTAGAAATGATCTTCAGCCAAACAAAAAAAATTTTAAACTATTTAAAGATGTTTTATTCAGAAATACTTAAATAATCGCTTTGAACTTCCTTGTATTTCCAAGTACCTTATCTATGAAAAAAATTTCATTGAAAACTAGTGATTTTGATATGAAATAACACCACCCGTAAAAAACAGAAGCCAGAGGCATTCCATTCTTTTTGTACCATTCTGAAGGCATTTATAGCCTTTTCGATTCCATTAGCTTTAGAGGTCATCAATAAGTAAGACAAACGGAAGAAGAAAGTCATCGATTAAACGACGTATGCCATCTTATTGATATGCAACCATATTTCATGCTACAGTGGATATGCAACCATGCAGTATTATCACTCATCGATTGCTGCCGGGAAAATAGGAACATAAATAAAAAAGTCACTTGGTGATAACCTACACATGGTCTCATATGCGAACGGCCTAGCGAATGGCTGACATACCGTAAGATCAACTAACCAATATATTGCTGTGTATTACCACATTGTAGAAGTGGGATCCTGTATCTTTGCCAACATATGTAAATGGAACAGAAGCTTCTGCTTCATAATGGTAACACTACCTGAGCAGAAATTTAATTGAAGATTAAACATACTGTAATACATTAATATATTATTACGATTAGACACTGGCTGATGGTGCATATGTTTACGCATTTGTTGAATAGATCACGAATTAAGGAAATTTTCCCTAAGACATACAGTAAATCTGTAAAATTTGCACTTAGATACATTCATGGCAGTTAAATAAAGGGCAGGAAGGGGGTGGGTGTGTATATATATATAATACGTTTGATACTCTCGATTGCAATGAAAAGTAGAAAAGGTGCAGCATAACAAGAAATTACAGTTCCATAAACAAAGTTTCAACTTTCTACCGCTCATGGTGTTCCTGGGTTTTGAAACCTTACCTCTCCAATTCCCGTCGCTTCTAGTTACAGCACGAAGGAATGCAGAAATGATGGAAAAAATACCTTATAAAGCAAAAAGCAATACTGTGCTTTAGCATTACATAACACTAAAAGCACACATTAAATCTTTTAATTTTTTATCTTTATTTCTAGATTTTATACATTCATTATTTGTGTTATACAAACTTTCAGAAAACATTGCTAATATCTTCTCAACCGCCTGTCATCCAGTTATGTCTTGTTAATTGAATTAGAGGTGGAAGTTTGCTTAAGCTAGCACAGTAATGTGTTACGAAATCTCAGCCAGTCAAAAGACCCATTTCGTCTGGTGAGAAAGAAAAGAAAAGAGGAATTTCATGTAAATCTCGCTTCACATAAATATATTAGCTGCAATTACATCTTGGGTCGTTAGCAATGCATTTCTGCTACATTAAACTGGGAAAGTGGAATATTCTCTGCAATCTTATTAAATAAAGTGTTTAATAAATAATTGTTCTCATTCTTCCCAACTCGAAAGGATTTTAATTTATAGATGTATTTAATTCAATTTCGCTAATAACAGCATACGTTCACATCTTTAAAAACTAATTTGGACTTCGGTGCATTAAATGGAACAATAGGAAAAATTAGCTCCTTAAATTTCCATTTTATTCTTCATATATGAATGCGCTCAGATAGAATGTTAATTAAATTAAAAGTACCCGAATACGACGTCACAGCACACTTTAAATATGAAAGTCAGTTCCCCAACTTTTATCTTTAACATCTGCTGTAACGTTGCGTTTTCTTTTTTATTTATGTTAACATCCTTTAAGGTC
The DNA here is from genome assembly GCF_044657685.1 of Stegodyphus dumicola. Classification (NCBI taxonomy): domain Eukaryota; kingdom Metazoa; phylum Arthropoda; class Arachnida; order Araneae; family Eresidae; genus Stegodyphus; species Stegodyphus dumicola. The sequence goes on along the minus strand of NC_140772.1, from coordinate 81,240,467 downwards.
AGCAGTGTATGAAATCTTACAGAGAAAAGAAAAAATATATGACCTGCAATATAAAACGGCTTCACTTATATGAGAGCCTTATTTTTTACCATTTTCTGCGAGATAAATTATTCATTAGGCACCTAGCATGTCTTCGTGGTGTGGTGGTCTGCACGCTGGGCGCGTATTCCAGAGGTCCGGGCGAAGGCGTTGCTTAATTTTCAACACTCTAGCTTCCAAAATACCTAATGTCTCTACAGTCTATTACTTCAATTAAAAATATTATTAAACCGTAAAATAAGAAATACGTATATCGTTCTACAATGATCAGGTTCTTAAAAATGATTTGTATTTGAAAGATATTTAAGATAAAATTTTATGCTTCATTAAATTGCAAATATGCTGAACACTGGCAATCTGTTAGGGTGTACAACGAATTGGAAATTTTACATCGCGTAGAATTCTGTTAGCATTAAGCAACTAGGTAACAAGAACTAAGGCAACAGGATGCGAAAAATCTAAACATTTTTGAATTGCAACAAGGCTTATCGCACGGAAACGTAACGACATGCGGAATTGAAAAGACTAGGCTGTACATGTAATCTGAGAATACAGTTTAGCAGCCTTATGTGGATATGTTATTGCAGTAATATGCAACAATATACAACGTCAAGTGAAATGGTCAATGAATAACGGACTTTTAAATGTCTTTCTATATATTTCGAATAGACGTAAGTGAAAACTCCTATACAGGCCTAAACGCTACGGAACTGCTTATAAATCTTCCTGGTTTTCGGTAAATTAAGTTCTGATAGCTTTATACAACTTGAAAGCACAACCTCTAAATTAAATATTTTAAAAATACTGTATCTACATAAAAATACCGTAACTAGTGAAATAAATAAGTTTCTTAATCTTCCTTCATATGAAACTGAGTATCATAACACTGTTTGCAAAAGTTACGGATAAATCGCGAAATAAATTTCCTTATTTAAAACAGAAATTTCGTAGCAGCATGTAGGACGGAAATTTTATTTATCTCTTTTAATACTAGATAACGCTCTGAACTTCAAAGTTAACTTTATCGGAAAAGTAAAAATACCTATAACGCATTACAAAAATGCTTCTAGTAATTTAAAAAAAAATAAATAAATAAAATAAAAAATGAAGATATATTATGTGAAGAAAGTTTCTTTTCAGCTTTACACTACAGTACCTTACGCAAGTTGTATTTATTTTACATTTGTTTTGTTTTTCTAGAAAGTCTCGGAAGATTACAGATGAATATGGAGAAAGGATTAAGTTACTTATTGCCGATTTAAAAATAATCTACCGTGTAAAATGGAACTGAAATAAAACGAATGGCTATTATCAGATTCTTATACAAAACAGATTAGAATAAATATTCTCAAAAATACTCTGTATATATCTAACAAAATTTCTAGGATTTGATGGCGTAGAACATGATCATAAAATAGAAGTTTTATCCTTCAGGTAACAGTAGTGGATTTTCACAAGTCGTCTTTATCTAAGCTTGGTTCGCAGAAAAGCATAATATAGGTATCTAGCAATATTCATGCGTAAATTTCCCACTTCTTCACAATTATAGTTGCCGATAGAGAAAAGGCTAAATTTTGTTGCAAAGCAGCATGTTGGTCAGCAATGACCAGAGACAGCATTCGGATATTGTCGATGTTAAATAAAGGTGCTTTATTTTATAGCGGATGGATATAGTATCACTTCGTTACGACTGACTTGCAAATGTTTTAGCTTAAACTTCGTTGAATAAGATATTTATGATCATTTTTGCTATAATGTAATACATCATTTTCGTTATATAAGAATCATATAACAATAATTAATGTAGATTGACGCTCGATAGAAAAAATTTATTAGGAGCATTTGACATATTTAAATTTTTTATTTACCATTTGATATATTTCCCATTGAAATTGGGGAAACAACTTATTAGAAAGGAGACATAGTATGATAGAATTCAAGTTTGGATTTGCCTGAAGTCTTCTTTTTACATTTTTAGTAATATTTAACTGATTTCCCTTAACATTCATGGGAGATAATGAAAAAAGTAAATGTGCTATTTCGATCAGCATGGTATAAAAAATAAGAACGGAGCACTGAAAAATTTCGCAGAAAAGCGAAGGAATAGTTTTTAATGCAAAACAAATGTCATAGTTATGATAAGCAGACAGTTAGGATAAGCAGACAATAAGTAATCACTAGGCCTTTTTTTAGTTAGCATAATCTCAATACTGCATAATTTTAAAACTAAACACTGGATCTTTAAAATAGTTGAATTTTTTGCAGTCGGCCATTTGCCAATTAAGCTGTAACTCAAAAACATACCAAAACATATTCCTACAGGCCCCTATATTCTTATTAATCTCCTTATTTAATGCGTTATTACTTATCTAATAATTTAAGTATACGTAGATGTAAGTTTGCGTTGAAGTGTTTAATGCGTTATTTATCTTTTAAAGAACCGGAAAGAAAGGTATAAAATAAAGAAATAAACAGAAATTTAAAAAGGAATCTCACAATGGTTTGCTAAATGTGAAACAATTTTGAAGAAGAAAATAGAGTTACTTTACCAACACCAAACACGTGTTTAAACATTCTAATGCTTTGAAATTCATTGACAGAATGTAGCAAGAGATTCCGTTATCAAGCAAGAAATTAATAGAATAGGAGCACTTAACAGCAAAAGCATGTTTCGGAAAAAGTACACAATAGAGAAAGAGAGTAACAGTATAGGTGAAAGAAAAAAGAAAAATCTTGATAATAAAATCGCTTTGGGAATGGATCACAGCAGGCTTGAGTACAGAAGTGGGTCATTACCTAGAAGGAATCTGCGAAGGAAAGTGCGCACGCGATATGCTGAAAAGAACCAGAGTGGACTGGGAGTTTTGCTTTCTGTGTAATGCAAATCATATCACTATCATGTTTGAGGTTTCAATGGAATGTTTTCCAAAAATTGCACGGTTATTTTTTGTGCGAATGTCAAGCTTTCTAAACTTAAATCTCAGACATCTAGTGAATTAATATTGCTTGGTACTGTAACCGATGCAAAATCATTCATATTTATTTTTCAGAAAAGAAGTCTTTATTACAACTAAATTTTTTATGAAAGAAATAGTGGTAATATATACAAATTATTAATAAACCTGTAAGTATTACTTTGATTTCATAATAATGAAGAACTTTAGGAGCTGTTATAGAATTCGAAGAATATTCATAATATAAAAAATGAAATTATTTAGTAATTGAGTGATGAGTAGAGTATGTAGTAGAAGTTTCATTATTCAATTAAAAATGTATTTATTTCAATAAAAATATATTTATTTCAAAATAAGTATTATTTAATTAGTTATAAAGAGCATTTGCATTGCAAAACTGAAGATGAATACCCACTCAATTCGCAGAAATAATTCTAGGACTAAGCTTGGGAATTTTATATTAAAACGTGCACATAAATTATATTTTAGATATAGTCTACTTATATATTTGTGTTCTGAATATGTAGTTTAATTAATATATCATTTAATAGAACAAATATTGCTATTAAAGTAATAATTCTGATAAGCTTTCAACAAAATTAACCAATTAAAAGTCATTTTAAGATAATTAAAATTAATAAAAATATTTAATTTAAATTAATAAAATGATTTGTTTTATTTAAAATGTTTAAATGAAATGAAATATGTTTGCCGAATTAAATGAAATCACTTGGGTGTTTAAAGTTGAAATTGTAAGAAATACTGTTACTTAAATACTCTATTGGGATTGGCGTTTGATTAAATGTATGTGAAAATTGAAAAATGCAGGTCCTTCTGGCTTTTTTTATGGTAATAAACGTAATGATGAAGCTGAATTTTTTTTAAAAGAATAAAAATAAAAATAAACCATTTCCAGGTCTTTTTTCCTTTACAGAAATTTTCATCCATTTTAGAAAGAATTCATATATTTTTTTAGTTTTCACGCATTCACTCATTTTTACAGCAATATTTCGACTTTAACTTTTCGTCTCTTCATTCGCAATTTTCATAAAATTTAACTTTAAACATGACCACCTAAACGGGAAAGTAGTTAGTGACACTCACTGCCGTACCGAAGGGTCCAGATTCGAATCCCGGAGAAGGCACCGATAAAACGTGTCCGTCCTTTCACAGGAGGCAATGGTGGCCCACCTATTAGATGCTTTCATAATAAAGAAACCACCACTTTTGGCCTTACTATGGCCAATGCTTGTAAACGGCTAGAGTCCACCACTGGCGGGGTTCACTATTCGAAATCAGAACACATTTTTGAAGTCACTCATAAACCTAAATGGCGCCAGAGCTATTGAAATCACTTCGTGAGGAAAAAATACTTCAAAAAGAGACTGATTGCCTAATGCTAAATAAGCTCACAAACAATAACGTATGTTATAAACTGCAGTGTGAAAAATATACAACTTACATAAATTTATATAAAATAATATATGTAAGGCATACATTTGCTTTAAATCGGTATTATTCACACAGGAAGGTTGAAAGTTATAACTCATAATGAGTGAGTTAAACTAAGTCGTCAGGTTTGTGTCGGTGGGCGTTATAAAAGACTTTGCTATAAGAAATGATGAGGTTCACTGAAAAAAATATCATTTTTGCGGTAATTCATCAGACAGATACGTCAGTGACATATCTACTCTTTTTATATCGAGCTATCATGATGCAGAATGCCATTGCTGTTAGCAAAAACAGGCATTTTATTAATATTTAAAACAGGCAAAAACAGGCACTCCTTCCCGGCATAGCGAAATTTAAAAGCGAATTTGGTAATTAAAGCAAATTTTTGTAAACAAATAGATAGCTGCATAACATTTATTCATTTAATCTTCAAGTTACATCTCCTGACACATACTCGTCTCATAAATATATGATTTAAATTATCTACGTATTATTTTCAGTCAATTAGATATACGCTGGGAATTTATTCGAAGTTTCGGCATAACATTACATTCAAAATGCTGTTCCAGTTCGGGACGTGCATTAAACTCAAAATGCAAGCTTAATTAGCTTACTTTGTGCAAATGTTTGTCCCCGAGAATATACAAAGTAAACGCACTATTTCCGTGGGCTGATGTTGGATGAGTTTGTAAAGGAAGAGCTTAATTGGAACAATAAAAGCGTACTTTACTAAATTCCGCTAAAGCAGGGTTCAGATAAACCCGTAAATTGATTTATTGTTAGCTCAGTGTTGACAAAGAGAAAGTTTATAATACCCCTCATCAAAGATGGGAGGAAAGTAAATGCTCTGGTTTAGAGATTGATACTTGCATGCAAAATATTAAATTCACTTTTAGAAAAATATTTTCATATTTTTTATTCGCAAAAAGGGATTTTTTATATTTATTTTTGGAGTATTTCAACCAGCAACAAAGCATTACGATTCTCTTTACAGGGATATCCAAATAGTATGAATTTTTTCTAATACCACCGCCGACAGTTTCAGAATACTTGGTCTTCTGTGGAAATGGTTGTGTAAGAGAAAATGAGTCAATTTCTGGAAAGAAATGCAGTCTATGTGATTACAGACTGCATTTCTTTCCAGAGTTCTTAAATTCTGTTAAAGAAAACTGCTAAAGTAAAAAAGCGATATTCAGCTTTATTAATATAGTTTTAGTAATAAAAGATAGCTAGTGAATAATAGCAAAAAGAAAACAAGAAATCTTAAAACAAACGAATTTGCCTTTTTTTTTTTTTTTTTTTTTTTTTTTTAATTACTAAGTGAGATCAAATATCCATACATTCTTCAGCACATCTGATTGATTTAAATGGAACTTCAGTCGTAATCTAGACGTACTAAACTAATAGACATCAAAGAGCATTTCTAATTTAGGTCTTATACGATGTAAAATAAAAAATATATCTATCAAACACATTACGCATATTATTAAAAAATAATAATGTATGACAAAATTATAAAGCCGATACCAAATGTCTGAAATATATATTGTTTATTTATAACTCCAAAGTTAATTGACTATATATATTGAAAGACACAAAGCAAATGTTTTATACCGTAGTTACAAATTAGATGAAAAATGATTATATAAACTAATAAATTAATTAATTAACTAAAATTTTTCATCCATAACTCAGCTTTATTTAAAACAGCATACGTGATAGAAAACCTCCCACTTTTTCAAACTACTGGAAACAATTATTAATTTTTACATTCCAACATACGTCGCACCTTATTTAAGTATGATTACCCTGATAAATTTACATATTCAAATACCAAAATTTACAGAAAAAAATGTGCTCAGAAATAATTCACCTTACGAAGCTTTGCAATAAATTTCAAGGAGTGTTAATGTTACTCTGTTAACATTAATAAAAAAATCACGTCTGCCTTCTGCCAGAAAGTTCTCCAACGCCTGCTGATGAGGTCTAATCTAATAATTCGCCTGAATCTAAATAATGCTATTCACCATTATTTAGATTAAATAATATGAATTTCAAAAGTTTTTGTTTATACTTCATTAATAAAATAATCAGTTTTGTTTCAAATGTGTAGATTTTAATATTATAATTTTCGTTTTATACCTGTTTAACAGTACCTGTTTGCAGAAAATCTAAATAATGGTGAATAGCAAAAGCCACTTTTTGTATGTTGAGTGAAAATAATTCTAAAGCTTCATTTACATCAACCATATTTTTTACAAATACGCAAATGACACATTTATTTTAATTTTATTAATTCACAGAATTCATTTAAAATTTTTCTCCGAAATATGACTACAGAAATAAACTAGTGTGCAAAACTAGAGAAAATTTTCTCATTTTGGCTGTAATTCAGCAAAAATAAACTGGGAGACATGCAATTCATACTACAAAAGCATAAATATAGTACTTGAGGATCTCTAGTAGCAAAAATAATAATAATAGGACGAATACAGTACATAACGAATAGAAAAAGGCCTTATTGACAGAATAGCGTTGGTAAAAAAGACTGTCTGGCCAAGTGGAACAAGATAAAGATCCGTAATAAGAGATCCCCTAACTGCAATTTTTGAGTTGCACCGTGTGCCGATATTCAACTTCAGATTATCCAGCAATTTTTGGCGTAAAAGTTCTCATTCTTCAAGAAACATATGTTTCAGTTATTTGGTGTTCTCCAGAGGGTAAGATCGTGCCCTCCCAGAATCTTCCTAAAATATACCACACATGTTCAATGAATATGTTCACGTTTCAGGAGCTCCTAAACAGCATGAGTCCTGTGGGGCTTTGCGTTGTCATCCACAGAAATAAAGTTCGAACCTATGGCACCCTCCAAAAGATGCACGTGGAGAAGATTAATGTCATCACATTAACGATCTACGATAACCTCCGTCCGTCCTTCTGTCATAATTATTCCAAATTCAAGCACGCCAGGGCACCCAAACGATTTCTTCCCTGATATTAGTGAGATGAAAGCATGTCCCCACTTTTCTCTATATCAAATGACGCTGAGAATCTTTTGTCAGACTGAAACAACTTTTATAGGTAAAAGGACGTGACTCCATTAATGAGGTATCCAGTCTTTGTGTTCTCTACACCACTGTAAACGACGCCGTCGATGGGCTGCTGTCAATGGTATGCAGCGGTATGCTGGGGGACAGCTCTATGGGACGAACAGGCCACCTTTGTGAAGTCGTCCGGCAACAATAAACCGCGACACCTGTTGCAGGGTTGCCGTGCGCCATTGCTGAGCAATGTTGCCCGCTGTCTGGTTCCGAGTTCTTTCAGTCTGCAAAGCGATATATCGGTCACTCGTCACCGTTGTTTTCCTTAGCTGAATAAAACCAACCTTTCTCATGCATGTACTTGTCGTTTAGAAGGCTTTCAGAGCCTTTGAAACACCACTTCTAACAGCTCCAAACTCTTAGGCTACAGACGTTAAATTACGCCCCTCCCCAAGCTTGCCAGTCATTCTAACCATGTGTAAAGGCGTCTTGGTTTTTTTTTTTTTTTTTTGCAGCCATACTAACGTAAAATATCACTTGTAGAAAAATGCCTCGAAATGCCTTTCGTTTATTTTCTTTTTAAGTTGTCTTCCACTGCGAGCAGTGACTCCTCGCGTTTTGCGTGCCCTGATGAATTTTTGGCTGATATTTGCATACGTATCATCTTTCTACAGAGTTGCATTTCACTGCACTGATTGCAAAATTCGCTTCTCAGCAACTGAATCGAAAGATGTAAAATGGGGCTATGAGACGAAAGGGAAATTTCATAGAAGCGATAAAACTACCCTATTCCTCACAAGGTAGTCAGAAGATGTTTAAAAAAAGCTGAATTGCATACATTCTAGTTACATAGATCTAATAAGTTTCTGCTGTTGACTTCTGACATTATTATGAGGAATGAAATTGTTGTCTTTTGTTGCGGCTTTAAAATTTGACTTTCGTCACATTATCTGTTTTTAGATCTTCGGATTCAATTTCATGGTTATATGCCAGAAAATGAATTTGTTGCTTAAGCTTTGCACACTACTAAAATAACAGATACTGAAAATTTTAGGAAAGGTATAATTTATTGGTTGAAACAATCACAGAAGACAAAATGACAGCTTTACTTTTTTATGATTTTATGATATTAGATTTTTAATGAAGTCGATTAAAAGTGATTTTAAAATTCATGCTTCGCTAAAGTGCTAGCAAATGTAGAAACATTAATTTTAACTTATGCTTATGTTCTTTCTTTTTCACTGGCCAGCTGAATAAACGTAGACCTTTTCTGCATAATTCTGCCGATGGTTTTTTTGGAGTGAGCTTTCCGTACCCCGCTGTTAATGAAGTAATGTGTCAACATTAATGCATGTTTCCACTTATCTCAAGTGCTTTGAATTACATGGAGTAAGGGAAACTTTACTTGCATGAGAAGTGCCAAATAATGATTTTAGAGAAATTATTTGCAACTAGAATTCATTCTTATTCACTAATGCCACATTGTTTGTTTACAAAATAATAAAAAAGAATGCACAGCATAGAAGTATTATAATGGGAAAGACATTACTGTTATGTTAGATCACAGTTTACACGTGTGTGGTAATTTTCACAATAAATTATAATAATAACGATTTAAGGATTAGTTTATAAAGCAATAATTGGTACATTTTTTATATATTTATAACGTATATTTATATAACGTTATAAATCTCAATTTGGTTTAGTGGCTTAAATGGCGTAAAACCTGGAAATGTTATTAGCGCATGTCAAAAATCTCAATCTATTAACTACCATAGGTTCACCAATGGGCTGGCTAAAGTAATTTTCGTGGTATTTTCTATGTATATCGTTTAGTTAGTTTCCATTAGTCCTCCAAAAAGTATCCCTCAGGCAATTAACTCCCATGTGCTTTGCCATAATTACATAATTCAAATCAATTCAAACTGCAGCCATCGTGGAGAAATTTTTATCACTGACAATAACTTCAAATTAATACCAAATTAAAATTTTTATGCAATGTATCATATTATTTTATGAACGCATGGAATTTCCTTCCATTCCTATGCATAGCATTCTGCATTCACATAGGTAATAATAGATGAGTCTAGCTAATTTTTTTTTTTTTTTTTTTTTTTTTTTTTTGTGGCGTAACTGTAGACTAGTCTGAAGACGATGAATCATGGCCTCGAATCGAAGATCAGGTCTTTACAACAACAGCATACGAAAACAGAATTCTTCGCAGGCTATGAGTTCCGGTTTAGTGTTGCGCAGCCAGCACAAGTGGCAACCCAAAATAAAACAGAGAAGGCACATATTCGGGCATTCAAAGATTTTGAAGAATATATCAACCCTGATCTTTTTCGGAGAGTATATCTTCGAGAGAATATATTAACTGGTTTTGCAGTGATAACTTGCTTTCTTAACAGAGGGGTTCTTGTGTTAGAGATACCACGGACGATCAAACTTTACATTTGAGCTTAGTTTTTCATATTATTTAACATTTTCTTTCACTTAAGTATCTTATTCCTCGCATACTGCGCCGCAATCGACTGAATAAATAAAAAGACGTCTGTAACTCTCGATATCCCAACTGACACAGAACACAAACCCATGATACCTATCTGGTCATGTCACGGAAATTGGAACTCTCACAGATATTTAATATCAAAATAATAATTAACTATTAGAGAAATAATCAAACTAATGATAAAACAATTTATAATTAAATATAAAAACTTCGTATACTAAAATTAAATATGAAATTATTTTAACTATTATTTAATAATTAAGAATTTGTAAAATCCTTAAGGAAGTAAATTTCTCTTAGGGAAGTTATTTTGACTTAAAATTTAATTCTGCAATTTCGAAAATTTCAAAAATGTTTTGCGCATTTGTTCCTACTTAAAACCCTTTCCTTTTGTTTTTTACGCCGAGAGAGTTGGCTGGTCCACATGGGAAATACGCTTTTATATTCCAATGGATTCCAGTACATTTCGTTCCATAAACGCGAATATTTAAAAGCATAAAACTTCTCGCCATTAGGCGTGGTTAAGCGCATTGAACTTCGATAGTTTAACTTGAGTTAAAAGCTTGGAGAATAGCCTGGTTCTACAGATGTTTTCATGCCTTTCCTCATGAGTAACTTGAATATGGGCTAGTTTATCTGAGTCCTCTACGAAACCGTCGTTCTTCTTAGCGAAATAACCGTTTTATTGTTGTTATATCTGCTTATTTCTTTGACAGCGTTAAAGAAGCAAACAAAGATAAATGTTTGAGTAAATTTAGTAATCTCCGAAGATTTATGCTTTACTTATAGTTAGCAGTGTGAAGATTTATGTAGAATTAAGATATTTTCATCATCACAAACGTATTTATTCTTGCATAGCTAAATATAAGAAACAAAAATACCATAATTAAATGATTAACTATGAAAATTTTTATTATTTTTATAGACTTAATTGATTGGTTGACTGCATATAGCAAACCAAATTATTAAGAATGCCGCCTAACCGGACAGCGACGATGATTGCCATACCGAAGGGCCGAGGTTCGAATCCCGGAGAAAGCATGAATGTTTGTAAATATATAGTATCTTAGATGCATGGGGAACTCTAAATATGCAGCAAGCCAAAATTACTCTCAAGAGGTTGGTGGTAATGGAAGAGTGGGTGGGAGATACTCCAATCCGTCCCTCGGGTTGCTCTCCATCAAAATTGGGAGCGGAACTGAGCAAAGTCGCACTACACCTGCACGGGGCTATAGTTTCTTGTCAACGATTGACGTATTCTTGCATTTCTTGCAATGATGACGTGAGCTCGTACTCATGTGTCTATCAGACAAGTGAGTTAAGTCACATATAAGGAACTTCATTTCGTTGCAGATTTTCTAAGAAATGTCGTTTTATATTCATTCCTATCATATTCAATAATCGGTTCAATAAAAACCGAACACAAGATGAACTGTTTCCGCTTAGTAGATTTACCTTCTCAATCGCTCGATTGTAGAGACAGCAAAACATCTTTCGTAATTTTTTTGTCGTTATACTGCGAAGAGCATGCAATATTTTGAAAGTTTTCGCTATGTAAAATTCGAAACAACCCAACTTTATCAAAAAAAAAACTATTTAAAATATAGTTAAACCAAATTAAAATCTGTTCTTTTTCAAGACATAGTTTACACAAAAACAGAGCTTGCGAAAAAGTATCATAGGTAAATAAAAATCCTGAAAGACCTTGAACCTGTGGCCTCGGAATTGCCAGACTTAAATTTTATCTTCAACAATGTAAGAGCTCATGAGACTATTCAATATTCCTCATCATCGATCATTTTGAACATTGCAGTGATCATTATTGCAAAAGGAGCTGTATTAACATTCATACTAAAAGTATTATAAAAAAATGCAATGTGATTTTAAAAGTACTGGGAGTTCTGTAAACAAATTTTATAAGCACTTTTAAATATTTTTAATGAAAAGAATTCATTTCAGGTGCTGAATTAACTCATATTAATTGTGTGTTCTGTGTAGAGGGCTGTGCACTTGCGAAATTCGAGAAACCATCCGACTCACAGCCAACCGATCTATAGAAGCATGCTCCGAATTTTAATCACTGAAATGTAAGTTCTTTCCCTGATAAAAGCAATAATGTGATGCAAAGATGGCTTTGACGCCCTCAGACAGACACGATGTCTTACACCTACGCAACATTTTCTAATGGCTAATGGCTATACCTAAGTCCGTGCTTATGCAAACAACCTTTAAAACCAGAAGTTCCTCAAACGGACATCATTAGTTGCATGGCGGAAATAAATCGATCTATGCTGAGGCTCATCAAAAATACATGTTTCGTTGCGTGAACCTTTGGCCGTTTACACCACAGAATTCTTATATCGGTCAAGAACCCTTTCTAAAAAATCTTTGGTAAGAAAATATTGGAAACTACAAGGGTAATAAAGAGAAAATAAATATAAACGAAATTATATTTAAAATTTTGAGTTGCTCACTTCTGATCACCCTACTTGATAAGTTAGTTACATATGGATATATACTAATCAATAACATTGTTATGAATCCTATAGAAATGATGAAAAAAGAATTTTTTGGTTAAACATACTTATAGATAATTTTACAGAAGTTTTTAGCATTGCTTTATAAATTATTAAGCTAAATAGCATTTAGAATGATTTTAAAATAATGACATACTTGGAGTACTCTAACGAAAAATCTTTAATATATATGATTAATCAGCCTATGACTGACGTTGATTTCATTCATACAGAAGATACGTCATAGGATATATAAAAATAAAGCCATTTAACATAAGCAAAACTGATATCGTTTTGACGCAGAAATTAAGCATGCTCCACAAGTGCCACATCTGCATACTAAAAGGCTTAAATTCAAGCCTAAGCTTTTATGAGTCCAAAACGGAAATATGCATTTAGCTGAACCAACTGATTTAATCAATATCTCCCAAAATGGAAAGCAACGCAAAAGAAAGGGGAAAAACTGGCAGATAGCAAAATCATCAGATTTTAAACAAAACACCTGTATGCACAGAAGTATGAAAGGAACTATGCATAGCAGGTGTTTTGCTTAATTTGAAGATTTTTATATGTGCCAGTCCGTCTTCCTAACTTTCATTTCGCGAGCTTCAATGAAGTCAGTTTGTTCATAGTGAAAGATGATTCTTATAGTGACAAGCACTCTCTTTTGACTTATGTCGTTAAGCTTTAGGTTAGAATTCCCAGCCTTTTTGTATGACGATCAGTGTTGTGGCAGCTAAATTACTGAACCTGCTTTAAAACGAGTGCCCTATCAAAATGCATACTTTTATAAAAAATGATTATCAGTAAATTTCAGTATTTTTCTAATTTATATAGATGTAGAGATAAGTAAAGAACTCACTGCTGTTTTGCAAAAACTTATACAACTAATATTTCAAGGAATTAAAAATTACTTGGTGGTTATTTTAAATCTAGTTTGTGAAAGTCATGGAAATTTCTATGTATAGGCGAATTTCTTAACAAAAATGGGCAATTTATAAACCTTTAAATACACAAATATTATAAAATTGGCTTTTCATGCTTTATTAAGTAAATATTATAACATCGATTCATTGCTGCTTGGTATTATGTTGTTTAATTTTTGTGTATAACGTTTCGTGTTTCCGAGTGCTTTATCTCTGGAATTTCTTTTTAACCAAACCCAGTTTATAAGTCATCTTGTAATACAAGCAAAACGCTTTGCTGCTATAATGTGCTTTGGACTTGATCATCACAAAACCTGATTATCTTTACATGCATTAAGTATAATTATAATATTAATTAATAATATTATTATATTTATAATTTTAAATAATGAACACAAACAAAAAGAGACAAAAATTCACCTTTAGAGTGAATATAATAAGAATTAGCCCAGTAAACATATTTAATTGTATATGACAGGGTTGGCCAAACTTCATGTCAATAAGAGCCGAACGTTTGAATTCAGGAATGTTTGAGAGCCGCATCTAGATTTTCTAAAAGCCACGAGTTCATATTTACATCATTATATGAGTAGTGGAGGAGGTTTTAAATAGAAAGAAATCCCTGATAACTTTGCAGAAAGAGTCTAAACTAATTAATTACTTCCTTTTGGACACTGAATAATTTTAGTTTACCATATTTCATGCATATATTTTATATGCACGAGCCGCACAAATTGACTGCGAGAGCCATATGAGGCTCGCGAGCCGCAGTTTGGCCAGCCCTGGTATATGACAAGGAAGGAAAAAAAAAATAACTGAAATGATTCAGATTTTGACAGTGGCCTAAAAAGGTTTTGATAAGGTTTCTACCCTACCCCTAAGCTCGCAGTCTACCAGTCCGCTCTTGTATTCATTCCTTTTTTTTTTCGGGGGGGGGGGCTTTTGTCTTTTTAACTTTATTATTAAGCATGGTTTCCTTCACACTTATACGACCTACAGTTCACCAAAAATCGCAAAATTTTTAAAAGTTGCATATAAGCATATGTATAAAATTCCTTAAGCAGTGTTAAGTGTTCGCCTAACATTTTCGAACTTCCCCCCCTTACATCAATATTTAGTTTTCTTAGTAAGATGGCTAATAATTCGTTTTTGTCTTTTTATTATTAACTTTTCATATGTTAATTTTATTTATTAAATATCACGTTCTCCACACTTAGGATATAAAATTAAAGTCAACAACAAAATCCTAAAACATTTAAAAAACAGCATGTATTTAGAATTCCCATACAGTGTTAGGGAAGGTTGCCATACATATTTTCACTTTCGCTGTATTATTTTTTTAGAATCTGACTGCTCGCATGGTCATCTGCCTAAAATAGTTATCATAAAAAAAGTATATAATGGTTTATCAGTCTAGCTAGTGCAATTTCATCAAATTATTAAATATTTCTAATTAGCCATGTCATTATTTTAATACATGTTTATTTAAATAAGTGTTTATTGCTTTTAAATCCCTTAGTTTATTACTCAGTAACCTTCTAGATTAAATTTGAATGCATCTTAGTTTTTACTGAAGGACAACACACCGACGCGTGAAATATAAAAGTATTTTATTTTCGACCCCCCCCGCAACATATAGCTATCATTAAGCCGAGTTTGTTAATTAAAATTGAACGAGAAATATCTTACATTTCTCTGAATGGCAACAGACTCACGCTCTGAAGATAAAAATCTTTTATTCCGAAAAGTGTTATCAATGCTTGCTTTCAGATTGTTGAGTTTGTTAATCAAAAATTCTTAAAATGTTTTTAAAATATGAAATTAATAATAAAACGAATTCGAAACATAAAATTTGGACTACTAGGTTCCATATGTTTGGATGGATGTACTATCGTTTATTTGACAGTGCGAGGAACATACATATTTACATGCATATTTTTCATTAAATAATTTCTTTAATAATATTTGGTGGCAACAGTTAGAAAAGTGATACACCGTTTATGGTGAGCTGATGTAAAATCTCATTTCGAGACGAATGGCTCCTTTTGGGCTAATGATAAATAATTAAGGATAATTACTAGTATAATAATAAATATGTTGATTATAACTATAATTGTAATAATAAGTAATTAAAGATAATGTTTACTATTAAATATTAAGTAATGTCGCTTTTAATGCTAAGCATCGCTACGCTTGTTTTCAAAGCAATATTCAGAATTACATATTTAAGAATAAAAGAATATTATTTTCTGCGTATAAAAATAGATAAGGGTAATTAGTGAAATAACTGCGAAAATATAACAGGTGAATGAATTCGATTTAAAATTTTTCCCATGTGAACAGCTTCTTTTTAAACTAAATAAATAAATGTTGCAGAAGCATTCAAGCATGACTGGATCTCATCTTGAAACGAACTAGGCTCCGATCAAAACACAGGACCTTCGCAGTTCGTCATCCCAGTGCTCTTTTAATCAGACGATCCCTACCGATCTTCACGATATGACCTGTTGATGTAAGTGCTTTAATTTGACCCAAAGCGCCCTTCACAATGTTTCATTAAATAAACAGTTGTAAACTGTTATTTTTACAAGAATTAGGATAGCTGGAATCATAGTGCAGTATCAATTCGTAAAATATAATTTATACGAATCTATATTTCCACTATTTCTAACGGCTGTTAATGTAATATTTATCGATATATTTCATTAATACAGCACAGTCGGATAGCAAAACCTACAGAAGTATATAATCCATTAAATTCTATCCCATATGAATTTTACTAATTTCACAGGACTACTGAAAACTGTAATTAAGTCGAAGGAATTGTGTAACGAGTCAAACATGATATATTTGTTTTAAATTTTAAAACTTTTTTTTTTATATGTACCAATTGTCTAACCATTTTGTGTTTTAAGAACAACCGCATGCAGTCAGCAAAAATGCTGCTTTTAAAATATTCAGCGCAGGATATATGTTTCATTGGTTTCTTGGTTTCCGGGAAATGCCTGAAGGAAATGTTCGTTAAATCGGTTATCGTTGAATCGGATTCGAACCGCAAAAATTAATTAAAATAAGATTGAATTAGCTTTATCAAGTTAATTTCGTTTCCAATCATAAAGCCTTTTTAACTTGCAAATTGAAAAAACGTATATGCCTTTTCAACGTTTATATTATAAATGTCACACTTTAAAAAAGGGAGGAGGGTCATATAAAAAGGAATCGTAAAAATGCTTCACATATTAGTGATCAAATTAATGGAAAATGTATTTTTTTTAAGCGAAAATTAAGAATTATTACTGAGATCGTTTTAAGCATTTCTATCAATAACAAGTTTACAATTAAAACGCTCTGCGATTGCCCAAGTAATTCGTTTTAGTTTCTTTCCTTTTTTTTTTTTTTTTCCCTATTTGAAGATTAAATATAATTTTTTCACTCAAGAAGCATCACTGATTTACTTTCTAAAACTGAACTTGCAAACATTTCATAATAAATATTACAAGCAACAATCAATTACACTAACAAATCTAATCTTAAAAAATCTGATGTGGACACCACAGGACTTCCTTGTACGGAATATTATACGCATTTTTTCTTGAATTTTATTTAAATTGATTGTATTGAATTAAATCTACTTCGTCGACAGCGCATAAACCACAATAGAATAAATGCACTCTTTCAAATTCACTATATTTGTTTACTATAACGACACTCTGAATGCACAAAATTTATATCATTTGAAGAATTATCTTATCGTTGCCACATGTTCTATTCAAATACTATAATAAAGCTAGAACGATGTATGGCAGAAATTAAGCAAACAAAATAGAAAAGAAACAGTTTTTCACAGACGATTTAGTATTTCTCATTCAATTAATTCAGTTCTCACTTCGCGACAAGGCAAAAATACATAAAAACTCAAAATATCCGTATTAAAATTTACGAAGTAAATCTTAAACACTTATTTCCTCGAAAAAATTCCAGAAAGGATTAAGTATGATTTAATTCGCAATAATAAATGAAGGCGTTATTTTTGTTGTTGCGAAGCTTAGTCTCTATAGATTGGCAACAAATCTACAATTCTGCTGTTTCAAATGTAAACAAATATGTCCGCCATGTTATTTAAAACTTAACCGCACTTAAACAGCTTTTAAATTGTTGATAATTGCACAAATATTGCTTCCAGAGTTACGAAAGGCATAAAAGCCTTAACCGGAATATAAGAAAAACATAATTCAATCATTTTTAAAGCAAAAAATGTACAATTTACAAACATATAAGAGTAAAGAAACTGAGATCACTGTGCCGAGTAACAGAGTGGATATAAATATAGTATTTATATACGTTTGGTGCGGCCGATTGCAACCAATGTACGAGGTGCATATCTACATGTTATAGAAGTCCTATATACAAAATTTCAACGTTCTGAGGCTACTCGTTTTCGAGTTATGCGAACGTATGTACGCACGTACGTACGTACATACGTTCGTACAGACGCCACGAAAAATTCTCTTCAGAATTAATTTTAAAGCAGTTTTATCATTTTTTGGAGGAAACGAGTATTTTATTCTGTCCTTACGTACAGATATCACGCAAAAACATCGTTAAATTGCATTCGATAGCGGTCAAAATGGATATTTTCGTTGAAATATGCTGCCTGAAACTTTACGCGATTACAATACTTCCTTTTTACTTCGTACAAGGAAGTAAAAAGGGAAAAGTTCCTCCTTTCTCAATATTAGTTTCTTTCCTTATCGCACATCCCTGAAGAATAATTTTACTAAAAGTATTACAAACATTTAAAATACGGGAACTCTGAAAAATAACTATTCCACAGACATGAAAGTAATTAAAAAACCTCACTAAAATATGCACATTGTTAGTAGTTTATGAGCATTATTTAGAATCAAATAACAACAATGTACGAACATTATTTGGAATCAAATAATTATTTTATTTCGAATCAAATAATGTTCTTACAACATAAGTCATGCAAAACAGTAAAACAACATAAAGGAGAATTTGTAAATAATTTTTCTGATGCTATGAATGCATTTACGCAAATACCTCCCGCTGTCGTAACACAAAACTTACACACGTTCATTTCATTGTCCGTTCTCATCCACAGATATTTTATTTTTTATACATTATGACTTGCTACTTTTATTATTTTTACACTAATCTTCGGAAATTTTAGAATTTTAAAACTTTTTTTCAATTTCTGTTTATAATATTATGTTTTACATATTCGATTACTTTATTATGTATGAACTGACTATATTTACTATGTAATATTTATAATAATAAGACTTGCAAATTAAAATTTTTGCGAAGTTTCATTCAAAATTTCTTTCTAATAATAAATTAATATGTTGTGCTTTATGCACTATATTTTGCACTATAAATTTGGGTAAATTAATAAATTAATAGTTAGCACAAACAGTACCTAATGTCTAATGGTATTGTTTGCCGGCATCCTTTCACTTATAACTAACTTACTAATTATGCTTACGAGTTTCAAAGATAT
Source organism: Stegodyphus dumicola (assembly GCF_044657685.1). Lineage (NCBI taxonomy): Eukaryota > Metazoa > Arthropoda > Arachnida > Araneae > Eresidae > Stegodyphus > Stegodyphus dumicola. Next base: position 81,221,506 of record NC_140772.1, on the reverse strand, counting down.
CACCGAATTATTTATTTCATGGATTATATAATGGAGACTCTGAAATATTTAAAATTCCCCTTGTAATGTATTTGAGAGCTGAATTCAAATGACAATATCAGTACAATGAAAAATATCATTGAAATTATTAAAACATTGGAAATAATATGTAACTAAACTAATAAAATTCTAATGTAGTTAAGCGAAACTTATAAAAAAATTCATGTGAAAGCTGAAAGTGTTGAAAAATAAAACTCGCATGTGCATATCTGAACAATTACATATAGTTTATGAACAATTGTATCATTACACTGACATTTATAACTAAACAAAACTTTCTAGCTACACATGATAACTTTTTAGCTGAACATTACGTATATTGACAACGGTATATTTCCCGATTTTTTCTAAAAAGACGCTACCATTAGTAGATTTTAACTGCACGAAAGTTAATGAAACTTTACCGCACCAAATCTAGATATGGTATGTTTTACATGCGTTTGTACGCCCGGAAGAACAAGCTAAAAATTCTAAAGTTGCTTATAATTTCGATTGTTATTTTAAATGTTAATAAAAAAAGGAACATCATTTTCTTAATAAAGGTATGACACACAAAAGCGTACGATCACAATTAAAAATTTGTAAATATTTCATATTGATTTACCTGTGCGTTTATAAAGTAGATATAACAATTAAGTAATACTGTTAAGGAAAAATAAATAAGTACAGTTATGTGCAACTTATGTTTACATAATTAAAGATATAATTTAATTAGAATTATAAGGCAAACTTTTACAGTTTCAAACAGCTGTGGGAGTTAATAAACACACAGCGCAAAACGATCGATACATATGATATTTATCACAATTTCTAACAGATAACTTTATTAGAAGCTAAATATAAATAATGCGCGAAGATAATTAGAAGAATATTATTACCTCGGAGATTCACATTCCGCTAGAGTAGCAGGATGACACCATAACAACATGTTGGTTGTATGAAATATCCCAACAATACCACTTGCAGATCCCCTTCTCCCTAAGAAAGGTGGAGTTCCCTTTGGATCATATTTAGGGAGCAAAGGGGTCACGCGATCGACGCAAAGGGATCGCGACCTGTCCCTTTTCGGCATGGAACTTTTGAAACAAGAAAGTGGCTGATTGAGAGGCTGACCGTGTTTCAGAGGCATGACTGATTTGCAGGTACGAAGAACCTATCCAAGAACTATCCACATTCTTTTACTAGCCGGCTAAAAAAAAATTAAACATCCACTTTTATTTATCTAGGAAAACGCGAGTTTTCTTGATATCTTTCGCGACTTTTTATACGACAAAAGGGATTTTATTTAGGAAAGGCACGATGTTGGATTGTAAACTTAAGGTTTTCTGTAGATCATCTGAAAGTACATTACATAGCCAGCGAAGATAGTATTTCTGAAATATAAACAAACGTTCGCATTGCCTTTGATGTAAACTCTAGATGAAGAAAAAGGAAATATTTTTATGTTAAAAGTTTGAAAATTTTTCTGCTTAAAAATCAAAGTTCAGTGGAAGAAAAAGACAGTAAATTCTTTGTTCAGATTGTTCATCAGCCGTTGCAGAGACTATCCAAAAAGTTCACATCTCTTTCAAGAATGCGTAAACATTGGGAGTTTTGCACGAGCCGCGTTTTTATTTTATAAACCATTCGTTAAAAAGGCTGTTGAATTATTCCATACGGAAATATAGATGCATAAGGAAATGGGAGCATTAATACTAATAAATATAAACTTTTTTTTAGCTGCAACCGCGAACCTGAAACATTCAGCCGCGCACATTCACTACCCTTTGATTCTGAACTGTGAACACCTTGAATCATTTTGCAGATAGGCTAAAATCCGTCGCGCATGCGCTCGGAATGCCATCGAGCGCATTTCGTCGTTGGTCTCTGGGATAGGACATCCCGCCTTTCTCCTCAAAGTGGGGGGGATGGAAGATGGGATTAAAGCAACATATTGAATGACAGCATTCGGTTTATCAGGTGGTCGTCTTTTTATCTGAGTGATTGCAGTTGTTTTTCTCTCGAAATAAAAAAAGCGGAAAAAAAAACTACCATTCACATACTTCTTTAGTTAAGTGACTTTTTTTTCCCCACACAGTGTATAATATTACTCAACAAGTAAATTCGTTATGCCAGCTGCATAGTCAAGAAGGAAAGCAAAATGGAAGATTGAGGTCACACTTTCAAATGCCAAATGAGAGTTTCTAAATTTTTCATGCTTAGAAGAAAGGAAAGATGTCAGTTTTTGATAAACGTTTCAAAATGAAGATCTTACGCACATATTTAAAATTTGAATTTATCGGCATGCATGACACGGTTGTTAGGCTGCTAAACTGTCCGCATTGCGCGAATTTGTGTTACACAAAACGAACTACAAGTATAATCAGAAGCAGAGTTAGGTTGTTTTTTGGTTTTGATTTATTTAATTACGTTAAAGCACACAATAGCTATCTGCCCAAGGGAAGAGATGCCTTCTTGCACTCGGAGAAACAGGCTTGTATACACGTTACACATTGGGAAAACCACGCAAACGCCCATGCAGCCAGCCCGATCGCCGGGATTCGAGGCCCAAATCGAACTACCAGAGTTCAGCGACTTTATCGCTCTATCTCTGATGAGCCAGAAAAGTTAGGATCCTACCTTAAATGAAACTGTACTGTTTCTCCATAACAAACAAATATATTTATTATAAATATCTGTGATTGATTACATCTATTATACATTACAAATTAAATAATGATCATCAGTTTCTTTCTCTTTTAAGTAATGAACAGTATAACAAAAGTGCATTTCATTTGTTCTAAAATATGATTATTTCTCAGTTTCCTCAAAAAGGCACAAAGCATTGATTTCGGCAACTTTATTTCCAATATATATATACTATTCATGGGTTACTTTTTTCTTGTCAGATTTTTATAAATTTCGAAGGGACTTATTGCTATTTTAATAATTAAATCCGTACGCACTTTGTAAAATTTTTCTTGAAACTCGTGCTGCCTTCAAGTTAAAGATTTTTATTTAAAATATAATTTTTAACGTTCCGTAAAGTTTACGCTTTTTTGTAGTTCTGCTTTAGAAGCAATTTCATATTTGGTTGATATCACAAAATTTGTTGGGCCCTTTGGCTTATTCTTGTGAAACTTTCTTCAGATTGTAAGGTTTTTCTTCCTCTTTACGACATACCTTATTAGTGTAACTGGAAATTCAGTCCACAGGGCCATCGGAAGATCCGAAGTTCGACTCCCGGCATTGCTCATTTTTCATGTTTTCTGCTCCAAAATAAACCTAATGATTCTGCAGTGACAGCCGAATTAAAAAAATGTTGGCGGACGATTATTCGTGATCGCCTGGAAGTAGCGATTGGATCCCCTCCTTCTTAGTCCCCTTTAAAGGGGGGGGGCGTGTAGGATTTTTCTTCCGCCATTTGTTATTATTCTCATTTTCTGCTTCAAAATAAACCAAATGGCTCTACGAGATGTCCTTCGATATCCGAAAAGTGCTTTTATAGGTCAGGTCTTCCATAAAAGTGAAATAGCGTAAAACGAACTTTAAGAGGGATATTTGCATACTGGGATGATTAAAATAAAAAACAAAACTCGAAAGATTTTTTCAACTTTTCACCAAATATAAGTTTTTTGGGGAACAGCATTGAATTAATATATAAAAATAAATATTATGTTGAAGAAGCCACTTCTAATTTGATACTTCCGGTCGCAATTTTAAAATTCTATACAGATTGGCTTTTTAACGACTTTGCGCTGTCTTTAAAATTAATAACTGTAGCTTATTAACTCTAATAAATGCAATACTAAAGGAGGAAATGTTAACAATAAAATTCACAAATTATACCGATAGTTTTCAAACCGAATTCTTTTGGTTATATTAAGACAAGAAAATTACATGTAAAACTTTGATAATGCACCTGCAATAATTTGTTTACATCAGTTCTTTTTATAAATATTTTATTTCATTTAAAATCACTCGACATTTCTTAAAGATATTTAATTCATTTGGCTTCTCCAGCATTGCACTATTACAACAGAACTCGTTTACGTGAAATATTCGGGTGGGCACATTTCGAATAATACGTTTTTTAGGAAGATCTATTATAACTATTTTGGGCGGTAAGAAGTACGAATGAAAACGTATAATATAGGTAACAATGAAGTATTATACTTATATCTACATTATTCAAGATAATGAGAGAACGTTAAGTAGTTTACAACTACCTATATAGCGCAACTATTATAAATAGTAAAAACTAAAATCACCTTTAAGATAGTAGAAATTATAGGCCTTATTATTCTTTTATATTCCCTAGTATTAATAAAGTATTCTTTGCATATAATCATTTTATGAAACCTACTGTCATCAAAAGAGACTTATGCTCAGTGAACTACAAAAATGGGCACTATGGATGAACTACGAACTTTGAAAGATGTTAAATCAGATATTCTGGCAGTGAAGAATCATTCTTTTTGCTAATCTGAATTTTTTAAGCGGGGAACATAAGTTTAATAAACGGTAGTTTTTCTATTGATTAGTATTTATTTCATTTGGTTTCTAGAATTTTAAACAAAATAGGGGGCATAGTTTATTAATCACTAAGTTTAATAAGCAGCGGGGACTGTAATTTGGGAGGTATACTACAATAATAAAGGAACAACCAAGGACACGAAAAAACTACATTTAAAAAGCAGTAAAAACTGCATTTAAAAATTTTTAACTCCTAATTAAATTTCTTCGATCTTTGCAAAAACATCCTAGATAATCATGAAATTTATTGATATTTTATTGATGAAAGTAGTTATAAAATTATACGGCAAAAAATATAGTTTCTAACAATGTTGCGAAGGGTATTTCATAAGATTTTTCGAAGAAGGATATTTCTATTTTGAAAGAAAATGTGCAAATCAAGAATATAACCACGTCAAAATGTGTGGTATATTTAATGGATGCGCAGGAAACTCTTGAATTGACGTGAGCTTAAATATTAAATAAATGTGTTCATTGTGAAACTATGGAAAGGTAACTATCATAAGCCATTGTTACGTAACTAACTGAAATTATTCTCCAAATTAAATAACATGAAAAATGATTTTTTTAAATTGAGCTTTTATTTAAAACTCATAAAACAATCGACGACCTAAAAGAAGAAAAATAATTTATCATACCGTTTCAATAGGAACAAGAGATTAAATAATTTTCTTTCCAAAATTCATCTGTAATTTTATATCACGAATAATAAAAGCATGGGCTCAAAAGTAACATAATCGAATTTCATTGTCAAAAGTATAAGCTATTATCTTTACAAATTTATTAAAAGCATGCCACTCTTTTATTATTCGTGACATAAAATTGCAGATGAATTTTTCTGAAGAAATTATTTAATCTCTTGTTTCCATACAACAGTAGGATATATAATTTTTCTTCTTTAAGTTCATTAATTATTTTATAAGTTTTAAATAAAAGTTTATTTTATAAAAAAATGTTTTTACCTTATTTAATTTTTATCATTTTAGTCTTAATTACTCAAATGACTAAGTTAATTAATAATGACTAATTACTTAAAAAATCGTTGTTTAACAATGAAAAATCACTCTTTTACTTCCTCTCATTCTCTTACATCAAATGGTGGATAAAATGAAGCGATTTTCGAAAATTCGCCGAAAAATCGCAAAATAAGTTAAACATTTCATATAAAATTCATTTAAAAGATTTTTTTGCTGTATCCCATGCAGTAAGAGATTTTAGAGTTTTAGATTGATCGATAAACGAAGATACGCGCGAAAAATTATTCCATTATTAAGTTTCAAAACGTCTATCAAATTTTGAAAACTATATAGCTGTATAACATTCTATAAGGTCTGAAAATAAAATAATGAGACAAGATAAAGTAATGTGTAAGAGATAAAATAATAAGTTATAGTGTTTTACGTTTTTCCGTAATATCAATTCTGTACGATAACTATCAAAGACTAGTTGTGAATAGTCGCTATGTCTTCTACTACAGGGACAGAGAAAGGGGGCAAAGGGTTCTTTTATTTGAATCAAATAAACGTTTAACAGAGGGTACCAACTCGTGCTTACATAAGCCAACACTAATAGTTTAAATCAAAGATAATGGATTAACTAATACTAACGGCTGTGCAACTGGAATAACGCGCAAGCTGGCTGTGACCTAAGGTCGGTGTAACAAGCCTAATTGATGAGCACTGCAGAATACTATTCTCAAGAGAATCAAATTAATAATGTGGTCTTCACGCAGGCAGAACACGCTCTGAGTCTACCCCCTAAAACCTTTCTTTAAATAGTCTCTCCTTTATACCTCATTTGAATATCAACGAGCTATAAATTTACATTCTCATAGGAAAATGGAAGTGAGGGCGATGGGAAAGTAAATTAACATAAAATAATTGGTTAGGAACTTGAAAGTGACCTCACAAAGTTTTATAATTTTTTGTTATACTGAAATGTATTATTTGAATTGAATGATAATATGAGATCAAGTAAAGAATTTTATAATTTTTTATTTAATTTAAATTAGTCTGACATTATATAAATACTCTTACTTTTTATTGCATTAAAAGATATTATTTGAATTAAAATAATATTAGATCAATTGATGATTTTTTAATTTTTCATTCAATTAAAATTACAATCCGACATTCTAAGTAATCCCCTTAGCAAGTCAAACAGCGTTGGAGATGATTTATCCATTCTTCATAGTCTTATGAAAACATTCCCTGTAATTCGCATAGACGAATTGCCTTCAGTTGGTCGATTACCGCCGTTTTAATGTTTTCTGATGTTGATAAAGGACGTTCTTTTAAGTGAGTTTTCAATCTTGGAAACAGAAAAATATCACACGGACTCAATTCTCTCGCGGCAACTCAAGCTTGTGTGGTGAACAGCCACAGCGACAGCTCTATGGATTCAAGAGCACTTTATTTCATTTGGACTCATTTTGGCGGAATAAGGAAGCTGAGGATGCACGAGGATGTTTTTATTTGCCAAAACCGCATTTACGCGTGATGTAGCACCCAGTTGGTATTAATTCTTGGTCTCACATGTATGACACTTTTTCGAAGTCTTCCAATAACTCCTTGTAAGGATATAGGTTCACCGTTTGGCCTGGCCGATTCCCTGACCATCGAAAAAGCAAATCAGCAACTTTTGATCTTCGACTTGCACATTCTAGCATTTATTGGTCTTGGTAAATTTGAAGTGTGCCATTTCTGACTCCGTCGCTGGGTCGTATTCGGATATACAACACTCGCCATTAGTAGTGACACATTTATTTTCAATCCGTTCCGAAAAATCAAAGAACCTGTCCCTCCTGATCTTTTTTTCTTCTCGCGAAAGGTTTTTCCAGAACAAATTTCGCGCACATTTTCCTCATCCCTAATTCATTTGTCAAATTTTTATGAATGTTATTATGATTCAAATTCGACATTTTGTCCGTCATTCTGACTGTCAGGTGAACCGAATGTACAAGATCTCTGATTTTGGCAATATTTTTGTCGGTTGTTAATATTTTTTAACATTCTTGTTTTGAAAGAGTGTAAAGTTTGAATTTATAACATTTTTAAAATGTTATATCTTTTTAACAGATGCAATTGTGGATATTAGAATTGTAAAACGTACGGCAATAAAATAAAGTAAATCATATTTTAAAATAAAATCCCTAAATATATATAAATATATATATGAAATTACGAAATGGACAATATTAAAAACGATAGGGTAAATTTCCTTGCAAAATTAGTTTATCAATTAGCTAATCAATCTTTAAACTGTCTTGTTTTTTAATGTAAAGAATGGAGAAAATACACAGGTGGTAAGAATCATGCGACCTAACGGCATTATAATCTTGAAAGTAAAGTGACTGAAAAGATAGGGTGCCAAAAATAAACGATTCTGCTCATCTCTTCTACTTGAAATTACAACATATTCTTTAAATAAAGAAGATCTCCCAATTTATATTTTTCTATAATTCCTGTTTTAAAAGAGGGCAATGTGCTTGTTTTACAAAGTGTGAAAATTTCAAAACTTTATATCCTATATACTTGTAGGTGCTGAAATTTTAATCATGGACGTCAAATAAAAGAAAAGAACGATTTTTCAAAAGTTTGCCAATTTTCAGAAAATAAATTACAATTTTCATACAAGTTTTGTTTAAAATATTTTTACCTCTCTATTCGATGGTGCAAACAGTACAATTTTGATATTTTATTTGTTCACTAAACGAAAAATATATGAAAAAAATCGTTTTAAACATTAAATTAAAAAACACACGAATTTTGAAAACACTCGTTTCGTCCCATTGCATTGGCAACGACAAACAGTGTATGTACTACAAAATGTGAACTTGATAGCTTATCAGGAAGTAGGTTAAAAATTAATGAAAAACGTTCGACCCTAGTGAAACACAATGAATGAAGTTAATAAAGAAAATTAACTGTTAAACAGTTGCTAATAACAATAACATACTTAGTAAAAATTAATCGTACCAGTTACTTTAAGAGAAGTACGAGGAAGAAATCTTAAGGGGAAGTAATATAATCAGACCAATTTCTGATACCCAATCAAATGGCACTTATAAAGAATGTTTCTTCCCAAATACACATGGCAAATGTATTAAAAAGTTCGCAGCTAACTATATTCGAGATAATTCCTGGGATTTTTACACTTAATCAACCTTCAAACGTCCCTTCCACGCTCTTGCAGAGGTTTTGAAATGATAACTAATTACAGACGCCTTTATGAAGGAGTTTCAGATTGTAAAAAATGGCATGGATTTATGAGTCAAACTGCGACAGAAAATGAACCCTTCTTTAAAAATCAAAGGAGACTTGAAAATATGTTTCTAAAATGCACAGAAGAGATATTTTCCAAAAGATTGTTGCAATAATATAGCACTTTGAAGTTATAATATCGCAGCTTGAAAGAAGATTATTACATTTACATAATCAAATAAATAATATAAAAGCCAATTATGTTTTTTTTAATATCCTTGCATTGTGAAAATTGTGATGGACGGGGATAAAAACGTTCTAATTACCATAAACTTCATGTTACAAATAAAAGTCAGCAGTGCATTTCTGGAAAATTTAATGAATAGGTGATAACATTAAGGTACTTCCATTTAGCCACATCCGTGGAAATACGAAAAAATGTAGCAAAATAAAAGTAAAAAAAAAAAAAAAAAAGGGGGGGGGCCACTTAGCCACATCCATTAACCACATCTCCCGATGCCTCCTTCCCACGGACTTTTATGAAGAGCAATGAAAGATTACGTCCCACAATATTATGCGTCTGTGGAGAAAAAAATTTTCGAAGCAGTCTAAACATAACCTTGATATTTTAAGAAACCTTCTGTTTGGAAATTTCATCGTAAAAGTCATTATTAAGAATAGAACATATCAAGCATTGTAAAATAACCTTGAATTAGAAAAAAATAATACGAAACTTTTTATTATACAATGCTATTAACATTCTGCTTTACATTGTTTTACATTATGTATATATAGGTACAGGCACAGCTTTGGAATGATAATATGATTTTCATTTAAGAATTAGCTGCTTAAAGAAACGGTTGATATCTTTAATAAATATAAAATGCACTTAATATTTTCGCTTAGCATGTTGAAATTACTGAGATGTTTTCTAAGGCAATGGAAAGGTTATTAGATAAACTTATTACTCGAATCCCTGGGATCCGTATACCATGTTAATATTTCTTCAAGTTTGTGGCTTTAAAGCATTATAAATGTTTTGTAATTTCTCCAACTACACAGCTTAATTCTAGTCAGGAAAATTATCTTAATTCGTTCATTTCTTTTTTAATCTCATAAGTTTAAAGACATTCCATTTGCTCAAGTTAAAGACTTTGAATTAATTCTTTTGAAAGTAACTAAAAAAATTCCGCCAATACTTGAAGCAATTTTCTTACCGTTTTTCTAATATTAAAATTAACTCTAAAGAAAACTGTGATTAAAGGTATTTTTGGAAAAATTTCTCCATGCATTTCAACGAGATTTATTAATTCTTTTGTAATGAAACGTGATTCTTGTTTGGGTATATTGACAGTTATTTCATGTCAGTTTGATTTTAATAATGTAACTTTTTTTGTTTTGTTTTGTTGTTGTTATACAAATGAAGTTACAATTACTCTGTATAGGTTTGAGCCAACTAGTAACTACATTTGTACAATGTTGTAATTTGTACAATAACACTCTGTAACTTCATTTGTACGATGTTGTACAAATGAAGTTACACAGTCTCACTACTTGGAAAGCGTACACTAAGTAGAGATTTTAGATGGATCTAAGCGACTTATCGCTATGTCTAAAAAGAAAACAGAGAAACGTAAGAAGGATGTAAAACACCCTTTTATTAAGAACTCAAATAGTTAACAGAAGGCACTCCTTCTGCTTACAAACCAGCCAGCAATTATGGTGTAACGTAAAAGTAATGAATTCAGATTAAAACTAAATTAAATCTTAAGTTAAGACAAATGCTACGAAGAAATCATTAACGCGCAAACTGGCTCAAACCTATACATACGTGACAAGCGTTACAGGCAAAATGAAAACAACGCCGCAGACAGACTTGTGTAGAGAATTTCAACTAGCAACGTGGCCTTCAGTAGGTGGAACACGCTCTGATCAAACAAGCTAACACTTCCTTTTAAATACTTTAATTTAAATTCTGGTAGGAAAATGGAAATGGAAAATGACAGTAAAGGCACTGTACATAAAATACCTGCTTAGAGAAAATAAATGAATATTTTACTAAGTATTAAAATGTCGAATAATAATAACAGACAAGCTCTTGACCATTAAATTTCAAGAGAAAGTTTTAAAAATATATAATCTGCAATCGTAATCCCATAAATGACGGTAAAGACATCTATTAACAAATTACTTACTTAGAACAATATATTAATATAAAACTAATATAAAATTCGTATGATAAAGGCATTTCGTTATACGATATCGTATTAAAAATTATATGCTACTCATTGGAGGAGCATCTGCAATATTATTATAAACGAAATAATGCGAAATCCAACTGAAACATTTTATATCACTTTCGATAAATAAACACTTGCAGATAAAAAAAAAATTTCGCCATAAATATTATTCGTTTATTATGTATTTGGTCGGGAATAAAATTCATACTGTCGGTGTTTTTATCAGGGCGGAAAGCAAAACACTTTCAATGCCGTACGTACATCAAATAGGTCAAGCTAAATACTCCAGAAGGAGAGGTTTCTTTGCGACGCAAAAGAAAATATATTGCATTTTGGACAGCAGAAACTATTCTGTAAGAAATGAAACATTTGCTTTTGCAGCAAAGGCCATTTCGATATTTGTTCTAATTTCCCATTCATATCTCTATTTTTTTATCTTCAGGTCTATTTTTACCTGCAGAAATTAATAAAAATGTTGTAAAATAATCAAAATATTAAATTTTCTAATTTTGGTTTACCTTTTGCTTTTATTTGTTTAGTGTTACCGATTATTTGTTTCGTTCTACTTTTATTTGTTTAGTGTTACCGATTATTTGTTTCGTTCTTCTTTTATTGTGATTTCATGTGCTTTTCTATTCTCTTTAACATTAATTTGAATTTATGTCTAATCACTGCAGTTTTTATACTTTTTATTATATGGAAAGCTTCTCGAATGCATTATTTATTATAGAAATTATGAAGAATATACAGCACTGCTATAAATAATATTGGCAATATTTTTGGAAATATACTTGATTTAATGTGCAAATCTCATAGATTTACTTAGATGAAATAATTTTCTGTTGTCATATAAAGTATTTCTCCCAATTTCCTAGCGTACCTTCGTTGTGTAGTGGTTCTGCACGCTGGGCCGGTATTCCAGAGTCGATTCCCGGTAAAGGCATTGTTAATTTTTCATCTCTCCGGCTTCAAAATACCTAATGTCTCTACAGTGGCGCCCGAACTAAAAGGGTTGTGGATGATGATTCTCCACACCCAGGATTTGGCGATTGGGTCCGCTAAAAACCCCAGTCGCCCTTTAAGAAGGGGAGTATATAAGGTATATAAGGTATTTCTCCCACTTTCCTAGCATGCCTTTTTGCTGTAGTGGTTCTGCACGCTGGGCCGTTATTCCAGAGGTCCGTGGTTCGATTCCCGGCGAAGTCGTTGTTAATTTTTCATCTCTCCGGCCTCAAAATACCTAATGTATTCTTCACAGTCATACATTGTAATTCTGCACAGTCATACTTGATATTCCATCAATGACTAAGATCGAAATCTGTTCTCAAGTGATCTGAAAGCATTTATCTGAAAAAACAATGAATGCAGTTCCGAAAATTTAAACGAAGTAAGAACTAAAGAGCCAAACTATTTGGCATCGTTTAAGATAACTTATCACGGCTACAACAAAGGTGCGTTTCAAAGGGATTATATGTGAGACTGAATCTGGGAATCGTCAAAATCGTATTAAAAAAAAGCTTATAAATGCATTTTGCGGATTAAACCGTGAAAGCCGACTTTTTATCACGCCTATAAACGTATGTGAAAATTAAATAGCATATTATACACAAATGGTGCAACAGAATGAAATAGAGTTCATTTTTACTTTCCATTCATTTTGACGGTGAAGTCGAGGCCATCTATTCCCTTCCAAAGCTATCTGCCCGTGTCTCTCCTCTTGATAAGGCTGTAATTTTAACGGACTCAAGTTCTGCTCTTCAGGCCTCAGCGAGTATCTAGGAAAACAAAGGGCTCGTGTCCAGAGCTGTAGGGAACTGTTGAGTAGAATTCAAAGATTACTTTATAGTGGTAAAGATTACTACACCCACTTTCCAGCGGGCGTCATCACATTGGAAAATGAGATGGCGGATCTGCTGTCAAAAAAGGTACGAATAAATTCTCCAAAGGTCTTCCAGAGACCTATCTCTCCAATCTGTTAAACTTCAAATTAATGAGATTTTTAAAAAATCCTTTCGTAATGCTGATGTTAGTGCTTCTGAAAATAAATCATGGAGGGTGCTATTGAAAGCTGACTGTATCTGGGACTTTCCTCGTACTACTGCTGTAGCTAAGTAAGCCAGGCTATTGACTGGACACGACGGTCTTAATGCTCATTTATTTCATTTTAATCTGACTTCCTCACCTTTATGTGATTTGTGTGATTCTGCACAAGTCATGGACGCAGCTCATCTGGATGTGGGCTCTGCACTTAAGAATTTGGACTGTATTGTAAAGAAGTATCGGACAGCTCCTTGCCTAATGACCTGATGGTCAATGGCCAGGCATTTGATAAATAAATAAACTTTCACAAAATACGTCAGAAATCGGAATATGTGTCGAAACTGGTTCAGAAAATCGGAATATGTGTCAAATATCTTGTTTCCAATTTTTGTATCATTAAAAAGTCATTATTTGAGTAATAACTTATTACTTGACTCTCTTTCTCTCTCTCTCTCTCTCTCTCTATATATATATACATATATATTATATATTCGCTTCTACATTTAACACTTGCCTTTCAAACGGCTATTATATCCCACTTTTATATGCCAAAATTTTGACTGTTCTTAAAACTATGTTTTGTAGAACTTTTTCAGTCCATGAAAACATTTTAATTTGTATACGTTTTCCAATAATATACAGACCATTTAGATGTACAAATATTAGTTGGATTAAAAATGGGTTTTGCATATTGTCAAAGTCTTTACAAACCAATTGATCAGTTTGCTGATTGCTTTGATGGCTTAAAAAATCTCACGCAGTCAACCCTTTCACCTGGAAATCCAACCCGAGATAAACTACCAATATTCAGCGGTTTTAGTTACTCCGTTAATGGTAAAAGATAAGTATTATTAACTGATGCTAAAATTAAGCTAAAACTTCTGATTTTCGTCAGTTGCCCAAAAGCTCAGAAAATAGTTTTATTTCTAACATTTTGCTCTACGTCTGTCTCCCCACAAATAAAGAAGATATTTTCTACAATAAGTAAAATATTATGACACCGCATTTTTTTCTTACTTTGAAAACAAAAAGTTCGGTTAGATTACTTGTAACAGAAAGCCTTCAAGAGTAATGCGTTTTAGAAAAGATACGTTTGTTGAGAACATTCAATCGTAAACTGCACCGTATTCATATTGCAAGCGGGAAAAACCATAAAAATTTCATGCAGTCAAGGAATACCACCGACAGAAATCAAGTAGCCCAAAATGAGCTAGCAGTCTTCAGTGATCTTACTCACTCTACCACTAGTGAGGTTACAAAAACTCAATATGTCGAAAGATAAAAAATAAGCTATATTATAATTAATATTTATATAAAGACCATGTGTTGCATTTTTTAACACTTGAAAGCATTGACGAAAATTTAACTACCGAGTAACAAATTCCTTACTGATTTATGGTTTTTATAATTACTAAATTTTCCTTTCATAAATTATGCTCTTATTTTAATAGTTTGTTGGTTAGTAGGTTATAGTAAGGCACTTGAGAACAATGTACGAAGAAGACTCGAGTGGACCTTAATGGAGGTCCAGACATGATTTTTGAGCCTTTCTATTTGTTACTAGGGGCTGGGAACAAGATTAATTTTGCAATTTATTTTTCATAATTGGCAAACTTTCCAATTCCTTTTTGTCTGCGTTCGCATATCGTTATAAACGCAAACTTTCATATTCCTTTTGTCTGCGTTTGCATAACATATAAAAGATATATTATATCTTATTTCGTCCATTTGCGCTTTTGCAGCTGAGGATGATGGTTCGGTAAAACCATCGAAACTAGTCCTGTGAAAATTTGAAAATATAACGCTGATTTTTGTTGCTTGACTTCTAAATTGATATTTGTTCGGAGTGTTATTGTATCTTAATTAAACAAATGTATTAAATTGGAAAAATAGCATGGCCTTCTAACTGGCTTCGTGCAAGAATACCACAGTTCTACGACTTGCAAAAAGCGCAATGTATGCAAGACTCTGTAAAATGAAACGAGACATGCGTACATTTAAAATCGAAATTTCATAGATATGTTAACACATATCATAATATCAAAAAATGATAAATTTTCCTTTATAAAAGGAGAAGGAAATTTATGAATGTAATTTGTAAGAATTTTGCTCTCATAAATAGTGTCAGTTTGGCAGTTTTCATCAAATACATTTCCTTTAACAAATAATTTACAAGAAGAAAGTACATTAATTCTAATACTTCGCATGACCTTTTTATTTCTGCACTCAGTGGAATACGTTCTTAAATGCTTCCCGGCAACCTATTATTTAATATCTTAATAGAACACACCTGATCATTTCAGTTTTCTAATACCATTTCGGTACTTACGTATTAACGCAACCAGGCCAAAATTCGCATAAATCGCCAAATTTGGCGACCCTACTTACAGCAACCCTACGTGTTATACGTAGTTTTGTAAAAATAATTTATTTGTAAAAAAGAAAAAATAACACTCGTCGTGTACTACCACAGCAATGGGTTTTCGGCGGAATTTGCCGAAAAAAGAAAGAGACTTTTTTGGTTACTGTACCTAACAGAAGCGCCGTTACCCTCATGGAAAAAATTTGCGAAAATATCAAGGAAGGAAGCATAATTTATTCGAATTGCTAGAAAGGATACAATACAAGTGAGTTCGAAAATGCTGGATTTCTGCATGGAACTGTTAATCACAAATATAACTTTGTGGATCCCAACACGGGCGTTCACACACAACATGTAGAGCGCATGTGGGGCTCAGCCAAATGGCGCAACAAAAAACAGAGAGGAACAGCCCGTCATCATCTTGACTCATACCTTATCGAATTTATATGGCGCCAAGCTCAAGATGTTAATGGCGAAGACGGTTTTCAATCAGTGCTAAAAGCAATAGCCAAAAGATTTCCGCCGAAAAAATAATTCTGCAACTTATTCAAATTCGAAACCGAAAGGGTTTAATTGCTATTTTATATTTTAAAACAAAATAATATAAAAAAACTGTACTAAAAATTATCTGTAATTAATAAATGTACATTTTCTTTCTATTCATACTTTTTTACTCAAACTTACAAATCGCGCCAATAATACGTAAGTACCAAAATGTCTTACCTTAGAGGGGGAAAAATGCAAAATTTAGTGTGAGTATATTTTGTACAGAGAAGGTGTTTCTTGGCGTTAAATAGCAGTACACGTGCGGAATTCGTAATGAGAAAGATATCTGGATATGGTAATATGAGAATGATCATGACACAATTTATTTTTAATGATTAATATGTGAATAAGAACATGCGTAAACCTTCCTGTCGGAAGAGTTGTAAAATGTAATGAATTTTTCATGGTGCTTCTACATTGCAAAATGTTTTAATATTTATTATTTTTAATTATTTTTATTACATCGTTTCATTTACCTTCAGGCCCACCAGCGGCCGAGCGGTAAAGACGCTGAACACTGGTAGTTCGGTCTGAGGTTCGAATCCCGCGAACGGGCTGGCTGCATGGGCGTTTTCGTGGTTTTCCCCATGTGTAACGTGTATACGAGCCAGTTTCCCTTAGAAAGTCCTCCACGAAAGGCATCCCTCCCTTTAGGCAGATAGCCCTCGTGTGCTTTGCCATAACTGAATAATCCAATCCAATCCATTTACCTTCATTATATATTTCTTTGTATTTAAATAAATCCCTCAGTTATTCTTGCAAATATGTTCAATTAAAAAAAATGTATTAATGCAAGTAATGAGAAAATGTGTAAAGAATTCAGTAAAATATTTATTTGATACAAATAAATAGATATCGATAAAACATTTAAGAAACTCTGGTTTAGTTTTTAACTGCAACCTGTATAGAATATGGCATTATGAACAATTCGTAAGTATTGTAGTAGCATTAACCTTTGATTTATGGTTCATGCCAATGTATGTATTTTTGTCTATTAACGAAAATTTGGGTACAATGTAAACTGCCTACAGTAGATTAAATTCGGGACAGGTGTACTCGTTATCAACAATTCTTTTTATTATGATGATATTACTTGATTTCCCAAAGTGAAAGGTAATTAAAAGCTAGTATGACAATGAAAGTGAATATGCGTTAATTTTCATAACAATTACTTTATAATCAAATCAGTTTTACTTTTTTATCCGTAACGTAGTCATACACCGAAACATAATCACACTTTTAACTTTCGCAGATAAAAGAGAAAAGCTTTTATTTCCAGTGGAATGGAAAATATAATTTTTCCTTTTACAAGCTTGAAATATAGTGCGAAGTACATTTCTTATTTTTATCCGATAACAGAAATAATACTTCATGTATGGCATTATTTTTTTTTCTCCAAAAAGATTTTATCTAAACTATGATTGTTGGACGTTTTTTCATCCTGCTACGTGTTGCTTCACAAATCATTATAACTTCTGATAAAATGATATAAGACTGAAACACTTGCACTTCATCATTTATATTACTATTGATTAAGAAGAAAATATTTAACAGTTTATTTGGAATCTAGTTGTGATCAAATAATATGATGGTGAAAGTGAATTTAGTTAAAAATCCTCACGCATGAGCTAAATTTCAGCTATTCTTAGAAAATTATTCTAATATTAAATTATTCAGCTTCTGTTAATTTCTTCGGATATATGGAATCTAATCAAAAACATTAAACATATTCAGTCATTAAAAGCATGAGTAAAGAGGAAAAGCAGAAATAAGTACCAAAAGCCCCGAAGAATACGTATGGGATGGAAATGAGAAAATAAAACAAAACTGCCAGGTAATAGTAGTATAAACAGCCGCCGGCTTATTTCAACAATCCTATTCATATACCCAACATTTTCTTCATTTCTGTATTATTGTTATTTTGAAACAGCTACAAATAAAATTTTGAATTTATTTAGATGAAACTGGATCAAAACAAAAGCTTAGTTGATATTTTTTTTATTAGGCACTCTTAGCCGACTCTTTTCCACCATTAGTTATTTGTAATAAACACTCAAATTACATGTTCTTAAAACTCGGTCTGATCTGCAACATAACTCAACTGTCCTGAAGGGGTGCATCCAAAAATATATTTATTCAAATTTTTAAATTGACAAGCTTATCCTTATATGAAATTATCGGAATGAAATGAAAAGTGCATTCTGAACACTATATACACCTTACATCAAGCATTTACGTCATCAATGAAAACTTTTTAAAAAAAGGCACTTTTTGATCTGTTTACAGCGTAACATATATTTTACAGCGTAACATTTTTCTAATTCAAAATAATGCATTGACATTTGTCTCAATGGAACTATTATCCGTTTGAACATGAACTATTATCCGTCCACGAACGCTTATAAATTTTTTACTTAAAAATGGTTTACGAGCAGGAAAGAAAATGGCAAACAAGTGTTTCTCTCTGCTTTCAACACACGACATATTTATCTGTTGCAGTATGATTTTTCGCTTGTTCATTCACAATACAAAACAACTTTACTTTCGTCAAGGTTTTTGCCTTTTTTAAATCAGTTTCGTGTTCCATTAAAATTCGACTTGAGTCATCTTCTCTACAAACTAATTCGAAGTTACAAGAGCAGAGCTGCACGACCATTACTTGTAATAGTTAACAAATCCAGTCACAAACAGGCATTCTACGATTTCGTAATGCGTAATGTAGTATCACTCAGATCAGATATTTGAAGATGATTAGCATCCATAAATGCTCTACCCTGGAATTCTCCAAATTCAATGTGAGCCGGAGATTCAAAATTAATACATATCTTCTCATTTATTTCGAGATCCCAGATTCCATACAATTCCGAGAATTAAACATTCAAATGGAACCTGACTCCCAAAGAAGGCGCATTTATTACAGAAAATGTAAATACTCTTAGTCATTTCTCTATTACGTCTCACTCTGTTGCTTTCGAAACGCATTTCCCCGAGATTTAATGATTATATTAGGCGAAATCTTAGATCAACGTCTGCATTAGACGAGCAGGTATTCGAGAATATGCAAATGCGAGATTTCTATTCGACCGCCATGCATAAATTATGTAAATTGCCGCCCATGAAATGGCAACTAGTTTGCAAGGTCTTGTTTGATCTGCGAGATTCATTGTCATTATTCATGTTTAGATCTGTAGGATTGATGTATAATGACTTTAGGTTTGAAAAATATTCTCTTAAGCTTAAATTAAATTACATCGAAGTACAATATTTTCATAAAGCGAAAGGTGAAATAGCACGACAGATTTATCGAAAAACTGAAAGATAGAATAAAGAATAAAATATATTCCAGTATTTTTTTAAAAAAAGCACAATAAAAGTTTTAAAGTGACTGTTTTAAATTTCAACAGTTAAAGATTCATCTCAAGACATTTGTTGAATATTTATTATTATACTGCATTATATTTATGAGCCTGAAATGGTTCTACTTCAGATACATATATCTACAGTTTAACAGCAAATACTTGTGACGTATGACACATAACTTAGCGAAACGTAAAACCCCAAAATTAAAGTAACAGTATTTCATTCATTCGTTTCTTCTAGTATAAATTATTCACATATTGAGCTCAAAATTCGAGAGAAATACGGTTCGAATCTCGACAAAGACACAACAGATTCTTGCACTTCCTTTTCCTTAAATGTCTAATAACCTTGATTACAGAGCTATTTTATCTAAACATTAGGTTTCTATTTATTTTACAGAAGCCAAATTTCATTATATTAAGATGAAAACAGAAATAAGTACACTGCATTGTTGTTGATCAGCAGTATTTTATAAGATTAATAGTTACAGTTTATGACATGCCTTCAGTTTAATGTTTTATTCAACCATAATATGGGCCCATCAGCGGTCGAGCGGTAAAGTCTCTGAACACTGGTAGTTCCGTCCGAGGTTTAAATCCCGCGAACGGGTTGGTTGTATGGGCCATTTCGTGATTTCCGCATGTGTAAAGTGTGTACGAGCCAGTTTCCATTAAAATGTCCTCCAAGAATGCGTGGCAGATAGACCCTTTAGACAGATAGGCCTCCAGGATTTTCTATAATAATAATAATAATAATAATAATAAAAAAAAAACCACATCCGTGTATCCACCTGCATATTTAACACACTAGTTGCAACAATCGTAGTTTTTACAAATCTATGAAATACATAAAAGTGGTTTCGATGTTAAGCAGTTTTACACAATAATAAACTTACATTGTTTAGTAACTATAAATACCACACGTAAGATGTAACAGATTTCGAAATGTAACATATTTTGTACACGAGCGAATCAATTTCTTTTGAGTAGAGAACGTGTTATTGTTGTCCATTCGCTCGAAAGAAGAACTACTTTTAAAAAAGTTGCATCATATTTACTTATTTTAAACGCGTTTTGAGTGGTACATTAGATACATGCAAGTTCAGTAGTTAAAGGGCTACTCACAGACACCATTCACAACGGTTGAAAGTTGAAATAAAGTTACAACTAAATATCATTACAAAAAATAAAATATGCTGCACTTCCTTCCCTTTAAGGTAAGCAGGCGTCTTTAGTCGAATTATTCTGAAAAGCTGTAACACCAGATGCGATTTGATGATTATAAAGAAAGCAGCATGCTTAAGCTCTTGAAAGTACGCTTCCTTTGATCCAAATCATACTTTATAATTTCTCTTCTCGTCTTTTTCTGTATTCATTAAGGCCCACCAGCGGCCGAGCGGTAAAGTTGCTGAACACTGGTAGTTCGGTCCGAGGTTCGAATCCCGCGAACGGGCTGGCTGCATGGGTGTTTTCGTGGTTTTCCACATGTGTAACGTGTATACGAGCCAGTTTCCCTTAGAAAGTCCTCCACGAAGGCATCTCTCCCTTTAGGCAGATAGCCCTCGTGTGCTTTGCCATAATTAAATAATCCAATCCAATCCAATCCTGTATTCATTAAGTGAGATATCTAATGAAGAACATAAAAAATATATTTCTTTGCTCCATTTACTTCAAACTGAATAACTATTAATATATTATAACGAAGGTATGGTCAACATATTCAATGCGCGAAGTAAACAAATTAGCCTTTCCGGTTGATCTTTACAATATGGTAACTGGTAGTTTGGCGACATTTTGGAGGCGATAAAGGTTACTACCTGGCACTTTGGTAATAATGTGAGCAGTACTCAGTTCCGATTACGCATTATTTTGTGTGAGGGAAATGAGAGATCATGGGATATGTCATGTGATATTAATGGACGAATTACGGTTCTTTAATCGGAAAAGGGGGGAAATCGGGAAAAAATCTGGAAATTTTGTATTTGGCTTTATTCTGTGTTGTGTGAAACAGTGTTCGTGAATTTTTGGATCCCATGGCCGTAACTAAAGTGAATTCGAAATGGGTATTTATGTATGTATTAATTTAATGTATGTGCTCATTTATATTTTAAGTAGTGTTTTTGAATTTAATTATATTTTAATTAAATGATAGTTATTTTGTGAATTTTATGTTTGTAGGAATTTGGTATACGTTTTAGTTGAAGTAAACGTGCATGGAAATAATTTAAACATCTGACACTAAGTATTTGTAATGGTTGCGGTATGAATTCGTTGGTGACGTGTATAATGTAATAGATGATTTAGAGGTAAAAGTTTTTGGATATTTTATTTATTTTATATGTGGAAATGTTCATTACTTTTTCGCGATTAGGTAATTTATATATGTTCTTTTTACCGGGTTTAAAGATTCAGAAAATTGTCATGTATTTTCGTGAAATTTTTCTAATTTATGAGTAAAAAGCAGTGTACATGGATATAGTGAAGAGTGTGCGCAATGCCATTTTTATGCAATTCTGGGATGTTTTTTTAAGTAAAAATAAGTCGGCGTGTACATGGTTTAGTGATATTTTAATTAAATGATAGTTATTTTGTGAATTTTATGTTTGTAGGAATTTGGTATACGTTTAAGTTGAAGTAAACGTGCATGGAAATAATTGAAATATTTGATACTAAGTATTTGTAATGCTTGCGGTATGAATTCGTTGGTGACGTGTATAATGTAATAGATGATTTAGAGGTAAAAGTTTTTGGATATTTTATTTATTTTATATGTGGAAATGTTCATATTTGGAAAGGGTAAATACTTTTTCGCGATCAGGTAATTTCATATATGTTCTTTTTACCGGGTTTAAAGATTGAGAAAATTGTCATGTATTTTCGTGAAATTTTTCTAATTTATGAGAAAAAAGCAGTGTACATGGATATAGTGAAGAGTGTGCGTAATGCCATTTTTGTGCAATTCTGGGATGTTTTTTAAGTAAGTTTATGTGTATGTGTTATTTTGAAAAACGCGTAAGGAGTATGGTATTGTGCACTTTTTCCCAATTTTGCAGTGAATATTTGTCAAGATTAAGCAGTTTTGTTAGATAAAATTTCTAGCATAAGTGTAATTCGGCTAATAGATTGTTGGAAGAAGTGTTCAGTAGATAAAAAGAAAAGAAACATGTCTTTACTTCGTGAAGACAAAATGGCGGCGGGAAAAAAAAAATAGAGGGTTGCTGTAGGAGAGTTGGTCGCCAAATTTTCGCCAAAAAAACGCCAAGTTACCATAATGTAAAGATCAACCGCCTTTCCTTTTTAATATTACACTTTTTAGGTTATTGTGGCGTGTGTAAATCCCTATTTAATTAAATACCTTCAAGTATCAAATCAAAGTTACATGTGCCCAATATTTACTGGCTTGAAAAAGAAATATGGCGTACATTGCGTTGTAACCCTAAAATAGAGAATAATAAAAGTACTTCACTTACCCACAAACACATATGCATGAGACTTCCGGAAACACATTTTTTTATCAATCTCTCTTTATTCAATTATTTAAACACTATCTGGATTAAATATATCAATTTGATAACACAGCACACAAAAACACAATACACAACACAGAATATAAGAACGGAAGGACGGAAGAACGGTGCCGTGTATTGAAGATCGAAAATCAATTTTATATCTTATTTCATCGTTCACTTTTCGTATTGGAAATACTTCCACGTTATCTAAACAGCTTGCCTATGTTTCTTTATATACGCGTATATTATTCTTTTTTTACACACATTCTTCTGGTCAGCACGAGGTAATATCCACGAGGACACGAGCGGATGACAATAGCAGCAATTTCTTAATGCGAAGCGCACATTCACAATTTATTTCAAGACGGTTCAATTTTTAGCATAATTATTTTATAGCTGGATTAATTTTCAACATAATCTTTCAGGCTAATTTGTGCAATTCTCATTCTGCTTCGCTCCTTCTTAAAAAAAAAAAAAAAAAAAAAAAAAAAAAAAATCCATTAGAATGAGATATGCAAGTTCCGGAGCGCGTAATGGCAAACCGCACATTGAGTTGATCAATGTTAACGAATTTCGCTTAGTGCGCATGCTCAGTGGTGTACCATTGGCGTGAGAGGAAATACTGGCGACTAAGGGGGGCAACCCTACACAAGCCTGTTAGTCATGTTGGTTTTACCGTTTTTCAATTGCAGTACTACGGAAATTTGTGTGTGCTTATTGCATGTGTTTCTGTTTCATTTCGTTCTGTTTTATTTTGTTCATAAACATTTAATTTAACATCAGTTATTTGACTTTAATTCAGTAATTTAAACTAGATTTATTCCTTAATTTTTGACAGTATATATGAAAGGAACGTATAGTAAATGTTCAATTGCTTTTATTCCTTACAAGTATAATCAATAAGCATTCAGCTAACATATCTTGTAATATTTCCTGTTTTGTAATCCTTCTTAAACGAAAATGTGCGTAGTTTGCAATCGATAATTATAATCCAATGAATCCCAAGTAATGAAGCAACTTACAACCTAACAAATTTTAAAACCCCGAACTGTTTACGCGTAGATAACACAATATGAACCATATACCGTGTTTATCATCTTTTAAAATTGCGCCAAATTCTATTCTGGGCATGCACAGTTAGCGAAATTCGTTTAACATTGATCAACTCAATGTGCGGTTTGCCATTACGCTTCCGGAGCCCCACACACTCGTTCGAGACGTAGTCAGCAAAGAGAGGGAGAACCTGGTTTGGTGGTTATTTATAATCACGTGTGTTTCTGCAATTGCAAATAATGTTACGATAGTGTCCATGCTGATGAACTGCGTGGTGTGAGAAATTTCCATTCTTACTGTTACTTATGACAGGTGTTTATTGTATAGGATTTAATATATTTGAATTCCTGTTATTATCATTCAGGTCTGCAAAATTCTTATGAATTTTTAACGAATGAATCTTTTTTCTTAACCCTCTGAACGGCATGGCAGTTTGTCTTTATTTACGAACTACTATATTAACCGTCTTCAAAATAACCGTCTAACCTTTCTTCAGACATCTACACGAGAAAAAGTAAATTTAAAATGGGTAATATTTCAGTATCATGCATTAAACGAATACCATATATGAAAATTTAAAAACTTATTTTCCTAATTATTTCGTGCCATTTTTTACTCTTTTTATTCAGAATAAAATGCCGCCCGGACGGGAAAGCGGCTAGTGACTCTGACAGCCGTACCAAAGCGCCCGGGTTCGAGTCCCGGAGAAGGCATGGATATAAATTGTCTGGCACCTATTTATTAGTTGCCTCCACAATAAAGTGACCACCGCTCCGGTCAAGCCACTAACAGCTAGTGAGCGACATTGGAAATAAACAATAATAATAATCATAATAAGAATAAGCGATGAATATTAATAATCACATAGTTTACATCAGGCAAAAAAGCGACAACTCGGAAAATTCTCAACCTCAGTCATATGCTCACGATTCAGAGCTCTTTTAGTGAAGACAGCTGTCAGTCTAGATGCAGTATTATAGGTTAATTTATATTTTATTTTTTTGGGGGGGTAAAATAAATTTCGAAATAAAAAATTCGAAAACTTTCCGATTTTATATAAAGCCAAAAGTGGCGCTTTTTAAATTTACACATACATACACGTTTCCAGAACATTTGGGCTAAAAATAAATTAAAACAGCAGATCTATAGAATTTCCGATGGAATTTCCTCGCCCTGGAAATAAAATAATGGTAGATAAAATTGTTTTATTCCGTACAGTGTTGCCTTAGCTCGCTTTAAAATAGTTGAGTTTGTTAATCAAAAATTCATTAAAATTTAACAAAATAAAAAATAGATAATAAAACATTCGAAATTCAAAATTCGAGCTTCTATGTGCCCATATTCAGGTGAAGGACTACGTTATTCAAAATTTGATGGCTCCAGGTACCGTTGTTTTTTACAGTGCCAGAAACATACATACATGCTGCAGTTTCTTCATTATTTAATTTCTTTAAATATAGTATTCGGTGGCAAGATTTTGAAAAGTGATTCAACGCTTTTAATAATTCGACGCAATAAATATATAATATACTATATAATATAACTTTACCTCAAAAAATGTTTTTCGAACTTTATATCAAACAATTTTTTTAGAACTTTCTTTCAAAATTTGGAAACATTTACAGGAACATTAACATCATTTTTCACATATTACATCCTTTTCCACTCATTCCACATATTTTTACAATCCACTGCAGTTAACAACATTTTTTCACACAGAACAAGCATTTTACATTTTATATTATTTAAGAGTTTTTAGCAAGGTTTTTTACAGTAGATCACACAGGTAGCAGCTTAACAATCAACTTTACATAGTATTAGCGCCCTCTATTTACACAGTTAGCAGACACAAACTGCTCAGACTCACTTTGATTAGCAAAAGCTACTCCACTTTCTTTCGTACAAAATATGTAAATTAAATTAAAACTTACTTTTAACTTGCTTTTGTAGCATTATTTTTGTATTTTTATAGATAGTATTTAGTTTATTTTGATTTACATGCATAATTCGTGTCGGGGAAGTTCCAGAATATGAAAAAGCTTCCTATATTACTTTATACTCTTAATTACATTAGAAATTAATATAAATAAAAAAATGTGTTTCCTAATTGATTTGCTTACTAAATTTATCCGAAATGGAATGACCCATGCGTCTAGCTCCAACTACCATTCCGCGTTCAAAGTCTATTAATTCTCGTCGTGTGGCCATAATCACGTCAAAGCCTCTTTACATGAATAACTTGAACACAAATGAAAGCCCTGCCAAAGCACTTCGCATTTATACATTTTCTACGCGATACTACTGCCATCTGCATATTTGCATATTGCTATCCCATGATTTTTGTCACTTCAGTATATATAAGCTCAAATATTAAAATTTTGGGGATAATGCACTTTCTAAGTAGTATTAAATGCATCTAATAAATAGATAAACCCAAGAAAAATGTGTGAAATATATAAAAGTCAAATTATTTCGGTTGTTACGCAATGTCCAGGCGCGTTAAGATAGCTTCCCTGCAAAGCAATTTTTGGGTTGCCATAAATAGGCAAAGGAAGGCAGGGTTGCCACATTTGGCAAGAAATCGCTCATTTGGCGACAAAATTGGCGATATGACATGGACGGACGGAGAACCTTCTGGAACGAATTCTTATCGATTTAGCCCAGAATGTTCTCGAACACAAGCCAAAAGCTATATAAACCTTGCTGGTACGCGTCGAGTGAGTTGTCTAATTATTTAGTGTCTCGTCTAGCGAGTGAGTCAGTTAGTGTGGAGTCAGACAGTTAGTTAGTATAGTATGTAGAGTCGATCGAGTTGACAGTAGGTCAGCGAGTGCCGAGTGGGTCGTCGAGTGCACCGAAAGAGTCTCCTAGTGTATCGCGGTGTATCGTCGAGTATCGTCGAGTGTGTATCGTCGAGAAAGTGTGTTGAACTCCGGGAACGACTGAACCCAAAAGTCGGGAGCTGTACTCTGTGTGTCGTCGAGTGCATCGCGAGTTGTAGCGTGGAGAGCCTCGAGAGTACGTGGATTTCCGGGAACGACCGAGCAGAGTCGGGAGCTGTATTCTGGTGCTTTGCAGTGAATCTCTCTCCACCGTGATAGGCTGATAGTCTGAAGGCCACTGATTGTTCCAGCGTGTTTATTGTAGTTCTTCAATGACTATATAAACGTGTTATTGGAGCTGTCCTGTTTAATATTGGCTAAATAAAGTGTGTTTTGACATTTCATCAAGTAGGCCGTCGTTATTAACTCCAAATACGCAAGAACCCCGTACATACGTAATGTAAAGGAAGAAAAATAACGGAGCACATTGTTTGAATTTAGTAACAAATAATAAACACACACTGAGAAAACTTTACCTCCAAAAAAGAAAAGAAAAAAAAAAAAAAAAAAATCCGAAAGTTTTCAGATTTTATAATGCGCTCAAAGCGTTTTTATTAAACGTTTTTCGTGTTACGTTTAATTATTATATATTATGTTCTTCGCATTTAAACCCTGAAATTCAATTCAACAGCAATTTTAGAATTGTAACAATTTTTGAAAAACTCTAAATTTCGGTAAATTAGGTTAGCAATGTCGAGATAATTTTTTACCTATCTGATCGCACAAAGATCGAAATTCTGTAAATAAAGTAAAATATATATGAAAAACATTAACTTTAAGATTAAAAAAAATCTCTACTGAATTTCGAAAACACTGCTGCAAATATTGCATGCGCAATCATTTTCAAAAATCTTTTCGGTAGAGGAAATAAAAAAATTAATTTCGAAATTTAACCAAAACAAAGATAAATAAAATCATGTAATAACTTTAGGCTGCACTAGCTCTTATGAAATATTAGTGCCCCAAATGCTTCTTGGACTCAACGTAGTTTTGAATTATCATCATTTTCTACACAGACATCTCTTCAACGTCTCTTTATTTTGTGCTATTTCTCATATTTTGGTTAAATATTATTCTCCATACCAGAACTAAAACACCTGGTTTCATCAACAGATGGCGCCACTAGCTTATTTTCTGCCCAGGCTTTCTTAACTTATCTAATCATTATATCCTATCTCGTTAACTTGCGCTTTTGCAGCTGAGGATGGTGGTTCGGTAAAACCATTGAACCATAGTCCTGTGAAAATTTTAAAATATAACGCTGACTTTCGTTGTTTGGCTTCTGAATTAGTATTTGTTAAGCGTGTTATTGTGTCTTAATTACAATTCCTACTTTGAGAAACTTAAACTTCCTCCTTACCCGATAAAAAAGGTTTAGGACTTTAATTGTTCAGAATGATATGCTGACAAAATCGATAAATTTATTCATTAAAACATATTCTCACTTTTATTTTATAATAACTGGATAAAATTCGTTTTACATACCGTGATCGCAGACTTAATATCACATACTGATTTCATATTTTATGTGCGAAATTTCACCATTTCGAAAAAAAAAAAAAAAAAAAAGAGTTGTTCGAAAATTAAATACGATTACTTTCAGCGTATTTTCAGCGCAAGTTGGATGATTAAAATTATTTCTAATATGAAAAATTATGAAAACTAATGAAACAATTATAATAGATTAGAAAGAAATATAAAAATATTAAAAAGTAATAGAGAAATTATCTAAAATTTGACGGAGTATTTAGTGTTCATTGGTAAACACTATATTCGAGAAATCTTAGAAAAATCTCATAAAACTGGCCCCACGATACAATCACGAGCCAAATTACGGTAATTTACGAGACATAATAATCATTATTAAATATAAGTATTAAATTTTTGTAATTACTTCGAAAAAATAAAGTAATGTTAGCATCCAATAGCAAGGTGATTCTAAATGTAACTTTACTCATGCCCTACTATTACCTCTTTGTCCTGCTTATCAAGTATTAATCACAAAATACATGGTTACATAATACTTTTGGCTCTTGTATTCAAATACATGCAGAATCTGCTGACAAAACGCGGCATAATCACAAAATGTTCATGAAAAATATCTGAGTAATTTAGCTAGCATCACATATTGATGATAACTGCAAATTAGCCTGAATTTAACAGAATTAATTTCCCATAAATAAGAAATACAGTTCTTGAAATACATAAAAATCAGAAATATGGAATGTTGGGAGTCTAAATATAGAATATATATATTTAGAGATTCACATATGTGTTTAAAAACTCACGTGCAATTTTAAGAAAGGAGAATCTGTAATTTTACGCAATGATAAATATTCAAAGGGCGTTTAAAATATAGACTTAATGCACTGTTGCCCAATGAATGTCGAATTCATTTTTCCTTTCATTTGTTTTATGTTTAGTATCCAGAAAGTACTTTAGAAAATTATTTTCAAAAATTTATGTAAGACACAATTTTAACCAGTCTAAGTAATTAGAGTGATATTTCCGACATCCACATAATTACAGTAATATTTAATATACGGCGAAGTATTATATAACGGTTACAAAAGCCAGATTTAGCGCACGAACATTCAACGCAAAATTATGAAGCAATACGAAAGCAGACATAACTTATCAGGGATATTTTAGTTATCTCGTTACTTTCCTTCCAACCTTTTATAATACTAAGAGCAAATTTATGAGCTGCATCTTTCCTTGCAGAAATTAATTAAAACTAATTACTGTAACTTTTCCAACGATTCATGCACTTTTAAAAATCACCAGAAGGATTTCTCTTTCTTTCACAGCGATTTAAAGAGCTCCAAAAGTCTCATCTGGCATTACTCCAGGAAAAATTTCAACGAATTAATACGAGTAATTCATATGTTTCCAGAAAATGCGCTCATTAATTTTGAGGATTGGATATGCCAGACACAGAGACTGAAAAAGAAAGAAAACAAGCATCAACAATCAAGCAACTTATCGTTTCGTGAAAAGCGAAATGATTTTCCTCAAATTTTTCACATTCCCCAAAACTCCGTGTCTTTTCATGTAGTAATAATTACATTCCTGAATCGTATTTTTCTTTGTTCTTTTTCTTATCAAAGTTGAAGAAACACTCCATAGAGAAACAAGTAAACTGAGAGTTTAATAATGGAGACGCAATTTTCGATTTGCAAACCAAATAATCGAACATTTACTGCGAACGTTACTTGTGTATTGTTTTTTTAATGGAAATGTATAAATTAAAATTAAATGGTGATAATGGGAAGATGAACCATACCACTCTGAAAATGCATTTAATAAAACTTTTGTATCTTTCAGTATGACACACAGAAAGCGGTATCTAGGTGTCTCTTTTCCAAGCATAACTAATTCTATGAAAATTTACAAAGACACAGTTTTTCTCCTACACAACTGTTGCATAATGCAAGAGATGAAACGCAGATACTCTGTATTATCAAAAATTTGTAAAACTTGAATTACTGTGAGTTTAACACAGGCTTTGCCAAGAACATAACATAAACTATTGGGTATCTGCTATTCTGTAAGTTATATACATTAGGTAATCTGTTTAGTAACAGGTTCGAGAGAGAGAGAGATCATATCCTCCTCCCACGAAAAAGAATTATAAAAAAAAAAAAAAAACACATTTGTAAGCTTTAATTTCTTAACAAAGAAACTTTACTTTTATAACACTACTTCAAGTTTTCATGATGGCAGTCATTTTTCTGATTCTCACGCAGCCGTTCATTCAATTAGCTAATTTTGCAATGTCAAGAATTCTTGAGGACTCACATTTTAAGGAGGAAACAAATTGTTCTCTAATGGATGTCTCGTCATTGTACCCTTTGGGGCAATGAACAAGCTGACTTACTTGCAAAAAGAGGCGCCAGCTTACTACAACATCCTAATTCAGCCATTTCTTATTGAAGGATTAAACTATTTTTAAAAGTTTATTTACGTTCAATATTTTAAGAGATCTTCAGGCATGTACTGCGTTAAAAAGTTGGACAAAAATAAGTCTTTCTCTTATTCCCGATAGTCCAAGACGCAATGCAGTTGGGGTTTTCCGTCTTCTACAAGACATGATCGCCTTGCCGCCCCCCCTGCACCGCATAGATATTTCAAGTGATCCTATTTGCCCACTTTGTAATTATGGAGCAGAAATGGACATGGACCATCCGCTTCAATGCTCTTCGACGTCTTAGACGAGAGTCGAGATATTGGGAGGCAGAAGCGCTCCTTAGGCGCTTAAGCGCTGATTAATTACTCTATCAGGTAATGTATGCCAAATGAAATCGTGTTTAACAAATACAACAAATAATATGAATAACTGCAACCAATTCATTAGTTGGCATACATTTGAAATATATATATGTAAAATAAAAAGTAAGAAAATCAGCTTTATAATTTAATTTAATAATAGCCGCTTAATTTTGCAT
Organism: Stegodyphus dumicola; assembly: GCF_044657685.1. NCBI lineage: Eukaryota > Metazoa > Arthropoda > Arachnida > Araneae > Eresidae > Stegodyphus > Stegodyphus dumicola. Next base: position 81,190,311 of record NC_140772.1, on the reverse strand, counting down.
TTTTAATCTGGGTACTTTCTCTTTATTCTAAAAAAATAAAACTATGTTGCAATATTTCTACCATAACGATAATCAGGCACAGATATAAAAACAACATTTTAGTGAAAAATTATAATAATTTTAATTGATAGAAAACATACAAATAAATCAGTAACAAATTAGAAACCCATTGTGACAGGTGGCCCGAAGAGACCGAGTTCGAATCCCGGAGAAGGCATGGATGTTTGTAAATGTATAGTGTCCGTTCGGCATGATGGCTCTCAAATATTCGGCGAGCCGAAACTCTTCTCGAGAGGATGGTAGTAGGTAAAGAAGGGTGGGATCCTCGTAGTGTCACCTATACGGTGTTGAAGGCTCTTGTCAACGACAGGCGCAATCTTGCCCTTCTTCTCACGATGAAATTCGTGGGATTGTTCTGATGTTACTGTCACACAAGTGAGTGAGATACACAACAGTATTTTCTTGCTTAGAGTTTATCTTGGAATCTGAATGCATATTATGAAATGGCAATGTATACGGCAAATATGAAAATGAAGTCCTTTACCTCAAATTTTGAAATTAAATATCTCGTTTTCAAATTTAAAAATTCCAAACTATCAATATTTGAGTCATGTAAAATATTTTTATAACTTGAAGAACATATCTACGGCAAACGGTTGTGAACAAAAGCCCGTTACAACTTTTGTGGACAAGGTTAATAAGAATTTCGTATATAAATAGAACACACAACTCAAGATTTGCGGTATTCAAGATCCAATTCTAGTTAAGAGAATGTCTAGTTATCAGGATCAATGTTCCTTCTTACCTTCTTCGGGAACATGCAAGGACCTGACTCGGAACAGAGAGCTTACTAAAGCTATGTTCAAAACTGTGGGAAGTAAACAGGATACACAAGAAGGGTATACAAAAACCCTTTATTTTTCTCTATTTACAAAAACTTCCGTACTTCGGAATACACAGACCCGCTACTCGGGGTCTAACGTAAAAATATAAAAATAAAACTAAACTCTAATTTAACTTTAGAATAATAAACGTGGAAGATTGGCCTTATATTAACAGGAAGCGTATGTAGTACAGAGAACTGTGAACACTACAATACGTTTAAAATTTATCAAGAGGATTAAAACCTCTGGCCTGGAAGGCAACAAGCAACTGCGTAACTTCTAAGGTAAGCGTCCTGCTTCGACTCACTGCTTCCTCTCTCTCTCTTGGCAAAAAGCCACAACTTAAATACTTGGCGTTCGCCAGACAAACTTTGCATAAAAACCTTAACGCTTATAATTCTGGCCGGAAGTAGAAAATAAGAAGTGATAGTAAAGATTTAAAATAAAATAAACGTTAGTAAAACTTAAGATCCTTACATACTTCCCGCCAGAGTTAATTAGTTTGAAACTGAGGTCTAAAACGACCTTGTTGAAAACTTTTAGCTCTAGAATCTAACGCGAGGCCAATCTTTTACAAACATACTTCGCTAGAAACTAGAAATTTAAAAGAAAGAAATTTGTTTTTACAATACCAGCTCCCAGGATACACAATTTTTTTCATCTGTACTGCATCTAAACAGGAGCTCTTATTCAAATCTGGTTCCTTCCAGAGGTCTGGAAGGAAAACTAGTTTAATAAAATGTTACACAATGAAATGGCAAGTAACATGTATAATTATATTTCACTTAACATTCTTATTTCATTCATGACTATTTTAATTATCTCTCCCCGTGCTCTCTGACATGTGTTGTAAAAGAACACCAAACACGAATGTGTTTCTGTCTACGTGTTCTACGTTTCTGTCTACGTTCTGTCTACGTGCCAATTCTTTCTACATTGAAATACTACATTTCAAAAAGTCTTTCAGACTAAAACTTCTTTCTTGCTAGAATGTTTTAAATAAAATTTATACAATAACTTTTTACAATATTTAAGTCTTTACACAACGCTATTATACATCAACTTTAGTTTTACGCGCGAGTAATTGAAAAACATAATACCAAAATCGGTAACAACTCATTTCACGCCCTTTTGGCGATAAAGGTAGACCTCGCATGAGGTAAAACTTCTTGAAATCTGCCACTTGCAGTAAGAATGAAAGATTAACTTAAGTTTGCAAAGTAACATAAAATTTTACTTATCTTTGTGATATTCGGACATCCTTTTCTGGGCCCAGTCCTTAAAGGTATTGCAGATAGTCGTTTGATTTATCCTCCTTCTTGTACGGGCTCGCCCTTCAGTGCCTTCCTCTTTTTTCACCAGTTCGGTCACCCTTGAATACCTTCTTTTTCTCCTCTGCTTGTGGTCTTGGCCGTTTGATGGCAGCTGGTCTTGGCGGAACCGGGAAACATCTTTCGTGTTCCTGCTTGGACCTCGTTGCTGACCGTTCAAATTTTCCTTGTAACTTTTCCTCCGCCGCTGATGGCCCTTCCGCAGTTCGGCGACATTTGCTGCGGAGAGTCCTGTCGGATGAGTAGATCTTCCGTTTTAGAGCCGGGTTATAGTTGCCGTCATTTCTCCTGGTTCTCTTCACATCCGTCGTCCTTCTCCCTTCTTCATTCTGGGGGTGTTCGTGAACTCTCTTTTCTGGACGGTGGAACGGCTTCTTTTTCTAGCTACCTTCAATTTTTCCGCGGGGAAATTTTCTTTTCACTTGCTCCTGCCTCTTAATGGCTTGCCCTTGTACTTGTCGTTTTTCCACCTCTGGAGCTTGTGCCTGCGTTGTCTGCCGTGCCGGATCCTGCAAAAGATCTGAAAATATTTGCATTTTATTACGATCGAAGTAGGGTTTGATTTGATCAATGTTTGCGGAGCAGGTTTCACCATTTCTGGCTTTTAACACTACTACAGCGTGACTTATTTTTTCTATGACATATGGTCCTTCAAATCGTGGAAAAAATTTGGCAGTTTTATCTTCTGGTGCTGAAGAAAGTGAATGCTTAATTTTTAAAACTTCATCCCCTACTTTATAAGTTACTCCCCGTTGTTTCAAATCATAATAGAGCTTCTGTTTTCTTTGTGCTACTTCCGTATTCTTCTTTGCTTCCTTAATTAGTTTTTCTATATCACCCATTTTACATTCTGGGGCTCTTTGTTGCACATAAAATAATTTATCTAAGGGCGTTATAATCTTTCTGCCTAAAAATAACTCAGCAGGAGTTTTGCCCGTTGTATCATGTTTTGCGGTCCTAAGGGCGAAAGCAAATTCATTGACATAGTTATCCTAGCTTTTATGAAAATTTTAAACATAACTACGGATAATTTTCACTATATTTCTATTGACCCGTTCCGCTATATTTGATTGCGGCCGATACGGGACCATTTTTAAATGACGTATGCCCAGTTTTTGGCACATGTCTTCAAATATATTACTTACAAATTGAGGACCATTATCCGATATAACTTTTAGGGGCGCCCCGTATTTTAAAATATACTTATTTAAAATAGAATCAGTAACTAATTTCGCGGAGGCTCGTTTTAAGGGAACAATTTCGGTCCATTTACTAAAATGATCAACCATAACAAGGAGATAGCGACTTTTATTTAACTGACTTTTTGGGAAAGGGCCCAATAAATCGATGCCAATTATTTCATTTGGAAATTCGGATTTAATACTATTTAGAAACCCGGCCGGGCGGAAATTAATATAATTAACTGCTTGACATGTTGGGCAGGACTGGACATACGCCCTTGTTAACTTTTGCAGTTCAGGAAAGTAGACTGCCTCGCGTACGCGTTGGAAAGTTTTTCGAATACCAGCATGAGAAGCTAAAGGGCTGTCATGGAGCTCCTGCAGGATATTTAATCTAAGACTAGCTGGGATAACAGGTCGAAATTCGTTGTTGGAATTCGTAGTTTTTGTATAGAATAATAGACCATCTATTAGTTCGTAATGGGCCGCCCTATTTCTTATCGCCACAATATCTTGGTGGCTAAAATTTTCAGGATCCTTCAAATACTCATAAATGCTTCCAAACTCAGGATCCTTACCCAGTTCGGTTATTACAGTTTCTCGGGAATTTATTGTACATGCTGTGAGCATTGCCACCTTCATGGTATTACATTTTTCATCTATTTTAATTCTTGATAGGGCATCTGCTACGATATTTTCCTTTCCGGGGGTATGCTTGATTACCAGATTATATTCTTGCAGCTTGAGTGCCCATCTTATTAACCTTCGGGATAAATTTTTCCCTGAGTACAATCTAGTTACCGCCGCATGATCAGAGTACACTGTTATAGGCGCCTTTCCAAAATAGACTCGGAACTTTTTCACTGCTAACAGAACTGCAAGTGCCTCTCTCTCGGTCGCGGAATAGTTTCTTTGTGTTTGATTTAAAGTTCGGCTAAAAAATGCCACGGGCTGCTGATTTTGCGAAAGTACCGCTCCTACCGCATAATCCGAAACATCCGCTGAAATTTCTAAATTCTCATCCTTTTCAGGAAATTTCAACACAGGGGCTTGCGTTAATGCTTGTTTTAATTTTTCGAAAGCACTATTGGCTTCGGCCGTCCACGAGAATCTTGCCTTTTTCCTTTTTAATTTTAACAATGGTTCAGCAATAGCTGCAAAGTCTTTTATAAACGACCTATAATATGAACAAAGTCCTAGAAAAGAAGAGAGCTTCTTTCCCGTGTTTGGAGTCGGATACTTTTGTACAGCGATTATTTTTGATTCATCTGCTTCGATTCCTTTTTGAGATATTTTGTAACCTAAATATTTTAATTCAGGGGCTGCAAATTTGCACTTTTCGACATTAACTTTTAGACCGGCCTCATTTAATAAAGAAAACACCTGTCTTAAATCCTGTAAATGTTGGTCGAGATTATCACTAGTAATAATGATATCGTCTAAATAGATAAATGTGGACTTTCCAAGAACAGGTCTTAACACAATGTCCATGCATCGCTGAAATGTTGCCGGGCCCCTGTAAGGCCAAATGGCATACGCAAAAATGCATAAGTGCCAGACGTGGTTATAAAAGCAATCTTAGGCACGTCCTCAGGCCTAACCCCTATTTGAAAATAACCAGTCGTTAAGTCTAAAGTCGTCATAAATTTGGTTGATTTTATGTTCCTTAGAATTTCTTCAATGATCGGTAACGGATATACCGGATATTTAGTTATGGAGTTTAATTTACGGTAATCAATAGCGAATCTCCACCTTTTTGGATGCGTCAAAGGATAGTCATTATTTTTCTTACATAAAACCACCGGGCTAGCATAACTACTTGAGATGGGCGTTATGATCTTTTTACGTAGCATATCGGTAATATGCCATTCTATAATTTTTTCCTTATTCTTATCATACCGGTATGGTTTTTGACGAACTGGCATTGAATCTCCGGTGTCAATACTATGGTTAGTAACCTGAGTAAATCCTGGAATATCACTAAATAACGAAGCAAATTCACTTACCACTTGTCGGATTCTTCCTTGCTCGTCATTAGGCAGGTGGTCAAGATTTAACCTTGGCGGTTCAGCCTTTTCTGCACGAACTGGTTTCATTGTCAGCTTAAGGGACGCTTCATTAAAATCCAGTGTTGCTTGTGCGTCTGAAAGAAAATCTATTCCTAAGATTATATGTGCTTGCAGATTCTTTACTATAAAAAACATCACCTTTACTTGTTCGTCCTTGATACGGATATACAACGGTACTTTACCTATGCACTTACATTTTTCTCCTTGCGCCGCTAACACTGTCGTATTATCCGAATTATATATGCGGTATTTGCGAAAATACTTCCTAAAAAATCTTCTGCCACACAGCAACACTGCGCGCCTGTATCCAGGAGTGCGGTGGCTGGGATATTATTCACCAACACTTCAATCTTCGGAAGAGTCAAATTTTTCACCATTACTGTATTTAACTTGAAGGAAGAGGGGTTTTCGTGACCTTCGGATTTCCGCACCCTCTCGTCAGCAGAAATCCGTTTTAGTTTAAATTATTTTTCATTTCCGTGCTTTCCTTCTTTTTCCCCTGGCCTTGAGACTTTTTTTCTGGATTGCTATTGAACTGTCGACGTTCGCCGGCTGTTTTTGAATGTTCGGGTTTCCTTGCCCACTGAGTCGCTTTGCTTCCGTAGCCGTGTGCATGAGTTTGCTGTAGTTTTGGCGCACCAAATTGGTTTCGCTGTTGATATTGGCGTCTTCTTTCAATGTCCGCCGTTCTTCTACTTTCAAACTGGATTGCTAGCTCAAATAACTTTTCCAGTATAGTCGGATTTTTTATTTCAATAAAGTCTTGCACTTGGGGCAGTAACCTCCGCAAAATCACTTGGATTATTTCAGGATCCGGACGGTTTCCATACAAGAGTTTGAAGACGTAAATTTTTCTTAAAATAAAGCTTGAGAGATTTTCGATTCTTTGCTGATATATACTGAAAAGTTCCGTTTCTAATTTCGCACGATCCCTTACGACAGGGAAGGCTTTTAGTAGGGCAGTCTTGAAATTCTCGTAAGTATAGGTGGGACTTCCTGCTTGACCCAAGAGACTTCTGCCTATACATTTGAACCAGTTAAGCGCTTGGCCCCTCAAAGCTCTGGTAGCTAAGGTAACTTTTTGAAACTCGTGCACGGGGTAGAGCATGAAGTGGTCATCCAATTTTTCCAAAAAACTGGTTACCGGTGAGTTTCCATTAAATGTTGCTTCTGGTTTCATCGAAGCGCGCATGGTCTGGACGATGTAACCAAATCCTTCCAGGGCGGCAGCTGGCATTTCTGGATTCTGAGCCGTTTCTGCAGGCAGCACAGGTTCTTCTTGAAACTCGGCCATGGTTAATCTTCTTCGTTGGGCGCCACTATCAGGTTCAATGTTTCTTCTTACCTTCTTCGGGAACATGCAAGGACCTGACTCGGAACAGAGAGCTTACTAAAGCTATGTTCAAAACTGTGGGAAGTAAACAGGATACACAAGAAGGGTATACAAAAACCCTTTATTTTTCTCTATTTACAAAAACTTCCGTACTTCGGAATACACAGACCCGCTACTCGGGGTCTAACGTAAAAATATAAAAATAAAACTAAACTCTAATTTAACTTTAGAATAATAAACGTGGAAGATTGGCCTTATATTAACAGGAAGCGTATGTAGTACAGAGAACTGTAAACACTACAATACGTTTAAAATTTATCAAGAGGATTAAAACCTCTGGCCTGGAAGGCAACAAGCAACTGCGTAACTTCTAAGGTAAGCGTCCTGCTTCGACTCACTGCTTCCTCTCTCTCTCTTGGCAAAAAGCCACAACTTAAATACTTGGCGTTCGCCAGACAAACTTTGCATAAAAACCTTAACGCTTATAATTCTGGCCGTAAGTAGAAAATAAGAAGTGATAGTAAAGATTTAAAATAAAATAAACGTTAGTAAAACTTAAGATCCTTACATAGTATCAAAATAATAAATATCCTTAGCTGTATTTTCTTCAAATACAGAATCTAAATCCTTTAATGCATTTATTAAACATAAAAAATTTAAGGTGTTTAAGTTAATGGATTGAACATCTTAACACAAAATGGTGTTACGAATGATGAAGTACCCAATTTACCATTCCTCGAAAAGCGAAATGACCGTTTCTTGAAATTTCATATTCAGAAAATTTCTCAATTTTCTCCCTTTTTCCACAGTGTTAAAGAATTCTTCGTCCCATACTTTTCGTGGCTCTTTTTTTATTACTATTGATGAACTATTCGATGGAGTAATCAACAAAGATGTCTGCAAATGCAAAAGAAGTCAAAAGAATTCCTTGAAGCTGAGACAGAAAGATATAGTTTTGCGGAATGGTTTCTTTTCTATGGGGATAGATAAGAATATGCTCAAGGGAAGGAAAGAAAATGGATTATGTAAAAGGTATTTAATGGAAATGATATTTCTTGGAAAAGGAGAGAGAATATGAAATAGGGCTCAGAAACATCATTTCTGCCCCATTATGCAAAATATAATTGATTCTATAATAGAAAGCAAACACAATTTAATGAAACACAGATAAACATTCATAGCTTTATATTTAAGTATGATAATTGTTGTTTGTTTTTTTTTTTTTTATTTTTATTTTTATTTTTATTTTTAACGCAGCATTGGAAGAGATTACTCTTCTTTTCAATTAGACTTTCAATACTATTTTTTTTTAATTTATACAATTTACTTCCTCGACTTCCTTAAAAATATTCATATGGAAAATTAATCCACTCATATGGAAACCTATTCATATGTAAAATGCTTTCAGCTTATCACATATAAGGTTTTCAAAGAAAATTACTTTTCAGGACGTGTCTACAGAGTTTTAAATATTTTTTTGAAATGGCTGCTAAACGAAATAAAATTCTGAAGTAAATATTTAAGAATTACCATATTTACTTATGAATGGTACCTCTGGAATATCAAGAGGAGAAACGTACGCGGTACGTACCAGTTTTGGAGGTAGGGTTAAAAGAACTTGGCAAATTAAAAAGCACAGATGAAAAATATTGTATTATAATATCATTATATCCTGCATTTCAAAAACATCAGTTACACTTATCGCTTTCAATTCTATTCCTTTAATTTAACGATGTGCTTTTATACCTATATATGTTATTTTATGTAGAAGTGAGGGAGCCACTTAATACACTCACTTCCGAAAGTTAAGCATATAGGAAAATGCTAATTTCCAGAAGCCAATCAGAATTGAAGAGGATGTAATTCACTGCAGAGATAGATAGATGGAAGTATGCAAATATGCTAGCTAACAGCCAATCGCGCTTTCATGTCGAGAAATATGCAAAAAAGGCAGTCTTATAAGAAGCCAGCTTTATGAAGGGTTACAGAAGTTGATTGTAAGTGCTGATAGAAGGTGATAGAAGTTGAAAACTTTCGTACAATTTGTTTTCAAAACATACGTGTTTCTATGACTTCCAGAAGACGAATGGTCATTGGTAAGGCGATATCTGCAGCTACTGTACGCCGAAGATTACATATGAATGGACTGTACGCCCTTGTACCTCTAGTTTGTTGTACCTCTAGTTCCTCTATTCGTCCAATCAAGAGGGGCACGATTACTGTGGTGCCGGGAACATGTCAATTGGAATGTGTCTGACTGGGCAATGTCATGTTTACTGATAAGTCAAGGTTTGCTCTGGAGCCAGATGACAAGCGTATAAAGATATGGCGTGAACAACGAACACGCAAAAAGTCCGAAAACATCACCGAACATCACGCATTCCGAGGAAGCATTATGGTGTGGGTAGGGATTTCATTAGGTTACCGTACCGACCTGCAGATCTTTAAACGGGGTCCTTTGACGCCTGTCCGGTGTCGAGATGAAGTCCTAGAACTCATTGTGAGATTTTACGCTGCAGCAGTTGGCCCTACTTTTGTTTTAATGGACGATAATGCACGACTCCATAGAGCTGACATCGTCGATAACTACCTGGAGAGTGAAGGGATTGCGCGTATGGCGTGGGTAGCATATTCGTCCGACCTTAATCCCATTGAAAATCTTTGGGATGCTCTCGGCCGTGCTGTATTTTCACGTTTCCTACCTCCAGCCAAGAGGCATACGTTTCTCCTCTTGATATTGAGCATCAATATCAAGAGTAACGCACATCAAGCGTACGTTTCTCCTCTTGATATTGAGCTGGAAACTGCTCTACAAGAAGAATGGCGATTGCTTAGTTCTGCGGTGGTTGACCACCTAATTGAAAATGTGGTCACAAGGTGTAAACTTTGTATACAGATGAGGGGGATCACATACCCTATTAATGTCCTTTCTTTCATTTTATGCTGTCTATTTTCACTTTATACATAATTCTGTTTAAGTCCCCAATATGTCATTATCTGATAACTTACAAAAATTTAATATTGTTCTCATTTCTGTATATAATTATTGATTTTGTTTTATGCATAAATACGTATATATGCTACTTTCCTACCGAATTTTGTGTCAATCAAAGCAGTATTTGTTGATTTTTTTGCATTTTACATCTTCGTGCTTAACTTTTTGAAGTGAGTGTATTTACCCTAAGTAAGTAGGTATTAGCCCCACACAATAACTAGGACACTAACAACATTCTGGCATCATTCCTCGAGTCGTGATAGAAACTGTGACTCCAGTGAACACTACAAGTACTGTCACCGCCGGCGGCATCAACTCCTACCTTTCAGCATTAAATTAAGTCAACTAGAATGGATTACATTACATGATATACACTGCGATATACATAGTTGTGCAGGTGCGTATTTAAGATTTTATCTATTGCAGGTAACATGTTTCAGGACATTATATATTGCAGTAGAAACAGGCGTGATGTTCCCATGTTACAAATCATTTTGTAAACATGATCTGTTTACATCAGTGCTTACTATCAGAAGTAACTAAAACATTTTGCTGAAACTTTAGCAGGTCAATTTTGACGATTCATTATGTGCTGTGATGTATGCTTTTGTGATAACTGATTTTCAAAAATCACATTATTACCTAGCAGTACATTCTCATTTACATGTAAAAATTGATCATGACATTACAAATTATGGTGGCTAGAAGCAACTCATTTCTAGTTTATAGATCATGTCTACAATCATGACTTGTTTACATCATTATTTACAATCAGCAGTCAAAATTAGAAAATAATATAAAATAATAATAATAAGGACATAAAGAAATAAGTTTGAAAACAGAAGAAAAAATAGCTTCATCTGCACATGGCTGATACATTCTCAACTTAATTTGCCAGTTCATTGTATGCAATTCCGTGTGTTTTTACAATAATTAGTTTAAATGAATTACCTTCTATGACACATTACATTGTTAATAGTTTACCAATTCAATGCTTTATATGTGTTCACTTTTCGGGTCATGTTATCTTATGTTACATAAAAATGTAGTGGTCATCTATTATTTACCTGAAGTAAATAGATAGTAGCCCCTTACCCTACTTGTGAGTGACCTATGTTGTGCTTCATATGGTTTACGATGCTCATTTCTTTCCTGTAAAGGTACGCCCGCGTACATTATATCTGCATTTAATTGCTTTATTTTTTATACCTATAATACTATGCCTTGCGTATTGCTACCATAAATCATTATTTTTAAATCGTTTGCTAGAAATGCTATTGGAAAAATATGCAAGTAAATAACTTTTTTATTTGAATAGCCCTTAAATTTTATACAGCCGAAGTTCGATAAACAAGTGTTTTCTATCAACTGAGGTTGTTAATAAACTAAAGAATGTGACGGAATGCACTTTAAAGACTATTGCTCATAAAGTATTTGTCTCATAATAATACTGTTGCCTGCGTATGACTTCGTAATAGATTGAAGGCACAAAAAACCGATTATATAGAGTAATACATTTTATTTTATCAAATGAAATATTTCCGAGCTCTGTAATTTTCCACAGAAGTATTCTTACAAGTGTTCACAGTATCATACAGTACAATCAGTAGTTAGACATCAAACCACCAAGAACATTATACACAACGCAATGCATAGCGAACTAAAGAGAAAGCTAATCCGATCTCACGCCGAATTAACAACTCGCAACAATAACAACAACAACTAACTAACTGAGCTGAGAGCAGATACTCTCTCTCAGCCCTTATACAGATTTCATCCGGCTACCGAGATATTTGTAGTACTTTCTGCTTTTCGAAGTTACTGGAAGGCAAAACGAGGGTCGAATTACATTTACAGTAAACATAGTGGTCAATTACATTTATTCAGTTTCAATACATATATTATGGTCGTAGAGGAATCGGACCAAAATGTCGCCAAATTTGGCGAAGTTTGAAGATTTTTTGCGAAATTTGGCGACAAAATAAGTTTTTGATACCGTTGTTAGTTTAACCATATCTCGCCAAATTATCCGAGATACCCATTTACTCAATGTTAAATGGACTTGCCGCTGTAGTCTTACACTTCCGGTATAGCTTAAGATTTTTCATGATACATTAAAATTAATACAACAATACACCAATTTCAGAATTGATCGCACTAAAATCATCTATCTATGTACAAAATTCGCAACAATATTTATTAATATTAAAGCCCAAATAATGATTGCACTTGTTTGTAGCATGCTGTTCTCCTTTTATATATACAATCTACATTATCAGAGCAGAAAATTATAAATGCAAGAGACTTTTCACAAACAAATAGGATATAAGCACAGGAGTCATGATTCAAAAGATTTCAAGGAACACGAGGAATTTCTGGGCTTTTTATGAAAAACCAAGCAGAAAAAAAAAGTTCCATAAAAGGACGAAGAGCTCTCTCATGAAATGTAATTTGCTACCCAGCTTCATGTCCGCTAATTAAATTAAAGAAGTTCTTATTTTAAAAAATTTAATTATGTAGTATAAAAATATGAAAACTGAAAGTAATTAATAGAAAATTATAGTAAGAAAAAAAGAGAATAATTACTGCGCCTTTTGTTCGAGTATAATGTAATAGGAACCAGTAATTAATTTTTCAACAATAGAGGCTTTCTTTTCATCGATCAATATTTAGACAAAAGAATAACTCATTTTCAAAAATGCGTCCCGATTAAATCATATATGACTGCATATGTATGCACTTTGCATAAAGACATACGTTGTAAGCATGCGCGTTTTGTTCAAAAGATTTTGTGATAAGACAAAAAGACAAGATTGTTCAAAAGATTACTTTGTCAATGCAAAGTAAAAATAGTAATTTCATTTTCCTAGATTGTCAAGAAAACATAAAACTAACAATATTTTTTTGTTCAGAACCACATGTATGAATAAATAGAATTCTAACAAAATAAATGGCGAATTCTCAGAATGATCCGAAACACAATCAATATAAGGCGGAAAAATAAAAATGCACTAGCGGAAAATACTGTTAACGTTATATAAAATGCTTTTAACTATTCCTAAGATTCCGGCAAAATTTAAAGTGATGCATTGTTTTTCAATGTTTCTTAAAATTAAATAAGTAACTTCGTTTTACTTTTAAATGTGACAGAATTAAAGAAAGAAACTATTTTCATTTGCATAAAGCATGAATATAATCTACATCTAATATAACTGACTTAAAAAACGTTAAACGTCTATTGCGACAATATGCATTTTCTCAGGCATATTTATTGCAGAAGTTCTAAGTTTTGCTATGATACTATCTTATTTTGAAGGTCGTATGGAGTCAATTATCAAAGAGATGGCAACAATGTTACTGCATATTGAAAATTCGCCTGAGTAATTCGCTACATACACTTCCCAGTTCGTTTTTTTTTTTTTTTTTTTTTTTTTTTTTTTTTTTAAATTAATAAGTATGCGTTTCGTACACTTTGCGGATAGCCCTTATGATATACAAATAATAGTATACAGAGGATCTCTATATAAACTGATGGTGCGGTTGAATCAGGCAGTTAGGTTAGCTAGTTGATGAGTCCAAAATAATGTATCACGCTGGAAACAACTTTCAAGCTTGAAACTCCTAGCTGTGTAAGCCCTTACCTCATTCTACTGAAATATTTAACGTAGTGATAAGGACTCAATAATGGTACAGGTATCGTGTTCCGTACTCCATACTACTGAGGTAGCTTCTACGAAAAGAGGTCCGTCTAAATTAGATCATTACACCGTCGAGTTGATAGTCCCCTCACGCAATTTAAAGCTGAAACCCACCTTCAACCATGCAAAATTTAGCTGTATGAAATATTATCAACAACAGTTTGAGCAAAAGCATTTACCATTGAAAACATACGATAACTGTCTTTTCTTTGAAAGAAATATATTTGAATGACTTCAGTTTACATTATAAAAAGTTCATATTATACTGTCACCCTGGCGCTACAAAGATGATGCTGATGCAGGCCATGTAGAATATCTGAGTCCAGTATTCGTGATTCTACTTATTTATACGAATAGTTTTACCTCGGCAAAGTGTTTTTGGGCAGTTACATGAACCAGTATTCTATCTTCCGTCTATACTGACTATAGTGGTAATCATTACACGAGATCCATGCATACCTATTGACCATTGAAAACAGCCAGTTGTATTTTTAAGTACCTTTAACTTCTTAAATTAAACCATGGAGGCATATTTCTACCTACAGAGCAAACAAAGAACACAGAAGCTGTATAAGCCAGCCCGGGAAAGCAGTTCCGTATATATGTGTAACTGCGTTCTGAGTGTGTTCAGCGTAAACCGAAAGACATTCAGCTTTAATTCAACAGAGTACGAGCCAGAATGACTTGACATCTCCCAGCGAACTACAAACTGAGTTTCGAAATCAGCAATAATATTTGTTTTCGTACTTGTATACGCGGAGAATCCCGCCTATACAAGTACGAAAACAAAATACGCCTACAATTATCGAGCATAGTTATCATTAACTGACCCATCCCCCCCCGGAAAAAAGCCATGCCTACAATTACCATCAATTAAACTTAAAAACAGGAAACTGCGTTAAAAATTGCAACCACGAGTGTCTTATCAAAGGTTTGTATATTATTTTATGTTAGTGTTACGAAATGTACAGGCGCGGTAAGATGGCTTCCCTGCAGAGCAGTTTTAGGGTTGCCATAAATGGCAAGGGAAGGCAAGGTTGCCACATTCGGCGAAGAATCGCCCATTTGGCGACATTTAGCGGCAAAATTGGCGATATACCATGGACGGATGGAGACGAATTCTTATCAGTTTAGCCCAGAATGTTCTCGAACACAAGCCGAAAGCTATATAATCCCTGCTGGTCCGCTGTCAGTGAGTGTGTGCCTCATCTAGCTTACTATAGTCAGTCATTGAGCGAGTGTCTTGAAGTCTAGCGCCGAGTTGGTCGTCGAGTGCATCGAGAGAGTCTTTTAGTGTATCGCGAGATAGTGCATCGTCGAGTTTTGTCTTAGACTGTGCTGAGTGGAGAGCTATACTCTTGTGCATCGTGGAGTGCATCGCGAGTTGTAGCGTGCAGAGTCTCGAGAGGGCGTGTTGAGCTCCGAGAACGAACAAGCAGAGTCGGGAGCTGTACTCTGGTGCTTTGCAGTGAAGCTGTCCCCACCGTTATTGCCTGACAGTGTGAAGGCTGTGTCGCTGAACGTGTCAGCGTCTCTATAACAATTCGACGACTGTAAAAGTGATTTTGGAGCTATCTGATTAATATTGGTAAATAAAGTGTGTTTCGATACTTCATCAAGTGTCGTTGTTATTCACTCCAAATCTACAAACCCCGTACGAACGTGAAAGAAGAAAATAGAAACGAAAATGCGTTTTTCTTATGTCTAAATTTAGGGGTAAAGTTGTACTGCAGTGCACTCTAGTTGAAAAAATTTAACTGAAATGGTTTTCAGTAAGAAGTAGTAAAACTTTTAATGACATTATAAATAAATATGTATTTTAATTGGATTGGATATATTGAATAAATAAAAAAAGCTGTGTTTTATGTACGGATCTATTTTGTTTTTACTGTCACCTATAATTTGTTGTTAATATGATGTAACGAAAATGTTTTGAATGCACTGAACACTGAAATAAAAAACATTTTTTAAGACGAAAAAAATTTCAAAGTTTCAAGCACTGTAAATTTTGAAGTTTTAAAAATAATTTCCTTGCATCGATATTGTGTTATTGTTTAGATACCCGTTTATTTTATTTCCCTTTACTATCCATACCCTCTTATTCCTCCTAATACTACTCTTAAACGCTATTAATTCGTAAAACTGAGTAGGTCACATTTCTACGGCAAAGCCCCTTGAGCCTTTGCTGTAGAAATTGATTCTATAATCGTCTCTGCGAGTCAAAACTTGGAAATAGCGTACTTTTAGTGTATAGTGAAATAGCCAGCAGACTTAATTTAATTAAAATGCTTCGAGAAAAATAAATAATTTAGAGCATACCCTAGCTTACTGTAAATTAAAATGGAATGTTATTGTACAAAAATAAAAATTATATACCGTAAGCTGGTTATATTTACTGCATAATCAAAAAAAAAAAAATTTAAACAAATGTTTTTGCTTCTTTTTTTTCGAAATGATGTCAACTCCTTAGAATGTTTTCTAATTTGTTAGCAATTTATAAATTTAATGAAAACTTTAATTCACTCTTACTTAACAATAAAATGCAGAAGCTTACTTAGCACTATCCTGAAAACAGCAAAGGAAACTACATTGTTTAATTTCTCCAATAACATGAAATTATTGCATGCTTTTGTGTAACGCTTGATTCAACGCTTTGAAGTCATTCTTAATTGTTTCAGGCAAAATTTTTATTCACTTTCTAGCCACTATATTTCATCAAAATAAATATAACTAAAGTATTTCTGTCATAAACCACGCTTTCTATTACAGATAACATTAATTTGGAAGAACTTCTCGCAATGCAATGCAAAACTACGTAATAAACTATTTTCTAATTAAGAATTCATTTTAGTATTTTTGAAATGAAGTAACGAAGCATACAGCTCTATTTCAAGTACTCCTACGAAACGTTTTTGAATATTATATACAACAATGCATAAAACATTTTATTTTGCGTACTTTCCTCTTTGAATGTTTCCTTAAAGAGAAGTAGTTTCCAGCAGCTAGGGGAAACGAAATAAACAAAATTCAAGATTTAATTAAAACAAGATTTGTAACAAAGTTTTAATAAAAAAAGGAAGCACGTCTTGACAACTTCATTAGCATGCAAATATTTATGAATATACCACAAAGCTCTGAGAACCATCTTCAAATGCAAATCCAAGGTGGATTAATTTTATGAAAAATTTTCAAGTAGAAGTGTTACATAATTTAAAAGCAGCCTCTTTAAAATAGTATTTAATCTTCTTGATTCATACGATAAGATTAGCTCAAACGTACGTAACAGCTTATTGCTGTATGAACATTGTGGTGTGTATATACGGGCATACACTACTTACTTTGCATAAATAATAATGGCTATTGCGTTTCTAATATTGTACGAAGTATTTTTCTGCTCTTTATTTTCACTTTCCTGTTCATTACTGATTGATCTTTCTGGACGCAATCCATTATTTAAATTCAGTTTCATAAAGAACCATACAAAAATCAGTATGGAAAAATATTTATGTGTCATAACAATGTGACTTTTATAAAATAATTCTTAAATTCGCTCTTTTCGATAAGAAAGTTTAAAGATTCTTTTGACATATAAATACTAAAAAGTATTTCGATTATCTCCGCTTTCGTATTTGTGATTTTAACCAAGGAAAATTTTAATAAAATTGTCGCCTGTAAAAAGCAAGGAAAATGTTATTGAGACATTAAACCGGTATAATGAAGTCTATAAAAATGGTAAAAAGATAATATATTTGGGTAATGTCTTCAAAAGAGAAACTTTCTGTGATTTATATAGTTCTTTTGTCATATGGAAAGTAGACAAAAAAAATATACCATAGTTTATTTGATCTAGATTCTATAAAAATTCAGGAAAACGCTGTGGTAATGTTTTATGTTGACATTTGCTTGAATATATTTTTAACAGCAACAAAAAATTACGTAATGTAAATCTTAGCATTTCATAGCATCCACAGCTATTCTACATGTGTAATTACGGCTAATGTTTTAGAATATTTATTTTCACTCTTAATTCAAAGCTCTTAGTGTAACAGAAACGTAAGTTTCCCTCCTTCGTAATAAAAACTAGAAAAGTAATACTTAAAGTGTTTACTTTTGAACATAGTATAGAACTGTTACATACAGATATATTATATTTCGGTTGGCTTTCACATTTTGATGCTTATGGAAAACAATTGCTCAATCGCTTATTTTTATTTTCCGCCAAAGCCGCCAGATTTCAAGTTTAAACGTTGAAGTGAGGAGAGGGAAGGCCCTCCGACGAGTTGAGCCTCAGAACAAGAAGAGAATGTTACACATTGTTTTATTTGTTACGTTAGTTATTTTATGATTATACATTTTATCGCTACGTATATGAGTTATCATTGCTGACTGTCTATTATTGAGCTAGGGCATGGATGTTTGTAACCGCACAGTGTTCTTTGCAACATGCAGGCACATAAATACCCCACAAGTAGAAATTTCTCATAGAGGTTTGATGGTAGAAGAATAATTACCCTTAGTTTGGTTTATTTGATTATGGCAAAGCAAGTTAGGGCTATCTGCCTAATAGTGGAGATGCCTTTACACAATATAAGTAGCTGATGTCTATGTTAAATATAGAGAAAAACACGAAAACACCAATGAAGCCATCCCTGAAAGCGAACCTTATCAATTTTCACCGACTAGCGTTCAGCGGCTAGGGGGCAGAAACACCCTTGGATCTGTTCCACAATTGAAAACACCTTTGGATCTTTCCATTCTCCTTCGAAATCGAGAGGAAACTGGAAAAAGGCAAGTGCTGTTCTTTATAAGATGCTGAAGGCATTTACGAACGACAGACGTAATCCTGTACTCTTGCCGCGTTAATATTCGTGAATTTATTCTGATGTTACTGACAGACGTTTGAGATAAGTCACAACAACGTTTTACTGTTATAATTCTTAAAAATTAATCTGCTGTGTTACGCAGTTACCTAGAAGGAAACAAAATAATATCTACGTCATAAATATCTGTTTTCCAGAAAAATCGGTACAGAGACAAATAACATCTTCCTCTTATTTCATTCATATCTAATTGCGTATGCTTCCTGCAGTTAGTGACATATGCTTATAAAAAATAAATATCTATAAAATACATTACTAGATCTCATATGTGATCATGTAAAAAATACTGATTAATGTGTAAAAGTCAGTATTACACGGCATTGTCTATATGGTTACAGGCTGTTTCATTCTTCCTAAACTCTTTTATTGGAGCACCATCTCTGAATTATACATTACGAGTCAAAAAACCTTTCATTTACAATTTGTGCCTTGCTTTCATCGTTTGTTTTCTTGAAACTTTGCTGAAGTGCATAGCAGTGACCAATTATATTTAAATAAGCTGTTACCTCAAAATTACTAACCACGAAAATTTGACATTAATGTGCCCTTTCTATCCTCTGACGTACATCTCACTCATTCCAGAAAATATTTATTTATAAAGTAGCTAAATATTATAACAGATAAGACTTATTCGGTTGGTAGGACAGCTAGCGAATTAACTGCAACCTTAGACAGCGTTTGGAGTGATAAACGGCAACCTGAGCCAGCGTAATAGGAAACGAAAACTTCAAACCTTTCTAGATTACAGTGCTAGAAGTTTCCCGAAAGGAACATTGGGGTAAAGCTGATTGGTAAAATTTGTTTGTTTCCATGTCAAGAGTTCGTTGGGGTAAAGCTGATTGGTAAAATTTGTTTGTTTTTATGTCAAGAGTTCGTTGAAACAGCCAAAGATTGCTACTCTACGCTTAGAGTAAAATACAATAAAACAGGAAACTAAGTGAAATGAGATCAACACAGGATGATTTCCTGGAAACAAGCACATGTAACTGCATTTTCTTTATTACTTTGCCAAAAGATTTTCAATTAACTGCATGTTTTTTATTGAGTGCTATAAAAGCAATTTCACAATAAATGGTCACTTATTTTATCTACCTCTGTGTGCCATTTTTACTTCCTTGTATGAAGTAAAAGAAGTATTGTAATCGCGAAACATTTCGGGTATCATATTTCAATGAAAATATCCATTTTGACCGCTCTCAAATCCATCAAGACGATGTTTTTCCCTGACATCTGTATGTACGGACAGAATAAAAGACTCTTTTTTTTCCTAAAACGGATTGCAAAATGGATTCAGGAGGGATTTTTTTCGTGACGTCTGAACGTACATACACGCGTATGTATGTATCTCGCGTAACTCAAAAACGAGTATCCTTAAAACGTTGAAATTTTGTATATGGGACTGCTATAACATTTTGTTGTGTACCTCTCTTTTTGGCTGTAATCGGCGGCCTTTTGGGTTGTAATTTATATATACCACTCTGCTGTTACCCGGCTGAGTGTGTTCTGTTTTTTATTTTTATATGTTGGTAAATTGTTAATTTTTTTCCTTTAACAGTGGCTGAATTATGTTGTTCTTATGTTTCGTTAAGGTTTTTATGCTTTTAGTTACTCTGCATGTAATAGTTGTAGAGTTATCAACAATTTAAAAGTTTAAGTGACGCTAAGCCTAACGAGACCGCAATTTGTTTACATTTGAACATCTTAGCAGAGTAGTGATTTAAGTCAGATTGTACACCAACATCAACATCTTTCTCTCCAGCACGACCAAAAGTTATCTTTCAGCTTTGTGCGCCGAAAATTGTGTCTTCTTGCCTTGCTTGTGTTTGCGTAGAAACTCTAATATTAATTGTAAAGAAAGTAACTTTTTTAACTGTGTTCGGTGTTTTAGATTTTTCTGTATTTTACGAGTTTAACGAAGATGTTTTTAGTTATGTATTTTTGCCTTCCCGCGTAGTGCGAATTGAATTGATTGAATGAGAAATGTATCTGTAATAAAATTCGAAGGAACATGTTTAAATAAAGTGCAGCAAAAAATGTAAGTAATTTAATAGGCTATACATAGAAGTCACATGGTATTCACATAAAATATTTTTTTAAGTAATAAACTATAACAGTAAAGTTGGTGTTTCAGAAAAGGCGAAGTATTAGTCATTTGAATATTAAAGTGTAAAATCTTGCATATTCAAAGCAAGAAAACTTTGCAAAATATTTTGGAAATAAATGAGCAAAATGAACGCGAATTTTAAAAATAAAAAAAAAAAAAAAATCTACTAACGAATTCAGAATGTAAGGCATTTCGAAAAAGAGCAAATCTGAGCTGTGAAAATCAGAAAGCATGAAGGAAAAAGGAATAAAATTCAAGGAATCGACAAATATTAATTCTGAGAGCTGCAGAGTTTACGCATAGCGTACATGACAGAGGAAACAAAAAACGTTTTTTACTTAACAAAATTGAATTTTGTTCTTTCTTTGTATTTTATCATTGATTTTTTTCTTCTTTACCCCGCATAAATTTTTGTCACAGGAAAGTGTATATTTTATTTGTTGTTTTGCATTTTCAAAACTCCATTCTACTCTTCTTGTCGACAAGCACGTATCACGTAAAATTCATGATTATCATAGCTGCAAACAAGAGAATATCTACATCGAAGGATTGCTTTAATAACTGGCGTTTATATTTTGTTCTTTTTTTATATTATTATTATTGTTATATTGAGAAGTTTCGTGAAAGGATCGTATAAACACAAAAAAATATACACTTATCTGTTAAGACATCTAATGTTATATCTGAAATTCCTATATGTTAAATGTTAAATATGAAACTACTTGCCGTGAAAGGTTTCTACTTCCTCTTAGGGAGGAAAACTAAACACTTAAGAATTTGCCAACTAACAAACGTTTAGTGATCGTATAGTGAAACGTGTACAGCATTTTTGCGTTGTGAAAAAAATGCATCCCGGGACCGCGCCGTGAGAGGATCGAAAACATAAGAAAAACATGTACAAGATATAAAGGAAAAGTTCATATTAAATATATAAAGAAAACATACTGTAAGAGGTTTCCAGATTAAATATCAGTTTATTCAATCACATCACCATAAGAAAAATCTTAACCTCATCTGAGAGTCTGTTCATTTAAATTCATAAAAAAAACTTAAGGTTTGTCTGGTAATTTAAAAGAAAGGAAAGGGAAACAATTTAAGGCCTGAGAGTTAAATTTTAGATTTCGACGTTGTTTTTACTGCTAAGGACGTTTTTGAAAAATTTGCCTAAAGTTCAAACACACCAAAAAAAAATAAAACTTATCTTGAGGGGACATCTTGAAGTGGAGGACTCGTATCTTATCAAGCGTTGATGTCGGCCGGGCTCATCTTGACACTGGTTCTAAAAATGTCGCGCCAATTCCCACTGGAGAACAGAAACAGGAGCACTGCTGCCCAGGACGGCTATCCGCTTGGTCCTGAAAGTCCTATGTCAATACGCAGGTAACTCGTTCAAATTTCGCCTCTTTACCAGCACGCCGCAAGGAAGAGGGTTTTCAGCTTCAGGTCAGAAACGTTTTTTTCTAGGCAATTACGGCTCGCCTGTTCTTACTCATCCCAAGAGCAAGCTTCACGAGTAACGTCCCAAGTAAGTTCCACCCGCCAGTCAGTAAGAGAGAGAATCCAACTCGAATTTCCTTCAAGCCAGTTTTCAGGAGCAACGTCCACAAGTCCAGCAAGCCCGAAAGTCAGAGAGTCCAAGAGTGAAAGTCGCCTCTTAACCCAAAACGCGGCCGGGGAGCATATTTGCCGCTCCCCGCCGGGAAAACATTTTTCATCGTAATTACATCTTCTCTCTCGCTTTTTCAACCTGTTTTCAAGAGTAACATCCACAAGTCCAGCCAACCAGTAAGTGAGCGAGTCCAAGCGTGAATCCTAAGCGAGTGAATCCAACTCGAATTTTTTTCGTCTCCTTCACAAAACGGGCTCCCACTATGGCTTCACTTATCGCCCCCTTAATTATGGCAAAATCTTCGTTTTCAACCCCTGAATGCGGAAATAAGGGTGATCGCGCATGCGCGCCTTTCTTCACTTAGCCAACAACCGGACCCTCAATCGCCAAAAACCTGAATGACTTACATTGAAAGACAAGTAGCAACCTTTGACCTTTCTGTCACGTACTTTCCTCTCTTAAGGTCAACTAACAATGAAAATTCTTTCTCGAACATTCTAAAGGACAAAGCGCGCGAAATCATGACTTGGCAAAAATTGCCTCCCTTTCCCTGCTTCTTTCACAATGAATAAAAGTTTGTACAAGATTTGCAAATAAAAGAAAATAAATAATATTCATTTAAACTAAATAATATTTCCAGAAGCATCTGTTTTTACCCAAATTAAAGCCTTAAAATAAATAATTCAGAATCAAAATAAAATTTAAATTTCCATAAATCATAAAATCATTCACCTAATTTTTATAACGCTATCAGATAATTTCTCTACATAACATTCCTTTTCCCTAAGGAATTAAATTTTGGTTTACCAAAATTTAGCAGACAGACACTTCTTGAAATACCATGACTCATACTGTGCAATAAGGCTAAAGGATAACATACTGTAACAATATTTCACACGACTCCTTGGTAACAGTGACGTTACTGACACATTAAATTTCAAGTCCAAAATGTGCAAGTAAAACAACAAGATTAATCAAAGCAATTACTAATTAAAATACTCAAGGAAGATCATCAAAAATAATTAATCAAAAACATCAATTAAATCACTTAATTAATTAAACCTAGAAATATTCAGAACACATACAAAAATAAAAATATAAAATAAGGCGTTAATCACAAACAAGATAAGTCTAAGATCAGTCAATAATTTTATGACAAAAAGAATTTCTCCCTTTTTTTTTTCTTCCAGTTCATTACATCACACTAGTGTTGCAGTCTCTGTGTGGCCACATTCCTGAACGTTTATTTATCTATTCATGCCTTTTCAGTCCATTAATGTAAACAATTTCACCTGAGGTCGAGCACATTCTACTATTGTGACAATTTCTGCTGAGCACAATCATGGAGTACATTAAATGAGTACGGAGTTGTCAATGCAAGCGAGGGAAAACCCTGTAGTTAGAAATCATTGTGTTAACAACTCCCCCCTGCAGCCTTCAACGCGAGAAAATGAAAGCAACCAACCCCGGAATGTGAACTCAGCACCACAATAGCTTTAGTAGAGAAACTTGACCTTAAAAGAAACCAGATTTCATCCCCCTACATCTCACCTTCGACCAAGGAAGAACAATCACTCTTTCAAAGTTGAAGAAGACTTTATCTGTCAATTTTTCCCTGACGATAGATAAGCCACTGAATGTGTTCGGATACTCACACCCGAAGAAAGAAATAATCTAATCCAATTGTTCACACCAAAAAAAATGAAATAAATAAAAATAAGATAATTAATGCGCCGCAGATACATAAAATACATTCCTGAGAAAATAAACACACTAATAATTCAAACAATTCCAAATAAAATATATCACATGAACGTATTCAAATAAGGAGTAAAGACCCCTAAGTACTACGAAATTGAATAACTTCCTAGAATGAATCCCAAACAATCACGTCTAAGAACAGAAGCGGCCTGATCAGGGCCAAGCATTAGAAAAGAAAAGAACGTTACAACACAAGGAACCTCGGAACCAGCCGAAAATACCCCACACCAAAAAAATCAGAAAGAAAGAAAACGTGATTGTCCAAAAATTCAATCCAATCAAAATCAATTCCGAAAATAGCATAACGAATACGCTGTACAAATACCAATTAGAATTTTATCCAAGACACACAAAAATAATACTAACACAACCCAAAGCATATACAAAATAACGTTTGGCCAAAAATGTACAAACAGATACTACCAAGATACACATATACACATAAAATGAAAATACAATTAAACTGTAAAAATTTCGTACATAATTCAAATGAGCAATGAGATCAGTGATACTTAAAAAAAAATTTAAACTGCAATACCTAAACAAATACACGAATAGTCATTATGTTAAACCATATCAAGCCAAAAATATTTCACTGTAATTCAAATCTAGCCAAAAAAATCAACCAGCAAGAGTGAAGTGCCGCTAAAAATTTTTCAAACCTCAAAGTAAACACTAGTGAGTAACAACACCAGACTTAAGTCCCCTTAGTAAGACAACAAAAATTTCAGTAATTCTAAAAATCCCTTAAGTCCACAAAAAAATTTCAACTAGTCAAAGAAATCAATCAAAGCTGGACTGAAGCACGTTACTAGAACACTAGATAAAATATCACAAATCAAAAAAGTGTTCAAAACAAACCCCCCAATTTAGGCGAAAACTGAGATCTATTCTGCATCAGACTTTTTCAAAACGTTGTATAGTAACCTAAGTAGCAGCCTTCAGCAACACCTCCACCTAAACAAAAGAAACAAAGTAACTCTTTACCGCGTCCATGTAAGCTGAGAAAAGCGCTGTATTATGAATGACAGACTCAAACTTTACGTATCAAGCAAACCTCCAGACACGTTGAAAAAGAACATAAGATCTCTTATCTCGGAAAGAAAAGTGCGCTGACTGAGACGTTACAATTCTGAACCAACACAATGAAAAAGATACAACAATAGTTTTCTCAGGTAACAAGTTCCTGTCTGCCCCGGTGTAAGAGGTCAAGTGCCACCATGAAGTGCAAGTATTTACAAGAAAACGAGCTTTCAGGACATTACAACTTCACGCAAGACCTAACTGCAAGCAACAAATGCAAAGTTCTCAAAAGTGCTAAACTAAAAAAAAAAAAAATACTCATAACTCGTAACTCAAAAATCCCTAAAAATCACACAAATGAAATCCATAACTCAAATTCTTCTATTTTCCTATGACCACAGAAATCTCAATTCTTCCACAGAAACCAAACATCAGAGAACTTACATTTTACGGACCTTGGCAGAAACCACCAAAACAAAACAAAAACCTGATACAACTATCTTGATACTACCAATTCAAATACAAAACTTAAGCCAAAACAAGAATTAACCCCAAATTCAGCAACAAGTCCAACCAAGAAAGAAAATTCAATAACTCAAATCAAATCTATTACGATTCACTAGCAAATTCAAGACAAACTACTTGTAATCAACAGAAAATTCCCACACATGAGTACAGAGCAAAAGTAACCAATCTTCTCAAACTTATTTCAAAATTTTCACAAAACAAATTCCCGTTGTCACAAAATTCTCATTAAACTTCACTTTCTACAATTCACAAGACTAAATTTCTACTGTTTAAACAATTCTCACATGACAACTTAAAACTCAGAAGATAACTAATCCCAATTACTCTGACTCATTAAACTAATTAAAACTTCACTCAAGCTGATGAATTCAATCCAAACAAATTAAATATGCAAACATCACTATTGCTGATCTCAGGCAAAAATTCAAATCTAACCCATGTTCACTTTAAAACAGAATTTTGCAATTGAAAAATAACCTTCAATTTTTACTCATTCATTTGTATCATTATGCCTTAAGAACTTATAAAATTCATTGCTCAATACTAAATTAAAGATTTCTAACACATTACACAATATACTGGAATCATATCAAAACATTGTAAATCAAAAAGCAATAATATACTACGCTAGATAATCATGAAAACATTACATACATTTCACAAAATATTATTCAATCAATTCAAAAAAAATCAAAATTTCTCTAACGTTACCCCTCACAATTACACATTTCACAAGATTCTAGGTTAAAAAATCAGCAAAAACACAAAAAAAAAATTTCTAGCTACGCATAGCTATGGCTTGTCTCGTTCAGTAAAATAATTAGAGTCTTTAATCTCTTTCTCATAGAAGTGCTCAAAAAATGAGTCCAGTTTTTAAAGACAAGCACTCGAAACTTTATACAAATAGCATAGGATTATCGTGAAATAATTCATTTTCCATCTTGTATCATAAATCAGTACGTCGAAAATCAAAAATATACATCCAGAAAACACTCAAGGATTTTCATCAGTAAAAATGTACAGTATCTATTCTCCTACATTAAAAATATATATTTTTCCTAACTTTAAAGTTCAATTCTGTTTGCCTAACGTTAAAGTCCAAAATTCCTGAAATTCACACACATTCTCAAAATTTATCCTCTAGTATTAACAACCTCATTAAAACAGTAAATTACTAAAAATAGGTAAATTCAAAATCAATTACTGATTAGATCCTTCACTAAGCAGAGGTCACGGCACCAGTGTTACATTGAGAAGTTTCGTGAAAGGATCGTATAAACACAAAAAAATATACACTTATCTGTTAAGACATCTAATGTTATATCTGAAATTCCTATATGTTAAATGTTAAATATGAAACTACTTGCCGTGAAAGGTTTCTACTTCCTCTTAGGGAGGAAAACTAAACACTTAAGAATTTGCCAACTAACAAACGTTTAGTGATCGTATAGTGAAACGTGTACAGCATTTTTGCGTTGTGAAAAAAATGCATCCCGGGACCGCGCCGTGAGAGGATCGAAAACATAAGAAAAACATGTACAAGATATAAAGGAAAAGTTCATATTAAATATATAAACAAAACATACTGTAAGAGGTTTCCAGATTAAATATCAGTTTATTCAATCACATCACCATAAGAAAAATCTTAACCTCATCTGAGAGTCTGTTCATTTAAATTCATAAAAAAAATTAAGGTTTGTCTGGTAATTTAAAAGAAAGGAAAGGGAAACAATTTAAGGCCTGAGAGTTAAATTTTAGATTCGACATTGTTTTTACTGCTAAGGACGTTTTTGAAAAACTTGCCTAAAGTTCAAACACACCAAAAAAAAATAAAACTTATCTTGAGGGGACATCTTGAAGTGGAGGACTCGTATCTTATCAAGCGTTGATGTCGGCCGGGCTCATCTTGACACTGGTTCTAAAAATGTCGCGCCAATTCCCACTGGAGAACAGAAACAGGAGCACTGCTGCCCAGGACGGCTATCCGCTTGGTCCTGAAAGTCCTATGTCAATACGCAGGTAACTCGTTCAAATTTCGCCTCTTTACCAGCACTCCGCAAGGAAGAGGGTTTTCAGCTTCAGGTCAGAAACGTTTTTTTCTAGGCAATTACGGCTCGCCTGTTCTTACTCATCCCAAGAGCAAGCTTCACGAGTAACGTCCCAAGTAAGTTCCACCCGCCAGTCAGTAAGAGAGAGAATCCAACTCGAATTTCCTTCAAGCCAGTTTTCAGGAGCAACGTCCACAAGTCCAGCAAGCCCGAAAGTCAGAGAGTCCAAGAGTGAGAGTCGCCTCTTAACCCAAAATGCGGCAGGGGAGCATATTTGCCGCTCCCCGCCGTGAAAATATTTTTCATCGTAATTACATCTTCTCTCTCGCTTTTTCAACCTGTTTTCAAGAGTAACATCCACAAGTCCAGCCAACCAGTAAGTGAGCGAGTCCAAGCGTGAATCCTAAGCGAGTGAATCCAACTCGAATTTTTTTCGTCTCCTTCACAAAACGGGCTCCCACTATGGCTTCACTTATCGCCCCCTTAATTATGGCAAAATCTTCGTTTTCAACCCCTGAATGCGGAAATAAGGGTGATCGCGCATGCGCGCCTTTCTTCACTTAGCCAACAACCGGACCCTCAATCGCCAAAAACCTGAATGACTTACATTGAAAGACAAGTAGCAACCTTTGACCTTTCTGTCACGTACTTTCCTCTCTTAAGGTCAACTAACAATGAAAATTCTTTCTCGAACATTCTAAAGGACAAAGCGCGCGAAATCATGACTTGGCAAAAATTGCCTCCCTTTCCCTGCTTCTTTCACAATGAATAAAAGTTTGTACAAGATTTGCAAATAAAAGAAAATAAATAATATTCATTTAAACTAAATAATATTTCCAGAAGCATCTGTTTTTACCCAAATTAAAGCCTTAAAATAAATAATTCAGAATCAAAATAAAATTTAAATTTCCATAAATCATAAAATCATTCACCTAATTTTTATAACGCTATCAGATAATTTCTCTACATAACATTCCTTTTCCCTAAGGAATTAAATTTTGGTTTACCAAAATTTAGCAGACAGACACTTCTTGAAATACCATGACTCATACTGTGCAATAAGGCTAAAGGATAACATACTGTAACAATATTTCACACGACTCCTTGGTAACAGTGACGTTACTGACACATTAAATTTCAAGTCCAAAATGTGCAAGTAAAACAACAAGATTAATCAAAGCAATTACTAATTAAAATACTCAAGGAAGATCATCAAAAATAATTAATCAAAAACATCAATTAAATCACTTAATTAATTAAACCTAGAAATATTCAGAACACATACAAAAATAAAAATATAAAATAAGGCGTTAATCACAAACAAGATAAGTCTAAGATCAGTCAATAATTTTATGACAAAAAGAATTTCTCCCTTTTTTTTTTCTTCCAGTTCATTACATCACACTAGTGTTGCAGTCTCTGTGTGGCCACATTCCTGAACGTTTATTTATCTATTCATGCCTTTTCAGTCCATTAATGTAAACAATTTCACCTGAGGTCGAGCACATTCTACTATTGTGACAATTTCTGCTGAGCACAATCATGGAGTACATTAAATGAGTACGGAGTTGTCAATGCAAGCGAGGGAAAACCCTGTAGTTAGAAATCATTGTGTTAACAACTCCCCCCTGCAGCCTTCAACGCGAGAAAATGAAAGCAACCAACCCCGGAATGTGAACTCAGCACCACAATAGCTTTAGTAGAGAAACTTGACCTTAAAAGAAACCAGATTTCATCCCCCTACATCTCACCTTCGACCAAGGAAGAACAATCACTCTTTCAAAGTTGAAGAAGACTTTATCTGTCAATTTTTCCCTGACGATAGATAAGCCACTGAATGTGTTCGGATACTCACACCCGAAGAAAGAAATAATCTAATCCAATTGTTCACACCAAAAAAAATGAAATAAATAAAAATAAGATAATTAATGCGCCGCAGATACATAAAATACATTCCTGAGAAAATAAACACACTAATAATTCAAACAATTCCAAATAAAATATATCACATGAACGTATTCAAATAAGGAGTAAAGACCCCTAAGTACTACGAAATTGAATAACTTCCTAGAATGAATCCCAAACAATCACGTCTAAGAACAGAAGCGGCCTGATCAGGGCCAAGCATTAGAAAAGAAAAGAACGTTACAACACAAGGAACCTCGGAACCAGCCGAAAATACCCCACACCAAAAAAATCAGAAAGAAAGAAAACGTGATTGTCCAAAAATTCAATCCAATCAAAATCAATTCCGAAAATAGCATAACGAATACGCTGTACAAATACCAATTAGAATTTTATCCAAGACACACAAAAATAATACTAACACAACCCAAAGCATATACAAAATAACGTTTGGCCAAAAATGTACAAACAGATACTACCAAGATACACATATACACATAAAATGAAAATACAATTAAACTGTAAAAATTTCGTACATAATTCAAATGAGCAATGAGATCAGTGATACTTAAAAAAAAATTTAAACTGCAATACCTAAACAAATACACGAATAGTCATTATGTTAAACCATATCAAGCCAAAAATATTTCACTGTAATTCAAATCCAGCCAAAAAAATCAACCAGCAAGAGTGAAGTGCCGCTAAAAAATTTTTCAAACCTCAAAGTAAACACTAGTGAGTAACAACACCAGACTTAAGTCCCCTTAGTAAGACAACAAAAATTTCAGTAATTCTAAAAATCCCTTAAGTCCACAAAAAAATTTCAACTAGTCAAAGAAATCAATCAAAGCTGGACTGAAGCACGTTACTAGAACACTAGATAAAATATCACAAATCAAAAAAGTGTTCAAAACAAACCCCCCAATTTAGGCGAAAACTGAGATCTATTCTGCATCAGACTTTTTCAAAACGTTGTATAGTAACCTAAGTAGCAGCCTTCAGCAACACCTCCACCTAAACAAAAGAAACAAAGTAACTCTTTACCGCGTCCATGTAAGCTGAGAAAAGCGCTGTATTATGAATGACAGACTCAAACTTTACGTATCAAGCAAACCTCCAGACACGTTGAAAAAGAACATAAGATCTCTTATCTCGGAAAGAAAAGTGCGCTGACTGAGACGTTACAATTCTGAACCAACACAATGAAAAAGATACAACAATAGTTTTCTCAGGTAACAAGTTCCTGTCTGCCCCGGTGTAAGAGGTCAAGTGCCACCATGAAGTGCAAGTATTTACAAGAAAACGAGCTTTCAGGACATTACAACTTCACGCAAGACCTAACTGCAAGCAACAAATGCAAAGTTCTCAAAAGTGCTAAACTAAAAAAAAAAAAAAAAATACTCATAACTCGTAACTCAAAAATCCCTAAAAATCACACAAATGAAATCCATAACTCAAATTCTTCTATTTTCCTATGACCACAGAAATCTCAATTCTTCCACAGAAACCAAACATCAGAGAACTTACATTTTACGGACCTTGGCAGAAACCACCAAAACAAAACAAAAACCTGATACAACTATCTTGATACTACCAATTCAAATACAAAACTTAAGCCAAAACAAGAATTAACCCCAAATTCAGCAACAAGTCCAACCAAGAAAGAAAATTCAATAACTCAAATCAAATCTATTACGATTCACTAGCAAATTCAAGACAAACTACTTGTAATCAACAGAAAATTCCCACACATGAGTACAGAGCAAAAGTAACCAATCTTCTCAAACTTATTTCAAAATTTTCACAAAACAAATTCCCGTTGTCACAAAATTCTCATTAAACTTCACTTTCTACAATTCACAAGACTAAATTTCTACTGTTTAAACAATTCTCACATGACAACTTAAAACTCAGAAGATAACTAATCCCAATTACTCTGACTCATTAAACTAATTAAAACTTCACTCAAGCTGATGAATTCAATCCAAACAAATTAAATATGCAAACATCACTATTGCTGATCTCAGGCAAAAATTCAAATCTAACCCATGTTCACTTTAAAACAGAATTTTGCAATTGAAAAATAACCTTCAATTTTTACTCATTCATTTGTATCATTATGCCTTAAGAACTTATAAAATTCATTGCTCAATACTAAATTAAAGATTTCTAACACATTACACAATATACTGGAATCATATCAAAACATTGTAAATCAAAAAGCAATAATATACTACGCTAGATAATCATGAAAACATTACATACATTTCACAAAATATTATTCAATCAATTCAAAAAAAATCAAAATTTCTCTAACGTTACCCCTCACAATTACACATTTCACAAGATTCTAGGTTAAAAAATCAGCAAAAACACAAAAAAAAAATTTCTAGCTACGCATAGCTATGGCTTGTCTCGTTCAGTAAAATAATTAGAGTCTTTAATCTCTTTCTCATAGAAGTGCTCAAAAAATGAGTCCAGTTTTTAAAGACAAGCACTCGAAACTTTATACAAATAGCATAGGATTATCGTGAAATAATTCATTTTCCATCTTGTATCATAAATCAGTACGTCGAAAATCAAAAATATACATCCAGAAAACACTCAAGGATTTTCATCAGTAAAAATGTACAGTATCTATTCTCCTACATTAAAAATATATATTTTTCCTAACTTTAAAGTTCAATTCTGTTTGCCTAACGTTAAAGTCCAAAATTCCTGAAATTCACACACATTCTCAAAATTTATCCTCTAGTATTAACAACCTCATTAAAACAGTAAATTACTAAAAATAGGTAAATTCAAAATCAATTACTGATTAGATCCTTCACTAAGCAGAGGTCACGGCACCAGTGTTACATTGAGAAGTTTCGTGAAAGGATCGTATAAACACAAAAAAATATACACTTATCTGTTAAGACATCTAATGTTATATCTGAAATTCCTATATGTTAAATGTTAAATATGAAACTACTTGCCGTGAAAGGTTTCTACTTCCTCTTAGGGAGGAAAACTAAACACTTAAGAATTTGCCAACTAACAAACGTTTAGTGATCGTATAGTGAAACGTGTACAGCATTTTTGCGTTGTGAAAAAAATGCATCCCGGGACCGCGCCGTGAGAGGATCGAAAACATAAGAAAAACATGTACAAGATATAAAGGAAAAGTTCATATTAAATATATAAACAAAACATACTGTAAGAGGTTTCCAGATTAAATATCAGTTTATTCAATCACATCACCATAAGAAAAATCTTAACCTCATCTGAGAGTCTGTTCATTTAAATTCATAAAAAAAATTAAGGTTTGTCTGGTAATTTAAAAGAAAGGAAAGGGAAACAATTTAAGGCCTGAGAGTTAAATTTTAGATTCGACATTGTTTTTACTGCTAAGGACGTTTTTGAAAAACTTGCCTAAAGTTCAAACACACCAAAAAAAAATAAAACTTATCTTGAGGGGACATCTTGAAGTGGAGGACTCGTATCTTATCAAGCGTTGATGTCGGCCGGGCTCATCTTGACACTGGTTCTAAAAATGTCGCGCCAATTCCCACTGGAGAACAGAAACAGGAGCACTGCTGCCCAGGACGGCTATCCGCTTGGTCCTGAAAGTCCTATGTCAATACGCAGGTAACTCGTTCAAATTTCGCCTCTTTACCAGCACTCCGCAAGGAAGAGGGTTTTCAGCTTCAGGTCAGAAACGTTTTTTTCTAGGCAATTACGGCTCGCCTGTTCTTACTCATCCCAAGAGCAAGCTTCACGAGTAACGTCCCAAGTAAGTTCCACCCGCCAGTCAGTAAGAGAGAGAATCCAACTCGAATTTCCTTCAAGCCAGTTTTCAGGAGCAACGTCCACAAGTCCAGCAAGCCCGAAAGTCAGAGAGTCCAAGAGTGAGAGTCGCCTCTTAACCCAAAATGCGGCAGGGGAGCATATTTGCCGCTCCCCGCCGTGAAAATATTTTTCATCGTAATTACATCTTCTCTCTCGCTTTTTCAACCTGTTTTCAAGAGTAACATCCACAAGTCCAGCCAACCAGTAAGTGAGCGAGTCCAAGCGTGAATCCTAAGCGAGTGAATCCAACTCGAATTTTTTTCGTCTCCTTCACAAAACGGGCTCCCACTATGGCTTCACTTATCGCCCCCTTAATTATGGCAAAATCTTCGTTTTCAACCCCTGAATGCGGAAATAAGGGTGATCGCGCATGCGCGCCTTTCTTCACTTAGCCAACAACCGGACCCTCAATCGCCAAAAACCTGAATGACTTACATTGAAAGACAAGTAGCAACCTTTGACCTTTCTGTCACGTACTTTCCTCTCTTAAGGTCAACTAACAATGAAAATTCTTTCTCGAACATTCTAAAGGACAAAGCGCGCGAAATCATGACTTGGCAAAAATTGCCTCCCTTTCCCTGCTTCTTTCACAATGAATAAAAGTTTGTACAAGATTTGCAAATAAAAGAAAATAAATAATATTCATTTAAACTAAATAATATTTCCAGAAGCATCTGTTTTTACCCAAATTAAAGCCTTAAAATAAATAATTCAGAATCAAAATAAAATTTAAATTTCCATAAATCATAAAATCATTCACCTAATTTTTATAACGCTATCAGATAATTTCTCTACATAACATTCCTTTTCCCTAAGGAATTAAATTTTGGTTTACCAAAATTTAGCAGACAGACACTTCTTGAAATACCATGACTCATACTGTGCAATAAGGCTAAAGGATAACATACTGTAACAATATTTCACACGACTCCTTGGTAACAGTGACGTTACTGACACATTAAATTTCAAGTCCAAAATGTGCAAGTAAAAGAACAAGATTAATCAAAGCAATTACTAATTAAAATACTCAAGGAAGATCATCAAAAATAATTAATCAAAAACATCAATTAAATCACTTAATTAATTAAACCTAGAAATATTCAGAACACATACAAAAATAAAAATATAAAATAAGGCGTTAATCACAAACAAGATAAGTCTAAGATCAGTCAATAATTTTATGACAAAAAGAATTTCTCCCTTTTTTTTTCTTCCAGTTCATTACATCACACTAGTGTTGCAGTCTCTGTGTGGCCACATTCCTGAACGTTTATTTATCTATTCATGCCTTTTCAGTCCATTAATGTAAACAATTTCACCTGAGGTCGAGCACATTCTACTATTGTGACAATTTCTGCTGAGCACAATCATGGAGTACATTAAATGAGTACGGAGTTGTCAATGCAAGCGAGGGAAAACCCTGTAGTTAGAAATCATTGTGTTAACAACTCCCCCCTGCAGCCTTCAACGCGAGAAAATGAAAGCAACCAACCCCGGAATGTGAACTCAGCACCACAATAGCTTTAGTAGAGAAACTTGACCTTAAAAGAAACCAGATTTCATCCCCCTACATCTCACCTTCGACCAAGGAAGAACAATCACTCTTTCAAAGTTGAAGAAGACTTTATCTGTCAATTTTTCCCTGACGATAGATAAGCCACTGAATGTGTTCGGATACTCACACCCGAAGAAAGAAATAATCTAATCCAATTGTTCACACCAAAAAAAATGAAATAAATAAAAATAAGATAATTAATGCGCCGCAGATACATAAAATACATTCCTGAGAAAATAAACACACTAATAATTCAAACAATTCCAAATAAAATATATCACATGAACGTATTCAAATAAGGAGTAAAGACCCCTAAGTACTACGAAATTGAATAACTTCCTAGAATGAATCCCAAACAATCACGTCTAAGAACAGAAGCGGCCTGATCAGGGCCAAGCATTAGAAAAGAAAAGAACGTTACAACACAAGGAACCTCGGAACCAGCCGAAAATACCCCACACCAAAAAAATCAGAAAGAAAGAAAACGTGATTGTCCAAAAATTCAATCCAATCAAAATCAATTCCGAAAATAGCATAACGAATACGCTGTACAAATACCAATTAGAATTTTATCCAAGACACACAAAAATAATACTAACACAACCCAAAGCATATACAAAATAACGTTTGGCCAAAAATGTACAAACAGATACTACCAAGATACACATATACACATAAAATGAAAATACAATTAAACTGTAAAAATTTCGTACATAATTCAAATGAGCAATGAGATCAGTGATACTTAAAAAAAAATTTAAACTGCAATACCTAAACAAATACACGAATAGTCATTATGTTAAACCATATCAAGCCAAAAATATTTCACTGTAATTCAAATCCAGCCAAAAAAATCAACCAGCAAGAGTGAAGTGCCGCTAAAAAATTTTTCAAACCTCAAAGTAAACACTAGTGAGTAACAACACCAGACTTAAGTCCCCTTAGTAAGACAACAAAAATTTCAGTAATTCTAAAAATCCCTTAAGTCCACAAAAAAATTTCAACTAGTCAAAGAAATCAATCAAAGCTGGACTGAAGCACGTTACTAGAACACTAGATAAAATATCACAAATCAAAAAAGTGTTCAAAACAAACCCCCCAATTTAGGCGAAAACTGAGATCTATTCTGCATCAGACTTTTTCAAAACGTTGTATAGTAACCTAAGTAGCAGCCTTCAGCAACACCTCCACCTAAACAAAAGAAACAAAGTAACTCTTTACCGCGTCCATGTAAGCTGAGAAAAGCGCTGTATTATGAATGACAGACTCAAACTTTACGTATCAAGCAAACCTCCAGACACGTTGAAAAAGAACATAAGATCTCTTATCTCGGAAAGAAAAGTGCGCTGACTGAGACGTTACAATTCTGAACCAACACAATGAAAAAGATACAACAATAGTTTTCTCAGGTAACAAGTTCCTGTCTGCCCCGGTGTAAGAGGTCAAGTGCCACCATGAAGTGCAAGTATTTACAAGAAAACGAGCTTTCAGGACATTACAACTTCACGCAAGACCTAACTGCAAGCAACAAATGCAAAGTTCTCAAAAGTGCTAAACTAAAAAAAAAAAAAAAAATACTCATAACTCGTAACTCAAAAATCCCTAAAAATCACACAAATGAAATCCATAACTCAAATTCTTCTATTTTCCTATGACCACAGAAATCTCAATTCTTCCACAGAAACCAAACATCAGAGAACTTACATTTTACGGACCTTGGCAGAAACCACCAAAACAAAACAAAAACCTGATACAACTATCTTGATACTACCAATTCAAATACAAAACTTAAGCCAAAACAAGAATTAACCCCAAATTCAGCAACAAGTCCAACCAAGAAAGAAAATTCAATAACTCAAATCAAATCTATTACGATTCACTAGCAAATTCAAGACAAACTACTTGTAATCAACAGAAAATTCCCACACATGAGTACAGAGCAAAAGTAACCAATCTTCTCAAACTTATTTCAAAATTTTCACAAAACAAATTCCCGTTGTCACAAAATTCTCATTAAACTTCACTTTCTACAATTCACAAGACTAAATTTCTACTGTTTAAACAATTCTCACATGACAACTTAAAACTCAGAAGATAACTAATCCCAATTACTCTGACTCATTAAACTAATTAAAACTTCACTCAAGCTGATGAATTCAATCCAAACAAATTAAATATGCAAACATCACTATTGCTGATCTCAGGCAAAAATTCAAATCTAACCCATGTTCACTTTAAAACAGAATTTTGCAATTGAAAAATAACCTTCAATTTTTACTCATTCATTTGTATCATTATGCCTTAAGAACTTATAAAATTCATTGCTCAATACTAAATTAAAGATTTCTAACACATTACACAATATACTGGAATCATATCAAAACATTGTAAATCAAAAAGCAATAATATACTACGCTAGATAATCATGAAAACATTACATACATTTCACAAAATATTATTCAATCAATTCAAAAAAAATCAAAATTTCTCTAACGTTACCCCTCACAATTACACATTTCACAAGATTCTAGGTTAAAAAATCAGCAAAAACACAAAAAAAAATTTCTAGCTACGCATAGCTATGGCTTGTCTCGTTCAGTAAAATAATTAGAGTCTTTAATCTCTTTCTCATAGAAGTGCTCAAAAAATGAGTCCAGTTTTTAAAGACAAGCACTCGAAACTTTATACAAATAGCATAGGATTATCGTGAAATAATTCATTTTCCATCTTGTATCATAAATCAGTACGTCGAAAATCAAAAATATACATCCAGAAAACACTCAAGGATTTTCATCAGTAAAAATGTACAGTACCTATTCTCCTACATTAAAAATATATATTTTTCCTAACTTTAAAGTTCAATTCTGTTTGCCTAACGTTAAAGTCCAAAATTCCTGAAATTCACACACATTCTCAAAATTTATCCTCTAGTATTAACAACCTCATTAAAACAGTAAATTACTAAAAATAGGTAAATTCAAAATCAATTACTGATTAGATCCTTCACTAAGCAGAGGTCACGGCACCAGTGTTACATTGAGAAGTTTCGTGAAAGGATCGTATAAACACAAAAAAATATACACTTATCTGTTAAGACATCTAATGTTATATCTGAAATTCCTATATGTTAAATGTTAAATATGAAACTACTTGCCGTGAAAGGTTTCTACTTCCTCTTAGGGAGGAAAACTAAACACTTAAGAATTTGCCAACTAACAAACGTTTAGTGATCGTATAGTGAAACGTGTACAGCATTTTTGCGTTGTGAAAAAAATGCATCCCGGGACCGCGCCGTGAGAGGATCGAAAACATAAGAAAAACATGTACAAGATATAAAGGAAAAGTTCATATTAAATATATAAAGAAAACATACTGTAAGAGGTTTCCAGATTAAATATCAGTTTATTCAATCACATCACCATAAGAAAAATCTTAACCTCATCTGAGAGTCTGTTCATTTAAATTCATAAAAAAAATTAAGGTTTGTCTGGTAATTTAAAAGAAAGGAAAGGGAAACAATTTAAGGCCTGAGAGTTAAATTTTATATTCGACATTGTTTTTACTGCTAAGGACGTTTTTGAAAAACTTGCCTAAAGTTCAAACACACCAAAAAAAAATAAAACTTATCTTGAGGGGACATCTTGAAGTGGAGGACTCGTATCTTATCAAGCGTTGATGTCGGCCGGGCTCATCTTGACACTGGTTCTAAAAATGTCGCGCCAATTCCCACTGGAGAACAGAAACAGGAGCACTGCTGCCCAGGACGGCTATCCGCTTGGTCCTGAAAGTCCTATGTCAATACGCAGGTAACTCGTTCAAATTTCGCCTCTTTACCAGCACGCCGCAAGGAAGAGGGTTTTCAGCTTCAGGTCAGAAACGTTTTTTTCTAGGCAATTACGGCTCGCCTGTTCTTACTCATCCCAAGAGCAAGCTTCACGAGTAACGTCCCAAGTAAGTTCCACCCGCCAGTCAGTAAGAGAGAGAATCCAACTCGAATTTCCTTCAAGCCAGTTTTCAGGAGCAACGTCCACAAGTCCAGCAAGCCCGAAAGTCAGAGAGTCCAAGAGTGAAAGTCGCCTCTTAACCCAAAACGCGGCCGGGGAGCATATTTGCCGCTCCCCGCCGGGAAAACATTTTTCATCGTAATTACATCTTCTCTCTCGCTTTTTCAACCTGTTTTCAAGAGTAACATCCACAAGTCCAGCCAACCAGTAAGTGAGCGAGTCCAAGCGTGAATCCTAAGCGAGTGAATCCAACTCGAATTTTTTTCGTCTCCTTCACAAAACGGGCTCCCACTATGGCTTCACTTATCGCCCCCTTAATTATGGCAAAATCTTCGTTTTCAACCCCTGAATGCGGAAATAAGGGTGATCGCGCATGCGCGCCTTTCTTCACTTAGCCAACAACCGGACCCTCAATCGCCAAAAACCTGAATGACTTACATTGAAAGACAAGTAGCAACCTTTGACCTTTCTGTCACGTACTTTCCTCTCTTAAGGTCAACTAACAATGAAAATTCTTTCTCGAACATTCTAAAGGACAAAGCGCGCGAAATCATGACTTGGCAAAAATTGCCTCCCTTTCCCTGCTTCTTTCACAATGAATAAAAGTTTGTACAAGATTTGCAAATAAAAGAAAATAAATAATATTCATTTAAACTAAATAATATTTCCAGAAGCATCTGTTTTTACCCAAATTAAAGCCTTAAAATAAATAATTCAGAATCAAAATAAAATTTAAATTTCCATAAATCATAAAATCATTCACCTAATTTTTATAACGCTATCAGATAATTTCTCTACATAACATTCCTTTTCCCTAAGGAATTAAATTTTGGTTTACCAAAATTTAGCAGACAGACACTTCTTGAAATACCATGACTCATACTGTGCAATAAGGCTAAAGGATAACATACTGTAACAATATTTCACACGACTCCTTGGTAACAGTGACGTTACTGACACATTAAATTTCAAGTCCAAAATGTGCAAGTAAAACAACAAGATTAATCAAAGCAATTACTAATTAAAATACTCAAGGAAGATCATCAAAAATAATTAATCAAAAACATCAATTAAATCACTTAATTAATTAAACCTAGAAATATTCAGAACACATACAAAAATAAAAATATAAAATAAGGCGTTAATCACAAACAAGATAAGTCTAAGATCAGTCAATAATTTTATGACAAAAAGAATTTCTCCCTTTTTTTTTTCTTCCAGTTCATTACATCACACTAGTGTTGCAGTCTCTGTGTGGCCACATTCCTGAACGTTTATTTATCTATTCATGCCTTTTCAGTCCATTAATGTAAACAATTTCACCTGAGGTCGAGCACATTCTACTATTGTGACAATTTCTGCTGAGCACAATCATGGAGTACATTAAATGAGTACGGAGTTGTCAATGCAAGCGAGGGAAAACCCTGTAGTTAGAAATCATTGTGTTAACAACTCCCCCCTGCAGCCTTCAACGCGAGAAAATGAAAGCAACCAACCCCGGAATGTGAACTCAGCACCACAATAGCTTTAGTAGAGAAACTTGACCTTAAAAGAAACCAGATTTCATCCCCCTACATCTCACCTTCGACCAAGGAAGAACAATCACTCTTTCAAAGTTGAAGAAGACTTTATCTGTCAATTTTTCCCTGACGATAGATAAGCCACTGAATGTGTTCGGATACTCACACCCGAAGAAAGAAATAATCTAATCCAATTGTTCACACCAAAAAAAATGAAATAAATAAAAATAAGATAATTAATGCGCCGCAGATACATAAAATACATTCCTGAGAAAATAAACACACTAATAATTCAAACAATTCCAAATAAAATATATCACATGAACGTATTCAAATAAGGAGTAAAGACCCCTAAGTACTACGAAATTGAATAACTTCCTAGAATGAATCCCAAACAATCACGTCTAAGAACAGAAGCGGCCTGATCAGGGCCAAGCATTAGAAAAGAAAAGAACGTTACAACACAAGGAACCTCGGAACCAGCCGAAAATACCCCACACCAAAAAAATCAGAAAGAAAGAAAACGTGATTGTCCAAAAATTCAATCCAATCAAAATCAATTCCGAAAATAGCATAACGAATACGCTGTACAAATACCAATTAGAATTTTATCCAAGACACACAAAAATAATACTAACACAACCCAAAGCATATACAAAATAACGTTTGGCCAAAAATGTACAAACAGATACTACCAAGATACACATATACACATAAAATGAAAATACAATTAAACTGTAAAAATTTCGTACATAATTCAAATGAGCAATGAGATCAGTGATACTTAAAAAAAAATTTAAACTGCAATACCTAAACAAATACACGAATAGTCATTATGTTAAACCATATCAAGCCAAAAATATTTCACTGTAATTCAAATCCAGCCAAAAAAATCAACCAGCAAGAGTGAAGTGCCGCTAAAAAATTTTTCAAACCTCAAAGTAAACACTAGTGAGTAACAACACCAGACTTAAGTCCCCTTAGTAAGACAACAAAAATTTCAGTAATTCTAAAAATCCCTTAAGTCCACAAAAAAATTTCAACTAGTCAAAGAAATCAATCAAAGCTGGACTGAAGCACGTTACTAGAACACTAGATAAAATATCACAAATCAAAAAAGTGTTCAAAACAAACCCCCCAATTTAGGCGAAAACTGAGATCTATTCTGCATCAGACTTTTTCAAAACGTTGTATAGTAACCTAAGTAGCAGCCTTCAGCAACACCTCCACCTAAACAAAAGAAACAAAGTAACTCTTTACCGCGTCCATGTAAGCTGAGAAAAGCGCTGTATTATGAATGACAGACTCAAACTTTACGTATCAAGCAAACCTCCAGACACGTTGAAAAAGAACATAAGATCTCTTATCTCGGAAAGAAAAGTGCGCTGACTGAGACGTTACAATTCTGAACCAACACAATGAAAAAGATACAACAATAGTTTTCTCAGGTAACAAGTTCCTGTCTGCCCCGGTGTAAGAGGTCAAGTGCCACCATGAAGTGCAAGTATTTACAAGAAAACGAGCTTTCAGGACATTACAACTTCACGCAAGACCTAACTGCAAGCAACAAATGCAAAGTTCTCAAAAGTGCTAAACTAAAAAAAAAAAAAAAAATACTCATAACTCGTAACTCAAAAATCCCTAAAAATCACACAAATGAAATCCATAACTCAAATTCTTCTATTTTCCTATGACCACAGAAATCTCAATTCTTCCACAGAAACCAAACATCAGAGAACTTACATTTTACGGACCTTGGCAGAAACCACCAAAACAAAACAAAAACCTGATACAACTATCTTGATACTACCAATTCAAATACAAAACTTAAGCCAAAACAAGAATTAACCCCAAATTCAGCAACAAGTCCAACCAAGAAAGAAAATTCAATAACTCAAATCAAATCTATTACGATTCACTAGCAAATTCAAGACAAACTACTTGTAATCAACAGAAAATTCCCACACATGAGTACAGAGCAAAAGTAACCAATCTTCTCAAACTTATTTCAAAATTTTCACAAAACAAATTCCCGTTGTCACAAAATTCTCATTAAACTTCACTTTCTACAATTCACAAGACTAAATTTCTACTGTTTAAACAATTCTCACATGACAACTTAAAACTCAGAAGATAACTAATCCCAATTACTCTGACTCATTAAACTAATTAAAACTTCACTCAAGCTGATGAATTCAATCCAAACAAATTAAATATGCAAACATCACTATTGCTGATCTCAGGCAAAAATTCAAATCTAACCCATGTTCACTTTAAAACAGAATTTTGCAATTGAAAAATAACCTTCAATTTTTACTCATTCATTTGTATCATTATGCCTTAAGAACTTATAAAATTCATTGCTCAATACTAAATTAAAGATTTCTAACACATTACACAATATACTGGAATCATATCAAAACATTGTAAATCAAAAAGCAATAATATACTACGCTAGATAATCATGAAAACATTACATACATTTCACAAAATATTATTCAATCAATTCAAAAAAAATCAAAATTTCTCTAACGTTACCCCTCACAATTACACATTTCACAAGATTCTAGGTTAAAAAATCAGCAAAAACACAAAAAAAAAATTTCTAGCTACGCATAGCTATGGCTTGTCTCGTTCAGTAAAATAATTAGAGTCTTTAATCTCTTTCTCATAGAAGTGCTCAAAAAATGAGTCCAGTTTTTAAAGACAAGCACTCGAAACTTTATACAAATAGCATAGGATTATCGTGAAATAATTCATTTTCCATCTTGTATCATAAATCAGTACGTCGAAAATCAAAAATATACATCCAGAAAACACTCAAGGATTTTCATCAGTAAAAATGTACAGTACCTATTCTCCTACATTAAAAATATATATTTTTCCTAACTTTAAAGTTCAATTCTGTTTGCCTAACGTTAAAGTCCAAAATTCCTGAAATTCACACACATTCTCAAAATTTATCCTCTAGTATTAACAACCTCATTAAAACAGTAAATTACTAAAAATAGGTAAATTCAAAATCAATTACTGATTAGATCCTTCACTAAGCAGAGGTCACGGCACCAGTGTTACATTGAGAAGTTTCGTGAAAGGATCGTATAAACACAAAAAAAATATACACTTATCTGTTAAGACATCTAATGTTATATCTGAAATTCCTATATGTTAAATGTTAAATATGAAACTACTTGCCGTGAAAGGTTTCTACTTCCTCTTAGGGAGGAAAACTAAACACTTAAGAATTTGCCAACTAACAAACGTTTAGTGATCGTATAGTGAAACGTGTACAGCATTTTTGCGTTGTGAAAAAAATGCATCCCGGGACCGCGCCGTGAGAGGATCGAAAACATAAGAAAAACATGTACAAGATATAAAGGAAAAGTTCATATTAAATATATAAACAAAACATACTGTAAGATGTTTCCAGATTAAATATCAGTTTATTCAATCACATCACCATAAGAAAAATCTTAACCTCATCTGAGAGTCTGTTCATTTAAATTCATAAAAAAAATTAAGGTTTGTCTGGTAATTTAAAAGAAAGGAAAGGGAAACAATTTAAGGCCTGAGAGTTAAATTTTAGATTCGACATTGTTTTTACTGCTAAGGACGTTTTTGAAAAACTTGCCTAAAGTTCAAACACACCAAAAAAAAATAAAACTTATCTTGAGGGGACATCTTGAAGTGGAGGACTCGTATCTTATCAAGCGTTGATGTCGGCCGGGCTCATCTTGACACTGGTTCTAAAAATGTCGCGCCAATTCCCACTGGAGAACAGAAACAGGAGCACTGCTGCCCAGGACGGCTATCCGCTTGGTCCTGAAAGTCCTATGTCAATACGCAGGTAACTCGTTCAAATTTCGCCTCTTTACCAGCACTCCGCAAGGAAGAGGGTTTTCAGCTTCAGGTCAGAAACGTTTTTTTCTAGGCAATTACGGCTCGCCTGTTCTTACTCATCCCAAGAGCAAGCTTCACGAGTAACGTCCCAAGTAAGTTCCACCCGCCAGTCAGTAAGAGAGAGAATCCAACTCGAATTTCCTTCAAGCCAGTTTTCAGGAGCAACGTCCACAAGTCCAGCAAGCCCGAAAGTCAGAGAGTCCAAGAGTGAGAGTCGCCTCTTAACCCAAAATGCGGCAGGGGAGCATATTTGCCGCTCCCCGCCGTGAAAATATTTTTCATCGTAATTACATCTTCTCTCTCGCTTTTTCAACCTGTTTTCAAGAGTAACATCCACAAGTCCAGCCAACCAGTAAGTGAGCGAGTCCAAGCGTGAATCCTAAGCGAGTGAATCCAACTCGAATTTTTTTCGTCTCCTTCACAAAACGGGCTCCCACTATGGCTTCACTTATCGCCCCCTTAATTATGGCAAAATCTTC
This sequence comes from Stegodyphus dumicola, assembly GCF_044657685.1. NCBI lineage: Eukaryota > Metazoa > Arthropoda > Arachnida > Araneae > Eresidae > Stegodyphus > Stegodyphus dumicola. Next base: position 81,145,673 of record NC_140772.1, on the reverse strand, counting down.
GTTTTCAACCCCTGAATGCGGAAATAAGGGTGATCGCGCATGCGCGCCTTTCTTCACTTAGCCAACAACCGGACCCTCAATCGCCAAAAACCTGAATGACTTACATTGAAAGACAAGTAGCAACCTTTAACCTTTCTGTCACGTACTTTCCTCTCTTAAGGTCAACTAACAATGAAAATTCTTTCTCGAACATTCTAAAGGACAAAGCGCGCGAAATCATGACTTGGCAAAAATTGCCTCCCTTTCCCTGCTTCTTTCACAATGAATAAAAGTTTGTACAAGATTTGCAAATAAAAGAAAATAAATAATATTCATTTAAACTAAATAATATTTCCAGAAGCATCTGTTTTTCCCCAAAATTAAAGCCTTAAAATAAATAATTCAGAATCAAAATAAAATTTAAATTTCCATAAATCATAAAATCATTCACCTAATTTTTATAACGCTATCAGATAATTTCTCTACATAACATTATTATTTAATTATTATTATGTGAATAAATTAGTCATTAAATCATGTTTATCAAGCATTGTGTGTCGAACTGTCTATTGGTCGATTTGAGCAATTTGTGTAGGGGAGGGAGGGAGATCCTTCAGTTTTCACCAGAAATTCCATTTTGAAGGCATATATACAAACTTCTGTCTAATTATTCCAACAATTATAATATTATCGGCCATATCCAGCTATTCGTTCTCCCATCCAACAGATGTTAATTCTCTTAACCAACTTTGATTTAATTTATATGACTACAGCAAAGCAGACAAGGGCTATCTGCCTAAAAGGAGGGATGCCTTCGTGAAGAATTTTCTAAGGGAAAGTGGCCGCATTGCACACAAGGAAAATTATGAAAACGTTCATGCAGCCAGCCCGTTTCCTAGGATTGGAACTCGGGTTGAACATGTTCAATGACTTTACCGCTCGGATACTGGTGGGCCCCTTAACCAGCTTTAAATGAACCTGAGAACAATCACAAATGTAATTTTGGATTACTCAAATCACATTCCTTTTCGAAAGGATAATCGATTGTCACAGGTTTTCAAGATGTATCATCACTATTGATACGTTTTGAAATGAAGTCCCATATGACGCCCGTTAACACACATTTTTTTTTATGGTAGAATCCCATAATTTTCAAAAATGCTCCACTTCTTGCAGTTTTCAAGACTCCAGGTTTCAAATTTTATATGACAACACCTACTAAAACGGCTAAGAATTCTACAGATAATCCGTTTTTAACTATTTTTTTTTATTTTTCTCTTGAATTAGATGTGGCATAAGTGTGAAGAAAGCGATGCTTAATAATCAAGCTTAAAAGGCAAAAAAGAGTATGTTAGTTCCAGTGAGTGCAAGAATGGATTAGTAACTTGAGATGCTCAGTGACAGCATAAAAATTCTTAATAACAAATTCTCTGGTGCGACGTTAAAATCTGAACTATTTAAGGTTTGTTTTCGCGGGGGAGGGCTTGTATTGACATGAAGTGCGGCTGTCCTTGTCCTGCAGGTCTCACGCATTTTTATCTGGGTTTACTCCCCACGAAATTTACTTAAACAATGTAGACTTTATTTTCTGGAAAACACTTATTGTACCGTAAATGGAATGCGCAAAAACACTTAGTTTTTCGCTATAATTTCAGTTCTTCTCATTTACTATGTCAAAAGAAAATAAGGCAGGACATTTGGAATTATAGATTGGGATTTATTCCTGCTTGAAATCAAATCAAGCGAGTCCCATTCTGTATAGCGTTATATTTCTAGCGTTGGGCAATGACGTTATTTGCAACATTATTGCTTCTATAGTACAAAGATATGTCATCTGGCTTTTCTGTGCTGTATAAGCCGTTCATATATATAATTAGAACGGAAAGTTGTGTTGGACCTCGAGAATAGTTCTTAAATCTGTTCGGCACAAGACAATTCACCATCCTCACTGTCATCACTTTTAAGACTTTGTGAGTATTCATCTTGTTTACTAATAAGAGAGGTACCGTGAAATAGAGGATATTTCAAAAATCGTAACAAAATAGAGGAATATGACTATAATATAATACATTTTTTTTAACTTAGCTTAATTTAATAGTAAAGAATTTAACAAATGAGTAAATAGTTTTTGTTTTCATAAAAATTAGTCATTACTGTGTTCATAAAAATAATTCATTACTGTGTTCATAAAAATAATTCATCACTACTTAAAACTTAATTTTGCTGAATAAATCATATTATCAGTATTTTACACTATCTCAAGACTACGGCATCAGATGGCGCTAAATTAATTTAATAGTAAATTTAATTTAATTGTAAAGAATTTAACAAATGAGTAAATAGTTTTTGTTTTCATAAAAATAATTCAGTACTGTGTTCATAAAAATAATTCATCACTATTTAAAAATAATTTTTGCTGAATAAATCATATTATCAGTATTTTACACTATCTCAAGACTACGGCATCAGATGGCGCTAAACATTTATTCTATTTTAAAAGAACTATATATAGAAAACTATAAATCTAATAAAATTCTACGCAGCAGCTCAAGAAGTATTTCGAGGAATGCTTAATGCATTCTGTTCTGAATTAAATCTCTCTGAATAGGGAAATGGATATTTTTTTTCCCTTTGGGAATATCACTTTCTGTGTTCTGGAACTGGGAAACATTGATTGAATAACGATCCATCTCACTCCATCCGAGATAACTCACGAAGCGCCCTCTAGTGAAATCAAATCAATAGTAAGCTCAACAGTTTATGGGGACCTGTTGCGGCTAAAGCATGCGATGCTGCATGAAAGGAAAGATCAATAAGATTTGATAGCTGAGTATACTGGTTTAAAGGTTAATGAGCACATAGTCATGTGTGGACATTCCTAATGAATAAATAACACGAGTGTGGGTTTCTTTCCGTTTATGTGCATAAGAGCAGTTTCGCAGTAAAAAGTATACAGTCATAGGAGACTAAAAATATAGTCTAATAAGCATATGCAATTAATGAAATCGTAAAGTATAATCGTAAAGTATGTATCGTAATCGTAAGTTACGGAAAAAATAAAAATTAAGATGAATTTTTTATATTATCGGTTGTTAATAAATTTAAAGTTCACCCACACAAAAACTTAAAGAAATGGAAAAATTACAGCAAAGAACACTAGGGCTGTTAGTGTATATTTCCGACTAGTAATATATACTCAGCGTAACTGAGGCGCGAATGTATGAAAAAAATACGAATTAAGTTGTTAAAATAAGTATATATATATTTTGAAAGTGAAATATTTAGAGCAAGAACCATACTTTCGTAGTAGATTTTTAAGAAAAAGCGACGCGAATTTACAATATGTATAGGGAAATTCACAAAAATTACGACAATGTCAAATTGTCCGCCGTGAATCCAACGCGAGACCAACAACCGCTATTTTGCGATCTTACCCATTCAACCACTACAGAGCCTATATAACGCCTTTGCTACCGATGTCGAGCCAATAAAACCCCAACGGTGTGCCAGTGACCTTCGAGCGCTTTTCTTAATTTTAATGCCAAAATGTCCCTTGTGCTTTATACCTGGTTTTATGTACTTTTCATACAGATTGCTTTAAATTTTTGGACTATTTCAAAATGCACGTATGTATATGTTCTAGAAGACATCATAAAAATATTCTCGGCCGTATCTATATGTCTTTGCCTGTCAGAGAGTTTCAGTGCAGATGAATATATGTCGATAATTTAATTGAAATAGTGCTGCTTACATAGACACCCCGTTTTGATTGTACAAAATCTGTGACAAGCAATAGCAACCTACACCTGCTTATCAGCACACGTGCTCTCACATGCTGCACATATTATGCATCCAGTGCATATTTCTGTTTCAGATAAAGTTTTAAAATTCGAAATACAATTTTTGCTGAATGTGTAGAGCTTATCCTCCTTTGTCCTAATAAAACATCTTAAATAGAGAATTACCTTCACATGACCAGTTCTTTTAATTCTGACAACACATTGCTTTTATTATGGATGGAGAGTACGTGCAAATGTTCTTGAAGATCGTTTACATTTTTAGCATGTTATGATAAAGAAAGCAGGGACAGCGATTTAGCTAGCCAGAGAAGCACAAAGCGAATGCGATCCGTTCGGAATGTACTCTTCGTTCACAGTTATTTAGTTTTGGTTTAGTTTAATTTTTATTGTTTAATATCAAGTATTGATTTGAAATTAGAAATGGTTAGTGACTGAAGTTTTATGTAAGTATATGCGTTATGAGCGTTAGCAAGAATCGTATGACATGGTTTCGTTTTGAAATGATGCAGTGCAGAGCGATTGATTATAAGCAATTACTACTTTTGGAAGAAAAGGGGAAATAACCTTGTTAAAATAAACAGATAAAGAACTACTGCAAATTAAAGATAGATTTTTAATTTACATATTTTTATCTCTGTGGGTGTATATATTTATTGTTCCTTGAAATTTTATTAATGTCCTAAGTGTCCTAATCCTTACAATTACTTTATGGATACAGGACGTTTTTAGTTTCATATGACCTAGAATAGTAGGATAACTAAAACAATACCTTTTAAAGTAAGCAATATCTTTTTAAGTAAATGGTTTGGCTAAATACACTAAACAGTTTAGGGTATTTAAGTAAATCATTTTACTTTAAACAAATTTTATATACTTCATAATTTTTACTTTACAGAATGCGAAAAATTAATAACGAAAGAACATCCCCACTTTTGAAAATAGGAAAACTGTCTTCCTCAATTAGTGTAGGAACGATATATAAATGATGCCATCTTCTTCCCAAATTTGACTGATTTATCCGATGCATCCAAATAATTTAACTCACTCAATTCATTTAAACGTACGTTCAGTTTATTTAAATTGCCGTTTGATTTAGAAACATTGGACTGCCATCAATGAATGATAAAGGCTTTTGATTTAAAATTCAGTACGCTTAGAAAGTAATCAAAAATTTTATCTTAATAACTAAGAAATGAAAACATTTTTAAGAAACTACCAAAACTCGATTAAATGTATTAGAAATTTATTTATTTGAGAAATCATTTCTAGTCTCTCCGCAAAGATGGAAACGTAAAGGTGAAATTTGTGTACTAACTGATATCTTCATTAAATTAGAAAATGAGAAAAAAATGTAACTCTAAATAATAAACATATGAAAGTGATTTTGTTGGACTTTTTTAAAGTTTGGTTTATTATAGTATATACTTAATTTTTTATTCGTTTTTGAGATATACGTACTGCCAGTGAAAATGCATATGCATGAAAGATTTTAATAGGTAAGGTTTGCAAAAGGATGCTAATTTCAAGTTTTGATCCAAATACACAGATTGAGAAACCAATTTAAATAAAAGTGTAATCAAAAATAATACATAGCTCGATCTTAAAAATATATAAATTAATACAATTAATCGCCCGTAGAAAATAAAACTTGAAATTCCATTCATTTAACAAATTTTCTGAAATCGATTCTTTTGTAATAAATTTGGTACGGTTTGAACAAATGAAAGTTTTTACTTATTCTCAAACAAGTTGAAGGAAATTATTTTATTAATGTGAAAGATTGAAATTCACTGTAAATGGAATTCTGATTTGCTAAAATATAGTCTACCACAGCACCATAAATTTTATAAAACGTTTTAAACATAATTGGTTGTACCTTGCAGTTCGCTGACATAATAATTCATTATTTTGTTATCTTTTCAGTTAATTTATATTTTTTCAAGAAAAAATATATTGCTGTTGCACACATTATTATTTCAAATAAAAGAGGCAAGTTTCGCAACTTAAATGAAATACGCAAGTTAATAACGTGAAAAAAATTAAGAAAAATATGAAATCGCTCAACCTTAAAACTTAAAATAACACAATGAGGAAGTAAACATGTTGGATTTCAGATAGCAATTGTTTTACTCTGATGTGTGATGACATAAATCTTCGCACTGAGAAACCTTAAAGTTGGTGTAGTCTTGAATTCTCTCATGCAGAAAACTGTGTTCTCTTTTATGGTGCAATATGACTGCCCGTTAACGATCTCCAAATATAAAGCTTGTCAATAATTCTCTTTGACATAAAAACGTGAAGTAAAAACTTACCATTTCTCAATAAATTTATTGAACAATTTGATGAAAGTAGAGAATGTATGAAATTATTCTGAACTGCAAAAAGATGCATATAGTACATACAGGTAGTTTTATTATGTTTTGCAGATATATTGCTTTTATAGAAATTTACCTGCAGTGCCAATCTTGTCTCAAGCCAATTTTTGTGCGTTAGTAATTAAAATTCGTTATTCTTATAAGTTGTTCTAACAATTTGTGATTTAAAATTTGTAATTATTCTTATACGTACGCTATACTTTCACAACTGCTGCTGAATGATCAGATGTCTTATAAGGTAATTTCTCCCTCCTCTCCATATGACACTGTGGTGTAATTGGAAGCATACCCGACGCGTATTCGAGAGGTCCAGAGTTCGAGTCTCAACGAGGGCGCTACACATTTTTTAAGTCTCTAGCATAAAAAAAAACCCCTAATAACTCAACTAAGAGCTAATGGCAAGTGGCGCCATCAGAATTTAGCGATTGAGTCCCTTAATCACCAGTCATCCTTTAAAGGGGAGGGTATATATTTCTCCCTCTTTTCCTATGCCTCCATGGATTTCCTATGAAATCCTGAGCGAAGATAAGTTTCTATATCTATTCGCCGCCCACCTACTATAAACAAATCAGGCCAGCCAATGAGTGTGCAGATAACCACCTCCTGTGGTTGTCGGATTTAATTAACTCTTTTTTTTCCGTTAATTAATGCAACGTAACTGACTACCAGATAATTTTAAGACTTTTTATTACTTTATTGTGATTTTTGACATACTGGACTTTACATGCCACCGCTCAGGCAGGCAATCTCCGGCCCCCAGCAGCCTGAAAAGTAACAGCCATTTCATTGCTGTTCTTAAAAGAACATTTCTTCACCATGTAAATAGAGTACTTAGAAAGTTCTGAATTTTTTATTATTATTCATTATTATTAGTTATTTTGAATTATGTGCATATATCTTTTTATTTAGTGCAGTAGTCGGCAAGCCACTCCTCTTCATGACATTAGATTCGCTTCTTTAGGCCACGTGACCAGCTAAACAATGCCTGAGCACAGCCCCTTCTACAACAGCGTCCAGTCTTGGCATTTCCTTGCAGAAAGCAATGCGTTTCAAAGTTTTTCCCACCTCAGCTTTTAGCTCATCTGGAGAATATTATTTACGGACTTTCTCAGACATCAGGGTCAGTTCGGGATTCACTCAGGAAGCTGGAAAAAGCAGAGACAGGAATTCCCCGCTGCATGCCAGAATAATAATAATAATATCAAAGTATCATGCCTCCGTGGTGTATCTGGAAACATACTCGACGCGTAATAGAGAGGTCTAGGGTTTGAGTCCCGGCGAGAACACTCAACATTTTTGAAGACTCCAGCATAAAAAATTCCCTAATAACTCTACAATATTTGCAACAACAATGAGTGCAGAATCGTATATTCTGTGAACTTTAAGATTGTATAATGCAATGTTTGCGATAATACCGCAATTTTCAATCGAAAACAAGTTACATTTGATTTTGCTTTTTCACAAAAGTGCTTACTTTGTCTTCGGAATATTATAATTTCCTATAAATTTCCGGCATATAACGCACACATTGTTTACTTTAATACTTCAGACTTTTTTATTAATAGTTTATTAAATTATATAAATAATTATATAGTTCTGTCTAAATGTTGAAGTCAGAGGAAGAGTGGCACATTTCTCATTTCAAATTAAGAACTAGAAATTGTTGCTTTCAGACAGAAATATACAACTTTGCTAAATGATCAAAAAAATGCAATACCACGTATCAACCAGATAATCATCCAGATAATCGAATTGTGAACGCAAAGGAAAAATTTTTGAATGAAATGAAAAGTGCTTTTACTGCAAGCAGACTTAGTCCCTTACAAACAGCAGTATGCATAACTTTACGCAGCTCTGGGAAAACAAAAATTCGCCATTCCTTTTATTGTGATATTCACTTCATTGCAGTAATATTTATATGAATCCAACTACAAAAATACGTAGATAAATCAGGTCATAAACAAAACTAACTTAGATTTAGAACTGATTTCATATACTTCTTGTAATATTATACAAACAACAAAGTACAATTATGAAAAGAAACAATCAATAACGAAGTTAACCTATTTAGGTAAGAACGTATAATACAGAAGATTATATATAACTGTGTGAAGAAATCCTGCAAAAATATCTACATAAAGCAGGTCAGAGAATGTAAGATTTCATTGTATGCTGAAAAAAAGGACCCATATGTGCAAAGTTTCACTATGTTTAGCAGATATTTTAATTGATATTGTAAGAAAAATATGATTACATATTCTTGTTACAATATCAAGTGAACAGTAAAGTAAATTTATAAAATAAAATAATGATAAACTGTCACAGTCAATAATAGCAATGTCTCGGTAACATTTTAAAGGCAGTAGCATTTTTGCAGGGGGGGGAAAAAAGCCAAAAAATCAGATAAGCAAATTTTCTAAAACTAAATTTGAAGCACTGTTCTGAAAACGCTAGTTGGACGTTCTACTACTTATACCACGAAAGCACTTAGGGGAAATGTGATATTTCCTTGCATTCTCTCCCCCTTAAATGGAGACTAGAGAGAGCTCGAGACCCAGTTGTCCAAATTCAAATGGTGACGAATCGTCGCCTGCCACGTTTTAACTTTGACTCAACTGCTGAAAAATTAGTATTTTAGATGGGTTGAAAGAGACAATAGCTTATTTAAGCTGGAGGCGTGAAAAATGAGGATGGACATAAAAAATTACGTCAGCAATGCCGTCGCCAGGAATCGAACCTGGACCTCTTGAAATACGCACCGAGTGTGCTACCGTTACACCCCGAAGACATGAAGAAATGAGGTAGAAAACCCCTTTTAAAGGGCGACTAGGGATTAGGGGACAGAATCGCCAAATCCTGCTGAAGAATCATCATCCACCACCATTTAATTCGGACGCCACTGTACAGACATTAAGTTTTTTGTTAAGACATAAGTTTGGGAAACATGAAAAAGAGTCTATTAGGTTATTTTAAATTAGGAGTACATGAAAAACCGAGCAATGCCCTCGCCGGGACTTGAACCTGGACCTCTCGAAATACGCGACGAGTGTGCTATTGTTACACCACGAAGGCATGCAGAAAGGAGGGAGAAAATATTTTCCTTTTCCAACACACCAATGGAAAGTTTTCATAAAAGTTAGGGATAAAAAATTATTTGTTAGATAATAGTGTCAGTATTCTAAAATAAAAATTTAAAAAAAATATTAAAAAACTCAGTTACTTAATCACACGAGTCAAAATGCAATCCTTTCATCAATTGTAAAGAACCAATATAAGTAAATTTTTACTTACATATATATTCAATATACACATATTAGTACAAAGCAAAGTTTCTCTTTATTAGAATTATGAGTAGTTGTAGTACTTTCAATATATTACTTTTCAAATACATGTATATATAATTTAAGAGGTGAATTTATTACATGGTACAATGATTTTCTGTTAAATTATAAACAATCAATTGTTCATGTTAAACCATATCTAAAGTTAAAAATTTTAATTCAAAACTAAAAGCTCCTTAAATAGCGAGCAACTCCCACACAGCGCATGCATAAATTTAAAACACTACATTTCTTTATAACTTAGGAATACGAAAAAAAAAAATTACATCTGCACTGACTGAAATCGTAATTAATGCGAAAATCTGTCTGGAAAAGCAGACATCTTAAATTACGATTGAAGGATTCACGCACTAAAAATAATCCTTGTACTATAATTAAACAAATACTACAGATTAATTAAATTTTAATGAGACTAGTTAAAATATCAATTGATCTCAGACGAAAGGTAAATTAATTGTTGCACAGTCTCCTTTGTTTGAATAAACTGTCAGTTTATAATTAAAAGCTTGTGCTTATGTGGATTAAGTACTCAGTAGTATCCGTATGCATGTGTTAAAGACATTAGTTTTTAATTATATATGAAACGTCATGATCTATTAAAATATCTACCAGAATAAAATGAACTATAACTACGAAATTCTTCCATTTCCTTTCAATCTTTTCGATTTAATGAAATTTACTATTGTCTACAAAAGAATAGATTAATTAGCTAATACTTCCTTAGGATCACAGGTATTTTTCTGAGGATCCGGATAGGTTTATTCATTCTTTCTCTGTAATAACAAGCAGCAACGATTTGTAAAAGAAAATCAATCTTATTTAAAGTTTTTATTATATTAACAATTTATGATTGATATATATTCTATATCCCTTTAACGTTATACTGACACATATAGTCATATTATGATCAATTACCGTTATATTAGCAAATTATGATCAGTATAACGTTAAGGGAAATGTTAGTTTGAAACTGGTTTTCGGTGAGAGAAAAAGAGCGAATTTATACAATCACAGCAGTTCTGCTCCTGTTAACATATATTTTTGTTTCCTCAAAGGACCAATTTTTTGCCCAGAAGGGCTATTAATTTCGTATTGGCATTTTGCGTTGTCCACTATAAATTGGCGTTTCACTTTTAAAAATGTTGCCACCAAATATTAGAGCTCTGCATTATATTTAAAGAAGTTAAATAATAAAGATTCTGCATGAATATATGCATGTTTCTCGCAATGCGTAAAAACAACGGTACCAAGAGACATCAAATTTTGAATAACGTAGTCCTCCACTCGAATATAGGCATGTGGAAACCCAAATTTGGAATCTGGAATCTATTTTATTTACCTATTTCACATTTATTATAACTTTAGCGCATTTTTTATTAATAAACTCAACGATTTCAAAGCGAACAAGGGCAACACTGTTAGGGAAAGCAAAAGAAAAACGTGTTTATCTCCAGCGCCAGAGACTGTGTATCGAAAATTCTAAAGACATGCTCTTTTTAAATATTTTGTGATATTGCTGTTGAATTGAATTGTATGGCTTAATTGAGAAGAATATCATATTTAATAAATAATGGTAGCACACAAAACGTTGAAAAAATGTCCCTTTGGGCGTAATATAAAATCTGTGTATGCGTACTAAGTATAGTGTGTGTATAATATAGTGTGTGTATGCGTACTAAGTATGTATAATCTGCTTAGTGTTAAGTAAATAAAAAGATTAATCTGGGCGTCCGACATACAGCACCGACCGCAACTGGATCTTACAGCTCTCAAAGCGCATAACATTGAACATTTCAGCTGGGCGTCCGACATACGGCACCGACTGCAACTGGATCTTACAGCTCACAAAGCACATGACATTGAACATTTCAGGTAACTCAGAAATAAAATATTTTAGTAGGATCTTCATAGCCGAATTCCAGTTTAACATCTGAAACTGTTTTAAGCTAAATAGTACCAAGAGGCTAAATAGTTTACTCTAAATATTCAAGACACGGAACTTAAAGACATAACTAGATATTCAAAGTAGCAGTACCTAAATGAAAGAAGAAACATTTATTATGAAATACTGTGCCATCATTAATTGATGCTAGTTAGAGCTTTTTGCATTTATTCAGTTAAAAAAAAAACTAACGAGCTAAATTATTCAAGATGTAGCTAAACGTATTTTTACCATCTTTTGCGTATGTGGCTTCCAACAGCTATTTCTTGCAAAGAGAAGAAATAATAAAAGTATTTGTTTCACCAGGCCACGTAATCTGCATAGAAAAAAGCACATTTGATTTTTCACATGTTAAAATGAATTAGTGCTTTTCTTAGTGACTTAAAAAACAAACATCACATTTAAAATTATTAATTATTTCAAGTTTTAAAAGTACTTATTAATTCAAGTTTTGAAGAAATATATTTCACAATGCTGCGGTCAGTAATGCGAAACATTTCTGACTATAATCAGATATACATCATATGTTGCATACATATAGATCGATCCCTGTCGCTTATATCAATTTTATCATAATTTATGTTATACATTCTGCGAAATATGTCATATAATCTAAGGCCTTCTCACATACTGTTTAATTTTATGACGTAGTATGTCAAAACGTTGAAGAGATGGGGCGTTGTGTATAACACGTTTGGCTATATTTGGGGACTTGGTGACATTATTAGGGGCCGAAATTCAGTTTTTTTATCTGAATGGTCATTTCCCGGGATTTAATTTTTAACTAATTTATATACTGTAACATAACTTTCGTTTTCTTCTTGAGCACCACATATTACAAAGAAACAATTTTGACTTGAAGGATATATACAAAATTTAATTTTTTCCCCGGTGGGGGTAAAGGATAATACATATTTTTCAAAACCATATAGTAATTACAACTATTTATTTCCAATGATACTTTTGATAATGGTTGTACTGCTTACTTTTAATATTCTCCTTTCCCAATCAAACCAATATTTTTTAACAATGATGGAATTTCATCTACTAGTTAACACTGACGTGACAAATATACTAGTGATAACCTACTAAATACAACAATTTACATGCTTTTAAAATTATAATAATTTTAAATTATAATAACATTTTTACTCCAGATTATTTCGGTTTAAATGTCAACGTTTATCTGCTTTCTTATTCAATATTATGTTATTTTTTCTTGTAAAACACACATCTTGCCTTTCCTAACCTGATAACTACGAAGATTTTTAGGGAAAGTATATGAGATCCAGGGTCTGGCAAACTGCAATATCTATTAGAAACATTTCACTATAAAGTATTGGAGAAGTCAAACAGCAAGAATCATCGTAACACTTGCAAATCTAAATCGTTTGCATAATCGTAAATCGTAATGGTTTGCGTGCTATTTCTCAGAATTGTATTTTTAATTAATTTGTTCATGTATTACCTATTTCACGATATTATTGGCAACATTACAATTAGACTAAATTTTAATGCAGGTTTGCGGGTATGATTTGAATGGATTACGTAGTTTATGACAAATCGCTCGAGAGCTTGTTGTTTGACTTCTCCAATAGTCATTATTCGGCGTGTTATTCTAACTTAAATTTCACTACAGAGTTAAACAGTACGATGAACAGAGTAGAAGAAATGCAATAATAGAACAAAATTGATCAATAAAACAACAAAAGTTAAATTTAAATTTAAAATAATGGCTTTGTTCTTCTTAAAAAAAAAAAAAAAAAAAAAAAAAAAAAAAAAAAAAAAAAAGAAAATTCGAGGGTCTTAAAATTGTCTTGAGATGGGCTATAAAATTAAGCTACGCAGCAACCTAGTGGTTTGGTGCAGATTTTAATTACGATTCTAACGATTTCGAGGGTGAAAAGGTACAGGTGTTTCTTCATCAGAAGCAAAGGAATTTAGCAAAGACGGGAAGAGTCAATGGTCGCATTTATACCAAAAGCAAAGAAGTAGTGCGAACGTGAAGGTCGGAATCGCCCTCGAAATCGATAGAATCTTAATTAAAATCTACGCCAAACCACAAGGTTGTTGACTTCCCTAATTTTATGTTTACTTTGGCATATTTTTCTTCTCTCTGGAGTTGGGACTATTTTGCCGTATTTTTACTTTGGTACATTAAAAAATTTACCTTTTATTACGGCCCTTCAGTAATTCAGAAAAGCTATATAAAAACGTTAAGTCATTTTATACAAATTTTCTGTAGTTTAGCTAAGTCTACATTTCTTAAATAGCGTATTGTTCCGTTTTTTTTTTCTTTTGAATTTTAATACAATAAAAATATAATAATATGTTTAATTTTAGAATTTTCAGTTTAATTTATTTGGAAAAAGTGTTTCGTAAAACAATAAAGTATAAAACTATCTTATTCTTTTTAAAGTATTTAACAGCTATTGTAATGCAGTATGACAAACAAAAAACTGGTTTTCTTTTTTTGCATTTAGAATATGTGTACCAACGGAAGAAACGTATTCCACTTAGCCCGGGCTTTCAGAATATCTAGACGTACTATGGATGTTAGGTCCAGATATTTGGAGAGTTCTTCCACATACTTTAAAATAAAGTGCTCGAAAATATTGCGGCTCATTTTCTCTGACAAAATAAGAGGGACGGTGTAAAATTTGAAAATTTTTGTATAGATTTTCATTAAATGGTAATCTAAATGAACTAAAGAAACAAGAATTTTAAATACCAATTTTTTTTCCCATTTAAAATTTGACGGACGCTTCCGAAGTCCTTTTCAAATATATAGTCTCTTACAAGGTATTTATTAAGGATTGAATTCCACACATTGTAGATTCCTTTTTCTCAGTTATAATTGGAATTTTTAATTAATTCGTTCGTATGCTAACTATTTCATTAATTTATTGACAAAATTACATTCAGGTTTGCGGGTACGATTTGAACGGATTATGTAGATTATGGCAAAAGACTCGAGAGCTATCTTCCTAAGAGAATAAATGCCTTCGTGAAGACATTTTAAGATAAACTGCTTTGTATTACTAGCATACACGAATTTTCCCATGCATCTAGTCCATTCGCTAGGATCTGAACCCAGGTAGAATTATCGGTGTTTAGGGGTTTTGCTCAGCCTGATTTATCGCTCAGCCTAATTTATTGACTCAATCGGTAAAAGAGGCTCAACAGTCTGATTTACCGATAAATTGCTGTGTTAGGATCTCTTCCCCGTCTTTGATAGAAAGAAAATAAGCTTATGCCTTACTGTAACAAACACCATACACTCAACTGTAAAGAGAAGAAAAGTACCGATGAATCCATGGGTAAACGAGTTTAAATGCCATTTACTAACACCTTTTTAATCAACCTTTTTTGCTACTATGTTTAATTCATTCTTTACAACAAGCAAAAATATAATTCATAACAATAAAAGAAAGAGTACTGCAAACACTTAAGCTTAAACACTTGAAACCTAAGCGATTACTCTTATTCATACTGTTCATCCAATATAATGAAATAGATGTTCTCAAAACAATGCGAGACAAGCGTTAAAAATCCTTGTATAATACAAAAATACAAATGTGTGCATAATTTTCCTTACACTGTACATTTTTATTTTGATCTTTATAAGGGAAAAACAGCTTCAATGGTTCATCTGAAATAATTCTGATAAACTGCGTTCTACTTTATTTGCCCTTTATAAAAATAAATAAATAGAAAAATTTTTTAAAAATATCGATGTTCTTAATTTACGTAAATGAAGTAATGAGATTTGTCATATTGTGCCTTATACGGCGTGTGAGAGTAATTGTCTTTTGCAGAGCACCACGGAAACCTTCCATGTATTTTCAGGTCAAGTGGCAAGTTTACAGAGTTCACACAGATTATGTTATTGTGTTACTGCAATTTATGCTATTGCAATTGCATTATTGCGAGTTTTTTTCCATACGACACGAAACTGAATGATTGGAGTTTTAAGCAACAATGAGCCATCAATTTTTTTATTCCAAAGGGACAATTTGCCCAGAAGGACTATTAATTTCGTTTTGGCATTTTGCGTTGATTCACTTTTCAAATTGTTACCACCAAACATTATCGCCCTGTATTATATTTAAAGAAATTAAGTAATGAAGCATCTGTATAAATTTATGTATTTTTCTCCAATTGTGACAAAACAACGGTGCCTAGAGCCATCCAATTTCGAATAATGTAATCCTCCACTCGAATATGGGCATCTAGAAGCCCAAATTTCAAATTTAGAATTTGTTTTATTATCGATTTCATATTTTATGAAACTTTTAACGAATTGATTAACAAACTCAAGGATTTGAAAGCGAGCAATGTCAATGTTGTACAAAAAGAACATTTTTAATCTCCACCGGGCGAGACTGCGTATCGGAAATACTAAAGTTATACTCATTTTAAAATTATTTCGAGATACTGCTCTTGAACTGAATTTTATGGTTTAAGGGCGAAGAACATGATATTTAATAAATAATGGTAACACACAAAATGTTAATAAAACGCCCCTTTGGACGTAATTTAAAATCTGACACCTTTCAGATTTTTGTTTCAAATTCGATCAAATCAATACTCAATTGTACTTTCAACAGACCTATGAAAACTGCTTTCTCTAAAGCTCAGGCTTTCAGGTGGTTCTTTCTCAGGCTTTCAGATGGCCGAGAATAAACTGAAGACAGCTATCTCTCCAGAAGGCATTCAACAAAATGAATTGATAAAACAGACTGGACGGAATGAAAATCAAAAGTTCTACTTTCAAATTCTTGAGCGTGAAATCGGATGTTAGAGACTTGTATGTTTCTTAATGTAACGCTTCCTGTCACTCGGCATTTTCCGAGCGGCATTTTCAACTCGAAAAATGCATCTCTGTAGCCCCTCAGCTTTCGTACTGGCCTGATCTCAATGACCTGTAACATTGTTTTGCGGCCATTGAAACCCATTTGAACAGACACAATTCTGGAAGTGCAGGAAACATTAAAAGAGCCAGTGACTGATCAGCTGAAGCCAATTTCAGTTCTCAAAGGGAGCTGAAATTGGCTTCAGCTGATCGATCACTGGTTCTCAAGGGAACGAAGGAGATGAAAGGATTTGTAAATTTAGTGTAAATAAAAGTGCTCCAAGTTAGAGTCATATTACAGGTCTCGTAGATGGCGTTGTAAAAACCGTTTATTAATTGACAAATGAGGCAAATAGCCTTATAATTACCGCTTATATATATATATATAAATTACATAATTTAAACTGACCGGTAATTATGCCAGTTAATTACATTCATAAATAAACTGAATCTTAACTAACATTTTTTCTCGACTCTACAGATATGATTTGAAAGACGAAGGAAACATTTTACGCTCTTTCGAATGGCAATGCTGTTAAAATCCGTTATTTAGCAATAATAATGATTTGAATATCCTTTAGAACGGCAAAACGTCCCAAATCACATGAATGAGAAAAGCCTAGTTGCATAATGTAACGTAAAAAAGGAGAAGACTAAATTAGAAAAACTATTATAAAGGTTTTTATCTCATGTACTTCTATTAGTATGTTGAAATTTTTCTCAAATACTATTAAATGTAAGTGTAGTAAACATGTGCAATTTGTAGACTCAATAAAGTACTCACCAGGAAAGATACGGATCTACAAAAACATAAAAAAAAGTTGCAATTTACTCAATTAGTTACAGTTCCGAAAGAAATAACATATGGCATTTGCAAAGAATATTAAACGAACTTCTGACAGATAAATTAATTGGGGCACTTGCAAATATTTATTCAGGTTAAATTCGATGCATATATATTATTATTTAGTTTACGAATCAGTAGAAGATTTCTAATTATCATGTTACTCATACCGTATAATTAATTAATTAACAAACCACAACTTCGACTACATCCCACCGATTCACAAATACGCCACCAAATTAATGAACCACGCAAAGAAATATTACGGCGCCTTGCACTTTTACAAGGATTAACGTTTCCAGAACAAGTAACACCAAGATCCAATATGTTTACTCACCCATTTCTGCCAATGGGAGAAAAGTAATTGATTAGATTCTATTCAAAGATATCGTTCTATTCCAAAAATGAAGAAGATTCTTGTTTCCAGGAAGTGTGGGAGAATGCTCTTCCGGCGCAAAATCAATAACTTCTCGTGTCCTCCATTCCACCTGTTGCGGAAGAAATTCAGTAGTTAGGTGCATCCATCAAGCTCAGCTGTCGGACCTAACAGGCAGAAGCTCAGAAATATCAATCAAACCGAATTACTTCTTGGGTTCTGTTCACCTGGCCAGACTGTGGCAAATGAGGCAAGAGGGAATTGAAAAGGGAGTGGGTGTCATTTAAAGTTACAAAGTTTTATAAAAAGAGAGGGAAAGAGAAAAAAAAGAGAGGGGGAAGAGAAAGAGGAGCTTATGGAATGAAATTGAATTTTTTTTCCCGGCTATAATTCCAGAAAAATCTGTTTCCGTTTCTCCAAACTGCTTGTTTACAGGATGGGAAAATTTATCCTTAAAAAAGTCAGTTTTTGAACGCTTACATTTTACATTAAATTAATTTGCTTACGATTCATGTATCGATAGAGTTAGATCATTTTGATAAATTTCATGTTTCGAGCTTAGCTCTCCGTTTCAGATATCTGAAAAACAGAAAATTACGCATATGATGCACTGCTGAGCATAAATATAGAACTATAAAGTTATGCAAAACCTCCAACCTTTGGGTGGAGTTAGTTTTATAGAATATTAGACACGAGATTTTCTTCAAGAAAGAAAGGCCGAAGAAGATTTCTATTGAAGGAGAGAGATTTTTTGTGCGATTCCATCGAAACTGATAAAAAGAATTTCCTGTAAAACAAATGCTATCTACGGTTGGATTATTGCCTAATTTTACAATTATAGGCATTTGCGTCCTGCACATTACGTTTGTTCAGTGGCGACACATTTTCCTGCTTTAAAGAGTTGCAGTGTCATAAAGAATTTTTTTAATGCTGGAGATATGAGAAATGAGCAGTTCCCTCGCCAGGACTCGAGCCTTGGACATCTCAAATACGCGTCCAGTATGCTTCCAATTACACCACGAAGGCATGTGGAAATCAGGGAGAAAATACTTCACAGACTCTCCCTTTTAAAGGACGACTGGGGATTAGAAGACCCAGTTACCAAATCCTGGCGGTGACGAATTATCTTCCACTAACTTTTAGTTCGAGCGCCACTTGTAGAGTCATAAGGACTTTTTTTTTAATGCTGAAGACGTGAAAAATGAGCAGTGCCCCTGTTCGGACTCGGATCTTTCGAATACGCGGCGCGTATTTTTCCAATTATATCACGAAGGCATGCGGAAAGAAGAAAGAATAGAGTTAGCGTGGCCGGTTATGACCATAATTTGTTTGGTTAGGTAAGTCGGGCTGCGCCCACTTCTGGTACCTTTTAGAGATAGTCAGACAGTGGAGACCATGGCTTAGTACCAGACCTCCAGTCGAATTCTTAATACACATGGATGCTTCTAACAATATAGTTTCTTTGAGAATAGGAAATATGTTGCTCCGAAATTTTACTCTGAAATTCGTAATATTTCACAACGGAAAAGAATTATTAACCACATAATTTAGCATCTTTTCGTTTTTCATTAAATTTGCATATCGCATAGCAAAAATAAAGTTTCAAGAATTACTAGAAGAATTTTAAACAAAAATGACCATAATTTGTTTGGTTAGGTAAGTCGGGCTGCGCCCACTTCTGGTACCTTTTAGAGATAGTCAGACAGTGGAGACCATGGCTTAGTACCAGACCTCCAGTCGAATTCTTAATACACATGGATGCTTCTAACAATACAGTTTCTTTGAGAATAGGAAATATGTTGCTCCGAAATTTTACTCTGAAATTCGTAATATTTCACAACGGAAAAGAATTATTAACCACATAATTTAGCATCTTTTCGTTTTTCATTAAATTTGCATATCGCATAGCAAAAATAAAGTTTGAAGAATTACTAGAAGAATTTTAAACAAAAATGACCATAATTTGTTTGGTTAGGTAAGTCGGGCTGCGCCCACTTCTGGTACCTTTTAGAGATAGTCAGACAGTGGAGACCATGGCTTAGTACCAGACCTCCAGTCGAATTCTTAATACACATGGATGCTTCTAACAATATAGTTTCTTTGAGAATAGGAAATATGTTGCTCCGAAATTTTACTCTGAAATTCGTAATATTTCACAACGGAAAAGAATTATTAACCACATAATTTAGCATCTTTTCGTTTTTCATTAAATTTGCATATCGCATAGCAAAAATAAAGTTTGAAGAATTACTAGAAGAATTTTAAACAAAAATGACCATAATTTGTTTGGTTAGGTAAGTCGGGCTGCGCCCACTTCTGGTACCTTTTAGAGATAGTCAGACAGTGGAGACCATGGCTTAGTACCAGACCTCCAGTCGAATTCTTAATACACATGGATGCTTCTAACAATATAGTTTCTTTGAGAATAGGAAATATGTTGCTCCGAAATTTTACTCTGAAATTCGTAATATTTCACAACGGAAAAGAATTATTAACCACATAATTTAGCATCTTTTCGTTTTTCATTAAATTTGCATATCGCATAGCAAAAATAAAGTTTCAAGAATTACTAGAAGAATTTTAAACAAAAATGACCATAATTTGTTTGGTTAGGTAAGTCGGGCTGCGCCCACTTCTGGTACCTTTTAGAGATAGTCAGACAGTGGAGACCATGGCTTAGTACCAGACCTCCAGTCGAATTCTTAATACACATGGATGCTTCTAACAATATAGTTTCTTTGAGAATAGGAAATATGTTGCTCCGAAATTTTACTCTGAAATTCGTAATATTTCACAACGGAAAAGAATTATTAACCACATAATTTAGCATCTTTTCGTTTTTCATTAAATTTGCATATCGCATAGCAAAAATAAAGTTTCAAGAATTACTAGAAGAATTTTAAACAAAAATGACCATAATTTGTTTGGTTAGGTAAGTCGGGCTGCGCCCACTTCTGGTACCTTTTAGAGATAGTCAGACAGTGGAGACCATGGCTTAGTACCAGACCTCCAGTCGAATTCTTAATACACATGGATGCTTCTAACAATATAGTTTCTTTGAGAATAGGAAATATGTTGCTCCGAAATTTTACTCTGAAATTCGTAATATTTCACAACGGAAAAGAATTATTAACCACATAATTTAGCATCTTTTCGTTTTTCATTAAATTTGCATATCGCATAGCAAAAATAAAGTTTGAAGAATTACTAGAAGAATTTTAAACAAAAATGACCATAATTTGTTTGGTTAGGTAAGTCGGGCTGCGCCCACTTCTCGTACCTTTTAGAGATAGTCAGACAGTGGAGACCATGGCTTAGTACCAGACCTCCAGTCGAATTCTTAATACACATGGATGCTTCTAACAATATAGTTTCTTTGAGAATAGGAAATATGTTGCTCCGAAATTTTACTCTGAAATTCGTAATATTTCACAACGGAAAAGAATTATTAACCACATAATTTAGCATCTTTTCGTTTTTCATTAAATTTGCATATCGCATAGCAAAAATAAAGTTTGAAGAATTACTAGAAGAATTTTAAACAAAAATGACCATAATTTGTTTGGTTAGGTAAGTCGGGCTGCGCCCACTTCTGGTACCTTTTAGAGATAGTCAGACAGTGGAGACCATGGCTTAGTACCAGACCTCCAGTCGAATTCTTAATACACATGGATGCTTCTAACAATATAGTTTCTTTGAGAATAGGAAATATGTTGCTCCGAAATTTTACTCTGAAATTCGTAATATTTCACAACGGAAAAGAATTATTAACCACATAATTTAGCATCTTTTCGTTTTTCATTAAATTTGCATATCGCATAGCAAAAATAAAGTTTCAAGAATTACTAGAAGAATTTTAAACAAAAATGACCATAATTTGTTTGGTTAGGTAAGTCGGGCTGCGCCCACTTCTCGTACCTTTTAGAGATAGTCAGACAGTGGAGACCATGGCTTAGTACCAGACCTCCAGTCGAATTCTTAATACACATGGATGCTTCTAACAATATAGTTTCTTTGAGAATAGGAAATATGTTGCTCCGAAATTTTACTCTGAAATTCGTAATATTTCACAACGGAAAAGAATTATTAACCACATAATTTAGCATCTTTTCGTTTTTCATTAAATTTGCATATCGCATAGCAAAAATAAAGTTTGAAGAATTACTAGAAGAATTTTAAACAAAAATGACCATAATTTGTTTGGTTAGGTAAGTCGGTCTGCGCCCACTTCTGGTACCTTTTAGAGATAGTCAGACAGTGGAGACCATGGCTTAGTACCAGACCTCCAGTCGAATTCTTAATACACATGGATGCTTCTAACAATATAGTTTCTTTGAGAATAGGAAATATGTTGCTCCGAAATTTTACTCTGAAATTCGTAATATTTCACAACGGAAAAGAATTATTAACCACATAATTTAGCATCTTTTCGTTTTTCATTAAATTTGCATATCGCATAGCAAAAATAAAGTTTCAAGAATTACTAGAAGAATTTTAAACAAAAACAAATAAGAATTTTTATCAATACTTTGTTGTAATTTTTTCAATCAATAAGAAACTTACTGAAGTGCATATAAAAAGGGATCATATTTCGTACACGACCAGAGCATAACGTCGCATACGACTTCGTTGCTATTAAAGTGGTTTATTATTTTTCCAATACAAACTTTTTTCTTTAGCAATTCTAGGAACGTTTTTTTTTATGCTTTACATTTTGTATACAAATAGTTCTCTCTATCTTTCGCTCCTCTGTGATAAACGATATAATGCTAATCATGATATATAATTTAATGAAAATTTCATTAAATTATATGTCATGTATTTGATATCTTGCTTGTATTTGGTATCTTGCTTGTATATGTCTAGTATTTGATATTTTTGATATCTTCATTATACGGTTTTTGATATCTTGCCCTTTTATTCAGGACTACGGCAATAAATATAAACATGAGCGCACTCGCAAGACACTACAAGAGTAATTACACTGCATTCCAGAATTTATTATACATAAATGCGTACCTGTTATGAAATAAACATCAACACTGCTTTACTTTCGTCATAGTTCACTTATTTTACTTATATGTATGTCATAAACAGCAATTTAAAAAATAGTTTACCAATGCAATAAACTTTTTCACTAATCGAAATTTTACATAGCTTAGTTGCTAGAGAATAAATAAATGAAAGACGATTTTTTTCCAATTGTTTTCAATTTGTTCAACTGGTACTACTTCTGTTTTGGATATATTTTTAAATTTAAATGAATTTAAATATTTGATTAAACTGACACAACTTCCTTTTACATATTTTCTAAATAATGCAATTCAAGACTTGATAACAAAATGAAGCATATACGACGGAAATGGCGAATGCCAATTTTGTAAAATTATATATCTGGCTGCTATTCAGGGTAAAAGACATTTTACTGCACGATGCAGTCTCGGGGGTGGGGCTTAATTCTATTGCTTGGCGTCTCCCTAAATTTTAAAAACTTTACCGCTAAGACATTCTGGTGCATGGTGCGGCAACATCGGTTGCACCAGCTCTAGCCCTGCCCCTTCTGCTATCTTTTCTCTAATTCAATTTCTGCACTTGGAAGACTGTCGTCAAACATGAACTCTTAGCCCATGTAAACAGTCTCCGGAAATTCTATGGCATAAGACATTTTCACTGTGTATTTTAGTAGCTCTTCAATACGAGAAAGTTCGTAAGCACTGCGCCCTCTAGGCACGCTCAGAGCATCTCCATGCGGAATATCTGTACAATCTTATTCTGGAATAAACTAGTCAAACAACTGCTAAAATCCTCGAAGTTTCGTAGAGAGGAAATTCGCAAATTTCCGATGAGTCGATGAGTTAGATAGCTTTTATCTCAAGCTACTGGATAGTAAGTGGATAACATTGATTACGTTTATACAAAGGAACAAAGCAATATTGCTGTGTTCAGTATTTAGTTATGGAGATGTCGATTACGAAAAAACATACAACTGAGTTTAGGAAACTGTTGAAATTTCTTTCCAATTTTCCTAAAAACACATAAATAAAAAAAAATAAAAAGTTAACTGTTTTTAAACCAATTGAGTTATGCAGCTTCACAAATATTTTTAACTCTCTCTCTCTCACTCCATATATGTTTATGGGTATGAGCATGAGCGTAAAGTAGAATAAGTAAGATGAAATTTTAACTTTAAACTCAATAGCCGCTTATGCTTAGTTTTTAATTTGTTTATTTCCTCTTTCTTTCTTAAAACTATTTACATGCTTATAATAAATCTTCTGAACTGTATCATTTCAAAGTAAATCATTATCAATAATTCTTACATATTACAGAATATTATTTCTGGGTGAAACAAAAAATAAATCATACTACTTGCAACAGCCACAGAAATGAATCGCCGCCAATGCCTTCCTCTTAATATTAACACTCTTCTAATTGTGAAATATAGATTATATTACTATTGGCTTTCTTTAAAATTTAAAAAATCTGATTTTATTACAGACAGTTAAAATACGGTCTTCTAAAAAACGTTACATTACTAATATATTTTAGGAAAAAAAATTCATGGTAGGTTCTCCTAGTTTAAACAGCCGCTGTTGTTTAATGCGTAAGATTCATAACGGAAGTGTAAGGATGTTATAGAACAAATAAAACAAACAAGAGATTTTACACACGCGTATATTTTATTTATTACATTTATACATTCAGAGTGATGCTATGTAAAATTGATCGATGATATGAGAGATAAGATACATAATTTACGATGTTTGCAGTTATATTCCCGATAAACGATAAATCTATAAATGAATTGCTCATTGTACTTGGGTAGTTGCTTGGCACCATACTGAGATCAAAACGATCTTTCATAAAATAAAATGCTTTTTCCTTTCGTCTGCATTGAAATCTCTCATCATAATAATAGGAATATCTGCTATCTACACAAAAAGCTCTTCATCGATCAATAAAGCACTCTCAGAAAATGTCATCAGTGCACTAAACAACAATCAGTACAACTTCAACAATCAGTACAACTTCAATTCTACTGAATTAACAGCTGGATGAATATATACGGATGCTGGAATGAAAGGACTTGAAGTAAAAAACATTATGTATACATTTCAGTGTAAATACTTATTAAAATAACTACGTTTATTTTATAAGTTAATTTGCACCTGACAAACACAACAGAACAAAAATACCTTCCCAATAAAGTACTTTCCTATATTTTTTTTTAATTTATTGCGCACGTAAGAAACTTTATCATTAATTGAATAATTAACCGGTGAATTTAAAGATTAGTCATTACGAAAAAATTCGAAAACGTCTTCTTACAACTGCGCCTAAATCCGTTTATCCTTTAACTTCTATACTGGAAAGAAATAATTAGAAGCGTTTTGAAATTTGCAATTAAATAAATTTTTGGATATTATATGCCTTATGCTGTTTTTCATTATCAGAAGAACAGTAAAAAATGAATACATTTATTGCAGCTGCAAATAATTGCTCCAACCTCAGAAGTAAAAATAAATATTTTAAAAAATTTCAATAGGAGAAAAATCTTAACGTAAAAAATAAATACTTCTTTTGGGCTATACATATAAAAAGCGATTTGGAACTGTATAAACTGAAACAGATACGTTATACAACGTCACCCTCCCAGTTTAAGAAAATATTTTAAAACCACATAAAGTCTAACACAGCAGTCAGGAGCCAGATATCCAAACTGAACATATAAATGTTTACAACATATGTTATAAATACAGAAAGAATAAAAATTAGCAGAAAATACTTTCGCATCACAAATGATAATTGTAATAGTAACGGAGTAAGAGCTGTAATTGGAGAATTTCACTTTCCTTTAAAATACAGAAAATTGAGTTAAACTGGATGTTATAGGCAACTGATATTTTAAAACGTGCATTTAATTAAACAAATACATTTGTGTAAAAGCTCTCTAACCTTGTCAATAGATCAATATAATGCTAGCTAATGGCGTTAACGCAATCTGATGTGGATACCACACGACTTCTTCCTTCCACTGAACTCTTTGATGTTCGGTGCATACAAAAATTATTTTTTTGGAAAAAAATAACTTAAACACATACATAATTAGCCCCTAATACAATGTTATTTCATGAAAAAAAAAAATCAGGTAAACCTTTAAGGTAATTCATGAAGCGGTGAGATACCGCTCGTCTCACTGCGCATCTAGAGCAATAAAATGACATCTTTGCTTGAGTGTAAATTCTCCTAGCATGCTTATATAAAGTGCTAGTTTTAGCAACAAATGAAAATGGAATTATATATATAAAAACATTTTTCAGTAATTATCTGGAAAATACTGATCATATCTGCAAAATAAAATATATTTTTTAAAAAAATCGCTCCCTGTAAGATAGTTTTTAATGATTATGTAATAGGTTTCAAACAAAGAAGATTTTCGCTCCAGTACTTTATTTGCTACACGTGTGAAAAGGAGAATGTTTAGAAGACCTTCATGTTTATTTCCATTTCACCTCTCTTTCTTTTGCTTAGGATACTTTTTCTATGGTTCTCACAGCTAAATAACTATTTATTCAGTATTCAATGACATTTCCTGTTATAGGGTTATATTTCCATTTCTTTCGGAAAAATACTAAATCCTTTTCAAGTTTTACCATTACCGCAATTTATTAAAAAACATAAATTTTCAATATATATATTTGAAATGAACATGATACTTGGATGTAAAAAAAGATGCTGCCAACTAGTCGTAGCATTTCTTACATGCGCGGTGGGACAAATTTGTCCCACCTTTTAATTTCAACCATTTTCAATTAATATTCAAATAATAATTTTATTCAGAAAAGGAAACTTTCAGATAAAACTATTCATTCTAATACGAAAAGTTATTGTTCAGACGATTTCAACTGGATTAGAATTAAGGGAGGGGGGGAACTGCTTCAAAATGAGACCTGAAAAAACTTTTTTTCCTACATTATTTGCATGAATGAATACTAGTGCTGTCACCTGTTATATATTTCGAAAAACAAAAGTGTAATTTTATGTATTTTAAATGGAATTTTGCAGCTTTCATCTTGGAGATAAAAAAGGTGAGACGCCTGGCGCCCCACCGCGGGCTATACATGAGTTTTTTATTTAATTATGGCAAGGCACACGAGGGTTATCTGCCTAAGGGGAGGGATGCGTTCGTGGAGGGCTTTTTTGGCTCGTATACACGTTACACATAGGGAAAACCATAACAGCGCCCATGCAAACAGCCCGTTAGCCGGGATTTGAGCTTCGGGATGTGGTACCAATGTTTCAGCGACTTTGCCGCTCGTCCTCTTATGAGCTCCTGTTTTTCTTCAATGTAGAGTTCCGAAATACTACAGCACTATTTTTGTTTTCTCAGATAATATTATGAATTCATCTTGTATGCCTTCAAAACCGCAGTAGGCTTTGATTTTGAACGCGATTTTTAGTTCGGTGTGAGAAGTCAATCTATGAAGACATCGTATTCCATTGAATTTTGGCTGAATAATTTTGTGTTCACACTGGATATATTAGGTGCTCATTCAAAATAATTCAAAATTAAACCTCTTGAGGTGCCTGAAATAAATTGTCGTAAATTAGCTCATCATTTCTAAAGCATACCATTACATTTTCATGTTTCGTTAAATATTTCATCGCTGAAGGAATACGCGAATTAAAATATGTAAGCTTCGCTATGATATTATAGTGCTCTAGCTCTATTGATTTTAGAACCAAAAAATTCAAAATTGTTTTTAAATGAAAGTTTTTGAAGCATCTTTAGAAAAATAAGCATAAACCAACAAACCTCATTCATAAAATAGCAGTGACTAAAACGTATGACACTGAAATAATATTACCATGCGTTTATTAGGTTAATTATTCAGTTGTATATGTTTAGGTCAGCACACTAAATACTGTATTCCATGGTTCTCATTAAGAATACAAAGAGCGGCTTGCTATCAATTAATTAGAGCAATGGTCTTTAAACACTGTCGGCTGATGGAACACTCAGAACTATAAAGTTTTTCTCCTCCCACCTTTAGAAAAATATTTTTTTAAATGTTATTTAAAGTAGAAATATTATAGGTACTTTATGTAATGTATCCAATATTAATAAAGTCATCAGTGCATTGTATATGAACAAATTCTCTGAAAAACATATAATTGCATTTATTCGACAACTTGCAATACCTGAGATATGAAATATGTGAGACAAATCAGAAATCATACAGCTTCAATTCAAAAAATAATAATAATGTTGGCAACAATAGTACATATTACAATGTAGAATATCAGAATATTTCAATAAGCATAACTTTATATATGCATAGGAATGAAGCAAAGAAAATTCTGAAAATTATTATTTCACAATAACATTTGACAATTAGCTCATCTGAATTTAATGCAATATTCGTAGAGAAACCAAGACTTCTCACAGGACTGAATGTTCTTGTTTTTTCAGCGTTTTGTGTGTTACCTTTATTTATTGTTTTTTGCACTTAAACCATAAAATTCAATTCAACAGCAATATAGCAAAATAATTTCAAAATGAGCCTATCTTTAGAATTTCCGATACACAGTCTCGCGCGCTGGAGATGAAAATGTTTTTTTTTTTTTTTTTTTTTTTTTTTTTTCTCTCTCTCCCTCCCGTACAGTGCTGCCATTGCTCGCTTTGAAATCGTTGAGTTTGTTAATAAAAAAATTCGTTACACTGTTACAAAATATGAAATCGATAATAAAATAAATTTCAAATTCCAAATTAGGGCTTCCAGATGCTAATATTCCATAAAATATTACGTTATTCAAAATTTGGTGTGCCGTTGTTTTATCCCAATGCGAGAAACATGCATACATTTATGCAGATTCTTCATTATTTAATTTCTTTAAATATAACACAGGGCTCTAATACTTAGTGGCAACAATTTGAAAAGTGAATTGACATTTAGCGTTTTCAACGCAAAATGCCAAAACTAAATTTATAGTCTTTCCGGCTAATAATTAAATAAATTTTAAATTATGCGATTAATAATGTTGATTATAACAAACTGAAAATGATACAACATTCCACTTTTGTTCCTCGTTAAGTATATTGAAGTCAGATTTAAAAAAGTACATTGAAAGAAAATTTGGAATAAAAAAGAGAGGCTTCTCCAAGCTTCTACTCTTAGGCTATTCCATCAATGAACTGTAGATGGCGCCACATCATCTGTAAGCTTGAAGCCAGTAGTAGGAACTAAGCGAAAATGTTCCGTTGCTGAAATATTGCGCTGCGGCGATTCTAACCTTTTTTCAGACGAAACATATTGGTTTTTAGTTAACCGAAGCGGCATTTTTTACGCTATTATTATAAAGTTTCATTTACTTCAGAAGAATTTGATTCATTAAAAACTCCTTTAAAAATTCTGACATTAAAAAAAGAAAACTGCATGCAATACCAAATAAAAATATAAGCAACCGAAAAGGAATCCTGTAAACCTTAGCTCACAATTAAATGGATTTCATTTCAATAATATTCATTTTATCAGCAGATTATTTTAATTTTACTGAATAATTTTACTTATCTCTCCTTTTTTTTTTTTTTTTTTTTTTTTTTTTTTCTCTTTTTTTTAATGTAGAAGCTGGTGATTACGCATAAAGAAACTGAAACTTTTCTTTATTCCTTATTAAAACAAATTTCTGCTAACACTAATTTTTTCTGCTAAGTGTTTATAAATATTTCTAGTATTCCTACAGATGGCGCCACTCTCTCTATTTTTTGCTTTTCCACGTAGAAAATACAAGAGAAATCTTTCAGTAATTTCAAAGCTTATAGCGGCAAAATATGTCTGTATATATGTCAGTATAGATACTTTAACGATGCAATTTTACGTTGATGAAATGAAAATTAATCTTCTTTAAGCTTCCGCCTGATTATAAAGAGTCTGAGAAGGTATGAAAAACTTAGAACTACCAAAGCATAAAAGAACAAGTTTCTGCTGACATTGATTATCAAACATATACATTACATTACAATTTACATTGATTATCAAAATTACATTCTTATTTTTTTAAAAATCTTTACTGAATATCTTTTATCAGTTTATGTTTTTACATAATTTAGATTTAGTCGAATTGCTACTGAATTAAAAGAATTTCATACAAAACTCTATGGCAAGTATTTCGAGTACAATGACAGAATTTATCATTAAGCTTTTTCAAAAATAAATACATTTCGGCAATAATCTAATTTTGATAAGGAAATATCTTTCGTAAATTTAATTCAGTTTTCCTATTTAACACATATACTTACATCACTTTCTATTTATCTGTTTATATTCTATTATGCTCTTAATATTTCTCTCTTTATGTGGATACGGATACATGGTGCTCAGAAATGCTTACGTATATTAGTAATACATTATGTTAATTCTGCAATTTAGTTATCTAAGCCTGTATACTTGTGGAGCACTACTAGATAAAGTTTACAAGGGAAAATTATCTTTTTACTTTACAGATAACAACAATTCACAACTAAACTGTGCAAGCGGCGCCTAAATTTGCTTCCTATACTGAATTATGCCAAAAGACTTGGCTCCACCAGTGGCTGAATGGTTAAGATTACTGAATACTGATAGTGATATAAAAATAATTGATAACAAGTTAATAAAGGACCATTTCAGCAAATGAAACGATGAGCATCAAAGGTCGAAATACTGTCGCACGCCAGGCATTATCATTGACTAATTAATTCTATCTAAAATACTCATCACTTATAACTGACGCGCTGTACCGTATATGACAAGTGAAAAGTCTGAAACAGTTAGTCCGGGGTATAATTGTGGGAACTTTTCTTCATTTGAGAAACCTCTAAGTTTTCGTTATAAATTACACTGTTTTAGTATGAGTGTTTCAGTATTACACTATTTTAGTATGAGGCAACTGTTTAACCGTCAAAAGTAATCTACATACACACATCAGATTTAAAATGATCCTAAATAAATTAAGATATGATTAATAGGATCCAAAAGTTATAAAAAACATGTGTTGTACGATGTGTCATATTTAAACTTTGGGTAGATAATGAAACGCATAAACTTAAAAAGCATTAGAGACGGCTTAGACATGATGCACTGACGATGGTACATAAATGAAGCTGCTGAAAATTTAGTAAGTGTAGTAAAGCGTGGGAGACAGAGGCTTTAATTTATATTTATCATCTCATTTTGTCAAAAATTTCTATGCCTGCCAGCTCTGAAGTCAAAAATTCAGACTTCTACTTTGACTAATATGAAACAAAATGCTATTCTTGAACATCTAGATTTATATATTTTAAACCGTCGTACATGTCTTCGTTGGCAATCAAAACATTGTAGAAAACTGTGCAGAAATTGGGAAAAATTATTTCATTATTAGAGTCACACTTTTGTTTACACATTGCATAAAGCAAAAGCTGAAAAATATTGCTGCTTTTAGTTTTTTCCTCCTCGTAATATTTCGGACACACCAGCTACCAAGAGGTAAAAATCCCTCAACACTGGTAGTTCAGTCCGGGGTTCAAATCCCGGTGAACGGGCTGCCTGCATGAGAGTTTCGTGGCTTTTCTCATGTGTAACGTGTATACAAGCCAATTTCTCTTATAAAGTCCTCCACGAAGCCCTCCCTTCCCTTAGACAGATAATCTTCGATTGCTTTGCTATAAATAAATAAAACAAACAAACCAAACCATGCAATTGCCCGATAGTGGTCAAGCGACTACCGAATATTTGCAGTTCAACTCGTGTTCGAATCTCGACGAAACAAGTTGGCGGCACAAGAGGTTTCGTGGTTTTGAGCACATAAATAACGTGAACGTTGTTCAGTTTTTTCAAAAACTTCATTCACTATGGCAGTCCTACAGTTACACATGCAGGCCTCATGTCATGTACAGTCAATTAAAACAAAGCGAAAATCTTCAATGAATGTCTTTCGTAAACCAAGAGAAATAAAATTTGTAATATTTTTCTAAATGCTAAGTTTAGTGAAAGAAAGTTTCATAGTGAAAGAAAGTTTCATAAACTGGGGAATATCTGCCATTCTGTTATTCATCCTTCGGGTTTTAAGAGACATATTTCGGCAATTATTATGTTTCCTTTCATATATATATATATATATATATATATATATATTCCTCCGAATTATAGATACGCGTACAACATGTTGGTTTGAAATGAAAAAAAAAATAATAAATTTTATATCCACTTCTTCCTGTGTGTTCTTCTAAACCTTTCATTGTATGTTTACTATTATAACGATACAAAGGAAAACAAGTAATAACTTCACTATAGCTAGTACACGAAAATATACTGCAAACTAAGGACAGATAAAAACAAGAATTTACAATCCAATAACAGAGAACAACAGCATCTTTCGATACAAACAAGATCAGATGAAGGAAAATGAAATCATGGGAAAAGTTCGGTCCTTAAAAAAATAGCGTAAAATGACAGAATTACATTGATAAAAGAAGGAAGAATACAAAAGAAGGAAGTTCGGTAACAATATACCCAATTCCATGCCACGATAGAGACCAAAACTTGCACGAAAAGAAGAAGTGAAATGTTTTAGAGCTTGGAATAAAATCCAAGACAGAAAGTAAGACAGAAAATAACTTTCAAACAAGTTTTACTACATCGACTGAGCTAGAGCGTATATTTTATGTTCAATATGTAGTATGGTCCATTTCAAAATGTGACACAGAATTTTAACTTTAAAAATTTAAGCAAGGATAAAATGGAAAACCACAAGTCAAGGACAAATGTAAGGTATAAGTAAAATAAACGAAACCAAAATTCTTTTGTTTGCTATTTTTTCTGAAACTATAAGCAATCTTTATGACATCTGATAAACAATTTCACAAATTTAAATGATTTTTTTAAGCCAAAATTGTGCCCATCAGCGACAAAGCTGATAAGATCACTGAACAATGGTAGATTGTTCCAGGATAGAATCTTGAAAAACTGTTGGGTCGCATTGCGATTTGCATGTTTTTCTCCATTTGTAACAAGAATATGAGTTAGTTTCTCATAGAAAGCCATCTAAGAAGGCATCTCACCGCATAGTCAGATAGCCTAGTATGCTTCGCAGTAATCTGATAATGAATCCAATCCAAATGAAACCAAATTAATTTACATTAGCTAACTTGCCGTCAAAACCCTGGCATAATCAAAGCTTATGAAACAGAACTAGAAAAATTTATGAAATGGCTGTTTGGAGGGAAAAAGGGAAAAAAAATCCTGTAAATATTCAAAGTAATAATTGCTTAAAAGCAGTATAATACAGACCATGAGCAAAGCAGTATAATACTGAACTGTTAATCTGCAGCATTTTATAATAGTAAATATGAGTTACGATTAGGGAAATGACTTTAAACCTCATGCTGGGGTACAAATATTAATGATGGAGGTGACATAGAAGTAGGCATAGTTAGTGTTGCTAACTCTCGTATCGTTGGGCTTGGGTTCGAATTTCAGAAATGGCTTGGGTATTATAAGTGAATAGAATTTTGTGGCACGTATGCACTTAAAATAAATGGTGTGTCGAGAGCCTTGTCAAGTGGTTTGGTGGTAAGCAAAGAGGAATGGAAGACCTTTGGACCCGTATCCCGGAAGATTCTCCTTAGAAACTGTAATGGAACTGGGCAATGTCGTCTTGTCACCAATAAAGTGCCCGACTTCCATGGCAATGGCAGATGTAATCCTGCGCTCCTCTCCACGATAAAATTCGTTGACTTTCTCGAATGTTACTCACAGACAAGTGAGATAAACGGCAGCAACAACAACAAGT
This sequence comes from Stegodyphus dumicola, assembly GCF_044657685.1. NCBI lineage: Eukaryota > Metazoa > Arthropoda > Arachnida > Araneae > Eresidae > Stegodyphus > Stegodyphus dumicola. The sequence continues at coordinate 81,112,348 of NC_140772.1, read as the reverse complement.
TAGTCTTATCTTGTGCAATACGTAAATTATTTAGACATACAAAACTCCAAAATACACAGATAAGTGCTTTGCGCAAGGTTTTGTTTACTGAATCACAGCAACATAGTTCTTAGCAATAATCGTCCAAAATTGCAAGATAACAACGAAAATATTACTGCAATTGTCACGGTTTCTAGAACAAGTGTTACGATACCACATAATGCGGCACAAATTCATCAGCATATCTACGTTAAATTCCAAAAGGCGCGCAACATGAAACTCGTTGACGATAGAATGCCTTAAATATAAATTAAGTGCCACAATTTATGGCTGCAAATATCACAGGCCTCTACTCTGGAGTCTGCAGTCAATTACGAAGTGCCAAACCATGCCCCTGGACAAACCAGCGGTTGAGCGGTAAATTCGCTAAAAATTAGTAGTTCGGTACGGGGTTCAAATATCAAAGAACGGGCTAACTGCATCGGAGTTTTTTTTTTTTTTTTTTTTTTTTTTTTTTGTGAGTTTTCCTCACGTGTAACTTGGGCACGAGTGAATTTCCTTTAAACGTCCTCCACAAGGCACCTCTTACTTTGGCGAATACCATTGTGTGAGGTACCGTAACCCCCTTCCCCCCAAAAAAAAACATACTGACGGCTTTCCTTGTAAGGGCTGCTTCTCGATGCATGCTGTCGACAAGCTTCTAAAATATGATCATGTTACCGAATTTTACTTCGCTGGGACAGACTATTAGAATATTAAATATTAAATCAAAATCGTGAACTACCTACAAATTATTACAATGAAAAAACATGTTGACTAAAGCTGATGATTTTGAAATAAAGCGGGAAGATGTCCATATTAAAAATAATGCACCGCTAATTAATCTTATATAGAAAAATTTAGAATATTAAAAAATTAAAAAATAAACCTGCTCGGTAAACTTAAAACTGAAGCAGCCGACAGTTCCTTAGCGCAGCCTTTAGAAGACTTGATTTAATTCTTCATTTCCAGGATTCTGGAATCTTGTTTTTCTTATTATAATCTCTTTTTCTCTTTGTTTCTAATTCTTCGAAGTGCTTCTCTCTCTCTCTTTCATTAGATATTTTTATAAAAGTCTATAAATTTTTGTATAAAATAATCCTTAAACATACAAAGCAAATTTTAATATGTAATCCTTTTTCTAAAGCGTCTGTATTCTTTTCTGGAAATTTCGCATTTATAAAATTTATTTATAATACTCTTACCAATTTAACCACACATTTTAAACGCATTATTTGAGTGAACAACAGAGATAAGATAATCAGTCTTAGAGGTTAAAAAGATTAAGTACTGGAGTAGAAAGAAAGCGGAAAAAAACTCTATTTTAATGAATTCAATTGAATTCCCGCTGCTCAGTTTCTTTCCGTTTTTAAGAAACCATTCTAAACAGCTTTACAAAACTAATACCCTCTAAGCTTCTTTAAATTTGGTCCTTTGTCTACGTGTTATTTTCGTTGAGATAGTACGTCTCGGCAATTAATCAATTTTTCTAAAAGTGCTGAATTATTTTTATTATTTTCTACGCAGAAATAAAACTGACAGTCACGTTTAAGTTTAATGGAATTTCATTAAAGTTGAAGTATCCGGAGAACTGTTTAATCAGGCTAGTTTACTTCCAACTTATTAAGGCATTTTTTACCCCTATTAAAATTCTGAAAAATAATACGATCTGACATTTTCCCAAAATATCCAAAGGAAAAAGTTTAAACGCGTAAATTAAATTTCCTACAGGGAATTTTTTCCCCCGCCCTCCATCATTTTAGTATTTTGATATTATTAAGTGCTGTTGAAAGACGTGGAGTTATTAATTTTCCCAAGAAGTGTAGAAAATTCCTCATTTTAATGCACTGAGATGTTCCTTTAAGCAAGTACCGACATATTGTCACTGCTCTTATTACAGAATCATAATATTGGCAGAAACTGTAAAACTAAATGAAAACTATATAATTTCCATAGAATAGCTAAACACTATATTACATTTTGTTAAAAAATAAATTATTATATTTCTTAATTTAATATCAAAAGCCCAAAAAAGGGGGAAACAAGAATTATCTATGAGTACATGATTTTAAAATCGCTTTTCCACTTACCCACACCCAGAATTTCGGAGCTTAATTAAGTTTATCGTATATACTCGTGTAGCATACTTATAAAGTTGTAAAAAATTCATATTTACTTATTAAAACTTAAAATAAACTATTTTACTTTTTCTGAAACGCATAATATTACTATAAATAAATGTTCCTTTTTTGTTAATACTATTTTAAAACTTTTTAATATTATGAATTACTGTTAAATCCCGATGAACCTGGGGCGGCTTAAACCGGTTTTATTTAAAATAAAAGTTAAATTTGTTTATATGGGAAAGATGGGCATTTTATTAAAATTCTCTTAAATACTCCTGAAGTGTATCAACACTATAAAGACTTCATGTCTGAATATAGAGGGTATTATGCAATTTTGTACCGATTTTGCAAAGATTTATATATAAACAAATCTTAGAATTTTATTTTCTAATATGTTCAATCTGATAGCCCTTTTGTTGAATATTACATCTTGACTTTCAAGATAAAAGTTCTTTTCTTAAAACATAAAAGTTGATTTTACTCCACTGTTCCTTCTTAACCTTTGAGAGTCATCCGATGTTCTGGGATGACGCTTATAAAGAGCGTGTTTTAAATGTCCAAATGCACAGTAATCCATAGGAGACACATCAGGGGACTTATGTGGGATGCATTTAAAAGGAATAACTTCAATTATGGTTTCATTTCTCAGTTTGTCAAAAGAAACAGAGCAGTAGATTTAGAGGTATGGCTTGGAGCCTTATCCTGATGGAATTTAACAGAGTAAAGTTTGTTTAGATAAAGAGATGAAACTTCTTCCTTAAAAAATAGGTATTAAAACATATTTCTGATATTAATCAAATTTAATTATGACATTTTTTCTACTTTCCTTATTTTAAGTGTTCGTTATAAGAGAATCCAGTAATTACACCATAAAAACTTCCCTTGTTTTCACTGAAGCAACATATTAGGCCTTTTTCTGCTCTTTTTCGTCAGTAAGTCGATCTGTTTCTATTGCAATCAGATAAGTATATCAAAGCCTCATTAATTTTAACAATATATTTCCATTTTTCACCTGTCAAATAATTTTCATGTAGCAATCTGCACACAGTCTTACGCTAAGAAACATGTTTCGGCGTTAGGCGATGAACATTATTATTATTTTTTATTATTATGCATTTTTTTTGTTTTATTTATTTATTTATTTTTGATTTGAGATTTTATAATATTGTTCACAGTTCCTACAGATAAAGATTTTGCAATAGCTCTTTTGGGGGCTGGATTTTCCTTTTAAAACATGAGATGCGACTTTAGATTTAATAAGAGCTGTACTTATCTTTGTTGGGTATGCATTTTTTGTCTTTTTCCCCGTCAGATATAAACTTAGACGTTTCTTTCCTTTCATATTAATAATGTCATTCATTTTACGTTTAGAATCATGCTTTTCACATCTTTTCTAATAACTGAATAAGAGTAATTCTCTTCGACAGCGCAAAAACATAGCCTTCCATCCTCTGTTTATTTTCAGCGACATTTTAAAGAAAAGAATATTTTTAATGCTGCAGACGATAATTCATCTTTATTCCAATTTTAGGCCAGTCACATCTGTATTTTAAAATTAATATTTAAATTCATGAGGAAAATCAAAGTCGTTATAAAAATATGTAAACGCCCTCTGTACTTATCTATTGGATACATGGAAGAATTATCCGATAATAATCGAGACAAAGTAAATCAGCACGTTTATGTACCTCATCTTCATACGCTAAAGGAACCGATTCCCACCACAAAATTATGTGTCGTTTTCTAATGCTAGTGCCAAAACTACATCCGGCATATCGCTTAATGACACACTTATGAATGGGCCCAAGATACAAGATAACTTCTAATTCAGAAGTCAAACAACAAAAATCAGCGTTATATCTACAAGATTTTCACAGGACTAGTTTCGATGGTTTTACCGAATCACTATCCTCAGCTGCAAAACCGCAAATGCTGTGAAAATTTTGTAGATATAACGCTGATTTTTGTTGTTTGACTTCTGAATTAGTATTTATTCGGCGTGTTATTGTGTCTTAATTAACAAGATAACTTATTTAATATACACCTTCAGCGCTGGTTGTCAACTGTAAAACATCAACTGTGTAGCTTTTCATAATGAATTCCACATTAGCCCCCATCGAAATAATACAGTAATGTGCACAGAAATATTATTTTGTTTCGAAACGTGTTCTTCTATTTCGAATACAGATTTGATTTACTCGATCAAATTAATATTTTTCCATATTAAACTATTTGAAAGTGCAGGTAAATGGTTAATAATAGTTTTCTATTAATTAATAACATGGGTGGTTATTCCTGGTGTCTGTGCTTTTTAACTGAATGGAGATTAATTGTGCTTAAGGACGTTGTTCCCAGCATTATCTGTAAATCAGAAAATGTTGCAGTGTATATTTGTTTATATTACAAAGAAACAACACACATTTTTTTTTTCGAATTCTGTAAATCAGAGCATATTTTTTACATTATTCTACATCAAAGGATATTTTTTGCAGTTTGAAATATTATAGTAAATCTGAAAACATATATATTACACATGTACGTGTATTATTATTTCATTAAGTTTTGTGTACATAATCTTTGGAATATTATAAGCAGTTCTAATAGAAAAAGAAATATTTCAGAATCCATTTGAATAAAATAATGGAAATTACAAGTGATTTCTAGAAAATTCCGTAAGCGAAAATATATATATATATAAAGATCACTGGCACTAAAAAATTGAAAGCGGATTTAATGGATTTAATGAAGGTTAAAAGCATTTGACGACATAACCAACAAAAAAGTATGTTGTAGTTAGAAAACTATAAAACTAAGTCTAAAATGATTTTTATCAAAAGATCATTACAACATTATACATTCAAACACTCCTGATATATACGCAAAATATATACTCCTGATATGTACGCAAAAAAGACAAATCTATCCGAAACATATTCAACAAAATAATAGGATTTTTTCATCTGCTTTCCTCAATTTAAAATTTGCATGCAAATCTAAATTACTTTTCATAACATGATAATGAATTTGAAGCATTCAGAGACTTCTAGTGTCTACAGTTAACCCTTATGATTATGAGAGTAGGCCTTACAAAAGGTTTCAGTTTTATCTTTTAGTATTTTAAATTATATATCCAAGCAAAATCAATAACTTGCAGAATATCCCTAGTTCAGAAATCTAGGCACGTATCTTTCAAAAAACATCATCATGCTTAATTTAATCTTCCTGAAATCTTAAATTTGAAGATTATGAAAAAGTCAGTTATTCTGATTGTGGAATGCTAACATCTGAAAGAAATTTCAACTGAAAAATCAATAGGAATATTATTTATACATTTTAGGTCTACTGATGAATAAATATAACTTCTGAAAGAAATTATTCATGTTTCATAAACTGGGATGGAGGAGTCGTACTTCAATGAGCTCTTCATTATTAAATTTTGATTTCATGTGCTCATTATTTTTTCTTATAATCACTGTTTTCTCAAAATTCAGATTCTTAGTTTACAGAGAAGCAAATTCGTTGTAGGACTAGATTATCATGCTTGTGTGGATTTTAATCGAATTACCCGATTTAGAGCTTTTGGTTTTCATTACTTGAATTAGTTTTACTATTTATTAATCGAATTTCTTTATTCATCCAATTTCCTTAAATTAGCAGGAAGAAACAAGTACATTAAAGATTTAATCTCTTTCAAAGAACAGCTTAAGTAACATAAGTCTGCTTTCATTACAAATAACAAAAGAAATTTCCTTTGAAAAATCCATATTCTGTTCGATCCCAGTACATATAAAAGTGTTTTTAATTAAATCTTGCTTAAATCTCAGCCAATCTACTTTAAGGTGTTAATCTCTATTATCAGATGTAGAATTTCTTTTCTGAAATTTTATTAACGTCACTAAAGTCCAAAATAAAATTAATTATTTCTAATTATAATTAAATAAAAATTCATTGTTTTATTATTTAAACATACATTTCGTAATTCTTTAAAAATCTATTTTGCCTTATTGCAGGATTATAAATATGATTACAGACTTCTAATACAGAGTATCTCGTAGAAAATACAATTTATTCATAGCGAATTTAATAAAATATGAAATGTGTACATGATCTCGATTTATCCAAAACCTGATCACTCCATGCGAGCAGTAATGTATCTTTGTATTCCGCAGATAGGGGTAGTTTTTATGCTGAATATATTCCTAGACCGGATTTTTTTTTTTTTTTTTTTAATTTCTTGAAAATGAGGTGCAGTTTTGCGTTTCATTCCAAACATTTTCTTATGTAATATGCTAAACCTGAACGTATCATTTAAAACAAAACCCAAGCCCTGATGTTCAACAAATTGATATTTGAGAAATACATGATAAGCACAGTGTGAAAGGGTAAAAGCCTCAACCAGAGAAGAAAGTGCTCACTGAGCTGATTACGTTTGCACTCTTCATTTGTACTTACTTATGTTATTTTATTGTTTATATTTTCTTAACGTAAATGTAGATATAAAAATATATATTAGTTTTACATAGAGTACGGTGTATGCTAAAAGGCAGGACTTTAAGGATAGGTTAAATTGCATGCTATGTCATTATCTACAAATATAACATTTTAGCTTTTTAATTAAACACGATCTTAAGAAATGATTAAAAACACAATTCATGTAAGAATATGCCTGCTTACAAAATTATTCCGATCATTTTTAGAGAGAAAATATGAAATGAATTTATATATCTTACTGATATACGCTCTCACTGACAGCGAGGAACTGACTCCATCACGTTGCCTGCCCACAACACAACAAAAAGAATCGATATCATCGATAGTAACAATCACTACATCAAAACTCCTTAATCAATTCAGCCGCATTTTACAGAGGATATATATATATATAACTACATAAAATAGCGAAAAAAAATTTGTGACCCATGATTTTACCCCAAAGCACACCCGATATCGACAGAACTGTAAATCATAACTGATGGATCTAAAATGGGCGGTTACCATTGACAACATCAAAAATTCATTTTTTAATGCTCAAAATAATAATAAAAAAGGAACTTCTCGACTCCCTTCCGCCATGGAGAACTTTTTTCTTGACTTCCAGTTTTCCTCATCTGTCATTTAAATGACGTTAGTTGGTAGAGAATTTTATAGGGAAAGGAGGAAAAAACAAACCTGAAAAGACATCATCATTGATTTTAATAAATAGCTCGACTAACAAAACGTGATTTATGGATGAGGTACTTTCTTTCACCTTTTATGTTCTTGAACTGAACTTTAATCCTTCTTATGTTTTGTGCATTCGATTCCTGAAACCGAAACTTTGAAAACAAAAGGCATATATGTTTTACTGGCCTAGCAATAATTGTCATAAGGAACATAATGGCGTGTCTTACGGAACTCTAAAACCATTTGTATGGAAATAAATTTGGAAAGTTTTAATTTAAGACTTTCGAAAAAATGTAGTAAAATGCTGCTTTCAGTAATTCAGTTAAATTGATAACTTTTTTTTTATTAAATTTGGAATCTCTTCCAATAATATCTCTTTCATTTGCTACGTCTCGTTTCTAATAATTATTTTGTGAATATAAATTTTAGTAACGCTTTACCAGTTCTTGCATACACAAAAATACACTCTCTATAAAACATAAATGATATAAATTAATTTTTCCATTAATTTGTGACAGTTATTTTAAGTTCAACTGACAGCTGAGTTGAGTCACTGGCTATTCTAATATGACACGTATGTTCGCTCCGACCAGATTATATAAACGTAAAGCACCTGCAAGAATTTTAAATACAAGTAAACGTCAACTGCAGTTCGTACCATTTTGCGTGGAGAGTTTCCTTGCTTTTGGAGATTGATAGCCTCCATGCGTTTAGAAAAGAATACAATGGATACCGACGCGATGTTTATGGATGACAACTCCCGCGGCACAGAGTTCAAGCGGTGCGGAGTTACCTGGAGAGTGAAACCATTGCATATCTACCGTAGCCTGGTAGATCACTAGATTTGAATCCCACAGAGCATATGTGTGACAACGGACATTAGGCCGTTCTGTGCCTCCGGGCATCCTCCTCGAGCTTCGACATGCATTACTACCGGAATGGGCGCTACTGATACAATAAGTGATCAACGACACTTCTGGCAGCTTGCCTCGCCGTTGTCATGCGTTCATTTCAGCCAGAGGGTAACACACCCAATATTAGCATGATGTTTCATTGTACCTTCATTCGACCCATTTGGTCTTTCGCCATGCGATGGTCGTAATACACATGTTTTTGTATTTCTTTCCTTTATCATTTGCTATGTAATCTAATAAAGCCACATCAATCTCTTGCGTCAATTTCTTCATATCCATTATATAGTTTTTGTTTTATTCCATGTTTTCCCTTTGTTGCTTATTTTTTTTAGCAGGAGTGTATTAAAAACCATATTTCTTAGTTTGAAATTCCCTGGATAGTTAAATAAGGCACTGATTTAATCTAAAAAAATGATAAATGTTATGGAATATCGAACAACACATTTGACAACTGGCGATTTACCACGCGATTAGAAACATAAATGTGAGATCTTACGCCTCATGAATGGATGTTAGCTTTGGCAGCGTAATCTAATATAATGATGACAAAAATCTGAGGAAATTTGCCGCTGCACAAATGTTTGTAACACTAATAATATTACAGAAAACTTGAATCAACATAGCTTGTCTTTAATTAGTGTGACTACATACGTGTGCAGCGGAAAGAAATTCAGAAATACAAAGTATTGGAAAAATTCATTCCTATAGGCTACACAATAAATAAATGGAAGAGAATGGAGATAATAAACATGTCTGACAGAGTGATTATTTATCATCTGTGAAGATATTTCCTGCCACAGACAGTATGTAGATAATGGTGGAGAAAAATGGAGAAATGGGCAAGTTAGCAGAAATACTTGGAGCCTAAATTGATTACAGCTTGGGAAAATGAAACTCGAGGTCACGTTTAGCTTAATTACTCCCTCCTGACTGTTGAAAAATCGCCTGCAGTTTCGATAAACTTATTGCTTCGGAAATTCAATTTGTATATGATTTGAAATGAGATAGTAACAAATATGAGTTCTTAAAATAAAAGACGTTCAAAATATACCAGAATTATTTAAAGACACAAAGGATAAAACAATTCATTCTTTTACTGAAGTACGTTGAAGTCGTAATAAAAGATAATAAATCTTTTATTTAGCAATGTCGAAATTAAACTTTTTTTCCACTGACGAAACGCGTGTTATAAACACAGAAATGGCCAGAATGTCCCATGAAATTTTATTACAATGTATATTTCAGCAGTTTTAAAGGAAACTGAATATGTATTTGAAAAGATAGTAAACATTTTATACATCACATTTCTTTGCTTTCTTTGGCACCATTTATGCATTATCACAAATGCAAAATGTCTCATGAGCATAGTAGCATCATAAAGCGCGTTATAGGGTTTTTTAGAAATGACAGCTCCCTAGTGTACAGATCCCAATCAGACAATTCCCTTCTACCAATCACTCTAGTGAAATACATTCCATGACATGAGGATAAACTCAAGAAATCATCGTGTCGCAAACCAATAATCTTACACGAATATACAAGTAAGTGGTCCTTGTAGGAGCATTCAAAATTCCATCAAAGGTAATCCAATGACTTAGAAGCTAATGATTAATCTTTATGAATTTGAATTTGCTGGATATTTTAAGGTGGGTAAATAAATGCGCATGGGAACAAGCAATATCGTGGAAACAATCGAGTGATTCCATGGTGGTAGCGTTCATTTATGTGCCTCAAATAAATTTTTTCTTTTAAATTATTCTTTCCTTAGCAGAACATTATTTGTCATATAAGCTTATTTGATCTCTTTGAAATGATTTATCAATTTACAGTTAATATCAATTTTTCCTTCTTTATATAATCAACTGGAAGTACGTAACGAACCCACGTTCATATGGAACCACGCTATGTGAATCACATTACAAACCGGTATCTGTTATACCATCCCATTGATTTATTGTTCTAATACAACTAAAATTCATAAAAGTGAGATCTTAAAATCATCAAATCAATTAAACTTTACCATCGTCGTAAAGACATTACTACGAGAACAAACTTTCGATTCAATATTACAGATGGATTAGAAAAGAATACATATAGTTATATTCATATAGTTAAGTACTGCTGTATTAACTATATGAATGCAACCTGATTTGATTTAGTAGAATTGGAAGATGAATTAAAATTAATTTGGAAAATTTCTTTGGTGGACGTAGTTTAATATCTCGAGAGGAGCATGATTTGCATAAACGGGAATGTGATAAGGAAATTTCTTGACTTATAAGCGATATTTATTATGAGTTGCATTAAAATATAAACATTCTAGTTCTGGCAGAAAACGAAGTCTTATAGCTAGATGAGCAGTTAGGCAGTGATATCGACACGTAGCACCAAAGAAGAATTTTAAATTCGAGCTGATTGGTATTATTTTATTTATTACGTGCCTCCGCCATTAGGCACTTACACGGAAAGGGAGGGATGTTCCGTGGAGGACTTCCTGAAGGAAACTGGCTCGTATCCACGTTGCACATGTGTGTAATCTCGAAAATGTCCATGCAGCCAGACCTTTCGCCGAAAGTTGAACCTCGAACCGAACTACCAGCGTTAAGTGGCTTTTCCCGCTCGGCCGTTGGTTCACCAAGCTGGCTGGTAAAAAGATATTTCTGAAATAGTAATATAGCAGATTGTATTTTACTACTAAAGAAGCGGAAGATAATTGCAGTGAGGTGAGAATTAAAAGTTACAAATAATTTAAATCAGTTAAGTTTTAATTTACGTAATAAGGCAGTTAATTTACTATATAAAGTTGTAATTGTTTAAGAAAAGGAAATAAGTAATCAAAACCAAAATTAAGCAGATAGATTTCACTAAATGAACACAGGAATTGTTTTTGACGCTACTGAAGAAAATTTGTGACAAATTTTCGTGTTGCATCTGCTTATTGTAATATAAACTAATATTCATTAAATTTTTATTTTAAAAATCAAGCATAAAATACCTTTTCTTGAAGTTTTATTATTTTGTTTTATTTTCCTGTTTGCTGCTATATTTATGTATTATTTGCATTATTCATTGCTTATATATATATATATATATAATTAATTCATAATTTCAATAGAATAGAGACATCAGTAAATCGATATCGAATTTTCTTTCAATATTCAATTTCAATTCAATCTTTCAATTCAATAGACCAGCCTTGAATAGGTTACATTTATGTAGGAATAAAGCTATCACAAATTTTTAACTTATAATAGCACCTACGCGGAATACCAAATCGCGCATCTCCACAATAGGGTGATTGTCAAAGAAAGGCTTCATCACACATAACTTAGCAAAAGTAATAAATATTCAACAAATATTTTCTTCTAACTATATATATGTTTTCATATATATGTACAATATGATATATAATAGATATACTATATGATATAATATTTGCAATGTGATGTAATATGGTATAATGATACTTTACAAATCACACATATATATTTTAATCAGTAATTTTAAACTGATTAAGAAATATTAATTTTAATAATATAAAAGGATACTAACTATCAGTAAAATATTTCTCCAAGCAAAACGTTTTACAACTTTAATAATGGGTGGAAAGTTTAAAAGATAAAAATGCACGCTTCCCTCATTTATATTTCTTTGCGAGAGTTAGATACGCAGATTGTGACTTATACTTTAATTGTGGGTGGAAAGTTAAAAAGATAAAGATGCACGTTTCCCTCATTTATATTTCTTTGCGAGAGGTATTTATGAAGAGCTGTTTTCTATTCGGATAAAGCACTGACCAACACGATTTCTTTAACTGAGACCTGAACTGTTAAACAGTACTAGCTCCAATTAAGAAAAAGAAGACGATATGCGTCGATCCTGATTGCGCTGTTATAAATAACTCCGAATAAGAAAATTTCTCACCAAATTTGATACTTCTCATTCAAAGTGAAAATAAACATATGAAGACTTGTAACTTGAATAAATAAAAATTTATTACTACATAAAACTTAAAAGGACTCTCAGGAAATGTGTATAATAAATGCTTCGTATGCACCAATTATTGCTTGCAAGAATTATATTGATTTATCATTACACACTGTCAAAAGTGGACAAATATGGCGATATGCATCAATCTTGAATTTCAAGAACTTCGGAAAGTTTGCGATGTATCAGCAAAAAAGAGAAAATAAATAATCGTGTGTTGTATTCCTATATCGATACAGATTGAAAAACCGGTGAAATATGTAGCTGAAATAACAAGGCTGAAGAATTTCCCTCGATCAATAGTTCTCGATCCAGGACAGATGAGTTTTTTTCCGCGTTTTATTCCACAGCAATTTCGTTCCAATCCTTTTAAATTGCTATACCTCCTTACAGCGAAAGACCTGTATATTTGATATATAGTCTAGTGAACAGAAATGTTTCGAAATTTATTTTCTGTTTATAGTTTAGGGATAAGGAAGCGGTTTGAAGTAAATTATTTTCTTGCGTATCATTCAAGTGAGATAGAGGCACTCAAGTTTATTTCTCAAAGTTTCAGAATAAAATCAACATCGAAATTCTCTTTCCATCGATATTATAGCAATACTTTTACGGTAATGCTAATAATGAGATAAGGGACTGACATTTACCGAAAAAGCCTTTATAGACACTCACAAATCTATTTATAATGCAGTGGACAGTACTTCAGTTTTCCTTGTAATTGCTGTCATAAGCATGGGAAGCTCTTATAAACCATGTAATATTCTAATTTGTGTTACAGGAATTTTTCGAAGCACTATCTTTGCTAAAAAGCGCATTTTCGCGCATGGTTTTTATAGCATGACTTAATTTTCAGGTAATTTGCTACATACAAGATCAAGGCCAGTTTGTAAGGGTAATTTTGAATTTATGAAAAACCTTGTTAAAAATATTGCATTTCTAAGGTGCTGCTAAGTTTCAGGAAAATTAACATCACAATGGAAGTGAAGTTCCTCTGAATCTGAATATTTCATTTAATTAGATTACTAGTTAGAACGCAGTAGGAGTAAAACCTAAATTCCAGCTGAGCTGAATTATTCTAATTATCGTTTCCGATGGGGATTTCAGGTTTTAGAATTTACAATAATCATTTTGCTTTGAACTTGTTTCTCCAAACTTGCTATTCTTAATTTTTTACATGAAGTCCACTTAATAGAGCCCACGACTGAGTGGCTGAGTGGTAAGTCGCTGAAAAGTGGTACTTTGCTCAGGGTTTCAAATACCGGCAAACGGCTTGGCTGCATAGGCGTTTTCGTGGTTTCCCCCATATGTAACGTGTATACAACCCAGTTTCCATTGAAAAGTCCTCCGCGAAGGCATCCCTCCTCCCTAGGCAGATAACCCTCCAGTGCTTTGTCATAATCAAATAAACCAAAATAATCCAATTATATTGTAGTATTTCGCAATATTATAAGTAGATATTTCGCAATTGTATTATTATTTCGCAAATGCAATATTATAAGTAGATATTTCGCAAATGTATTATTATAATATACTCTCATAAATTTGAATTGTATGGCAAGTTATTCAAATCATGGAAAGCATCCCGAAAATAACTTTCTTAAATAAATATTTCGAGGTTTCATCTTTGAGTGATCGAAATTTCGAATTATTTGTATGAAATTAGGAAGAGTGATTGCATGTGAATTTGAGTTTAGGTCATTTTGATACTTCGGATATGAAAACATTATGTTCTGACTTGAAAAAAGATCCAAATCAGAAAAGCGTATTTATTAGAGACCATAGATTTTAGAATACCATTAAAGTGACGTAAATCTGTATTAAATTAGTTGTTGAGATTTATATATTATCTAAAACCAGATAGAGATGATAAAAATATATCTGATGTGGACACCACGTGACTTCCTTGTACAGCCTATTAAATTATACGCAGTTTTTGCAGCATTTCATTTAAACTTCTCTCTTTGAATTTCATTGCAGATGTATCTCACTTCGCGCAACGCAAAACATATGAAGATACAAAACGTCTTCAGAAAAAATTGTAAAATACAGAAAAATATCATATACATATGTATACATATACATATATATATATATATATATATGTACACAAACACATGTTTGGTACTGCCGATAATAAAAAAGCCAGGTGCACAACTAGATGTTACAGAGCAGTCCCATACACAGAATTTCAACTTTCTACGTCTAACACTTTTTGAGTTATGCGAGTTTCATGCATACATACATACGTACGCACGTATGTACTTACAGATGTCATGAAAATTTACCTTTTGAATATATTTTAAATCCGTTTTAAAATCCATTTTGGGAAAAATAACGCTTTTTCTGTCCTTACGTCATAGAAAACAATTTTACGAATGGGCTCAGGAACGGTCAAAATGGAAATTTCAGTTGAAATATGAATTTTCGCAGTTACAATTGAATTTTCGCAGTTTCTTTTTTATTTCGTTCAAGGAAGTTTAAAAAAAGATATAGATTTATTTATAACGGAACAATTGTAAAATTACTATAACAGGCCCTTATGTAAAACAAAATTATGTACTAAAAATATAGAAAGGAAATGAAATATGCGTGGGGGTGATGGCAGTAATTGTATCTGGGAGTTGCTTTTATCTGCAACGTTATGTAATTCTGAAATAAAAACATTGTTCAATAATTTAATCGTAATTAAAATGAAGCCGCTTAGCTGCACTAAAAACAAATAAAATTTGCAGCTGTTAGTTTTCTGTATCGTATTGACATCTAGGAAAAATCAAAATTAATATAAATAAAAGACATCTGATTTTTTTTCTGTTTTGTTGTGAATATTGATATAGTTTACATAATCAAATGAGTTTATTTTCCTGTAAATTCTCTTTCCTTGGTATTTAATTGTCCTCCCGCGGTTTAATTGTAGACAACTCGGGTGTTGACTGTACACGTTAATAAAAATCTGAATATAACAGGAAAATCAAATAAGAATTTTACAATTTTAATGGTACTTTTGGCATAAAAAGAGTAAAGATTTATTTAATGTATAGCTACAGAAAATAAAATACGAGTATGAACAGTCTGATAGCCTTCCTTCTTTGTGATTCAAAATTGCATTTTAAACATCCAGTAAAACCTACATTTTGAGAATATATGACAGCTTAAATATTTCATTCGTACGTAAAAGGTAATAAAACGCAACTCTGTTTTATGTGCATATTTTATATGAATTTATTGTATATTTGATTCGAGTTTTAAGCGCCTGAGAAAAGTTTACTTCCTTTCCGAAGGAAATATTAACGTGCTTATTGGAACTTGAAAGATTTGAAAACAAAAATGCATTCTAATATCTTTGACAAACTATTAAATGTCTTCTTTCATGCATATACATTTTAAAATACTAATTATAAAGTAAATTTTGTAACAGATTTCTTTATCCCACAGCATAAATAGTAAAACCCTTTACTTTTTAACATTTTAAACGAATGAATTTCATACTTCGCACTTATCTGTAAAGTTGTAGCATTATAAATAGCTTCTTAATCAAAAGTTTGAGAAACCAAATTCTAAACAGTGAAAATAATGACACTGCATGACTCTATTAAAATAATGTTGAAAGAGCATAAATTTTTGAAAGGTGCTTTTTGTTTTGATTTTCAATTCTTGCTTTAATAATTTTGTATATATCTTAAAAATTAATTAAAAAGTTTAGCACACACGCGATATCATATACGAGATTTAGCATGGCACTTTCACAATGCCGCTTTCAAAATACAGGAATTTTCATATTTAAAATTTTATTCACTTTCTCTAGTATAGTAAATACTTGAAAGATTATATACATTTTATTTTTTGTTAACTTTTCACCTAATATGAAAGCATATAAACCTATAAATATCTCACATTCGCTGGCCCTGCATTTTTTTATGTTTAGAAAAAACATGATTTCAAGCCTTATTGAATAAAAGTATGTCAAATACAATACATTTGATTATAAACACAGAGTTTAATATGAATAGTGAAAAACTAATCTTTTATTATTTAGACTATAATAAGCTTATGTTCAAAAATTAATTTTATGCGCATTTTATTCATTGCTTAATTAATCAAAATCCAGAATCCTATGCGTATTAGAAATCCATTTACTCCGTAATTCATTATTGCTTAGTAATGATATGCTTTTAAAGTTTGCTGAAAACATGACTGTCACATGCACGATATTTCAATATAAATATATAACGTAACTTAACTAATGGAAACAATCTTGTGCTATGAGTTCCAGATTATAATGCAAATTTTTTTACAAAAATGAATTTGTTGTGAGCAAATTAACACTAATTTTGTTATGTTTGATTTAACGTAAGGTAAAATCAATCAGACCCTGGGCTGCAAACAAACTCTAACTTGCGCTGATCACATGAAAATAATAAAATTCCTATGCACTCATCTCATAAGGCACACGCCAGACTGTCAAGTTGCTAAGATGTGTGAGACGGCAAATTCTGGCACAACGGAAGCAGTTCTGCAAAAAGTACCAAATAGAAGTTACAATACAAAACCTTCTTAAGGTCTTAACTAGTATTAGAACTGCCAAACATCTGTCACTAGCCGTAACACTGTCAATGCATAAATGAAGACAAATAACGGTACTTACCTCGAGCGTAATAGCTTAACATGTAAGTTTCTTATTTTAAATTAAACTAAGCAATTATTATGATTTTGACCTTTAATTTCTTCTTTTCGTATTCCTCACCGGAAAGCAAATTAGACTGTAGTGTATAAGCTCAATTTTCTGGATCTAGACAGAGAAAGAGAAAAAAGAGAGAGTTTCTGACATTCACACTATATATAGTTATTGTCGCTCAGCCGTTGTAGCGATTAGTGATCCAGATTGCTGTAGCAATGGAATTCCGGAGATGGCATGGTTGTAACTGTCTGGCCTTTTATAGAAGGCAACGCTGGCCACCTATCAGGTGCTTCTACAATCAAATGGCCACCATTTCCGGCCCTTGTAACAGTGAAAGGCTAGTGGCTATTAAATAAAGCACCCTGCCATTAAAAAAAGTTAGATTTCTGCCAGCTCTAGCAAAATGAAATGTTTGTGGTTTCACAGGCTCAACACCCGATACATCCAACCTATGCGACGTTGGATTATTTGAGCCAGCTTCTATACTAATCAGGGTTTTGAATTTATTTTCTGTTCTTATTTAATATGAATTGCCACAAGCAGTAGTTATCTGTACTGCCTTGTTTTTAGTATCTGATTTTGAGCCCTGTTGTGTTTTTGATATGTTTTACCATAAGCAGTGCCCTGTTTTTGTTAAAAGTTCAGGTCAATAGAAGTTTGTTTAAAACTTTTGTTAAGTCTTTTAATACTATTTCAGACATAGCGAAAGCTTTCTACCTGTCTAGTAAGGTTATAGGGCTAAAGTTCCAGAATCAACTGTGAACCGAGAAATAAAAATGTGCACTCAGAGAGTGCTAAGAGTTTCCAGAGGAATCTATTCTACCTCAGATGTAACTGATACCCGTAAAAGCGTTAAAATTTTCTTTCTTTTTCTCCCTAGACTAAGAAGAATAATTACCTATCTAATGTTTCAGCTGCAAGAATCCAATATGCAATGAATGTGCCAAGAAAATTTGCTAACAATTGTGTTGAAAATGCTAAAAATAATATGCTGTATTTTTTTTAACATTCCTTATATATTATACTTTTTTGCATTATTTTATATAATCCAGATTCTGTTGCAAGTAAGTAGTGTTTATTTTATTTATTTTATTAAGTGTTTTGTACTTTTTCGTATATGATTTAACAGTTAATTTTAGAGTTTTAAAATTAATTAATTGCTTCAATATAACAAGCAAAGTGTATTAATGCTTACAGACATTTGCACATTACTTTAAAATTTTATATTTTTAAAATGCATAAAATAGAGACCTCTCCTCTGCGTTTACGTAACTGAAAATGAACCTCTGTACTTAAGCGGTAATACTAAAATAATTTTTCTAACGTATGTTAACCCTAACTACAGCACCAATCAAAATCGTAAAAAACAACCTTGTATTTAGCGTACGTATAATGAAACACTCAATTGATTTCGAGGGCAGCTAAAGGTCCCTCCTCATCAGGAGAAAGAAATACATAGAAAGAAGAAATTTAGCAAGTTTAGTTAATGATTTGAAGTGCAATCCAGTCCTTCCTAATGCCTTTAAAATTCTACTATCTTAATTCAGTTATTTTTGCCGATAGATGGCGTTACCTCCTCGCGTTTGGTACTACCAGAGGGTATAAAAATCCTTTCAGTGGTTGCTTTCCATTATTTGAATTTCAGATTTTGAGCGTAAGGTGCATTTGCCCCTCGCTCCTTATTTTAACTTCGCTAATATTTCTTTATGCTTGATCAGATAGCCTGGCTCAGTAAAAGTAGGCGACCAGTCCAACTCTGATTAAAAATCTAGTTATAACCACGTGCAGTGCTGATAAGGACCACGTGTTTCTGTGACTCCTTCAACTATTTTCTTCTTTCTATGTATTTCTTTCTCCTGATGAGGAGGGACCTTTAGCTGCCCTCGAAATCGATTGAGTGTTTCATTATACCTACGCTAAATACAAGGTTGTTTTTTACGATTTTGATTGTCACATTAGCGTGTTTCTCTTCTAGTTTACAGCACCCATGTTAACTATGTTATGTTAACTACAGACTGATAGCTATAAATGCCGATTTTTTGGTAAAGCCAAATTTAAATCTTTACACAAAAATGCAAAACAACAAAAACCTTGTCTGTTATTTAAGTGATGATTACATTAGGTATTACTAAATATTACTGAGCAAAACATATTTCCATAGAGACATAATTAAAGACAACCTAAAACAAAAATGTACTTAAATATAACA
The DNA here is from genome assembly GCF_044657685.1 of Stegodyphus dumicola. Lineage (NCBI taxonomy): Eukaryota > Metazoa > Arthropoda > Arachnida > Araneae > Eresidae > Stegodyphus > Stegodyphus dumicola. The sequence goes on along the minus strand of NC_140772.1, from coordinate 81,093,256 downwards.
CAAAAAATACATAGCTCTGAATTTATTCTTTGAACTTTTATATAACTATAAAAGGATGAGTTTTCATTCCTCAGAAGTAAAGATTTTTTGTTTACTAAACCAATGCTCCTTATCATTTAAACTCTCCTGCTCACTCCAGAATTGGCAAACAGTTTATTCTTCTTATTTCTTTATTTTACATAATACTAATGCGAGTACGTTTCAGTAGATTTCATTTCAGATCGGAAGAAGAATAATGTTTTGCACCTGACACTTTCTGAAGCACAACGGTGTTTTCAGAGAAATTATTTATCATACTAACTTGCAGTTTGTATCTGTATTTATTTTACCTTATTTCACATCATTAATCCCCCAGTTTATGACATGAATTCTTACAAAATTACTATTTATATACAAATAATACCACAAATTAAAAAAAAAAAAAAAGTAATACACGAGATTTCTTTTTATTATTAGTTTAAACTTAAAATATGAACAAATTCTATTGCATCATACATTTACAAAATGAACAACATCAGGAATTAAAAAAAAAAAAAAAAACCTTCTTTGCTTGTGAAAGACATACCTGAAGAGCTCCGGACACGTGTTCCACTAAACTGAAGATGATCGTGGGGAAGATGATTCGTACCGACTCAAAGTAGTTTAGTATGAAAAGCTAGCCTTGAATCGGTACAAATTACCTTCGGACCCACGTGGCACATTCTTCTCAAAACTTGTTTCTTTTAATTCGTTTCGCTGATAGAACTGAAAGGAAAACATCTGGTAAACATTTTTGACACAGATATCCCAGATAGGTTCTGTCATCGATCTCTGGAGCATACCAAACCAAATTTGCAAGATATCAAAGAACCATTATTTTCTACAGCATACATTTACAGTTTTAGCAATTCATAATAATAAGCTGGTGACATTTACGTAAGCTGTTTCACGTTTCAGAAACTAATTATATAACTTTTAAGATACATTTTTATGAGCATTTGCAACTTGGTTTAAATTAGTAAAAGTTATTTGTAACGCCGTATGTTGCATAACTGGTTCGTAACTTCTACGTCTTCGTTTTCCTTTCCACATTGACAATATATTCTGTATTTTTTATCCTCAGAAAATAAACACTATAATCGGAAATTTCCAAATTGCACTTCTGAATACTGCTGTGGAAAAAAGCGGATTAAAGCATCTGAATGTAGGAAAATTGTTGTTACTGATATTAATAAACATACTGAAGGAGACTAAAAGAAATTAATAATGATGAATTGTAAGAATGTTTTGATAATGGCCCAGCTCAAAAAATTGATTTATTCAAAAACTAAATCTGTACATATTTTTAAATAATAATTAAATAAACACATTTAATAAAAATTCGTCAAAAATGCTTTGAAATACTTAATATATGACTCCTAGAAGCAGCTAAACATTAAGCGGGAATTTTTACTTACAGTAGCTGAAGGTATGCGGTTTACTTATATAACCCAAACAAAAGATACTAATATGTGTTTTATATTATCATTTTTCATAATGTCACATGTACAAGAAAGAAAAACGAAGCTCATACATATATCTCACGCGTTAACTGAAAGAGAGATTCATCCTAGAAATGCATCACAATATAACTTGGGAAAAACATAAATATTTATAAAAGATTGCGGTCAAAAATGCTTTGCGGTGACGTAGCAGCATAACATATTTTCGAAAGAGATATATAAAAAAATCAATGCATATAATAAAATATTGGCTAAAGAAAGCATTTTTACATTCATGATAAGGACTTTTTATCATACGTTCCTGTTTTTCCACGATAGGGGTTGAGCAATGGTTTCTTAAAGAAAAATATGAAGAATAGAATAAAAAAAATATGAGGTAAGGGGAAAAAACTATCCCCATTTTCAAATATTCATCGCTAGAGAAATACTTCGTCCATTTTTTACGATTATTACATTCGAGGCTGTTTTTTCTCGTCCTTTCTCTCTTCTCAATTGAAGTTCCTAGGAGGTGCCCATCAAAAGCACGGTGAGAAATCATTCTTTCAGAAAATCATCCAATCACATTTCTTCGAAGATGCATCGCTTTCTAGAGAATGTTCTATGTTAGCAAGGCGTGATAAGAAGCAAGGAAAAGAAAAGTGCATAAAATGGAACAAAAAATATTTCTTTTATGTATGATTCTGTGCCTAAGCCTAGCTGACGTAAAATTATATACACCAAGAAGTCTGTTATTATTTTCCTTGTGAAAAAGAAAAGAACATTTCAATAACGGCATCTTACAAAAGTAAATGCTCTCCATCAGTAAAATTATAATCGTAGCTTACACGGTACTTAATTATTTAAAAGAGTTAATAATTAATAATTCCATTCTACGCAGTTCTTTGAATTTTAAATGCATAAGAATTTTACACATGGTAAAAAAATAAAAATCTCGACTTAAAGTCCCGAATAATACAAAACACAAATGCTAACGTGAATATAAAAGAAAAAATAGAAGTAGAAATCCCCAGTAATAAAAATAGAAAAGATTTATTCTTTCCAAGAACGGCAAAATTATACTATGCGAAAATCTCTTGTATGTAACGCAACTAGTTAAATATTAAGATTGATGGTTATTTATTTTTTTTATCTTTAAGAGAAAAAAAAACCTAAATATTTTTTTTTAATTCTCAAAAACAAAATTGCTTATTTTTGAAGAATTTATAATTTGCATTTCAATTTCATATAATTTCATTCGCCATTGATTGAAGTTTAATCACGTGAGGGACAGAACACATCTCATCATACAATTTGGAATGAAGAAATAAGTTTATTGGTTTCTGTAAAGCTTTTCCACGCGATGAGAAAAAAATTTCTATTAACTCTTACTTCCTTCAGTCTAGTAAAACACGGATTAATTTTAAAAAATTTCTCTAATAACTAAACTACAATCTAAATACTATAATTCCTTGATTTCAGAAATGATAATCTGTATCTATGTGAAGGGATCAGTTTCTGAGCCATACTCTTGACAATTTAAAACGCATAACCCATTATATTACTAACTGAGTAGTAAGAACCAATAACGCCGTTAATAACAGCCTCGTGCAAAAGTGCACGGACCAGGTTTAAAACCTTGCACATACCCCACATTTATAGACAACTGTCAGTAATTTTATTTTACGATTAGCTTATTATTAAATCATTTTCATATTAAATTGTTTTATTATTATCTGAAACAATGAAGGTTTATTTCAGCTTTTCTATATATTTCAGACGTATTTTAAATACACGACTGGACTGACCTAGAAATTTTATTTATGTAAATAATTCACAGCATGTTTTAGTTCCCTTGACCCATTTAAGTACTCTGTATTTGTATTTCCTGCAAACATTTCATTGTTTATTATCACTTATATTGTCTCAGCTTTTGTAATTATGTATCTGCATTACCCTGCTTGGTATCGCTGTTTTACTGCGTACCATGCCAAATTTTTAATACTTATTACTACTATAATTGAATAGCAACTTTTAATAAAATATTACCCGTGGAGATGTTTATTTAACACTTGCCTTAATTGCTTTAATTGTGTTTTAGTGTTGAAACTATAAGGCAAAGCAATAACTTCACAACACTAATTACATTTTAAAATTTATATTGTAATTATTTTATTACACTGTGCTATGTTCAGCTACATCGTAATGTATCTAGAACATCGTAATGTATCTAGAATAATTTAGAATGCAACATTTTAGAATCCGGATGCAATATTTCTAGTAATGACCATATCACACAAGTGAGTATTACTTCCCTCCATTCATCGGGCACTTAGGCTGATACGCATATTGGCAGAAGAGCTGTCCAGTCAAAGATAAAAATGTAATATTGCTATGCATTTGAATTTGAATTTCTTAGGTTATCGTTTTTTGCCAGTACAAATACTGCCGACAACAAAAAACCTTGCTAACTCTTACTTCAAATCTGTTCGCTTGGACAGGGTCTCAAAGTTTGGGATCTACATATTATATGCTAAATAGTATTTTATGGCAAGAGTATGAAGATAAAAAAACCAACTAAAATTAATGAGGAAAAGACAAAACATAACATTTATAAACTGATATAAATTAAAACTTTTATAATAGGTAACTGCGCTATTATGTAATATGCCTTCAAGCTTGAGCTATCAGTGTGCGCAGACTCGTCAGACTCGTGGAAAATATGACGTCAACAGACATGAATCAAGAAAGCCACTGTAGGAATGAACATAAAGCGAAGTAGCGAATATTTGTATTCCATTTTCTGGATATTGAAGGTATCTGACATTCTCTCATTCGAAGAAGAGGTAGCATTTGGTCTGACTTGGGTATCCAGTCAGCAAGGGAAAAACCCCTTAGAGGAAAAAAACTGCTCAGACAAAAAGCTGCTCAGAGGCAATGAAATAAAAGACACCATGCATTAGTGGCTATGTAAACAGTCAATATAGGATTTTTTAAGAAACCACGCTTTGATTATTCCTCGTGCTTTGCCTTGCCTATAAAACATACATCTTAATGTTTGGATCCGGCAATCAGCATTACAAAATTTGTGAACTAGAATGATTTTATGCATGAACATACGTTTTTTGCAATGTTACTTATGAATGCCTAAAGTTTGTCTAAAAGGTAGCTAAGTTACCTCATAATACTTAGAAACTATTTGTACTCAGTTACGGATAATATCAACGCCCCCTCTGAAAAAAAATGTTGAAGTAAGTGGTAAACGAGTTTTGTTACTGCAAAATGAAACAATTAAACTACACACAGCAATTTCGTAGAGTATTTTGTGCCTCTATTCTACCCTTATTTCTTTTACTTTCAGAAATACGACAAAAAGTAAATTAGACAAGCGCTGCATAAAATTTCAAGCGGGTGCAAAATAAACTTGGTTAAAGGATAAGCTTCATTTTACGCTCAGAACCTTTGCTCATTTTAAGAGTTAATTTCACTTTGAGTATATCCAAAAACCTAATAAATTTCCAACACCTAATTAAAAACAAAATTATCAAATGATCGTACATATAATTTCATTAATCATATTTGAAAGTCTAATAATACAAACATTTTAGAAAATTAGAAAGAGGGACAGCTATTTTATTTTCATGGATTGATAGTAAAATAAATGTTACAATAAAATGTTACAAAATGGAAAGACAAATTATAAATACGAAAATTCAGGTAACATTTCAAAATACAAATTAAAAATACAAGTTCAAAAATTATACACTAAGGAAAAAAGTATTTATGAGATAACAGAGAATTCTAAATTCTCAAATAAGACAATAAATAATGATATTTATCGAATTAAATTATTCGTAAATTTGAAGTAATACATTTTTCATTAAACAAAAAGTGTAAACAGAAATTACAAAGAAAGCTTTTGGAAACGCTAACAACAGTTCTAGATTATTGCTTTAATAAATATAATTCGGATTCAGCGAGGGAGTTAAAAACTCCAGTGAAATGAAAACGCTGGAAGAATTTTAAGCACTGATTTCTGAAATGCAGTTGACTGTCTGGCGAGATTCCCCTATGAATTTTAAATGTTTACATTGCGAAAACTAGCTAGATAAAAGGCAGAATTCCTGTTCAATTATGATAATATGCAAAAATGTCAAACACTGAAACACGAATGAAATATTTATTTAACATATTTATTATTAAATACACAAAGGAGCTGAATAAAGCCATTGTTAGAATTTTAATTTCCTTAAAATTGAAGAAATAAAATACTCGTATTTTCCAATTAATTTATGAAAAAAAGCCTAAAAACGATTGAGATTTAGTTGATTTAAATTAAGTATCTTATTAATTACAATTTGAAGGAATTTCAGCTAAAACTCTTCTACTTGTGCATGACTGCATTTATAATTTACATGTATTTTAAGAGATTCTACAGAAATAATTAAAGTTATTATATAACGGATAATTAATTAATTAAGTTCCCAAAACAAGTGCAAACTAGCATATTCAACTAAGAAATGCAAACTGTTCGTTAAACTTACTGAAGCGAAAGAATTTTAACTTTAAATAGTCGCAACTTAATTTAAAACACAGATCAGCGCTTTAAATGTTGAGCTTAAAATTAATACGTGCTTTCAGAGATGATATTCAGTCGGTAAATATTAAAGTATCGCATTTGAATAATACATCTCTTTTTTACAAAAAATATAGAGCAATTTAAATGCCAACAAAGTTATGATGCTAGCATGTATAAGGTTTTAATGTTTCAATGATACTTTAATTCCAATTTAAAATTACTGAAAGTTTTCTTTGCTTCACCTTTCGAATGAAGAGGTATCATTATTAAAGATGACATTTTACGTAATACAGCTTTAAGAAAAATTTTAAAATACAAACAGCAGTGACTAGCAATTGAATGTCTTCGAATTATAAACTAGGATAAAACAGCTACAAGCATCGCCCAAGAGCCACAATTGATAATGACCTAACGAGATGGAATTGGGTATGTCTGGACTTGAGAAAAGCTGGTAGCAAGGTCTGACATTTTAGACGACCTAAACGATCGATGCAAACAAATTAAATATATAAATACAACCATACAAGTTTCCCATACACATTAAACATATAAATAATTCCAACAAAATATACCTTTATTAAATTGTCACTTTCGAAAACAACTTAACTAGTGTCCTCCAAAAATCGACGCTCGGTGACTGTCTATGTCGCCTATACTTGGAAACGATCTGGTTGAAACTGAATTCAAAGGTATGGCTGCGTCTAAACAAGACAAACCAAGATGTCACCACATTAGTGCACCGCTTATGAAGGGAAGCTGGCGTAAAGGCGCTGATTAATCTCATTGTGATGATTGTTGTACTCAATGCACTTCCTGCAAGGCATACTTGATCTCTTATTGTTTACTGCTCTGAAAGAAACCTAATGTCTTTACAATTTAATGAAAGGAATATGGTGGGAGAATACAAAAACCCAGCTTCTGGATGTTTTTCACCACCAATATGATAACAAAATACAAATGAAATAACATATAAACAGCATATAACATATTTAGAAAGAGTTAACAGCACTCCAAATCATTTAGTTAGTGCAAGTTTTAAAGATAAATTTGAATTTCAGGAGATATGTATATCAAATGTTTTACTATTTGGTTCCCAAACATTTAGAGATGAAAGGCAATGAGATGGCAGACTTCACAAAATTCCCATTGAAGTGTGCAGTCAGCTTATTTAAATTAGAGATATCTACAAGGTTATCGAGGAGAAAATATTGAACAAGTGGCAGTTACGATGGGATGTTTAAGTTAAGCACACGCTTAAAGATATAAAACATTTAGGAGAACAGTGACAGGCAGCTAGAAACCGGGAGCAGGAAGTCCTTAATAACTCGGCTTAGTATCGGTCATTTTTGAACTGCACATAGTTACCTACTAAAAGCCAACAATGAACCCTTGTACTCAATTTGTAATAATCATATACCATTGCATTTCGTATCAAAAGACTGTCCACGTTGTAGAGTTATTACAATGGCATTATGTTAAAAATCAAATAAACTCCTTAACAAAGAGCACAAAAAACTTCTGTTTTCCAACAAATAGTACGGCCGTGCTGATCCGTACCAGCTGCATGTATTACGTATACAAATGTATATGCACATACATATATACAGAATGCACGCATTTGTTCACATCGGCAGCCAAAGAAAAATGAAATGACATGCGAAGATAAAACATTATGTTGTCAAAACCTGCTGGCAGCAACAGTGTATGCTGCCAGTTAATATAATTTAAATAGCATTTTATGCTCAAGGTTCGACAGAGAGCTTTAGAAAAAGTAAAAAACTTTGTAGTCTGTCAAAGCACTAAGAATATTGTAATTTCATAGACACTTTATATGATTTAGAGATAATGTTACCAAGCTCAGATCATAAATAATCAACTACAAATTCACTCTTTGACAACTACATGGTAAAACGAGAGGTAAGTATCACCAGTGAAAAAGTAAGATCACTCTGAAACAATCAAACGCAACATTAAAATATTAATTCAGTTTGCTTTATAACTTAATGCAAACAGAACTGCTTCCTTATTTGCCCAAGGAAAACAATCTCAAGGTAAACAGTTTCGAGATGATTTTCAGACAGAGTCGTAGATCGATCAATGCCATGACCGCTGGCGTAAAGTGATGAGAACGCGTTTGTTATGGACTGAATACTGCTATCGAGGAAGTAAGTGACAGCAAGAACATAATATAAGTTAAAAAATAATTTTAGAACAGCCAAGTACACTCTTTTCAAAAGCATGGCTCCGTATATTGTATAAGTAATGAATGGTATTACATAAAATAACATCTTATTTCGATATCATGTTTTAAGAAATGAGCAAAAAGCAAACCTGATGAAATATCAAATCCATTTCTTTTTTATACCTGATCTTCGCAGAAGCAGAAGACAGCATTGAATGAAATTCTTCAATTTTATTAACAGCAAAATATTTAGTACAATAACACACAAATTTCAGAAAATTTAAATAAAATTATTCGTTTGTACTAACGTAATGCCTTAATCTTTCATTGGGGGATAGCAGCGTGGAGAAGAATTATTTTACTTCTATTTAAAATGTGATTAGCTTTTTTCTGAAAGGCAAATAATGACATAACGTCATCCAAATGAGGCAAGCATTTTACACAATTATGTTTTCTCGAGAATTCCTGCAATTCAAGATCTGATACAGAATTTTTTCCGTTAAAATAATTTCTGAAAGCGTCAAAATACATTTGGAAGAACTGTGAGCTGGGAACCTAACTATCAGATGTTTGAAAAGTTCGGTAAATAATTTTTCAAAGAAATGCTGCCTGAATGTTTCAAGATCAAATCTGTTTAAATATGCTTCTGAAGACCCGTTTTTACCCGTAATTGTCCTACATAAAATGAATTTCACTTCATAGATGACACAAATGAAGATCGACGTACGTTTGCTGTTGCGCGAGTTTCGAGGCAAGAACTAAGGAAGTTTAGGACCCTAACGATTCAAACTTTCCGGGCAAAAGTTCGCTTCGGGCTCAGGTCCCAAGGAAGCAATGTTTATGCATCGAATATTTGCTTGACAGTTTGTTGACATGGATGAGGCACTTCCGGGCAAAAGTTCGCTTCGGGCTCAAGTCCCAAGGAAGCAATGTTTATGCATCGAATATTTGCTTGACAGTTTGTTGACATGGATGAGGCACAGTTGTCTTAGTGTGTGTTTCACCATCAGATTGTGAAAGGTGAGCGTCTCGCAGAGGCTGTTGTGACACAGATGCTTATCTGTAGCGCAATTTCTGAAGTAATTAATTCATTAAGAGTTTAGATGTTTGAGAATGATAATGTTTCAGAACTGGCATTCCCCAACCACTACAGAATCTAACAAGGGGACTTGTAACCCTGCGCAAAAGTTCGTGAAGCCTTTACCTTCACTGAGGTTCGACAGTCAGCTTTCCTGACAGTAAGAACTCCCAATCGCTTAATTCCAAGTCTAATCAGCTGATTGTTACTAACAGGGAGAGCTAAGTGCCTCTTACTTGATTAAGAAGAAAACCTGAAAGTAGTTTCACGTGAACAGAACCTCGCCCATCAACCATCAGGTTGATGGGTTGATTTCAACCATCAGGTTGAAAATTTCCAGTCTTATGGCTATCCTCTCACAACAAACCTGTAGCAGTTTTCTCTTCCTGAGATGCTAGAAGGAAAAGAAAGAGATGTATCTATAAGATAAAGATGTATCTATAACAAAAAATATTTATGTAAACAAAAGAGGAGATGTATCAGCAAAAAATGAGATGTATGTAAACAAATGAATTTCTTACTTTGGGTCCTAGCCTCCTAAAGGAAAATCACAAAGGAGGAAATGAAAGAGCAGAAGACAGGAAAGAGGAAAACGCAAATAAAGCAAATTACTGGTGCCCCGAGGTCGTGACATCTGTATTCAAGAAGGTGATCCTCTGAGAAGCCAATCGTTATGTAACGACCAAATGACTAACTGAGATGTTAGCGATGTTGGCAATTTCTCTCAAATATACTTGAAGAAAAGCAAACGCAGAATTAAATTTCACTGGATAATTAATATATATATATATGTGATGTACCAGCTTTTGTCCGGAATAAATAGATTGGTGAAGAATCATAAATGTAGTCGTAGCTTAAATTATGAGACGATAAGTTTAAAAAACAGGATCCATTTATTATTATTCAAGAGAAATAGCAGTTACGAAATCAGATATCCGGAGTAAATAAAAAGAATTACTAATAACTTTTTGTATGAAGTTTACTGCATCCTTACATTAAAGAAAAGCCTCCGATATTCCTTTGCGAGTCCTTTTATAGCCTCTGGAAAGGCGGAGCTTCCAATAAATGACGTCAGGCTCTTCAGCCAATCCAGTTCGCTTTAAATATATCCAGAATATTCTATAACTGTAGGTGTAGAAAGGGCGGGAAAAACAACTTGACTACGGGGCTGTAGATTTTATTCCACGTACTTTCTAATAAGAGACCGTGGGCATTAAAAATGAAAAGAACATACAGTTAGAATTTTAAGTGTGTTCTTGACTATTGAATTTTATTATTACAAATATATAATCTAAGCAATCAAAGAAAAAAATAAGTATTGAAAACAATTAAGCTTTAATGCTAAAAAAATGTTAGCGCACGTTTTTCTGCTGGATGCTAGTTTTAAAATTATCCCGCTAAATGCTTCGAAGTGCATTACAAATGCTAGGCTGGCAACGTTGCTTTCTTGAGACTGATGAATGTAAGATTCTGTAGTGGAGAAGCATTTGATTCTAGATGGGGCATTCTCTAACATCTTAAGGGAGCTCCATTATGATGATACAGCTGGGCTGGTATGGGAAGGAATAATAGTCATTAGATATCTTCCCTATACATCTTCAGTAGAGGATTTGTGTAGTTCCAGGAGTTTGAGGTGAAAGTTGGGTATTGCAGAGGAGCATGTGAATTTGATTTTCTTTGTGTGAGTCAGACAGTATGACGAAATGAAACATATTATGATTCATGGATTTCACGAAGTAAATAAACTAGCCAGTAGAAAAATTAATGTGCATTTGCATTTATTTGTGCTGCATATCTCAGCATTTTTGGTCTTAACATTATTTGAAGTTTATCAAGTTATCTTACTTGAATATAAAATTCACCACACTTTGAAAGGAATAAGAAACCTTCAAAAATTTCCCACGTAAATAACTCGCTTTGCTTCTTTTCTGTATGCCATTTCAGATTACAGAAATTTCAGAGGAACTTCTAATTTTAGAGAAAAATCTAATATCTGAAAAGCCTTTAAAACACTTAAAATTCCGAAAAATAGAATAGCATTGGACAATTCATTCCAATTTTATATGTAAGTTCGCATTATTCTACACCTTTCCAAGTGCGGATCTTATGAGAGGAGAGGGAAAAATATATAAAAAAGAAATATTAATCATTGGTTAAGACGAAAACCTTATTCTGATTACTTTAGAGCTCTTCGCTGACTGGGTCAGTGATATGTTCAATAAAGTTCAGTTTTACTGCGCCCTTTCGGCACTTCGGCGCTAATCAATCCATGACACGAAGAGAAGTAGTCTCTTAACTGACGAAAGTATTTTTCGTCCTAGAGTAATCAAGATGAGACGAGACCTGTCTCTCAGATGCGAATGCGGACATTTAATTAAAGCCGTAAATTTTTTGAATGGAGACTCTTAGTATTTAATGTTAGACGTTTAGTGCCTAACGAAACCGCCTTTCCTTGAAAGTTTATGTAGTTATCTTAGTTTATATTCTTTTGACAACTGCACCCACAATGGGCTTCTGAATTACAGATATTCACAGTCATCCATTAAAAGCAGCCGCTAATAATTTTCTTGGGCATAATGTTGTTAAAGTACTTTCTATCAAATTTCTACCCTAATTTAAAAAAAAATATTTTTGCTAATTATTATCATTTACATTAATACAAAACACCATAAGCGATGACTATTTATCATCAATAAGTAATATAAGCATCACCTATTATTTGATCCTTATTTTTTTTTCTGAAAAATGCATAAAAGGGCATAAACGATAATGAAGATGTAAATCAGATAGTTTGGGCGTGGTCTCATGATGTTAGAATCTCCTGAAGCACCGGTTACAGCTTCTATGTAAATCATTTAATAGTTACGAATATTAAAATCAAAATTCGAAAGGACTTTTTAATACCATGTGAAACGCTAAATAAAACATTTAAATAATCAGTTAAATAAATTTTTCTATTTCTGTTTATAAATAAAATAATCTAAAATAGATCTATTTTATGAGCAAAATTACGTAATGATTTTTTTCCATTTTTCCCATAAAATGCATTAAATATTGACACGTTTAAAAGTTTTTGTAAGATTTCCTTTTCTATAGATAAAAGAAGTTGGAAAAACTATGGTTCTTTTGGGTCGACAATGTTTGAAAACAATAACTGGTCAACATTTAAATCTTTCCATTTTTTAATCCTGCTCTGCTGCGCTACGTTAGAGTATCAGGGCATTTTACAATCTACACTACAAATTTTACCATTTCCATGAGTCATGAGATCTTTAATTTATTATTTACGCAGCGAGCACATTGCCAGTTCTTAGAAGTGTAGCCATTTTCAGTGTTGAATAAAATGGATGCTCCAATCTAATAATCTCACGACGATGGTATAACCTAAATGGTAACCCTTAGGTCATTTGTTAGTCTTCTCAGCCTGCCACCATGCCATCACGAAGGCGCCTCAAAAACATTACACACATACACACACACACATATAGGAGTTTCTTTAGTTGATCGATTATTAACTAACATGAGAGTATATAAAACATTACATTCTATTGTATTGTGACTTATCTCACTTATGTAACAATAAAATCAGAAAGCCCACGAAATTCATCGTTGCAAGGGGAGAAAGATTGCCCCTGACGTTGACTGCGCTCAGTTCCGTCCCCAATTTTGATGCAGAGCATCTCGGGGGGACGAGCGCGACAGTATCTCAACCCTCTTCCACTACCACCAACCTCTTAAGAGGACTTTCGGTCCATACATTTAGAGTGCTCCCATGCCACAAAGACACTATACATTTATAAACATCCATACCTTCTCCAGGATTCGGTCCTTTCAGTACCGCATTAGGCTTTCCTAACCACTACACCGTCTAAAAGGCACATAAAACGTACATCAGCAAGTGCATGTCTGTTTATATATATATATACAGGAAGTAAGAACCTCGGATCTGTCTCACGGGCAGTTTTCCATCAAAATTGGATATCAGCTGTCTTTTGCTCGTTTGTGTAAAATAGGTGTTTCTTTGAGGAATACCCTGGCTAACGTTCTCGATGATCGCCGAATCCAACGGCCATATGACTGATGGGTTTCTCCATCTCCAACGAAATGTTAACTATTAAAATACCCAACTACTGGAAATATATAATGTATCCCGCTCTTTTACATCGTGGGAACCACTCTTTCGTTTAACTTTATAATGCTTTGTAATTTAAAGATTTTGCACATATTACTACATTTTGCACATATAAATTACATTATAGGTTTGAAATGTAAGCAGTACAAGGAATGCTATTTATGCTAATGAGAAGATAAGAAATTCTACAAATGTTATAATAATAAGTAAAAAGATAAATTCACGTTTTTTATCTGCGCATTGTCGTCACAAGCATATAATCGACACTGGCATAATATCGATATGGCATAGAATCTACTCAGCCATAAGACTAAGCCTCCGTTCAGACGTTGGTGATAAATGCTATAAGTGATTAAAGATGTGTTGCGTTGCTAGAAAATCAGACATTGCTACGTCACACAAACTGGTTTTGACATAAAGTTCGAAGTTTTCAACTTTATGCCGACCTGGTATAAGAGTCGACCAAACAGAACGAAAGCACAAAACCTGCAGAGCATGAAAGATGTAAACACATCCACTATTGCGCAAATTTAGCTTCTCTAATTGGCTACGCATAATTGAATTTCCAAATCAAACTTAATTAAGAAACTAAATTGCAATATCAACAGAAATTGAATTAATTTTACTACTAATTTCTACTACGCCTCCTAACTTCAAAGTTCCCCTTAGCAGTTTTTAATAGTAATATTAACATTAGCTACTGAATGTATGCCCACATTCTTTGAGAAGACCGAAATGCCGAAGTCTTCCGCAAGTCGGGAAGAAACAACCTACGGCCGATTCCCTGCATGGGGAACATAAGCAGGGGCCTATGACGTCGATTCTCGGAAGATACCAAATAAGGTAGCTAGCAAACGCCAGTTGATAAAGGTATATTCTTCCAGCTAAAGATGTTTTAGGACTTTCTCACAAGTCTCACTTAATCAAGGCGTTTTACTTTGAATAACTAATACGCTTAATTTATACGGAAGCCAGTAATACTGATCGCCTAAGAACAGATATATAAGATGAGGATCAGTTGTACATAACCTCTGGAAAGAGTTTTAAATAAATAAGAAACAAAGCAGCGATATTCTGGTGTGGAAGTAAAATACAGTACAGCTTTTCAACACGTTTCCTTCGTGATTCCAGATGATCTGAGATGTTGCATAAGTGGTCACCTAAATGAACATGACTTCAGGCAATATATAACACAATAACTTAAATAAGTTCTCTGAATTAAAGTTCAGTTTAAGGAATGATTTACTTAGGAAGGTGGTACTCAGTACAATGTCTGACATTCATGCATTTACCTATCAATTATTTATTTTTATAATTTTTTAATAAGAAGCTACCACAGAATTAGAAAGGCTTTACCGTTATCATTATACAGTAGCGATAGCCTAGACTTATGGAATTAGGAGTTAAAGTTCATATTAGTCATAGTTCTGTCATGACAATAAATAAATTTTATGTTTTGATGATTTTCGTACATTTCATATATGTTTTATATATATATATATATATATATATATATATATATATATATATATATATATATATATTGCTCACTGAAAAAAAAAGGAAAGAAAAGAAAAAAACGAGAAACAGAAGATGCGGTTAACAAGCGGATTTGCTTAGGTTTCATTAGCAACCTGTTGGGTGTACTTCCCAATTTTTCCTTTAAAAAGTGATAAATCTGATTTATTCACAATATTATCATAATTTATTAAAGAATCATTTCATATACAAAGTTTAAGGTATAGGAGCTGCTCTTCGTTCTGCATTTTTAGGAAACCTGAAATTAATAGCAAATAATTATCTAAAAAAATAGTCACAGGTTGCATTTTTTTAATTGAAAGTTTTAAATAGAAGATCCTTTTCACAACCAACAACCTTTAAACAAGAAAATAAATCATAATAAAATAACAACAACAAGAAAATAAATCATAATAAAACAGATTTATGTGAATTCAATTATTTCAGTTTATGCGCATTTCATATTTATTAATCTCAAAGAAACTGCCTTTAATTAAGCTGAATTACAGAAATACACCTATATAAGTTTTTGCATATATCTTTTCACATGTTCAATTGTGTAAATATTTTACATAATTATATCACTATACTGGCCAGAAATTTGTAAGTTTATGCACAAAATTTTTAACAACAGAACAGTTTATCTTAACTTTAAAAAAATGAATAATAATTAATATATAAAGAAAAGCATTGCTTTATTTAACATCTTTACAATTAATAAAAATAGTAATAAATGATTTCTTACTTTTCATGAAAGTTATAAAAGAATTACATAAAACGTTCAAATTATAAAATTTAAATCCTACCATATATCATTGTATCTTAAGGAAGGAAGATACCTGCTATAAACAAAAACATTAAAATGTATTTAACATTTTTTGATTAGAGTTATATTACATAACATGTTTTGATTATTTAAGTCCTTTTTTCACATCTGGAAAGAAAACAACATTACATTGTGATATTTTTTAACATAGTTGTCATATTACATAAAAAAAGAAAATCAATACTTACGTGTGAAAAGTTATGCCCGGAATTTTTTTCGAGAATCTATTTGTGCATCCATACGCAACACAAGCTGACATGCTTCAAAAAGAAAAGAAAAAAGTGTTGCAATGACAGACTTCCTTGCACAAGTCACGGTGATAACAGGAAGATGGCCGCCACGCTTCACCGTTTAAGTTGAACCTTCCCTCCTTCTATTCTAACCTCCTTGATATAAATATATATATGTGATGTATCAGCTTTAGTCGTAGCTTAACCTTTTGAGGCCGGGGCTTTGGTAGCAGTAAAAGCTACCAAAAGACGGGGAATCTTGAACCGAATGCATTACCCTCTTTAAGAAATCACCTCCTATTTGCAACAAAGATTCTTGTGTGTAGTTTAATGCATTCTCAGAGGGGTGCATCCATGTCGCAAAAGGAAGACCTTTGAAAGAGATAAGGGGTTAAAACCCTAGGGACGTTAAATTTGACATTTCCCCCCACTTTTCCGCCTGGAAAATGGGGGGGGGGAAATACATAGCCACTAAAGTGGACAACCCCGTCTTTTCAAAGAGAGGACTCTATGGCCACTATAATGGCCATTTCATCTTCAAAAGGTTAAATAATCAGACGATAAGTTTAAAAAACAGGATCCATTTATTATTGGTCAGGAGAAATAGCAGTTACAAAATCATATTTCCGGAGTAAATAAAAAAAGAATTACTAATAACTTTTTGTATGAAGTTTACTGCATCGTGACATTTAAGAAAAAGCCCCGATATTCTTTTTGCGAGTCCTTTTAAAGCCTCTGGAAAGGCGGAGCTTCAAAGAAATGACGTCAGCCTCGTCAGCCAATCCAGTTCCCTTTAAATATTTCCACTTAATATCAGCAGCATATAAAATGGAATTTTATTACAAATATATATATATATATATATATATATAATAATTTATTTCCTAAACAGTATTGATTAATTGATTATATTATCTCCTAAGTTTAATTAAAGTAGAATTATTTTAAAAGTGTGCATCCATACTGGTAAGTTATATTTTGAAAGATGTTTTGAAGTAATTTGAAAGCAAAATGTTAATAATGTTTTAACGGGGACTGGAGTTAAATCATCACGAAGAATAATATTACAATTGTAAAAGTAAAAATTAAAACATGTAATTATTGTCATTGATCGGAAATTAGTTGACTTTTCAAGGGGAACAAACCAACTCCCGTTCAATGATCAATAATTGATAGAAATACGTAAATATGAAAGTGTTTCGTCTTTACTCGAGTTATAAATTAAAGCCAAACCGGCAATTCTAGTCAGGCCAAATATTTCCGCGAATAGTTGTTACTCAAAGAACTGATTCTCATGAAGCATTTTAGTCAATTCAATTTGGAGTAAAAATCATGTAATGGTATGAATGGTATCTCTACAGTAATGTAGAGATACCATTCATACCATTAACATCCAAAATATTAACTGCTATGATTTTGAAAACTTATATACCTCACTTCCTCTAGAAGAAATCTATACCAGTCTACTTGATCTACCAAAACTTTTCCCTAATATACTCAATATCATGACTCTTGACAAATGGAAAACCTACCTAAAATGCACACTTTTTCATAACTACATCAAGTTTCAAAATCAACTTTTTAAACAAGTCAGAGGATTGCCAATGGGCTTACATTCCAGCACCTCGATCTGTAATATCTTTTTATTTGTCAAAGAATTTAACTTCCAAAAAAATCTACAACCACAAGAGTTAAATTACTACAAACACACCTACAGATTTATTGATGACCTTATTACAATTAATAATTTTGGTAAAATTGAAAACTCCGACATTTATCCGAATTGTCTTAAACTTAATAAAACTAATAATTCACAAAATAGCATAGACTTTCTAGATCTTCAAATCATTAACTACAAAAAAATTTTACTTTTTGACAAAACAAGAAACTTCAATTTCAATACTAACAAATTAATAAATTGGAACTCCAACATATCCAAAAAAGTAATTAACAATACTATAATTAATCAAATACAACGAATTAAAACTATATGCACAGATACAATAGATTTACAACGCGAAATTTTGATCCTTATCAAAATTCTCAAAAATAATCTAATTCCCTTTCAATTTATCAACCATTGCCTTAAAAGAGCAGGCGTTAAATACTCACTCTAAATCATTTAACTGATAGGGATATGATAATTTATTCCTAAACCTGAGAAGGCGGTATAAGTTGGATGACTGTCAGTTGAAAGATTTGTATATAGTGTAATTACTCAATTGTATATATTGTAAAAAGCTAATTGTCTTCAGACATATACTGTTACTATACTGTTACTAAAAAAATGGGCCTATTTCCTGCCTTTAGACTGTCTACTAGCTCTTGGATAGCGAAAATGCCTTTTTCCTTTCTTAAATTCTTAATCATTGCGACACGACAATTAGCCAGAAATTAATTAATTTCCATTCACTAGTATTTTTAAAAAAATCTTAACAGACGGTCTCTCTCAGATAAGAACTCCACAAAATACATCCCTCAAGAATTCCAAGTCCCACCCACTACCATAAATTTCTTCACCCAAGTCTTGCCGACTGATATAATTCAAAGCCCCTACTGCCGCTAAGAATTTTCGGACACCCTACACTTCTGAGTCAGACACGAAGAGAACACACTGCCAACTCCCCCACTAGAAAGAATGTAAGTTACTTAATACCTTTCTGGCCTTTATATCTTCATGTACATTCACTGATCTTATTTATATTATTTTCTATTTTATTTTTCTATTATTTTTATATTATTTTTATGTTCTCTTTGATTTGTTTTTGCAAAGTTTGCATTATTTATCTTTTTTATAATCTTCTATGTTTATTTCAACTTTACTTTGATTTCGATTTCATAATGACAATTTCCAATGTTTAATTTCTACAAATAATATAGTACTCAAATACATAAAGATGATAGTGTCGGGGACGATTACTCGAGTTTTACAAGATTTCTCTACAGTAATTGATTTTTACTCCAAATTGAATTGACTAAAATGCTTCATGAGAATCAGTTCTTTGAGTAACAACTATTCGCGGAAATATTTGGCCTGACTAGAATTGCCGGTTTGGCTTTAATTTATAACTCGAGTAAAGACGAAACACTTTCATATTTACGTATTTCTATCAATTATTGATCATTGAACGGGAGTTGGTTTGTTCCCCTTGAAAAGTCAACTAATTTCCGATCAATGACAATAATTACATGTTTTAATTTTTACTTTTACAATTGTAATATTATTCTTCGTGATGATTTAACTCCAGTCCCCGTTAAAACATTATTAACATTTTGCTTTCAAATTACTTCAAAACATCTTTCAAAATATAACTTACCAGTATGGATGCACACATTTAAAATAATTCTACTTTAATTAAACTTAGGAGATAATATAATCAATTAATCAATACGGTTTAGGAAATAAATTATTATTAACTAACTTTGCAGCAATTGCGCAAGTAATAATAACTTGTATTCGCACTAAATGGATTTAAGTTCATACAACATTATATATATATATATATATATATATTTGATGATGTAAACGTTGACTTCATATTAGTTGCCTATAGAAAGTTTGTACACTTGTCTGATTTTAATATTCCTTTTATCTTTTCAGCATCCCTTTTATCTCTTCAGAAAATTCTGAACAACTTTCTTTCAAATTAAAATATATAAATAATTCCTTTTTTATAAGTCCAACCAAACACCTGTTTCGTTCATTTCTCGATTTGGATGAGAAAACGCTGAACATTCTTTCACAGCAAGCTGAAGCCGCAGGAATTGGAAATACATACGATAATATTTTTAAATATTCATACATTTAAATCAAAATTTTTTTAAAAATCATGTTACATTTGCTATTTGATGTTTACGATATTGTAAAATGTTCAGAGGTTTGGAAAACTTTTTTTTTTTTTTTTTTTTTTTTTTTAATTACTCTTTCTTCATCAAAAAAGTCATTCATATTCAAACCAGCTTTCTTTTTGGTATCGAATCTTCAGTATCTTCAACAAATTTCTTGAATGTTGGAAATAGATTATTTAACAGACTCAGAATTGACAGATTGCCAAATACAAAATTTTTATCAAAGTTTGCTTCTAAATAAGCAATTGCTGATCAAAGAAATAATTTAAAGTCATCGATAATCATTTAAGATTTTGCATTATCTATTTTTTTTTCAAATGTTGATGAACTTGAAAGCCAAAACATTCCTCATTATATTGAGAATTAAGCTTATTTTTTACTTTTGATCAAAATATTGAAAACATCTGCACAAGGTATTCTTTCTCTAGTTCTTCAACAGGTAAGTTGAATATCGTTATAAAATATTCCGAAAACAATAAATATATTTCAATAATTGGTGTAATTTCTATAGAATTACCTTAAGTTAAAAGCAGTTTGAATATTGTGTTGTTTGAGTAACTGTGTAGAACAAACAACTGGAAATAAGAACTTAAGGTTTCCACGAAATTCAATTTCTTTCAATCAATACTTCAAAGAAAGCCACACAGTACGCACATGTCTGATAATTTAACAGATTTTTGTTTGTACAAATGTGTTTCATTTCTTTTTGCTGATATTCAAAATGGCCTTAGATTTTTAAGACAATATTTTATGTCTACATTCAAGTTTCGTTTAGTACATTTTATTGCATTATGTACAATGTGAGCACTGCAATTAACTTTAACAATACTTTCATTTAATGTATGGTTCCTATAATAAATTGAATGTCTTATTCCAAAATTATTAAAACAAGAATTTTTTGTTCATTCCGATTATGAATTATTCATAGTATTTTTCAAAGGCTAGAACATTCATCTGCACTTTCTAAAAAATGTCAGTTATATAATTCATAGTACAAAACTGCACATTAAAATTGAACACACACTGAGAATATTTTCATTTTTTAAAAATTTATTATGCAATATTGTTTCTGTTTATAATCCTTTCTCAACACGATAAACCATGCTAAAAAAGTGTCGTTGAAAACATTGACTTAACGTTCTCTTATGTAACAAAACGGGGCAACAGACTAGCTATTTCTGAAAATGGGGTCACATTAATAATTATATAAAACATCAACTAATCAACATCTTCTTGCACCAATTATTCAGATTAGAAGGTAAGATGTCATCAAGCAGCCGCGCGAGATTTTTAAATTCGATATTTGGCATGTTTTCTGAACTCAAATTAGGAGATGGAGAGGAAAACTCATTGAAACACTGCCTTTTCCAAAAAAAGCCAGATAGCAACCCTAGTTTTAGCCGACGTGAGGTAGCGTAACATAATGTAACGTAATGAATTTAGTGCTCTGAAAATGTTGAATGGCTAAGGATTTTTCCAGCCTGAAAAGAGTAATTAAGCTCAGTTTCAAAACAAAAGAAACACATAAAAAAATTTTAAAAAGTTTAAGTTAAATCACATTAAAATATTAATTCATGATAGAAGTTAACAAACGAAATGCATTTAAATAAAAATTCGTTTTACACTGCTTTACATCATATCACTTTTATGCATCACTGAAGACATCAATATGCAATAATGTAGTCGAATGTCGTAATTAAGTTAGGAAGCACGCAAACATGCATGTTCTCGAAGAAAGTTTGGAGATAAAAGGTATAAGCAAATATATTTAACACACACAGAGACAAAAATACTATCGAAGAAAGTAAGGTTAATATAGTTATTAAATAAAAAATCACGAGCCGGTAAGTTTCTCTTATAAATTTATCTCATGCCCGACAGTGCGCTTATTGTGGAGCTGCTGCCATCTGTTGGCATTAATGAACGTTAAAGTAACGAAAAATGCACGCATTTCAGAAATTTCTAACGTTTTAAAAAATCAGATGATAAACTAATGAAAAATTCAAGGTAAAAAGAACATTTGCTTCTTTTCATAAAATTTAACAACAGATAACATGGAAATATTTGAGAAAATATTGCACAATGCATATTTTTAATTTTCGAGGAGGTGAAAAAAATTTATAATTTCTTTAAAAGAAAATCGAAGCTATTTGTGTATTATGCATAATTTTGTACAGAAATCAGAAAAAATGTTAAATATAATCCGATATGTGATTAATAATAGTTTAAAAACAACAGCCGTAGTTAAAAGCAAACATTTTCTCACATTTATTAAAATATTGTGATGGATATAGAAATATAATTATGAAATATACCAACATTTTAGGAATACGCTCTTCTTAAAGGTTTTCCTTTTTTAAAACTTTATCATAAAATTTTCACTTAAATTATCTATTTATTGTCAGAAAGTGACATAACTTATATTTTCAGAAGCTTATGCTTTTTATAATTTGTTTTAAATATATACATGTAATTTTTATCTGCGTAGACGATTAAATGCGTAGATATGCGTAGATTAATGTTTATATGCATAGACGGAAATTTTATTATGCATCGACATCAAAATGAATGAAAAATAGGTTTGAAATAATGAGTCATAAATTAACTTCTAAACAATCGTTGTCCAAGCTTCTGAATTTACAGATAATGTATGGAAATTTTCACTATTTTACGTTTACAAAATATTACCAAAACAAAATATCAAAATTAGGTTAAATTATGCAAATATTAAAAGAATAAATGTCTTTCTTACTTGTCTTCCATTGAGGTATCATGGATGCAAGCCACTTTCCCTTAAAAACATGAATTCATCCATCCCCGTAGGTAGATAGCCGTAACGTGCTTTGGTATAATCAAATAAGCCAAATCAAGTCATTAAGGTATATTATACTTGGGCAATGACCCTCGTGTACTTTCTCATATTCAATTTAAAAAACGAACGAAAAAATAATGCATTGCTCATGAGCGAAATTTCAAAGCTGATAATTATTTATCTGTTTAACGGAGTTTTCATTAAAGAACGTACTTTCCATTGCCCTATAATGCAATATTGAAAGAAAGATAAGGAAATAGGTTGGTAAAACTTACGACTAAACAAAAATTTATTGTGTAAAAACCCCCTATATATTTATTAATCTCTTGAGTTTTTGTCAAACGAGACTGACCCAGACCCATTTTGAATAATAAACGTTTTACGAATAAGTATATAATGGAACTTCCAATTGGCCAGTAAACTGGCTTAAAATATTTAGCATAAAGTCACACTAGTCTTTCGGTCAATTTAGATGCCTTTTTAAATTTTGATATTTGAATCGCGTATTTTATTTCCCTAACTTTTCAGGTGAAAGAAGCACTCACTCTTTTATATCATGGTAGTAATAGCAAAATATAAAATGATAACTTTATTATATATTATTTGTCGAAACAATTGAGTTTGAAAGTTCAATACTCGAAGTAGGAAATTTTCCAATGTCTCTTTCATCCACGCGGGGCTGAAAATAAAAAGTAAACTAATTTGTTACTTCTTGGGAGAATGCAGACACTCTTAAACTAGATTTCCAACCATCCTCTATTTTATGTTCTATGTAATGGCAACAATAAACACATCATCATTCCAGAGGCAATTGGAAAACCGAAGCGCGAGCTGAAAATTTACGCTCTATTAAACGCAGTTTAAGTGAAAAATGATGTTTTTACGGCAACGGAATGGTAAACAAATTGAATTCCGAATCATTAATAACAGGCCGGGTATGCCGTACCTAAAATCTTGCCTTAGATCCCTGATTAGCATTATAGATTTATCGATGGAACGCCGTTGGAATGTTTCTGGAAAATAGACGGCGCAGTTCATCACATCATCAATGAGCACATGTGTAAATGTTGCTTACTTGTTCTATTTATTCTTTAGCCAACTAAAATATATGTTAGAACTTCAACAAATTGAGGCAGAGTAGAAACAGGTTATTTATCTCTCTTTCCCGCCCTTTGTTTTAAAGTTCCTGTTTTTTAAAGTTCCGATTTTAATCGCTGTAGTTTATTGATCGTTAAATGAGGTAAATATTTCTTCCTCAAATCAAGGTCTTAATGGAACGGTCTTTATTAGATCAGAAGACGAGAGAGAAAGAATTTTTTAGCATTTACGTTCAAGAAAGCCTTTTATGAAACAAAATCTATTTTACTCATACTTGTGCCATACCTATTTATGACAATGCACGTAAGCTTTATGAATTTGAATTTAAAGTCTTAAAATTAAGTGATTCGTAGGTTCAGATTTATACAGAAGGCATTTATGTCATTCACAAAGGAAAGGAAATACGAACATCGTTTGAGCTCATTATTGACTTAGGATTTCGTTTGTACACTACATACATTTTTCTAGCGCCACTTTTACGAACAATAAAAATGTTTAACTTCACTATGGGCAGTTTGAGTGGTATGTCACGGTATATCTTGGTAGGAATTCAAAATAATTAAAATTAAATACAAATATTAAACACACTTCAGAAAAATAAACACAAACTATTTCAAGATACAGTGAGTTCTCGTTAATTTTAAACCGGGTAATTTACAATTTCAATTAATTCTAATGAAAGTAGAAGGATCGATAATCTCACTTAAGGGATAATGTTAATAAAATTTTTCTTAAGACTTCTGGTAATTTCGGAATGGAGAGAGAAACAATCTACCAAATTTTGGGTTTTCTCCGTCGTTTAAAGCAGGGTTTCTCAACAGGGAGTGGAAGAAATTCGACAGTTTTAGGGCAGAATTATAGTCAACCTTTTAAAAATTTAGTATTAAGAATTTAATTTTAGTTTATGAATATAAAAAAGTACTTTTATTCATAGTTATTTATTAACATTTTCTTGACTTTTTGTTGTTTAATTTATAAAATACATTAAGAAATAATCTAAGTATAACGGGAAGAAGAAAAGAAGAAATGATCTCCTAGCAATAATAAAAGGGGTACATGGGGCAGATCAATTTGAGAACCACTGGCTAAAAGCATAATTGGCCCCTCATACTTTGAACGTACCGCGGTTTTCTATGAGTGTAAACTAGTCTAATTCAGTTCATTATCTGCATTCCTCTGTCAAATGCCAATGTGTTCTTACGTTCCTCCTACACAACAGACGTGATCTTAATTTCACCTGATTGTTTAGTAAATTTGCGTGATACAAGAATTCTCCAAGTGCGAAAATGAAAACATTAATCCTTAAAGGAAAAGCAGAAATTATTAAAAAACTGTTACATAACTGATATAACGTAACAATCGGAATCGCACACAGAATGAAAAGCAATACCTTATTTACCAGTCGGAAGACTCCATCCTGGAGTAATAGAATAAGGAAACATTAGCCAAAGAAGGAAAACATATGAAAACAGGAGGGCGGAAGGGTTAAAGCGTTACTGTTGTAAACTAAAAATGCCAGGAACACAGAATGGGAAGGAACTTGCTGATAAGTATGGACTTACACCGGGAGCTAAAGAAAATGAACTTGGTCAGTTTATGGAAAGTTTCGATAAATTCATTTTAAGGAGAGCTTTTGGTTATATGAATTTCTGGCAATTCACATAGTTTGTTTCTCCGCTCCTGCGAATTCAGTTTGAGAGTCTATTGTAGTAGGTATAAACGTTTTTTGGCAGGAGGAGGGAGGATCGCACACATTGTGTAGATAAAATAAGAAGATCAAGTTTAAGAACATTATTTTGAATACCGCTTTTTACCATAAAATATTTTTATCCTAAAATTTTACGTTTTCAGTGTTTATGTTATGTACATAGTGAGGATCCATAACAAGTTTAACTGCACTCAGTTTTTATCTTGTTCATATTTTATAGATAGTGAACCATGATTCCAATTGGGTGCTTTATTATAACGCTTTAATGATGATTTTGAGTTTCTTTAAGAATAATATAAGTTACTTCAAAACATTTAATACAGATAAAAGTGACTTTAACATGCAAATATGTATAAATGAACGGATGAGTACAAATGAAGTATTCATATTTGTGCCTAAATGTGCACAGTATGCACGCTTATAAGGTATTCCTCCCACTTTCGCGGCATGCCTTCGTGGTGTGATGATCTGCACGCTGGGCGCGTATTCCAGAGGTCCGAAGGTTCGATTTCCGGCGAAGGCGTTGCTAATTTTTTATCTTTCCTGCTTTAAAAAAATACCTAATGTCTCTACACGCTTATTTACATGAATACAGCATTTGTAACAATAAGTTTTAGGCTTAGAGCCATTAGGTTTAAAGTCTGAAGATTTCAAGCATAATAATTCACATATCTGTATTGCGTACATTAAGCACAAAATCAAAGACTTTTTTTCCTAAGAATCTATGCGCCAAAATGACTGTGAACAGTAATTCATAACAGTATCATTTCCTTCTTGATACGAAAAAGTGCATTTACACATATAATATGCTTCTGCAAAGCTCTTGTAAAACTTCCACGATATGGTATAATGATTTGCTTAATTTTTCGAAAATCAATGAACTACCTTTTCTTGATCTTTGACAACATATTCTAGAATATACAATGTATATCTTCACCATACGTGATAACTTTTCGGAAAGACGCCAGCTAGTGACCACGAATGTAAAATTTTAGATAATTAAATAATTGTAAAATTAGTTAAATCTGTTTTTAAATAAAATGTAGGAGGAGAAACGAAAAAAGTTAAATTCAAAAAAAGGGTGTGAAAGTTAAGCTATTTCTATCGTTAAATAGGTATTAAATTTATATAAGGAAGTATACTTTATAAATTCTAAATATTCACATAGAGTTAACAATTGAAGTAGAAAATGGTATAGAAATCAAATAAGTCATTTATTAAAGGAAAGTGACATTAAACATTCAAGTCATCTTAATTCATTTAAATTTGTCTAAGAGTTGTTTTATGATTGCCTATCCATCCAATACGCAGAAAATAACATTACAATGCACATATAAACTCTAATTAAACGGAAGGTAAGTTCATTGAATCAGCAACCAGCATATGCAAGGCTCGTTTGATACTGTTTTTTCGTTTTATTCTATTAAAACTCCTTGGAACTAAGGTAGATATCGAACTGTAATAACGTGTTTATTCCTCTCTCACTTTATTTGAAAAGAAAGGATTTAATAGTTGTTACGGATGGCTGACTTAAATGAAGAAAGAACATTCTCTGGCGAATTGAAAACTGTTAATGGACGGTCTTTTGTTTGCTCAAAAGAGAAGTTAGGGGTGTTTGAACATTTATGCTTCAAAAGACCATTTTAGCGGAAGAAGATTTAATTTTTCCTCATATGTGTCACGCGCTTTGTTATCGCAGCTTACAGTTTTTGCTATATTCCGCTTTAATTCTTAGAGAAAGTTATGCGCTTATCTCGTCATGGGTGCAGAAGAAATTCTCTTCAGATTCAGTTAAGCTTGGTGAACGAGGAACGGTAAAATACTGAGCAATACAAACGCAATTTTTACACCTCTACGCGAAGAACTCAAATAAGCGAATACAGAGGCTGTTCACACATTTTTAGACGATGTATATTATATTCACAAAACTAAATTACATGAAATTCTTGTGTTTTAAATGTTCTATTTGACATCCCTTATTCTGAACTATCTTTCGACACCGCAATTTCCAGGATAATAATGCCTTTTGAAGTGGCAGAAGAGGTATTCTATCCCATTCCTCCCGAACAGCTTTCCAGAGCCCTGTTAGGGTTTTGGGACAACGTTTGGTAATGCAGATTTTAAAAGTCCGAAAGCACAAAAATCCATAGGTGACACATCGGGAGATTTAGTAGGGATATCAGTGAAGGGTATGGCCTTGATACCAGTTTTTTGTTCTATTTCTTTTAGGAAATTTGCAGTGGATTTTGATGTGTGACTGCTAGCTTTGTCCTATGGGAGTCTCACAGATGAATGGCACAGTGGGTAAAGCGATGGTATTTCATTCAGAAAAATTGGCGATAAAATATGTTCCTGATAGTATTTGGAGTTAATCTTGACATTTTTTTGCACTCTCTTTATTTTTAACTTGCCATTATAAGAAAAACCAGCAACAATCATGAATCCCTTAGAAAAACTTTCTTTCGATTCTTTGAACCATGTACTTAAATTTTTTCTTCCCTTTTGTGATAATAAAGGGCTAAATATTTAAATGATTGTAATTTAAATACACCCATGCTTCATCTATTGTGACAATTGTTTTCCATTTTTCTTTGGATAAGTGTTTCTCATATAGAAATTCTGCAGCGTGTCCTGCGTTGAGCGATATGCTTTGGAAGAAGATGATGCACATTGCGTGTTTTCGCTTTCTTAACATTTAAATCAACGTTTATCATTTTGTTTACAGTGGACACCGAGCATTTGAATGATTTTGCAACTGTCCTTTGACTAAAGGGATTTTCTTTTAACATTAAACAACGTACCTTTGCAATAGTCGAAGATGTCCGTTTTTTCCTTGGATAATTGTTCGGAATTTTTTCCCACTTGAGGCTCCAATTTGACGTTTTATTTCCTTTCTTGTTGATGATATTACCTATCGACGCTTTAGATATCACAAAACCATGATTTTCGCATCGTTTTTGGATAAAGGAGTATGCATATTTCTCTTCGGAAAGAGCGTAAATGTAGCCTTCGAACCACTGCTTTGTTAAATTCCCCATTTTGAAGAAAAACAAAACTTTCAAGCCACAGACGATAATTTTGACTTTTAAAAACATAGTACAATTGCAATTACTTCTTTTGCAGCAAACGATGTTTTATTACCGCTTACCAAAATCGTCTAAAAATGTGCGAACAGCTTCTGTACATTTTAAGAGAACTTTCAAAAATCTAAGTACGTATATTCCAGATGGCGATTTATTGCCCGAAAGTCCAAACTGAATGATGATTTATGGAAGGATCATTATGAACAGTTTGACTAAAAACCATCCCCGTAATAATGAATTATCATAACCCCTCATGCGTTGTAAGTGGTTAGCTACTCCGCTTAGTGTTTGGAATATCCACAGTAGAAACCCTGCGAAAGCACAATTGATTTTTCATGCTTCTTGTTGCAAAAAATCTAAGACTTTACGGAAACTCCTAAATTAAAATGTGACGGACGATAATTCTTCACCTGAATGTAACTGGATGCGTGTAATGTTTCTCCCTCATCGCCTTTTAAGTTAGAAAGAATACAAGGGTACCCTTGTGTAAGCACGTCCATACAACAACTAAAGATCCATAATTCCAATCGCAGTGACAGCAGAATCGATTTCTACGTGACTTTATCAGACCAATCTAATTGGCTACACTGTGAAGTTACAAAGATGGTTACAAACTTACAGAGAGTAATAATAACATTTGTTTATTTACATTATTCATATTCCGGATACATTATTCCTTTCAGAATAAAGAAGATCATATTTCTATTCGTTAAGCACTATTTTCCATTGCAAATTCCTGGAAAATATATTTGCATTGGAAATAAAATGCATGCGATTTCAAATACATATGCATATCCTCTGCTGAAAATATATAGGAGGTAGCTTTGATGCTACGAAAAATTTGTTCTTTGATAAATATTAAATGGAACATTAAAGAACATGGAAACAAAATATAATTGTTACCGCACTTTATATTAAAAATATAGTCAATAATTATGAAAATCTCTTTCTGCCTAATATTTTTAATTCATGCAAATATTAAGTATCATGAACGATTTGTGTAGTTGAATATGTTATGAAAATGTCAGACATGACAATCTATAATTAAAATCAAGATATTCAATTAAAATCAGTCTACGCTTTGGAAGTCTGCACATGTAAGACATACTTGCGTTAAATTAACTGCCTTATAATCAGAATGAGAGCTAATTATCAGAATGACGAGGCAGTTGAAAATTTCTGAATGCACATGTAAAGAAATAAAACACAGTTTCTGTAATGATATACACTTTATATACATTAATCCCATTAATTAAATGATTGGCTCATAAATTGTCCATACTGAAGACATTCAAAGATTGCATCATTAAGTATCTAATTTTCACGTTTCTGGGTACTTTGTTAGATTACAACAATTAATTAAAGAAATGTAACGGTAATGCTGGAATTCTGAGGCAGTTGGAAAGAAGTTATAAAGCAGGTGATTCTACAATTCATTATTAGAAACATCTGAAATATTCAAGAAGCTCTGGTGTCTACATATATCCTTATATGATATTAGCAATAATTCTCGCAACGAATAAATTTCATTACCACAGGGATTCGTATAAAATGAGCAACTATTTTTATTAAAGTGTAGCAGTGTTTCACTTGGAATTAAAACGCTTTCTCTCCTAGGTTAGGCTTTCTTCACAATTAATAATTATTTTCACTGTCTTACAGAAATAAGGAGGACTTTGTTTAAGGGGGAAAAAAAGAAATAATTACCTATTTTGATGGTAGATTTTAAGAAAACCATCTATTAAAAAGTCTTTGATTGACACTCAAGAAAGGATATATTATTCATAATTTAGAGGTTAGGTAGTTAGAATGTCTTCTAACCATATTAATCGAATATCCAAAGCATCCTTTCATAGTAATAACTTTCGGTTTTAAGTGTCATTAAAATTCTCGGAGATTTATGTTTAATTCTGCCCTGTATCCGAGATTTTTTAGTCCGGTGTCCAGGTACACGCCAATTGCGGCCATAGCCGTATGATAACCAAACCGACGGTCATTTCACCGTCTCTTAACAGACTGCATTGCCCAAACTCCACAGCACAATTACATCCTCAAAGAAGAGGCACAAACATCCGAACGTTCATGTCTTATTTGGAGCTTTAGCTCGGTGTTGTGATATTCACTAACCACCGTGACTAACCACCGTGACCATCACTAATCACCGTGACAGCCAAAAAATAAAGTTGTTTTAGGCAATTTAGTTTTAAAGTTTGGCATGCATTTATTTTCTGCTAATTGCAGGTAATTCAATTCTGTTTTTAGACCAAAATTTAAAAAATAGAACCGTAATATTTTGGAACCAAAAGCTACCTGCATTATAGCCATCTACTTCTTGTGACTCCGTGCACCTATCAAGCGTGCAATTCTTATACATCATCTGTTATCTTAATTTCGTATTTGTGTTATACAGACAACTAAATATAATTACAATGCTCTCAATCACTTTTTTATATTTTCTACAAAGTTATGGAAAGTGCACAATAGATTAAAAGCAAAGGAGAAGGTTTCTTCAACCGGATACATTTGATCTATGCTTAAACTATAAGCAACAATATACATGATGGACATTACCTATTCACTAAGAACTGAGATCGAAAATAAAATGAAGAAAAGGGCTTTCCCATGGCTTCCTCCATACCCTCAGACAATAAAACTGAGCAGAAAATCCTGCATAGGTCTTCCCTGTTCTTGAGACTATGCGAATCAAAATGACACGACCAACCACTCGCCGTCTATGAGACGGAAGAAAGGAGGAATTCCACTATCATCTTTTTCCCTTTACGTGAATTCTTTTTCTCTTCCGCCTGCAGACATAGTTCAAGATGAGATGGGTTTATTAATAATTCTTGCAGCATATTTTGGAAGCACAGAAGCATTCATTTTGCTATTTTATTTTTATCTTCCGAGCGGGATGGATGGAATCGTGGTGGAGGGTGTTACGCGAACCATCGAGCACATTCTCCCAAAGGGGTAATACATACTTATTTCCCAGCACGGGCTACGTCCACAACTAGCGACTGCGTCATAAATTTTGAATGCAAATGGATATATTTCTTTGTTCGCATTTATCGTACAATGTGATCGACCGTTTGTGTGAGAACTCGTGTAAGGAAGTGCTCTCAAGTTTGATAAGTAAATTCGTTACTTACATAAAGCATTTATTTTTACTTAACGGGATCCAGATGCAATAGTTTGATGTGGAGATTGTTGGAGAATTAAAAGTCATTTTATTTGCAACGAAGTGCCGCAAGCTGGCCGGAATGCAAATATGTGCTAATGAAACTAAATAATTATAGAACAGAACCTCGACATAGCAAGGCGATAATTTTCCCGCATGCATTTTTTACCTATTTCATTCCAGTTGAAGTCCTGACTAAAAAATGTTATTTATTCGCGCATGCATTGTTCCCTGAAATATCGTTTCACCTCATTTAATCGTTCGACTATTACGTTCTCGAGGCATTATACATTTTAAACGTATCTATTGTTTGCATTACTTTGCCTCTGGAATATAAACCTGGAATAATGTAGTAATGCTCAAAGTGCGGTTTTCTGCTCCATATTTTTAGTAGACTGAATCAGTTTACAATAGTCAGTTTTCAGTAGTTTATTCGAGTTAATTTCTGTAACTGGTTTCTAGTGTGAATGAAAAGGGATCTAGTAAAAAATGGTAAAATAAAATTAAAATAAACAAGGATGATATAAAACTTTGCCATATTTTAAGAAACTTCATAAATGCTAAAATTCACAACATTCTTTTCTGTGCCAAAAGCGAAAGGAACCAAACTATAACCAAACTGCAACTTATACGGCGATAGTACAGTGCAATATGAATATGATAAATTTGATATCATAAATACATAATACATATATCTGTTAGTTTTCTAGATCGTTTTAGGTTCTAAAGCGCCTGCTTGCATTTGTGAAAAGTTAGTACCCTCGAAGTAACTCGTTTACCCTATGACCTAAAAATCATAAACGCATAGTGTCTTATAGTCATAAACGCATAGTGTCTTATGGGTATCAGAGCCCTTAAGACACTATGCGTTTATGTGTCTCCCTTAAGACACATAAACACATAGTGTCTTAAGGGTGGAAAAAGTGTAGGTATCAGAGGCATCTGATTTAGTATTTAGATTCTAAATGATTAATCATTTTCTGAATTGGACTACCTGTATTAACTTTAAAGGATTTTACCTTCTGTGAATTTAACGTTTTTACGTGACTTTTAATATCTTTATTTCAGAAAGTTATATTTATGTGATATAAACATGTAGTATTTCCCTGTTAAATGATATTTTGAAAGTTGGCTTATTATACTTTTCAACGAAACATACTGAAAGCATGGTAAAGTTCACCTTCAATAATAAACTGATCCCATAAAATGTAGATAAGTAAGTGACTCTTGTGCAATTTATTTACTTCGTAAACGGCCATGAAAGGTATACTAATAACTGGATCGTATGTTCTCTATTTATACACATTTATACACAATATTTATTTATGCACAATATTTTATTTACACACAATATTTTCCTACTAGGTAAAGTTTTACCTCAATCTGTATGCATATGTCCTTTTTTCCTTACCAGTCCCTTTCTTGTAAGTCCTCTTTTCTTTGTTAAGCACCTCTAACACTTGCAACAATAGCACCTAAATATGAATTGAGATCATAGGTATTTAATGCATTAGCACTGCACCGAGCTATTATTTTAAATTCATCATGAAATTTTATCCTAAAATATCGATTAATTATTAGCTGTATAAAATCCTGACTTTAAATTCTTAAGTTATTTAAGTATCAATATTTACTACCACTTTTTTAAATTTTAAGTTCTTCGCTAGTTTCGCGCTAAACGGCCGTTCTGCGTTAGGAAACTAGCCACAGCTGAGAGTAGCTTCCTACCATAGAGTAGCTGTGCAGCCAAAAACGAAGAGGAGGTGGGATAACAAAGTGAATTTAAAAAAAATATTATATGCATCCATTTGTGATCTCTAATTGCCGTCAATAAGAATTTTAGCAATAAGAAATTAGTCCCAAAACAAATCGGAGCTATTTATAAAAACAAAAATCAATTCAAAATGGAACACACTTAACATGCATTTTTCACAAGAAAAATAGCAACTAACTAATAATAAAAGAATCTGCATTGCCTAATGATAGTGCCTTAATGTTAGTAGCAGTAAGCGAAGATCAATCTTTCTGTCGCATTAGCTTCTCTTTACTTACGAGTCAGTGAAACACCCAGAAAGAAAATCGAACCATTTTCTGTCGCTTGACAATTTAGGTCGATTCAACAAAGATCAGTCATTCTTACAAATCCCAAAGTATAGCTAGAAGCGAAAGAAAGCAGAAATTTCGATCTCTGAGGAAGCGGCAAATTCAGTATAGATCAATAAATTATGGGTTTGATGTTTATCTAAGAAATCGTGATAAAATTGCCTTAAGCATCAGCTTCAATTTATTATTTGCACATTCCCGTTTTCCCAATCCATTTTCACAAAATGGTTCTGGTACCTTTTGGAAAAAAAAATATCTGCCCACTGGAAAACTTATCAGTTACAGAACTGAACATGTGTATAAATCGAAATCAGACAGCAACGCATTTCTGGGTCATTAATGGTTACTTGAAAACATAAAATTGGTAATTCTGTTGTTATCATCTTTACCTTCGCATTCTTAACACGTACCCATATTTAGAAAGGCTTGACTCTGTCTAAAATTATATAAACAACCTATTATTGCTCATGATACTTGTAAGGAATTAAATGGCATGCTTTCAATACATTCTTCTAGCGTATCATTGATCAATTCGAAATTCGCATGTTCGACGCCTAAAATTGCCTTTCAATGATGCCTCGCCTTCAGACTTCTCACGTTTTCATATACTGACCTAACTTTGACTGGCAGCACAGTGAGAAACATTAGTCGAAGATTTCGCTCCACTCTTTCCCAACTCCAAACAACCCAAAAGGAGTTCTGAAAAGGGTTTATGCGCAATACTTTCATGGAAGACTTTCAAAGAGGAATTGACTTGCATCGATGTTAAACATGAAGAAAACTACGAAAACGCCCATACAACCAGTCCGTTTTCTTGGAATCGATTAAGATCGAACTACCGGTGTTCAGAGATGTTATCCCTCCGCCGCTGGTTAGCCAGCTTGTTACTAGAACTTAAGTTGAAAGTACTCGAATTAAGTGCTCAAAACCCAGCTTAAAGCAATACTTTAAAAAAAGATATTTTTAAATATTATTTGCTTTTGTGTTCGCTGACTGCTACCTGTTTACTTGTACAATAACAGACTCAAAATTACATTGACCGCTAGAAGAAGTGGCAATTGAACACCACACCTTGTAGAGACATTAGGAGTTTTTAAGAAGCAGGCAAGATAAAAAATTAGCAACCGCCTTCGCCAGTAATCGAGCCACGGACCTCTGGATACTGGCCCAGTTTGCAAACCACCACACCCCGAAGGCATGCTAGGCAAGTGGGAGAAATACCTTATAACCTTAACATAAATTACATATTTGTTATATGTTTTATAGACTACAAAAAGGAAGAATAGAAAATCTGTGTAGATGATAAGTCTCTCTCACTACTATTTTCTTTCCACGTACATTCTGAAAGCATTTGAAGTACACATAAATAGCAGGATTTTTTTTCCGTTTTAGAACGACCCAAATACGCTATATACCATAGCGACTTTGTGGCTCATTATCAGTTTTTTTGCGAATAAAAGATATTTTTCGAATGTTCTGATATAGTTTAAAAGCAGTAATGCGCGATGTTAATGCCTGCAAAAAATAATAATATTTCTATGTAATAGTAAAAAAGTTTACGCATGTTAGTTTTATGATATAAAATTAGCGAACGAATTACACTTTAGAGTGAAAACAAATGCAGAATAAAGCACAACTATGAAAACAAAATTTCCTCTGTTTGTAATAAACATTCTTTAGTTACATTTTAATGCTGTTTTCAAATACATAATGGCTAGAACAATTATCTTCATCAGTGCACATAAATGAAAACTTTTAGATATTAATATTATTTTCATTCCAACATTGAAATATAAATGAGACCATAGATCAGTAATTTCTAAACCATGTAACAATATCCACCAGCGGATTCAAAGGAATTTGTTTTAAGTTGCGAAACGTTTTAAAATACTATGCTTCTTATATAACTTAACTGTAATTACAGATTAATATATAATTTTCAATAGTTATATATC
This sequence comes from Stegodyphus dumicola, assembly GCF_044657685.1. Classification (NCBI taxonomy): domain Eukaryota; kingdom Metazoa; phylum Arthropoda; class Arachnida; order Araneae; family Eresidae; genus Stegodyphus; species Stegodyphus dumicola. The sequence continues at coordinate 81,057,468 of NC_140772.1, read as the reverse complement.
TTTATTTATAATGGATTCATTTATTACATTATTTTCTTCTAGAAATTATATTTTATTCCCCGCTTTTCCCGTTTGTTTTCAGAAAACATGTAAATATATAAATAATATATATTTACATATATATTTACATATATATTATCCATAATTAAAATTGTGGGGTGAATGCAGCTCCCATTGTGCTGTGCCATGACATAAAATGTATCTGAATACAGTAATCAACAAGAACTAAAAATATGGTCGGTTTACACAGCTATTATTATCGCTCATCTAGTATCAAATTGGCTGCAACAAATTAAATCATCGTCACACACACACATGTAGTAAACCTTCTTTCTAAGACAGCCAGCTACAATTTCAGATGAACTTTTCCTTCAGTGGAAATAGCTGCCTAGTAGAAGTAATGTGTACACTGTTATTAATGCTTGGGGTTCCAGTACTATTAAAACACAAATTTCTGCAATTTCAGTAAATATGTTTTGTTTAAATTTGAATTCCTTATTGGTGTTTAATTATGCTTTAAAACTACTCGTCACTTTCAGATATAGTCCCTTTAGAGAGCTAGTTTTTACGACAGGATTCATAATATTTATTTTAGTGAAATTCAGAACTTCCATTTTCAACGTTATCTTCAAAGACAGATTTCTTATCAAACTTACCGAGTCTTTAAAGTTTCCGTGCTATCGCAGTACAATACAGAAATATATACTCATAATTAAAAGCACATATTATAAATATTTTCTTAGTTGTTCATTTAAAACATACAATTGCTGAAGAAGATGATTAATTGAGAAATGAGTAAAGTAGAAAACTTATCATACTTAATTGTACGGCATTCATAATATGCAACTAAAATGCCATAACAAAAAATTGTTTTCAGCAAATATTATTTCTTGGAAATATACTTTGACAAACGACTTTGTTTGCAGATGAAGTAATACATTTCTAGCTTAGTACGTTATTTAAGAGCATTTAATAAATAAAGTTACTCCAACAACAATATTGAAAACATTTTATATATGTCGTTTGTTTTATTCATTTGAAAATATGCGTTAGAAGTTTATTTCGAGTACAACCACTTAAATTAATTTGTTCGATGTATCGTTCACGCTCATTTCACAAGTTTGTTCCTTTTTGATGAATTCGCTCTCTTATTCTAGTCTGAAGACATGAACAACATTCAATTCCTCTCTTTATTTTGAAATAGACAAATTATTATTTATTTTGTTCATAATTTTTAAATAAAGTATCAACGCACAGCATCAATTAGTTACATAAAAGGGATAAATACCGATAAGAGGAAATAACAGTTTAAAATGACATTCCTATTTTAAAACCATAACATTTAGCCTAGGAGGTTTCTTTAATTTGAATAATAAGTATTTTATGTTTTGAGCCTGTACTGTAACTTCTCTCTTTCCGTTTTCTCACCAGAATGCAAATTAGTTCGAATATATTTATAATGCGGTTTGAGATTGTTAAGAGTAATGTGTTTACTATTTTAAATAAGAGTTCTTGTCTTTGGTCTTGTATTCATACTTGCCGATAGTTGAAATCCACGCCGGTGATGTTCTCAGCCAACTTCGCATTAAATTGCTGTATGCAGACTATGGCTATTGATTTATTTAAGATTTACAACTTTAAGATTCTCACCATAAAGACTGGCAGAATTTCAAGCACCAGGAGTGTCTTCTGTTCAACTATTTTAATTGTAAAATAAAAGGTCTTTTACACCTTTCTCAGTTTCTGTGATACTTAGCGTTAAGTCGCTTAACGTCTACATAGAGTTTAAAACGGGATGAGAGATAACACAAGAGAGTTAAACCTTTGAAGACATATATTTAAATAGAATATTTAACGCTTCAGTTGCAAAACAGTTACATGTATCTTACATTCTTCATTTCTTCACTACTAATGAAATTTCTTTCTCTTCTCCCGTTTAAGGAATTTTCACAATAATTATCGCAATAAAATCATTAAATATATCGCAATAAAATTATTAAAAATTTAATTCCGAAAAGCGGATACAAATTGTAAATGCTTTTTATTGAATTCTTTCCTTACACCACGAATGAAAAGTCCGTATTCATTACATTTACGTTAAGCGGTTCTAATAAATTGCAATTTAAAGAGAGGTTACATAAATAATTTTATGCTTTTCTGTTCGTCTGATGTAAATATGAGCCTGTTTCCCTCATACAATCTTCCACGAAAGCATTCTTTCAATGGCAGATTGATTTCGCGTACTTTTACATTTTTAATTATAACTGCCATCAAAATTCAATAAGTATTTCAAAGACCATCTTAAACAATCCAACATCTTGGACCAAGACTAACTGCAAATTAACCTCCAATTGTATAAAGAAATTTCATTGAGCATCTATATATTGTATCGATGATTAAATATTTTTTCTGCTTGGCAGACTGTAGATTCAAGCGCCGTCTGATGAATTTTAAATGTTAAGAATATTAACCTGTTGAAACTTTACAAGGCATATGTTTAAACAGAATATTTAACGCCTTACTTACAAATATCTTTTATCCCTCATTTCTTTACTATTAGCAACATTTAATTATTACAAATATTTTAATTAACTATTACAAATATTTTAATGATTCTTTGTAAAGAAAGGACGAAAAAAGAGACCTTTCAGAGACCCGAAATGGTGAAGTTGCGTAAAACGGTTAGTGTTAAGTCACACTGGCTATTGGCGCTTTAAATTTGAATCAATGAAGCTGCAGCTTCATAACAGCAGTAATTGCAGTAATTGTTAAAATTTACCAACAGCAGTAATTGTTAAAATTTTGTATAACAATTTGTGTAATCGATGAGGATATGATATTTTACATGGTAACATAGGCATATACATTAAACGAATTTTGTATTTATTTAAATATAAAAAAAAAAGGTAACTTTCAGAGCAGTTTGCAACACGCAGATATCCAGTTTCCTATTTCATACAATTAATCAATAAGAACTTTTCTGAAATATAGAGACTTTGTTGTATGTCAGTTAATTAGGAAACTTATTAGGAGAAGAAACAAGATTATATAAAGAGGTCATAAAGCATTTTCTTTGTACTTATCGCAACATCTAATAAATGAGCTTCACCGTATCATTAACTTTATAATATACGACGAAACGTTTGGGTGCACCTTTTGTGCAATAGCAAGGATTTTATGATTTTTGAGTTATTAATAACAACATATATGAGAGAATATTTACAAATATAAATTAAAATGGCCTCCTTGGAAGATAGTGTTCATTAAATATATCCACAAGACTGATTCTGTCGTACAAGGAGAGTAACAGGAAAGCACATTATTATGCGTTTTAAGTTGATGCTATATTTCCACAAAAATTTCCGTTGCAAGGAGAAAGTTTTAGAATTTACTCTTGTTGCCTTTAACAATGGAGAGCGTTGCGGTCTTTCCTGCTTTAATTAATCTCTACAGAAGAGGTAATGCGTCTAGCGTAATTCTGCTTTATGCTCCGATTTTTCAGTCACATATGTTAACTGCAAGCAAAGCTTTCCTTCCTGACTATATTCGAGAATCTGTTTTTCTAAAAGTTTATTCAAGTAATCATTATACAAACACAAGCGAACAGTATTTAACATAAATTAAAATATGAGATGCACACTATTTTCAGCATTATTATTCTAGAGAAATTCAACCATTTTCTGGCATTAATTGGGAGAATCAGATGATGTAACGCGTATCTCATTGCTTCGGTGATTGGGACGTACTTTTCGAACATTTAGAAAGAGTAATTTTGTTTCTTTATTATTCTCCCAATCATTCAATATCTTAAGAAAAAAATCCTTTTTTTATTTGTCAGTTTTAGTTAAGTGTACAAAAAGAATACTAATATTTAGTGCACAATTTTAGTATGCCGGTTAAGTGCACTAAAAAGAAAACTAATGTAGGTTTATTTTCAGTTTCAATATTCTTCGTCATACGGAACCATGAATGCAACTGTAAGAAGGTTAAGTAAGTTATCTATTGGGATATTTACAAATTTTCAGAACACAATATACTATTTATATTATATACATTTATATTATATACATTTAAATTCTGGATGTTTAAGCAATAATATGATTTGGTTTAAAATTATTCGTGACTTGTATATAGTAATGAGTAAATATTACTAGCCCAAAAGGCATTAGCTTTTGCGTTGGTTCACTATAAATGTTGGTTCACTTTGAAATTGTTGCCACCAAATATTAGAGCCCTGTATTATATTAAAAAAAATAATAATGAAGAATCTGCATAAATGTACGTATGTTTCTCGCACTGTGATAAAACAACGGTACCTACAGCCATCAAATTTTGAATAATGTAATATTCCACTGAATATGGGCATCTGAAAGCCCAAATTTGGAATTTGTTTTATTATCGATTTCATATTTTGTAACACTTTAACGAATTTTTTATTAACAAACTCAACGATTTCAAAACGAGCAATGACAATACTGTAAGAGAAACAAACAAAAAAAATAAGTATCTCGAGCGCGCGAGACTGTGTATTGGAAATTCTAAAGATATGCTCATGCGATATTGCTGTTGAATTGAATTTTAAGTGCGAAGAACATGATATTTAAAAAATATAGGTAGCACACAAAACGGGCGTAATGTAAAATCTGAACGCTTTCAGATTTTATTAGTTTTTCAATTTTGTGTCATTTTATATTATTGTATTTAGAGGATTTACTGAATTTAAATGTAAGTCACAGGATTTTACGTGTATATTTTATTTTTGCTTCACTATTAATAATTTTACTCACATTTGAATGAATTATCATAATTATATTTCACTCGGAAATAATGTTATGTATTCTGTATACAAAGAACGTGCATATTGCTAGCTTCAAATAAAATAGTTCAATACATGTGATGAAGGCTTGTCAAGATTTGTTTTTCTTTTTACTTTCGACAAACATAATACTAAGATAAAGCGATGCCTAAAATTTCTCGAATTCGAATCCTAACTGGCTCTAAATCTTTCGATTCCTTCAAACTAATAAGAAAGATGATATATTACTTAGAAATAATCGTTTCTAAATAAAGGGAATTTGAAATTTTCCATTAAAAGGATATATATGAAATATGTAATTATATTTCTTGAATTTTGAAGTTCATTTTTTAATGTAATTTAACGAAATGCATCTGAATAATAATTTTTGTTGGCTTATCCATGGAAAAGATGCTAAATGGAGCCAAAAGTCTGCATGACAAGTCTTGCCAGGTCTGGAGCCTGATGACTATAAAGGATATCCTGTGGTGGTGAGCCAAGTTGGTAAAGAGCAGCAATGATAGCCTGGCGGTTGAAGATATACTGGATAACTGGATTTTGAATAATAATTCAAACGTCAATCAACAGTTCAAACATCAATAATTGTGGTTCTCTAATTCAGTCATTAAACAACTGCATACTCATGTGTGATGCAGCTTTTATAGAATAGATCCAAATATTCAGGATATGCCAATAGTAGAATACATATGTTTAGAGCTATAACAGACGATGCGAAAGTTAGTTGTAGAATTTTAAAGAAAATGCAGTATACCGATAATTTTGAAATACTTACACATTTTGCTAGATGACATCTGAGACTGTCCAACTGTAAAAGCTGATATAAGATAATAACAGAACCTGTCATCATTGAAATTCAACTTTCGCCTTTTCTTTTTTATAATCATTTCTAGTCGACGTAAACAGATCCTACTTTCCTAGAATTTTGAGATTTAATCAAAAAGTAATTTTATTTTATAACAACCGTTGTCTTCCTTCATGTAAGGCAAATTAATCATTTGTCTACCTACTTAGGTTCTACCTCTTATCTAAGCACATTTTAATTACAGAAATTAATATTTCTAGATAGAGATTATTTTGTATTAATTTCGTTCAATTATGAGTTAATTAATTCCACATTGCTGTTTAACCTTTTTAGTTTGTTTTCACGATTTAATTCATGCGCATGATGGTTAATTTGATGTAGTCTGAAATGCATTATTGTAACCACCGGAATCAAGTCGCGAACATCAATTATCGATAAAGGAAACAAAGATCCTACCTCCCATTTTTTTAATGCTTTATAAATGCTTATGCAAACATACACGAATTTGCAAAAAATGGCAAATTCGAAAAAGTTAAATAAAAATCAAAAAGAGTCTGAAATGCCAAGCTGTGCTATGGAATCTAAAAAAACGCATACCTGCCATATAAAGTAATTAGATGCGATCTTCTAAAGCGGGAATAGAGAAAGAAATCATTAATAAATGAATCGTTTCTATGATTTTTTTCCATCTTCGAAAATGAAACTTCTTCGCTTAATTAAAATTAAAAAAGCTAATATCTAGCCAGCTAATTAATGCGTCGAAAAGTTGGTTAGCTCATTCGAATGCTCCATAGCGTTTTTACTACAGGATAGAGGTATATTTTTTTTACTTCTAAATGAAATGGAATTTCTTTAAATTCTAAATTTAAAGAATAAAACAGTAAGAACTTTATTATTAATATCACAAAAAATGGAATATAATGTGCGTTACTATTAAATAACATGGAATTTTGCAGCTACTGACTTTTACGGCATCAACATGGAAAATGTAGTACTTTGCAAGCAACTGAAAGTTCCTACTTTTCCCTTAATAGTAAAAAGAGTCGTTCTGTCCAACCGGGATAATGGTTAGCAACGCTGACTGCCAAACCGAAGGCCCCGGGTTCGAATTCCGGAGAAGGCATGGATATTTGTAAATGCATAGCGTCTGTGAGACATGGGGGCACTCTAAATATTTGTAGTCCCGAAAGTCTTCTCGAGAGGTTGCAGGTAGGGGAAGAGGGGTGGGAGATCCTCGAATTCGTACCTCCGGGGCGGAAATTGGGGGCAGAACTGTCACCTGTATGGTGTTCAGGACTCTTGCCAACGCAACCTTGCACTCCGTGGCACGATGAACTTCGTGGGCTTGTTCTGATGTTACTTGTGTCAGATAAGTGAGATAAGTCACAATAACAACGACAACATGAGTGTCGCTCAATAGAAAATGGACTTCGAAATTCGAATTCAGCTGTTTTCTCTTCTCGGTGGGAACATATATATTCCATATCGTTGACTGAATGTTCTCGGTTTTAATTTCCGATTAATATATGGATCTTGCGATGGCTTTGTATAAATTAGATTTTTATTTATCCACAATTATCCTTTTCACATTTATACGTTATGTTTACCAATGACTGCGAATGAAAGAGCTGACTGTATGAGGTTAAATGGTTTTCCGCATGTATAGCACAGATGGCAGCCAGTTTTCTTCGAATTTTAATCACGTCTCTTATTTGATAAACAGCCCTTCTTTGCTTTCCCGTAATTAAATTAAACAATTAAACGCTGCATTACAAAATGTTCAGTGAAACTACATTAAGTACCTAAGATGAAATTCATGTGTCCCTTAATTTGCATCAAATCTTTTTTTCCACTCTTTTCATTTAGAACAAATATATTCGAAGCATAGCATAGACTTTGTTTTCAATCAATTTCTCCTTGTTTTATAAATTTCATGCCAACTTTTATTTATTTTATTGTGTGTTTTCCTGTATTCTCCCATATATAATGTGAATTCGAGACATCGTATGCTCGAAGACAGATAGATAAGTTTTGACAGGCTTTACCATATACAGAAAATCTAGCTGTGATGTTATACACATTTAAAGTGTATCATTTAATTTTCACTACCAGTAGCTTCCAAATTTTGCTTTGAGCTTAGTTAACCAGCTAAGATTTTTATTTGCTCGACTTTTTGAATTCTGTAAATCTCTCATTCTAGAAGCGCGAAAAATGACGTACATAAATAAAAAAAATGACGTAAAAAAATGCGAAAAATGACGTAAATAAAAAGATGACGTACATTAAATACATCAGAGATTCACGGAATCACTTCGTTCACTTCTATTGAGAGGAGTAGACGTCTAGTTTATGAAAGGTACTGTAAAATACTCTGCCATGTTTTGGGAAAAGCATTAACCAACTTGTTGAACTACTGTATTCTGCCTAGAGAACAGAACATTTGGACGGGAGCAAAATGGTATTATACATTAGAGAAAATTCTGTATCACTACAATATCTCTACAGATGGATGATATTCCAATCTTTCAACGAGGAACATAATACAAATCCCCTAGCACGATTTTCTGGGAAATGTTTACTTTAAGCACTGGACCAAACTAAATAATGTTGACGGGCTGAATTGGAAGACAGCAAACCTTTTTTACTGTAATTTCCCCCACACAGACAATAGACATGAAAACAATACATGTACATATAGTATATATATGTATGTATGTGGTGCCTAAGGTGTGAGATAAACACATTCTTTTCCACATAGAGTTAAGGCAGCTTTCTAAATGTTATTGATTGATTGATTTCTTTAAACCAAGACAAGAAATTCAAGTTTTCCTCATGAACACAAGTTCGAGGTTCTCGTTGAAATCTTGCAGTAGCTGACTGAACTGGACAAAAGTCTGAAGTTTAAACATACGAGCTCATTAATCTTGTAAAATAAAACTTAAAAAGCCTAAAAGAGGCTAAAAGAATATAGAAGATTCAGTTCCAAATTCTCTGATAGGCGAAGGAGTATTCCTCCATAATCAAACCATTTTGAAAGAGAAAATTAATGTGAGTATCACGGTCGTGATACCAAGGACACACAAATTTTAATATGGATTTGTGAAATTCTCTAACTCACATCTTTCTAGAGTTCTTACATCAAAATGTTTTATTTCGATGAAAGACTCTATCTTAGTGATACCTTTTTACCCGAAGAAATAAAATAAAATATTCAAGTGCTCCTCAAACCCAGTTTCAAGAAAAAATCTCTATTAGATTACTCCTGACGTTGAAGAGGTTCCTCTATTTGCTGATTATGCCATTAAGGTTCTGCTACATTTTTTTCTAATAATGAGGTCAGTGAGAATGATTTTCAATCCACTGAGCACTTACAGTGGATAAAATTTTAAGCTTCCATTTGAACAAACAAGAAACAGATATTTGTATCCGCGTGCGTCGTGTTCTCCATAAAAAGCATCAAGTATTCATAAATTGCCTATTTCAAAGTACAGAATAACATTTTGTTTCGAAAAGGGTGTAATGTAACTATCTAACTATTGTTATTTATTTATATTTTGAAAGAATTATTTAAGAAAGTTGTAGGGATTTATATTTATTTTCACTAAAAACCCCCAATTCCCCTAAATCTTAAACTTAGCCCCTAATTCCCTTCATCCCCCTAATTATCAATGCCAGAATATTTAAATTTGGTAGCTCTCGTGAAGAAATGCAAATTCTACCTTGAGGAGAAAAGGTTTAAATACCGAGTTCTAGAAGGGAAGTCAAAGGGTGTGGGCAAGCGCCATGCTTTTGTAGCGTGACCTTCGGGTTCTGCTTTTATTGCTGGTTAAAGTGGCGTAACAGCTATTACTTTGCTGCTACTAGGTGTCGACGCGGTTTTAGATAACAGGATTATCTGAGACCTGTAGAGTAATTCTACTGCTTGTTAATATCTTCGAATTTTTTAGTTTAGTTCTTGTTCGCCCGAGTGAGGCGTAGTTTGTTAGCGTCAAGTCCACACATTGTGAATTGTGTCCTGTGTGGTTTCTGCACGTACTTCAGCTGTCACCTCGGAAGATAAACAAGTAGATATTACAAAGTGATTAAACGTTTTTGAAGATATTTTATAATACGATTGCATACTTAAGTTTATTTTAATTAAAAATAACCATCCTCAATGAAAGATAATATTTAGGCAAAAAAAGTAGAATTTTTTGAACAGCTTGCGCATTTAATACCACTTTGTTAAGGACATGTTATGTTTTAGAATATCAATTTTTTTTCAATAAGTTTCCGCATTACTATAAGAAATTATTTTAATATGTCATTTTGGAAATTTTAAGGAAGAGGTATGGACATTTTAGTTCTGGCAGCACATTCTAAGAGCTTCAATCTAAATCAAGCTTGAATACGGTTAACGTTAAAACGATGACAGCCCATGTTGAAAATCTGCAGTAATGCCAACTGATTGGATTGAGTATTTGGATTATGGCAAAGCAGTCATGGATTGTAGTCAATGTGTAACTGAATTATGAGTTTACTGTGATTATCTCGGTAACAGTATTGTAAGTATGAAATCCGATAATGTTTAAATGTGCACATATTTGTCATCATTATATCTAAGTACCTTATGTAACTTATACCAGTTAATGATTGCATTTAACATATCTATGCTTATACACAGGCCTTGTAAAACCATGCAATATTTATGTGTCGATAAGACATACGGATAGGACATATGGATAGGATTATACGAAATAATCCCTTCTGGTAGGATGACTATTAACACTGTAACACTTTTACAACAAAGTCAGGGCAGTGGTTATCCCAGGCGGAGCTTAGTCATGGACTGTCAGCCTAAGGTAAGGCATGCTTTTGTCAGTCACGTTCTAAGGGAAGTCAACGTCGATTCAAGCTACATGTGGGAAACATTACAATGCATCAAGAAAGATGGCACGTTTCATGCACAGTATTGATGTCAAAGTCAATATAAAGTTATTCTACTTCGAAAAAAGAGCTATCATTTATATACAGTGATTAAAATATTTGTTATAGGAAGCTCCCGTGCACGCTAAGAATATAATCCTCCTCTTGGGATTTGCCTGTCAGTATTTTTTAAGTATGGAATACTATCCAATATTCTAAGATTAAAAGAAACATATGCAAAGGAAGCACGATTATTTTTTGGTTAATTTGCGTTCATGGGGAAGAAAAAAGTCACCTCTTTGATATAGTAATCAGATAATCATACTCTATACAAAAACAAATTTAATTACGAAACCGAGATACTGTGGGCAAATGAATTTAACAAAGCATATTGCATTACTTCTAATTAAAACGCTAATACGTATTTAGGCATGCGTAACATGTCGGCTCACTCGCCTCACTGACATTATATAGAGATCTTTTTCTTTCCACGTTGATTTAGAACTCGACGCGCTGAAGTGAAATAAAGCAATTAATTGGCATCGTAACAGTGGGGAGAAATTCTTACTGTTATAAAGGAAAAAGAAATTTCGAGTAAACAGAATAATCTTAGTGAAAGATATTTAGCTCATAATATTCTTAATGTAATCCTAAAATAATCACAGACCTTTTTCTAAGAACCATATTTCTTTCAACACTACCTTATATATTCTCAATCATCTAAATAGTAATACTAATATTCAGTACTAGGATAACTCGAATCCAAGGATGCTAATTGAAAAGTCATATTAATTTTGATTCAAAATTGTCTGCATGAAAAGTAATAGACAGGTTCCTTTTTACACTGAAATATGGCAACTTAGTAACTTTTCGAGCAGCGACGACATAATGCGCACCCAAAAGCAAATCGCGCCTTAAGTAAACATTGCAAGCTGCATTCACTCACATGGACTGTTTGTAAGGACGGCTTCGCTGACGACTTTCTAAGGAAAACTGCCTTGCATTTATGTCACATATGAGGAAACCTAGGAATTCAATCTACGCAATCAGCCCGTTCGTTTGGATAGAAATCCATATCAATCTGTGTTCAACAGTCATATTCACTAAGCCACTGGTAGATGAGAAGATGGCTTACAGTTTCAGTGTAAAACGTAAAAGTGATCATGCCACGTTTATCGATTATACATAAGTTATGGGTTCGACCGCCATTTGAATTCCACATTTCCTACAGATGTTGGAGTAAAATTAAAAGCCAGAGGATTAAATACACAATTGCAAATATGCTGAATTTGAGCAAGACATGCTTCATTTCAGAAGAAAGGAAAATATGCTATATTTACACCTGCTGAGACTTCGCCTTGCTGTGAAAGACTTGGATATGCCTTTTGAAAACAAAGTTTATTTTCCTCCCTAATGGCGGGTTTTATCGTTTATTGGCACTGGCCTCTACTACGGCGCCGGTGGTCACTTTATTATGGAGGCACCTAACAGGTGGGTCTCCTATGAAGGGGACGGACAAACTACATCCATACATTCTCTGGGATTCAAACCGGGCTCTTTGGTATGTCAGTAATCTTTTTTTCATGTGGGCGCAGCTTGAAATTAAAGCTATGTCGCTGGATTATCTTGTGGATAAATAAAATGCTGATTTGTAAAAGTCTGTTCGAAAAAAAGAAAATATTCGGTGCACGTTTTGACGTGTAAATAACTTATTCTACACCATTTTTCCGTATTTAAAATCCTTTTTCAGTTTAGGTAGAATTTCAGATCACTATGCCTAAAACGAAATGATTAATTGTATCATTACCAGTTTTCTATGAAACATAAATCAAATTAACTTGAAAAGTTTTCAGTGTGGTGTAATATTTCTAAAACCTAAGCAAGCATTTAAATGTATTTTTCAGATAGACTGATTCAGTTAGATAAGGTATTCTAGATAAGCTGTCTATCATTAGAAATCTATAAAACATGGTGAATTATTTTGAGACTTTTCATCAGTTATTTATCCTACTGACCTCAGGAAGATTTTCAAAGTTTCTTGATTCTAGCTCTAATTTCTTCTTACAGTGACAGGATAGCAAGATTTGGAAATAAAGCAACACTTATCAAAATCTATGCCTCTTGAGTTACTACGTGTTATCGATTCCACTCCCAAACCATACATATGCCAAACGCCATTTCGGAGGAGCGAGTATTTAAAGGTTTGGAATGCGTTCGTTTCTTAGAACAAAAATAGAAAAAATTAAAACTATGACTTCTAGATAATAAGTCTTTATTAAGCATCTAAGACATTACGCATATTTTACAGTTTTAGCACAGCAGAAAATACCGTGAGAAACCTATGAAATGTACCTTGAGAATCAGCATGGACTTGAAGTTTTATGTTTTTGGAATTTTCATGCTGAAGATATCATATACAGATTTCATAGATTCTTTTAGATAGTCAGTTCCTGTTAATTGAATATACTGAGAAAAAACTACATAATATTTATTCAGATAAATTATTTAAAAAAAAAATATGTATTTATCAAAAGAAAATTATATAGATTTTCGTATCACAATGCTTCATTTTTCAATTTATAATAACCAAATTGCATAGCAATTTTAATAAGCATATTTTTGTTGCTAGGACAATATTGTAATTTAGTACTTTTAAAAAGAAACGCCACAAGTGTGACGGAGAGGGTGATATTTAATTTAAGAAACAAATTTTCATAAACTTGTTAATGTTCTCCTTACGAAGTGTTACTAAAATAAATCCTACACACACAATATTTTTTCAGTCCTCTTCTTTTGTTTGACTGGTAGCGTAAATATTTTCAACACTGGCATTTAATGAAAAAAATGAATATCACAGTATTGTACTTTCATTCATGTATTGTAAGGATCCTAAGTTTTACTAACGTTTATTTTATTTTAAATTTTTACTATCACTTCTTATTTTCTACTTCTGGCCAGAATTAAAAGCTTTAACTTATTTATGCAAATTTGTCTTGCTAACGCCAAGTACTTAAGTTGTGGCTTTTAGCCAAGCAAGAGAGAGGAAGGAGTTATTAGAAGCAGGCCGCTGGCCATAGTAGTTTTACTCGGTTGCTGGTTGCCTTCAAGGCCAGAGGTTTAGTCCTCTTGATAATTTCAAACGTATCGTAGTTTTAGCAGCTCTCTGTACTACATACGGATTTTGTTAAATAAAGGCCAATCTTAAAATTAGGCACTTGTATATTAATCCAAAGTTAGTTTTAGTTAGAGTTTTAGTTAGTAGTTTTATATTCTTACGTTCAGACCACAAGTGGTTGGTCTCTGTATTCCGAAGTTCCGGAAATCGCTGTAAAGATAGAAAAATAAAGGGTTTCGTATACCCTTCCTGTGTGTATTGTCTACTTCACAATTTATTTATTGAACATAGCTTGAGTAAGCTCCCTGTTCCGAGTCAGGACAGTTCATGTTTCCAAAGCAAGTAAAGAGGAATACAAGTCCTGATAGTATTGTCAAAACAGATCAATACACTTCAGAGAAATCTCCTAAAGGCACTTATTCAAGTCAAGAGAAATTTTAGGAGAAAGAAAGGAGCTGTTTTTTCCAGTTTTCGTAAGGATGCAATTAATGTTCTGCATCTGCTTTCAAATATAACAACTGCTTTTAAGCTATGAATATTTCTATTCTCTGCGGTCTGATGTAGTGCGATTCAGCACTACGTCATTACAGTAAGTAAATATGCTTCCTAATAGTATGGATGTCTTTTTCAATAATAATAAAATTGCTAATAAAATTAAAGCTGTTTAAAAAAACCTTTCTTTGTATTTATAAACATCAATTTGATAGTTAATTATATTCTCAAAAAGGCTTTCATACAAAATAACAAACCTAAATAAAACCCTAATAGGATTTTAACGTCATACCAGAAGGTTTGTTAAAGTTACCAGAAGTTACTGTTGGAACTCGCTTCGGCTGACAAAATTTGTCTTTTTTAAGTTTATTATTAAACATTGTTTCCATTGCACTTACGCCGTATAAAACTCAAGAGTAAAATCAGAATTTTTATTTTTACAACTTCCTGATGCACAGTTAATTAGGTATTGCCATATATTTTTCTGTTTTTTTTTTCAGTCTTCTCTCAGTTCATTATATCAATATTCAGTTTTCTTAATAAAATGGTCAACACATTTTTTTTTCTATCTTTGTTGTTAACGTCATTTTCTCTACACTTATGCGGCATAAAATTTATCAGCAAAATTACAAACATTTTAAGAACAGTAGATGATTGATGTTTAGATTTCTCGATACAATATTAAGTGTTCGAATTATATTCAGTATATTTTTAGTTTGTCACACCAGATGTAAGATGATTACACAGTAAGATGACTTACACAATTTCTTTTTCTTCTTCCCACCCCTCTCTCTCTTTTTAGCCTAAAGGAGCGTTAGCCCAGAAGGGCTATTATAGACTCAAAACGTGATTTTGCGTTGAATCATTATAAAAATCTGAGTCACTTTTCAGATTGCTGTCACCAAATATTATCGCCCTGTACTATATTTAAAGAAATTAAATAGTGAAGAATTTGCATGAATGCATGCATGTTTCTGGCGTTGTGAAAAAACAATGGTACCTACAACCATCAGATTTTGAATAACTTAGCCCTCCACCCGAATATGGACATTAAGAAGCCCAAATTTCGAATTTATTTTATTGTGTATTTCCTATTTTGTAAAACTTTAACGAATTTTTGATTAAGAAACTCAATGATTTCAAAGCAAGCAATGGCAACAGTGTACCAGAAAAAACAGGTTTATCTCCAGTGCGTGAGACTGTGTATCGGAAATTCTAAAGATATGCTGTTCTTAAAAGTTTTATTGCGTATTTCAAATTTTGTAAAACTTTAACGAATTTTCGGTTAACAAATGGATTCAGAGGATGAATACTCCTATACTGTTACAAGAAATATATGATTTGAACTTCAGTTGTAGTTTATTCTGTTAGTTTTAAAATCGCTTTGTTTGGTGCAAGACGGAAATAAATTTCCCGCAAGAAGAATCAATTTTTATGATTCAGCATTATTTTGCAAAGCATTCTTACGAAAAAGTAGGTAGTTGAGTCGTTTAATGATACTTCTCTTCTTGAACCAAATAGAACAATGATTTTTCTGCACCGTGAGCTAATTTCTAGAAACTGAGTACTTCATCTCAAGAAACACAGTGGCCACCAGTCATTTCTCAGTTTAAATTAAATGGAACGTTATCAGGAAACACATATTGCAATTAACAACAAACAGTGTGAGTATGATGACATCGAAAAACTAATTTATTCGTAGAGACGTAAAGTTCAATCATAAAAAAACCGTTCTACTTGAGAAGATCTCATCTTCATCTTGAACAAACAAACAGTTTTTATGCTAACAGCACGACTGAATCGAAAATTTCAAATCGTATACTTTTCATAGTAGTATAGCGGTTCTTTGTCATATTGATTCAGTACGCATTTTGTTTAATCTTGAGTTTTGAGCCACCTAATGTATTTGAATGTATTTAATTTGTTGTGTATTATTTTGTAGAACTTCCAATTACCAGTCAAATGGCATTAGAATTATAAGGAGAGTTAAAGAGGAGCCAAAGATATTAACAGAAATCTCTCTGCTATGCTTCAGTCATATCTGGTGAATTTTCGCCAACTCGGGGATACTTTAGATTATAAAAAAATTACTGCTCAGCTTTTTTTCTCAGTAATTACTGCTTCAGCGATTGATTTACGACAGTTTTAGACCCATTTTATAATCTACAATATTCTTTGCGTGCTAACACGAATTTTGGCTAAATTCTGTACTTTACTGGAACTATTGTAGCTGCCGATCTTTAGAGTGAAAAATGTTATTCATGTCTAATAGGAATAAAGTTTCAGTTTTTCCGGGTCGATCTGGTTTAGTTATGTACTGAGATCTCTATGAAACCGAAGTACCAACAACAGTTTGCCATTACCTTCTTAAAAGTTTGTGCTTTCTTCTTATTTATCAGATTATTTTTAATTTTTCAATTTTTTCTATTGAAACAGAATTATTTTAATAACGAATTTTTCCAACGGAAAACGTTTACGAATACTTCAGACATACTAAGCCTTCAAAAGTCGATAAAAAACGTATGTAGCCGATCTTCAATCATTTAATATATTGCTTAAAATAATGGAAAGTTCTTAAGATCATATTTGCATTATTTCTGAACAAATCCTCCGTTTATTTACTGAAACTAACAATTTATTTTGAGTGATACTCTTTAGTTTCGAATATAAAAATAAACAATGGATACAAAGCGAGCTCTTATTAACACCAATCTCAATGGACCGGAAATTCAAGAGTTTATGTCAAAAAACTTCGTACTAGCAGGAGATTCAAATTTTATTTTTGGAATAATTTATCTATACATTAACCATTTACAGTAGATAGTTACGCAAGTACTGCAATAAATTACGCATGTTGTCATGCAAAACTCTCCTGTATTACATTAATTACTGTACTGTAACTTAAAAAATGCATTCCAAGATAATGTTTTGTGCAAAACATTCCCGTCACAGACGAGAACGAAAATACCTGCTAACTTCACAGCCAACTGTAGTTATGGCACCCGCAAAACTAGAGGTCAATTCGGATGTAGCAGCAAAACGTTCTGTATTGCCCGCGGCGTGCAATATTTTCTGGCGGGTAGGTGGGATGATTTGAGTTCTTACTTTCTTCTGATGACATTTCTTGCACCTCAGACACAACTGCTTGTACATCAGATTACAGTACAGCACACAGAACAACCACTAATAAAATCCTAAAAACTAACACGACGGTTGGCAACATCTTGTATTTCATTCGTCAGGTGAAGTGGCATCGTTATAACTCTCTAGCTCGTCAACACAATTAGCGTTTTTATGTTTCCGCTCTCTGCTAAAACAGTTCTGTATATGTTGCGAAGACGCGGATTATCATGCTGGGAGACAGATTCCCGTCTCCTTTTCAGCAATACGAATTACAGCTCTCCCAAGTAGCTTGCGATAAGATCTTTTCATAATTGCAAATAATCTCTTGGTGGTTGAAGACGACTTATTGCATTTGAGGGGGCGGTGAACCTTTAAATTGGTCAAGCTCAGAAAATAATGTTATGTACTGTACATCTGCGCAGGGCAAAAAAGAGATTTTCAATTAAATGGGACGGAACATTTCTGAAAGCAGCGCTAGCAGATAACGCTAGGTCTGAAAAACAGTTCGTAATTTGTGCTAACCGAAATTCGCGTTAACCAATAAAACTTCGTATAAGATCATATACATCGCTGACGGGATCAAAATTTTGTTCATGTTAATCGAGTGTTCGCCTAATGGCGAATTCGTGTTAAGAGGCATTTACGGTATTTGAATGACTTATTAGAAACTTGAAATAAACAAATAACTTTCTATGAATTAAAACATTGGAAAATGTTTCAATATAATATAGAGGAAAACTCATACACTAGTATCAAAATTACAAGGCACAGGAGTATAGATTAAAAATATTACATTTGTAATGCTTTATGATACCAGTAACGTTATTAGTTTGAATCTATTTTCAATTCTAATTTTGCCTATTCTGAGCTCGATGCAAAATAATTAAAATACTTAAATTTAAGAGTTCTTGAGTTTATGCGAGAGATTTTGGCAGTCATGCCGACTTGCTTCCCTCCCACTAGAATTATTTCACCGGCTTTAGCTTCGGCAAGCCGTATACATACTATACCGGCAATACTTAGATCTGAGGCGAACCTTACCTATGCGCGTGTTAATTTGTATTTCATATTTCAACTTGACCTTGAACATTTGCTGAGTTCATCTTCATTATTGTATCAATTTTGGGTAACCGTCAGGTTAAAGAGTTAGCAAATAAGTTCTACTTTAAACTTCTCAACCTGAGTTGTATTTACTATTTTCAGAAAGTAAGATGAGACGATAAGTTATGACTGTCTTTAAGGTTCTAGTAGTTTAGTATTTTAAAAGAGTGTAGGACTGTACGCATTTAAGCTTCAGTTAACACTACAGTTACTATTTCGTAAAAGAAAACAAATAGGCAAATTCTTTGCTTGTTTTGACTTTACATACATTACTTTTCTCGGGTTCGCAAACAGATTTATAGTTTATTGCATTTTAAAAATGACAAACGACGAAAGATTTTACAGCAAATCGTTTTCTTCGAATGAAACACGAGAAACGAAGCTTTGAGACATGAAAAACTAAAAATCTGCATGAGAAAACCGAAATGAATAATTGAGAATATTTGCACAACCAAACAGAATACATTACCAATGGAAAAAAAAAGTAACAAAAAAGGGGAGAACATACTGTTCCGTCGAAATTCAAATGAATAGAAAGCGTCGTGAATATTTCTTTCACAATATGAAAATCATCTGCAAAAATACACAAAAACATACAGCGATCTAAGAATTACAAAGATTTCACATCCTTTTTTCCAAAACCTTACACCCTCAAGGGTATTCAAGTATTGAGAAAATGGATTTCTTTAAGATTATATAGCTTTCTCATTACTTGTTACGCTCAGGTGATCTCAAAGGAAAGGAAATCCGAAAGAATATTTTCAAACCATTACCTAGAGATTATAACTAACCCTTAACGTGGAATCTATTTTTCTCTAAGAGAACTTTTCGAAACAAGAATTAGCAAATGGAACTTTAGCTGTTTATTACGTAAAATATTAAACATTAGTCAACAAAATTTTAAAAGGATGTCCAAATTTATTATTAATGTCTTGTTTTAATTGCATTATTTCCATATACACAGTGCATTTATAAAACTTACGTCTAATCTTTTAACAAATTCCAGCTAACTTTTCATTCGATAAAGGGCGGCATTTATTACTGTGATATCACAATTTGCTTTCGCTAAAATAACATGTATTTTCGGACTGATTTTTAGTGTAGGTAGCCGTTTGATTTAATGTAGTTAATGTTATATTGGATTCGACAGCTGCTCGAAGAATATCAATAATGTTTTGGTTTAATAAGGAAAGAACAGCAATGGAAGCATCTAATGTGTTGTGCTTCGCATGCAGGAGCATTATCCAATATTTTCTTTGGTACGGCCGAATTCTTGAAGGACGCGAAGACATTGACCATGAATCAAGAAGTGGGCACACATTTTAGCATCGAATAGATGAGAAGAGCGGAAAGTTTCGACAGCGTTTAGTAAAAACCGCCAGCTCTTTCTTTCGATGCTAGCTGATGAGTCTAATATTAGTTAAGACCCTACTCACAAAACTTTCGTGAAAGAGCTTCGAGAGAGAACATTTGTTTATCTTTTTATTCGCAACGCTTTGACTTCAGATAGAGAGACGATAGCTTTAAGTTTTGATTAGATCCAAATAGTAAACATAAATCCTAATATTTTTTAAACACATTATGACTGGGGATGAAACTTGGTGTTTTGAATTTGATTCCTAAAAACAAAAATTCAGAAAACCGTAACTGTACACTTAAGATTCCAAAACACAAGTTCTGTGAAGGAATCAAGAAGCTGAATGAACATGCCAAGTGTTGCATAGACATACAAGCATTATACGGTGAAGGCTTAAAAGTAGGAATGTTGCCTCTTGCTGTTCAAAATGTTGCTTGAATTCAGAGCAAAACTTTTAGCAGTCCATTAATATCTAGTAGTTCATTAAAACGAGCAGCTCATTAAAATGACGCATTGTATATCATTCACACTCATGGTGCCAAATATTGCCACTACCCGCAACATAAGGTCTTCCATTTATCCTCCATAAGGCCTATAGCAACACCGGTTCTCAGAGGTTTTGCCCTTCCTATATTTTAAAGTCAATCAATCTAAATCTTTAACAGACTGAGAAATTAAAATCAATAAACGCACTTCTTAATAACCTAAATCTTAAAATTTTTAACTATCATAATATATCTAATTGATGTAAATAAATACATTTAATTCTTATTATATTAAAAGGATAACTTTTACGAACAAAATGTGTTTATAATAAAATACGGAACGCCATATACTACGTATATGCTACAGAAATATTTAGTTTTTCATACCTAATTTACGTCATTTAAACGAGCTGAAAGGTTTGATGATAGCATATTCTAACGAAATTAGTATCAGTTGCAGACGTAAAATATCTTGTTAAACACTAGGATGGCTAGGGATCACACCCGCGATCTTCTAAACACAAATGTTGAGATATCCGTTATTAAGTGGCTCAGGATAATTTATCTTTAACTACTGAACTCTGGGCTTTGATAAATATTACAAAATGCTTCCAAAATTATACCTCGAGAACAGTTTAAATTAGCGCATGCAAATGTACTAAGCACTTTTTATACCCTTTTTCAAGATTATACAGTTTACGTTGTAGATAAGAAGATTCCCTGTTATATTAAGTGGAAATTAAGATTAAAATTTTCGATAAACTCATAAAATGAAATTAAAAGAAAGGGGGGAACAGCAACTGCATTTCTTTTCAGGAAGAGAGAAAATATGCAGTTGGAATGAGAAAATCAAGACAAATTAAATAATTAAACTTTTGCGCTCCTATTAATTGACTCTTAAACCCTCAAAATTAATAGGGTTCAGCATTTATTTGCTCTTAGTTTCAACAGAAAGAAGGAGAAATATTTTGAAAGTTTTTTGAAGGAGAAGCATTCAAGCTGTCTTTCAAGCATTAAGGCTTTCTTTACATCAACATCAAGTTAAAAGTATCTATCGATTTCACAACATTAAAACTAAAACTATAATACATTTATGTATCTCTTTCCCAGATATCTATAGGCCTGAGTTTCAGTTTGAATATGAGCCCCCAAAGCTTGCTTTATGTATTCATACCTGAATTTTCCAAACTGGATACAAGTTTTGGCTAACTGTTACTTAAACTGATGATGTAGCATCCAAGGAATTACCTTCCGGGTAAGCAAATACATAACAGGGCATAGCCCTCTTAACTGCTACTTATTTAACTGCTTCTTAACTGCTACTTATTTTTCCTCTTATCGTAAAATATGTGGAATATTTTTAGATGATGACAATGCATTGTTCCATTTTTTATTTAAAAGAACAAAGTATTGTCTATTTTATCATGAAAAAGCACGTGCTGTTCAGTTTAAATATCCGAAAGTTCCTTTTTTCCCCATAAAGTTCTTTGAATTTTCTGATTCTTTAAAAGGAAGGGTGTACAGCTTCTTTTAAACTTTCGGAATTTTTTTTTCAATTACGCAAGCACTTCATGAAACCCAGTTTCAATTAAGTCTTTTTCTTTTAATCCAAATCAGTTAATGCTACAGATTAAGTTTGAATATCAGAAAGGAAGTATACGTGAAATTAATGTTTTAAATTAAATTCCGCAATAATACGTCTGCTATGTTCCCTAATAATTACATTTTATTAGTGCTTCTTCCGATCTTTTTTTGCCCTCATCCATAAAAATATCCAAGTGAATATTTACTCGTCCATTTTGGCAATGGCGGATTCAGGAATTCGACGATTACCCGGTAATTATACCATCTTTAGTCATGTAGTTCACCCAAATAGCCGAAATAATTCGTCTTAAGCCCTGAAATGTAAACATCGCAGGCTGTCACACAAATACCGAATTATGGGAAACGTGTCCCCGTAGCGTCGTAGAGGACTAACGAGCTCCAACGTACATCAGTCTTCTCGCAATCCTGAAATCCCCGACTGTACAGGAAGAGGACACACCACACCTGCTTTTCCATTATAAGCGTTTACGGTATTCCCCTGTGATTAGGGGTCCTTGTGCGAAGAAGACTAATTAAATCCTTTAATTAGAAGGTATGCTTGTCGGTAGATGGCGCGTTAAATTTTGATACGGTGACCCAGCACACTGAATATGAGCCCCAGAGGAACTCGTGATAATAATGTGACTTTTAAGAAGCGGAAGAAATTTGATTAGAGAAGAGGTGCTTTTATTCACGTACTTCAGTATTCATAAATAGCGCTATCATCAGTCAAGTTAAATGATTTTGCACTTACACAGGAACTTGCTTATTTTGCTTGTTTCGCTTCACAGTTCCAATCAGTTTTATGCATGATCCATAAATTTATTCCGAAGATGAGAGATCTGAAGCAATGGAAGAAACTATAGAAATTCTTCTATTATTTCTTTTGTTACTATTTAGTATGAAAATTTAACTCATTTGACGGCCATTTGAAAAACTAGTTAAAAGTGCTCGCAGTTAAATTTCTTTAAGTCTTACCCGTGTAATACGTCTATTCTATTGTCACTTTACGGTTTGGAAAATTTACTCATCAATTTCGGCAAGATGTAGGACAATGCCTACTTTTTAATAATTTATTTTTCACTTTATAATGCATTTTCAGAGGATGAAATATCTGCTTTTCGAAATTCTGTCACGCAAGAGAATCATATAATGATCAGTTTATAAATCTTGCATCTAAATGTTTTAACCGAAATGCTACTACTGAGATTAGTTTAGATCCATATTTAGATTTTCAGAATAGTACAATTTATGAAACGCTTTCCTGTTATTTTCACCTTCGTTTAGATTCTGAATATGGTATAGATGGAAACATTTTATTAAAACTTTAATGCTTTATATAATTCTGCCCGTATTATTTTTTGAATAAAAAAAGAATCTTCAAAATTAAACATTAAAAGTAAAAACTTAGGATAGAAATGATAAAAAAGAAAAACAAAAGAACTTATGCTAAATAAGATAAAATTACTACCGAGCTTGCTGACCACTACACTAAGAAGGCGGAAGAAAAAACCTTATATATTATTGGTAATAAGTGCAAAATAATCACACGATTTTTAAAAAACTGGCAAATTTTGGTATATTTCGAAACTTTACTTGGTGGATTATTTCTCGATTAGCTCAATGGTATAAAGATCGAAACTCCGCGATGGTTTAATTCATCGTTAACCAATGAAAGGTGGGAAAAATGCAACATTAAACAGAAAATTTTAAAAATTGTGGAATACTATACTGTCGTAGCAAATCCATAACTGTGACAAATTTCATGAAATTCATGTCGAGAAGGAAATCAATTCATTGAAGATTCAATCAATTAATTTCAAGACTTACAACATGACTCATTACAAGCAAAGAAACCACGAAAAAATCGATATATGAATAAAAAAAATATCTGAAAGGTTTCAGATTTTAACGGTCGCTCAAAACGGTTCCTTTATTTAATATCATGTTCTTCGGTCTTACGCGACATAAAGTTCAGTTCAAGAGCAAAATTTTAAAATAATTAAAAACATCATTACCTTTAAAATTTCCGACAAACTGGCGTACAACGTTGCCACTGCTCGCTTTCAATTCGTTGAGTTTGTTAATAATTTATTACAATTTTTCAAAATATGAAATATAAAATTCGAAGTTCAAAATTTGGTCTTCCAGGTGCACATGTTCTGGTGGAGGACTACGTTATTCAAAATTTGATGACCCATGTACTTCCTTTTTTCATAGTGTGAGAAACATACATACCATTAATGCAATTTCTTCATTATTTACGTAATTTCTTTAAAAGTAATACATGGCGATAATATTTCATGGCACAGTTTGAAAAGTGATACGCCGCCAAATTCCGTTCCGAGACTAATAGCCCATTTCGGCTAACGTGCTTCTGGGTTAAGAAACCACTTTAAATAGAATCGTATAAAAATATAAATACAAAAAGAAGTTTGTAGATCTGGATACTTTTTGCGTGGTGCTAATGACGTATAGATGACTACTTAGAGAAAGTTTACAGTACAGTTTGTGAGTGTGTAGCAATCTTACCTATGAAATCCTGCTATCTTATCATAAAGAATTAGTGGAGACAGTTAATTTACTACAGGCTAAAATGATAAAACCACTGAATACCGGTAGTCTCAATGGGCTAGGTTTCCAACGGACGGATGGTTTAATTTTTTTCGCTGCATATATAACCATGCCAGTTATTGGCAGAAGAATCCTCTGCGACAATAACTAGGCAAATTGCCCGTAATGTTCTTTCCAATGATCAATTAACTACAACGAAGGGAATGTAGATGCTAACTGATAACCTTATTAAAGTAAAAGTTTAATAGTAATAATTTTGACTTTATATTTACATTCACTTTCAGTCAAATGACTTATTGTAATATTAAAAATACTTTTTTAAAAGCAACTTATAATTGGTTGGCGCACATCTTTACTTTCATTACTTACGAATTCATATTACTGAAAATAACTCTTTCAATATATAAGTATTGCAAGCAATTGCATACAGAATAAAATCATATGGCGGCGAAAGAAATTATCTGTTTTCTTTGCTGACAAGAATAAAATGCTCTAACAGTTTTATGGCTGAAATGCCAAGAACATATATGTAGTTCAGAATGGATGGATATATAAAGAAATGTGTTTTTTACCATCTCGGAATTTTTAAATGCAGCGGACTTCTAGTGTTGTTTTATGATAATATAATAATAATATTATGATAAATAATAATAATTATGATTATAATAATTCTGAAAATTCAATTTTAGTTTACAATAAGATAACCGTATGATTTTTGTTCCCGATCAAAAAAGTAGATAAGAAAATAGGAACTTCAATCGCGTCGGAAAAAAAGAGACAGTTGAATCTGATTAGATCGGGTGAAAATGCGGAAAAGGAAAGAATATATTTTCCAATTCTGCCAAACTGTTAATTCTCAAGTATTATTGTGTTTTTTTATCAAAAAAGCAAGAAACAAAAACAGCCTGCTTATATTCATAAGAAATTTTACGGTTTACTTGATTAAATTTTATTCTGCAATCAAGTGTTTCCTACGAATCCTTTTTCGGTTAGTCTATTCCAGGTCAAACGTTTTCGGTCACGGGCCAAAAATCGAAAAAAAAAAGTTTAGCGGGCCAAGTTAATTTTTTCCAAAATTTTAAAAACAATATACAAGTTTTACAATTTAAATATGTTAATGAGATGAATGAAACTGCGATTTAATTTTTAAAAGTTCCTTATATTGAGGTTCGAAGTGAGATGTACTGATTCTAAGGAACAAGGCTAAATGCTCATCTGTCAGTCTACTTCTGAAATAATTCTTTCTAAGGTTCATAATGGAAAACACTTGTTCACATATATGAGATGAAGCAAACATAGCACTGATTTTCTGAGCACAAGCTATTAAATTTGGGAAACTTACTTTCGATAATGATTTGCAAAACTCAAACTTTGGCATATTTAGAAAAAATTGCTCGAGATGATTGTTAGATTGAAACTCAATTAACTAAAGCTGAAACTCTGACCTCACTGGTCCACAATTTACGTTGAAAGACATGGTAAAAATATCCAATTCTGTTTGATTGGCACTGAAATCTTGAAATCTGCGTTCGACCTCAAAATGCAGTATTTTCAAGTCGTCTTCATAATTCTTAAACTTCTCTTCATTTACTGTGGGTATTGAATTTAACTTCGGGAAATCAGACAAGTCGTTCTTAGCTAGCTGCTCAGCAAACAGATTAAGTTTTAGTTTAAAAGCTTTGAGATGGTCCCAGATACTGTCGATAAATTGATTTTCCCCTTGCATTTTAACATTCAAGTTTCTCATATGACAAAGAAGAAATGACAGTGAAAAATGCAAAGTCCGAAAGCCATTCTCTATCTTCTAAAATTTCGCCCTCCGCAGAACATTGTTTCTCATGGAAGAACGACACAATGTCGTCTTTCAGCTGCCAAACTTACTCGAAAACACATCCTGGACTAAGCCACCTTACTTTTGTGTAATATAGTACATCTGAGTATTGAGATTGCACGGAGTGAAAAAATCTCGAAATTGCCTGTGAGTATGTCCACGAGTTCGAATAGTATTTACACGCTTCACGACTGCATCAAGCACGGGTTTCATATTCAATGCAGATTTACAGAGAGCATCTTGATTATAACACAGTGCAGAAAAACAACGTTGTTCCCGAGATTGTTTTTATTAATCCAAGATTAAGGTTTTTTTCCTGTCATATTTGCTATTCCATCGCTTGTAATATTACATATATTTGTTATAGGTACTTTTAAAGTTAAAAGTATTTCCTGAAATTAACGAAAAATATTCCATCCCCTTGTAGTTCCCTTTAAAGAACGCATGCACGCCAGTTCCTCGTTAATTTCAAAGTTCTCATCAACACCTCTTATTAATAATACTAATTGAGCAGTATCATTTATAGCAGTGCTTTCATCCATAGCTATGGAGCAAAATTTAAACTGGCCATCTTTTACTCTAATTTATTGATGTCTTCAATTCTAGAAGTCACCGTTTCTCGAGATACGCTTACAGTTTAAAAATTATTTTTCTTGTCTGGACATAAAACATCAAAACTTAGAGCATGCATTGTTTAACTAACTCCCCATCATTGAAAGCTTTATTAGTTTTTAGCAATATTGTATGCTTCAATGTAACTTACATGTGTAGCTACTGCTTGGATATTGTTTACCTTCTTGAAAAAGTTTTGTCGCCCTGATAATTTTGTACAAAGACTTTCTGCATTTTGTTTTCTTTCATATTCAGACACTGTTTCGTAATTCTTATGCTTCGATGTGAAATAAAGGGAAATGTTTTATTCTTTGAAGACTGCTACAACTTCGTTGCAGATGAGACACACTGGCTTATCTTTTACAACTGTAAAAGAATATCTGCAGGTTCATTCACAATTAAAATCACGGCACTCTGAATCTACGTTTTATTTAGCCATTTTAGGGTTGAAACATTTTACGAATAATCCAAACAAGCACTAGCTACCCTGTACATTTAATAATTTCACCACTATTCACAATGATTCAATATGTCCGCAATCTTTCATACACAATCAATAATATTAGAACTCGCGCTAAAAGAAAAAGCCGCTGGCTGAAGGTTAAAAAAATGCGCAGTCTGCCACATGCGGGGTCTAATTCACCCATATTGGATTCCCATATCTCTGCTCCCCGAGAAAGAGATAACGCTTGTTGGCACAAATCTACAGTTATAACTAATACAGAACTTCCGCTTTTAACACTGTACCGATTGAAAGTTGTCTGTGCTTGTTATTTCCGTCGATTTATATTTTGTAGAACAGAAATAGAAAAAGTAAAAAGATCATCAGTCCTTTGAAAAAAGAAGAAGAAGAAAAATAATATTTATCAAAGTAGAAATAGAGATGGATATATAATATATAATTAATATATTTCTTTTAATTATCCTCGGACCAAAACATTAAAATTCTATCAGTGAGCCGGTTAGAACCTTTCGGAGGGCCGGAGTTGGCCCGCGGGGCGTAGTTTGCCCATTCCTGGTCTATTCCAAAGCTAAATTTTAGTGGGGTAAGATGAAAAGGAAAGAACATGCAACATGAAAAGAATGGTACAATTAAATTAATTGCACATGACCTTTCAGCACCATCAACCACAATGAATATCTCTTAAACTTTGATGCTAAATCCATGGACGAAATTTTATAAATGCATCAAATAAAGTACAGTCTTCAGATTTAAGAAGCTGTGAATGATTTTAGTCAGAATATATCAAATGTAAATTGTTATACCGGTTTTGTGGGTAGAAAATGTCAACGAGAAAATTGTTTTCTCACCTCTAATTTAAAGAAATACTTCGTCTTACGTAAATCACACTGATATAGGACAGATTATATTTTTGACTTGGAAACTGATGACCATATAAATTCCGGTAAAGAAGAGGCTAATATTTATAAATTAATTTTACTCCTGAGAAACATAAAGCTATAAAAATGGGTGAAAATTTTTGTTCGGAAATGGCAGTTCTAATCTGACGATTGACAAAACATCAACTTTCTTAGGTCGTGTTTGTTAGTGATATAGTAGCTGTTGGTGCTGTCAGAAACACTTTAGTTTACTCTTTATTATGGTGGAAAAGTAAGGTTTTGCAAATAAAATGCAAAACACACACACAATATAAACATATACAGAGATACAAATAGAAATAAGTGGAACCCCAGAATCGTACCACTGGTCGTGCAAATATAATCTTGCCACACTAACTGTTGAGCTTAAGGCTTTACAGCTACAAATAAAATGTCAACGAGATTGTTGTTGTTGAGCTGAGGCTTTAGAATTTGTTGAGATGTTTGAATAATTGTTGAGCTTAAGGTTTTAAATACAAATAAAACGTTTAAATACAAATACAAATAAAACGTTGTTTTAAATACAAATAAGACGTGCAATTAGAAATCAGAGGGACTGCAGAATTCCACCACTGATCGTGCAGTCTTACAACACTAATTGCTAAGCTTACCCCAATTTGGATACAGAGCTACCCTTGGGGACAGATTCGAGGGTTTACCATCAATCTTCTCCTATCACTAAGCCACTCGAGAAAACTTCTGGCTCGCCAATATTTTAAATGTCCCCATGCCGCACAGACACTATATACACTTACAAATATGCATGCCTTCTCTAGGATACGAAACCGTACTCAACAATACGGCAGCCAGCATCGCTAACCACATTACAAATCAGGACAGCACGCAAATAAACAATTTCGCGCCATAAAAACAAAAACACAAGAGATATAGTAATATATGCATACACATATAAGGAACATATATTCAGAGATTTTCTAGTGACTTATAAATATCTAACATGAAAGTTCTAACCAATATCTACACATACGATTAGCTTCACATTATAGTTGAACGCCATTCAGCCATTGAATCATAAAATATTCATATAAATAACTTATAAGAAGATAACAGGTGCTTTTCAAGTTCAGACTGTTATAAAATGTTGTACATTGGTCATTGGTTGTACATTGTCTATGTGCTTCTGTGTATTCTAAAAAATCAGCCACTAAAAAGACACATGTACGCCGATGCGTATGACATGAAAGCACTTTTACACACAGATTCTTGTAATGTACTTTTACATTGATTTTTTAACACACTGATACTTCGAAAATACTTAAAAAATACTTAACGGCGTATATTGAAGAAACAAATGTGTGGGGAGGGAAAGTTTGTGTACATTGAAATAAAAAAAATATCTGAAAGGTTTTAGGTATTTGCTTACTGATGCATATTCATGTACTGTGAATACTTTATATATTGATGCATATTTCTATATTATGAATGCACTTTGCTTATTGATACTTGCAAGCACGTATTTTATCTGAGAGGCTGCATTACGACGGAAAATCTCGTTACAGATATAATAAATAACCTCTATAATTCCAACCAACTATCTGCATAAATTCTGGTACACCAATTCGGGACTCTTGAAATTCTACTGTATTTATATCAAAAATGTTCACGTTCATAAATTTTCATCATTCGATAACATTACGAATTCATGTTAACACTGGATAGAAAAATAAGGATAACTCATTGAATTTTACCTGGTACATTTCTTAATTTCAACGATATTTCTAATAACACGGAATTCTCAGGAAAATTGAAATGTAGGAAATTTTTTCAGAGATATTTTTAGGGAAATTTGACCTAAACCAGTTTGGAGTTTTCTCTTTCAGACCCTAGGGAGACACTTTAGGTTAAGATACTGCAGATAAGAAGCAAACTTTCTTCCTTTAGTAAATAAACTACGGAAACTTGCAGTCACAAAATGGATGAAAAGCACTCAGTTGAGGTTTTAAATTCATTTTTATCCCCATGGCTCGCATTATGCTGAAGCTCGCTTGGATGGAATCGAGTTCCACTAAACTTTGAGACTAGATTAAAAAGCTTCAAATAAAACATTGGCTATTGCTGGACACCAGATGTAAAACGAAGTAATAAAAGTTTCTAATAACGAATATTATGTTGCTATAGTGAGTGATAAAAATCATTATTTTCTCCAGTGTTTAAGGACCTCTGATTTTAATAACATTTCAGTTTATTCACGAATGATTCCTGAAAGGGGAGGAAAAAGCAATCTTCACAGCAAAGTCAAGCATTTAAAGTAGATAGTCTTCGATATAATGAGATTTTATATAACTAGTCTTACCAACCATTATAAAATTATTCAGTTTTTTTAAATATATCGAAAGCAATATTAATTTTACCTTAATTCATCTCACCAATTTAGAGGTCAAAATACAGTTAAAGTTTTTTCACAACCATTTTTGTCTCTTTTCAAATTTTAAAGAAATTGCCGATACTTTAAAAACTATTTATGATTTCCTTTTGGCATAAAATGAATTTTTCATCAAAGAATCTTGTTATAAAAATATTTGATGGGATAGGAAGCTTTGTATATCAAAAGGAATTATTTAATTATTTAACAATCAAGCAGATCTCCCAAGTTAACTGTACGAAACGTTTTCCACAAAGATGTGATCTTTATTTTCAAGCTGATTCAATAGGTCAAACAGTCAACAAGGAATATCATTTATCATAACAAAAAAACAAATTTGAGAATAAATTAACCCGCAAATATGAGAGGCCGTAACATGTTTTAGAAATTGAATTTCTGACTTTAAATGCATTTCAGTATTTTGCGCTAGGTATCGCCAGTAAATTCATCAACTAATGCAGCTTGCGCTGGGCGTATACTGTCTTTTTAAATTATGGTATTTTTTAAAAGTACTTACGCGATAATGGCATTTATTGAAAAAACAAATGTGTGTTAGTGGGGAAGGAACGTTTGTGTACTTTCAATTTAAAAAAATCTCAAAGTTTTCACATTATAATGGTCACACAAAAAGGTTTATTAAGGTTTTTCTACGCTCTCGCTGAGTTCGCAGTCCTACCAGTCTGCTGTTGCACTCATCCTGCTAACCCATTTTTTTTTTGTCTTCGAAAACAGAAAAGGATTAAATTTAGTTTAGGGATACTTATATGGTTTAAAATCTGTGGAACGCTGGAGTTGGATCATCATTTACGCAAACTCAGAATTTTTTAAGACTGATACTTTCGCCATGACAATGATCCTAACTACGCCTTCTTAAACATCAGCAGGTTTTTTTGAAGCTGAAAATAAAATGACAATTGTATTTAAAATGATAGTTAGACATTCCTGTTAACTTCACTGACCGCAATTTTTTATTCTCACATTAACAGGAAAGTCATTCAGGTGTCTGAATCTATAGGCAGGTGGAAAGGAATCAGAACAAGATTTAGGTTTCAAGCTACTAAACGCATTTTAGTTGT
The DNA here is from genome assembly GCF_044657685.1 of Stegodyphus dumicola. Taxonomy (NCBI): domain Eukaryota; kingdom Metazoa; phylum Arthropoda; class Arachnida; order Araneae; family Eresidae; genus Stegodyphus; species Stegodyphus dumicola. Next base: position 81,025,832 of record NC_140772.1, on the reverse strand, counting down.
GCTATTAAATAACCCCAAAACATTTCAAAATAATTTAGATATTATAAACGTAGATTGATTCCAAAATGTGTCAGCTATTATAAGAGTTTCTTTAACTAAATTTCTGTATAAGAAATTAAGAAATCAGAATGTTAACTGTTGATTTTATATCTAACTATAAGAGAAATATTTTGCAAAAAGAAAAAAAAAATAAGATTCTAATATATAGTTATTTCCATGTACTCTTATAACGCTCTTTTATGATTTCTTGCTTCAAAGCCTCTTTGAGAAAAATATTCTTGTAAAATGTATATCCCATTGAGAAGAACTAAAGTAGCCATCTTCCATTTCACTTATTTTTTGAATTCCTTCCAGAGGAAATGAATATTAGAAAATAATATTTCTTAATCTTATTGAAAATATTTATTTAGTCATACTTAAACAATAGGTTTAACATTTAACATTTTTAAAATCAATTAATAATGCATTAGTTTATGGTCTAAGTTCAATGCATTATAAAATGTTGCTCCAAGTTTCAGTAAAAGTATTTAAAATGTACACATGGAAATCTTCTTTCCAAACCGCTGACCACAAGCGTTAAGTTAATAGGCGGATTTAAAAGAATACGTAGAGGGAGTAACTGAATAAAATGTACGACATATTTAATTACGAGTTTTACTCTTTAGAAAAGTCTTGAGCTCGAAATTTAGTATTATTTATAATTTAAACTAATTTTACATCAATTTAAACTCGATAATCCTAAACGTTTTGGCTAAATCATAGTAAAAATGAAGTGCTTCAGTACTTTAAATAAAATGCTACGTTTCTTGAAATTCTTGTCTGCCAGATATAAAACGGCTTCAGTAGGAAAAAACTCATTATTCCGCTGAGATTGTAATCACCGTACCGTATTGTTAAGGAAATTTTGAGCTTCTTGAGCTTGAACAAATTGCAATCGCAAGTAACTCCTAAAACTTGCATTACGATTTAATTAAGTATAAAAAATAATTCATCTCCTATGTCTCGAACTGAGGTTGCATCCAAAGGTCAGGTGAGGCGAACCAAAAGTCCGCCATCATTGCTTTCATAGGTTTTGCGTAATTTTTTTTTCATAGTTTAAAGCAGGGTTTCTTAAACTGTGGGTTTCTGGACCTGCAGCAGGGGGTCGCCAAAATTTTTAGCAGTTTTGATATTTCTTTAACTCATTATAAGAATTTTACAATTACCAAATATTTTTACACGCTGTATCTGAAAATAGATAAAGATAAGACAACACAGACAAAGAAAAAAAAACGGAAACGTTTCGACGCATTCTCTTTATAATATAAACGTTCATTTTCCTTGCTTTGCAAGTGACGCTGTCATTTCGCCTGTTACTTATTTAAAATTTTCACATTGTTCTATGTCTTAAAATTAGAAATTAAAGTTAATGACCTAAAACTGCAATAGTATATTTCAGTGCAAGGGAAACAATTGACAGTTTCACTCACGCGTGTGTGGGATTTTCGCAATCCTTATGGGGTCCCACAAAGTTTTTGTAAATATTATGGGGTCCTGGGGGGTCGCGAAAAAAATCTCAGTGATAAAAGGGGATCGTGATTGAAAATGTTTATTAAACCCTGGTTTAAAGGATGCGAATAATAAGCAGTTTACTACGGGCAATTCTTTACAGATCAAGCAGACAAATCTTCAGCGCTTTCAGGAAATTAAATAACAACTAATCTAATAATACCCCTTTTTTGTTACAAGGAGTTTAAGCTCTAATATTGAAAACATGCATCCTATGTTTTGGGAAAACAGATTTACACTGCACGAAAATTTATGCACATATTTATATGCGTATTTAAAAACATTTGACATAGCTCTATTTCTAAAATAAAAGTTTTTTTAAAAAATATAATCCACTCAAACTTTGATTCAAATAGTCATAGTCAAATCATAAATCCTAAACGTTTCAAGTCAAATCATAAATAAAAATCATAGTCAAATCATAAATAAAAATTGCCACTAAAGTGGAATGAGTCTTAGCACAGTTTTAAAACTTAGCGCAAGTTTATGAAATATTAAAAAAAAAAAAAAACATTTGCTAACCAAATATCAAACGCTTTTAGATCATCTGAAGCATAGAAACAAGATAAATATAACTTTCAACTCAATATAAAAACTATTTAATACAGCTGCGTTTAATTTTAATCAAACGCTTTTAGGGCATCTGAAGCATAGAAACAAGATAAATATAGCTTTCAACTGAATATAAAAAAATATTTCATACAGCTGTGCTTAATTTTAATACATCTTAACGTGACATATTGCCTTATTGACAGATCTGAGTACATTTAAAACAGCCTAGTTTCCGTTTAACATGATCAAACACTTTCAACATATGAGCTAGATCTGAAGAGTCGACTTGCCTTATATATTTGAGTTATACCACTCCTTTCCTTTTTGTATCAGATGGTTCCACATCTGTTCTCTGAATATGAGACTTCAAAATTGTGAATCGAATTATGAAATTAACGAATTATTTTATGAAATTTGAAAAACAGTGATAATTTCAGGTTTCTCATCTTGTTTTCATAACACGGAAAATATATCTTATTTTATAAAAGCAATAAAAAGCTTTATAAAAAAACATTATAAAATCAAAGTTTGATAGCTTCTGAAAACAAGCTCAATAGCTTTCAGAAATTGCAACTTCATCGCGTTAGTTTTATTTGAAATTACATTCGACATTCTTAAAGCTCTGCTTTAAAAGCTATGTATGTGTTAAGGAAATATTAATTTTTGTAATATGTTATCACTGAATTTAGACAATCCACCCTTGAAACATGGATAATTTAAATTTGTTTCAATACATTATGCACCGAAATAAGTTTTCAGTCCAAGATATTATTTAATGCATAATCGCTAAATCAGAGGCGAACACCAGTTTATAGACTTTTCAAAATATATGATACAACGACAATGCCTCTTTCTTACTAGAAAGAATTTTACTGTTAAAATAAAAAATCCATTATGTTTGCAAACTATTTTTCATATACCAAGGATATTATTTGCATTACGAGTCTACCAACGAGGATATAAAAATATACACAAAATGTTACATTGGATTTAATTATTTGAGTGTACATAATAGCAGACATCAAAGAACATTTTTATTACAATTTTAACATAAAAATTACTTACCTTTCTGTACTGCAATGTTGTTTGCTCGTTTATCGTAGTTTAGAAAAGAATGAAAAAGATATTCAAATATTCCTTTTTGCAGACTTCGCAAGATGACTTAAAATACCAAAACATTACGAGAAACACTCAAAGCAAACACTATTTTGAATTCTTCTAAAAACGCCAAAATTTGAGCACCGAATTAGATTAATTGTTCAGCATAATATTGCCTTCTCACTTCAATTCAGAAGTTGCTGGTACGTAAATTCAGTCTTTTTACTGCTTACTTTAAATACAGTAAATAAGATATTTTTATTTATTATTTACTCATACTATAAAAGGTTGATTAAGTAAAAAAATAAACTATGTACTAAAACATGTGGCAAAGGCATTAAACTCTCACCTGATTTAAATCTATCATCCAGTTTGCTCAATTTCATTTTTCAAAAAATATAAATATATAATTAAATTTTATAATATTTTGATAAGATAAAGTATTTTATGTTCTTCTTTACGCTAACAAATGCCATTAATTCGTGGAGGGTGAACGGAGTAAAAAAAAAGAGTTAAAGCACTGTAATTCTATTGCATCAGCTCTTACTTTTTATAGTGGCATTCGATATGATATAATTGCTATGTCAGCCGCTGGAATTATACCTTTATTTTATAATAATAATTTTTTATTTACATATGAATTATTACAGATTGATTCATATTACTTACAACCAAACTTAAATAAAAACGTTTTCTCATTTACGAGTAGATTTGAATACATAGTGTGTCATTCGTACCAAATCGCGGTTAAAAAAACATACACACTTGTATAACACCTTAAAGTGACCCTGGAGTTAAAAATCGATTCAAGTTTAAAGGCAGCTAAGGCATAAGGCAATTTTCGAAAGTGCGCTTTTTTAATTATTTATTTACACATTACACCAATAGATTGCTAAAAAAACATAGACCAAATTCCGACTAAAGCAAATACTGGAATCAAACTTCCTATCTCAAAAAAGCAGGCATATAAAGGAAAATTTCGAATGCAGAATAACACTTGCCTTAAATACAAAAAGCAAATAAATTAGTATAAGTTAATCAGAGAATATTGGTATTTCAATAAAGATTACGTTAGCAAATTGTTGACAAACACTCTTGTCAACAATGAACAGAAGTAGCATGTGAAATACGTTCTATATATTTTTATATTTTATGACACATGTTACGTAATGATAAAAATAAAAAAAATCTCCGCTTAGAAACATTCGTTCATATTTTTGATAACGAAATATACAGAAAAAAATCTAGTAGGTAAAAATTACTTCTAATTGAAATGACACAGAAGTTTTCGAAACGAAACGTTGCTCAAGTGATACCACAATATGATATGAAATGTTATAATATAGCTTTACTAATGAGTGCTTTTACAATCCAAAGGTAAAATCTAATAGTTTATACTATCAAAATAAGTTTCTTTCTTAGATCAAAAGAAATTAATAACCCTTTGCTCGTGTAGGAGTTATGTAAAAGCACCTCAACATGCCACATATTTGACCTCGGCTTGAATAACAGAAATGCCAGATCTCCGCCTTCTCAAAAATGACTACTATCTTTAACTGATACTCTTGCATGCATTTTGTTTTACATGAAATTGATTAAAATTTTAAAATGGATCGCGTGAATTATGCATGAACTTGCATATTAAAAATGTGACTGCTTTTTTAGACTATAAATTTTAATTATATAATACTATGCACGCTTAATCAAAATACCGCCTGGAGATTTCGATTTCATTTGCACCATTAAAACTAGTACACCTGATTTCCTTATTTTAATTCTTCATTTAAACTTATCTAAATATGGTTTCAGTGAATTTTTGATATTTTATTTTACACAATTTTGAAATACGAGGGTAGTCAGTAAATAGGTTACAATCTGCTTTACGGTAACAAGAAATAAGCAGAGGAAGATAGATGCCTTACCAGGTAACAATACGCTTATAATTCGCATTAAACAAACCATATTTCGTTCATGAATTGCAGGTCCAAAGGAGTTCTTTGGTCACGGCTTGTGAAAACCATGTTAAAGAACGTGTATTAGAGAAGAAAGAGGAAAATGCTTGTTCTGCTAGTCCACATTTAGCAAAGTCCTTTGAAAACAGATCTAGAATCTTCAGAAGGCGTACATTCTAGAGCCCAGCAAGGACGAGTGTATGGTATTGCGAAGTAGCTGAGCAGCTAAGCCGTAAGCATCCAGGTCTACTCACAGACAGTACTTTTTTCCATCACGACAGTGAGAGATTTCGTGTAACACGGTAAACGCAGATGACCCTCGTAGAATTTGGTCGGCAGTTCAAGCATTCTCGTACAGCGCAACGGATAAGAGAGTCTTAGTGTGGAAGGGGTTTATGTGAAAATTAAAACCACTGCTGCATAAGTTCTTCTTATAGTTTATTTCCGTTGCCGTTGTTAACCTTATTGACTGATTACTATAAGTATTTTACCCTGCTGAGTACTAGAATAACAGTACCGATGTCAAAGATATACATCTAACACATAACTGTAGAATAAACATAATCTTAAAAGTAATTAAATATTTCCATTATGCGTAATTTCCAAATTATAAAATAAATAAAATGCTTTCTTCTAATTAATATTGCATTATCTTAAAATGTTTAATTACATCTGTTTATAAAATTAACCAAAACGTCCGGCTAATTTGAGTTAAATTCTAAATATGTATGAATGCATGGTATAGAAATTACCATGCATTATTACATCTTATTATGCATGATATAGAAATGCATAATAATATTTTTGCTGCGTTAAGCCAGGAATTTGAGATATTAACTTTTCGGAGAACGAATATATGTATGTACATATATACTATATAACGCATAACGACTTTTATTTTGAATTACATTTTATGCTCATAAGCATCTAACAACTGAAAAACTGAATGAAAAACACGCAAACATATAATAACTAAAATTCGTTATAAATGATTTATTATATATAACACATATTTAATCTACAACAGCTTTATTTAAACAATAATGTAATAATAATATAATCATATAATAATATAATTTTGCAAGAATTAAACCCACTTGCAAAATCACTACTCAAATACATGTAACATTAGAATTTGCTTCTTATTTTTTATTATTCTTTAGTAGCAGTTTATTTACATTTGTTCACTTAAAAATCTTAAGTTAGTTAACTTACATTTTGAAATGAAGTTTATGTATACATGCTTCTGCTGACGCGCAAAAAATATTATCAAAATTTATACTTTGTCCTTAGATCTGATAATAATAAAAAGGGAAAAAATATTTTGAGAAACAGATCATACCTTCAGTTTCAGCAAAACATAACTCCAGATATAAAAATTAAGTGTTACGGTACATACCTGAAATGAAAAAAAATTACATAAATAAAAAGCACACAAAATATAACGTTTAGTCAAACAAATGTCTGCATTTTTATTCATTCATTAAAATAAAATTATCTTAAATATATACGTACTTATGTGATGTTCAATGATTCTGGGATACAAGTCTAAATTATTATTATTATGATGATGCATGTATCACAAAATAATATACATTTATAAAATAAACATAGGATACATTTTTATAAAACTCAGGATTTTATTAATTATTCATCTGAACAAGTTAAGTTAGTTATACGAATTTACAACATCCGAAATGTGGAATAGCTATACGAGAAATTCTAACTTTTACAGTAAATGCTAAAAGGGTCTCCCTCTTTTTGAAGGCATAGTTAAATAAGAAAATGTTGCTAGTCTTTCCTTAAAGCATTGCCTTATCAGTGTTATATATTTCGTTGTTAATGTTACGCTTTAAACATTTATTCATTGCCTTTGGACGTAAGATTTTAATATCATAAAGCAGGGGTCTACAACTAGTGGGGATTTTTCCCATGGGGGGAATTTAACAATTTCAGAGGGTCGGTCAGCCTTTTATTTACCTATTCAGTTTTTAGTTTTAGTTTATTATTATAAAAAACAACTTTTATTGAATGTGTTATATTTATCAACATTTTCTATAATGTTTTTCTGTTTAATTTATGAAACCCATTTAAAAATAATCTACATTTAAACAAATGTATATGCTTTTCCGAGTTTTCGGAAGAGGGAGGGATGACAATCTACGAATGAAAAGAGGTGCATAGGGGTGAAAGAGGTGCATAGGGCGGAAAGGATTGAGAATCACTGTCCTGTATGTAGCTATTACTGTCCTGAACCATTGCATAGCTTGGAGTTTAAGCAGAATGTTACCAACAAAAGTCATTGATCGAATTGTAGTACTGCATATGAATGAAAGACTATAAATATGATTCATGAAATGGTAAACGGGGTTGCCATTTGATGTACCATAAGATCTTTAATATACTTTCTGTATTTAAATGTCATGTATCAAATGAATAACCGTTAAATTTTAAGTGTGAAAGTAGTTTATATCTTTATTGTATTTTTTTAATTATACCGGATAAATTCAATTTATAATTGCATCTAACTCATTTTTAACTGATGGTTTTCTTTAATATTTGTATTATTATTGTGATCAATAAATCATACTTCTAATATCTTGCACTATATATAAAGCACACAGTAATCGTTATCGCTCACCTTCCAGCAAGTTTTATTTCTGATATAATTATAATTATTCTTATCTTTGAAATTCAAATGTCTGGATATGCAGTATAATCATAACAATGAAATATAGACATTAAATGCATTATGAATCTGTAATTAAATTACATACATATTAAAAGTGTTTATTTAACATGCACGGCAGGAAAATTTTCAACGCGCATTGAGTAGTAGCAAAAAATGTAAGTTTGGGTAATTATTTTTTAATTTTGAATATTTATGATAGCTTTGAATGGTCTGCTAAAAAGCTCATTAACGAGTAAATCTTATCCATGGATAACATCGGGGAAAAACTTTATATAAATGCTATGACAGACATTAAATTAACTGAACTTAATTTTTTAATAAAGATGATGTAAGAACTCTTCGGTGCATAAAATGAACCACCGTATATAAAAAGCAGCCTTAATTTTTAACTCTAACTTAAAAAAAAAAGTTCTCTAGGATGAGCCACGGACAGCCTGTCGGCCATCTACAGTGTTAGGTTTGTTGTGGATGTGTCATAGTATTTAAAATTAAAACAGTAACTACAGCATAGAGATAAAAGTTTTATTATCGGTCAAAAGGAGCAGGTTTCTATGTTTACTTGCAGTTTAAAATGTGCGCCATGCCTAAAAGAATTGCCCAACAGCTTCCTTCAAACAGCCTGTAGCCATAACCTAACTTGTATAACACTATGTAACGTTCGTTGGATAAGTAAAGGATAAAGCTTATTTAGCCCTCTGAGCACTAAAAAGCTATTTAGTAAATAAACCTCTGAGAGCGCTAAACTTTGACTGAGCAGAAAGTCAAATTTCCTGTGAGGGAAATCGAAAATAGTACGTAACATTCACCCAACAACAATGGATTTTCTACTTAATCGTTAAATAACGCCCTACTATGTTCGCCCACTGCTGTGCGCATGTTTGTATGTACTTATTTCTAATGATTAGCGTGTATAAGTTAATCACTTATGAGCTAGCCACTGAAACCATGAGAAACCATGTCAGTGGTTAGAGTCTCGACAGAACACGGTTCATATTCCATGCTTACTCTTTCTAGAAACTTGATAGACTCTACATAATGTGCTCTTAATACGAATAAACGATTATTCTATATACAAAGGTCTATCAGGGCATTAAAATGTTGTTTGTAAATCACGTTAAGAATGTAAATGCTAATAAATATTGTCCATTAGATACATTATTTAATACCATGAACATCATTAGTTAAAAACATTTTATTTGACATTAATATCACTTATTAAAATATGTGCCGTTTCTACATGGTTGCAATTGTTTTATATTGTTATGCAATGTATGATTAACTTATGTCTGTAAAAGTAATTTTAGCTTATTACTTGATATGCGCATCAGTTTACTTAACACTTTCATTCAGTATGTTACACTGAAAAGGAAAACAATAGTTATATTCTGAGATATATAGCATTTCATACCCAGTTTATTGTAACTGCTTGGCGAAATGACAATTTAAAAGTGAACGATTAATATTGCAGCAAAGCAAAAAGAATTCTGAAGACTGTAGAATATACTATTTTTAACATCGCAGCAAAATAGACAGAATGTTAGAATATTTAAAAAATCTGTTTTCTACTTCAATAAAAAAACATTTTCTTTTCTTAGAATATTTTACCGGAGATACAGCTAAAAACATCAAACTACTTTGAAATATTAAAATAATCCCTAAAACGAGATCCATAAATGTAATTCTTATTGGATAAATTTTATGATTTATTCTGGTGCCTAGATTACGAAAGGTTTCAAAATAAAAACGCAATTTTCTCATCTTTTCCCAAACCATAAACTTAAGTCACGAAAGGCCATCAATCATCTTGTAGGACTCTAAGCGGTATCGCGTTTATTGTATGATTACGAAGCATCGCTGGAATTTATTCGTTGAGCATTTGTTTTATTGGTTTCTTATATAGAAGTTACTCAAAGTTAGGATTTTATTTGAAAATGAAAAGGAAAGATTTGCGTACTCATAAGTTTATCGCGCATAAAATTGAAAAATTACATGTGTTAATATAGAATAAACTCAGACTTGAGTTCAAACTAAATAAAAATAAAATAGCGAAAGGAACAGAGGAAGTAGTTGCTTAAAAATTACCAGATAGCATATTTTTCTTTGGAGTTACTGTACAAGAATTATTCATACAATACCTTTAACGTGACATTTGATCCGCGGTAAAAGCATTTATTACAGCAAAATTTTATTATACTACGATTCTTATGTCTGTGGTTGTAGTTATATTCATAATTGCTTTTATTTGTTTATATTTTGTACGTATTTTCATTTTTGTATTGTGATATGCTTATTTGCATTTATTTTTATTTTATGATTTTATTCGTTTATTATTTGTTTTTTACATTATTTTTTGAAGTTTTTCATTTGTCGAAGCTGCTATATTTTTATGGCTTTATTCAAATCTTAATTTGCATTATTGGTAGCTTTATAAAATGCAGGGATATTACGAGCATACCTCAGATATACAAATAATAATAGATATAGATTATAAAAGTGTACCGGCAGCAGACTTTATTAATACTTATGCCGTTAATATATATCACAGGGTCTCGGCGCAGTCGTTATTGGCCCCTCGTGGTGAATGAAATTTTAAAGGGAAAATGATGATCAAGAGGTCGATAAGGGATCCATTCGTGGATATGCACCGCAAACTGATCAACATAATGAAGTTCCATTTATTATAAAATAATATCGTTTATAAAAATGGATAATTAATTGCGTACTTATATAAAGCTATATCATGTGGTAAGGAAAAAAATCGTGTAAAATGAGTATTAAAAAAACTGAGTAAAAAAAAATTATATTACGCCCAGGGGCGTTTTTTAAAGTTTTGTGTGTTAACTTTATTTATCAAATATCATATTATCAAAATTCAGTTCAACGGCAGTATCAAAAACTATTTAAAACAGCATGTCTTTAGAATTTAGGATGCACAGTCCCGTCCCGCGTGTTCGAAATAAAACTTTTCCCCCCAGTATAGTGCTGCCATTGCTCGCTTTGAAAATCAAAAATTCTTTAATGTTTGTCAAAATATGAAATAGATAATAGACCAAATTCCAAAATTGGACTTCCAGATGGCCATATTCGAATGGAGGACTACGCTATTAAAGTTTGATATCTCTAGGTACTGCTGTTTTTTCATAGTGCAAGAAACATACATACATTCATGCAGATTCTTCATTATTTAATTTCTTCAAATATAATGCAGGCCACTAATATTTGGTGGCAACAATTTGATAAGTGAACCGACATTTACAGTGAAACGACCCAAAATGCCAAAACGAAATTAATAACTCTGCTGGGCAAATTGCTCCTTTGGGCTAAAAATGCATAAAAATTATACAATATTTTTTGAAGTCAATAATAATTTTTAAAATACATAAACTTTTACGCCATAGGTTCAGTATACAAAATAAGAAAACGGGAGAACGCAAGAAAAAACGCAACCTAAAAGATGCGAAGAAGACAAAGCTCTTCAGAAAATATATTGTTACATACATGCCACTTGTAAAATTTAAAAGAAAATGTTAATATTCGCTTCCAGGATACGGAAAATTTGAAAGTGTCAACTTGGCTTTTGGAGCCGCTGAATCCATATGCTGTTTTTGATACTGTGATGCTAGAAGAATTTATTGCATCGAAGAAGGATCTTCAAGCATAATGTTATTCAAAGCATATGGATATGTTAAGGTTTGGAATTTAGAGTCAACTCAGAGAAATATCTCAGTATACCTAACCAACATTATTCACTTTTCCCTCATCTTACCTAGTGGAAGCAGACTTTAGTCAAGTCAATAACTTACTAAATAAAATAAATTTGAATATTTTTGAGCGAAGGTATTCAGAATTAAGTAAAGCAGTTTTATGCCAAATATTAGAACATTTGCATCAGAACATCAAGCATAGCCATCAGATTAACTGAAATCGAACTTTTGCACAATTAGAATTATCCCTTTTTTCCTGAAAAATTTGTAACAAAGATAACGAAAAAAAGAATAATACAAAAAATAATAACACGCAAATCTAATAAACTATTTATTTTCGAAACTTATATTAATATTCTTAGTTTAACTGTTATCTTTGTGTTACTTATGCACAGTTATTTTCATTATGATATGCTGAACAATTTAGAGAAAATTTAAAGGGAAGAAAATCATTCCCCTTCCTTTAAAAGGGGTTGATATAATGCAAAGTTTGGGATCCCTCGTATATATTTAGCATACACACAGTGCCTTTTTTCGGCACTTGGTAGCATGATAACTGAAATTTGAGAGTATGATAACTGTAATGTGCAGCAAGAAATCAAAATGCATGCCTTAGCTTTTTTTCTAGTAATCTGCATTTATAGCATTTAGATTAGCCTTCATCGCCTTTAAATTAAAACGCATTTTCTTCCCTTATTTTTTCGAAACTTCGAGTTACTACAATTTGTTCACTGTAAATCTTTGTCTGTAACTTTTTTCCCTGTCAAAACTACAGTCAAAAATATGTTGGGAAACTTTTAAAATTCCAGAGAAATTCCTTGCGTTTTTTCTGCATAATGAAAGCTAAGCAAAGAAATGTATACGCATCTTGAATATATTTCCTCACATTTTAGTATGAATTTATACAACTGGAGGAAGGATGACTATATCTTGCGAAAACAAGGTTTGAGCTTTTTTAACAGTAATTTCTCCGCTAACTCTATTTATTATAATAATTTTGAAAAAAAAAATATTTGGAAAGAGATTTGTCGTAGCTCAGAATTTTGCCAAAATTCGCTATACTGTTATTCTGAAATCGTTTCCACCTTTTTGAAATATAACTTTTCAATTTTTTCGCAGAACGTGTATTACTACAAGTCTTTTTATTGAGGATGATATTTTTAGTTCATGAGCTTAAAATTCACGCAAATAGGAAAGTGTATAAAATAATTTTCTTTTTGAATCATTTATACATAATTATTGCTTATTAGCATGTGGAGTCATTATTATTTTTTATTATTTGAAAGTAAGAAACGTGAAAAATGTGCAGTGCCCTCGAACACGGGACCGCACTGGACCTCTCGAGTCACTGGACCGCAGAGTACGCTTCCAATTATACAACGAAAGCATGCGGAAAGGAGGGAAAATACCTTATACACTCTCCCTTTTAAAGGGTAACTGGGGATGAGGAGACCCAGTCGCCAAACCTCGGTGTTGACGAATTATCGTCCACCACCTCTTTACTTCGAACGCCACTGTAGAGCCATTTGGTTTTTTATCCTGTAGACGGGAAAAATAAGCAGTGCCCTTGCTGATACTCGAACCCTGGAACTCGCGAATACGCGTCGAGTATGCTTTCAGTTATACCACGAAAGCATGCGGAAAAGAGGCAAAAAGTTATTATAAGCATTCCCGGCAGATAGGCTTAACGATGAATAAAAGGTAGTTGGATAGGGTTTTAGTTATTTTCCGTACTTGATGCTTAAACACTCTCCATTCTTTCTAATACCATTCAAGAAATTATGTATTAAAGCAAATTACAATAAACTGAAGCTCTAATAATTTACGAAAATACGTAGTTAGCAAATACATCCATGTAATAGGTACAGCTTCCTTACGTCTTATATTTAGTTAGAAGAAGAAGCGACTGAACAATGTCAAGCAAATAATTTTTATGTTATTTAAACGATTCAAGGAACTCTTGCCTTGAGTAATGTTTATTAATGCGCAGTACTTGGAGCATTTCATGCAGAGCAAGTTTAACAAAAAATGTTAGAAAATACTGAATTGTTCCAGTTAAATAATCAATAATTTAGTTTTACTTAACTCATATCTATATGTCAAAATAAGTGTCAAAAATAACAGAAATGAGTGACTCGTACTGTGGAAAACGACGGCATCTAGAGCCACCGAATATTTAATACATGTAAACCCTCCACTGAAACACCACTGGGCACCTCCATGCCAGAAATTTGAATTTTGAATTTGTTTTTAATTTATTTCATATATTCTACAAATTTAAGGATTTTCTATTTAAGAAACGTAGCGATTTTAAGTGGCAACACTGTTTGAAATAAAACATATTCATCTCCAGGGCGCTAGACTGTTGCTAATCGGTAAAATGTAAGATATCTATCTTCCAATTTTAATCCACAAATTTGACTCTATAATAGCAATATGTTACCAATTCCTTAAATAGAATACTTACTATCTCCACGCTTCAGAGCGTTACCATTGAGTAAATCGTGAGATACTTTCAAAATTTTATCGTTCTGTTAATAAGCAGCGAACCAAGTGATTCAAAAGCAATAAATGCAGTGCTAAAAATATTTTTTCTACTTTTTAATCTGATTAATAAAACTAAAAATGCATTTAAATCAGGAGATGTCTGATTAGAAATACTAAATATTTTTATGAAATGACACTAGCTGAACACATTTAAAATCAGAATATTGTCTTTTTTAACTACAGAGAATTATAAACATATGCTGCTTTTAATATTTTGTGATCTTGCTCTAGACTTGTATGTGACGATGCTTAATAATAAAAGTAAAAAAAAATGTGTTAGTAGGAGTAAGTAGGAGTTAGTAGGAGTAAGTCCAAGAGCAGATTGGTAACCTGAGATGTTCAGTGACAAAACAATTAACAAACAAAAAAAGAAAAAAATACCTTTACAAATCGTCTGGTGCGACGTTAAAACTGTATCATTTCAGTTTTTGTGTTGTTGTTTAGTTATTCTGCATGTTTTTAAACTTTTCTAAAGCTACTTTCGAGAAATGTAAGTTACAAAAAAATTCTAAAAATGTCTTCATGCATATTTTAGTGAAAACTACGAAGTTTTCATATTAAAAAACTCTTTAATCTCTCAAATTTGTCTTCGTTTCAACAATAAATATATAACTTTTAACATTGTACAGATTATAATGCTGATGAATAAAGTTCAGATATTTTTTATGTAAATGAAATATTATCCTATTTGAACCAGCAGAACAAATTTTGGGCTCACGCCAGAGCGACAGAAGGGTGAAGCAAGTGAGGCTCTTGCCTGAGGTAAACAAATAGAACGGTCACCAGATTAGCTATGGAATTTTGGGAATTCATATTAAAAACGAAATGATGAAATATTCATATAAGAAATTATTTAAACTTTACGGAATATACCAAAAATTATGAAAAGATGTTATAAACGATCCACCTGAATTAAAAAGGAAGAATTAATATATACATTTATTCCGAAAAGTTTTAGGGTAGTGCATGCATTATTTTCTAGCATCAAAATTTGTTATTAGAAGTAGTATATTGGAGTTAATTTACATTAGTTGTAACAAGCTGTATAGACTAAACTTTCACAGAAGACATCCTATTGCCGCCCCGTCTCACATTAATTTTCACTGCTCTTACTTCGTCATAACAAGCTATCCAAAGTCCACTAACTGAGCATAGACGCCGACAGAATTGCCAACAGTTTTTTTTTAGGATGACGCATTAAGCCCAACGGAACAGCATCAGGAGACTTGGCGAGGATGTTTGAAAATGAAAGTACCTTATTATTAATTAGGTTTTGATCTATTTTTTGTGTAAAATTTCACCGTGAACAAACAACACGCATGTTTTGATGTTTCTCTTCTCGTATCCATATTTTGTTTGCCGGGGAACTGTATCATTTATGATTATTTCTGAAGCAGTCTCATATTGCTAGATGGACTACGAATCGGAACATTTGTTTGTCTTACTCTTTGCCGACAGAAATTTAATATGTAAGGTTAAATATAATAATAAAATAAGATTTTTAATTTCAAAGAAATGAACAAGTTTTAAATACGAATATTTTGTGGAAGATTTACGGCAAACAGTTCTGGCTAATTTTAATATAATTGATTTTTACACAACATAATACATGTAAAAATATATCTAGTTTTGTTTCTTTGATTCTGAAATTATGATATAAACATACATTTAAAAGATACCATTTTTAGTAAAGAAATTATTAAAAATATAGATTCGGAATGCCTAAAAGGCAGAGAAAGAGATACAAAGTAACGCGATGAACCATAGATTTAAAAATTACAACAAACATATGGAAATCAGTTAAACCAGATGGGGCAAACTTGTTCACGACTGAGAACAAAATATGAAGCATCATTGAATCTCATTAATTTTAAAACTATTCTTATATTACCAGTGTTAACACTTTAATTATAAAACTATACTTACGTTATTGTACAGATAGCATTGGTTTTAAAATGTTACTGTAAGCGTGTGATTGCGTTTTACGGAATTCCAACCTGCGATGGAAACATGCTTGAATAATTTTATAAAATCCAGATGGTTTTAGCAAGGAAATTATGTTCATTTTGCGTTACTGTTACAACCTATTTAGGACTATTAACATAAATGAAAAAGTGTTATTTGCCATTTAAGAACAAGGGTATTTTTTGCGCTTTTTAGAATTGTAAATCATTATTTATGTTTCACTTTTCAGAATATATAAAGTTATAATTAAATATTAATGTAAGAATTATTGTATTATAGTTTAAAATAGTTACTTTTAATATGCATAAAAGTGCGCATATATAATTAATTTGTGCTGTATACATAAATATATATACACCGTGTGCTCAGAAGTCCTTATGCAGACTTCATTTTTGAAACCATTGTTTGTAGTCATGTACTTCCAGTTACAAAAATGTTTTAAATAACGTAAACATTCATGTTTGGGCATTACTTAATTTAAAGAAAACCAATTTTATGAATTTTGTTATATGCAAATGTATATATATATATATATGTCAAATATAAAAACAATACGATGGCTTTGCTCTTTAATTTTACCAGCAGCCTTTAATTAATTTTCTGCAATTCAGGATCTTTTCCCTAGATCAGTATCTTCCAGAACATTCGCGCCTATTACACTGCTACTATAAATAACAAATGCGCGCAATTTTGCGTCAGAAGCTCTTCTCTCCTCCTGTGCTATGCATCTCGCTGCTGCTTGATTTATCTTTCCTTTGTTAAAAATAGTAATGACACATAAAGTTTAAATTCAGTCGTACTTGGTTTAAACTATTATTGAATATGTGACTTAGAGAATTTCATATGAAGTAAAGCATGATCTACGGTAGAAATTAAATTAAAGCTATGGAATAAACAAGTACCATTAAAAGCTAAATTATCTTGCTTCATCAATTGGATTTTGTCTTACCACTCTCAAAAACCATGTCTGAACTTTGATGCCAAGCTTCACCACGAGTGCTAAAATATCACTCACACACACACACACACACACACACACACACATATATATATATATATATATATATATTTGTTTTGAAAAGGGATAACTTATTCATAGCATATTCGAGAATTCGTGTTCTAGAAAACACTGGCAGGCTTTACTACTGGAATGTGTAAAATTTCACATTAATTTAAAACTGAAAACAAATTGTATTTTAATGAATTTTGAACGATTATCAGATTATGATTCTAAACTAATAAAATTTCATGAATATGTTAGTAAGGTGTGTCTAGACTTTGAAAAGTTATAAATTATTTGCGTGAAAATGCTTTGCTATTTCGTCCTCTAAGTAAGTTTTTATTCAAATTCGGTGAAAAAGACTAATTTTATTCTTTTACTTGACGTGCGTGACACTGAAGTTACCTTGTGTTGAGGAGAACTTCAAAAGTTTTGTGTTATTAATTAAAACACTTTGTGATAGTTCATAAACTAATTTTGAATACAGAAACGCAACGGTTTTCAGTGAAAGGGGGATTGTAATTGAGTCTGATGTATCCTCCTCTTGATAACGTTACATCAGATTTAATCGAGTTCCTCTTCTTTATTAATTTTTTCTGGTTTGGGTATATATTTTCAGGCGTTTATAATTTTTAGGTTTTTAATTTCACATTATTTAATTCTTATTTTGCATATTTATAGGATATTTTGAAATTTAATGGCACTGAATTTAACTTATTTGGGTCTTTGTGTAAAATAGGTTCTAAATTTCTTACTTTTTGTCTAAACTAATAAATTTTCAGCAGCATATTAAGAGAAAATACTTTGAATAGTTATGTGTTTAAATGAAAAAGTTTGTGATACTGTTATACATATATACAAGAGAGATGATATAGATATATATATAAGGAAGAGATATAAGATATATAAGAAAAATATGTAAATCAAAATTATAACTTAAACTAGCCCTTTAAATGTTCGTTTTAATTTTAGTATTCTCCCTTTCTGTTCTAAAAATAGCAATTGCTTATATTTTTTTTCTGCACAGTGTCATTTGTAGATTAATTCATATCATATGACGTTTACATAACGATGATGATTTAGCTAATCTGGAACTTAAAATTTCCAGAACCGAAACTTTTCTGTTAATACGTTGCAATATTGGATAATTCTGACCTTGCTTTCTGCACTTCGGCTTAGCTAGCCTGTTTCTTTTCTTCTTATTGCAAAGCTATCAACAATGCAAATGTTACGTTTTGGAACCAGAACGATTAGTGTACAATTTGTTTGTGGCCGCAAAATGTTTAATAAAAATAAAATGAATATTTAAAATCTAATGCATGCTTCAAAATCTGTCTGCGTCATTCCCAGATCACCTCATATATATATATACTAGAATAGTATTTATTATAATATTACTTAGTATTATATATATATACATAAACATGCACGAATACACTTTTGCACGGTTTTAGCTCAAGTTGTAATATACATTAAAAGACTTTTTGAAATATTCATGCTTCTTGTAAACTGCAAAATAAAATATTATACAAATTGAAGAGCGCATTCAAAGGTGTTGAAAACTGGTAGAATTTTATGTTTTTCAGCGTCAAATTAATAAGCTTCAAACATTAAGTTATTTAGAGAACGAACGATAATTTCAATATTTAGATGTTCTCAAGAAGATAATTATTGCAGATCGTCAATTACATAATAAATAAATGGCATGACTATCTATAATAAATTAATTAATTTTTCAGTTTGTTATTATAAAATTTGTTTCATTATATTTCTACTGACTTCAAAAGCTCCTGTAGACTATTCATTGTGTTTGACTATAAATGACACTATATTTATTATACTACTAAAAGTGCGAAATGCAATATGATTAAAATGACTTTTAAATAAGGAAAATTACCAGAATAGTTAGTTATAAAAGCGATAACATAGAATGATTTCGCATGTTTATTAATTTCTACAAAAAATAATTCACAATATTTGCTTGCCTTTTAAATTTCCCTTTATACAAGATTATTTAAATTTATACCCACATAAAACGCTTCAAATAGCAGGTTTTCATTAATCGTATCACTGAATAAGATAGAGAATACGTAACGAATCTTGATTAAACATCTCTAACATGCCCTAATAATAAACAAGTCTTAACAACGTTTGTCGATCAAACATCTGACCTTTGATAATATGCTTTCAAGTATGATTATAATTCCCCTACCGGCAGATTTTATAACGTTATTAATTGAGATGAAAAGTAGATCCGTGTTTCTCAAAATGCGTGGGTATTTTCGCATTATTCGGTACATTTTAGAAAATTCCTTTAAAATTATTGAGAGTTGACTTTTAAATTGTTGAGAGTTGAGACTTCACTATCTTCTTTCTTCACATTATTTTGAATTTCGGAAATGAAAATGACTTTTCATTGAGTCATATGCGTGATGTTTTTGTTAGTCTAAGAAAGGTTATATCTAAAGAAAGGTTAAGCAGTATAAAAATTTGCACTTTTAAATTGCTGATGTGGTGGTGGTGGTAGTGACTAATCTTGCTTGTCTGATATCACAGCGAGCCCACAAAATTCATCGTGGCAACGTAGCAAGATTGCGCCTATCACTTCTCATTCAATTAATTCAGTTCTCACTTTGTGGCAAAGCAAAAATTAATAAAAAATTAAAATATCTTCATAAAAAATTTTAAAATATGGAAAAAGATAAAACGCTATATACAGTTAGACCAATTTTTAAAAAAAAAATAAATTAAAATTAGAGCTTCTACGCAAAAACAAGCAATTCGCCCAGCGGGCAAGAAGGCAGATTTTTCAGTGCACAAAATTGAAAGTTTATTTTTGGTCCCACTCGGGAAGAGACAATGAAGGTGCAAAAACTGACTTAATTCACTATTCTGTGAAGTTTCAAATCTTAACAAATATGACTGTTCCATTAAGCTTAGCCGCACATAAAGAACTTTTAAATTGTTAATAATGCTACAACTATTGCATGCGGATTAAGTAAAGGCATAAAACGTTAACCAGAACATAGGAATAGTTGAATCCTAGCACAGCCTACCCTTGGCGCGCCCACTTATATGGCGCGTATCGACGTGTACATGACACAAGTCAAGCGAGTGTGCAATGCCAAGTTTGTGCACTTATGGGATTTTTTTAAAGTGAAATTAGGCCGATGTGTACATGGATATCGAGTTTGTGCAATTTTTTGACTAGTTATTTTCAAGTTGACGGGCGATTTTGAGAAACACGCGAGGCAGTGGGTAATTCTGCACTTTCCCAGTTTGTCGCCAAGAGTGTAGACTATCCTAGGATTTTACCCATAGGAATAATTCAATCATTTTTAAAGCAAAAAATGCACAATTTACCAACTTACGAATAAAAAAACCGAGTTTACCGAGACGAGTGAGCGTATATATATACTTGATAATAAGTTGGAGTGCCTCCTGCATAATTAGAAAGTGACACTCGAAGTGACTCTTGTAGAACGGCTGAAAATAATCTTATTTGCTGGACACGAACTAATTATCGAAAAATTATTTTTCATCACACATGATCATGGATGTAACACGCAGGACACAATAGAGTATCACATTTTTAATAACGGCGTAGTTAGCAGTACGAAAAAGCACAAGCAAAATTGAATAACGTCTAACTGAGAACACAGATGCAAACTAAATGCGCATTTATCCAATCTGGCAATCTGTGAAGGAAAAGGTTGATTTTGTTTTACGTTGGAAAGGTTATCAGTTCAAGAGTCCTGTCATTAGCATTGCGCAAGCCATGAAGATGGAATGATTTAGAAATGACACAATCCAAAGAAGTTAGTACGATTTTTAGAACAGACAGGCAGAATTAAAAGGGGATCGTTGTTTAAATTATAATTTTGATTCACAATTTTTTTATCTTACATATATAGTTCGGCTTCCTACAAAAAATGGAGAATTTCTGTTTTCACTGCAACTAATGGATTTGCCAGTCTTTATGCCTTACCAAAATTTCATAAAATCCTGTGAAATTTAGATTTAAAACCGATATTATTAGAAAATTCAAGAAGAATCTTGATAATACTATTTTTACAATTCTACTTAAAACTATTTGAAATGTAGTTTTTGAACAAGCTGACAAAACTTCTGCTGAGTTACTTACTACAACTTGAGAATTATTGAGGAAGTTAGAAATCTTAAAATTTATAATATTAACTGCTTTACGTTTAAAAATATATACACGTCTCTACCACTCAAAAAAAAATCTACGGAAGTCTTTTGGAGAAGACTCATTTTTCCCCTGAAATACTTAATATTGTGGATTTGAAAAAATGGAAAAAACTTCTACATTTCTCGCTTTAAAATACCTATATTAAACATTCAAAATTTCTTTACCTACAAACCAATTTCTCAGTTTAAATTCTTTCTAATAATTTACGTTTCTGGTGAGGAAATGGAAAGAAGAAGTGATAGTAAAGGCTGAAATTATTAATGACTGCGTCAATGCAAAATATAAGTACAAAAGTTTTGACTGCTATTTATTAAAATAAAAAAACTAAACCAATATATACATAGAGAGAGAGAGAGAAGTTTTCCGGTTTACAAATTTCGTTTCGGTTTACTTCAGCATTTTGTTTGAGGAAACGTCGCTTAAGAGTGTTTTATGACGTCGTTTTAAACCTTTCAGCATCTGCATTTATAAATATATACGTTTATTGACAAAAACACTGGTACCTGCAATTATTAGCGTAATCATGTTCGAGAAACTTATTCTCAGCTGCGTACAGTAACTACTAAGCTATCTCAAAATCTTACAAATGCCTGAAGCAGAAGCGTTGAATCTTTCCTAACTGATAAAATGAATTGATCCACGTCTGAATTGTGTAAATGAGTTGTTATCCATAAGCGCGTCTATTTCCTTCCTTAATCTCCAGATATTGTTCGTCATAAATACATTACGCAATTCCCCTGTATCGGAAATCACATTACATTATACTATATCGATGTTTCCCTCAGGTATAGAGGAATACTCTGAGCGCAATTCATTTCCATTGATGCTAAATTTTGGATTCAATTCAATATCTGTTCCAGTCCAGTCTTTGTATTACTACGAAGTGTAATGATTGCCTTAAACTGGCAATAAACTTTCAGTGTCAGCACAAATTAATTTAGCTCGGAGAAATAATCTGCTTCTTAGATTTTTTACTGGAATTTTGTTTGTCTGTATAGTATTAAACAAAACACATTCACTATTAATTACAGGAATGGAACTGTATACCGTGGGAGATGTATTACAATAATATGTATATTGCAATAAATATTTAATATCGACAATAATTTAGAAAACATTATTTTATTTTAATCAAGCAAAAAAGGAACCATAGTAGGATGTAAATTTTAAATGAAACTCTATCAATTTCGAGCGCGATCATACATTTTTCTCCAGAATTTTCATGTTGTTTCAAAATTCGGACAATTTGGCTTTCGGTTTTTGAAATCAACAGTAAATAAAGCGATATTATATATTTTTCGTATTTCAAAAACACAGATAGTTCATTAATTCTTATAATTCGTTTTAAACAATCGTCTCTTATTTAAAGAACGAACGGCCTGAATGTTTCAAAGAAAAGAGTTTTTCATAAACTCATTTTCCCTTCTGAGATCAGTTTGATTGGCATTATTTTAATAAGGAAGTAGATTTCATAGTTAATATCAAATAATATCAGACAGAAAGATAAAAAGCATCAAACCCTGAATAACTCATTGAAACTTGCATATGTGATATTGACTTCTTTATAAAACAAATACGTGATATTGATCTATATTACATGTATGTAGTGAGATTGCTTCAAATAATATAATTTTTGTAATATTTAATTCGCATACCAGTATTATTTGAACGAACCTAAAATGAAACAGCGCCCTCTTCTCTCTCGAAATACACTGACTTTTTTGGATCATTCTTTTTTTCCAGTGATGGGACACTTGCTCGAAAACAGAGCCAGATTTAGACTTTATACGGCCCTAAGCTATTTGAGTTATGGGGCTCTTTATAGTTGTCATAATATATTTTAATACTATTTATACTATATTTTAATTTTTTGGGGGGGTGGCGAACTCATTGCTCATTTAGCCATCTCATGGCGGTGCATGTTGCTCAGGATGCATCAGAGGATATGGACTGATACAGCAGTCGCGCGAAGACGCAGAGACACTTACGTAATCCAAGTGTTACCTGACTTTTGAACCCATACTTTTGGTTTCGGACTAGCAGTTAGCTTTCACCAACCACTATTAGTGCGTCCAGGGCTTGTTGAAATCAACAAGTTTGACTTTGTCAATTATTTACATTAAATGGTGATAAATTAATAACTTTTAATTGTTTTATTTAATTAAATTAGGGCATATCATAGAATATTAAATTAGAATGACGATATTTTTAAAAGAATATATTTTTTCGTTTTGCACTTTATGGTGAGAAAAATATTCATAAATATCGAAGATATAATAATTTTGTCTAATATCATATTAGCAAAAATTTCAATCAGCAGCTCTTACAAAATAGAATAAAACTGCTCTCTACTGCACTGCAACTGGTTTTAACCTACCAATGATGGAGTAGCTAAGTAGGTTAATGTGTCCTAGGTTCGCTTCTCGATGACTGTGCAGATAAGGAGGACTGGCGTATCCTTGTAATTCCTGCTCAGTAAGCTAAGAGCCTCTGCTTCTTAAATATCAATCCTAAGATTTGCTAATCCTAATTGATAAGATCATTTGTTTCCTAAATTGGAATCAGGTGCTCTTAGGAATTCCTCAGCACAGGAATTCTTTCTTACACTGATAATTTTTAAGTAAGCCGTATATGTAAGCTTAGCTATGTCTGAATATGTTGCGTTCACATGCATTTTTATACCTATATGTGATTCCAAAGAATACCACAGTATCTCGTGCAAGACGATTTGATTATATAAAGAAAAGGAAATTTTCACTTCAATGATCAGAATTTAAATTGTCTATAAATGTCAGGAAAGAGCTGCCGAAATAAAGCAAAACATTTAAAAAAGGTTTACAGGCAGCATAATGAAACGAAGCTATATTTTTCGTCAAAAAATACTGAATTCAGTTTCAGTTCTTTGACAGCTCAAAATAAACTCGCATTTAAAAATACTTTCCATGTTTCAGGATACAGATCCATAGCTAGTAAATTTAAATTTATTTGAGTGAAAGTTTAATATGTTTCACGTCTCCATTTTGTAGATTTATGTCAGAATAATAAGTATATATTTCCACTAGATCAGAAAATTTAAAAGGCGTTGATTATTAAAAGAAAATTCATAGCTTTACAAATTCGGCATATCATGATTTTCTCGATTATAAATTACTTTTTATTTTTAAAGAAAAGCAATTATCTACCAAATAGATATACTACCAAAAATCACTTAATTCGTATTTTTTACATTTATAAAACCTTATATTTTGTATCACCACATAATGTATAGATCATTTTATCATATTACAATATATAATACCAGAAATCATTCACTTTCTGTTTATAAAGGTTATTAAAAGTGAATTTAAAAGTGAAAAATTTATTAAAGTGAAATTAACTATTCTACCTCTTAATAAATTCACATTAATTGTGTTGATTGATAAAATGTTTATGAATAATTACTCACTAAGGAAATTTCTTTGTCCTTTAATAGGACATCATTACAGCTTCCAATCAACTGAAAGAACATGCGTTGTTTTAATGGACTCAGTCGTGTTGCGCCGTATATATTTAGCAAATGCCTGTTTGATTAAACTAAGATTTGATAATTTTTCTCTATCCATAAAATTAACTAAGCTACTATAATGTTATTGAAGTCGCAACTATCCCATTACTTGAAAATGCTGAAACTACGATGTCATTTGTATACAATTAGTTCCATTTACAAACCTGGAAAATATGAGTATCATTATCATGTAATAACAGTAAACCTCCTTAACAGCTGGTTGAACTGGACACTATAATTATAATAAATGGATAATATATATGAAAATTTAATGGAATCTTAATTTCTAGACGACTGACGCAGTGTTGACTAGCCCTGCACAAGCTAATTAGTACCGGATATTTTGATAAATTTATGCATAATTTTTTGACATTTACTGTGTTTTTAATGACACTATTTTCACAAATGCTTTCCAAATTCGAAGCGAATCGCAATCTTGATATCTTCTTGGCGAAATAAATTGTACTTTATTATATAACATATTGCACTAAATCCCCTGCATGAAAAGGCACGTGGCTAGATTTTAGACATTACTGTTATTTAGGTGCGCGTAACGTTCCAGCTCACTCTCATAAACCTATACTCGGCAAGAGAACTGCATGTCACTGTGTGCTGGACAGGAATTGGGGATGCTCCTTATATACACCAACATGTGCGTGTGTTTTAATATGGCTATCCAGTGCAAACTGCCTTGTGTTTGTCTAGGTGCTGCGGAAAGACTGTATTTTGGATAATTACAATTCGCTTCGCGAGGGCGCGCATCGGTTTATGGTTAGGTTGTGCTGCAGTGATGCTGATCGTAAAAGGGGGTGAAATCGATATTAACTTGCAGTAAACCACGCGGAAGACGTTCATTGGTATGGAATGTTATCTGAAGACAGTCCAGCAGAGATGACTTTAGGGAATGTTATCAGATGGGAGTGATATATCATAGAAATCGATGAGCTATGCAAAGCCTTTATTCAAGACTATTATTTGGAGAGGCATGAAGTGGAAAAGTAACCAAAGTTTTCATATACCAATGAAATGAGATAGCGGAGCAAAAAGGGACTTTTAGATGGCAACTGAATTATAACAGTGTACGTGAGTTAAAACATAAACGATAAAATGCGAATACTGAGCCGTCAGACGAAATTTTAGAGCTATATTGAAATTTAC
Source organism: Stegodyphus dumicola (assembly GCF_044657685.1). NCBI lineage: Eukaryota > Metazoa > Arthropoda > Arachnida > Araneae > Eresidae > Stegodyphus > Stegodyphus dumicola. Next base: position 80,999,859 of record NC_140772.1, on the reverse strand, counting down.
TTAAATAAGAGATTACAAATAATGAATCAGAACTTAGAAAGATAATAAGAATAAAAATCTTACATATTGTTTTCTCCTATTTAGAGGGTAATGAGAGCAGATAAAATTTTTTATATTTTTGTTACATTAAAATAACTCTTCTTCCGAGCTCAAAAGATGCGCTTCATTTTCAAATTTTCTTCAGAAGCAATGTTGCATATGTTTCTGTGATACTGAGTGGTAAAAACAATGAATGAGCAAAAATAATTATGCCATGAGAGAACTATTATGTATATTTTAATAAGAAATCCATTGGAAATAAATCCAGTTAGTGTTTTCGACTTAAATACGTACTAAAACAACTGGTGAACATTATATGTGGAAAAAAATATTGTGGGAAGGAAGTACTAATGTATTAGAAACACATGTCTACCATGACTTTTAAACGAATCTAAAGTCTGAACTCAATTTAGATAAAGAAGTCTGTATGTCTGTACAGCTATAGTTACTGCTATAAGGATAACACTTGTCATTATTTTTAGCGAATACTTTAATTATTATTCTAAAGAGACTATTACTAACTGAGGCAAAGTAACTTACGTAAACGGACACAAAGTACTAAACTTTTATCTGTAAATTTAAGAAAGCCAGTAGGATCACTTTAAAGCTTTGAGCATATACTACGATATTTAGGGAAACCACGAAAACCCCATGATACCAATCCGTTCAATCATGAAATACTACTTAATATATTATGCAATAAAAATTACAATACAATTGATATATATACAAAAATTTGCAATATAACTAAATAAAAAATGACGAAAACTTTTAAGTTTAGCGTTATATAAGAAAGCATATACTCTAATAAAACCTTTTTAACAGGCACTGAAATAATCAACGATCAAAGCAAATCAGATGTTTGTCAGATGATGAAGTTGTAGGGTTTATATTTATTTTAACTAACATTTATTTTATGTTTAAACTACCTTTCCTATCAAGCCTTACTTTCCCCTGGAACTGCCAATGCCAGAGTATGTAAATTTTAGTAGAACGCGCAAGGATTCAAATTATCAGCGGAAGTATTCTGAGTTAAATAGAAAGGAAACGAGTTCGAGGTGTGCTGTGCTTACTTCACGAGCGCGGAGGTAGTTAGCCAGAAATTGAAGAACCCCGCGTTTCGGCCTGTGTGCTTGCCTGGAAGAATTGTTAATCGTTCAAGTGATCTTCAAGTTTGCTGAAGTAGCAGCGGTATTGTAAAACGCGGTGAGGTTAGTTACTTTTAGAGAGCCTCGTAGTTAGAGTCTTGTCTTTAGTTTCTTTTCAGGTTATTATTTTTATTTTACCGCCGAGTTGGCGTAGTTTGTGAGCGTCAAGAGCACGCACTTGTAATTTATTACGTTGAATAAAAAGGGACTTAAATCCTTAACAAGACTCTGTCATTTATCCAGTTTCAACTGTCACCTCTTGTTTGCGTGCAAGTTGGAGGCGCGCAACGCTACAAAGTCATGAATGTCTAGGAGCACACATTTTGCAAAAGATTGGGCTTAAAAAATTTAAATATTCATAATCCTTAAAAGGAAAAGATTTAAAGTATTTTAATGTTTTACAGTTGTTTTCATTCAGACATCCTAAGGTTGTTTCTAACTCTAATGTTCGACAAATGTAGAATCCAGATTTAATTTTGCGTAACTTGTGATACTGGAACATATTGGAATTTTTCTTGGGTAGTAGGTTACATAGATATTAATCAATTTAAAAAACAAATCTGCAGTGATCCGTATATCAGTTCTTTTCAAATTATAAACAGTATAAACATTATATTATACTTTTTATAAGCATGTATTGTTTTCTGTAGCACTACATTACGGTTCAATAACAATACAGTGTATTTCTTATTTATTATATAATGACTTATTATTAACTCTGAGAATAAAAGTTCGATGAAATTTCATTTAACCTTTTAAAAGGAGGAACTATATTTTTGATTGAATGTACCTAAACAGTCATTATTATTTGTCTTTATCAACAACATAAGCTATAGTTAGATTATGCTAAAACAGTCCAATAACTATTTCTTTAAAGTATATTTGTTTTTCAATAAGAACCTTAATTCTTTTTCTATATAATTTGAAAAATTTGTAAATTCAAATGTACTTCATATGAATGCAAACAGTCTATTAAACGGAACGTGCATGCGATATTTTTCACATATTTTAGTGAAGCCGATTTAAAAACTTTGATATTAAATTTAACAAAAGATTAAAACATAAAAATAAACAGCCAGATATTTGAGTATAGAGCAAAAATTTTATGACATTTGTCTTAAAATTACAAAACGTTCTCCAGCCGTTTCATTCCGGAAATAATACAATGTACAATAACGTTGCGTTCACTCATTAAACTGCATAACAGAGGAACGAAATAATTATAAATTACTCGCATATTTCAAGTCGAATTCCTCTGAATACAAATATTCATTAAATTCATTCAAACGCATATTTCTTTTGTTAGCGCTTTGGCCTTTTTATTTCTCGTTTTTTCAATATCTTTATGCATTTGCAAGCTAAAACTAATTAATTTTCTAATAAAGCGAAATTTTTGAATGATTATCCATAATATTGAATAAAAGCGTTTTGTGCCTTCAACAAATCTCAACATTTTAACGAATGGAAGCGCCAACGTTCTGCATTTTAAGTTAAATTATCGATCCAACAACAAAGAGAGTACAGGTGCAAAATTCCGAAACATCATTTTTCCGTCCTCTCGTGTTTGGGAATAAGGGATAAGTTTGCCTTTTAATTTTCCGGATAGAAAATTAAGTTGCGGCATTCACGATCTCTAGCTCTTGTTTTTACGTGCTCCCAAACTCCTGTAATTGAATTAAATGTCAAACAGGATAACTCAACGGTACTTAAAATCTGCAGGAGCTAGGAATCAAAAATAGGTTCAGTCCTTGCAATGTTAACTGTTCCATTACACCGTTCCGCCGAAATGGTTTATTTCTGTAAAAACACTCTTCAGTGTTGCCATTAGTATTCGGATTGAGGCAACCATCAGGAAATACGAATCAGAATAAATTAGTCATACAACTTTTTTTAACTGCATTTGTATCTGACGTTAATGCTAGTGAATCCTGAAAAGGCCATGGCAGGAAGTTTACTTACACAGATTTTCTAGTTTTTTTTTAACTTAATTAGTGAGTTCAGCTTATTTTACCATTTTGCCGCCTAAGTTGTCATAGAAAGGAGCTTTTTATACTAATGAGCACCCAGTAAAAAGGACATACGGACAAACAAATATACATACTTAATCTTGAATAAAGCATAGATATCTGCATGGCTACCTCTCCCTACTCATGGATCCTATGTGTCCACCCATTATCGCGCAGTTTTGGGCAACGATCTTAGATCTTAAAGGTAACTGTGTAATACATTCTGATATCATCTGATGAATGAATAAATAGCGAGCGACCGACCATTGATGATAAAAATATTTTGTCAATTTTTCCATCTTCTTTTGTTGCCGCCTAGATCAGCTAATTTCAATGATACCTTAAATGCGACTGTTTCGATTATTGTATGTGAAGAGCATTTAAATTATCTACAATCACAGAGGTTTTCTTAAAGAATTAAATAATTTCTCTCGTGCATTTTTATAACGATAAGTACATAGAACAGATAATTGCGAAGTTCCGATTTCAAATTCAGACGTAGGAACTATCTCGTTTCAGCATTCTACTTCTCAGTATTTAAGTCCGAACTAAAAATAATAAAAATAGCAATTTTTCATCAAAGTAAGATTTGCTGGCTGTCGTCTGATTTCCTCCCAATTAGACGGAGAAGGGAGAAAATGAAAAAAATAATAAATAAAGCATTGCTCGCATATGAAATTGCGGTTATGTAGTATATCGATTCGGTGTTTTCAAATTTTAATCTGGAAGCAGTGGTCAATGTTTTGACGACGACCCACTCTAAAACTGTCTCTTCACATACCATAGTCCTTTCTCTTTTTAAACATAGATCCAGTTTTCAAATATATATCTGTTAGTATATTATAAAAAAAAAACTAATATTCATGTATTGCCTATAGTATATTATAAAAAAAAACAATACTTATGCATTACCTATAGTATATTATAAAAAAAAATACTCATGTATTGCCTAATTTTACAAAATTTAACATCTAAGATAGTCCATGCTCTAATTCAAACAGTTTGAAGAAATAGTTGCATATAAAACTCGTTTACAGAGAAAAAGTTAATTTTAGTAGAGTAGCACCGATTGCTAACTGCTGAGCATTTCACAAAATTACAACTTAAGCGAAATTAGCCCTGAATTTAACACGTTTCAAAAATTAAATAAAAAATATAAATCTTTATTTTTTTTTCTTTCCATCACTTGACTTAATTTACAAGTTTCCCCTTCACTCCGCTGATAAATATTGCCTTTACATGTTCTCACATATAAAAAGTATTTTGACTTTGTTTATTGACTACTGATGTCCCACCGTCACAGCCAAATTTTGCTTTCGAACAGCAAGTACTGAATTCATATTTGAACATTTCCATCGAAAATCAGGCTTCAGGTATTTGGGTTTGAAGGAGCTATTGAAATAATTTCAACTTCAGAAACGGGCACTTCCTTTTCTTTTTGCCATCGATGGAAAAGCTGGCCCACTGGGTTAAGTGATTTTCAGCCTGTTGTATCCGGTCGATGGAATTAAAAATAAATAAATATAAATAAAGGTCTTAGTACTTCGGGAACTGATTACATTTAGAGTTTAGTGCTGTGTCCTCGGGGAACTGGCTACGCTAAACGTGGAACATTGAAAGAAAGACTAGAACATGGGAAGAAGGTGCATGGTGGAGACTACTGAGACTAAGGGAAACACTTTTTACCATTTTCTGCGATTGGTTACATTGCGTCATATAATATGCTACAAGAGCATATATATATAGTGTGTATGTTTCTAAATTCCCGCTCTATTTTATAGGAAAATTATGCAAATCAGATATCACGTAGATTTAGCACAGCGCAAATCTCCCAGCATGCTTAACATAAAATCGTTTTCCAGTTTAAGTGCGGTTATCTTTTTCACAGCATTTAAAATTTCAGTTGTTCAAAGTTTGAAACGATTACTCTACACACTTGTGCCTTCGTAATATACAAGGTAAAGAAACTAAGAGGTGTTAGATTTGGGGAACACAGAATGTACGTTCTTTATGAACCCTTCCAGGTCACTGGAAAAGCTTTGTCACTACACGTAAGCACAAAGCTTGCAAAATGCGATGATTCCTGCCTTACTGAAGCAGAACTATACCGCAAATGCCATCCGAAATTATTTCTAACCCTAAGATAATTTGTAATGCATCAGGCAATTCTTATCTGTCATTGAGAACTCGGAGAATGTGAATGATCCCAAGATTTTCTTTTTAGACGAGTTTCTGTCGAGACGAGATACTTCTTCCTATCTTTATTTTTAACAATCTCAGTGAAACCGGCGCACATATATGAGCGCAAAACAATATCTTCTAAGAAAGTGCTACGAATACATGAATGTAATAGTTACAAGCACCTTTCTGCAGCAGTAACGCAACTTTGAGCAATTTGAATTGCCTGGATGTCATTTTTAATCCTCGCGTGTTTCATTATCTCATTCATTTATCTCAGTTTGCTTTTTTAATTTATAGATAGGGTTAATCAATCATAAACCGAACTTTACCCACTCCCCCTTTTTCCTGTTTGATTTCGTGTTTAATATGTGTTTTTGTGAATGCTGCGTTTACGTATATTTCCTGAAAGTTTTGTTTAGACAAATCTATGTTGACTATTTAATTAAATGCAAATATTATTTATTTAAATTGTATTTTAAAGCAGTATGTATGTATGTATAATTATCTGTGAGTTTAAGATTCTAATAGCGGCGGTGAATTTCACACCTTAACGCCTCTGAAAATGTGTAAAGCAAAGCAAAAAGCTTTTTGAATTCTTACTTAATTTATGATGAGAAAATTAGATTGGATGATGACTTAGAGAAAGCTCGTAATTTTCGCACCACCTGTAAAAAAATACGCCACTTGCACACACGGTAATTTGCGAAACTAATTACTATGTCAAACAATCATACCGGCGAAACAGTTTGCAGGAATTTTCCCATAGGAAAAACGAAACCCCACGACACCAAATGAAATTTACGTGCTTTTCGGAATAATATAGGCATTTCGAAAAACAGAAGCTTATAACTGTTGGGCGTTGTTATAAGATATATCATACTGAGCTGAATTTCAAGATGTTTAATGCGTACGAAGTGTTAATTTGCGTAAAATCTGTTTACTATTCATTGTAGCGTGTTTGAAAGAGCAAATATTAAAGGTATGGCGGTAATATGCCTCTATATTTCTATACATGTTGTTTAACCAAAAGTATATTTTTCAGATATATTTTGTCTAAAAATGTAATTTTTTACTGTTTCAAAAATAAAAATTAAGATATTTTTAGAGGACCTTCTAAATACATCGATCTGAGTGAAAAACGACACGAAATTTCCCAAACAGTTGACTACAGAACATCATATACTCCATTGTTTAAATACGTGAAGATAATATGGGACTTCTTTCAACTACTTTTCCAATCCCTTGAATAGATTGAGCTGACGTAAATTACCTCACCGAACAGTATTCACTGAATGCAGTTTCCGTTCTTCGAATTTGTTTACCAATAACCCGATAATGGCTTCTATTATGGAATTTAACCGTCAATGCGGATTAATTTCTTCAGTCTGGCCAAACAAAGGGAATTTTTTCTTAAATTATCAAATTCGATTAGCGTGAAATGAAAATAAAGTCGTCAACGTTCACAATAAAATAGCTTTTGAAACACCTATTTTACTGTACAATAAATAATAATATATCACGCTTCCACTGAAAAACATTATTTTAAAGAGTCAAAAATCAAAACTAAAATTTATTTTTATACATTTTAACAACGGGAGTATCGTTGGATAACCTGGAATCATATATTTCTACTGAATGTTTCCAATTTAAAACTCTGTTTTATTTAATTCCTTCCAGAAAACTTGCGTATGTGATTTTTTTCCATTACATATTATGTTAGTTTTTATTGCATAATGTTATTACATATCACATATAAGTCATACAAATGAAAAATTAATGGATACATTTTTTTCTTTCTTTTTTTCTACTATATTTAAATGGAAAACTTCAAAAGAAATTTCAACGAAAAATTTCGAATTAAGCATTTTAAAATACATTGTGCAATAAACCAAGTCTTATCACTAGTTTTCTTTTTACACGCTCTTTTGAAATCAGTTTTATACTGCGGGTATTATCCTATTAATTTTTCTTTCTAACACAGATTCTTATCTGAAACACATAACTGCTTGTAAAAAAATCAACCAAAAAATAAAATTATCCCAAATCTATATCCGTTCAAAGATCTGCGGGAAAAATAACAATTTAACGCTAGCATGCCGGTTACTCCAATTTCAGATGAAAGAATAATCAGAAAAGCTTAAAAATGTCACTATATTTTTATAGTCTAGTTTTGCTGTTTTGTTACTTTAAAACTACCGAAGACGAAAGAACCTTAGCTGGGGATGTTTGAACACAAATTCTGTTATTCTTTCGAGCGTTTCGAAGCTTTTCATCGATCTAGGCTTATGTAGGCATTGAAGGAACGCTGCTATCCACAATGCTCTGCGCGAATGGGAATTAGTTGATTTTCTAGCAAGAAATAATTGCAAAAAAATATTTGCGGTAACGCTGAAATACTTCACGACGATTACTTCTCCCCATCTCCCCCCCCCCCAGTTCGACTATTCAGAAAGAAAAATACTTTTATTTGGCGCAACAATAAATTTATGCTTTACAGCAGGAAAAAACATGTGTAAATGAATGATATTAGCATTTAAGTGCAAGATATAAATCGTAAAATAAGTGAGACTTTTATCATATCAAGAAATATAGGCTTCCTTGAAAGAAAAGCATCATGCAAATTTGCTAATTGAAAAGTAATGAAATGTTAATAACTCATTTTTATTAAAAAAAAAAAAAAAAAAAAAAAAAAAGATAAAAGTCTGAAAGGTTTTACATTTTAAATTACGTCCAAAGAGGCGTTTTTTTAACATTTTGTCTGTTACCTGTTTTTATTAAATATCACGTTCTTCGCACTTAAACCATAAAATTCAGTTCAAGAGCAATATCTCAAAATAGTTTTAAATTGCGCATATCTTTTGAATTTCCGAAACGCAGTCTCACGCTGGAGATAACAATGTTTTTTCTGTACAACGTTGCCATTGCTCTAAATTATATCTCAGCTATATCTGATCATTGAGGATAATTAACGTCTGAATATTAAAATTTTGTATACATACTAATTTTCATACTGTATCTTTAATGATAGAAAAATAGCTAATATGAAGCTAGAGAAAATCATAAAATGCATGCAAAAATGCTGCTTTTAAAACCGTAGTATGCAAGTAAAACTTGACAAAAATAAATGAATAAATAAATGAAATGATAATAAAATATGATAAAACAGACACAAGGAGAAAATATCTGAAAACTGTCAGATTTTATATTACGCCCAAAGGGGCGTTTTTTTAACGTTTTGTGTGTACTACCTTTATTTTTTAAATACCATGTTCTTCGCACTTAAACCATAAAATTCAATTCAACAGCACACAAAACATTTAAAAGATTATATCTTTAGAATTTCCGATACGCAGTATCGTGCGCTGGAGATAAAATTATTCTTTTTTTCCATACAGTGTTGCCATTGCTCGCTTTGAAATCGTTAGAGCTTCTTGATCAAAAACTCATGAATATTTTACAAAATATGAAATACATAATAAAACAAATTCCAGATTCCACATCTGGACGTCCAGATGCCCATATTCGGGTGGAGACGTACGTTATTCAAAATTGGATGGCTCTAGGTACCGTTGTTTCATCACAATGCAAGAATACATTTATGCATATTCTCTTATGATTTAATTTATTTGAATATAATAAAGGGTTCTAATATTTGGTGGCAATAATTTAAAAAGCTATTTGCCGTTTGTATTGAATCAACGCAAAATGCCAAAACGTAATTCATTAGCTTGTAGGAAAATTGCCCTTTTAGGAGTTTAAAAAGAAATATATATATATATATAAACGCAAAATAGGAGGTCATTATTTAAAATAAGATTTAATTGCCTGCTGAATATAATATAAATGGCAAATATTACCGAAACATCTAGTATTAAAGTATTGATTTAAAATCAACAAATTCTCAATTTGCCTTTAACTTTTCTGTTGGCATCGTGATAATGGCGCCAACCATCATAGTCTTGTGCCTGGATTCGAATCTCAAAGAAGACGTGGATGTTCATAAGTGTATTGTATCTTTGCGTCATCGGATCACTTAAACCTTTGCACTCGCGGCCTCTTTCTCTCGGAAGAACCAGCAGCTCGAGACGATTTTCCGCATATTTGGTAAACATCTTACAGGTAACTTAAAATGATTTCATACAAAATGTAAAGAAATCTAGCTGTTCTTTTATATCTAAAGATACTTGAGGTCTTGCAGCTCTTTTGCCGGATACAAACGGTATTTCTTCGTATTTTGCGCACGATATCCATTCTGAATTTTCTGACGTAAATTCTTTCATCACTGAAAAATCGAACTCATCATCATTTGAACTGATTCCTTCATCATGTTCCATGCTTATTGGGCTCATAATTGAGAATAATATTCCTGTTGCCATGAATATCGAGCTCGAACTACCGTAGATGACTCATATAAAAAATTAATTTAAAGAGCTTATTTAAGATTTAAAATGTGAAGTTTTGACATAGGCATGCATTGTTGAATGCAGTCATGAAGCATTATTGCACCATCCAATCGGGATACTGGTTAGTAACTCTGACTGCCGTACCGAAAAGCCCGAGTTTGAATCCCGGAGAAGGCATGCATGTGTCTGTGTGGCATGGAGGCACTCTATCCATGCGGCGAGTAGAATATCCTGTAGAGAGGTTGGTGTTAGGGAAAGAGGGGTGGGAGACTTCAGACACCTCCTCCCGGAATGCTCAGTCTCAAAATTCGGGACGGAACTGAGCAAAGTCGTACTGTCACCTGTTTGGTGCTCAAGACTCTTGCCAACGAGGGGCGCATTCTTGCACCCTTGCCACTATGATTTCCCTGGGCTTGTTCTGATGTCTGATGTTCTAAGTGAGATAAGACAAAACAACAACAGCAGCATTATTGCGTAAAGTATCAAATCAGGTGGAGCCTGAACGTCACCTTTAGAGTGCAAAGGTTTAAATATTGTCCAGCCAAAAATCATCTCTCGAGGCTGTTGGTAAAAAAAGAGATATAAGGGATCTTTGGATCTGTCCTCCAGGGTAGTTTCGTTTTTCTTTCAAAATAAAGATGGGAGAGCTGTCCCGTTCTTTGGGTTGTATTTCGGTTTTCCCCTCGTGAGCCGGTGGTGGTGCAGTCTAGACAACATTGTCAGTGATGAGGCGGCTACATGATTGGATTGATAGTTGAAAAGTTTGTTTATTCTCGACAATGTAGTTAGGAATACTTCCCATTGAGGAAAAGGGGCGCATTGTCTTCAAAAATCTTTTTCAGGCTTTGAGTTTAACAAGAAAAATTGTAAATAGATAGTATAATGAGTTAAGTTTAATTATTAAAGAAATGAGGCATATTCTAAAAGATAGGCATATTGTTTGTTTATATCTATAAGGCAAAAGTCACGATCTTATGTCGTCCTAGGGTATCGCATACCTTCGTGGATAGTCTTTAAAGGGAAACTAACTTGTATTCACGTTACACACAGAAAAAGCCATGGATACGTCTCACAACGAGCCGTTTCTTTGGGTTTTGAATGCAGGTCAAATTGTGAGTGCTCAGCAATCTTATCTACTTAACTAGTGGTGGGCCAGTTAAAGTGCTCGTGTATTTGTTAAAATCGTTTTTAGTAGTAGGAAGATATAAAACAAGAGGAAATTGAAATATGATCATGCACACAAGGAATTCTAGTAACCTTATGAACAGTGTCTTTTTAAGGCAATTACTTTCAGCTTTTGTAAGCCACACAGAAAGAAAACTAAAAGTTGAAAGAATAAAACTATGTTATAAATGGAAGCTATGATAAATATTTTCCGAAATCTGGGAAAAAACAAAACTGTTGTTAAAAATAACTTTCCTAAATAGAGAAATTTTTTAAAAAAAATATTAATATTAAAATTCATTAACTGAGAACACACTGCCTACAACGGCAGTTGTAGACTTCGTTGTTGTCATGGTCTCTAAGTCAGATTGCCTGTAAGTAAGTAGGATGAAATAGGTAGTTTGTGCGTAGACAGCCTGTAGAACCAGGTACAAGGGTAGAGAAAGATACATCTTCAAGTCAGAATAACTAAATAACTTTATGAATGTAGGAAACAGCAGCTATGAAGCTATGACTATTATAAAATGTAGCTCCAAGTTTTAAACTGGACAGAAGCTTCTGTTTATTAATAACATATGTAAATCGCTTCTGAAGTAGATAATATAATGAATGATGGTTCATCCAACACCTACATTTGCTACATTAAGAATACCTTGATTTGCTACATTAAGAGCACCTACATTTGCTAGTGTTCTTAATATTGCTACTGCTGTAGTTTTGATACTCTGAGCATCATTCTGTATACGCTTTACGAACACATATGAATGTAATCATAGTGCAACTTGAGAGACAAATTATGTAATGTTCCTAATACATTTATTGGCTTGAACAACCGTATCTCATTCAAAACTGATATGGTAGGAAATCCCCATGTGCTTTGCTTTAAATTAAAGAAAATATAAACTGAAATGTCTAACACTCGAAAAATTTACTATTAAGCATTTTAATTAAAATGATTTAATTTTTTAAAATATGTAAACATTTTAAGAGTAAATAGAAATTCCAATCTTGGTATGCATACTGGTTTAATACTTGAAACAATTTTAAACTCTGCACTTAAAACAGGACGTGTCTAACAACCACTTTACAGAAATTAAATATACAAATATTAAAATCTTGTATTTAAAATGAATTAATCGGAATAGCAAACCAACTGGTTAAAAACACATTTTGTATTACTTCACTTTAATTTAACGTAAGGCGGAGACTTGCATATTTATTTAAGAAAGAAGCAAATTTAATTGTTCAAGACGTAGCAGAAAATTTATTTCGCAGGATAAATGGATAAATTGCTTTTTTACCAAAATGCAAAATTAGTGAAGTGAAAACAATAAACCTCAAAGAAGTTTACTTTGAGGTGTTTAATAATACATTCTTGCCAGCATGAAATAAAAAAAAATTAAAATTATCTTTAGGGGCACAGAAATTAGTATGCCTTTTTATACACTTCTGGCATTAATTTTGCAACAACAGCTTTGTTAAGTTTAATTTTTAGCGTACAATTTTTGTCCAGTGTGTTAAACGCATAGGTTACATTAAAATTCATATTTCTGACGAATTCTTTAATTTTAATCTAAACAAAGAAAATATTCTTGAAAACTAACAATTAATACGTAATTTTTTTTAATTTTGTTTTATTTAGATATGATTTTTATATTATTGTTATCATTTAAATGTTTATGAACCATAGTACACATTTAATAATATTTTAAATTAATGAGCATTTTAAGGTTTCCTAAGCATCTTTTCCTCAGTGACATCTAAATTATCTCAGAATATTTTTAACGAAGCGAACACCTCGTGGTTATTAGTTTAATTGGATGTCTAGGGAAGGAAGTAGTATATTCATCCCAGATGTCAATGATTTTTCATTCAAAGCCCTTCAGGCTTATCCAGAGCTAAGTTCACCATTAGAATTTAAATAAGAGTCGTCTCATTAGACAAACATAAAACAGAACGTCATCGATGAATAGATATTAAATTGTATAGTTGCGGTTCATTCTTTGAAATAAGACTTTGACGTTCAGTTCATTTAAATTTGTCGCCGATGTATAAAAACCTCCAGAAAACGCTACGTAGTTTAATTGTGAAATAAATAATTAAATGAATCTTGTGCAAAAAGAATATTATTTTCTCCCATCACTAATTTCAGTAAATTTTAAAATTAATTAACATAATTTAAACCTCCAAATTTATCACCTTAATGTAAAATGTCTACTAGCATTTCTCACCAGTAGTATGTACATCATTAGTAAATGTTAAAGCAAACAAGATGAAACAATTTGCGAAACTACACTCGAAGGTTAAATGGAACATTCTTCTTCAGTCACAGGAATGAAAATGACGAAATGAGCCTGTGTTTTCGCGATAACAACAAATACTACACACTTAACCAAAAAATCAGTTAAGGAAATGAATAAAGCTACTGGCACCATCTATTGAACAAAGCGTGAAGAACACTGTGAAATAATTTCTTTAAAAGCTAAAGGTAAAAATAGAATCGAAGGTAAAACTGAAAGATTTTTTATGAATGTGAAACATTTTTTAAGTCTCATTTTCCAATGGAAGATATTTCTGAACAATTTTAACTCCAGAAGTGAAGCCAAAATGTTAACTTTAGAAAACGTGACTTTTTTTCTTACCATCAATATTAGGCTGTAGAGAATTTATGTTTCTTTCACCCAACATGTTTTATGCTACTTAGTGGGAAATTTCAAGTCTCTTTCAGTTTGACCGTTGTATTTTAACTTTGTATTGACAAAACTACAGTATACAGCACAATTTATATCCGGAATGGGTTCTTTAAGTAAGATATTGCGAATTTTATTGATAGAGAAAGTTTCACTTACACGAAAGTTACACTTTTCTAAAGTATGTACACTTTAATAGCTAAACGATGGAAATAAAGAATGACTTCCGAATTCTTTGAATATTTCGAAACGAAAGAATGCTTTAGAAACTAATTATTTAACTAGAGGCAATGTCTAGGCCACCCAGACGGTATAGTGATTAGGAGACTATACACCGAAGGGCCTGGGTTCAAAATCCAGAGAAGGCATGGATGTTTATGTATGTATAGTGCCTTTGAGGCATGAAGCAAATAAAATATGGTAATCCGAAAAGATCTTTCGTGTGGTTTGGTAGAAGGGGAAGAGGGGTGGGAGACCCTTGGAACATTCTCCCCTGGGTGCTCTTCCTCAAAATTGGGATGGAATTAGAAGTTCAACCTCCTTGAGGCTCTGGCAACTAGTCCTCGATGAAATGTATGGACAAGACAACAACAGGCAATGCCTAAATTCGATATATCGTGTCATAATGGTGCAACGGATTTATGAATTTTGTAAAAACCTCATAATCTGGAACTATTCGCAATAGGTAGCATAAGAGAGTTAATGAATCGGAAATTTGGGAAGACTTAATTGAACTTTATATTTTAAGAGGTCTGAAATGAAGGATTTTATACTATATGGACTTACATTTAAGAGTTTAGCATTTTATATTTTAAAAGGTCTGAAGTGAAGGATTTTTTACTATATGGACTTACATTTAAGAGTTTAGCAACATCATCGTTGGAAGTGCTTTTGTGCGTTTAGAAAACTATCTGGTTAACTTTGTCGGCCTTTGAAATCAATGTATCTGGTTTCAGATTAAGTTTCCAGAAAAATAGCTTTTTTTTCTTGCGCGCTAAAATTTCAAAGCCTTTACTTTAAATAAAAGAAGATCTTTTATACAGATGGAAGTTATTTACAATAAATTTACCTTTAATGAGGTTTATATAGGTAGGAATTCTCTAAATACATTTGATTAACTACAAAATTATCATAAAGTTATGTTTGAAACATTATGTCAAATTCTCAGGTGTATGATGCTGATACGAAAGGGACAGCAATCTATAGTCATCTATTTTCGAAACCGTGTTAATAAATGTCAGATTTTAACAAATGCCGAATTTAAGAAATCAAAGATATTTATGTCAGATTAGAATCAGATATTAACTAGCTGTTTCATACAGGTTTTTTCATCACAAAATATTAAATTTCTCTTAATGTTTCAAAATCCTTCAATATTATAATATTTAACTGGCTTTAAATATTATTGCCCATTTGCTTGTGGCAAAGCAGTCGAGAGCCACATCCTAAGGGAAACTAACTCGTAATCACAGTATACAGTGTACGTGTGTGGGGGGGGGAATACCATCAACACCCATACCATCATCAACCTGAACAGAAGTCAACTACATATCTTCAGCTGTCTTATTCACATGGCTGCTGGTGAGCAAAATATTGATTCTTGCCTATATTAATGCTGCTTCGCTATCCATGTTTTTCAGTGTATGAACAGCAAATTATATCATGGGAATCACACGTCTTCTAAAACTGACAATCTACTATATAATGAAACAAAAATCCCCGTAGAATTACTAGTGCACTGCTCAAATCTGCACTATCCAATGGGATATTTTATATACTCAACTCCTTTAGAATCTTGTAGCATCCAAAGAAAAGTCTTATTTGGAACAGTTATTTGTTCAAGACTAGCGTCTTGTATGTAAAAGGGAACATATACTACCCCTCAGAAATATAATTCAAATGCTCAGTTTGCAGTACCAGCATAGATCTTTCCCAAACCACGTGTGAACTTCAGATAAATTATACCATATAAAACAAACATGATGTATTTGAAAGCAAAGGTATTCTGAGAACGATAAACATCCTGTAATACATTATCTTTGAAAACCTATAATGTTATGTTTTGAAAGCATACAGAATGGTAATAAAAATGACAAAACCGTATGAGTCGATCTGTCCAGTCGTTAACGGATAAATAAAAATTTCATCCTTGTCGCTATTATAGTTTAAATTTTGTGTTATAAACTACTGGTCATTTATCAACAAATTTTATATTTATTCAGAATCATCCGTTGGTTATGAAGTCCACATTCTGTTATGGACTTAAAAGGAAGGGTTTATTTTCGATTCAGAAAGCATAATCCACTCAAACTAAACGATCTTTGAAACGAGACATTTTTCTCATTTCTTTTTTTATCCTTTTACCCTCAGAACCATCTCTGCTTTTAAGCTAAATCCTCAGGAAATGCCTTTTTTCACAAAATCCTGTAATGCGCTTTAGAACGGTTGGCTTAGTAAAAAATGAATACTCCATTGCAGTACTTTGCACGGTAAATAAAGCCATATTTCCGTTACCATGGCAGCGGTACTCAGGAACTATACCATTGATCATGCTATCAAGCAAAGACGTGCTCCTTCTGAACAGGTTTACATAAAATGTAAATTCAAATAAAAGCACACGTTTAGTGACAAATTTTCAGTATATTTCTATAATAAGACTTCATGTTCCTAAAATAATTTTAAGGAATGCGATATTTAGAAAACTATTGACAATAAAAATATAAAAAATTTAGATAAAATGAGTAATATTTATAGCGTTTTATTTCTTACAAACTGCAACCACTACACGAAGTTCATATACAAACACTTCGGAAGAAGTAAGGAAATATTTTAGACAGTTGCTTTATGGTGTCTACTTTGTGTGAAATCAGAGCCATGATGATGTTCTTCGAATTTCATTCTCCTTATCTTATAGAAGATTTCGATATTATCCCACATAGCAGTTATGGCCACATAATGTGTTGTTAAGCAGAGGCCAGAAAATCAAAAACTTAGCAGAGAAGTAGACATTCAAATTTATGATCGAGAACAAATTTGATTTTTTTTTTGGAAAAAATGTAACAGACACTCCTGGCCATTCACTCAGATGACTACGATACATTTTCCCGTAAAAAAACGAGAGATTTGTATCTTTGGAGCATTCGTCTGAAGTGGTGGTACGCAGCACAGTACACAGCTTAACAAAAACAGAATCCTTATAACTACAGTTGCAGAAACGAGCAGACACCTTTATACACTATACATCGTGTCCGCAAAAATCCTTACCCGCCCTTTTTAATTTCGCAGCCGTTGGTCTTTAAATATGCATTTATTTACAGTCACAAAAATGACGCAAAATTTCATGTTGGTGTATTTTAAATTTAAGAAAAAATATATAAAATATTAAATTTTACTTTTTATACATTTGCCTGGGTCCTATACTCATATTTTGGAAAACTTTATGCTCGCTATAAAACAAAAAAATGTTTGAATTCCGTACGATAAAAACTTGAGAATTTAATTTCAAAATTTGTGATTGCTGATGTCATTTTCATCTTACCATGAGGGGTGGGATAATAAATAAATTAGAATAGTTCGAAGTTGATTTTTCTTTCTTATCCTTTTTTTTATGTGGGCTACAGAGATTAATTTTTATATATATTGAAACCATTTAATCAATTATTAAAACAGCAAGAAATATAAAAACAAATCGACAGAGTCTTCCACTTCCTACTTCGCATCAAAAATGCAGATTTAAAATTTTTATAGTAAACTGAATTTCTTTGAACCACTAGTAAGAGATGTTCTTTATTTTATAATTTTGTTCTAACTCGTTTGCCGAAACATTTTCCTACTTTTTGGATCCTTGTACTAAAGTCATAAAAAGTTTCTCTAAACAATACATATTTTTAATTTATGCAAATAAGATTACAATACTCTGAGTCTTCCAGGGCAGTTCTCAGAATAAAATCTCTCGTTTGAAAAAGAAATATATTGGTTAATACTTTTCACGATAATATGCACAGAAATATTCGTCACTTAGCATTAGAAATCTTCCGTTTAAAACTGCTGTTTAATTTTTAATTAAATTTAAATGTAAAAATTTCATACTTCAATTTGCGTATGGCCACTGAATATGATGTCCAGTTTTAAAATATTTCGGTCAATTTATATCGTACGGGAGTTACACTTTTTATTGTAACATATTCTAAATATGAGAACACGTAGTGGAAGAATAATAAAAAACTAGATTTCTTTATTTTTCAAAAAAAATTAAGTTTAGAAATCGCAAAACATGAATATGCGCATCTTCTAAAATATTCTTGCAAATGGAAATACATGCCTATGAACAACGGTTTCAAAAATAAAAGTCGGATGAGAATTTTTGTAGATGTAGCAATACAAAATCACTGATTTCTGAAAGTGGATGCTTTCAGAAAAAAATAGGCCTTATTTACGAAATAATCCTTTACAAAAAGTCAGCATATTCTAACTTTTGAGTTTTTCTATAAAACGTATATCAGATGTCTATTTTTACCTGTTAATAAAACAAGATAATCAAAAACACTAAAGCATATTACATTTTCGCGACCGCCTAGATGGTAGAGTTGGTAGTGACTCGGACTGCTGTACCAAAGGCCCAGCCAGGTTTCGAGCCCCGGAGGAGGCATGAGTGAGAATAAGAGGCAATGGCGGCCCACCAAAAGGGAGCCTCCATATTAAAGTGACCACCGCTTCCGACCTTAGTTGGGCCTACTCCTCTAACAGGTAGTGTCGGTCATTGAAAATTTAGAAAAAAAAAATTCCACATTTTCTGCTAAGGTGAATAGCTCATTACATGTTTAATGTAGATAAACATAAATTTTGAATGTAATTATTTATTGTACATTGGTTAAAATAACTTCATTTCAGATGGCATTCGTATATTTTTGTATTGGATATGAATATGATATAGCAACTACCATTTAAGGTTTATATCTGCCAGCTGTAAAATTTTAGATCCCTATATGTGGCGATACCCGATTTCAAAAATTCTTCTTTTACCTTAAATAATAAATAAACATTTTCAAATTAGTCCTTGCAACGAAATCATTGTTAGCTTTTTTAGGAATTTAAAGCATTTGATATTCCCTGAAATGTTACTTTTCATTCGTAAAAAAGAAGTCGGAGGCGAGAAAACATTCACTCCCAGCAAATTTAATTCTTTTCGCAGAACAAACCAATTATCACATATTGAGAAACACTTACATTCCTAACAATGCAACTACCTATTAAAGCGCTGTTAGCGTTACAGTGAAATAAATTGGCCCAATCATACCCCGTCTAATACTTTGTCCCATTTCGTTATTTTCTTCTCAGTTTAGTTTTATTACTGTATATTTTTCTACATGTTTTTGCTGAACGTTTTCGCCAACTGTGCAACACATATTCTCTTAAAAGTAAAATATGGAAAAGAAACTCGTTTAGTATTACACATTTAACGTTAAGTGCGCCACAGCGGTATCAATTAAAATACCCTCCCTTTTTAAAATGGAGGCTGTGACTATATTAACAAGTAAATTTGACAAAAGTAATATTTGTGTTTAAGGCTAGAGCGGATGAGCAAAATGACCTCTTTAGTCCCTTAACAGAAGCAAGAAAGTAATGTCAATCATATCCTTAAATATTTTTATTACAAGAGTGTCGAATCAACTGTATTTAAAAGTAATAAAATATGCTCAATTCTTCTTTTCCTATTAATGATGGACTTCAGCGTTTTACTCCATATTATAGCATTTATAATATCTGATTATGTGTACGTGCATATACAATTTGGCAAAATAAAAGCCATTCGAAAGAGTTCATCATGGTAGAACAAAACCTGAAATGTTTAAATTAAGCGAATTCTCACCATTTGAACCGAATACTCGATTATGTGTTAACGGCAAGGTAAAAGAAGAAACTAAACTTTTTGTATTGTATATTTGGAGTCAACAACGTTCAAAAGATAAAGATAGCACTGAGGATCAGGGCAGAAGCTTTTCGTTAAAGTGACTTGTTTACCAGATATTCTATTATAGGAATAAAAAACAGCTGTTCCCAAATGTCCAATTATTGCGAAAATGCAATACCATGCGTATCATCGACAAAAGAACTATCAGCAGCTTAATTTAGTAACAAACTTTAATATCCATAATTCGGTATAATGATGATACGCTGATACGTTAACGAAGGGTGATAACACATTTCTAACCGTATCTTCAGAACGTACTTCTGCAATGGTCAATAAATCTGCTATTATGCATAAGATGTTATTGCATGTCCTCTGGAGGCGAAAATCTGTGCTATCTGTATACCATGGCCAAGGACTGGAAGGGCTGGCCAGCAAGCAGCATAATTTAAACAAATGCTGTTCAGCTACATGGGCATACAAGGCCCTTGAAATAAATACATTGGAATCCTGTGTTGCTGCACGTGACTGTGCCAGATATTATTGGAACTTCTTACAGAATATATGCAAGTTGCTGCACGTGACTGTACCAGATGCTATTGGAACTTCTTACAGAATATATGCAAATATCAAAATAATTATCTACTTTTACAAAATAACTGTTTAGACAACGTGAAAGAGAGATGCTCGTTACAGATTAAACGCTGTGTGAGTCTAAGCACTATATTTCACATTATACAGTTTGGGGTTAGAAGTAATGTGCCGTGCGAAAGGCCGAAATATTATCAGCGTTAGCGGTAATACATGCAAGTACCTTGAGAGCTTTCTTTAGACCTTCTTCATTTTCCACTAGCTTAAGATGAAAAAGGTCTGAAGAAATCTTAGTAGCCCATACTTCAGGATTCATAATTAATTCATAGTCTCACAGAATTACCATCAGAAGACATCTTTACATAATACTCAATATCATTTTTGGCAGGCCAAAATACTCATATTTCTCCCCCACATCAATTTGGAATTTTTACGTTAGTTTTAGCATTAATCAATACTAACTAATATCTGTGAAAGATACTCAACGTTTTCTACGAAATTCATGCCTGAAAACGTATAACCCAATAAAATGTATTTCGAGAAGAAGTAATGAATAAGAAATGTAGCGCTTAAATCTGTAGAAAATGAATTTATAATTTTGTAATCAACATAAAGAAAAGGGATTTCAGTAGCAGTATTTTCTTTGCTTTTAGAAGAAGTAGTCATTCATTACAGTAAATAAAAAATGCTTCCCTTCGGCAGTTTATTAAATAAAATTGAGCCGAAAGGTCTGTTAACACTACCAAGGCTTGCATAATTCAGTTAGTGCCTAAAAGCGGATTCGGATTCTGAGGTATAAATATTAAGCAAAAAAAATGACAGAGTGTAAAATAAGCCAGGTTTTGCAAAACCTGATAGAATTAATTTAAGCATGAAAAAAAGAAACAGCTGAATAAAATAGGAGCTGATAGAATGCACTTATACGAAATTTATTAAAAGTTGAGAAGGATGCAAATGAAAGGCCTAGAAGAATCATGTGTTCCAAAGTATAATAGGTAACATAATAACTGAAATTATTGATTACACACAGAGCGTATTCATGTAAACGCTTCCTAAATATGTGGGCCGAGGAACCGTATAAAAATTAGTTTTAGTACGTTTTACAAAACCGATTTTTATACTAACTTAATATTGTCAAGACTACAACTTTTGCTTCATTTCAAATGGTTCTGTTATCAGAAATCCATTTTTCCGGCCAATACCATACAGGTATACATTAAATCTAACACTAATAAAAGTAATCTAATTTATTTGCGGCTAGGTTACATTGGAATACATTGTCTTCTCATTCTATACGAGTGGGTAAACCTTATGAATGAAAACTTACGTAAATTTTTCTATAGACTAGGCCTCAGCAACCTATGACCCTTGGATCAAAGTGTGACCCATTTCATACTTTTGAATGACCCACTTGAGTTCCAAAAATAAAGCATAATATAGTAAAAATTATAAAACATAAATACGAAACCAGCACTTGTAGAATACTTAAAATATAAACCGAAAATAAATGATAACAATAATATTTTTTATTACCAATTTGCAATAAAAAACATGCATTTTTATTTTTAAATCATAAAAAACTGTAAAATAAGCATAAATCAATAAGTTTGGTAACTTATTGATTTATGCTTATTTTACAGTATTTTATGTTTTAAATTGCAAAATTAAAAGAAACTGGTGTTGCCATTATGTCCGCATTTGCTACAACTTATAAATGTAAGCAAATATTTCACATATGAAATCTATTTTAAATGAGAACTGAAGCAGTTGAACGGCCGAAAATTCAGATGTTTATATTCATCTTAAGAGATAATATATACATATTCTAAACTTAACTAAATTTAGGTCACAAGTTCAACATCATGGAAGCCATTGATATCGAAGACAAAATTAAAGTTCATTCACTTGTGCTTCCATTTATAATAATTAGAATTATAATTTTAATTTTTACAGTTAATGTTTAAAGCGTATTTTAATTATTTTCTCAAAAGAACTTATCTTATTATCCGCCAAAAAAAGACCGTTCTCAAATGAAAATATCACTGACTCGAAACATTTTCTTAATACACACATTTTGGTTGATTTTGACCTGCGGTCAAAAAGGTTTAACGACTCTTGATATATACTATGCAGAAAGTCACAGAGTAATGACTTTATTCGGGAAAATAACTAGATTACTGTATAGGATTTAGGTTTCTTCCGTTATAGCAAAGTAGATTAGAATTATCTGCTTGAGCGAAGAATGTATTTCCAAAGAAAATAGACTCTATTTCTCTAATACATAGAGGAAATCATTGAGAAGTGAATCACTGAAATCTTTATCCAGTCCGTTCGCCGAGAATATAAAACCCGAAGCGTGTTCAGCGGTCTCATCCACTCAGCCGTAGGGAGGCCTTACTGTTTTCAGTATTTTCCAAATACCTATCTGATCGGCCTAGTGGTTAGCGTTACTTGCTACCGTAACATTGCATCCAGATTCGAATGCTGGAGAAGGTTTATGTGTCGGTTAAGTGTATCTATAGTGTCTTTGTATATGTAAGTGTACAGCGTGGTTAAAAAAGTGTATAGCATGGGGGGGCACTTAAAATATACGATGAGACAAAAAAACTCCAGTGTGGCTTGGTAGTAGGGAAAGAGGATGGGAGAGTCTTGAATTTGCCTCCCGGAGAGAATTAATCTTTAAAACTGGGACGGAAATGAGAAAGTTAGTACTGTTATCTACAAGCTTTCCAAGGCCTACGCAAATGCTAAAGGGAAGTTTGCGATTCTCGACACGATAAAATTCGTGGACATGTTCTGCAATTACCATCAAATAATGTGGTATATGTCACAACAACAGCAGTTACGAAAAAATCTCCTTGAATAAATATCAAAATGCAGCACTGAATTTATAAATTATGATCTTTAACTGTACCTTTTGTTTTAAGTTTTAAATCTGGAAGTGTTTTAGATTTTTAAGTTTTTAATTTTGAAATTTTGAATGTCTAGTCCAAATGAATTGAACAATGAAATTAAACTCGAAATTTCATAGAAAATAGATTATTTAACCAATTTCTAAACCCGATCTTAAGAATTATAGCCAGTTAAATTGAAATTACCATTCCTCCACGATGAATTCTATAACTATATTGTTTTCTCGTTCTGAAATAATTACATACTGTAAGTATTTGTGCGATTGATACTTTAAATTCACACAGCTGTTTGAAATACATCTCATCTGTATGATGACAATAAGCATTAAAGCACAAAAAATGAAAATGTGTTATAATTTCTGATTTTTCAAAGCTGTTATTAAATAGTACCTTTAAATTAAGCATTCCATTTGTACCATCAGCGCTTAATTCAAATGGATAAGTATGTTTTGAAAGCGAAAATTCATTCCTTTCATTCATTCAATATCAATACAGATTTAAAATATCTACATTTACATAGCATAATTAGACAGAACTTAATGCATGCTTATTATGCAGAATTTAAGCTTCTTTTGAGAACTCAAACATTTAAATGAAAAGCTAAAATAATTAAATGAGTAATAAACGAGTAAAAATTAAATTCTTTAACAGAAAATAGATCAAAATACCAGTTGAAATTAAATTCTTCAACAGAAAATAGATCAAAATATCAGTTGAAATAAATGTAAAAATCGTTAAAATATATTCCAATTTATATTACAATGTAAGTACGATATATTTATGTTACATATTATACGTTATGGCCTAAATTTGTCATTTTTAAGCTAATTAATTTTGTTTCATCTATTTCAAAGCTAAGCACATTTTCATTATACAGTCTTAAAGAAACGTAGACTCTGGCTTCGTTATTCTACGCAAAATACAAAACAATATTTTTTTTTCAAATAGCATGTTTGAAATACAGTAAAAGAAATTTATATTGAGAAAAGGAATAATATTCAGTGTGAAAGACTTTTTCTTTTAAAGATTAATCCCTAGCTTTGTAAAAAATTTTTGAATTTTAATAGGTGAATCGAAAATGTTTTCTTTCGGAACCATACTTAAAAAAATCCTATTTAGGATGATTTACATAGAAAACGTTCCAGCCGTAGCTGCATTAGCGACATTTAGATGCGCACTTAAAATGTCATAACATACTGGTAGGAGCCTACAATAGGATGACTTTCCATTAGCAGCCTCATTTTAAAAAATTTTCATGTTTTAATGTAAATAAATTCTTGATTTAATTTTCGGTGTTTGGAGAATCTTTTTTGCCTATTTCCCACATACTGCAGGAGCTCAGCCATTATTGAAATGAGCCGTGTTTTAAGGATAATGCATCAAAAAGCATTTAACGACACGTTGAAAACAAACGACTGTGTTGTTACATGCAGATTGTTGTATACGACGGTGAGGTTTGCCTGGGTACTTCATTTCTTCATTTTTTTATTCTGGTGAGTTATCTGTAATTTCATTTCATCAGAATGTAGACTTTGGGGGGTATCCTTGCTGTAGCATTCTTTTTAGTTGCACGAAAAACACTAAATTATATCTAATGCTATTTTTAACTATTCATTCGACAGGAGCGCATGAAAAAAAATAGAAAATTTGTGGGTTTTAATATTAGTTTTGATATCACATGATATAAATCAAACTTTTTATTTTTAGATAAGCCTTAGAAATCTTATCAAAAAATGAATATTTGCGCATTTGCGATTGCATTAAATTGATTGTATTGCTACTCATTGCTTCTTTTTTTTTATACCTTTACTTATTTTTCTAAATAGAACCTAGTTTGGGTTAAAATAACACGCCGAATAATGATTATTGGAGAAGTCAAACGACAAGAATCAGCGTAATATTTGTAAATTTTGTTAATTTGTAAATTTTCTATGACTTAGCCATAGAACTATCTACCTCAGTTGCCCAAGTGCAAATGAATGAGATACGATATGGTGATAAGATAAAAATAGCTGAACAGAAAAGTTAAGCTACTGACGCCATCTAGTGATGAAAAGGATGAGGAAGATGTATCTGTAATTAAACCACCGAAACTAGTCCTGCAAAATTTACAGATATTACGCTGATTCTTGTTGTTTCCAGTAAGAATCTAGTTTGGTTTTTTAAGAGTCTAGAGGATCTTTTAACCTACACATGTGTGCATTTCTTACATGCATACTGTCTGTTATTCATAGAATTTGTTATGACATTTTAAACATAAAATATGCTGAATTCTTTTCACAGCATCGACCTTCAATGGCGTAGCGAGTGAGGGCAAGGAGGTGTTATATATAACTATATAGACTCAATGTGGAGCATCATGGGCAAGCAGCTGTAAATGACGGACGGATACCGACATTCCCTGACGAATGCTTAACAAGCAGGTGTTTAACCATTTGAGAAAAAAAAGAAAACAATAAAAACAATAAACTTCACTGCACTCCACGTAGATATGAAGATATTCATATTATTTCCCTAATTTGGAATTACGAAAAGTGTGGTGGTTATCTTCTGTCATATCATTAAGGGATCAATATCAATTACTAGATTTCTTCTAGAAAATAGAATTCATGTTGAGATAAGTTTGGTAATAGAATGTTTACGCTTTTTGTTGTTTGAATATTTGATGTAAACACCTGTTTAAATAAAAAGGAACACATTTATTCTAATCCATTATTTGACAATATTTATACCTAAAATTTCCTTTGTATTCTTCTTCTTAAAAACTATTTTATAGCTTCTGTTCGCAAACAAAATTGACAATAAACAGAATTTCCTCTGCATATTCGAAATTTTGAAGTTTCACAAACCTAATTTTGTCACATTTAACATTTCCGCTTTTTAATTATTGATATGTCATATGAAACCTCATTTAAAAAGATGGAACCGGATTTGTTCACATCATTATTTCAAAAACATAGCACCAACGCAATTAGAACGGTAATACAATAAATTAACATAGTAAATGATTTCAAGACATTAATATCATATTGTGGATTTTCGCTGAAAAATTCTCAGTTTATTTAACTTTTAGACATAATCTAAGTATCCATTTAAGTTTAAAAATCCCGTGTATACGTACTGCACCGAGATTAGTTTGATTTATTTAATTATAGCAAAACACTCGAGGGCTATCTGCCTAAAAGGAGGGATCCATCCTACAAAACCTTCTAAAAGAAACTGGCTCGTATCCACCCTACGTGTGGGGAAAACTACGAAAATGCCAATGCGGCCAGCCTGTGCACCAGGATTCGAGCCCCGAAGCGAAATACTAGTGTTCAATGATTTTGGCCTGTGGTGGGTCCTGTTGCATTGAGAATATATGCAAAAATATGTGATGTATACTCTATATAATTACAAGAAAATATAATGTATATGTAGAAAAGCGCGCAATTTATGTTGAATAACATCAGATATAAGATAATAATATAAAGTGTGATTATCGAAGCCTAGACAGCGCCCTTTGGCAAAATGGCGAGGGAATTTTATAACAAAGGCATTATTTTAATAAGCAAGTTAGCTGGTTTAGTGAAGAATTTATACACTTTATATGAAATCAAGATTTGATATAAAACTCAAATGTTCTTTTAATAAATCGACAAATTAAAAATGTCTTTAAACTACGATATAATTTATAATGCTAACTTATTTATTCTTTTAAATAAAAAAACCCTTTTTGATGCTCTTTTTTACGTTTCTTATTTCTTATTTCCATGGATATTCTATATAGATAAGGTATCAATATAATGTATCTGTGCCAAAAGAATTTCCTCAAGTCCGATAAACAGAGATGATGTGTCACGTGCAGTGGGGATAACCTCAACTTTACTTATTCTTAGAAGCTATTTTGAATAATCGACGCTTTCGCAAAAGGCCTACGTGACGCAGTTTTCACAGAATTTACAGGAATATCTCCAGAGGGCAGATGAAGTAGATTTGTATTACCTCCTTAATGGAATATCTTGAATTCGAACTTGCTCTATTACGAATTCAGAATGACAACATGGTCCATGAAATTCAGAGTATCAGCACACGTTTCCAATAGCATTTTATTCAATACCTTTCGAATTTTACTTGTTCCTTATTTTACTATACGTGAAAAAAATAGATGTACCGAATGCTCAGCCTTGCTTTAGGTGTATAATTATCAAAATACAGTTGTATAAATCTGCATAAAGTTACTATACCGAATTAAAATTTAAAAACAGCTCATTTAAGGGGACTCATACACCTTAAAACCCATAAGATATTCGAATAGGTGACTGTTGCAAGAATTGGGATAACTTATTTATTTTAAAAGCAATTACTACCAACTTTTTACAGCTGACTACATAATAAAGCTGCTTTCTGAAATAGTAATCAGAAAGTTTGTGTTGCCACAAATATTTTTATAATTTAATCCCCTTTGTGACAACATTTTTCGTCATGTTTCCAACTTGCGCGCACAGTTTAAAACATTCTGTTTCATAATTTAATTCCATATATAATATATAGCTTTTATAACATTTGGAAACTACTGTGAACCTAAAATTCTATAAATTTCTTGTTAAATTTTTATCTTATTTTGAGTTAAATTTATAAAACGTATTTTATTAAAAAAATTTTAATGTTTTCGTCCATAAAATTTTTCAATATTAAAATATTCATCAAATTGTTGGTTCAGTTAGAAAGTAGTGCCCATATAAAGAATTCCATCAAATTTCAAGTATGTACCATTAGCCATTTTTAAAATATCATGCGCGCAAAGTGGAAACATGGCGAAATATTTTGTCACAAAGAGGATTAAATTACAAAAATATTTGTGGCAACACAAACTTTCTGGTTACTATTTTCCAAAGTAGCTATATTATGTAGTCAGATGTAAAAGGTTGGAAGTAATTGCTTTTAAAATAAATAAAATATTCCAATTTCGCAACAGTCACATATTCGAAGATCATAAGGGGTTTAAGGTGTATGAGTCCCCTTAAAAATCAAAAACTATATTTTGGCAGCAAGTATAAAAAGTTCTACGACTACGATTTTAGTTTAGAAGGCATTAAGAATGTAAACTAACATTAAGAGAAATGTTTAATTACTATATTATTTGAAAAAGAGAGAATACAGTTCAGATAAATTAAAACAATAACGTAAAACAGATGCCAAATCATAACAAATATTTCTAACAGTTAAGTTTAGGTAAAGACGGTGAAATATTGTAATTGTAGCCGAAAGACAAAAATAAGCGCCCAGTATTAACAATATAATAGATATAAAAATCTTTAGTTCTGCTTTCTTTTATGTCTTATCTTGTGCAGCTCTAATCCTGAAACAAGCAGTTCAAGTTATCATTATTAGAAATGTATTTCATGAGTTTATTTTTATCCATCCAAAAAAAAAAAAAAAAAAAAAAAAAAAAAAAAAACGAAATCAGGAGTATAAAAAAAGTTTTTAACATAAAAGGAAACAAATTGAAAATATTATTCGTAGTTCAAATTTTTCAGAATGAGTCGGTGTTATGGCAAGCCCTCACTTTATTCATTTCGATATTATCTCTACATTTTTACAGTCAGCGCAAATGTCACAAACGTTTCTTCCGTCAGTAAAGAACGTGCTAAATATTGTTCTTTTCTTTGAACATTAATAAGAAAACAGACGTCAAAACATTGTTAGCAAATGGCTTAAAACTGTATAAAATGTAAATATTTCAGAAATAGTAAAGTGACATTAGGAACTGTATTTATCGTCCATATGAATATAGTAAATGATTAGAATGAAAAATTCGAAATCTTTGTCTATGTCATTTCATACTAACTAAACTAAACGCTTTCCTCTCGAGTTACGGTGAATTAACAACCTTAAACTGATTATATACAATACAACTAATTCCGAGAATCTTTTTAATTCGAGATGATTTGAAAAAAATAGATATGAATCACGTATCTTAGTAATGTCGTAAAATGTTTGTTGCGTTATAAATTCTAAAAAATTGCTTGTACGTATTCCTTAGTCAATTCTTCATTCTCTTCGGTCATCACTACGATAAGATACATACCAAAACCATGACATGAAATATTTTATTCATGAAATCTGGTGATGTTAATACATGTAACATTTGTACTACTTTGCATCTTATTAGAATGTACTGATGTAGAAAGTATTGAAGTACATTCGATTTATTTTCGGAGAGAGAATGTAAATTTACGGATTGGCACATTATTCATGTATCTTCTCCTTATTTTTTTATCCTCTTCCAGGCAACATTACTATAAGAAAATATAATTTATCGTTGTATGCCAAGTGTTCGTAGACATCCTAAATAATTAGAACATAAAGAACAGAACTGTAAATTTATTTCATTTCAAGATGAATAAAAGCTTTTACCAATAAGATAAACACACGAAAATAACCAAAAGTGAGCTCACATATAATCCGAAAATTTACTCAACACATTATTAATACATCAGATCTCTAAACCCAAACAAAACAAAACGCAAAATAGCTGCACAAAACTGAAAATTAACAGAAAAACTGTCTTTAACAGGGTAATTCTCAAGAGATTCATAGTAATTCAAAGTTTAAAGTTATTCATAGTAATTAAAACAATTTTCTAATCAAGGAATATTTTTAGTAAAAAAGCAGGACATTTGTAAGAAAAGGAGGGCAAATTTTGTTTTAAAACATATTTTGCATTTAAATAGTTTAAATCATATTGAGAATTAATAAAAAATATGTTATAATAACTGTCATTAATATGATATACGCATATAAACGCATAAACACACATGTATTGTATATATATATATATATTAATAAATAAAAATTTTATACTAAGGTCAAGATATATGATGCACTATGTATGATAAGAACAGAACTTTACTCAAGATTCAGTTTTTTCTAACAATTGAGAATATACTGGAAGAGTAAACAAAGTGACACTAATATCTGCAACATCTACAACAAATATTTTCTGGATCATATTGCTCAAGATACTGGCGACCTAAACCAACATTGTCTCTATAAAAACGGAATATGCAGCAATCACAAACTTGACATTTGCTGTATTTTAATGCCTTATACAAAAAAAACCTCAGTTACTTATCTAGCAATACATTATTAAACTTAAGGTCATGTTTTTCAAGTATTGCAACGAGAACAACTGAAGAGCTATAAGATCAACATAAAATTAAGTGTAAGGACAGCATTCGGGTTTTGAATATCAGCTGTTCTGCTTGAATCGATCTTGCATTTCCAACGTCCCTTGACTCAGAATAAGCTGTACAAGTAAACAAGCTATACTTAAGAGTAAGTTATACAAGTATGTATGAATACCTCACATGAAATAAATTCATGTAAGCACATAAGTTATCAAAATTCAAAATGAAATAAAATAAACTAAAAACATTAAATTGCCATATAAAAATGTGCTAGATAAATAAATAAATAAAACCAATGCACATTACTGCAGAGATTTCCAAGAAAAAAGCACCATAAGCATTTACTAAAATCTACAATATTATAAGCATATGAAATTGGTGAGTTATTGCAGTGCTTCTTAAACCGTGGGTGGCGATTCCCAATGGGGTAGCAAAGCAAATTGTTGGAGCAGAGACAATTTAATTAATGCAAATAATAAATAACACGAATTTAAAGAAATTGCTTTAATAGAACTCTTAAAGGAATTACATTAACTGATATTAATTCGATTAATTACGTACCATACAAAAACTAAACAATAAATATCTTTGATTGCATTTCCACAAAATGCCTTGTCTCAGCTCTTAGATCAGAGGTAGAATTGGATTTCACCAAATTCTTAAAATGACATTAAATTTGATTCTGCCATTCCGTACCATATGCTTATGTGAAACAATATTTTCAGGTTTAATGCTGATTAAATACAAGTATGATTTAAACGCTGACACGCGCTGATGATGCTTTAGGCCCAGCAAAATCTGTACCAAGTTTTAATTTGTTATTTAGAAGGAAGCAAGCATTTCCGTCTAATTAAAATGTAATTTGCTTTCATCAATTTTTGTATACTTAAAACAAAAGTTAAAGCTACTATGTTTCATATGTATATTCTTTGCAAAAGAACAAAAGTAATATATCAGCAAATATTTTTTTTTTTTGAGAAGAATAGTTGAAACACTGCATAACGAAATATTTGAATTGCTGCAAATGTTATGACACGAATATATCACAGCTATGCCTAGATATTTTTTCACCTCAGGCAAAAAGGTAAATATGCGCCCCTATACATATATATACAAATTAGCAATACATGTATTAAACGAAAGCAACTGAACTAAATCAAAATATCATTACTCGTATATCATAATTATGCTAATACTCTTGAAGTACTTTTAATCGTATTTTTATAAATAAAAGAATAATATTTCTAATTATTTCTAATTTTGAAATTAAAATGTTACAAAAATTCTTTTTTGAAAAATAGGAAATAACACGGAAATAGTTTTAAACGCATTGCATTAATTTTCAAGTATTTAATCTGTCTTGCTTTAGCGAAACAAAGTCGACGATTAAAAACAATCACCCGTGTTCGAAAGATTTTTTTTTCTTTTCAAATCTAGGCAAGGTTTTACATATTGTTTTATTAATTTTAAGTCAACTGGCGCTTATTTCCCCTAATAATAATAGCTGAAAAGTTTGAAAACATTACCGTAATTTTCGAATTCGCATAGCCAGTTTGGCTCCTCTTTTAGTGGTTCACGTGCCTCATTTTGTTCCGCCTCTGGAACATACTCGTATGATAAAAATTTTGTAAATGTATTCTAATAATTATGAGGACAAAAATATATGCAACATAGTCAGTCAGCAACAAGTGACTTATAAATCAGGTTCTGGTTATCATACTATGACCCATGTCATGACGAATGAATATGAACAGCATTAATAGGAAACATGAGTGTAAACACTTGGGATATCACTCACCAAACTAGAATGCAATATGTTTGTGAAAATGGTATTAATTTATTCTTCCACATCCTCTATGCATCTAAATGCCAATCAAGGTTCAAAGAACCTTTACGTCCTTTATTCAAATAGGTTTTCGGTCCCCATGCTAATGAATTTCAAAGCAGAAACGCTTGTTGAGCATGGACGAACTAGGCATGATATGAGGGTTCTGACATTGCTAATGAGGAGAAGTGTCAGAAACTTCCAAACTTCCTGCTATTGTAATGCGTCAGTCATTTTAAATAGGTTCGTCATCGATTTGATTACTTTATATGTAAGCCGATGGATAGAAAATCAACAGTGACAGAATAAAATGAAATACCGTATGTAAGCTATATTCATAATTAACTTAAATACAGCTTTCCTTTAAATAACTATCCTTTAATATCCAAAAGTGAATATAAATAATAGTAATTAGAAACTGAATCGTTATATGAACAATACTGAAAGTCAATACACAGAATAATAATCATGAATATTTTTAATTTATAAACTATCCAATGAAATTAGTTTTCTGACTTGAACATGAGATACTTATATTAATAACATTCTACAGAAAACGATACTGTTTGTGAGTTGGATGGGAGTATTTATTTGGCATACGATACTCTTCATTTTCAGGAAATATTAAATAGCCTTACTGAAGCTTTATCATATTTTTCTAATTGCAATTTTATCACAATAATAAAACATACCATTGAAATAAACAGTGTGCCTCGCAAAATAGTGAAACAATTAAAAGAACATTTTAGAACACTCTTTCAACAATTATACGTGACGTGTGTACGTCTCTAGGCACGCATGTATTTATGTATGTATGTATCTAGCATAACTCAAAAACGATTAGCCGTAGAACGTTGAAATTTTGTATATGGAACTGCTATAACATTTAGTTGCGCAATTTTACTTCATTTTTGTTGGAATTGGCAGAATCAAGCCTATATGTCAGGTTAAGGGTTGATATATGTATACACCCAACCTATTACCCGCTTAAACATCATTAACCGACCTTTATTTTCTCAATCGCTGGTCTTAGTCACTCCTAATTACAGAAATGTATTAAATAACGAAAATATTCGCGTTTTAGCAATGTGAAATTTAAAAGAAAGTAATTTTCGACAAATAACGAAATCTAACTTTGAATGCGGTGTCCCGATCCCTATACCTATATTTAGGAAAGCTTTATACTCGTTACGAAAATATATATATATATATATATATATATATATATATACGAAGTTTGACTCCCGTACGACAAAATTTGACCGGGATATTTATTTCCAAATTTTAAATTTTTGATGTCATTTTCAACTTGCTTTGAGATATCGGTTAATTAAAATGGAATAATTCGAGAAAATAAGTTTACATGAAATGCGTTTAAAAATGCGTATAATTCAATGTGGTTTCATATGATATTCACATCAGATTTTTTAAAATCTCTATAGGTGCATTTTACGAGGTGATTATTGTTCTGTTATCTGATTTGTAGTAATTCTCAGTTATCTGATTTAGGCAAAGTAGAATGTTACTTGAGACAAATATTTATTGCAAGCCTTGTGCACAAGCGTTTTAGTGAAATCAAATGCATAACTACGACATGAAGAACGTCTTGAAGAAAAATGAAGTATCTTCATTATTAAATAAAAACCCTGGAATATTCCTTATATTCTTGAAACTTAGTTAATATACCTTTATTTCCCCTTTAGAAAAGAGATCACCTTCGGGGGAAAAATTGCAAAATCATTTGAATAGATAGGTATTTTAGCAACACTCACAGCATGACTATTTTGGATAAATAATTCTGATGAAGGGTTTTGCAATATATTTTGCTTCATGCTTAGGTATACGAGTATGAAACCTAAGCACTTAAGCTTTTCATGAGGTTTAGATAGCATTTGTTATTGTTTTGTTTTGTTTCTATTTGATACAGAAATATTTGAAATACTGCGATTGTTTTTCACACTTTGAGTATGTGAGGTGTTTTTTTTTTTTTTTTTTTTTTTTTTTTGATGGCACAGACATTGCTTTTGAAACAGTTGTTTTTTTTTAAAGATTGTACATTTCCTAGAGTATTCCTTTACTTTTTTAACCATAGAAAATAACTACTTTGCGGATTTTACATTTAATACTAATTATATTACTTATATTACATTCAGGAAAATGATTCCTGTAGCTTTTTGCAATTTTTTTTAATTACTGAGAGCTTCTGAAGTAGGTGTTTCTGTACCACCTCAAACAATAGTTTGGTTCAAAATGAAATGCTGCTGAAGAATTCTTTTACAATAATCCACATCTCACCCCATAAAAATTATTTTAAAAGTGCATTAGCAACTTTTGAAGAACAAATTGTCCTGCATGCGGAGAATTTAGGAGTTTTGGTGCTTATTCTGTTCACTCAACATAGATTCTATAACCAATGCATCGTAAGATTTCACCCAACAGTGCTGAATAAAGTCTGAACTATTTGAAATAAGACAAAGAATGCTCGTATAGTTAGCCCGTTCACCGGGATTTGAACCTGGGTCAAACTACCAGTCACAAGCGATTTTTTTCCTCGGCAATTAATTGGTAGCATCAAAATAAAAATTATAAAATTTTAAAGATGAAAGCGTTTTAATGCCTTTTCTGAGAAGGGGGACGCAAGTGTACCTTCAATGACATCGAAAATCCATTATGAAATTAATAACTACTAATATGTTAACACATACGGCAATTTAAATATCACAGTTTTCCTAATACCTGTTCAACACTGACTAATCAGTGTTTGAAATAAAAGCATTCTTTTTGATCAAAGGGAATTTATGAAGAATTAAAACAAAACTCTTAACACAAATGAATTAGGGTTTTTGCATACTGAAACGTATGCACGTATTTTGAGATTGAAAAATAAATTGTTGGCTGTTGGAAAAAATACCGCTCACGTCGATTTTGGTCTACATATTTATTTACCTATGCATCTAAGCATCTTTTTAAACCCAAGAATTTATAAATCGCCTGCACTTCATCAGTCCGTTGAAAATCCATTTTGAATACTTCCTTGAAAGATTTCCCATGTTTTGGTTTTTTAAACTTCGTTGACGCGTCATTCACTCTTACATCAGAAATGTCTGTATATGATAATTCCAAAATTAACTGAACTTCTACTGAACAGTTAACATTGAGGATTGACAGTTTAGTTAACCTGTTTCTCTAGTGAACAGTTTAGATGTATACTCTGCCCACCAGAGTAAATCTCCAGATGAATGAAAACAGCACCAAAATAACTGAAACAGGAATAACAACGGGAATTTCT
This sequence comes from Stegodyphus dumicola, assembly GCF_044657685.1. NCBI lineage: Eukaryota > Metazoa > Arthropoda > Arachnida > Araneae > Eresidae > Stegodyphus > Stegodyphus dumicola. Next base: position 80,964,531 of record NC_140772.1, on the reverse strand, counting down.
AAACTGAAACTGAAGCTATAGAAATAAAAAATAGGATAAATCTAAGACAATCATTTAAAGATAGGAAAATGGAATAAATTACAATTTTTCTTCGCTTCTTGCACAGACTTATTTTTATTATTATTTGAAGCAATCTTTCTAATGTCCGCTGGTGTGTCCTAGCTATTTCACGTCCATTTTTAAAAGACATTGTTAATTCTTCGTATTTTTTTTTCTTTTTATAGACGATTGTATGCGAGGTAAATCCGATCATTCAATAACAGCTTCAAAAGAAAACACTTCTACTCTTTATGACATTGGTTTCAATTGAATAGTCAGTCATACAAAGAAATGTATGTGCTAGATACTATATTAAATAAAAAAATAAAGAGATATTGTTTTTGCAGAACAGACATAAAATATTACGAAATTGATTCCGATAAGAGGTCTAAAAGGAGATAACTAATGGAAAACGTCCAAATGGTCATTAACTTTAAGTGCTCTTAGCGCATTGCATTAGAGAAAAAATAAAATGTCTGACCATGTAGTTCTGGCAATTATTGATGTTTTTAATACTTATTAGCTTTTTAAAATTTCTCAGAAAAATAAATGACTTTTGATACATATATAAAAACCTTGGCAGTTTATTCTATAAAGATTTAGAGAAGAAGAATGTTTTAAGCTAGAAGTTACTACATTCAATCAACAGTTAAATTAACCAGCTCCTAGAATTCTTTAAATGTTAAAGTTATCTATCAAAAGATATAAATTTCCTACCTAATCATATATTTTCTCCAAACATAAAGAAAAATATCTTTCAGAAAATGTAACACAGATAAAGAATGAACTGTTTCAATTTGAAACTATTTTCATATTCTTTAATATGTCTAAGGTTTAACAAAAAGAGAAATTATTTTTAACATTCTAAGGGATAATGAAAGAAAACACAACGCCTAGTTACTAATTCAATATTTGCTTCTATCGTTATTAATAAAAGCATTCCAATTATACGAACACCGAAGCAGTTGATATTAAAATTTAAAACCTTCGTATTTAATAAAATAATATATAACTTACATAGTACGAGAAAAGCATACAGTCTTCAAAATTTAGAATTTCCCATTTAGATCAGGAATAGTGTATAAATCAATAAGGTGTTTTAAGCAGAAATAAAATCCATCGCAAAATCCAAGTTTATAATAGAGCCTAGTCAAAGAAAATGATTTTGACATTATTCAAAAATCTGACATTTCATTAACAATATGCCATGGGCGCAAGAAGGAATTAGAAGGAAAGATCAGGAAGTAAGTGTTAAGTAATTATGGAAGATTAAAATTAGTTTCCTGAAGCTATTATTTGTTAGGAAACTTGAAAGCTAACAATGAATATTGTTGAATTTGTTGAAGGTGAGTGAAGAGAACAAATTGAAAGCTAGCGATAAGCATTAATGCAGAATATATTTTGTACTTTGTGATAAAAACTTCGCAAATTGATTATTTTAAACATTAGACAGTATAATCTCTGAGAAGAAAGTTCACTGGTATGGTTTATAATCTGTGTAAAATCGAAAAACCTATAACAATATTTGAAAAATTTTAAAATTAAATGAATATGCATTAGGGAAAGTTTTCACTGAGTTGTATAACTTTTCATAACTAGTGAGTAACACTATTAAACTGCTTTCCCAAGAAAAGTTAACCATCTTTTAATCTGTATCTTTAAATTTCATAAGGAAGAAAGAGCATTAACTCCTCTGAACCTTATCACGGGAAGTGGATTTGAATCCCACAGAAAACATGGATTTTCGGAAGCATGCTCTATATGTTCGTAAGCACAATCTGTATATTTTAGTTTCACAAGGAAAAAAATAACGTTAACCCTACTGAGCTTTAAAGAGGAAGTGGGTTGAATCCCAGAGAACAGATGGATGCTCTTAAATATAATCTGCATGTTCGTAAGTATAACCTGTATGTTCGTAAGCATGATTTGTACTTTTTAAATTTAAACTATAAATAGAAGATTAACACTTATTAATGAGCTTTATCGAGGGAAGCAGGTTTGAATCCCAGAGGGGACATGGATGTTCGTATGTTTGATCTGGATGGTTTACTTTTAAACGAAAACTTGATAATAACTATTCTGAGCTTTATTGAGGGAAGCGGGTTTGAATTCCAGAGATACATGGATGTTTGTAGATTAATCTGCATATTCTTAAGTATAATCTGTCTGTTTTTAAGTATAATCTGTCTGTTTTTAAGTAAAGTTTGCAATTTTTAATTCAAACAGAAAAAATAAAATTAATACTTTTGAGCTTTATCGAGGGAAGCGGGTTTGAATCCCATACAATAAATAGATGTTTGTAAGCATTTGAAGGAGCCCTTTAAACATTGACGAGACGAAAATCCTTTCGAGAGGTTTGGTGCTGGAGAAAAAGGAGTAGATGGACCTGGATATCGGACTCCGAGTGTGCGCCATCAAAACTGGACGGGAATAGACTGTTAGTGCGGTGAGAACACAAACATAAGACCATTTGGTAAAATTATGGTCTCCAGCCCACTTCTTCCTGTCCTGTACACAAAGTTAGCCAAAAAACATATTAACGCTAACAAACGCAAGTTATGTGATATATGTTAATACTAAATTTATTCATTCATCCTGAAATAAATACAAGTTACCTTAAAATACTACAACTGCAAATAGTTAGTGAACAGATCATACCATATATTGCTACAATCATTCGATCCATCTTCTTAAAGATGTCTACAGATTCTACCTGTTCAACGGTGTGCAGATTTCCGGAGTTTTTTTTATTATTATTATTATTACAACTGCTTCTTTCATTACTACACATAATGTTTCCGAACTCCTGATCTTCAAACCGGAAAGGCAAAGTATAACTAGTGAAAAAAATATGTCAAACTGAAAACAAAATCTGCACGAAAAGTCTAATGAAAAGCACAAATTTTAAATTAATGTAAAATGAAATCGATCATTCAGACAGAAATGAAGATCTAAATAGGGCCTACGTGACTTTGATGCGAACGTGCATTATGAAGAAGTCTCCAAATTTTAAGAAAGCCATAATAAAGTTAACATAAAGGTAATTTATTTAGCAGACAAATTTATAGAGAAATAATGCTACAGTATAAAAAAAGTCATTAGAATTTTTTTTTTTTTTTTTTTTTAATTTTATTTTTTAAACTCGCAATCAAAAATACATTCGAACCAAAATACTCACCTAATGAAAGCGGATAAAATATGCATTTAGTTAACACTTATTAGGAATTATATGTTCTATTTCCATTATTTCTTATCGGAAACAAGAAACAGTACCTCGAATGTCAGATAGACTCTAATTTCAATAAAACGAATTTTTATGCTGCTTTGAATTGAGAAATTAACAGTTAATTTATTTCATGCTTTATTTTAAAAATTTATATTTTTGTAAAATAAATGTAACTAATGGTAAAGAATGGAACGCATAATCCAGATCGATAAAACTTTACCAGATACTTTTTTAATACACTGCACTACAATACAGAGATGCAATATTTTAAGAAGAATCTATCTGCATTATATGCATTTTACTGAAAACGGTTTATTGTAAATGAGCTTCTTGGGAAAACTAAGCATCCGTTCTAAACCATCATTTAGATCAGAATATAATTCTTTGCCTTCATTAAAGAAGCTTATTCCAGATTTTAAAATAAATCTTTATTGTACTCCAGACAAAAAAAAATAAATAAGTAAAGGCTAAAAGCCATCGTCGTAAGAAAACAAGCATGATCACTCTTATTATAACTTGGGATGTGACGTTAATCATAATGAAAGACAACAGACTGGATAACAATCGTCTATCATTATAATGGACTTAAACTTTCATAGGGATTCCCAGTTCATTATAAAAACTATCTTAAATGTGCCAGAGCCTATTTAAATAACAGATAACAGTTTCAATATGTCTGAGAAACTGAATTTAAATAACAGACATCCCAGTTCATTTTAAAAACTATCTTAAATATGCCAGAGCATATTTAAATAATAGACAACAGTTTGAATATGTCTGAGAAACTGAATTTAAATAACAGACAGTAGTCTGAGACGCCTGAGATAAATTATTTGGTATTAAATAAAAGTAATAATTAATGCGCAAAGTAATAATTGAGGAGAACACTATATCAAACAAATCTAATAAATAACACTCCTACATGTGTCTTTAGTTATGAAATTTCGATATTACTGGATTACAATACACTATATTAAAACATATGCGTTAAAAACAACGGCGTGATTTGTAACACAAGTTGCTGAAACTGAAATAAAACTTTTTATGCCCCAATCTCATAAATTGCATCAAATCATATTGTTCAGAATCAAAATGTTCTAAATCACATCGAAGAATTAAAAAAAGGTATAATATAATAGTATATTAAGGTGTGGGGTACGCGAATGATATCGATAAATATGAATAATATTTTAGTCGAATGAAATCGATTAAATATCTTATTAAAAAAACTCATATGGAAAAACTAATGCTCTAAAACTCCTACATATTTTGCACAGTTAATTTAAAATTTATTCATACATTCCATAACGTTTTTAAAAATACGTTGCAGAGATCCAAAAATACATCTTTACGCAAATGAGGGGTTTTTAAAATATTTAACCTTCCAGCGGGCGCGCGTATGTGTGACATACACTAGATTTTAATTTCGCATTTTTTTCGTAGACCAGATGGCGCTATGACCGCGTGTTCTTGGCTATTCTCTTCTCTTCGTTCGCCCTTCTTTCAGTCGTCTGCTGGATTTTGAGGGGTTAATGCGAGTCTGCAGATTTACTATTTGTATTCCAGAAATACGCGCGACCGTTGAAGTAAGTTTTTGCTATATCTAATTTCCTTTTTTATTATAGAAAATCTTTATTCTTTAGCATCTAAATCTTATAATTTTGTATAATTTGTGTGCATAATTACTTTTAATGATAAAATAGAAGCACTGTATGCGTCACATACGCGCGACCATGTATGATATTTTTGTTCTTTTCTTTTCAGTTATGGCGAATAAAAGTAAAATACTCGACATGAATGATCCGAAGGATCTTGAGATTATAAGAAATATGCTTTTATGTGACAGTGATGACGATGAGGACATTATTTTAGATGAAAGCATTACAGATGAAGAAGAGCGAATTTCAGAAAAAGGTGATTCAGAATCGGAGATAAGTGCAGAGGGAAATAATGATGATAATTCTTCCGAAATGTATATAGTTCATAAAACAGAAAAGTCATCAATTCATGCACATGGCATAAAAAGAAAACTGAACGAGCGCCTCGTAACATATGTGTTCATGTTTCTGGAGTCATCGGTGAAGCTACATATCTAACAGATATTTTGGATATCTGGAAATGCCTCTTTACTGATAGATTGATAGAAATCATCGCTGAAGATACGAATAAGTTTATTTCTTCTGTGAAGTCTAATTATTCTCGTATAAGGGACAGCAGAAATTAGCATTTTTGGGCTTACTGTACTTAGCTGGTATTTATCATGGTAACAGATTTCTGGAATCTTGAGGAACTGTGGAGAATGGAGGAATTTAAAGTAGTAATGAACTTGAAGAGATTTTTGTTTTTACTAAGAGCTTTACGGTTTGATGACATAAACACAAGAGCAGAAAGAAGAGAAGTCGACCGCTTGGCTCCAATAAGAAACATTTTTGAAAAGTTTGTCTCTAATTGCCAGAAGTGCTATTCACTTGGAGAGAATGTTACAGATTGTCTTTTTACGTAAGCAACAAACCACAAGATGTTGTAAAAAGGTTGACAGAACCTATTGATAACACTGGAAGAAATGTAACCACAGACAACTGGTTTTCAAGTTTTGAGTTAGTACGAGAAATAGATGAAAAAAATTGTCATTTGTAGGTACTTTGAAAAACAATAAACCTCAAATTCAGGATCAGTTCAAGCTGGCGAAAACTCGGGAACCCAATACGAGTCTTTTTGGATTTAGAAAAAATATGACACTTCTCTCCTATGTACCCAAACGTTATACAAACGTCATCTTGATTTCAAATCTTCATGATGACGTAGCAATAGATGAAAATTTTCAAGACCAAAAAAAAAAGCCTGAGATTATCACATTTTACAATCGTACCAAAGGAGGTATGGACTCTTGTAGTTTTCTTCTCTATGCTGAATATAGCAGCAATCAACAGCTACATAATTCATTCAACAAATAATAGTGAAAAACTACTTAGAAGATAATATCTGCGAAAGCTAGCAAATGCTCTTGTGAAGGAAAACGTTGAAAGAAGATTCCCTAACTCACTTCAAAGTGAGCTGAAATTTAAATTGTTGAAACGAAAGGCAGAATTAGCTGTTGTGTAAGAAATGACTTCAGAGAAAAAAAGATGCAAACCCTGCCAAAATGACAAGCATACTGGAATTACGAGGTTCAGCTGTGAGATTTGTTTAAAATTAATTTGTCTAGAGCACTGTAAACATATTTGTTCAGACTGCACCGATGCAATGGAGTGACTATGAAATTGATTTGTTATGTAATATTTAATGTGTTTTTCACTTACTGATTAAAAATATAAAAGTTCAACTGAAATATTGGCAGTTTAATTTTGTTTTACTTTCAAGTTAGTTTTATAAGTCTTTAGTCCATTTTATATTGTTTTTTTCCTTTATACTTATTTTATTTTCCTTAATTTAAAGTTAATATTATTTAACTCAATTGTACTTATTAACATTTAACTATTTACAAGCTAATTTTAATATTTTTGCTCTGGAAAATTTATTTTTTATAATAGCATATCTAAAAAATGCGCGCGACCTTTGTTGGTGCAGAAGGCGCGCCCACTGGAAGGTTAATAAGACTGAAAATGCGAGTGATAAAATCTGATAAATTTTAGATGACATATTTTAGATAAATTAGAAAAATTTTAAGTTTCCAAAGAAGATTCAACTGAAAATAGTCCAACAAATTGTACAATCAAATTTATGCATGTCAAACAACAAATAAGTTGCTAAAATGCTACAATAAAACTGCTATTAAAAACAACAAAAGCAGAGCTGAAAATTAATGGCCTAACAAAAGTATTATGGTACACAAACAGTTAGTAAGCAACATTATATGCTTTACTTATTCACGCAAAAATACCTAAAATAAATCCACAAACACATTTATTCAAGAATTTTAACTAAAACAGATCTAGATTTATCATCAACTTTTTATCTCCCATAAAAAGATTTTCGCAAAGCACTACTGTCAATACTTCTCCACCCCCTTCAAATTTCGAACCTCATTAAGAGAGCAACACATGCTTCAGCAGCTCAACATTGCTGAAATTCATCTTCTAGTTATGGCCGCGTAAACATTCACTTTATTAAAAAACATCCCTCGCTCTAAATAAATATAAATCAATAATTCTCACGAACACTCTCACCTACATCTCCAGCCGTTGAACAACGATCGTAGCTCTCTGTAATTATATTTTTTGGCATCTATCCACCGTAGAATCTATTAAAGAGTATCGTGTTTTTTACTCCTACCGCTGATATCCACGGAAAGATGCTTTAAATTGCTTCTTCCAAAAACTTCTTTTCCCAATTTTCACGGTTTTGAAAAGAATGATAGCTGTTTTCTCTGTGCACGCACTCTTCGTACATAATACGCTGTACTGAAAGGTTCAGAGAGAAACTGAGAGACGAATCAATAAAAAATACTTTCAGCTCAAATATTTAGAGCTGGAATAGATATATTGTGTAAGGATTCATTTTTATGTATTATATTTCATTTTCTAGCAAAAAATTCGATTTTCTTTAAATAGAGACTATTAATATTTTAGTAGCCAGTGGAATGAGTTTAGGGTCCTTATAGGCTGCTTCTGTGCATCTGTTCAATACTTGCAGTTTTATGAGCATTTATTTCCATGTAATGTATTATTCGATTGCGCAAATGCAGTAAAATATTCTATTCGGCCAGCATATACGATAATTCCAGGAAGCTTAAAATTTCTACAGTTTCCGTAAATAACAAATTATAAAAATGTATTTTGCTCTCAATCATTTTATTCTAAATTTCTTTAAAAAAGCTCAGATGTTTACACATTTCAGAAATTTGATTTCTGAATGGCAAAGTAGAAGATAATAAATATCTCAAATTTCACAAATAATATTTCCAATGAAATTTTATAGGCTGAGAATTAGTTTCTATCGGCCTAGATTATGGTAAAAGATGAGAGAATTATGTACCTCAGTCGAGAGATGCCGACAGCGTTTTAAGGAGAACTAGTTGTACTTGCTTTAATCATGGGGAAAACTAAGAAGCATTTCAAGTAGCTGACTCGTTCACAAGGGTTTAAAAACGAATGATTAGATTAAGATTAGGCAATTTGAATATGGTATATCTCATGGTGGTTATCTACGTATGGGGTGATGTCTTCGTAGAGAACATTCTAACAGAAGCTGATTGGCATTCATGTTACTCAAAGGAAGAATCGGGGAAACCAACCAAATGCTACTTAGATTGTTCGCCTAGAATTGAACCAATGCTGAACTTCCAGTCTTCAGAGTTCTCAGTGACTCCGCCACTGGTGTGGCGCCTAGGGAAAGGGATGACGTTGTGACTAACTTTCTAAAGAAAACTGACTTGTATTCATGTCAGACATAGTAAAACCCACCATACAATCAGCACATTTGCCTGGAATCCAATTCCGGGGTAATCTCTGAGTATTCAGCGATCTTAACCACTCGGCCGCTGCACACGAACGGAACTACCGTATTTAACGGTTTGACTACTTCCCAATGGGGTTTACTAGTCAGAAATAATATGATAAAAATTGCCGGTGGTAGATCTAATTCTAGAAAAGATGGCTTGTAGTTATTTTATGTTTAAACATTTCGATAGATAAAATAAATAATAAACTCCAGGTTTGAAGACAAGATACATTTCGAGGATATTATACAAAATATATTAAAAAAATGGTTAATGAATAAATAGTATTTATTGACGTCAGCACTTATAACTAAATAGTTCGGCTTAGGACACGGTGTTTAATGACGTAACAGAGAAATTTAAAGCAACGCAGATACCATTAAAACATCGTTTAAAAAGAAAAATTCAATACGTTAAAAGTTCATTTTGCATTATTTCCCTTCAGGATCACGCGATTTTTCCACAGGTAAGAAAGGGATTTTTCTAATTCAAAGAAGAAAATACAAGCCTTTCCTAAGATGGTATTTGGTCATTTACATAAAAATCCTCTGCACAATAAACTGAAAAATTCCACAGAAATTCAGGAACGCTTTAAGACATGGGCGAACTGGGCCCGGGCCCAGGGCCTCGTTCTTGACTCCGCTTCAATAAGATCATGACGCGAGTGATTTTAATAGGAAAATGTTTTCTCGGACTTTTTCTCCCCCCCAAAAAAAACGTAATTTCCAACTGCATGCTAATTAGCAACTGTGGCAAGACTGTATTATTATGTCCGTCATCCATTTCTAGGTCTAGTCCTGCCGCCATACATCATCATTTAGTCGAAAAGTGGCAGTCAGTCGATTCGTTTTGTGCTTAGGTTTGTGAGCTTATGAGTCACGCACATTTATTATGGGTTAGCGTTTGTCCGAATATTTGACAGCGTATAATAGTGTCTGTTTAAAATCTTATTTTAAATCATCACAATTACTTTCAACATTTATCTTAATTATTCCAGATTCAGGACAAGTCCGAATAAAACATTTCGCAAGTACAGCTGCTAAACGTAAAATATCGATGAAAAAGAAGAAATCTATTGATAAAATGACCGAAGTTAATCCAATGTTTTATTAATACAAATTCTGCATCTATATCTACCTCTGCCACTTCTACTAGTGTATCCAACAATAAAACCTGAACTTGAAGGACAGGGACAACGAGAACAACGAGAAACTGGCTATTTAAGTCTGAAGAAGAACCAATAAGACCTACTCCAATAAATAAAATAACTGATGATCGTTGGGACGTTTCAAATATTTTTCTTGAAAGCACAGATTCATGGTTCTGGCCTTAATATATCGACAAGAATTTAGAGTCGTACTGAATTGAGAAAGGTCAGTCAGTGTGTTTCAACAAACATAATGATTTTGAAAAATCAGCACGTATATACAACGAACTAAATGATAAAACTAAACGAAAGATAACTTTCTGCGATATTGTGCTAGAAAGAGTTACGTAATGATGAGATTGTAAACCGCAAATGGCTAATATATTCTCCGTCACAAGGAAAAGTATACTGTTTCGTATGTAAATTGATTTCATTTACCAAATTCTAAATTCAATTCTAGATTATTCAATAACTGGAAATAAGCAAATACGGCTACTTGACAACACGAAAACTCACCTGAATACAAAAAGTGTACGATGAGCTACAACAGTCGTTTACAGTTACCTATTCGTGTAGATAGCCAATTTATCATACAGTTCAACGATGAACGTCAATACTAGAAAGAAGTACTAAAGAGAACAATAGTTGTTTTGAAAACGCTGTTTACCTACCATGTTCAGGACATTCTTTTAACTCAATTGGCGTTCAAGCAATAGAATGTAACTCTAACGTAATAATTCGCTTCGTTTTTGTCTAAAATCTCTACAATGTTTTCTCATCGTCAACCCATCGTTGGGATATACTGACTTTAAATTTGAATTTTGATAAAAATATAAATGTATTGAAAAGCTTATCAAAAACAAGTTGTTGGGCACGCGCAGATTCAATTAAAGCAATTTAAGTGAAGGATATACAGAAATTATCATTAGCCTTGATTGAGTAATTAATAACGAATGACAGGGGCAGTGGATACTCGGCTTTCTGCAAAAAATTTCAAAAACAAGATGAATGAATTGGAAACTACGTTTTTAGCTTTCTTTTGGAATGACATTTTGACTCGTACTGACAAAATGAATTTATTCGCCCGTAGTAAAAATAGATTTATCAAAAGCAGTGAAATTTTTAAAATCTTTTGTGATACATAGAAAACCCCCAAAAGAGTCTTTTGATTGTTAGGGGTCAAAAGAAAAGAAAGTAATCCTTTATAAAAGAGTATCAAAGTGTTCACAAGTGTGTAAGACAATGAAGTGCAAAGGTAACTTTCCTTGAAGAAAATACAGATACAGACGTAACTTTTGAAGGTAACCACACCGAGCAATTTAAAGTAGAAATGTCTTTATCAATAATCAACTATCTAATTTACAACATACAAATATCACAGTAAAACACACGAGAAGGTATTTGAACTGTTTGGATTTTTTGAAAATATTTGTAATTGGGATGAGAACGATATTTAAATAGCATACGAGAAAATATCGAAATTTTATGATAGAGATGTTCATGGGGAGGAACTGAATTTGGAATGTCAACATTTTAAAGTAATATCTAATCACTGAAACTAATCATTGATGGGGAAAAACTGAAGGATAAAGAAAGAGAAGACATAAAAAAAGAAGATTCATAAGAAATATAATTTTACAAATGCGGATGACGATGAAGAACAGCTGTTGTATGAGGAGATTGGGATCAACCTACTCTATACATGCATGTAAAATGAAAAATTCTTCAGTGTTCCCAAATATTGAAATAGTAATGAGAATTTTGTTGTCGATGATGATGACTAACGCTAGTAGTGAGTGTTCATTTTCAAAACTCGAACTGGTAAAAAATGAATTGAGAAATCGTATGACTCAATCTCGTTTGAATAATGTAAGTTGGTTGAGTATTGAAAATGAAATATTATTATTAATTTTAAGAAATAATTAATAATGCGAATTTAAAATGCAGACACTGAATTCTCTAATGAAACTTCATTTTATTATTGATTGTTTTTATTCAACCTTATATTTGATGAAATAAAAAGTACACAAGTGGGGCCTACTTTTGCACAGGGGCCCAGGACCTCAAGAATCCTTAAGACGTCTCTGGAGAAGTTTCTGAAATTAATTCATCAGTTATTCTTTGAAACCATGTAATGAATTCAAAACATTACTTTGTAATACTAACAATGATCCCTAAACCAAAATTTGTGACATGTAATGTAATATAAGGACTATTCATGCGTTAGGATTTCACACACATTTATAGATTGTGGGATTTATATATTCCGTACATAAAATACGAGTTCTCTACGTATTTTATGTACATTTTATGTTCTATATTTGCAACAGAACAGAGTATGATTTGCGACGGGAGAAATTCCGAAATGTTTTTATGCTTATTCCTTTCATTTAGTTTCTAACCTAATTTAAAAATGAAGGATTTCCAGAACAAATTCTATTTTAAATTGCGTAACAAATTAAAGTGGCAAAACTATTTGCTTGAAAGTTGTGCTAAAATTTTTCGGTACCAACAGATAAAATGAAAAACCAGGGATAATTATGAAGACAATCATAATTCCTGTCTAATTCAAAATAAATGATAGCATAATTAAACGGATCAATAAATATTAATAAATTGCAAGACTTTTAATATAGAAACCTTAGAAGATATTTTGTTTTTTTAAAGGCTGGAATAATTTATCAAAACAATTATTGGTTGGATATTTGAAAAAAAAATATAAAAACGTGATTTTCATCATTTTGAATTTTTAAAGCATTATAAATCTTTTCCTCCTGATGTATGAATTTGATTCTTCAGCATCGTAATTTTATTTTTCATAGTAATCGCTAAAGCTTATTTACTTGGTAGAAACGTCTCGTAAATGAAAGAACTTACTGCATCTTATTATAACACATCATGAAAATTATTTAAGCTCTCAATATTTTGCAGAATAACTAAGTCATGAGGGAACTGTTAAATAGTTTAAGCTCAAAACGTATGTACTTAAGGTTAAGCTAGAGGTACCTACACTAATGTGAAATGACGACATTATTCTGAATATAGTGATAAAAAGTAATTCCGATGAACTGTAGAAAAGAGAAGTGCCTCAATTTGAACAAGACTATTCGCAAACTTTAATCTTCACATCAGCCAAAGAGTTCCGCAAACTCTGTTTTTGACACGACGTTGGCATTTACAGAAACTGCAAGTGGTGAAATCTAATATACAAACGATAAGAAACTATCAATAAATGGTTTTCGTTCTCACTTCTTCCAGATCTTCCAAGCTTACTATCAAATTTTCGACACCTCATTATCCTCGCCTCAAAGCTTTCCAGGGCGATCGCGGTGATTCCAGTTTCGCAAGAACCAACTACATCACTTATAACTTATTTCCATTTATATGGTTCTATTTATATATTCTGCTATTCTTAATTTTATAATTTTTATGTTTTAAGAGTTTTCTGTTATGGCTGATATGTTTTTCTCAGAGGTCTGAGACTACACAAATCTTTTCCTCATTGAATTAATGATAACTGCTATTTTACATTATCCCGTAACATAAACCTTCACTGATACGTTCTACTTTAGTACAGCAGAAAACCTTGTATCTAGATACTAATGCCTCATACCAGGAACCAAAAACATAATAAGAGTGTCGGAGCCCTCTAGCTTACCATCTGAAGCTTAAGTACTCTATTCAAATGTATCCCAAAAGAAAAAAAAATACATTTTTACTTTTCTTTTGTACATTATCATTCCTGTTTTACATGCCAACAATTCCCCATTTAATGAATGTAAAGAATTTTTACATTTTATATTAAATAATGCAAAATATTGCATTGCATTTTGCTGCCTCCTGAAGTCTGAATTCCAAGAAAAAATGCAAACAGAAAAAACAATAATCCGAAAGGATACAGTTCTCTACGTGTTTCAAAGGGGGAATACTTTCGTGTATACAAAAATGCATAAATTCATGATTGTGGTGTTTATCGAAGCCGAAAGTCCTCCTCTCAAAGAAACTTATTATTCATTTCAGAGTTTTGGTAATACATTTTCTCCAGTTTCTTTTTATCAGAATATTTTTCTGTTTATAAAAAAATATTCGAGTTTATTTATTTCGGATTTGTGAGCTATTCCGCTCCGAAGTTTCAATTTTCTTTTCTTTCACTGAATATGTAGCGGAATATTTGTCGACTTGTAAGAATGACACGGGTTAATAATCATAGATCGACAAGTCTGAATAAAATATTCTGCCTGAATTTGATTTTTTGAACTTTACGTTTTCTCACATAATATTTTACTTCCATCAATTAATCTTCAGTGATAATAATATAATAGTTTCACTACTAGGAAGCTTTAAAACATTTTACATAGGTTTAAGTTTTATAAAATTATAAGCCAAAACCTTTCCAAACACCTGTAATGAATATTTCATCATATGGGCATATTAAAGTAATATATTGTAATAAATTGTAGAATAACTAAAAATACTACAACTAATAATTTTCATGAATTATAGTAATTTATATATGCATCAAAGTTCTACGTTTTCGTTCATGATTTTGTTATTGTTTAAAATATACAAGTTGCGGTAATAAAGTAACCGGACAATATTTTATAAATAAGAAAAATGATACTAATCTTCAAATAAATCTAGTCCATTCAAATTAATCGCCAGAGATGTCTATACAAATGTTTCCAACGTTTCTTCATGCCATCCAAACACTGTTTATAGGCGTGGAAACTAACCGATCGCAAAATACATCTACTTAACATCTGATTTTATAGAGATGTTTTTAAAGCCATCGATGCTTTCGTAGCCATCTTAAGCTTCGAAAAAGGAAACAATCAGCTGGAGAAATCGAGAGAATATAGTGCCTGATGTGTCACTGCAACTGATTGCTTAGCAAGATGAGGCTTAGCATTATCGTGTAAAAGAACGCATTGACCAGAATAAAATTAAAAAAAAAAAAAAAAAAAAAACTTTCCTAACTCGGCCTTATCCTGTTTTTAATCGATAAATCATCTCTTTGTAAACATATTGATTAATTCATTGAATTTTAGAGAAAAATTCATGGTGAATAAAAGGTCCAACGAATTTTTTTCCACATTGTCCTCATTCTTTGAAGCTGAAGGGCACCGTATCTTTGATCCATTATCAATAATTTTGTGCCCATTTTTAAAGCGGTTGTACCAAACAAACACTTATGTTCTTGATGAGGATAGGTCACTATATACTGTTGGAATCCTATCTAACATTTTGGTGGGAGATTTACCTAAATTTATAACAAATGTTAATGCTGTAACGTTGTTCCATCTCGAAGCAAATTTTTTGTGCAATGTCTTTTTAGTAAATGGAAATCACTAAGGTGTTTTGATATGCAAACAATAAAATAATCAGTTTAAACTAGTTTCAACAAAATTTCAGATGTCACTCTTTCTAAACGTGCATTTATTTTTTCACTTTTTTGTTTTATCGTTTAATCTTTTAATACGCGCACTTTGTATTTATATAAATAAAAACATTCAAATATCCACTCTTCGATTATTGAGTTTTTCTTAGTATATCTTAATACAATAATATTAAGATATTCGTAAATTTTCTGGAAACTCATTTTATAAATCTGCTGCCTTCTTTCCTTTCATAAAAACAATAATTTTTGAAATACTGATACTTTCTTTTATTCCATTTTTTTTTCCAATACCTACTTATGACACCAGTGCAATCTGCTCTGTCATTCCTATGGCTGGTTACAAGTTTGTCTTACTCCGCCAGTCAAATTCATTTTTCTCATTATTCACTCACTTCTAATATTATATCAAAAATCGGATGTGTACATCACATGAATTCCTTGTAGGGAATAAATTATACGCATGTTTTCTTGCATTTCATTTTAAACGTATTGAATTAAGTCTACTTCGTCTATAGTGCATAAACCACAATAAAATAAATGCACTCTTTAAAATTCACTCTATTTGTTTACCATAGTGACACTCTGGCGCTACGCTTTCCCTTATCAGCGTTACATTTCATTCAGTTTATAACTCAGAATGCACAAAATTTATATCTGAAGAATTATCGAATCGTTGCCACATATTCTGTATAAATATTATAATAAATCTAAAACGATGTATCAAAGAAATTAAGAAACGAAAACGAAATAAACAGTTTTTCACAGACAATTCGGTATTTCTCATTCAATAAATTCAGGCCTCACTTCTCTGCAAGGCTAAAATACATAAAAACTCAAAATATATATACTAAAAATTACGAAGTAGATCTTAAACACTTATTTCCTCGAATGAATTCCAGAATGGATTAAGCATGATTTAATCCGCAATAATAAAAGAAGACGATATATTTGTTGTTGTGAAGCTTAGTTTCTCTACATTGGCAACAAATCACTATTATGCCAAGTTTCAAATGTAAACAAACAGGCCTCCATGGCAAAAATAGTTAGGCTTACCCGCACTTAAACAAGTTGATAATTTTACATTATTGTTGATAATTTTACAAACAATATTGCATACAGGTTTACTAAAGGCATAAAAAAACTTAATCGGCAGATAAGCACAACATAAATCAATCATTTTTAAAGCAAAAAATACACAATTTACAAACATATAAGAATAAAGAAACTGAGCTCACTGAGCCGGGTAACAGAGTGGATATATATATAATATAATTCTACTAAAATTAATCTTTAAATATATATATATATATATAAGATAATTCTACTAAAATTAATCTCAGGAGATAATATAATCAATATTATTTACTAAATATATATATTTATATACTTTTGATGCGGCCGATTGCAACCAAATACAAGGTGCACATGTACATGTTATAGCAGTCCTACATGCAAAATTTCTGAAGTTTCTAAGAGGCTACTCGTTTTTGAGTTACGCGAGATACGTATATACGCCACGAAAATTTCGTACGCACAGACGCCACGAAAAATTCTCTTCAGAATTCATTTTAAAGTAGTTTTATACTTTTTTTGGGGGGGGAAAGAGTGCTTTAGTCTGTCCTCACGTACAGATGTCACGAAAAAATATCATTAAATTGCATTCGATAGCGGTATTTGCGTTAAAATATGATGCCTGAAACTTTTCGCGATTACAACACTTCCTTTTTAACTGAAAAGTTTTAGATCGACTTCTTGCACTAAGAAAATACAGTTTCACCTGAAACAAACGTTTTGGTATCAGCTGTCTTTGCCACAGATTATTTTGTGATATAACAAGTAACCTCTGTTTTCACTTTTTATATTCAATTTATATTTATAAAAGTGCATATTATTCTTAATCCACGCAATCAATTTATATTGTTATTTTGTATCAATTATTTGTTAGTTACTTTGTATCAATTATTTGAATAGCTATTTATTAAAATATAAAAATTGCTTATTTTTATTTGAATGTCTAGTTCCTTTATTTTTTGTTCATTAAGGTTTAATTAAAAAATTTAAGAACTAGTATTTAGATATTAGAATTTATGCACAGGATACACGTCTCGATACTACTGTTTTGGGGTTTTTGAATTCAAATATATATCATGTATACGCATGTTGTTTGCACACAAACCTTAAACAATGAATCTGTAAAGTTACTGCTACTGAAAAATACGTCTAAAATTTTGACTATCATATCAAGTTATGACTTTCAGCGCAACTTTTAGAAGTTTCTTAATTCTTTCCTTTGTTCTTCTGAGCGAATAATTACTTTTTATAATCTGTTCTGTCACACAAACAAATATCATAACATAGCCTTGATAAAATATCATAAAATAGTCTTCCACGTGCAGCAGAATCTTCCGATTTCTGGTTTTAATGTGATGCTGACGACCGACACACACACATATATATATGTATATAACATGTTGGTAGACACTTCAGAAAAATCTACAATAAAGTTAAGCTTGTTTAATATTTTTTCATAGTTATTCGTTTAGTTACTTTCATAGATATTAAAAATTCAGTAGAATACAAATAACTGGTCATTTCAGCTATCACATAAATATGTTTTTGTTTATATAATGTTGTGTTTATTCATTGTTTATATTCTTCTATAAAGAGATCAAAATTTATTTCACCGAAAAATTCAAGAGTACACTTTAAAATTCAGTACTTGTTCTAAAAAGCAGATGCTTCGCCGCATTTCTTTGTAAAAATATCAGCAACATACTGCAAGTGCGAAACTTCAAACGATGGTAAAAAATTACGTTTTTACATTTCGATGGCATATCCTGAGTAAATATGTATCTTGAGTAAAGATGTATCTGAGTAAGGTTTTTCTGAAAACTAAATTGGCATTGTTTACTAAACTTTAAGACCAGTGAAAGAAAATGTAACAAAAATTTAAACATTTCGACCGTAAAGACTGCCATAGACACCGCATTACGTATTTTGAAATCCTATATCAATGCCTTTTTGTTTGATCACAAGAAACTCTTTTAAATTATCTTTATTTTCACAAAAAGGATATGTTATATCTATGAAAACATATTAAAAAAGCTTAACTTTATTGTAGATTTTTTTGTGCATGTTACAAATACTAGAAACAAAACTAAATTTTAGAACTCTTGGAGAAATGCATCCACACTCTCATATTCCTCTCTATTGCCTTTATATGGTACGGAATATGTTATGCTTCTTTTAAAATTTTATTTTAGCCAAATAGAGAGTATATGTATCATTATGCTTTAGTTATATAATATTTTTTTGCTTATACATACCTTTTTGAACACAAATTATCCTAATGAAAAATTAATATAATAAGCTTAAGTTTGGTTTATTATTTAGCGTTGGAAGGCAGAAAAAATCCTGATGCTGTTTTATAATGATAGCCAGTTTTGTTTTTTATGCTTTTAGGTCTACCTGCTCTCAAATATTTCTAAATAGTATATTTACTGTCACGCTCTTATAAGAGATTTAATTTTTTTTTTTTTTTTTTTTTTTTTTTTTTTTTTTTTTTTTTATGTAAAAAGTTTTACTCCCCTTAAATATTCTGTTACGCATTACGTGGAGACCCAGAATATTAATAAAAAACGGCGGTTGACATCAACATAAATGCACATATAGCCGGGTAAACGAATTTTGTGCTTTTTATGCTTTCTAGAATATATGGTGAAAGGAAATTTATTATTGAACGACCTAAATAGCATTATTTCTGGACCACAAAATTTATTACCCATAATGAGCAAAAAAAATTAAGGAATGAAAAGGAAAAGAATTAATTTGAAATTAATTAGTTGATAAGCTAATTAACGAGCTCTTACATTTTGATTTATGAAAATGTCTTATACAGATGGAAAATGATTATACCTTTTTTTTTTTTTGAAAAAGTCATAAATTTTTCTTAAAAAAAATTACCTACATGCGGTTTCCATAGAAATGACTCAGTTAACTAAATTCATATTATTTTTAAGGAGAGAATTTAATTTAATATTTTACCCAACATGCCATAATCTAATTTCTTCCTGAGCACTGAGGATTGCTTCGCAAAATACATTACACTAAATAACTAAGATACATTTCCTGCAATGTGTTTGTTCAAGTCGGGAAGTTACTAACTTGAAAGGAAGTACGTTAATTTAGACTTTTTTTAAATGTACATTATTATTTCATAAAATTAGAGAAAGAGTTTCCTTTTTTATTAACATCTATTAATTTTTAAATATCTATCATTGAAAGATTGCTACTGTATTATTTTACTTCCAGATAAATTTTCACAATTTACAAAATATTAAAATTTATGAAATGAGCACTTCTGTAAACTCACCCCTATACGCAAGTAATTATTCTAACAATTCATTTGCTGCAAATGCGAAAATTTCTACAATATTTTTCGACTTACAGATATTGAAAACTCTTGAAAATTAGCTGTGCAATCATTCGAACAACACGTGCTTTCGAAATAATCGCTTCCCTACAATAACCACTGCGCGATTCCAGCAGGGAATGTTTTAAGAGAATCTGGCTCCTATTTACAAAATACATCGAGACACCTCGAAATTCTTCATGCAGCCAGTCGTTCGCAGGGACTTGAACCTAGACTGAACGACCCGGCTATCTTATCCCAGAGCAACTATTTTATCCGCTCAGCTACTCGTGAGCACAGTTAACGAGAGGAGTGACCTAATTTCTTAACCAACTAAAAAGCTTATAACTTTCTAAACTAAATATCACGGCTAACTACAAGCAAATGGAAGATTTCGTAAATACTAGCTGCCATATTCAAGATGGAGACGAGTTAATCAACTCTCACATTCAATAATCCTCTCAATTCAACAATGCAATTCAGACAAGCGTTAATTTTTAATTTAAACTATATCCCTACACTTACACTTTTTTCAAGCCTATAGTATATAAATTAAGGCTTATTACATATCCCTTCCGTACATTAAATATTCATAGAAGGAAGTTTCTACAGAGAAACTCCATTAATGTCTTTAAAAGACCCAAGAGAAAAATTTAAAAAATGACGCTTGGAAACCTATACCAACTGACAAAGAAGAAAAATTGATTTAAAAAAAAACGTAGCTATACTTAAGGGAATAAACAACCAAACCATCCACAAAGTTTAGCTTCACTGTTAAGCATTTTCTAGTCAAAACCTGTCGAAGACAGGATGCAGTCTAATGAAGATTTACGACTCGGTTAAGTGGTCTATAATATATTAAGTATCAGGACTGTATTAGTTTTCGCGCCAAAAGCTAACTTCATAAAGCTAGTTTATGAAATATAAAGCTGGGTAAATCCCCGTTTGCAGCTACGTTTACAATGACACAGCAATAAAGCAAAGTTTCTAAATTATGTTTAAAATTTTTCTGAGCTACGAAGGATCAAATTTAGACGTACATGTTTGATTTTATGTTAATTACAAACATGATAATTTTATCCCGGGAAAAAAAAGGGAAAATACACAGGACGATCACGGGTTAAGTAGGAAAAATCCGTGAAACTTTCGATAAGTATAACTTGCACAAACATTCTGGGATGGTAACGATTTTTTCATGTCAGCTAAATCTCAAATGTCACAAAAATCTCAAAATACAAAAAAAGGAATATTTTAATTTGTGAAAAGAAGTTTACACGTTAACTTTATATTTTTTAATAGTTGTAAAAGTTACATATCATCGTAAGTAGGTGCAGGTGGTTGTATACATAGGGCGTTCCGAAAAATTATGCACGGGTAGTAGATAGTAAAGATTCTAGCGGTTCTTGCAACAGATTCTGAAGGAAAATTCTGACGTTATTTTGAACCATATTTTCGATACCGATGAAGCATGATTGTACGGTATTTGTACGCATAGAATTCAAGTTTACATGCCAGTCGGCGATCAATCCCCCTTGTTGTCATGAAATTCATTTACATGACGAGAAAACTGGAATCCGAATTGCAGTATCCAGCAGAAGAAATGGCACATTATTGTTCACAGAAACAATAAATTCAGATCGCTAAAGTTGCAAACTGCTGAGCAATGATTGAGCAAATTATGAAATTACGTGGTCAGTGGTTCACATCAGTATTTCTAGAAGACTGAAAGTGTAGCATAAAAGGAAATACTTATTAAATGCTATATGAAATTTTAAACTCAAAATGATACCTATGAAACATATATGTTTTGGTATGTCTTATTCCCAGTAACTGAATGTTTTAATTTAATAATATCGTGAATGGGCAGAAGTTCTTGTGTAAAATAATGTCTACTACCGTGCAACGGCAAACCAAATATAAGCAGCAGCGCAAAACGTAATCCAATAGCGCTATGAAAGCAACAAGAACTGGTAATGATAATGCAAAATAAATTAAAATAAATAATACTTTTAAAAGTCATTCCATATTAAACTCGGGATAAACAAATGCAAAAATCAAAAACTAGAAGCACACTGGTACACTGCAAGAAAAAAAAGGGGGCAAAAAATGTCAAAAAAAAAAATTAAATACGAAATTTACA
The DNA here is from genome assembly GCF_044657685.1 of Stegodyphus dumicola. Lineage (NCBI taxonomy): Eukaryota > Metazoa > Arthropoda > Arachnida > Araneae > Eresidae > Stegodyphus > Stegodyphus dumicola. Next base: position 80,942,733 of record NC_140772.1, on the reverse strand, counting down.
TCTTTCCCCTACATCGTCATCAGGGGATTAGTCCAACAAAAGAAGTAAATAAATCAACCTGTTTCTGAACCAACAAAGACCCAAGTTAAAGTTTCAAACTTTTATCTCAAAACAATTAAAGTAATATGTGCCTGCATCAGTCCAACCCCTATAGGCCGTAGTAGGCGTAAAAAATTTCAAAATTATAGCATCAGAAAGATAAACAAATTTTTAAAATATTATTATTTTTAGCAGACCGAGTCCAAAAACAAAACATAACTAGCAACAATAAGCAATCAATACATGAAAAAATAAAAATACATGTAAATTTTGAATCTATACAGCTCGTTAATTTTTTAACGCAACAAAATCATAAACAAGCAAAAATGCTTAAAATTCTAACAATGATAATTTCAATTTAAGTCAATCTAGTCCAAAAAGCATATAAAAGAGAGGTATATAAATTGGAATTGAAAGTTAAAAATTAAAACAAAATACTTGAGAAAAGAAGAAGAGGTAATTATTAAAATGTGCAACATTAGAGAAACAAACGATTGAAATGAAAAAATATGTATTCTTTGGTAGGTTTCAAAATACCATTGCTAAGCCTATAATGTAACGGATTTAGATAAACGACAAGTTTTAAGCCTATAATGTAACGGATTTAGATAAACGACAAATTTTAAGCCTATAATGTAACGGATTTAGATAAACGACAAATTTTAAACTGATAGATAATCAAAAAAATGTTTTTAAAAAAACCTCACTTATGTAATACATATATTTATATTATGAATCCACTTTTTCACTTTTATAAGACACATTACTCAACTCAGTTCTGAAATTTTGAATTTATATTTTAACGGGCTGTAGTCCTCTAACTCATGTCGCTTCATTTTTTCCTATCTAATTTAATATTATTACATATTGACTATTTTCTTGCGGTGGATACAGTTGCAAAGTTTATCTTACAGGTTTCCAAGGGCTTTAGAAAATTATTTTCATACAGGTTTATGTCGTTTATTTCCTATTTTATTTATTAATTCCATTTTATATTTAATTAGTTCTTTTACCCAAAACTGCGCTAATTGTCTTTCGTTTTGTTTCGCAAATTTTAGTTTACTGTCGTTTCTAGTTTTTTTCTTTACTTCCTCAATTTGGAAACATTTTATTTATGTAAAAAATATCTTGATAATTTCCTTTTTACTTATAATTTAGAAATTGAGAATTGCTTTTATAAATCTTAAATTCGTTATCATTGAATAACGTTTATTAAATTTTCTTAATTTTGACTAAAATTTAATCACTTTCGTTTTAATATGTCCTTTAGCAGTTTTGCCATGTCTTAGAGTTAACATTTATTAACTGAATATTAATTTTCAAATTATTCTAAATAGCCCATTTACTTCTCTGGTTTCTATATGGATTGTTCTAATTTTATACTGCTTACTTTTTGTATAGTATGATTTGTTTACGGTCAGGTCGGAGAAGATTATATTTTGATGACGGATTAAATATTATTTTTTACTTTATTCTATAGCATTATTTTATATTTAAGAAATTATATTATATTTTAATTACCTTACGTTTTGTATTAATTAATTTAAATTTGCTTTTCGTTTGCACGTTTTTTTTTTTAATTATCCAGATAAAATTTAGAAACGTGGATCTATTGAGAAGTGTTCGGCTGTTCCTTCAAAAACACCAAAGAATTTTCAGCTATTTGTTATATTACATTATTGTTTATATTATTTTAATGAGTTGTTTTGTTTTTGTTTCAGATTTATTTTGTGTTCCTGTTAGATTGTCATCCATCTACCTTTTATATGATTATTATCTCTTGTTAACTATATATATATATATATGGATGGGCAGATAGATATAAATGTAGATATATGTATAAAAATAGACAGACAAATATTAGTGTAATATATATATATATAATTCTACAAGTGACTTGAAGATTAGGAAAACAGCTGCGTCGATACTTAAGATGAGAGAAAGGAGAAAATCTTTGAGACCTGGGCTCTGATTTGAAAACATAATTTTATTTTCTTCTAAAGCAAGCTTTGATATGCATAAACAGATTCACTCAGCATCATTCATGAGTGCACCCCATAATTTGTACAGCATACATCATTTTTAAGACTTTTTTAAGGATGATATCGGGATTTTTAAGTACGACATCTTTTTTAAGGACAATAGCGCAGCAGCAAACTATACGTGGCTAGCAGAAGCAAAACAAAACAGGAAAAATGGATGTGGAATAATTACAGCGTTATTTAAACTTGGTTCCTTTACTCAAATTTTGAGCTCTGCTACTAGACGACAGCCATCTGCAATGTAGTATGATTACACAAGCAAGCATGAACGAATTAACTTGGAAGGACGATGTCCAGAAAAATTATTATCAACAATTTAGAATAGTACAGAGAAATATCCAAATTAAAATGGGGAATAAAACAGACTACTGCCAAATTAAAGTTGATAATTTTGAGTTACATATTTAATATATATACATATATATATCATATTATATAATAATATATGTTCACACTGTATTGCGGTATATTCGCATCGTTTAGGTGCAATTTCTGTCTTCCCCCAATGAATCTTATTCAGAAAAAAAGCTGAACAACATTTGGAAACTACTCTGAGCTATTGTTTCCTCTGTTGTTTTTGCTTTCAAAGTGGTTATAGGCTCACCAGCGGCCGAGCGGTAAAATCGCTGAACACTGGTAGTTCGGTCCGAGGTTCGAATCCCGCGAACGGGCTGGCTGCATGGGCGTTTTCGTGGTTTTCCCCATGTGTAACGTGTATACGAGGCAGTTTTCCTTAGAAAGTCCTCCACGAAAGGCAGGCAGATAGCCCTAGTGTGCTTTGCCGTATTTTCAATACACACACAAAGTGGTTATATGTGCGGAAGCACTTCGTCAATACGCCTTTCAACAACTGTGCGAAGTAATGTTCATGGAAGTCCATATGTGTTTTCTTTGGCTGACATTATGCAAATTTGGATCTTAAAGGACAATTTAAAGCTCAATGTTCTTTTATAGATTTTGGATTAAGAATAGTTTGGAGCATATTTTTTTTTGCAATAGCTATTGAAAGTAAAATTTAACTTTTGTAACCATGAAACATCTACAACTATAACAGAAAAACAAATTAACACAAAAATTGTAATTCGCTCATTTATTTAATATTAACGAGATAAACCGTGAAATCTCAGAAAATAATCCTAAAAGGCGCAAAAGTATTCTCGGAAATTTGCATCGCGATGAAGTTATTATCCTATTCATCATGTATAAAATCTTTTAACATAAAAAATGTCTTTATTTTAATGGCTTATTATCATACTTGCCTCTTTTTTCAGAAGCTTTAGCAATCATTTTTGAAAAATTTAGGCAACCAAAAAAAATAGAAAATTTCCCCCTAAAGCATATTTTTTAAAGTTAATACTCCAAGAGAAAGGTGTTAAAAAGTGATAATTTTTGAATAAAGCGATGTGCAAAAAATGCAGTAAACCGTCGCCGCGTTACTGATGTATTAAAGAGCAGAAAATGACGTTTTGTGTTTACTCCCTAGGGTTGCTTAAAGTAGAATTACATTAAAATTATTCTAATTTCTGGACAATTAATGAAAATATTGGAATTCATATCTAAATGGTTCTATTAGAGAAATTCATATTTATATTGAGATATCAATATTAATAAAATTAATATGGATAAAATTTGATTTAAAAGATATAATCTATTAACTCATAACGGAAAATAACTGTATTTTCCTTTGAAATTATGTATTTTATTTTACAAAAATTAACGCAAAAAAGTAAAATTTTCGTCATTCATTAAACCCGAATTTTTCTTTTGTAATTTCTTTTACACGCATAAGTTTTATTTTCACATTTTTATACATATCATTAATGATAACTGACTTTTTATCCATAAACTTAAAATTTTTAAGCCATAGTTTAGGCACAGGTACAAGTGTGCAGGACACCAGAATTCCACCACAAGTCCCACCGCTCTAACTGTGAAGCTCCACCCCAGTTTGGACGAAGAAAACCCCAGAAACCAGTTCAAGGGTCTCTCACCCTTCTACCGCCAACCTTTCCAGTGGATTTGGGGCTCGCCATGTATTTTGACTGTCTTTTTTTATCGCACATACCTTACGCTTACAAATGTCCATACCTTCTCCGGGATTCGAAGCCGGGACCATCGGTACAGCAGTTAGAGTCCCAGGGATTCCAGCTTGGAGCCATAGGTAGGGCAGTTAGCATCACTAACAACTGTGCAACCAGGGCGGCAAGCCATAATGCAGGCTTTTTTATACAATGCAAGTGTTCTTTTTAGCATTAATTATTTATGATACTACCATTAAATTAAATTCAGAAAACAGGTAAGTTTAGCGTCTCTCAAAATGTTAAAAATGCATGCTCTAATTATACTGTACAGGGTGCTTCTAAATGAATATCCGATTTTAACGCTTTGTAGTATGTATTATCATAATTAATACATGAAATGAAAGAGCAAGTCAAACAGTTCATTTTGTTGTTACGCGCATGTGCCAGAAAGCGATAGTAGCAGGAATGGCGACTAGTGAACAGAATGCTTTTTTTGTTCTGCAGTTTGCAAAGACCGAATATGTAGTCACTGCGCAACGTGCGTTCCGGATTAAGTTCAGATGTGATCCCACAAGTGATGATAACATCTGTAGATGGTATCATCAGTCTGAAAACAAAGCACAGACACTAATCAATGTTTGGGAAGAACTGGGCTATCGACTTGATGTGCGCCATGAGACGAAAAGTGCTCACATTGAACACTTATAAGCTTGTAGGTATGACTGTTTGAGATGCTCTTTCATTTCATGTATTAATTATAATTTTACGTTTTACGTAATAAACACTAAAAAGCGTTAAAACCCCGATATTCATTTAGAAACACCCTGTATATTTTAAAGTGGAATGACGTTGAGGAAAGAAAGAATTAATAATTCTTCGAAATTGGTTAACATTTTAAATAACTATTCACACCGGAAATATTCCGCACTAATTTTGATTTTCCATGTTTGTAAGCAGACATCCTCAATTTTTAATTCCATTTATCTTTTTATTTGTAAAATATTAGTTTTGGAGATGTTTCTTCGCATATTAATCGATACCTGTTCATTTTAGAGACAATAAACTTCAAAATCCTTTTCAGACTGCGAGAACTGTATGTTAATTCGCAAACAGTTAATATTTAACTATTTCGCTTTTTATTCCTCTCATTTTTCTTCAGAACAGATTTGTCCAAATAGTCCAGTTTCGTTCAGAATGTCTTGCAATTTTAGTCATGTGAGCAAGGGGTTTAAGTAGCTCGATTTTCTAATAGCATTTTATGACGAAGGAGAAATATTTTCTGCTTCAGTGATTACTTGGCGTTAGTAAAATTTTCCACTCTTCTCTGTCATTATCCACTAATTTATAAGATTTAGAAAATGGATTTCAATAAGTGCAATTGACAGAAAGTAGATTATTCTTTAGTTTGGCTACTGAACGTTTGCTGCATACTTCAGGACAGCTGCTAATTTAAAATTTGCGATTTTGCTGCTATTCTCTTGTGTTGTAATTAATTTTAAGACTGTAAAAGTACATGTAGTGGCAAATAAGTTTAAATTGTTATTACTAAGCCTATTTTGTAAGTTATTATAAATTTTTATCGGTAATGAATTTCGCCATCAGTAAATGTAGCTTAAATCAATTTTTATTTAATTTAAGCAGCGTTTCGGAAGACATTTCACTTTTAAATACAAATATTCTAACACTTCCATCATCATAGTTTACTGTAAGCAGAAAGATTTGCAATTTAATTTCTTTGTTAGGTTTTCACTCAAGCGCAGTTTTTTCATTTGATCAAAATAAAGTAGTAATAACTCTGCAATAAATACATCTGTTCAACATCGAGACTCTTAAAAAATGTACTTTTTGGAAACATATATATTATTTAATTTTTTGCATCTTGGCTGACAATGGTTAGCTTATAAACTACGATATCCCACATTACTGAGATTAAACATGATAGAGTCCTACGAATATGATTTGCCTCCTTTGCAATCACTTATACGTTATAATTTTGAATTGTCTAGCAGGCCATTATTCCTCAAAAACCTTTAGATTTGTTACCTTACTGATTATGGCTTTAATTAGCAATATTGATAGTTTTTATATCCTTTTATTACATTTTATATTGCCCATATAAGTGATATTACATGCACCTTTGTTCAGTGCTGAAATCATAAATATCATCAGATCATTGGAAAACATTTCACTCTCAGTTTGCCTGCACTGGCGATACATCACAGGCGTTTCAATTTAAAACTTATGGCATTAAACCTAAATAAGCAATTTAGTTCCTTTTCAAAGCATTCATAATTAATTTCAGATTGCCGAAGGTTCTTTTCTCAAAATGAATTCCATGAGTTTTAGAAATATTCTGTTCAATTTTCAACATCTACAGTGTACATTTATCGAAGATATTTGTTGTTAAGACGATTAGGTCCACTAAATCAAATGAAAAGTATTCTTCAAGTGTTTGTTCTTCGACCGAGATAGAACTCAAAATTGAGGAGCTGCATAACATTGTGACATGCCACGTGTAATATACTATTGCAGGTTTAGGTCGATAACTTTAATTTCTAATTTTAAGATATAGAACAACGTGAAAATTTTAAATAAGTAACAGACGAAATGACAGCGTCACGTGCAAAGCAAGTAAAATGATCATTTATATTATAAAAAGAATGTGTTGTAAGGATTTCGTTTTTTCTTTATCTTTATCTCTTTTCAGATACATTGTGTAAAAATATTTGGTAATGTAAAATTATTATAATAAGTTAAAGAAATATTTAAAGTGCAAAAAGATTTGGCGATGCCCAGCTGTAGGTCCCGAAACTCTACTCTACCCCAGATCATATTCTTTATTTAATCAGATTTATGAAAATCGCTAGTGCAAACTCGCAGAAGTTTCTGTTGATGAGAAATGCGTCTGTCTAGGAAACGTTTATAGAACAATCACTGCGCGTTTCGCCTATTTTCATTCGTTGTCTCATAACTAAATGTATAAATACCTTCTCTTATGAATATACATCCGACTAACATATTTTCCTTGCTTCTAATCGCTTTTTTCGCGCTCTCCAGCTTACTCGTTTGTACAGGATGTCTTTTAATAATTCTCAAACCCATGTATGACCACATGTTCCAGGACTTAAAAAAAAACTTATGTTTCGCCTACTCTTAAAGTTTGTTCTATCAAATCCGGATTATTCTGTGAAGAAAAAAAATTATTTCGCATAAAATGTGCACTTCCAGAATTTTGGTAAAGAATTTCTTCCTTCTGTGCCATATTTGCTCAGAATATTTCTTTATCAACACTTGTTGACGATTTTTGTAGTCACATATGTGTATAAATGTGTGTGTAAACATTCCTTTGCTTGTTCAAATCCATTTGTGTTAGATAAATGCTCTTGTTCAAATCCATTTGTGTTAGATAAATAGAGAAATAGATATAGAAAAAGGGTTTTTTTTCCGAGTAATTATTTAATGCAAATGCAAATCAGATTGTAAACATTTTGCTTCATTATCAATAAACATATAATGTTTACTGATTCGTATTCGCGATGTTTTGCTTCACAAAATAACTTGCCAGTTTATGTTCCACAATAATACCCAGTTTCAATTGTGATGTTTCTAAAGATATATAAATGGCTCTTATAAAATCTGAAATCTTTTATTATAATTAGAATTCACTCGAAATTATAAATTCTTTTTTATTATTAAATTACAAAAGAGAAAAATAAATACACGTGTTAGGACAATAGTTGCTAAAATCAATATCAAAAGAAATATACGTGTAATTTTATTAATTAATACTTTGTAACGATGAGATATAGAATTTGTTTTCTTATTTTTTATGTTAAAAGGAACTGTCACTCGTTTTATTGTACTATGCACTAATAAAAGAAACAGAGCTTTTGTACTTGAATCATCAGCTTATTTGGGTAAAGTAAAGTCAACAATATGTTTTTTTTTTTTTTTAATCAAACATTTTTACGTTTCCCTTAATGCACTCTTTGTTTCCTTCTCTCTGTTTTTTTTTTTTTTTTTAAATTTTATATTGAGTTCTTCTGTATTTCTTAAAAATCCTCATTATTTTTATTTAAACTAATAAGAAATTCTGAGAAACCTCTGGAAGGAAAACTGAGTAAATGATTACATACCTAATACAAATCTTGGATATGAAGTAAAAAAGACAAAAGAAAATATAATATGGAAATATATCTTTAAATTTTAAATATGCTTAATTGCATAATGTTTAAAAATTAATCTTTTCCAATTATTTTCTCATTTGTTTAATTGAAGAACTGCAAGGTTTGCGAATGAATATTTAATTTATAACACTGGTTGTATTACAATTCTTCAAAACGTCTCTGTATATCCAATTCAAATCGCAGTCATTAATGCATGCATTTTATTAATTTACTTATATATCTAAAGGGGAATACTCCTATTAAAACTCTTACATTTCAAACTAAATAAAGAAAGTTAGTTAAAATAATTACAGTCTGAAGTCTAAATAAATTCCAGTTTACAAATTCGTAAATTTAAGTAATATTAAGAAATTTTCAATTTCAAAATGTTAACGGATATTTTTGACAAGTATTAAATAGTAAATGGTTAATCGCAGCAATGACCAAAATCAATGGCCAAAAGTAGTGAATATGCATAAATTGTGACAAAAATTATTATTGATAATTAAAGCCCTTATAAAGAAAAATGCTTAAAAGTGCATAATTCAAAGGAAACTGAATTTCGTTTAATAACGTAACCGTAACGTAAACGCAATATTCGGTATTATTTCGGTTTCCTTTCACTTTTAAGCAATTTTCTTTATATGGCTTTAATTATCATTGACAATGCATATTTATGCATATCCACTGCTATTGACCAATGCTGGTAAAGCGATTTTTCCCATTCCGGATTAAGAATTATTATTTAATACTCGTAAACATTTTTCTTAAACATTTAAAAATTTGTTAACATTACTTAAATTTACGAATTTGTAAAATGGAATTTATTTAGGATTTGAACTGTAAGTCTTGTAACTTATAACTTTCTTAATTTAATTTGAAATATAAGAATTTTAATAATAACCCTTTAATTATAATTATGTTTAATAAAATCTCTGCAGCCTTAGGTGCACGATTCTCAGTAGTCCTTACTTACATTTGATTATTTCTTAATATACATAGATATACATTGAGTCATTGATACATCATACATTGAGTGATTCCTAAAATCCTGCATAATTTTAAGTGTTTGAAATGAAAGATACTAAATCTTATTAGTTCTGAGGAAAATGGAACTTTCCTATTACATTCATGGTGAGTTATCAGAAACGAATAATTTTTGAGGATTAAAGATCAATCTAATAATTGGTTCAAATACATTAAAAAAATTCAGTAGTTAAAAAATTAATTCAGCTAATCTTGTAGTTTAATTATGTATTCTGATTTTTATAAAACTAAGAATTAACAAGAAAAGGATTTCTTTCATTGCTCTTATAGGATACTGCTGTAAAACCAAAAGCATGGACTAGATTCTCAAGCTCATGAATGGTAATATACATTTTAATTGTGCAAAAGGATAAAAGACATGCTGATTTTAAAAATACATTAAAAAACATGGAAATTTTTCTAAATTTCCAAGAATCATAATATTGCTCATTAAGAAATCTGATTTATATTTTGGAAAAGCAAACAATAATTATTTAGCTTGGAAAAAGTAACTCGGTTGAGGATTCCTGAAGAAAATCGTCTTACCTCATTTGAAATGGAATCCTGCAAATACCAAGTACAGCCAATTTATTTCGGCACTAATCCAACACAGGAAGGAATTTAGAAAACTGTAACGTTATATTATTGAAAATTAATGGAAAAAATACCCATCAATAATACAATTTTTAAAATTTACATTAATTTACCTTGCTAGTTACAACTAAACGGCATTAGCCATGGAAACTCTATTTCATATTTCGTACATGATTCCATTACATTTTAAAATGTTTTTTAAGTACGCATCGAGATTGATTCCATCCATTCTTATTTTAAATAACTAATTAATAATTATTTGACATGACGTTTAATCTCAAAAAGCTGCTTTAACTTGGAATAATTAGGCACTACTTAATTACTCAGCTCTACGATAAAATTTACAAGCCGTAATTATTATTCAGAATGACTGAGAAGTTTTAATACTAATTCAATAGTGTTTCAAGTTTAGCCTTTCTGTTTCTAGCAGGAAAAAGCTGTAAATGTAAGCAAGAATGAGAAATAAAGTAACATTTGATTAAAATTATAAATAAGATTTTCGCCATTCAACACACACAGTTAGAACCACTTTTCAGACTAAATTTCTTCCATTCGTTAGAGCTCTAAGAATATTTAATAGTGAGAATAAATTTATATTAGAATCATAAACTACTTAACATTAGTAAAAAGCATTCAATTCTTTAAATCATTCAAGCTCTTTTCTCAAATTTAAGATATCGGACTAAGGAATCAAAACTTTAATGAACTTATTTAGAGAAGCCTAGAGTGATAAATTGTGCTTTGGAAAATTATTTCAAATGGTGATGATCTTGTTTCAATGAAATATCAAACTTCAGTTTCCGAAGCTCTCAGTGTAGGAATGCTTTAAAAGAATTTATTTTAATGCACAGGCTTTAAACCGAGTTTTAATCATTTGTCGTTAGTTTTAATGCTATTAGTGATTTAAAGCTATTATCTAACAACTCTATATAGAATAAATAAAACAGATAACGAAAGACAAAATTCAACATAAGTGTATCCTAAATGTAAATGAAAAGGCTTAATTAATTTCGAGAGACATGCGTGATTCCTTTTATCATCAGAAGCAAATTATTCTTCCAATATATAGAAAACAGTTCTCCAAATAATATGAAGAAAAGACATTTTTGGTACGGATTAGTGAGATCGAATATTATGTCGTCATTTTCTAATTAGAAGACGACGTTATCACAATTCGAAGCTTCCAAATAATATGTGTGTAGTGTAATTTGAAGGAAAAGGCTAGAGGGCGCTGTTGCTCGCATAGTTGAAAAAGAATAAAGTTTGTTCATGTTGAAGGCGGCGGCCTAAGAATACGCTCTGTATATAGTAATTAAAATATTGTTAAAAATGAAAAAGTGTTAAAATTAGTGAACTCACCGAACCACCATTATCTGATTTGGAAATGCACAAAATAATATTAGAATGTGTGCCAGCATTTTGGAAATCGCAGTTTACACTCCGCTATCGGAGAAGCATTACAAGCGCAATTAATTTAGTGAAACAGTGTGGTTACATTTTGTTTTCTAATGTCAATGACTGAAAATGATTAAGCAATTTTTGCATATTTACTGCTCATTTAGCGTATCTTTGACCTCTAAACAAGCATTAACCTCTAAACTGTTTAAAAATACTATAATGCATTATAACTTTAAAATTATGATACGAATTTTACAACTTTTATGCAACATATGTAAAGCAGAGTGTATCACGTTCAAAATAATATTTTCTTATGTGCAATAATGTACGCTTTGCTGAAAATGAATGCGTTCGCGATTAATGTAATACGGGGAATGCTATGGAAATCTCGTGTGCACAGTGTCATAGAGGAATCCTTAATTTTTATAATCAGAATGTTATTTAATAATATTAAAATCTCATAAAATGATGTTCCTCCAATCGTTTTTATTACATGTAATTGCAATAAAGCATAAAAAAGGAAAGAAATTAATTCAGTCCTTTGTTATTATATTTGAGCATTTTCAAACATTTCGGAACAATCTAAAATTACAGAAATAATACAAATTACCCGATAAATGTTTGAAGAAAGCTGATCGATTAAAACGCTACTTCGTACTGCAATGGTAACAATGGTAGTATGTTTGCCCTTTGTATTTGTATGAATTAGGATGATACATTTTATGCAGACATACAGGTAACGATGTACAAAACAGGAACGAACTTGAAGAAGTCTTTCACGAAAGTTCATAACAAAAATCTTTGAAGCAAAGTCATCTTTTATGAATTCCATTGTGCACTTATTAGCAAAGCATGAGTGATTCTGATGCTTTGTAGTTTACATTCAATTTGAGCAAGCCATGGACTGGAGTATTTTTTGGCATGGAAGCAATTAATATTTGCTGAGTCGAAAGCCCTCTCGAAAGAGAAATTAATTATAGGCGATGAGAAACTGAAACATTTTTGTGTTAAGATCCCCGTATTCCATTACTTCCAAAAAGATCAAAACTGGATTAGAGCTTACGCAGATAACCTTTGTATGATTTATCTAAATTAAATAATACATTAAGACCCTTCAGGGAAATTTAACAGAATTAAAAATGTTTCATTACTTTACTGGCACGATTAATTCAAACAGTTCATTTGGGAAAAGTCTATTTCGAAACAAACAATGTTTAAGCCATAGATTTAAAACAAATAAATGTTTCAATACAGTTATTATATCTGCACTGGCTGAAGTTCGGATCAGAACAGAGATCTCTTTAACAAAGGACAACTATTTTATTACACTATTTTTACCTCTAGATTCCACATTCTTTTTGTGATGGCAATTCTATGATGAAGATGAATTGGCTTTCTCTTCAATGATTGGTGGATAAAATCCGACTTGTAGAGTTATCTCGTTATTTACAGGAAACCCTCTGTTTCAAAACATTCTAAGATCTATAAATCGACATCAATCACTTTTAAAGTGTAACTTTTAATATGTACAATATTTACAGATCATAGATCAAACATGGTGGTTCAGTTGACAAATAAATCTATATGCTTTCATAATCGAAAATCGAAATCAAATAGGAACCGAAGTGTTCCTAATCAAATAGTGTGCGAAGTATCAACATCCATCTATCGAACTGCCGGTGGAGAGTCTATGGAAATTCAGAAGGCACGTCGCGTCTCGTTAACACACAACGCTAGCGCCATCTATCAATTAATCAAAATAATTTCCACACACTCCCCACCAGAACCCTGTCAAGAGTTCACATCAATCAAACAAGAATCAAATTTATAGCAATAAGTATTTAACATATAATTATAAAAACAATTGATAAGTATATTAAATGAATAGAAAATATATTCAAATTATAATCACTATACTAAATTCTAAAAAAAGGTATGTTATCATCAAATACAATTTGACACTACTTTAGTAAATCTAAACTATTCTTAATCTAAGCATATGAAATTAAACTTGTAAAATAAACAATTGCATAAAAAACATATTCAATCTTATTCATATTATTAAACAATAAAAAAATGTTTTTAAAGTTCTAAAGGATATAATAATTGAACTGGTCGTTTTATTATTGTTCCATCAGCAGTTTTTAGTTCACAAGAACGAACTTTGTTGTCACGACCATGAAAAACGTTTATCACTCTACCACAATTCCACAAAAGTTTGCACTTATTGTTGCCTTCAATTAATACAAGATCATCAACTTTTAGATCATCATAAACGTTAGGATTTTTTAATTGATGAGCTGTCCGAAGATCCATCAAATATTGTTTTTTCCATTTAGTCCACAATTGCCTAACCATTAAATCTTGATAAATCTTTCTTTTAGTCAGAGAGGACTTGGTAGAGTCATCTTTAACAATGGAATTAAAGTTGATAGGTAATGTAGAATCTTTGTTTCCAAAAATCAAAAAATTGACTGGCTTCAGTGGCAACGGTTCCTTGTGGTCATTGTACACATATGTCAAAGGACGAGAATTCAAAACAGCTTCCACTTGTGCTAAAACTGTTGACAATTCTTCAAACGTTAGTAAAGCTTTACCGAGAATTTTTTGTAAGCACTCTTTCACTGATTTTACTAATCTCTCGTAGAAGCCTCCCCACCAAGCCCCTCGTTCTATTATAAACTTCCAACTGATTCTTTCATTCGACAGAAAATCTTGGAATTTCTCATTCGACAATAGTTTAGAGAAATTGGAAGTTGAGAAGTGGTCTGTTCAGCAGACTTCAATGAATATCTTTTACAAATAAGACACTTGTTTATTATTTTCTTGATAAATTGACGTCCTTTTGGAATCCAAAAGCGACTTCGAATCTCAGCTAAGGTCGTTGCTACTCCTCTATGCATCATTTTAACATGTGCACTTTCTACTATCAAATTTGTTAGCCAGGTGTCTCTTGAAAGAATTGCCGGATGTTTTTCATCATGTGACAAACTAGAATGTTCTAATCTTCCACCTGCTCTCAGTATCCCGTTCTGGTCTAAAAATGGGTTAAAAAGATATAAAGCTGATTTCTTTTCGACTTTATTCGCTTTCTTCAGAGACTCAACTTCTTCGGGATAAAAACGTTCTTGTTCAGATCGAATCCAATAATTTTCGGCATCTACTATTTCTTCAGTCGTTAATGGACCTGTCAAATGGTTTGTTTTCCTAATTTTACCAATAAATCGTTTCATCCAACCAGTTATTCTCAACAATTTTCTTAAATTACTATATTTTGAGATGTTTATTACCCTTTCTTCAACTGCCGTGCATACAAATTCACAAATATCATTAATATTTTTGCGGTATTCTAATTCTTCTTCAGTGACAGGTTTCTCTTCATTCTGTCGAGGACACAACTCAGACGACATTCTAAGCCATTCTGGTCCTTGAAACCAGATAGGATTGTTTTTCAAATCTGGAAGTTTAGCTCCTCTCGAAGCCAAATCAGCGGGATTACATTTACCGGGGCAATAATGCCAATTTTCTGGGGATGTCAAATTTTGTATTTCCTGAATACGATTTTTAACGAAAAGCTTAAATTTCTTTGCACAGTCTTTTATCCAGAAAAGTGTGATTTTCGAATCAGTCCAGAAAAAACAAGAAGGTTGTAACTTCAAAACTTTATTGATGCTAGTGCCTAATTTGGCTGACAAAAGAGCTCCCATTAGTTCCAACCTAGGTAAGGTGAGCGGTTTTAAAGGCGCTACTCTAGTCTTTGAAGCAACAAAAACTGTATATATTTGTTCATTGCTAGAAATTATACGCAGATACGCTACTGTACCATACGCTTTTTTGCTAGCGTCAGAAAAACAATGCAGTTCAATTCTTTCCACATCACTATTACCGATTGCAGAAAAATAATATCGTGGAATACCGATTTCGTCCAAACTGGAAACTTCTTTGCACCATGTTTTCCATACAGAACATAAATTTTCTGGTAGTTCATCATCCCAATCTAAAGCAAGTGTCCAAATTTGCTGCAATATGATTTTGACTCTAAGTACAAACGGTGATAATAGACCTACAGGATCAAAAATTCGTCCTATTGCTTGTAGGACGAAACGTTTAGTATTAACTTGTTTTGAGAGAAATGTTATCAAATTTTTTACATCAAAGTAAATTATGTCACCTTGGTTGTCCCAAGCGACTCCTAACACTTTCAATGTAGGATTTTTAGCTTCCGAAACATGAGGAGATTCCTCGGATTCAATGCCTTCTTTAATCCATAATTCGCGCAGTTCTTGAGAATTGGTGTGCCATTTATGTAGAACCATACTAGCATCTCTAAAAATGCTGACGCATTCTAAACTGGTATTGAAAGCAAGTTCAACGTTTTGGTGTCCTCCAATGATGTCATCTACATAAATGTGATCATTTAGAAATTCGCAAGTGGCAGGGTAGGTTTTCTCATATTGTTTCAAATGGTGTTTAATGGTTGCAGCCAGTAAAAATGGACTGCTATTTACGCCAAATAACACACGTGTGAACCGATAAGTTATAAAATTTTGTGGATCATCGAATGGGTTTTTAGTAAACAGAAAACGCGTTACATCTCTGTCCTTCTCATCTACTTCTATCTGAAGAAAAGCCTGCTTTATGTCACTTGTAAATGCTACAGGGTGAAGCCTGAAGGCCAACAGAAGTTCAAGAATGTCAGGATACAAATTTGGACCAATATGCAAGCAGTCATTTAACGAGATTTCACCAGGTCCATGTGAAGACGCGTCGAATACGATACGTAGTTTACTAGTAGTTCGATCACTACGAACGATTTCTCTGTGAGGCAAATAAAACGTGATTTGAGATTCACTATCAACAGTGTCTGGAACTGGTTCAATGATGTTTTGTTGTAAATAATCTTGTAGAACTGTTTGATACGAATAAAAGAGTTCAGGGTTATTCTGAAATCGCTTTACAAGTTTCTCAAATCGTTTCAGCGCAATCGCTTTATTGTCATGAAACTCATATTTTCTATCAGACTTCCATGGCAGCCTAACCTTGTAACGAGAATTTTTGTATAAAATTTCCGATTCGAATTTTTTCATTATGGTATTGCCTAATGGGTCAGATAATTCATTTTCAGGTTTTATACCTAAACTTTCAAGCTCCCAAAATTTCTTTATCTGATCAGATATTATATCTTCCTCAACTGTGATATTAAAGGCTGTGGACGTGTGTGTTGTACCTTTAGTGTAACCTAGCAGAGACCAACCGAATAACGTTTCAGCAGCTACTAAATGTTTGTTTAAACGCTTAAGTTTCCCAGTTACTACATCATAATAATGATCAGCTCCTATCAAAAGAGTAATTTTTTCTTTGCAATCCCAAGAATCTGCGAGTTGTAAACCTTCTAACTGTTTGCCTAAAATGTGTCTATCCAGATTAGGAGGTGGTAAATCAGAACTTGAAATTTGTTCAGTCACGAGAGCTTCAATTTCGATTTTCAAATTCGGTGTTTCCTTGTTCTGTAATTTTATCTTAACAACGTCAAATGTTTTTCTAATGGGTGTTTTATTTCCAAACGTAAATACCGAAAGAGTCTCTGTTCGAATAACAGGAAGCTTCAATTTATCCGCGATTTCTTTTCTTAGGAAGGAACGCATACTACCTGAATCCAGTAGAGATCTAATTAAAACCGACTGCGTAGTTGTTCGAAGTGTTACGCAACAAGTTTGAAGTGAAATAGTTTTAATTTTGCTGCGTGAGAGTGCTGAAAGAACATGCGAATCTTCTATACTTTTATTTTTTTCATTTTGTTCTTTCTCAGCGCGAAAGCATATTGAACGGTTATGTCGACCTTTGCACTTGGAGCAGACGAGATCGCTTCGACACTGCTTTAGGCGGTAGTTTAATTTCAGGCAAAGGTAACATCGGGAATGTTTACGTAATAAATTTCTCTTCTCATCAACTGTCAGTGATTCACAGTCTTCAGTAACATGTTTGGATGTATTACAAAACAGACAGCAATTAGTAGTTTTGTTTTCTTTAACCGGCGCCAGCAGCTGCTGAGTGGAATGGACGATACTCCCCTTCCCACCCTTCTCTTTATAAACACAGGAAGTGCTTTCTGATTTATGAGTGGAGAGCAAAAGATGGCTTCTCTCGCGACTTTCCAATTCTAAACGAATAAATTGCAATAATTCGTCAACATTAAAAAAGGATGACGAATCCGTTTTACGATTGAATTCTAAGGTTATATCAGACGGCAGAGTTTTCATTATGGCTGGAATCAACATATAACTGTATTTATCCGGTGTGACTTCTAATGATTTCAAGCTGCGTATTTGAGTTTCGATAGTGTCACAAAGTTTGCGAAGTTTTACAGTGTCACTGGATTTGGTTACTGGGGTAAGATTCAGGAGTTTTTGCATGTGTGAGTTTATAATTATATCTTTTCTGCCAAACCTGTTTTTAAGTATTTCGACAACGTCATCGTAATTTGGTTCCGAAATGCAAAAGCCTTCTATCGCGTTTGCGGCGTTGCCGCATAAGTACGATTTTAAATAATTAAATTTTTCGATCTTTGTTAAAGATTCATTATCATGGATTGCTACTTTGAAAGAGTTCCAAAAACTTGTCCACTGGGTGTAATCTCCATAGAATTTAGCGATGGTTAATTTTGGCAGACGCGTACATTTATTGCTTTCGATTTTAGAATTAGTTTCGTTAAGAGAGTTTTCATTATCCGAATTTGTTATTTTATTCAATTCTTTCAATTTTTTATTTACTCTGAATTGCCATAACTGAATTTTCTCTTCGTATTCGATACAAGATAGAATTTCTGTTTCAAACTCTTCTGCCTCTGATTTCAAGTCACGCTCTATCTGAGCATCTAACTCACTCAGAGCTTTTGATTTCGTGATTAATTGATCTAAATTTTCTTCTAATGTACTTGTATCAATTTCTTCTTTATTCAACTCCGATTCGATTTTTTTTAGAATCTTGGACACGGTGGTCCTGATAACTTTGCGTTTCGATTTTAATTTAACAACAGACTCTTCCGACATAGTTACTCTACAAATCAGAAAGTTTAGCCTTACCTTTTTTGCAGACTTCGCACACTTGCAACGTGCTAAATCCAATTCTTAACGGCCTAATGCACCAGCTGTTTCAAAACATTCTAAGATCTATAAATCGACATCAATCACTTTTAAAGTGTAACTTTTAATATGTACAATATTTACAGATCATAGATCAAACATAGTGGTTCAGTTGACAAATAAATCTATATGCTTTCATAATCGAAAATCGAAATCAAATAGGAACACGGTTCCTAATCAAATAGTGTGCGAAGTATCAACATCCATCTATCGAACTGCCGGTGGAGAGTCTATGGAAATTCAGAAGGCACGTCGCGTCTCGTTAACACACAACGCTAGCGCCATCTATCAATTAATCAAAATAATTTCCACACCCTCCAAACGTGTGCGAGATGGCCCTGAAATGTTCTAAATGTATGGTGACAGAATTTTGGCGTGATTCTATTACCAATCAGTTTGATTTGATACAGTTCGGCTCTTTCAAATTTCGAATTTGCCTATTTTGGACGACATTTGTAGCAAGACTAAATTTATTTCCAGCAACTTAATAACTTTATTTCTAGCAACTTAGAGTATGTTTTCTTCAGTTTTACGTACGTGAAGTGATGCTAATTTGTCATTGATCATTTAACTAGTTTTGTATTTAATTTTAATTAAATATCTGTCAGAAGATTAAAAAAATGCTTTTTTTCGAAAATTTAACCTTTCGAGCAAACTGGCGGCAAAATTCATATGTGTCGAAAATTGTAATATTATCCGAAAACTGTCAAATTTCCAAATGCTTCGAGTTCAAACGGTGGATCAAAAAATGTTTTAACCACCGTAGTATATTTTCTCAGAGCTAAAAAGGAGTCTTTGAAATTGGTTGTGTACTTCTTTTCACTGGGCTGGGGCTGTGTGGTCGCTGAGACAAAGGGCCTCTTCTGTTTTCGCCGCAAAAATTATTTGTTTTCCTTCTCTGGATGTTCGTTACTCGAGAGGGCACGGTTTTAGCTCTAGCATTATGGCAGAATGAGTTGTATGCAAATAAATCTCAGATCAATAATGTTTGTCAAGGCTACATCGATTGCCAAAACAAATTCAAAGAAACAATATTAGATGTTTCTCAGCGACTTTTCCACAAGTTTTTAAATAATAACTTCATTGCAAATCAAAGAACCGTTAAAATAAAAACTAAAAGTAAATACAAAGCAAGAAAGAAGACAAGATAGGAAATGCACTGAAGGTTAATTTTATGTACATTTATGACGTGCTACTCAGGCAGATCATTAATATGGAAAAAAGAGTTATGAAGTAGCGATAGAAATGGGGAAAATATTTTTTTTTTCGGAAGAAAAATGCATAAATAAACAAATGCGTAACAAAAGGTAATCCTCTATGAATGAAATCTTCCGTTTTTTCTCTAATTAAAATGCCTGAGAAGTACGTTTTTATACATTTCTAATATATTTAATCACATTATCCTGTGAATTTTGTCCCTAAAACTCCAGATATGTGATGATATCTCGAACAGATCCAAGAATTCATCCTGACCAAAGAGGTCGTAATTGCCTACTCCAGGTGAAGGCTTTGGAAAACTTACTGCTTTGGGAACTGCGACATTTCTCCAGATTCCGTCTTAATTTGGTGAATCTATCGAAGGGAGGATCTAAGGGTATCCCACGCTTCTTTCTATACGACAAACTTCTAAAGAGGATTTTCGATTCGACAGTATTTTTAATGCTGCCATTCCGCAACACACTATATGTTTGCAAACATCCATTCCTTCTCCCCACTTCAAATCGAGTTTTAAGCAAGCTCACCACAGGACGGCTCCATTACTGTACATACTTTAAGTATATTACTGTACCTGCACTCACTGGTATTTCAGAGATATATATTTTACCGTTAAATTCTATCATTCAGTTAATGTTATAAACGCAGTCTTAAAAATAGGAAATATTGGCGATCTTATTGTTATAACCATTTTTTTTCAATCAAACCAGCTTAGTCTGTTTTTACTTTTAAGTAACGATCACTAATTTTATCTTTCATAGCGTTTTCTAGAGAATACCCTGTTTTACGTCAGACCCAAATACAGCTTTATATATTTATTTGATAAACAGTGCTAATGCATTCACTAATTTCTACAAAAAAAATCAAAATTATTCGCAAAGTTTTTAATCAATAAAAATTCATTTTTTTAATTACCCACAGTATTCACAGGACATGAAGCCTTTGCAAATATTCGATTACTCAGTTAAGAAACAGCAACGTCGTCAAAAGTAATGCGGGTCAAAACTGCTCTTATAACGCAGCATACGGGTTTTGATACATATCATTAATATCTGCTGATAATGCAAAAAAATACGAACCATTAATAAAATGATTTGAAGCAGATGTGCTGACCAGCTGTTAGAACTGGTCGAGTGGAGAGCATTAACCTCGAATATATTTATGTGTTATAGCAATTAGGAAAACGTAATAGGAAATGTTACCATGCGAATAAATAACGTATTTTATTTACTAAATTACGCAGCTTTCATCGCATTAAGCATCTGAGTTACATCTTAAGATTTTATGAAATTATACTTTAAATATAGAGAATGATATAATAAATTTATAACAAATGGAACTCCAGCTAATATAAATTATATAAACATTTCCTACAATTGTGTACGTATACTAACTATAGTTTAGGTAACCTTAAGAGATAAATATGACATTTTTATGTTTTAGTTAAAAATATTTTCAAATTTGTACTGCACACAATGAACCACCGTGCATAATAAAATATAGCAGAATACATATTCGAACAGAATCTCGATTTTATTAAATGTTATATATATCACATTAAAGTAGTCTAACGTAAAGAATATTTTTGATTTTAGGAATGCTAATGAATATGTATTAAATCACTGATTAACCGAATTAAAACTGGGAAGAGAGTAAGTTTGACTTCAACTTATGACTTCAACCTAACAGGATAAGATTTATTTCAAGCAACCCATATACCACCATCACATATTTATTCATGGTTGCGATTGGAAAAGACTACTCAACTGCAATAAATTCTCGTTTTGCCCGAAACCAAGCAACAGTTAATCGATAAATCTTCAAATCAACCTTTTGCAATATGTTTTCAGAAATATTTTTTCTTATTAATCTAAAGTAATCGTATATTTTATGATGTAAAATGACGTCCCAGTATATTTACATTAAAAAATAATGGATTTTCAAAACTCTTTTCGCGAAATAATCTATAAGCTCTTAAATTTAATGATGGATCGTGTCAAGTGATACTGAGATTTGACTGAAAAGTTTATTTGAAATCAAATCAATTACTCCCCTCCCCCCCCCGCAAATCAGAAATCTCTTCTACATGAAGTTTTGCATTCTGAAATTTTTCAGAAGGGAATTTATGAAATAGGAAACGGTTGTCTGTAGAACATAACAAGATCAAAAGTTTTAACTGCATTTCAAAAACATATTTTCTTGTAAATATTGCAGGATTTTTAAGTACTATTTATATTCTATATGTTAGTTATATTTTAACTATACATTAACATTTATAAATTTTAATCAAACATATCCCGCCGTTCATCGCTTCAATAGTTTAAAAGTGATAATTGTATTAAAAATTATCCTTTTGTTAGATATTTTTATTCTTTTATTTTAATTATAGATTCATGTTAGTTATATGATTTTGAAATTTAGAAAATGATTAGAACAGAAATTTTGAGATTAATTTTATTCTAAGGCATTAAAATAATATTGTTTCAGAAAATGACGTTCATAAAAGACTTATTCGTATGTTTTATGAAAATCATCAACATTATACAAAATATTGACCATAGCTTGTCCGAAAACATGTTGTCTGATCCGTTTGAATTAATTTAGAAAAATTGTGTATTTGCTACCAGACCAATCTACTGGAAACTTCTCATTCTTAATCTATATATACAAACTGTTCACGCTCGCAAAGCCGAATATTCGAAATCCGCAGCCTGTTAACCCGTTGTGCATATCGCGCAGTCTTGTTGCACAGGTGAAAAACAGTATTTTAAAAGGGGGAAAACTGATGTGAATCGTGCGGATTGTGATCGTAAACGTGAACAGTGTGCGCAATAATTTGCTTTATCAATGTATTTCGAAAATAAATACAGTGGAATTTCTCATGTCGACCAACTTTAAAAGCGGGTAGTGTTTCTGAAAACATAAATAAACTTTCGTATATCAGCAACAGTCATATTCTGAAAGGCATATTCGCAACAGGCAAAATAACGTTTGGAGCTGCAGTGTAGTCTGGTACTTTCAATTTGCCCATTTTCACTCTCGTAATTTCTTTATCCGACACTCACTTCAGAAACAAATTGGTCACTTATGAGGTTTTAAACGCTAAAACTATAAACTGTGGATGAAGCTAGTAATAAATCCACATTGCAGAAACTATCTGATTTCCTAATGTCCGTATCCTGTTTATGATCATTTGATATCATCATGAAAACCAGGAGCCAGTGCTTCTGTTTATCGAACGCATTATGCAAGTATGATATATAATAATGATTTCAATGTCCAAAAGAGAGGAAAGGTTTAATTAACCGACTAGTCAAATCTTAATTTAAGACTTATGATCCTAACATGTTTTTACTTAAGAAAGTTATTTTTTTCGATTTAACGTCATTATTTTAAATACTGCTATAGATTTCAATGTGAAAGAATAATTTTTAACTCATTAAAGAATTCACAAGTTTGAAGTCGTAAATCTCTGAATGTAAAATAGCATTATTTTGACGACCCATCATAAAACATTTCGATACTAGACGACATACTATAAAAATATTTTATCCTGCTAAGCACGTACACCCTTATTTAAAAAGGAAAAATTATATTTAATGCTCTGACACTGCATCCTTAATATTACGAAATCCTTTTGTAAGCGACAAAAATATACTCACTCATCAAATGAATGCGCTCCAACGAACTATACTAGCTGCTAGGTGACAGCTTTTCATTGGAGGTTTCTTTTCCCCGCACGTGTTCCGCTATTGCATAAAGATTTCTTTTAACTAGGCGCTACTAAGCCTGTTTTGACGTGCAATTAACAATTCTGCTGTACGTTAGAAGGACGTGCTGTAGAAAGCGAACGGAGGATCTGAAAATGCTCTGGTTGGGTCACTTTTTTTTAAATCCATTTTAACGACACAGAAGATTAACGACTGATCATATCTGCGAAGTGAATTTTAATTAGCGTGGGGTCAGAATTAGATTTTTAAATTTGCTGAGCAAATGATTCCCAAAATCATCAAGTAGAAGCTGAGAATTTTTATTTCTAAACATAAGCCAGTGAATTTAATGATTTGTTATCGTGTGCGAAATTGTACTTTATTTATCTGTTTTTTCTTTTCCTACGCAAAATCAGAATTTGCAGATGACTCCCTATTAATTACGAAAGATAACATATCACGAATAGAAAATTACAGTTTCACGTTTGAAATTCCTCACTACGCATTTAATTGGAATGTGGGTACTAATTTAATTTTTTCATACAGCCGTAAAATTACATTCCCTTCTTAGAAATTACAACACAGTAATTTTTATCATTAATATCGTCTTCTCTTTACTTTCATTTATGCATTCAAGACATATAGCATTTAAGTATAATATCCTACCCTTTTTATCAAATGCGCAAAAATATCCTTCGACTGTTTATAAGACATTGTCTTGTTTTTCTTTTTTAACGTATTCTGGTTCTCGAATTTGCTCCCTACTTGGCTTCTTGTACGTATATTTGATACAACATCTCTAGTTATTAGGCCATCTCTCGTTTTTTGTCTAAGTAGCTGTGAAGAAAATTATATGCTAAAATAAGCATTTTTGACTGTAGGCTTCAGTTTATTGAGGTTTGCTTCTTCGCTTAAAATTACGGATTAGTTTTGAAGATAGATGAGAACAGCACAAGCCAGCGATACCATCCAATACTGTACTCTTTAGAACAACTCTTCTCAATCTGAGTTTCGCGGACCATAAGCGTTCCATGTAAACGGTCTAGTTGATTTGCAAAGAGAGACCAAAAAAAAAAATTCTGAATAACTGCTCACAGCACATAACAGCTGGAAATCTTAATACCTGGTTATACACTGAAGTGACAAAACGTCATGGGATACCTCCTAATATTTTGTCGGTCCTCCTTTTGCCGACTCAACAAGTCGTTGGAAGTCCCCTGCAGGAATATTGAGCCATGCTGACTCTATAGACGTTCATAATTGTGAAAGTGTTGACGGTGCAGGGTTTTGGGCACGAACTGACCTCTCGATAATGTCCCATAAATGTTCGATGGGAATCATGTCGGGCGATCTAGGTGGCCATATCATTCGCTGAAATTGTCCAGAATGTTCTTCTAACCAATCGCGAACAAT
The DNA here is from genome assembly GCF_044657685.1 of Stegodyphus dumicola. Classification (NCBI taxonomy): domain Eukaryota; kingdom Metazoa; phylum Arthropoda; class Arachnida; order Araneae; family Eresidae; genus Stegodyphus; species Stegodyphus dumicola. Next base: position 80,917,967 of record NC_140772.1, on the reverse strand, counting down.
TGTGGCCCGGTGACATGGCGCATTGTCATCCATAAAAATCCCATTGTTGTTTGAGTACGTGAAGTCCATGAATGGCTGTAAGTGATCTCCAAGTAGCTGATGGTATCCATTTCCAGTCAATGATCGGTTCCGTTGCACCAGAGGACCGAATCCAAGCCATGTAAAAACAGCCCAGACCATTTTGGAAGCACCACCAGCTTGAACAGTGCCTTGTTGACAACTTGGGTCCATGGCTTCGTGGGGTCTGCGCCACACTCGAACCCTACCATCAGCTCTTACCAACTGAAATCCGGACTCATCTGACCAAGCCACGGTTTTCCATTCGTTTAGGGACCAACCGATATGCTCACGAGCCCACGAGAGTCGCTGCAGGCGATGTCGTGCTGTCAGTAAAGGCACTCGAGTCGGTCTTCTGCTGGCATAGCCCAAGGAAGACAAATTTCGCCGCACTGTCCTATCGGACACGTCCCTCGTACGTCCCACATTGATTTCTGCGGTTATTTGACGCAGTGGTGCTTGTCTGTGAACATTGACAATTCTACGCAGACGTCGCTGGTCTCGGTTGTTAAGTGCAGGTGGTCGGCCACTGCGCTGTCCATGGTAGGATGTTACGCCTGAAATTAGATATTCTCGGCACACTCTTGACACTGAGGATCTCGGAATATTGAATTCCCTAACGATATCCGAAATGGAATGACTCATGCGTCTAGCTCCAACTACCATTCCGCGTTCAAAGTCTGTTAATTCTCGTCGTGCGGCCATAATCACGTTAATGCCTCTTCACATGAATAACTTGAACACAAATGAAAGCCCTCCCAAAGCACTTCGCATTTATACATTTTCTACGCGATACTACTGCCATCTGTATATTTGCATATTGCTAACCCATGACTTTTGTCACTTCATTGTATAACAGCATAGAGATTTGAAGGGTTCTATCCAATTTAAATCTAACTTTCAAGTTCTTTAATTTTGTTTAGACTGACAAGCGAGCTGTCAATCCGTCTGTGAAAGAATAACGGAGTCATAAGCAATTTTTAATAATCATGTAAAGTATTTCTCCAGCCTTATTCCAGAGGTCCGTGGTTCGATTCCCGGCGAAGGTTTTGCTCATTTTTCATCTCTTCGGCCTCGAAATAACCTAATGTCTCTACAAACCTTTTTATTTATGCTTATCAAAGAGTACAACTTGTTCATATTAATTAAACCTACGACGCTAAGTACCTGGTAACAGAAACAGTATAAATGGCTTAATTAAGCTTTGGGTAAAAATCTAAATACGCGAGCTAACTTCAGCAAGCAAAATAGCTAACGTCTGAATATCAACTTAGCAGAGTTTCATGAGAAGAAATTAAGACTGAACGCCATTGCAAAAAGCACTCTATCTAAAATTTCCAAAACCTCTACCTTAAATAGTCGAAACTCACTTACATCCTGGTGAGAGCTAGCGAAATCGATATATTATAGTATAGATCCAAATTGTAAGAAAATAAGTTAATTAACATAAATTGCCCAGGTTTTGGTGCATAACATTATCGTCATTTAAAACATATAAATCTGTCTCTAAAAATCCCTTCAAATTTTAACACAGGGTAAGAAACTTTCATTTATACTAAATTGTAAATTAAGTTATACAATATCAAATATATTACATATATATGAGCAAAATTTGTACGAATGTTTTAAACTTTTTTTTCTACAATAATATTTTCGAAGTCACTAAAACAGTAACAAATATGATCACCACACAATTTTTAACATGCCTTCCAAAGAATTTACGATAGATTCACCTACGTACTGGAGCTTTATAAGAATATAACTTTTACGCTTTCATTTCCTTTTTTAAAATTTTAATCCATCTATTTCGAATAGAAGTATTCGCAGTATAATACTCATACAAGAATATTTATCGCTATAATTAAACCGCAAAATATTTTAGTCTTAAAAAGTACTTGTTTAAATCGTAAGGTAAATACGAACACTACGAATTCTTTATCCATTCTTTATAAATTAAAATGCAATTTTTTCCCTACATGTCAAGTCGAAAATATACTACTGCAGCAGAATTTGCATCAACCAAGTAAACGAAATAATCAGAAAAAAAAAAGAAAATCTGAAAGACTTTCAGAGTTTATATTACGACCAAAAGGGCGTTTTATAAAAGTTTTGTGTGTTACCTTTAGTTCTTAAAATAACGCTCTCCGCACTTAAACCACATAAAATTCAACTCAACAGCAATATCACAAAATTATTATAAGCAGCAAAACAGCATATCTTTAGAATTTCCGATGCAGGCTGGTGATAAAATGGTTTTTTTTTTTTTTTTTTTTTTTCTCGTACAGTATTGGCATTGCTCGCTTTGAAATCTTTGAGTTTGTTAATCAAACATTCGCTAAAGTTTTACAAAATCTGAAACAGATAATAAAACAAATTCGAAATGAAAATACGTGCTTCCAATATAAACTCAGCGGTCCTTGCTCGGCTGGAAGACTAAATTATTAAAAACTTGATGTCTCTATGTACATTCTTTTTTCACAATGCGAGAAACATTTATGCATATTCTTCATTATTTTATTTCTTTAAATAAAATACAGGGCGATAATATTTGGTGGTTACAATTGAAAAGTCAAACGCCAGAAAATACCAAAAAGAAATTAACAGCCCTTCTGGGGTAACGTTCTTCGGGCTAAAAATTACGCTTATAACAAAAATAAATTCACACAAAGCTATATCATATGGTGAATGTATTCTCACACGGCTAAAATTCACATTCATTTACTCATACGGGTTCAATCAACGTATTTCTTTCAGTGCATATTTACATAATGATAACCATTAATCTATTTAGAGCGCATTTCTAATCCATTATGAAATTTTAATTTTAGTCCAGCAGTATTTACCACTCATAGAATAATTTATTGAAGGAAAACTGCAGAAATGGAATTTCGTCAGCCAGTTTTAGTTTCGTATAAGTACTTCCATTTCTACAGATCACGTCTTGGCATGAATACATTATTAGATAAATATTTACTTTAGCATAGCGCGCGTAAGGAAACATTTTATAAGTAACAACCCAGAAATGGGCTTTAATTAAGATGTTTATTAGTTTTGCAATTTGCATGTAACCAAAGTAAATCCCCTAGGAATGTGCCTAAAAGCGACCGTTTCCGATCCGCTGGTCCAGTTAGTTTTAAGAGCCAAGAGACTAGGAATCGAATCAGAATTTGAATTACAAAGTAAACTCAGCGGCATTGAATTCCGTCTCTAATTCCCAATTTCACCGTAGGTCATTCCTCTAAGTGTAGTGGATGATGATAATAAGAGCCCAAGATACTGGAGAATTCCTCCTACCATTCGTCTCCTGATGCACATCTTGTTGCCAAACGCAATTTGAAATTAGTTGAGAGCGCCGTTTAATTTATTAGAAGGCACGAATAATTGCGAAAAGGAAATGGAGGGGAGTGTTCACCTCAAGTGCCACTTTAGGAAAAGGTTCCGCTCACGGACATTCTCAAGCAGAATGGCGGTAATGACGTCGAAATTAATGCTCGATCTATTGTGAACGTGAGACGAGTCGTCGTCGTGAGGCAACGAGACCTTTAAAAATTCCTTCCAAATTTATGTAATTAAAAGCTCCGAAGTACTTCCTGGGGAGAAAATGGTTAAATGCCTCTTATCTAAAAGGATCGCAAAATAATAAAAAAAAAGACAACGTCGGAACAACAGAATAGATTCCTCAGTCATTTAATTCCGATATATTTAATGTGGTAATTAATTCCTCCATTAAAATGTTACAATCTATCGCTACATATCATATTTCGATGTTATACTGCTACTCGCTATTCGAGGGCTTTCGTCGCTATATCACGGCTACGGGTGTACTACCAGAAACCACACATAACTAATGTGATTCAAGGACAATGCGCCCGGGAAAAACAGTAATTATAGAGGTTTTTTTTTTCCCTGAGTGCTTAAGTTCCAGAACAACAAATTATAGCCACCAAGAATTTCAAAACGTGCCTATCATTATCCAAGAAATGTTAAGTTTAATTTTACAAAACATGTACAAGCTAAAACACAAATGAAATTTTCAGAAATTTTATTAAAATTAAAAACAAAATTTTTGATTTAAGCAGCAGATATAGGCGTCCAGCCGGTTTAGTGGTTAGGGCAACCAAATGCAATACCAAAGGGACCAGGTTCGAAACTCAGAGAAGGTATGGTTGTAACTGTCCATCCCTTCTGAGGAGGCAATGTTGACCCATCTATTAGATGCCGCCATAATAAAATGACCACCGTTTCTGTCCTTAGTAGTGGGCAACGTCTATGATGACTTGTGCACGCCATTAAATTAAAAAAGTAACAAACAGGGAAACAATTTTTTTAAATTCAGCAAAATGTTCTGCACTGTTTGATACTTCATCTTCACATTTAAGGAACAAAATGTTTCTAGCTCCATCTAGTGTTTTAGGGCTGCTGAGCAAGTTCACTTGCGAATCAGTGTAGCTTTAGGATAGTGAAGCTTTGGATACTGAATGATGACTGCAAACGCGCACTTGCCACTTACAAAAGATCAGACATAGCTGCGCTATGCACCAGGAATATATCAATAAAATATTTCTGTTTTGGATAGGTACATTTGAAATTTATGAAAATTTAGATATATTATTTTAAATCTAATTATTAACTCCTTCACATCCAATCCGCCCAACACGGCCATACATTGAAACAACCAGAACCGTCCGAAAACGGCCGAGATTGTAATCTTCTTTTCTTCCCTCCGCCTAAGGTATGCAATAGCAGGTGCACTTTCCCCAAATGCATTGTATCAGTTTACTGCAGACAGCTTGTCCTATGAGGTTTTTTATTTATCTTTTGGATGATCGTGACATTTCGTTGTTGATTCTTTTGTAGTACAGTGTGCTTTTAAGCTTTAAACAGACATAAAAGAGCAGTTTAAAAATTTAAGAATTATATTTATTTTTAAACAATTTATTCCTTCCTATAAAAATAACGGAAATAAACAAATCTCAGTCGTGATCATAACAAAGCCGGAAAGGCTTGCTGATCTGACCTTCAGAATAGTTCTATAAAGAACGGGGTCAAAGGCTAATGGAATCTTTGTTAGAAAGTACAAAGGATGTCACTGGAAATCTTCACACCTATTTTCTGCGGTTAATGGACGGGGAGGGGAGGAAATTGCTGTGAAAGTGGAAAAGTATTTCGGGCGGTTCGGGTATTTTGAGGATACAGCTTAGCGAAGGGTCTGGATTTCAAAGAGTTAATGAAGAATTTTAATATGTAAACATATACAGTAAACTTACAGTGAACTGGTCATACCAGAATCATAGATAATCTAGACTGATCAAAGTGATCTGAAAACAAATAAAACTGATCTGCAATAATTCAAACTGAACTGAAAAGACTACGTACGATGATTAATCATTTAAAAAAACTTCTAAAAAAAATTTGGATAGTTTCTGCTGCATGGCACTATTTTTAGACTGATTAGAATGTGTGCAACAATTTTTGTCCCGAATACAAGAATCCGCGTTCAACCGCCTTTTTTAGTTTTTAGAATTATTTCCTTGAGATTTGTTTTCCTTCTCAAAAGTAAAACTACCTGTCAAAGGAAAGTTTTTATCTAGCACTAAAGATACATAAAAAATTATGGCATCTGTTCTTAGAAGCCATAAAAAATATAAGATTTTCTACATGCCTGTCTTTTTATCTAGTTTTGGCTTTGCTTGTATTAACGCTAAAGATTCGCCTTTGGAGTAATACCATACTTCGGTATACAAACCTGAATTCGCATTACTTAAATGTCGTACTGTGTAAGATATAATTTGCAAGAAACTGATTAATAGTACATTATATATATACAAATATATAGATATACACACAGATGAAACAAAGTATTTCATGTCCTTTAGTTTCTGCATGATCGTCGCGTATAAATTCTTACCTTGTTTCATCTGATACTCTGCTAAGTATAACTCTTATGCACTGACTTCTTCAATTATCAACTACAATCCTCGCTAGCTGTTTTCTGGTGTTTCAACATTTTCTTATATGTAGAAATGCCTTATTATTATTTTTTCTTAAAAATATTTCCCATGAAGATTTTTTCCTCAAGTCAGTTCTCACACGTTTCATGTGTTAAACAGCCATACGCATATTTAGTATGCTTAAATTATTTTTCTGCTTAAAATAACCTGAAACAAAAATTACATGTGAGCATTAAGTTTTACATTCTGCATAAACTTAAGATTATCACCTATATCCATAAAAATGTTTTAAAAAAAGTCATAAGAAATGCAGCGCGTTTCAGCTAAGACCTTTTGATTGCGAAGAAATTTATCAGGGTTAAGATGTGACCATTGAGCCGTTCACAGTAAATGTTTACCGTTCAAGCACAGAGCAAAAGGGAATGCAGGTATATAGTTGTGACTGCATAAAGCGGAATATATATTTAGCTGTTCAAATGGTCAAAATTTATCTTTGTTCACCAAATCTTAAAAAAATATAAACCATAATAACCTGAGATAAAATATACGCTTTAATTAAAAAAAAAGGAAATAATGTGTAAAATTGTGAAAGAAAATATCCTTTGAAAAGTCTGAAATATAAACATAAATGCTATTTAAGGGCAATAAAAAATGTAACATTCACTTTAGAAACAAATTTAACTTAAATGAGATTATGTAGAAGTTGGCTCATGCAGTTATGTTTGAGAATTTAAAAACCCCATCTAATGTTATTAAAACATTGGTATTCAACTAGTGAAATTCTGATGGGGACAAACCTAGTGTATTTTATGTTACTTAACCAATTAATTATTCAGATTTAAAGCATCTACTATAACTTCTCTTTTCCGTAATCTTCACCAGAATGCAAATTAGGTGGTACTGTACTTAAGAAGAGGATTTTGAATGTTTTGCAGTTAGAGGTTTTATCAAGGTCACCAGAAATTTGGGTTTCATCGTATAGCTTTGCCAGTGAATATTCCGGCTTCAGCAATTTCGCTTGTCGACGCTAAAATTATAAGTTAAAATATTTGAGTCAGCTTAAGTAGGCCATTTTGTGAAGTCCTCCGACTACGTTACTTCGAATTTGAATTTTAACTTGTTATTTTAAAGACCCGCAAGTGGCTGGGGTTATTTGTACAGACAAATGGTGCTTTCTGCTTAGTTTAAAGATTTAATAAAATGCTATTTTAAACCTTTCAGGACATTGCCATATTAATTCAGAAGAAACCATAATTCACTTAGTAGTGTCTGAAGGACATTTACGTTATGAACTCTATGTGTATTCGAATTTTTTTTTTTTCTCCAATTGTTCGACGTTCAAAGATTCGAAAATCGTAAATCTCCTATGCCGGGATAGCGTCGTAACGCGGGGACCCTTTTTGCGATAAACTCATCGAGTTTGCCTGAGCCGTAGGACATTGATTTAAAATTCTAAACAAATAGAACCCTATAAAATCTATTTTAAATGAAGTCTTAAAGTCTACAAGGTATAAATTCTTGTACGAGAATCTCGTATCATATTGGAGAAAAATATTCAAGAAAACTGGTTTATATCTAGCTTGCGTACGGTGAAAATTAAGAACGCCCTAGCCTAGTTACACGTAACAGGAAGTTAATTAACACTAACCGGAGTTATGTATCGGAAAAGCCAGATAATCTCCAGAACATCTATAGTTTACGCATGGTAAAAGAACAAGTAAGTCTCAGCCTGTGGTACAGGTGGAGAGTTACAAAAGTTTCAGTCATGCGTAGATAATCAAGAATCAAAAGATGTCAAACCAAGAATAAAGAAAATTCCAACAAAAGAAGGAAAATCAAGAAATTTCCAGCTGCGCTACACATGAGGTAAATCATGAAGTCAGTCCGTTCAGCTGTCCCACCCAACAGACTTTTTTTTTCTAAATGTTAAATCAGGCCTTTACCTATTCAGTCACCTGTGGGCTGAGATATGCCTGAATTACGCGTCCGCTAAACTAGCCGTAAGTGTTTTAAAAATCAAAAGCGAAACAAAATTAATTTGATGTACTTGGGTTTTAAAAAAAAAAGCGAGGGAAACTATGTTTACAGAATTCTAATTTGCCCGGATATTAGTTTTAAGTGATGCAACATATGCTTTACGTACATTGTTTTTCAGCCTTTATCGAATTATTACGGAAAAATGCACTTAGACGAAAGCAGTGAAAAGGAAGGGAGGGAGGAAGTCATTGTGCAGAGAAAAAGAAATGGGAAAAAGTAAATAACTAAAAAAAGAAATCAATGAAAACATTTGATTTTTTTTTCACGTCACTGTATTTTTGAGAAATAAATGGAAAATTAATTCATCGTTTTGAATAAAGCAATCAAAATCTTTTGTTTTCGCAACATACTTATTCTGCTGCCCCATGTACAAGTCATTGGAAAACGGGAGAAAACATAAAAATTCTAAAGTTTTTTACATAAAAAAATCCATATTTTTTCCCTTTCTTTTCATAACGTATTTTAATAGGATATCCTTCTCAAGACAAAGCGAGAGAAAATTCGTATGCCCAAGTAATTCTGTTTTAAATTCATAATTTTTTTTTCCTCTTCATTCCACGTAAAAGTAATCCGCTCATCTTTTTACTTCGCTCAATTTTTTGGAATTCTTTTAGGTAACCTTATTTGCTCCTGGAGGTATTTTCTGCCGAAAATAAGAATGAAAAATATTTCCTTTGGCGAAGTTTTTTAGTAAAAATTTTACGTTCATTACTGAATAAAGTTGTTTTCTTTTTTAATTATTACTTTTTTAAGTAAAATATTTCCTTCTAGATAAAAGCTAGTTATGTTGCAAGTCCCAAAGCCGTAACATTAATAACTCCAAGTATTAAAATACTTTTTTCTGGTTAAGTATTTGGGAAAACGCCCGTTAGAAGAATAAAAATATTTTGATCCTTATTTAAGAAATTACGAAAGAGCAGCCATTAATAAGCTTTGGAGAAAAACATGTTTAAAGAACCTATTCATTTAAACATAAACAGCGTATGACATATTGTCGTTTTTAATGCCAAAATATTTTGAATTCCTTACATATTGCTAGTAAAACTCCGGAGTTATTCTTTTTTTAACAGGATTTTCTTAAAAATTCAACAGAAAATGGGTTTGTTTTCCAATCAGGGCAAAAAAGGTAACGTGTACTATTGAAGTTGTTACTTCAGGTCTTACTGTAAAGTATGTTTTTGCGTCGCATTTGGCTACACTTTGTTTACAGTTTAGAAAGCAAATTATATTTAATCGTTACAGTATACATTAAGTATTCATTAGAGCCTAGCAATAAAGTTTATAAATTTTACTTCCAAATAACAGGGAGCTGTTACATTTAACCATAAACTTACACGTACTCTTATTTTAAACGTAGTTTACAGGTGTCAATGACACAAAAATGCTGTTAATTAGTTAGGATAATGACAGCTTTATGGAAAACCCCTTCAGAAATTGGGGACTAGTAAATCTTGACAATTCTTTTGCAATTGATGTTATTTTAATATCAAGCTACTCCACTTTCATTTTCTCGAATGTTAATTAGTTTATACTGTAGCATAGAGCGTAAAGCATAACCCGCTCTTTTTTAAATTTTTTAAAGCAGTAGCAGAAGATTCTATCCTTTAAATTTTTATCCCTTTTCCCCTTTCCTTCCCTACCAGAACAGTCCTCAGCAGAAGATTCTATTGTATCTGAAAAATGTATTTAACATCTTATGGGATGCAAATGAAATTTCTTGTCCTTTGCAAAAAAAAAAAAAAAAAAAAAAAAAAGGACAGAGAGAGAGCTGTGTGCTTAAACGTAAAAACTTAAGCAAAAAAAATATTTTACGTAAATTTTGTCGCACTACATTAGATCATTATTTTTTAATCTGTGGTTTGCGGGTCATAAGCGACTCTCGAAGCACCCTTGCGAGGGCCTTCGTAGATTCCCTCTCCCCCCAAAAATAAAATTAATACTAACTTCGTATATTGGAGTATTTCCAAAAATCTCAGGGTTTGGAAATTACGTATCGCAACCATCTATCACTTTTCTCACAAGACTTGTATTTTCTAAAATTTATTACCAGTGACCAATCTGCAGGACCTTCCACTCTAGTCTTAGCAAATAAAAGAGGGATTTAAAGTACTATAAATGTGATGCTTCTTATCAGCACACGTCGAGACATACAACGCATTTGCGAGAATAGGTAGGCCCAGCTATCTCATGAATGTGAGTACCAAAACTTTCTTAATAATTAGTCGTTGATATAAGCGCCAACATTTACTTGTATATTTGTAAATAAGATAAAGCTTTTAATAATCTTTATTCTTATATAAATTAATTACTTAATACCAGTAAAAATGAATGAATTTTAATTAGTTGTATTACAAAAAATTTAGGGTGCTGGTAATAGCATATGCTAAATCTTGCTAACATATGTTTTCGAAGGAATATTGATTTAGTCCGTAGACAACTCTAATTTATATGAATGGTCCCTAGTTGAAATATTTTAAGAAACGTCTTATTAAACCAAATTGTGTGTGTAAATATTAGTAACTAAAGAGAAGTTTGCTAAAAATTTAAGTTTACACTTCAGTTAATGTTTCGCAAGTGCACCAGGTGGAAAAAAATTAACAAATAAACAGAATAATAATGAAAGTATCTCGCTTATTTATTATTTGGACAATTTATTTATTAATTCTCTTTCTAGCAAATGAATGAGACAGTATTTGAAATCATGGAGTCTATTTTTATAGTCTTTCTTATGTGTTTGCAGTCTTTAGTAGTCTTTCTTCTAACTGCAAGGGATATTAATACTCATCCCCTTTCGGTTAGAAGGTCATGCCTCCGTTTACCAAAGATGTTGCTTGTGGGTTATAAATTGGGACTTAATTTTACCGCAGGAAGTAAAATAACATTTTTTCGTGAAGCGATGTCGGAGTAAGTAGCGAAAACTCGCTACTAAAAAAAATGGCAGAAAGCTAGAAGAAAGAACGACGGATCGGCATTTCAGACCGTTTTTTTTTTGCTTACATGCAGCAAAATATCAGTCTGAAATGCCGTTAACGAAAAAAACATCGAGAGTTTAGCAAAACGATAAAAAATATTGTTGCTAAACAAAATAATTTTCTTCTTATCTCTATCTCTCCCTTGGCAATTCATAAATCACAAGAAGGAATGTTCAGTAAAGTTGTTTACGATATCATTAGAACCATTTGTCGCAATTATTATAAGTTGCTTCTTTGCGAGTGACTACTATTGAAAGACTAAATAACGTTACTGGGAATAATGACCCAAGATTTTTCATCGTTGTCGTAATTATGATCAGCATCCAAGAATAAATTTGTCGGCTTTTTAACCTTCTCGAAACAATAGATCTACAATTCATGGATTTTATTACCAAGAGGAAAGGATTATCGATGACATTTTTGAATTTTCCATGTTAACAGTCCATTCTCTTTTTCTAAATTCTAATATTTCATTGCTCTGAGAAATATATCTCAATATTAAACATAGCACAGAGCAGAGGTTCTCAAGCATGGAAGAATTTCGCCCATGGGGAGAATTTCATAGTTTCAGGGGCGGATACACTCAGCCTTTTAAATACTTGTTAAATATTTAGTTTAAATTTATGAATATAAAAACTATTTTTCGAAGTTTTGGTACTTACTAAAATCTTTTTTTTTTAAATTTATAAACCATATTAAAAGTGTTTAAGGTTATCATTATTTTGAATAACCAGTTATTTTATGATTTTCATCTTTACTGTCACTTCTCTTGCCGTTTCCCAACCAGAATGCAAATTATTTCGAGAGATTCGTACGATTAGATTGTCAAGTTTTATGACTAAGCTTATTTCTACCTCTCGAAGCCACATTACTACATTAGCTCAAATAAGACTGAGTTCTAATTCAGAAGTCAAACAACAAAAATCAGCGTTATATTTACAAAATTTTCACAGGACTAGTTTCGATGGTTTTACCGAACCAATATCTTCAGCTGCAAAACCGCAAATGAACAAGATAGGAAATAATGATTAGATAAGATAAGAAAGCCTGGACAAGAATAAGCAAGTGGCGCCATCTGCTGGTAAAACCAGAACTAAAACATAATTTCTTTAAAAGCCGAAGGCAAATTTGGATTGGAATTAGGATCGTTAACTAGAACAGAAAGATTTTTATGAATGTGAAATGCCTCTAGAAAATCCAGTTCTCCAATGGAAGATGTTTTTTGAATTATTTTGGCAGCAGAAAAACTGAAAGTGTGGTTTTCGGACCAACAATGTTGAGCAACAGAAGACTTCTGTGTTTTCTTTTTTTCTAACATATGCCTCATGTTCCTTGACGCGAAATTTTAAGGCTCTCTTAGTTTGGCCAATGTAAATTAGACCACACTGGCAAGGAATCCTATAAATACCCCAGGAATTCATATCCGGAATGGGGTCCTTGAGTATGGAACTCGGAATTTTATTAATGGGAGAATAAACAACCCGAAAGTTAAATTTCTCTCTTGTTTTAGTTCTGGTTTCACCAACAGATGGCACCACTTGCTTATACTTGTCCAGGCTTTCTTATCTTATCTAATCATTATTTCCTATTATGTTCATTTGCGGTTTTGCAGCTGAAGATGGTGGTTCGGTAAAACCATCGAAACTAGACCTGTGAAAATTTTGTAAATATAACGCTGATTTTTGTTGTTTGACTTCCGAATTAGTATTTATTCGGCGTGTTATTGTGTCTTAAGACTGAGTTCTTCAGCTTTGCGTTGTAGTTGCTGATATTTAAATTGTAACGCCGGTGAGAAGTTTGAGCTAAATTTGCGTTAAATCATTTGTGTTGCCCTTGGCTACTAGACTTAATTTAAATTTAAATTTCTGTTACTTTAAGTGATATCGCTACAAGTAGTTGGTTTATTTGTACGCAAGAGTCGTGCATTTCTGTTCCAGTTCTGATTTAATAAATTCCCCCCCCCTAAGATTTTGAAGTTCTTTTCAAACGAAGAGTCAACACGTCCTCTGTTAGGAGTTTGACTTAGTTTGTGATAGCAAAGAAGGCTAAACTTTATAATAATTTAAATTTAAATAAATGTATATGTATGTTTTGAGTTTTGGAAAAGTAAACGAGGAATGATCGCCAAGCAATGGTGAAACAAGAGCCTTATTCAATAAAATTTGAGAATCACAAGCATAGAGGTTCCAAATGCTTATTGTATCGCTGAGTTTAATCATTCAGGAGTCAGAGCTACTGGAGTAACTAATTATCAAAACATAAACAATGTTTCTATGTGGTACAGTAAAACATATGTAAGAAGCAATTTGAATAATAATCAGAATCCAGTATATTTTAATATTGGTTTTAACTAGTGTCATAAAAAATACGTATATTATCTGTTCTCTTCACCATATTTGTTATAAGATACCAACACAAAGAGTGACAAGAATTCCAAAAATCCTAACTTAAAAGGAAATAATAGTTACTACCTCTCCTAAGGAATATCGGAATGCTAATAGAGACAAAGAGAACGCATTCGAATAATGATATTAACGAAATATTTGGAAAGCATACGTACGAAAGGCATTATGCAATTTTTCTTCAGAATGATATTAACGAAGTCTTTGGAAAGCATACGTACGAAAGGCATTATGCAATTTTTCTTCAGAAAGCTCCAAAGCATACTTTAATATTTCATAATATAGTTACTACATCAAAAGAACTTGCCCTTGTATTATACCACATACAGATTGAAACTCACCATACCTAAACCCCGGGGCATATTTTCCGAGTTAAAGATATTTTAAATTGTACTGCAGAATGTGTCAGCATCAATCTGAAAACCCAGCTTTCAGCCAAAAATCATCAAACAGGGCATGGAAACCGGGGAAAAGAAATCTCATTTGAGAGAAAGCTCTCAGGATTGCGAAACCCGTGTTCGAAGATATACTTCTAGATCTGCACAGCTGTCTTTTACAAGCACAAAAGGAAATAGCGTAAACAGTTTATAAAATGACTGCCTCCCAGAAGCAAAAGGGCATCAAAGTCACTGCCGAAATTTCTTATTTGCTACAGTTCGATTTTTATTTCTTAATTTTTTTCATTCTTATTTACTCCTTCAGTTCCAAGTGTCATTTCAAAAAAGATGCTGAAACGGAAATAAACTGGCTGAAATGTGCATTTTCTTTTCTTTTTATCGTTTCGACTTTGTATTTCGAGATTTCCAGAAAAAGATTTTGCCACAAAACTGCTTACTCGAAGAGAGACCCTTCTGACTAGAATTTCACTATAATGTGATATACGAACTTTCCAGAACTTTTGAATTTTGAACTGAGTTTTAAGTGATATTTGTATGAAAAATATTGTTAAGCTCGGAGTTAGATGAGGTTCATAATCTTAGACAGACAAAAAACAGCAACCTGTGAAAGATCTTTGCTATAACAAGCAATAACTTCATTCATAACATCGCAACTAAAATTACACACATATAAAACTACTTATGATGGTAATAAATATCTTTGCTACGTTGTAGAGACATTAGGTTAATTGGAAAAGACGGAAGGATGAAAAATTAGCAACCGCCTTCGCCGGGAATCGAACCACTGACCTCTGGAATACCGGCTCAACGTGCAGAACCACTACACCACGAAGTCACGCTAGGAAAGCAGGGGAAATACCTTTTAAAGTAGACAGTTTGATGATTATTATTCTAATAAATATATTTGCTACATTAATTTTGTAACTGAATGATACCGTGTTGAATATAAGACAGCGTTTTATATGACACGTCTTTGCATTTTTGAAGCAATTTCACGAAGGCTTGCTTGTAGATCAACTTCACAAATACGAGTTTGATACACTGAAGTTCTATACGGAATATAATTAAATAGCATAAGTTCCATAGTCTGAGGTAAAAATAATTTCTTTTTAATAGAGAATTTAGAGTATATTCAATATATAGATGTACTTAAGTGTAAAGGTTCATGTGAAAATTTTATGTGGCTTCTAGAAGGAGATTAGAAGAAAATAAAAGTTGTTTCATTCTAGGCTGTTACGATATTTTTTTTTAATATTAGAAATGTGGAGATAAATTCAAACAAACCCATGGCTTATGAAAAACAAAGTGTATTTTAAAAGTACTACTAGACTGAAAACTAATGAAAAAATAGAAGTAATTAACAGGAGAAGTTTAGTAACAACAGAAGTAATTATTTTTCAATCAATTATTTTATCAAACATAAAAATTGGTGCTTCTAAAACACAAATGTTAAAGGATAATCAGTGTGAACAAAAAAATTATGATGTAAAGAGGCTTTATCTAATAATCTCTTTTGCTGGAAGCATTGACAATGTACTAATTCTGTGTTTTTGGATAATATGTTAAATAATACGATATAGCAAAGCTCGGGATAAATACAGTAGAATGTGAAGAATAACTGTAAATCGTTGTTTTCAGAATTCTAGAAGTAAATACTCTAGTGTGTCCTAGTGTGAGCAGCAAATCTTGTAAGATTTAAAACATTACAAATGATAAAATAAAATAGTTAAGTATGGATGTGTTAAGCAAAACTGAGGGCAAGTATAACAGCATTAATACACACAGACATTATTCTAGTAAAGGCGCTGTCGGCAATTGAGCATTATCGCATTATCATCTGTAGCTAAGAGAAAAATGCTTCACGCTTAAAAGAGATCATCGAATTGGTACTTGATTGATTGCAGCTGGAGATGACTGAATGTGCTTCTGCTAAAATAAAATATAATTCGATTAACGTTTTGCTTACACTCAGCATAATAAATTCGAAAATATTTTTCCAAATTTCTAAAGAATATCCTATTTCGGAAGGCAAAAGGCTCCACACGAATGGTACGGTACAAAGTACAATACAACTGTTTATCATATTTTTTTCTTCTTTTTTTCTCAAATTTTTATTAACTATGCGAATAATTTGATTTCCGAATGTATCGGTCATAGTAGTCACATATAAGTCATAGGTAAAATACACATAACTATCACATTAATATTTCTTTAAAAGTCACCTATTTTCAATAAGAATACAAAGTATATTAGCATTAAATTATCTAAAAGATATTTTCATATCTCCTTGTCTGTAACTTGAATCTCATATATCCTTATTACTGTTTCTGATATTCATTAGGTATCAAAATACTCGTAAATAGAAGGTAAATGTGCAGCTAACTCAGCGAAATCGTAGACTAAATGTTAGTTCGTGTTTGTTTCGCTGTAATTGGCTAGTTGTTATATTAGGCTGGCATAAAGTTGAACATTTAGAAGGATTCAGTAGTTCGAGGTGACCTTCGCATGCAGTTTGCGATGCTTTGACAGTAGGAAGAAAATATAATCACTACGTGGATGAAATTTAGAGGAGCTCGTTTCTGAACACATTAACCAAGGTGTAATTACGCGAATATTTTTAAAACCTTTAAAATGTGGCAGTAAAATGCTATAGGAGAAAATACGCGAAAAATACGGTATCCGGAAATTCCTGTCTTTCAATGGACACATATGTCCTACTTTCAATTCTATTTTATAGTTTGATCCGTAATGAGAAAAAACAGTATAAATGGAACAAGGTCATCATATCAGATCTTTAAGTAAAGAAAATCATTAAAATGATTAAAAAATTATAGACGAATCTCAGATTTAATTAAGTTCAAATATGCTTTTTACTAAATTCATTTACATTTTATTCGGTCTCCAGTACATAACTGCCATTTCCACTTTATATGACTTTAAATGTCAGTAAGAAATTTTTATTGCAGCTTAAAGTCCCTCAAGAATGGACTGACATGCACTTATTTTAAACGAAAGTACGAATTTGCCCCAGGCGAATTTAATCATTATTTTTCCAGTTTACAATCTCGTTCCTAGGACACGTTAACTTTGTTAGGGTTCCTTACTTATATGGAACTTGAATGGCTTTTATAAGTTTACGGGGCAGTCGCTAGAAAATAAAAATGTTAAATAAGGATCGAAAAGGAAAGTGCACTAAAGAAAGATAAAAAGCCAACATCGATGAAATCTTAAGTCTGTCTTTTGCGATGAGTAACCAAGGCAGTACAAAATTATTATATCTAAATCTTCGCTTACATATTTTATCTGCCTAAATACCACCAGATAACATTTAGTTAATTTGTACTGTTGTTTCTCATTCATCCTGGCCAACAAGCAACTACATTAATTCTAATGATTTACTCATTTTTAACTTACTCAGTACTTTACTAGAATTAAGGATTAGATTGTTAGCGCAAGACCGTTAGTAATTACGAGAAGTCTGTACATTCATGCATTAAATTAAATATCAAAAATGTCCAAAAGCGAATTTAAGAGTTTTATAGCAACCACTACGTAGTCCTGACAGATACTTTCCTTTATGAAAAATATTTAAGTCATTTCTCAGAAATGACATAAAACTACCGTAATTGTAGTTATTTCTTTTCTTCAAGTATTATGCACGTTAAATCTAGAATTAACAACGTAGAATGTTAACAGATTCAATCCGGAGAGCTCATTCTTGCCAATCTCTTGCGTTATCATTCCTCTTAAAATCATCATGGAAAGAAATAAATTAAAAACACGTATCAACGTGTATCATTTATTTATCTTATAAGGTAATTTATCCTTACTTCCTTTCCGCATGACTTTGTGGTGTAACTGGAAGCGTATTCGATCGGTATTCCAGAGGTACAGGCTGGCAAGGGCACTATACATTTTCCCGTCTACTGCAAGCTGACTCTCAACTTCTCTTTTTAAAGATTTCAATATTTCTTGATGTTGTTTCTGCTAGCTTGGAACGATAACAGGTTGCAATTTACAATATTCTACCAAAATCAGATTCTGAGCTTGGAATATCTGCTACGCTTCCGATATTAACGTTAAAGCAAACCAAAGCTTCTTAAATAACTAAATATTAACCTCCAAATACAGTACAGAAGGCAAAGTTTCTTACGTTAATCGAAGAATTACCTGAGTAAAATGATAATTTGCTACAAAATCAAAAATGCATAGAAAGAAGAAAATGCAATATGTATTGTTACGTGGGTGCGGGTTCGTAATGGGTTGAATGCACACAGAACCGGTGATGGCTTCATAAAATTTATTTTCCAAAAATGACGCTTTACAGTTCTAGAACTTTTGTCAAATGTAGTCGCACAGCTCTTCTCAATCGGAAAATTCCCAGTCAGTAGTTACCACTCTAAACAGCTAATAACGTTAAACACAATGCAATGCAAAATGCATCTAAAGAGCGAAGCTCGCACGGAGAGCTCTCGATACTCAGCTCTGAAGTGAAAAACTGAGAACAGATGCTTTCTCAAGGCTGATGTAGTTTTCCCCCGGCGTCTATAATACTATAGAGCTTTCCATTTTTCGAAATTACAGAAAGGCATATACGGTCAAAGTTACATATATATACCGAATACGATTACAGTTACATATACGGATTCAACTACAGTACCAATTACAGTCATACAGGGAACGGACCAGAATGTTACCAAATGGTAGCCACGTTTGGCAACTTTTGGAGATTTCTTGCCAAATTGTTTTTAGGCAAAAATAGCTTGGCAATACCTCGCCAGTTTAATGAGATTTACCTCAATGCCATTTACCTCAATATTAAATAGACTTAAAATCTAACCTTATTTTTCCGGCAGAACTTCATTCTCTCTTGAAACTTTCATATTACATTATGCAAAATTTGTAGCAGCTTAGTTTAATAAATAATCCTGGATTTCAAATATTAGTAGCTTCTAGGTAAAACAAATTTAACTGATCAAATTTCTATCGCAACAGTTAAGTGCAATTAATTAAAAAAAATCTGTAAGAATGTAATTATTACGATCCTTCGTAGCATTTTCTAATGACGCAGTGGAATTGCTTTGATTAAAAAAAAAACTTAAAACAGCAATTGAATGAATGTGAAAGGAAATCCAAACTTTGATGAGAGATTGTGTACCATAAAAAATAACACATTTTAATGGATATAATACACTCATGAAGATATTAATTTGGTGGAGCTGATGATTGAATTAATAAGATATTTTAATAAAATACCATAAAAAATAACACATTTTAATGTATATATACCCATGAAGATATTAATTTGGTGGAGCTGAAGATTGAAAAATTTCTGGTTTCTGATTTCAAATTAGAAATCTTTAACGAAAACAAATAAATTACCCCACAATGCCTAAAAACAACTAGTAAATAAGAGCAGATATAGAATGATATTGATAACTTGCAACCGGAATGAAATAACATGTGATCAATATTTTAAAACGACATATTTTAAGCTTCCAATAATCTCATTAGCATGCTAAATTCTTACTGTTAGAAGAAAAGAGGCTATTTATTAGTCTCGAAATGAGATTTTGCGTTGGTCCACTATAAACGGCGTTTCAAATTGTTGCCACAAAATATCATCGTCCTGTACTGTTTTAAAGAAATTAAATAATAAAAAATTTGCATGTTTGTATTTACGTTCCTCGCACGGTAAAAGAACGACGGTACCTCGAGCCATAACATTATGAATGACGTAGTCCTCCACCCGAACATGTGCATCTGGAAGCCCGAATTTTGAATTTCGAATCTGCTCCATATTTTGTAAAGCTTTATTTAATCAATTTTTGATTAAGGAACTCAATGATTTGAAAGCAAGTAGTTGCAAAAAAGTTCGAAATTAAACATTTTTGTCTCCAGTGTATGAGATTCTTACCATTAAAAAAAATGGAAGTTATTTAATTTTCAGTTTTAAATAATAAATTACTCTATGAAAGCAATGTGTTGTTGCGATAGGAAATAAAATACTTTTATTTCCCACACGCCAGTGCGTTGCCATTCAGTAAAATCAAATATACTTTCAAATTTAGTTTGGGAGATTATTGAATAATAAATCAAACAATTTAAATGCGATAAACGTAATTCTTAAGAACAATTTTAGTACCTTTTAATGTAATTGATTTATATAAACGTGTATTAAAATGAAAAGATGTCTAATTAGAAATATTCAATACTTTTATGAAATTATAGTAGCTGGACTCATGAAAATCATTACATACTTTTCTTTTCTATGATAACTGTTCTAGGCGGCTGGATGCTCGAGCATCTAATCTTAAGAAATAATACAGCAAAAATAAAAATGTGTATGGCAATCTGTAACACTTAATCGGGAATTCTGAAGGTATCCTGCTTTTTTTAATATTTTGTAATTTTGCTGTTGAATTGAATTCTGTTTTGTTTAAGTGCCAAGGACGTAATATTTAATAAAAATCGTTAACACGTAAAACGTTAATAATAAAAAGACAAAAAAATTGTTATCATGACTGTAAATTATATACGTTGCACTGAGAAAAGACATAATAAAATATAAAATGCATGCCGCACTGAAAACCACATAGAACATTCTAAACATATGCCTGTGTGCTGAATTAAAAAATTTTATGATTTTTTTGACTTATGTGGCGAAGAAACGATGCGGGTTTCTTCGCACGTACTATATATTTTGGGGGTGTGCTTTAGCTTAGCTCAGCTCGTAACACACCATTTTGGGCGAATGTTAAATCCAAAACCTTTCATGTTTTTTTTTTTTCTTGTTTCACTGTGTTTCGTTTTAAATCTTCATTCCCTGGGGTAGATAAATATGACAGACCGAACTCGTGCATATGATTACTACACAGACAAATAATGGCTGTAAATATAAAAGAAATTAAATTGCATGTCAGCGCTCTCTTAATATTCTACCTCTGACCTGCGCAAATGCGCGACAATGCAATAATTTCTGCAAAATAACAGAGCTGCATTGTTTCTCACAAGAACACTGAGACGCTTATGTTCCATGTATAATCGTTACGAAAATTCACGTTCCTTTTCATACTTAAATTTAACGTCACTTTTTTTTGCAATGCAGTATCATAATTGTAGTCATACACATGACTATTTTTTTCATTATATTTAATTCATCAATAGTTTGTTCATCAGTAGTTCATTTAGATGAGTGCTAATTAATATTTTTTCATATTATTTACTTCGGCTGAGGATTAGTTAATTTCAGTAAGGGAATGTGTAAATTAATTTGTAATATCTTGAATTTACAAGGATGTTTAAATGTGTATACTGAAAAAATAACGAATTCGAAAGTTTTACAGAAATTTTTCATTTTAAACTGACCTCCATGAAGCTTTTTGATGAAAGGAAAAGTACTTGAAGGAAACAATGAAAATCTTTTTGATGGCAAACTAAGCGGCATATTTATTTTCTAATATACGGCATAAAAAGAATTATTATTTATTAAAATTGTTTACACAAAATTAAATATAGCACGTATCGAAGATGATACATTTAATCCAATGAGATTTAAGGGTTAGGTTTATTTGCGATGAGCAAAATAAACATGTTATTTAAATCTATATGTTTTACGAATGCATTTAATAATCCCAGTTTCATGTTTGGATGAATATTCTCGTTTCGACCATTTTCGTAACTAGTCATAAGTATAACTACCTGCTTCAAAATACGACTCGTAACATTTTAGGTTTAAAATTCGTGAGAAAAAGTAATGATTTCAGTCTATCATTATCGTATTTAAAGGAGGTTGAAGAAATGGTAGGTGGCTATAATCGATGAATCTGTACCCCAAACTAAAAATATCAAGTTAAAAATAGAAATTCACGTACATTCAACAGAACTGGCATCTTTCCAAGCGGCAACATTTCTGCTCATCATTTCAGAATTTCGGAAAATTATTACAAATTGCTTCGAACATTCGCACCATTCGTTTTATTCGAACACTAAGTTGTTTTAAAATTTATATTGTTTCAAGATTCTTAAATTTATTAAAATACATGAAACTTCAATTGAATGCATAACATATTTCAGTACTATAAATGATTAAAGACAGCTCTGCACTTTCATATTAATCTTCTAACTGGGCAACAGAACCACATATTTTTGTCAGTTTATTACCACAAAAAATCCTCCGGGGGAACTTCGTTATTTCTGGTTACATTTCCTGAAAACTCACGAATTCTTACAGATAAGATTTGCCTAATGCTAAATATACAGAAAAGATAAAGCCTGGCATTATTCTGCCATAATAAGACAAGCAAATATTAGGCTTATCTTATATAGTAGTAAAAGGTATATTTTAAATCATCGTAATGTATGCATATTAAGGAATGGTATGATTTATTGATTGTCAGATTCGAAAGAAAATTCGTTATGGTGAAAGAAATATATTTTTGAATTAAACTGCATTTGTATAAGTTTATATTTGTATAATAAAGCCAAACTAAACACATGCTGAAAAGAAGCGTCATTTCGTTTCAGCATAGCAATGAATACTGAAGTAAAATTTTATTAAAATTATACTGGTTTAGTTTGGTTTGGGTGATTACGGCAAAGCCTAGAGGGTTATCTACCTGAGGAAAGGGATGGCTTTGTGGAGGACGGGAACTAGCTCGTATACATATTACACATGGGCAAAACCACGAAAACACTCATGCAGCCAGCCTGTTCGCGGGATTCGAACCTCGGAACGAACTACCAGCGTTCAGCGACTTCGGCCGCTAGTGGGCTACAATCATAATGATTTAGTTATAAAAACCACAGGAATTCATATATCTGAAATTTCAAATCAGGCTTGTATGACAATTATTAATATGTTTTAAAACAAATACTAATGCCGCATGCGTTTTCAGGGTAGTTTATTTAAAATGAAGCATAAGCATTACGGACATCTGCATTTATGTGAAATTGCATTTATATGAAATAAAATTCTTATATTTGGTAACACTCCTTCGTTCATCATTTATCATCCATTCTTTTAATCTGTTAAATCTAACAATAGATATAAACTTACATCATCCGCGAAATGACACTGCTGCCGGTAATTCGTTTTGTTACATTATACTTCGTAGTTCCTTTAAAAAAATTTAAATTATTTACAATTTTTGAAAAATGAGTAATATTAATTATCGCATTTTAAACTCTTAATTTAATTCGGAAATAATTCCTATAAAAGATTCTCTGCCAGAAACGAAAGAGATATTAAACTCGCAGAAGCATAATAACTCAAATTTTTATTTTTAGAAATTTATGAATTGAGAATAATTTTATTAATTTACTTTAATATGTATTCCAGTTTCAAAAAGGGGTATATGATCTAAGTTCACTAATACAATAGAAGTTAGAATTATAATTTACTACAAAGCTTTATAATGTGCATAACCAACCGTGGAATTATTCAAGTATTAGAATAATTTTAGCTTTAGCTTCATGACTGTAATTTCTCGGCAAAGCATTACTTGCATTAAATAATTCATTTTCTCGTATGTATATTTAATTCTTGTTTATCTTTCTGAGCAAAATGAAAGTTCTCCAATTTATTATAATCAAATCACTATACCGTAAGTAGCTTCACTGCGCGTCTTTGACTAGCTTCGAACGAAAGCATCTTATTAATGTAAACAATTATAAATTTTTTCCAAATTTTAATTCATATGACAGGTAAGGGACGGATCGCATTTAAAGAACGCCATTTTGAATATAATTTTAATTTTCTCTTTTGAATCTGAAACGATTTTTCAGCACAGAGATTTCTAAATCTTATGTTATTCAATCTAAGATAATCATTCCAGCAACTACTTTTAATTCAAAGTATATATTTTTTTATTTTAGAAAATACCTAATATTTGATATATTGCATTTGTTTCAGGATTCATATAGCTTTAATACATGTATTTCAGCTTCCGAATTCTAAGAAACACGTCTGAGTAATTAAAACGAATATAATAATTTCATAATAAGAAATGGAAAAGGTTTTAAATATATTTGTGCCAAGTATATGACTAGATTCAGCTCTCATTATCCAAATTTATTCATCAAGCTTGAATATTTCACGTATAAATTGAGCTTTGTAATTTTTAAATTGCATATACGCTCTCAAATTTATATTATATATTTATATTTGCTCTTAGGCCATTTTACAGTAACGCATTCTGCGTATACATGATATTTTGACATAAAAAAACACTTTATGTTCAAATGTGACTCAAATTGAGCTTGGAATTCAATTAGCTAGAGTGTTTGATTTAATAACTTGGTCATACATTAACTCTACGTTACAGCTACTACGTTACTAAACATTTTAGATGCGGAATGGGATTATTCGCTGCCGCCGTTTTCAACATCACTGGTTCGCCGATATGCCATTTCGGCGTCGAGCTATTTCTCCGTGGGACCGATTCTCCGTCAAGCCATATTATTCTTTAAATGCTTATGTCATGTTTTGCCTTATCATATTAAGTTTCTTTAGTTTAATAAGTTTGTTTAGCTATTGTATACATCTGATTGTCTTAAATTTTAAAAGGAGAAAGCTTTTGCAACTAAACGCATCTTCTAGAATTACTAAAATATTACCTAGAACTTTTCTTTTTTAAGTTAAAGCGTTTATTTAGAGTGTTTTTCTCAGCGTGATAATTAGAAGTCATGTATGCATATAATAGGATACAGCAAAAACATTAGGTCATAAAGGGGATTCATACACCTTAAACCCCTCATGATCTTCGAATATGTGGCTGTTGCAAGAATTGGAATATTTTATTTATTTTAAAAGCAATTACTTCCAACTTTTTACAGCTGACTACATGATATAGCTGCTTTGGAAACTAGTAATCAGAAAATTTGTGTTGCCACAAATATTTTTGTAATTTAACCCTCTTTGTGACAAAATATTTCGCCATGTTTCCACCTGGCGCGCATGATATTTTAAAAATGGCTAATGGTACATACTTGAAATTTGATGGAATTCTTTATATGGGCACTATTTTCTAACTGAACCAACAATCTGATGAATATTTTAATATTGAAAAATTTTATGGACGAAAACATTAAAATTTTTTTAATAAAATACATTTTATAAACTCAACTCAAAATAAAATAAAAAATTAACATGAAATTTTTAGAATTTTAGGTTTACAGTAGTTTCCAGATGTTATAAAAGCTATATATTAAATATGGAATTAAATTATGAAATAGAATATTTTAAACTGTGCGCGCAAGTTGGAAACATGACGAAAAATGTTGTCACAAAGCGGATTAAATTATAAAAATATTTGTGGCAACACAAACATTCTGATTACTATTTCAGAAAGCAGCTATATTATGTAGTCAGCTGCAAAATGTTGGTAGCAATTGCTTTTAAAATAAATAAGTTATCCCAATTCTTGCAACAGTCACCTATTCGAACATCTTATGGGTTTTAAGGTGTATGAGTCCCCTTAACGCTTAAAAGATGGTAGCCCATAATTATGAAATGTGATAATTAACGCTTGAAAGATAGTAGCTCATAATTATGAAATGTGATAATTTTCTTCTATTTGATACTGACAACATTTTCTAACTGTGTTTTGTTTTGTTTTATACGGGCGCAGCCCTTCCGCCTGGTTTGTTAATTTCTTTATATATCATATTTGTAAGCAATTATATATATATATTATAAGCAATCATTATTACGTATTTCATTTCTACTTAACGGCGAAATGGCCCAAGGCGAATCAGCTGCCGGCGGACAGGCCGGCGAAATGGCGGCTGCCAAACGGCTACGGTTCTAAATACTGCAGTGGATCTCGATCTGGTCTTGCACGTCTATTCGTGAACAAACATGGCGTTAAAGAGCTTGGGATTTCATCTTTGAGTAGCCAGAAAAGATAGCCATCGAAAAGGTTTTTAGCGATATATAGATGATAGTGAGAAGGACTAAAGGGAAAAGTAGGGCGAAACGGGACTTCTTGTAGGATTTGCCAATTCTATTGATCTGGAGAGAAAAAGTACCAGTAGACCAACTGTAGTCAGAAGGTTTTGCAGGAGGATACACAAAGAATTAAATAGGAGCTAACATGTTCCGGTTGAAACGTGACCGACGGTTTTTCGTTCAAAACTTAGTAGATAAGTGTTACTTGTCACTTTCCTTTGCCATATACAGATAGCATTTCTGCATAGTCAACACACTAAAATATTATATGATTTATTCATGTTTTACTAGTGAAAGTCTTTTTTTTTATCAAGTATGATATTTGAAAAATTGAAAATGTATGCTTTCGAAATGTATGCTTTATAAAAAACTATACTTTTGTAACTCCTCTCTATCGGAGAAATTTCGAAATGTGTCTTTGAGGAATAAGCAATAGGACAGCATTTGGGAATGTTTGAAAGACGAACATCCTTTTTTTTAATATCAAATGCAAGGTCTTCTCCATAAAAAAGAATACATCTGTTGTTGAACTTATTGTGTATGCTCAAGACAGTCTAATAACAAAGTTTGGTATTAAACTTCGGACATCTCGTGTAAAAGCGCTCGAGTTTGAGTAGGAAAGAACATGAAACTGTTCTTTTATACACATTTCAGTCCTTTGTTTTCAGACTTAAGTACATATTAATAATGCTGTCTTATGTAAAAATCTTTACTTATCTAGAATAGAACATGTATACCTGTTTATTTCATCAAAATATTTTAATCATCCTTATTGAAAAGATGGCACTTAAGACATTCTAACTTCACTGTTCGTTTCATTTTTACTAGCTTTCTTGTTTTAGGAATATCACAGACTTAAAATAAATAGAAAAGTATAATATGAATATTAAACATTACGTTAAATAAAGAAAAATAAAAATTTTACATTAAACACTAAACTAAAATTATGGTATCAGTATATATTTCAGTAAATAATAACAATAGTGAGAAACACTGCAATGTAGACTTGATGCAGCAAAAATATTATTCATAAATAGCATAATGCAAGAGAGCTTTCATACAACTGCAGAAAATTACTATGCACTAACTTGCTTTTTATTTTAACGTTTTTCTTAATGTATTTAACCTAGCTCTACATAGCATTATAGAAATTAAATCAAATTTCTGTTTCTCTAGATAAGTTAAAAAAATATTAAAAATTGAGAACACTGATATTTTAAATGCTGTCTCAAATGACATTGATTTTCCTCTGATTTATTTTTCTTATTTTATAATATATTAAAATGGTTTAGTTCCATCAGGGAGATTTATAAACAAATTATTTTACTATGTTTTCCTTACAAACTAAAATAAAAAAGTGTGCAATTTATGAAAAGGCAACTATTTTCTTCTTATTCGAATTACTTGGCATACATCTGTTATGTCGCGAATTTCAATTACTAATATGTGTTTTAAGTTATTATTATTCTAATATTTTTATTTGTATTCATGTGTATTTTAATCTGGAAAAAAGTATTCTTAAGCTCTTAAGGTTTTATTTAACTCATTATTCTTGAGTAGGAATTGTAACAAAGGCGAGAGACGGTTGCAAGGAAACACATCTGGTTTATTGGTTATAGCCTTGTCCTACTAACAGTGGAGGCAGTAGGGTCTTTTCAGCTAATGCGTGGGAAACGGAAATCGCTTTGTTAAAGTTTGCAGTCTTCTTACTTCAAGACAGTGGAAGGTGTACTAAGTTAGACAATTGGTTACTCGTAAAACCTAGTTTCGCTTGTTGGTTGGGGGGTCTATTTTTTTTTCTCACGTTATATGTGCAGTTGTTTTTCGGATTGCATTGTCAGATTTTCTGGTGTTTGATTCGTCATGGGTGTGTCATTTTCTCAATTTAGATAACTTAAAATTCCGGGATTGGTAAGATATAATTTTATGATTTTTTTGAAAGCCTATGAACTCACAGAGGCGGAGAAACCGAGTTTTCCTGGGTGCTTGCACCAGGCTAGAGTTCTTTCTGATTGAGATTTCTGAGCGAAAAGGAAAGGAGAAGCAGAAAGTTTTGCGGGGCGAGCGACTTGTACAAGCGGGCTGCGGTGATGTTGTAGCGGAGTTTGATTTGAGTGAATTTTGAGCAGCCGCGATGTGAAAGGGAAAGGAAGATCGTGGGGCGCTTTGCTCTGCTGCGGGCTTCCTGTGCAAGAGGGACTGGGTACCGTTTTCTTTTCTGCGGGATATTTAAAAGTTTTGTGCGAGATGCAAGGAACATTTTCCTGCGTGATGTATGGAGAACTGTGTGAGAGCTGCAAAGAGCATTTTTACTGAGAGCTGATTGAGAAGTATAGAGAAAAATCTACCAAGAAAATTTAGCACAGGTTTTCTCTCTTCACCTGAATCGCCGGTTAATCTCCAAGAGCCTTTTTCCGAAACATTCAGCATAAATGTTGCCTCGACGCTTCGATGATGCACGTGATTGTGCTAAAAAACTGGTGTATATTCAGCTACCTGTTATTGAATTGAAAAAAGATCCTCCTAAATTGGACTGTTGGTTCCCACCTAATGGACAGATAAAAGATCCTTCTAAATTGGACTATTGGTTCCCACCTAATGGACAGTAAAGAAAAATGGGCTTGGCTCATTTCCATGTGGATTGGACACTAAGAATCCGGCTAATAAGGAAAAACTGTTTTCCATCTGTGAGTGAATTTTTTTTAAGTATATATTCTCTCTCTCTCTCTCTTTCTTAGTTTTCCCGAATGCAGAACAGTTAATAGTGATTTATCTACCAGTATATTGTTATTGCTTATATAAATTAAATATTACAGTTAAAAAATTGAGAACTTATTTATAATTTCAAGTGAAAGCCAGTTTTGGGAGGATTAAAATTTGTTTCACCTACTGAATTTTGTGAGCTAGAAAAACGTTACTTTCTAATTAATAAGAACCTGTTATTTGGAGGATTAAATTTTGTTACACCTAATTAATTTGAAAAAAAAAAACAATGTTAAACTTAATTAATGTAAGCTGTAATTTGGTGTAGTATTATGTGTTATTTTGACTTGGAAAATATGTGGTAGGATACTGATCAGTTATCCATTATTTAATTATATAAAATAGTCAAGAATTTAATAAATGTGTGTTTAAAATTTAATTGCTTTTGTGTATTTATGTTGTGTATATTTTACTGTGGTCTGTCATGTCCCTCCATTTGTTTGAGCCGGGAGGCCTTTAAGAAACATGGAGTTCAATTGAGTTTGGCGTTATTGATTTTCCCTTTACATAGGTTACTCACAACGCAAACCTAAAAAGTTAAATTGTACTATACCACTATACGATTGATTGATAGATATGATATACGATTGATTGATAGATATGATATACGATTGATTGATAGATATGATATACGATTGATTGATAGATATGATATACGATTGATTGATAGATATGATATACGATTGATTGATAGATATGATATACGATTGATTGATAGATTTACTATACGAATATTTATAAGAATGTCGAAATGATATATGAATATTCTGAATTAGTTTTTAAATGTATTTGTTAAATGATTTTTTTTTTGTTAATTTATCTGGCACTACAGTGAGTCAGTTAAGTTTAAGTTATAATGGAATAAAGTATTTAAAATACAAACATAATTTTTTTCTATTTAACACATCTAACAGAGTGGTAAATAATGTGAAATGGTGCACAATATCCAAATCCGATAATTGCTTACTCAAAAATCCCTAGAAAATGAATTTTTAGGGGACTGATGAGCACCGTTTCGAAACGTGTACATCAGATTTAGGGGCATCAGAAACATGACTTGTTGAAAGACAATAATTTTAAATTAGAATTTTTTTAGTTGCTAATTTGTGGAAACCGTTACATTTTTTGAGATATATAACAGGACAAACACCAGCTTACAGCATATTTTAATCACAAATCATCCAAAGGTTAGCTGGATATGCTAAAAACAAGGTAAATATTGCACTTGTCCAGAGATGTCCTAAATATTGCCCCTGTGAGAGACTACTTTAATTCTTTTCACTTTTACGTACATTATATATAATACAAATTTAATTTTAAAAAATAATTTCGTAATGCATTCAACTTTTTATTAAACAGGTATCTCAGATGCTAGTATCAGTTATTGTTCAACATACAAACATGGTTGGAAACATAAATGCCCAAAATACATTCGATAACAATCAAGAAAGAACATGCCACTTCAGAATGAATCCCCACAAATCTGACGAGGCAGGCAGTTTCATTTTCGACGTACATTCAAAAGAATATATGTGAAGAGCCTCTAGTTTAACAGATGGTCTACAGTTCCATGTTATTCGAATACTGACACTTTCATCGCAGATGCCAAGAAAACAATCCTAACAGAAGAACTGCAGAAACGCAAGGCTCTAGTTACAAAACACGGAATAAAGGAAAGTCATTGACTTTGTCGAATTTAAAGCCAAATCGAATTTAATTTAACTACTGAAATATTGTAACATATATTAATTAAAATCTCTCTCTGCACTAATTTTTAATGTCAGATGCTTTACATGCATATCCTGGTATCTAATTAATGATTTTACTAATTAGCTTAGCTAATTCCTTACAGTTTGGGAGCCATCAGCTTATGGATATCAGGCATGTTGTTAAATACTATACTGCTGCCGAAATTACGACACTTCCAAATAGTAATGTGCAGTTCTATATACACTGCTTACCGTTAAAACTGCAACACCAGGAAGGAATGATCTGACGAACGTCAAAATCACATGAAAGAAAGAAGAGATTAGGATATGCAAAATTAGCATTTCAGCACATTTAGACGACGCAGGAGGGAGAAACGATGTCCAAAGCACTGCGTAAAAGAAAAGTTGTGTAGTAGATTTTTTATTCGGAAAGCGCTTTGTAAAGTTGCAATTTTATCAGAATATCGTGCTATGCCTCTAATAGCAAGAAGAAATGCTTACCAACAAATGTCGGAATTCGATAGAGGCAGGATCGTCGCCTATCGAGAGTTTGGATTATCGTTCCGTGATATCGTCCGTCGCGCTGTTCGACATCTAACCACTGACATGCGAATATGGGATCAATGGATTGCTGATGGTCATGCTGAACGGCATGAAGGGCCTCAACGCTCTCCCGTGACTTACACCCGAGAGGGCAGACATATTGTGAGGTCAGCCCTACAAAACCGTGCAACCGCATCACGAACCATTAGTCAGGAAATGGGCATGTTTTCAGCACGCCCACTATCCGCTCGTAAGATGCGTTGATGTTTGCAGCAGCGTTGTCTATCAGCACGGCGACATTTCTTCGGCTTCCCTTGATAATGTAGCACAGAGAGAGACGGCAATTCTGGTGCGCCGAACGCTAAATACAGAAGAGACACAACGTCGTCTTTTCATACGAGTCGCGGTTCTGCGTGCAGTATTCTGCTGGCCTTATACGTGTCTGGAGGTTCCGAGGAGACTGCATGTCGCCTGCTTGCATTTGGTATTGGCATAGGAACCTTGAACCTGGTGTGATCGTTTGGGCAGCCATTGTATACACGACACGTACATCTCTTGTTTTGATAGAGGGTAATTTGAACGCAGATCGGTATATTTCTGACATATTACGTCCAGTAGTTGTGGCCGGTCTTCGAGACCTGAAAAACGCCATCTTACAACAAGATAATGCAAGACCACATGTTGCACTTCTTGTTCTGGCCTTCCTCGATACACAGGATATTCGACTGCTGCCTAGCCTGCACGGTTCTCCAGATCTGTAACCCATTGAAAACATCTGTTCATGGGTTGGTGAAAGACTGGCCCGTTCCTAACTAAACCTCTCCAGCTACTATGTTTGATGAAGTGTGGCATAAACGTGAAACAGCATGGATTGAGTTGCCTATTTCTGTCATCGAAGTCCAGTTCGATTCCATGCCTAACCGGGTAAGGACCGTTTTAGCTGCCAACAGTGGTAGCTGTTTCTACTGATTTCGCACCCCTGTAAACCCCAAAACTGCTTACAAATTTAATCATTTTATCTTCATGCCATACTTTGTGCACAATAAATATATTTTTTGTATTTGCTTTCCTTCATCGTGTTGAAATATTAATGTCCAGCAGTGTAAAAATTAATACTTTTATCTTCAAAAATAAATATTAGTGTATTTATAAATGTAATAAATTGAAATATATTCAGTGAATAAGTATTTATGTCATTTTTAAAAGTATTTCCCTCCACATATACATTATATTTATATATTTCCTATATAATTTTACGGTATCTTTTCAATACCATCCTTTAATTTTAAATATCCTTCTTAAAGGCACTAAATGCATACCAAGCTAAAGTACAGACGATGATATATACCTAGAAGAAGAAGAATTATATATGAAAAGAAAAGAGAGAAGTGAGACTGGATGAGATTTAAAACATTACAGCGTCTTGGTGTCGCTCTTTGAACAAAATAATTCGTGTATATGTAAATAAACGTTTTAATAAAGGAAATATATAAGATAGGCTGCGGAATCCCTAATAAAAGCATAAAGTACCCCAACTTTATTTTAATGGCTGTGGAAGTTTGCTAATATATCTCTATGAAGAATTAAAATAGTGTATTTGTTCATATTTGTTTTATTTTCTATAACGCAAATACATATTTTAAAATATATTTATGAAAATAGACTACATAAATTTATCAATAGTGTTTCCAGAAAAATATTTCTTATCAAATTTTGTTTGCTAGAAAACTATTTATAAAGTACATTAAATTTTGTGTTTTCATACGAGAAAAATTTCAATATAAACGTAAAAATATGTTTCAGGTCACGAGTGCTTTAGAACACTGATTGTTTATTATAATAGAACTTTTTATCGAACCTCAGGCTGAAAAGTATTCTAGAATTTTAAAAGGAAATTAAATTGTAGAAAAGCTTCATTTTGGAACTAGATTGAAAGCCCACCATCGCGTTATCTCTTACAAATGAAATAACATCAACAAGAAAAAATGTATTCATGGTATCATTACTTCATTTTCTGCTTTTTTAAATTTACGCTAGTTAATAATTTCTGCATTCTCGCTAGTCAGTCATGTTACGAATGCGCTGACTTTGCAAATTACCACATCAGTTTCACTTTATATGTCTGGTATATGTACGTGGATACATGGTTGTCTGTTTCAGTTTACGCAAATGTAACGCTGAATCTGCTTGCGAAATTTATGCTAAGGAACATTAAACAGTAAAAGAAATTTATCTTAATATAACTGAATGGTAATCATTTCCATCAAAAACTAGTCTACTGTTTAATCCAGGTTATGATATTGTAAGCATTTATAATTATATTTTAAAATACTAAATTTCTAACTGAAATGAAACAGTGCATCAAAGAAATAAAGCTATTTAAAACTGTAGCTTAATTTGTTAAATTTGTCACTAAAATTCTTCGCATCTTCAGTGTTTACAAAGATAAAATCATAAAGAATATACTTAATTTATTTGTTGCCTAATTTTTTATATTTAAAATTACTTACTGAATTAATTGAAATTATGAAATTTTAGATTTGAATAGATATTTCATCAATTGAAACTATTTTACTCACTACACGTTATAGTTATTATTTTAGTTCTAAGATGGATAGAAATATGTGTACTTTTTCCTTAAAGATGACTTTGCATTAAAAGCTTACACTATAGTGTAACACTTATACTACGATCATAAGATGATTCTTATGTTAGATACTAGGAGTGATAAGCATCATATTTTATTCAAACAACACTTTTATCTTTTGAATTCTTCCTATTGCAGACTAAAGAGAGATGATTATTTCACCTATTGTTGTATTCAATTACATATATATATATATATATAATAAATTACTTTTCAAATATTTCATTTTAGTTTGCCATCACTAAACCTATTAGAAAATGACCAATAAAGAATTCTTATATCAGTATTTAGAAGAAGAATTGCTCTTCAATAGGGTACTCAACCGCAAATGCCAGCATGATTATTCTTAAGACTGTTCAATGATATAATCTATTTTCCATTGAAAAATGCCAAAATTATTCCACTGTGCTTCCTTTAAGGTTTACACATATACTACATGAACATATACACTATCCTTAAAGTCTTTTGTCAATGCTTTGGAAAGTCTTCGCATCAAATAAAGAAACAAAAGAATAAAGGAGAGTATAATAAGCCCAACAAAATTTTTGAGAGATAAAATATAATACTGAACGTAATAAAAAAACCTTACTTTAAACGGTGTGGAACGGAGTAGTTTACTGTGATAAAATTTATTCTTTCTCTCCCAGTTGAGAGACATAGAAGCTCTGCCAATTCACTTCGATCATGTCAGCAAAAGGATAAGGTCTTTTAAATGCTTTAAGAAGAAAAGAGAAAATGGCGCACTGTAGAAGTTTCCAAAACACATCACAATCGCTTAGAGCCGAATCATTCCCGCCATAGAAGTAATTAATTATTTCTGAAGGCATAGCAGCTGCGAAACAACTCCGATGAAAATTTCGGAAGGATCATTAAAGGCTAGCTGGCGCACAAGAATATAGTAGCATGTATTAAGGAGGAAGATAACTGTTTCTACTTTCAAATATGAGGAAATTTGTTACAGCTTGTGAAAGAGAAAGAAAAATGTGGAGCAAAAGAAGGTATAAATATTTTGCAATGACGATGGAGAGTTGATTGATAAATATGAAATATTCTTTCAAAATCATCGAAAGCGTGATGAATTTAAAACGCTTTACAAAAGTTTCTTCAAATATAAATACACTTTTATATCAGCATATGCATTATTCAGTTTTTTCTTTAAGATACAAAGCCAGTTATTTTATTTTTAAATCTACCTTAGCTATTAGGGATGTTCTACGATCTCATACGCAACATGTTGAACAGGAAAACACAAATCGGTTCTAGTTTATCTTAGAACTCGTTATTAATATGCTAAATTATATGAGAACTATTGGCCGTCAAAGGTTGCCTCCGTGAAGACTTTTGTGTAATACTTACAGTATATTTAAGGAATATCACAGACGTTCTCGCTCACATTAAGTCAAAAACAAATCTAGGAATGAAATAGTAGTGTTAAGAGGCTGGACACCGGAATGTTTTAAACTTGCTGGTGGCCAGTCATTAGGAGCTAAATGATTCAATCACCTAGTAACAGTCTTGAAAGTACATACGATCTCTTAGCGCTTAGTAACACATTGTTACGAATACAGTAATGTTATTAATAAGGTTTAATCACGTTAATTCCACGTTTATTTTTTTGACTGTGCAATGCATGTTAACAATACTTCAAATTTTTCACAGTTCCTCCATTGTCTATCACTAGTTATTAATTGGAAATTAAAGAACTGGCTGCATTTGTTTTCAGCATTTCTTTCAGTCCGTTTTATATAACTGAATGCAAGATTATAATTAAATTGTACAAATCATTGTAATCGCAAAGATACAACAATGCCTAAGAGGTTAAATCTGCAGTTTTGGTACAGAATCGACTCCCAGATCCGGAACTTTAAATCAAGGATTTCCAAACCTTTCATTTTGCATTGATTTCATTTAAAAGTATGATTTTTTTCACCATTCCCTTAAATATTTGTGTGTGATATACAGCATGCAATATAATATCACCGATAAATACTTACAAATAACTTAAAGGTAACAATTAGAGTAAGAATATGAAGAAAGGTTTTAAACATAGGTTATTAGATTTATGTTTTATTTAGTTTAAACTTTAGAAACATAAATAAGTTTTCAGACATAATATCACAGATTCTCATTGCATAAAATTCGATTTTAATTAATGGGCGCTTGATATATTGATGGACGTTTTTTCAATACGTGGCATAAAACTGAACTCCATTTTTAAATCATTCAAAATATTCAACGGTTTCTTGGCTACCATTATACATTTGACTAAAGCCTGCTTCGTAAGGTAAGATATGGGAACAGCGTTTTTTTTTGGGTGGGGGATATTCCTCTGCGATGATTTTTAAATTTCAAAACTTAGCGTACATACGTGTTTTCAATGAAAGTTGTGCTTGAACATTCTTCTTCAATGAAAGAAATTCTTCTTGCATCATATTATCAAGATATGTCGCAGTTCTATTAGGCATCCTGACATACTCAAATTTTTAATATTTTGGTATCAAGCATTATTATTTTTTTTTGATGCCGCAAGCGGCTTCTACATAATAATACATCTTTTGAAGAAGTTTCGCTCTAATGGTATTTTTTATTGTGTTTTCTTGTGTTCTTGAATTGTACTTTTATATGCTGCACTTTTTGTATAAAAATGAATATTTTTTTTAATATTAGTGAATTTGATACTGTACTATTTTTTATATATTTTCCCCTTAATTTGCTTTATATGACTTCTTTCTTACTATGTGATATAGCTTAATATCAGTACATACTGAATTGTTAGTTCTAAAATATAAATAATTTTTTAACCATGGAATTTTCAATACGCAGATCAATTGCCCGTGCATATTCAGTTGTCGACCCCCAGTTGATCCCTTGGTCATCATAGATCCCTTTCAAAATATCAACGACCCCCAGGAGGGGATTCGTTGAAAACCCATGGTTTAGATGAAAAGACACTTATTAGCAACATTTCTATACAGCCTAACATATCTATACTCTAATCTTAGAAAACTGTGTGCAAAATATCATTTACTCGCGAGTAAACATCCAATGCTTTGAGAATATTAGTTAAGCTGTCAGATTTAACGATAGGAAATCGAAAAAACAATCGCAGCTAATTTCAAATTAGGCAATATTGTTTTACTCTCGTGCAGGGTTGGTAAGGTGATTAGTGGCGGATGAGTCATGGCCTAATTGAGGACCTAATTGAGGCTATAATTGTTTCCTGGCATCATGTAATAACGAAAGAAGAGCTTAAAACTCTTGTCAGCTCAATGAAACGTCGATGTGAAGCTGTAATCAAAAATAAAAGGTACCCTACTAAGTACTAATAACTCACTGCAATCATCACTATCTAATGTATATCGAACACTATTATTGTTTAACTTTTTTTATTGCAAATAATTGAATTTTGTGTTTTGTATTGAATCCAGTAATAAATTCTCTTTAAAATGATATATACAAGTTTGCATTTTGTGAAACGTAACGTTTTCTATAAGCATACAAAGTTCAGAAACATAAAAATTTCCAAAAGTGTCCACAACTTTGGCCACCACTGTATATACAGCTTGCAGCTTAATAATGCGTATACTAAAAACAGTAATAGAAAATGGGTTCGATTATTTAAAATCGTACGCATTTATTTACTTGATTTATTCTCAGATACCAGTGTTTTTTTTTCCTCTGTGAAAGCTTATATAATTTTTATTTGTCGATAGGATGGATGCAGGGAGTGAATGAATTGTCACTGAGCTGCGATAGGTCCACTGCCGATTCGTATAATACTATTTTTATTTTTATTTTATTAAATAAACGAAATTTTAATGGTTTTAAAGTTTCTTATATAATTATATAAGCTTATTATATTTTCCTTATACATTTTTGCAAATCTAGAAACGAATTTGTGGGGAGTGTAGAAAAAATGTTTAAAAATTAATACAGGAGAATAAAACTGAAAAACAGTTAATATAACGAAAGGAACAAAATTATATCCCAAACTAGAATATATAATGGCTCCGTTAAACAATGAACTGCTCGCAAAGTTGAATTTTTCGACCCAAGGGCAATGAAAAATTCCATATCTATATAGATTTTAACATGGTTAAATGAAATTCAGAAGGGATCGAAAGCAGTTATATTTCTAAATTCCCTGTAATAAAAAATATTCGTGTTATTTCGGTAACATGAAAGTTCGTAACAGTTTCGTTATGTTACTGAAAGGAAAACAAATGAAAAGTATAAACTGCACTTCTTTAACGAAAAACATTCTTGAACATAAAAACAACCAGAATTTTTAGAATCTCCTCATAAATAATATGTTTAGAAATAATATATCTATATGTATGTATCCAAAAGAGAATTTCCATTATGATTTTATTTCTCATTTATCAAAATCAGAAAAGAAGATAGTTTTGGTTTTCAACAAGTCGCATTTGAAAAGTGAGATAAAGAAGTGGAGATTAGCATCCACGTTTCTCGAAATCCCATTTCCTTACAAAGAGAAACGAAGATAAATTATTGGTTTTAGAATTCGCCATTTTATTTCATATAATTCATATTCCTTTTCTCAAGAGAATTCAGTGGTTTTTTTTTCTTTAATAATTTGAACCTACCCCTGCAGAATGCCAAATGTGATAAGATTGTTTGCTCACAAAAGGCATTTTCAACGCCACCGTCACAACTATTCTCTAAAGAATGGATGACAGCGAATTTTTCACCACACCCACACGAAGCCTATGGTTTTACTTCAGAATCGAATAGGATGTTTCTACTGCGGTTTAAAATTATTTTGGCTTCGTTTCAAGTTTTCTTTGGTCGCATATAAGGGAGAGAATTTTTCATTTAAGAATTGCTCCGAAGAATATACTTAAAAGCAATACACTAATGTTTCTTCTTTAGAATTTCCCTGAGCTCAAAAGTTCCGCATTCATTTTTCATTTTCATCGGTATTTCGTTTTTTTTATTCATTGATAAAGCATAAATTGAAATCGCATTCAAAACTAAATTCTAGTTTTATGTTTCCTTCAGCGTTCCGTTCACATTTTCTATTTCTTTCAAAATATGCCTTTTAAAAAACTTCATGAATTTATAAGTATTGATATTGTTAAGAACTTTGTAGAAATTCTAAATGCCCGAAAATTGCAAGAAATGTATCGCATTGTGCGAAGGTTTACTTTATATCACGTCATTTCTACGAAAAACGTGCAGTGCCCTGTTTTTCATTTCAGAAATAAAATCGAAAATAATTCCAGCGTTCTGACAGGCGACGAATATCATTTAGAGTTTGATTTTGGAATTATAAACTTATTATTTAAATCAGCCAGCTGTTTATACTTGGAATATGTAAATGAAGTTAGCTAGTATTTAAGGTGGGGATTTGGACTGTTTCACTCCGGCGCATGAACGCTACATTTAATTCCAATCAGCTCTGTATAATCAGCTCTGTATAATAAGTTCCAATTATTCCGCTTTGCATTATATCGCTACCGACATTTAAATTTGTTACGCCGGTTTGTGAGTCAGATTAATATTTAATCTTGTAGCCCTTGACTACTATTCTACATTTTAGTGTTTCTATTTAGTAACAACACCGCGAGGCTGTGGTTGAATTTGTTAGTACGAGAACCTGGACCCTCGGGGGTTATATTTTTTATATCTTGTTGTGGGTGTTTCATTAGATTTTATTTGCTATCTATTAACATTTTGAAATTCTGAAACATTTTTTTGAGTTCAGTTTAACATAAAGTTCAGTTTAAATAAAAAGGTTTTTTTTAAGCCAGTCTCTGACTCTCTAGCTTTCTCTGTAGTTACCTTCATACAACGCTTCACATCTTTTAGAAGTTTCTATATTAATCAACTTTTACCAGATCAAGGAAAACGCCGTTTAATGATTGCAGAAAAGTATGCCCTAAATTATGAAAATGCATACAGATTCAAGATACTCTCGCACGATGTTTTTCATATTCCAACGAAAATTCAAGACAGAAAAATAGAACCACGCACACTCTCACATTCCAGTACTTTCTCATCAGCCTTCATCATCATCATCTCAAAATTTTGTAACTGAGGAAACCATATGAAAACATTTCAGACCATGTGAAGGGTAGAAAGGACAAAAAAATGTCAAAAGGTGACTTTTGTCCTCTATCATTTAACCCTCTGAAACCAGCTCAACAATAGTTCGGGACAATCTTTATTATGACTAATTCTCAATCTTCCAATATGCTCGGTCTCTTAAAAGAGAAACAAAACAAAGCAAAACAAAATACAAAAAAAAAAAAAAAAAAAAAAAAAAAAAAAAAACGCTCTTTTTTTTTTCTTTTTGTCAATTTATTTATTTTATTTTTCTGGGGATGTCGGGGGTTATATTTTTTATATCTTGTTGTGGGTGTTTCATTAGATTTTATTTGCTATCTATTAACATTTTGAAATTCTGAAACATTTTTTTGAGGTTTGCCTCTGTGGTTCTGCTTTTTGATTTTTTGCATAATATTTATTCCCACTTGAACGTGAGATTGATTTTAAATGTATTTATTTTTTATTTATTTGTTTTGCATTATTATCATCATTTGTTGCTGCTAATATCAGCACACAATTGGATTAGGTTTTGAACTGTGTTTTACTCTGTATTTATTCTAATACGATGGCTGATTTAAAAATAAATTGACGAAAAAAGCAATCCGTAAATCTGAAGTGATTCAAAATTAAAATTTGGTGCTCGTTCCCTAAATTCATCTGTTCTCCCAAATTCGAGATTTTTCTACTTTATGTAACGCTTCTAAGTAACCAATCATAGTGGTGGTGGTGGTAATGGATTACCTGGCACAAAACCTCAACGGTTATATGCGCCGAAACAAATGTCAAATAGACATATACACACATAAACAAGATAAAAACCACAAGAAATAGCATAAAAACGTTGATGAAGGTTACCTACAATTATAATGAATACTATGGTAAAATGCTTAAAATAAACAACTATACCACATAATTATCTCAAATACAAAACAAGATTAAAATAATCAAACATGAGATATATTAAAATACCTGTTATTAAAACCATAAGGTAGGACATCAAAGTCAAATTATATTAAATAATACATACCTGTCCTCTTTCAGGTACTGGAACAAATTTAGATATACCTCTTTCCCAATGAGGTGGTCCAGAGACAAGTCAGATTGCTTAAAGTGTTTCAAATGAAGATTTTTAAAATATGGACACTCTAATAAGAAATGACAAATTGACATTACAGCAAAACAGATTGGGCACGCCAGTTTACTCTCACCTTTTAACAGATAACTATGAGTAATATGTGAGTGACTAATTTTCAGACGGGTCAGTAAAACTTCCTCCTTCGGGTTCCAAGTGGTCTGCCAGCATTCAAACCGATCATAGATTAGCTGTACTTGTACATCAGACTTGGTATAAATACACCTGGCAGTTAATTACGTCACGTCTTCTGCTATATTCTACATTGCATAAAGCTCCTCGCTTTGCATCTTTGTCTAAACTGACTGCGTCTTATTTTTATGAATTAATCTGTATAGTAATTTATCGTATTTCGTTACTATTAAACCATAGAAATGTCGCGGATTTCATTATGATTGGATAAGCATCTATAGAGATGATTTCATTTGCGGGGAAATAAATGCTGGAAATTCGTCAAGTTCGTATTTTCTTATTATCATTTATAAGCCTTTTTTCCGAAATGACTTTAAAATGCTTTTAAAGGCATCTTCTATGCTTCCCGAAATTACACATATATATATATTTCGGTATATATTTACAGAAAGAGAGTCCAAACTTCAAAATTTTCGGGACCTTAGGCGATCAATACAGTTGGTGACTAGATTAAATTTAATATACTAATCATTAAAAGGGAAAGTACACTGGTGGACAATTGATAAGGACGGATCACAAACGGATATACAGCGAGTTAAAAATAAATGTGTTTAGATGCCATGTGAAATGAAATAATGATAGAATACTAGGACATAACAATAAAGATAATTTATTGTGATCTGAATTCTAGAAGGCTGTTCAAGAAAAATGTTCAAGGGACAAAGGGGGCATATTGTGCTGAATACGTAAAAATGAAAAAATATAATTACCGTCCGCAGATATTCTGACGTTAAGATTTCAGTTCGGCTGACGTTAAGATTTCAGTTCGGGATATGGTCACCATGGCAAGCGATGAAAGATTCCGCACGTCGTCTCATACTTTGCACAGTATTAATCAACCAGCTATTGCGGTAATTTATCACACTCATCTCTCAGTGTACGGATGAGGGTGTCCTTGTTTATTGGAGGGCACTATTGATCAGCAACACTCCTCTCCAAAGTATAACAAATATTTTCAATGGGACTTAGATCTGAAGAATGTGCTGGCAATACGAAGTATTGAATATCCATACTCTCCAGGCACTCCTAAACAGAGACTGTTTGATGATATAATTGCATTGTCGTCAATGAAAACAACTTTATCACCGTTAGCACCACGGAACATAAGAACATGAGACAGGTGACAGGTGAGAGCGGATCCGGACACCCGGGCGGCTTGCTAGGACTATTCGGGTATCGTCTGGAATCTGCAACTGTACAATGCGATAATTCTTTGGTGCCCCAGAAGCGCGGCGTCAGGAGCTTAATAGAAACTTTTGTTGGTGCTGTATATTGAAATTTGAGCATTTTAAACTGATGATTAAACATTTTACAATAACTGTAATTTAAAATACGATAATTGTATACTGAGGCACACACAACAGCTGTTACATAAATATTATACATTAATAATTAAATATTACCGTGGTGCATTTTATGTACATCTAGTTTTAAACACTGGGAAAAATTGTTACAATAATATTTGTTTTGCACATACGTACGTTGTTGCACGTACATAAACATTCTACACTAATAATTAAACATTTTACTCTTGGTTACAGTCAGTTCTACAATATATACATAAATTCAATTATATACATATATACATAAGTTCTACAATTATATACATATATACATAAATAAATAAACTCACATAAATTATTCTGGTGCATTTTACATATATAGCAGCTGTGGATAGGTTAGTTACTTTAGAATGTTCATGTACTGGGTTCCATCATGCACACACTAAATAGCACACTAACATGCCGTACAGGGGCACTAGTACCATACAACAAGGCACTCGGGAAAAAGGGCAGTTAGTATTGAAGACTGGCCAGGAATCTAGAGTGCACTAGGTGACATAACAAATGTCCTGTACCAACGTCTGCAGTTTCTCCATTATGAGGTTTAGTTTTCTGAGCAAAGCAGGCTCAGAAGAAACATAATGAAGGTCCAGGCTTTATGAAGAAGCGCATGAATGATGCATCATCAATTGGCAACCGCATGGGCCACGTCTCAGTGAGTGGGCATGCTGTTATGTAATGGTCTGGAGTGCCAGCCTCACCGCACACACAGAAGATAGATGAGACATATCACCTTTTACAGAAATACTCTGGAAAGGAGCCGTGGCCCGTTACAAATCTTGTTACAAAGGGTACCGAAATAAGTCGATCAGTGGAAACTTTATGATAAAATACATGAGCTCTTCTACCTTGAGGAGCCAGAACTGCCTTACACTAACATTGTGCTCCAGCTTTCATGTGACTTCATGTACTCCATTTATCTCTTTGTGCCTTAAGTGACTATGTGTATGTACCTGTTTTTTGTGCTCTCTGTTTATGCATTTTACGCATTGTGCTTTGAGTATTGTTGCCTATGCATTTTTATGTTTTTATGTGTTTTTTTTTTTTTTTTTTTTTTTAATTTTAGTTTAACTACCTACTATCTGTAACACCACAGCTTGCCTCTTCAAACTCTAATACAATCCTACTAATGCCCTTGTAAGGCCATGTACTTCCCTTTGACAACCTCAATAATCTCCTGGTGCAGCCTCGTGTGGTTCCAGGAAGCTTTTGCCGTAGTTAGAGGAGGGTTTGGAACACATGCCTGTTTACCTCTGTTAGACACCAGGCGTTCCAGTCCTCCGTAACCTACCTACCTACCTACCTTGAGGAGCTGCATCCCATTCCTCTTGCCATTGTTTGTATGCTTTCTCCCAGATCTGTCTCTTGAGATGATTTAGGTAGCAGAATGGACACAGGATGAGCATTGATGTTTCTTGCTGCGTCTTTGGCGAGTTCATCGGCTTCTTCATTCCAATGGTATCCAGCATGTGCCTTTATCCAGGAGATATGAATAGTCCTTCGACTCTCGCTCTCTCTAAGCAAAGCCTGGATATCAGCTGAGTAGAGGAATGGTAGGGATTAAGGATTGCATAAATAGCCCTTTCCTGGATATTTTGTGGGTGATAAGCAATAATACTTTCCCACCAGATCAATTGGCGTCTATAATCCGGTGACAGATGAAGCTTATTATCATCTAAGAAAAGAATACAAGCCCAGTTCTATTCTATAGAGTGCGTTGCTGTATGGACAATGTAATTGCTGTTTGGATAATGCACATAACAGGACGGCATGGGCATAGTCTCCTTGATGCAAACGTCTGGCTACGGGTTTTCGGGAGTTTCGTTTGCCAGTAGCAGCAAGTAGCTGATTTGCTACCTCAATAATTGTTCTGCGCTGGTCCTTTTTGTCGATATCACTAGATACCAATCTTTTGCAGGAGCCGTACTGCAAACACGACTTCCCCCGTGACGTTTGCTGCACTTTCTCTTTGTTTCGAATGAATTTCGAAGCCTTAAAGCAACACTGTGGCTGACGTCGAACTGCCTAGCAACATCTGTTAATTTTCGTCTTTTTTCAGTCTTGCCAATGATACGGACGCGCTTAAAATCATCTGATGGAGGGAAGGCATAATAAAAATTGCAAGTTCGTCAACTGATTCTTTCCCGTTAAATTTTGCTTTCGAACAAGTGTTAATACGCATCTAATCCTTTATATCTTTTATCAGCACATCACGTGATGAACAACTACGACAATCCAATTTCTCATACG
This sequence comes from Stegodyphus dumicola, assembly GCF_044657685.1. NCBI lineage: Eukaryota > Metazoa > Arthropoda > Arachnida > Araneae > Eresidae > Stegodyphus > Stegodyphus dumicola. The sequence continues at coordinate 80,873,549 of NC_140772.1, read as the reverse complement.
CACAACAAATCTTGATTTATCATGCAGTTATGCCAACTTCCACATTTTCCTGCATTTCATTCTGTGGTATCTATCGCGGTGTCCGCCGAAAACATCGCGGACGAAAACGTCGAGCTACAAAACATCGTGGGAGAAAACATCGCAAAGAGAAAACATCGTGGTACAAAACGTCGTCGTCGAAAATAAAGCGGTTCAAAAACTTCGCAATTTAAAAACATCGTCGTCGAAAATATCGTGGTAAAAAATAAAGTATCTAGAAATCATCGCATGACGATATCATCGCAGACATGCTTTTTTCAGGCTTTAGTAAATGTAAATGGATATTCCCATAATGATTTGTGAGAGCAAGAAGGAAAGAAGGATAATTTTTACTTTCCCATTTTTTTATTAACTAATAAATTTTTGCTGAGAAAATAAGAAGGAAACTTAAGCATAGAAAATTATTGCAACTTATAGCACTTAACAGAATTTTAAACTGACATAGTCAACTAACAAAGGCCATTAATAAATCATTTTTATAAAGTTTTTACTGGTAATTTTTCATGAAAAGTATAATCTATACGTTGCATTTAATTTTATATTCTTAAGTTTCCTTCTTACGTTTTCAGAAAAAATTTATTAGTTAATAAAAAAATGTGAAAGTAAAAATTATCCTTCTTTCCATCTTGCGCTCACAAATCATTATGGGAATATCCATTTACAGTTACTAAAGCTTGAAAAAAGCATGTCTGCGATGTTATCGTCCTGCGATGATTTGTAGATACATTATTTTTTACCACGATATTTTCGACGACGATGTTTTTAAATTGCGAAGTTTTTGAACTGCTTTATTTTCGACGACGATATTTTGTACCACGATGTTTTAGAACTGCGATGTTTTCTCTTTGCGATGTTTTCTTTCACGATGTTTTGCAGCACGACGTTTTCGCCTTGCGTTGTTTTCGTCCGCGATGTTTCCGTCGCGATGTTTTTGCCGCGATGTTTTCGGCTGTAACCGTCTATCGCTGTTACTGTCATCCGTCCTTAGCAATTGCACACCAATGTATATCCTCGTTTAATTGTCGTTTATGAAAAAAAAATATATTAACTAGTGCCTTCATTGGGCGGATATGCATATTCCACGTGTTTGGACCCGATGATATATACAGGACAGGCGACACTGGGTGAGCAGTTGTGCCGCCATGAAGACTTTAAGCTTTATATATATATATATATATATATATATATATATATATATATATATATATATATATATATACACAAGTGTTGTTAATCGTCTGTATTTCTAGTCAAGGAAAACAACATTAGCTTTAGAGATTTCGATTTAGAAAAATTTTTATAAACGCACTCTGTTTAAAGAATGCGCAATCTGCATTATGAATAAAGGTCATATTAATCAACTCAAAATTTAAAAAAAAATACAGAGAAAATCATTGATATATTTAGGTATTGTTTAAGTATAAAACGTCAAATATAATGGAAATATTTTGGTAGTTATCATTGTGTTTCTTGATTCAAACTAGTTTGAAAATTTAATTCTCTGAACCTTTCATTTGTAGTGGAAACATTCAGAAAATCCTATCGATGTTTAAGTCGAATTAATCTCAATGTAACGAAAGAAATCATGTAAACGTTACATGTATCATAAAATATATTGAAAGGATACAGAATGTAATATTCATAAGCATATGGTTATTTATTTCATAATGAAGAAAATTATTTAAACATAATAATGAAGATAAATTTTAGGTGTTTAAGCATGAAAAAAAATCTCAGTTTTACGATTACAAAACATCAAATTTTGTATATAATACATAAATACAGGGTGATTCGTTTAAGGGTGTACAAACTTCAGAGAAGGCTAGGTTACGGAAATACGAAACGTAATTTCATAGTGATGTAGGGAAGGAAACGCAATCTTCATGTGATAGTGTGCAGAAAAGAAAACGCAAAAAAAAGGAAAGAAATATGATGTGAATATTAATCTCCATAAATCACTATAGTTATGATATTCATAGGTCTTAATAAGTGTTCGAAGTTACAACCGCTGATAAAATCATTTTGAGAGAAACGGTTACAGAACACAGTTAAAGCTACTTCCTATTACCAGGAAGGATGCTGAGATACTGCCGCAAAGAAGAGAATCCTAGATGTCCTACGAGTACAGGAGACCTATATCTACTTGTAGTCCAAGTTATATCTCGAGCGTATAGGTAATATATTTAAATGCAATTTTTTAAAGGAGCAAGAGACATTTTGAATATATTGGCTTAAATGCATTTCAAAACATGTCTCATCATGGAAAGTTGGCACGTACTGCAAAGTACTATTCTCGCTGAGGTCGATTTAAATATTTTTTCATATTCATTTTACTCTTCCTGTCACACGTTGTGCTATGCAAGTTGCTATATTTTAGACATTTCTAAAGGCTTTTGAAGGAATATTTTTTATTTTATAACAATGCATACGTATAGATAGATATCTTTGCATTAATAACAAGATCAAAAGTGAACTCATTGCCAAATACAGTGTTTTTATTTTTAAAAAATGAACTTTTTTATCTTGAGAATTCTCTTAGATTCTGAAACTATGTTTCTGTATTGAGCATAAAATTATAATGAAACAATTGTCATGTCCAATTTCATTTTTTTAATAAAAACGTATTTTCTTCATTTAATATTTTGAACTATTTTCAAAATAAACATTTTAAATTTCCGTTAGATTGTGTTCTTGTAAACCATAATGACTTATTTCAGTATTGTATATATCTTTTCCATCATTAACTTTATGTTAGTTGCACGTATGATAACATAAAACAACAACTGAAAATTAACGAAGTTCAGCAATATGCGCCATTTGAAATGAACACAAAAGGGAAAAGGATATTTTAGAAAACTTAAATATAACCTCGTATTGTTACCGTACGTTCCTTTTTCATACTTTATTAAACCATTAAAATGAAAGGCCAGTTTGTGTTATACCACATCTTTCGTAACAGACGTAGAAATTCAAACATTTTCTCATATGTGCCCAATATATAATACAAATCTGCCAAAAACTTTGCAGAAAACCCATACATTAGGATTCAGTCACGCGAAAAACAGTTCCACATGTCGTTAACTTTTCCATTCCATCGCATGTTACTCAGTCATTTCATCAGTCGGGAGAACTTCATTAGATAACGTTTATTTCACATTCTTATATAAGCTCAGTCTTCTTTTACGGAACGGTTGCTTCGTTATTTTGTTTGAGATGTTTCATTTTTTTATGACATTCTTTTTTACTTTCCGCTACCGATTTGGAGAAGAAAATCATTAGGATGAAATCTCGTTATTATAGCCGATCCGAGCTTGATTTATTTTTATTTACCTCTTCTTTGGCCCCCGATTTGGCATCGATTTTTGTGTTTTGTTTCGGAAAATAATTAGTATGACTTCTTGTGTTTAAAAAAGGCCTTAAAGATTTTTGCTCAATATAGTAAGTATTAATATCCTTCCAATGAAGCATTTTGCCCAGCAAAGTATTAAAGCGATTTTGTTTTTAATTTTGAAGGAATTATTGAATTTTTTTGTGTTATGTAATACGTTATCGATATTGTTTTTCTTGAGATTTTAATCCTTGATATAGAAAAAAACAGTTTTGTATTTTCAAAATATTTCAACCTTATTTTTAGATCATAATTACTAGAAAAATGCAAACGTGTATTTTCTTCTTCTTTGTTAATTATGAACAAATGCCGCAATGCAGGTTAATAAGTATCTGCATTACTAACTAACCCTTTTTTTCTCTATTAGCTGGGGATGGAATACAATATTCTCAAAAGCTTTGGGAAACGAACATAATTTTTTGTGGAATAACTACGAAGTACAGAATTCGAAGAGATAAAAAACATTTTTAGGTAAAAATTGAATGCATTGCTTTGAAATTTATTAAAATTAATATGTTTCGCAATTTAAAATTTGAATTGAGATGCGAAAGGAAGTTCGATGCATCAAATATATATAATAATTTATTTTAAATATATATAATTAAGGGTATGGTTTTATATAAACACAATTTTTACATAAAACTGAAATCGGCTTTAATGAACATATCGTAATCGTTTGGTTACATTGTTAATTAGTTAGTCCAAAATCGGAAAATGTCTGATTTTCGTTTAAATCAATTACTTGCTGTGTATTGTTTTTTAGAGCTTAAATAGTTACTTTCTTACTTAAATAAGTTATCTCAGTAAATTATATATAATTTATATATATAGGTAGATAAATTATATATATATATATAGTAGAATAACTCGATTTTGCACTAAGTGAATTTAAGATCATACAACATTATATATATATATATATATATATATATGTTATATAAGTTATATATATATGTAATAATTTTGATGCGTAGTCTCACGACTACGCATCAATTGAATTGGATAGCAGAGCGGCAAGACGAGACGAAGATGTTGACACCAAACCAAGTTCAGCTAATTACCATCTTAAATAAGTTATCTCAGTAAATTATTAGATATATTTGATGATTATGAACAAATGCCGCAATGCAGGTTAATAAGTATCTGCATTACTAACTAACCTTTTTTTTCTCCATTAGCTGGGGATGGAATACAATATTCTCAAAAGCTATTCCAGGCACATTAGAATAATAGGCAATATGTTTTTATCGTAAACAATTACAATAATTTCTTATATACACAGATTAACGAGGCGACATCCTTTTAGACAGACAAGCAACGCGGCGTGGATGTTGGAATGGAGGAAGCTAGGGCATACTGCGGGGAAAAAAAAGGGGACAGTTCTATATCTCCTGTTCTACTGGGCTGATTAACAAAATTCAAATTCAAATTGCGTTTTTCATGTCTCGAAAGCGCGACTTAGGATGTATATTAGATTTATATAACATAGGTATTTTGACACAAAATCGGACTTTTTCTGAAATAACATATCAATGTTTTTCCATATTTCGATTCTACGACTCAAATTATGCTTAGATATTAAAGTTTGTAACATTTGGTGCGAAATGTACAGAGAAATTCAAAAATTTATCATGGCACATTTTTTTTCAGTTTGCGCCAAGAATAATTCACTTGGCGAACTTCTTAATATATGGCAACCAATTTTCCTTTCCCTTCCATTATGCGACAGCGGAAAAAAAGGCACTCGTTCCTACTTTTTTACATTGTGCATGAGCGGAAAACTCACATCGTTCCTACTTTCATATAATTTTAGCAAAGTGTCTAAACCACATTTGATGTCTTATCGCCTTCAACAAATATGCCAAATTTCAAAACGCGCCAGTATATAAATTTACCTACATCTTCGGAAATTTTGAATAAAAGACTGTAATGTTTTGCAGGTATGCTTAGAAATATGTCTACTTTAAGATGATGGTAAAAATTTCATAGATTATCATTCAAAATGTTTTTTTGAAAAATTTATAAAAATTGTTTAAAAATGCAAATTTTAAAAATAAATCATAAAAAATGGGTGAATTTTTTTGGAATGAACCTGAATTTTGAAATGTGAAAGGAAGAATCAAATAAGTTTGATAAAAAAGAGAGCTTGATAAATATATACCAAACTCGATTAACATTGAGGAGCTAAAACTTTGAGAGCTAATTTTTTAAAACTCACTCGTGCAATTTTTACAAAACTTGGTTGTCTGCCGTAATTTGAGGAAATATGGAAAAAAAATTGGTACTTTGTTTCAGAAAAAGTCCAATTTTGTGTCAAAATACCTATATTATGACAATGCTATATATAAATCTAATACATATCCTAAGTCGCACTTTCGAGACATGAAAAAAGCAAGTTGAAATTCGTCAATCGGCCCAGTAGAACGTGAGATATAGAACTGTTCTTTTTTTTCCCTCTAGAATCGTTAATTTTGCGGTCGCCAATTATTTCTAAAGCAGCTATCGTATTTTTCTTATATCTTACACACACACACACACACACGCACACACACACACACACACATATATATATATATATATATAAAATATAAAAAAATAGGATGGCTTTGCTCTATGCGAACAAGCAACCTCTAATTAATTATTCGCAATTTCAGGATCATCCCCCTAGACCAGTACTTTCGAGAACATTCAAGCATATTACGTAACCGCTTCTATGAATAGAGAACTCGCGCCATTTTGCGTCGGAGACCGCTTTCTACCCCTAACTGCTGTTGAAACCTACGCTGCTGCTCTCATCTGCCTCCCTTTGTTAAAATAATATGACACAGTGAATTTAATGTTAAACTTATTTCAAAAAGAATGATGATCTGCCTTTTGAATTGAATAAAGATATGGAGCTATAAATTTAAATCTTTCTGTGTCGTCATTGGACGCCGCCTTACACACAGCCACAACAATGTCTAGAACTCTGATGTAACCAGATTGCCAAGCTTCACTTATGTGCCCGACTGCCAAAATATTACAGCTTATTAATTAGCCGATGGAATTTATTCTGCGTGGAAAAAGCTCCTCTGGATTTATTTTCTAAATTCATTGGACGAGTGTCTAACTTCCATCCCGTTAAGCGGTCAAGGACAGTCATTCGCATCGTGCTTTCATCATCTGCAGTTAAATCAGTGATTACTTTCGCTTGTGCTTTATGCTGTAAAATTTTGACGTGTTAAAAAACTTTGTAGTGTGTGGATTATGAGTAAATAATCCAAGACACCCATGTCAACAAATACGGAGGAAACAGCCACTATCAAGTCACAAAATTCAAATTTGCTATTTTTGATGGATCCAAAAGTGATATTCCTGTGGATAATTACATTTTGCTATTTGAAGAAAAATGCAACGCAAAAAGTATTCAAGATAAGGACAAACCGATAGTATTTTCTGAGTGGAGAGGTGAAGCACTTGCGTACTTCTTTCGCGAGTGATTAGGCAAAGAATGGGAAGCAGTAAAAGAAAAATTTCGAACTTACTTTTCCAGTGCAGAGTCAGTGACGTTTAACGATTTCATATCCGTCACGTACGAAAAATTCAATAACATTGATCTATATTTCAGACACAAACTAAGGTATGAATCTAGTTTAAAATTGAATGAATCTACAATGGACCAGGGCTTCCTGAAGCCTAGCGTATGTTACTTGTTGTATAAAAAAATTAAAACTCCGAAAGACTGGATTGAGATAGCCAGAAAACATTTCCCAATTTCACTGCCACTGAACGGAGTAGAAAGTGCAAGAAGTGATAACAGATTTGTTGCTCCGAGGCAAACTCTACCTAGATATTTTGCTAGGCCATTTCAACCAAATCAGTATAGGCCCCGCCCTTTTCAATATCCGTACAAACCGCTTAGTTATCAACAATTACCTTCGTTAAGCTATTATAACACAGTGCCAAAACATGAACAGAAAAAAATGATTTTATTTTAAAGTTAATTTCCGAAATGGGCAGCAAAATATACCAGCAATTATTGATACTGGTTCCCAGGTAAATGTTCTTCCTTGCAATATTTTTAAGGGTATTGATAAAAAATTTGAAGAAATCGAAAATGAATCTAATAGCAAATCATTTTCTCTATCTAATTAGATTCATGTAAAAAACATTAAAATGCCATGTAAAATAGCATTAAAATGCCATGTAAAATAGTAAACTCACTAATGATGTAATATTTTATGCGGTAAATTCTAATTAAAATTATTTATTATTATCCTCATCCTGTGTTTTACTGTTCAAATTACAATTGAATTTTTATAATTATCAAGTTTATCAGTTTAGAAAACAGGTGAGTAAAAATGTTAAATAAGTTTTTTCAAAATAATTTTGAATGTAAAAATGTCAAATTATTTTGTATGTAAAACAAATTCAAAATAATTTGTATGTAAATTCAAAATAATTCATATAAAAATTCAAAATAATTTGTATGTAAAAACGCTAAACAACCTAGTAAATATTTTGAAAATAGTGAAAAGTTTGTATATAAAAGTGATATTAGTACTAAAGAGTCTGGTAATTATTTTGAAAATAGTGAAAATTCTGACAGTAAATTACAAAAATTGTTGAATAGTTATAATCATATATTTGCTAAAAGTAAATATGATATTGGTTGTATAAAAATTGACCCACTCCAGAGTTGTATAACTTCTGAATTACCAATAGCCTATGGATGATATCGAGCATCTCCTAAAGATAATAGTGAAAATAAGAAGCAAATAGATGAACTGTTAAATGCTCGTATAATTAAACTTTCTTACAGTCCTTATGCTGCTCCTGTAACTTTAGCTTATAAGCGTGATGAACAGGCAAAAACTAGATTGTGTATTGATTACAGAAAGCTGAATCAAATTACAAAAACTGATTCCGAGACCATTCCTAGAACTGATACTGTATTAGATCAATTAACAAATGCAAAAATTTTCTCTACATTGGATTTAGCATCAGGCTATTGGAATATAAAATTAAATGAAAAAAAATACTGAAAAATTAGCATTTACTACAAATTTTGGACTTTATGAGTTTTGGTTGGAAGAATTCCCCAGCTGTTTTTCAAAGAGATCTTAGACAAATTTTAAACAAATATCAGATTCAATTTGTTTTAATATATTTGATGATGATATAGTATTTTCTCCAAATTTTGATGAACATTTAAACCATCTTAAAATAATATTTGATATATGTGAAAAAGAAAATATAAAATTAAAACAATCAACATGTAATTTTGCTAAAGAAAAAAAAATCTAGGATATGAAATTCAAGCAGATAAATACCAGCCCAGTAATGCAAATATAGAGGTTATTAAGAATTTCAATCCCTTAAAAATGTCAAAGAGTTGCAAAGATTTTTAGGAAGTATTAATGTATATCATAAATTTATTCAAAATTATGCTAAAATTAGAGCTCCTCTAACAAATTTACTTAAGAAAGATACCCTCTATAAATGGGCTGATGAATGTCAAATAGCCTATCAAAATTAATAGATGCATTAATTTCTAGGCCTATTTTAACTTTGTTTAGTCCTAAACATCCTTGTCATGTATTTGTTGATGCCTCTAAAGAAGCTGTTCGTGCTGTTTTAAAACAAGAACACCCTGATGGTAATTTACATCCAATTGCTTTTCATTCTAGAAAATTAAGATCTTATGAACAAAATTAAGCAATTACTGAGCTGAAATTATCTATTATCGATGCGATTGATAAATTTTATTATTATTTACATGGTAATCATTTTACTGTACATACTGACCATGCTGCTCTAGTCTGGCTTAAAAATATAAAACATCCTACCGGCTAATTAAAAAGCTGTAATAGTTTGGCAGTCGGGCACATAAGTGAAGCTTTGCAATCTGGTTACATCTGAGTTCTAGACATTATTCTGATTGTGTGTAAGGCGGCGTCCAATGACGACACAGAAGGATTTAAATTTATAGCTCCATATCTTTATTCAATTCAAAAGGCAAATCATCATTCTTTACTAAATAAGATTAAATTCACTGCGTCATATTATTCGAACAAAGGGAGGCAGATGAGAGCAGCAGCATAGGTCTTAACAGCAGTTAGGGATAGAAAGCGGTCTCCGACGCAAAATGGCGCGATTTCTCTATTTATAGAAGCGGTTACGTAATATGCTCGAATGTTCTCGAATGTACTGGTCTAGGGGGAAGATACTGAAATTGAGGAAAGTTAATTAGAGGTTGCTTGTTCTCACAGAGCAAAACCATCCTATTTTTTTATATTTTACATCTTAGACTAAGACCTTTTAATCTAGCAAGTGAATTTAACTGTTAGAACTAGCAGAATTCCTATCTCCGTCCAAAATTAATTTAATTTTAATTTTTCAAAATTCTCTATTAAATTTTTTCCTGATTATGACCTTTTAATGCCTGATTTAGACCTAAACCCATGAATTTTTGCCATTTTATGAGCAAATATGGAAACTGACTCAACTGATAATAAATATGTTGAATAAAACCAATTGCGGAATGTACTTTGGAATGTACTCGAATGTACTGTTCTAGGGGGAAGAGTTTTTTTATTACATATATATCCCTAATTTCATGTTTCGAAAATGTTGTATTTTGATCTCCTAAATAAATTAGTTCTTAGAAAAGCACTACTATTTCTTCTCATTCGCTTTTCCGCAGTCATCTGCTGGCAGCTTGTTTAATAGTTTCAAATTGGTGTTAGAATAAAAAATAAAAATAAAAATTTAACCATTCTCTCAACCTCAATCATTTATATACATATAAAAAAAGAGAGAGAATAATTCGAATTAAAGCATACGAGGATGAAATTTCAATAAAAAACTGTTTTTATTCGAATATTTGTAACATGGACGTTCAAAAATGCATCATTGCAACTGTGCAGTAACTATAAGAACTGCAGAATTGGCTTAAGCAGTGTGCCTCAAGTTACCTTTTAGCAAGTTAACGTGCATTGTTTTTGGTTGGCGATAAAATCTGCAAATCAGGATAAATTTTAAAGGAAGCATATCTTGCAAATGACACGTCATTATCTTCATGTAATCTTCTTTACTAATTTGGTGCTATGAGAAAAAGCATACAATCATTACCATATTTCCTACAGTGCTTCTATTTACTATAGACGTGGTAAAATAATACTGCAAAAATAATATTACCCTAACAATATCAACGAAAACCAAATTAACATGTTTTCGGTTTGAATTAGACATACGTTTCATTTGGAATATTTATTTCTCCTTTTAGTGTTTTAAATGAAAGTAGAAAATTACAAGTGGAAATGATACATACAATTTATCTTCAAAGGAAAGACTGTCGTATACGTAAAATAAAACTATATAAATGATATGGTTCAATTTTTAATAAAGTGAATTATTAAATAAGTAATCAGGAAAATAATAACAATTGGGATGCAATATATTTCCAAATGACTGCCTTCCAATTATTAGACAAACAGAGCTCTTCTGTTTAAATTATACTCTTTTACGAATAGTTTAACGTCGCTCAGTTTGGAAACAGTTGATAAAACGAATACTTACACTCTTACACGTGTACTCTAGCATTTAATCGAAAAGACGTTACAAAAAATGTAATGACTACACATTCCTGATGCTTATATGTTTTTATATATATTCACAGAAAACATTTCTTACAACAAAAATTTATTTCTGTGACGTTTGATTTGAAATTCGCTCTTGTTCGAAGATATGTAAAAGTTAGTCTTGCCTGCTAGAGGACTGTTGTGATAACAGTTAGGTAACAATTCGCCCTCTCTCCAAGACTATAGTTTTATTTCTATATTACTTCTAGAACTAAGCTTACTAAAATAAGCACCATTTGGTTTTCAAATGAGTATGCTTTCTAAACCAACATTTAAATAAATAAATAACGTTTCCTTAGATAACATACTCGTTGTAAATCAAATCACATATTTTATTTTTTCGTAAACCTTAGCCCGAAGCTAGTGTTTCTGAGGTAACGTCACTCCATTTTAAGCTTAAATTGCCCGGCAGGTGGCGCAAATGCTAACAGGAAAATCAACAAATGAAGTAAATAACGTATTTAAAATGTAAAAATCTCTGGAAAGAAAGAAAAAGTACATTAAAAGCTTTCACAAATTCGTGACATGAGAAGATTAAAAATAACATTTGAATGGTTGGAAAATTGAGAAAAAGTTTATGCGAAAATCTCATTTGCGTCTTGAATTTCGTTCGAAATCCCATGCCGCTAGCTACCGAACAAAAATGATAATACTAAACTGTACAAAACTAAAGAAAAAAAAGGAAACGCAGAAAAACTCCATTTTCTTTGTAACCGAGGGAATGTAAATATATATTCTTCTAACTTCTCAAGTAAAGGAAGAATGTATATTCTGTTACAATAGGAAATAGTATTGCAGGAAAGAAACTGAATCATTACAAAGCTGCTAACAAAATGAAATGAAAAATTAAAGCGATCGGAGGCATTTAAATCTTTTACAAATAAATAGCAAGTTATTTTTTTCGACAATGCACTCGTCAGTGTTTCGGTCTTCTGGGTAAGAGACACATATATGCACTGAATATGAAGAATCGTTGAACTGATGCGATTTCTGTTAACTCCCTATCTTCTAAAAGTTTATTCCATTTTTCCGAATACTTTCTTTAATCCGAATACTTTCTTTAATTCCGAATACTTTCCGAAATTTTTCATGAAGATAAGGCAAAAGATTAATTCTAAGGAATTTTATTCTATAGAAAGCAATTTATTTTGTCAATTTTATTTCAAACAGGTTTCACCGATAAAAAATTACATTCAGCAATTTTTAATTATATTGTTTTGAAACTATCCATACACTAGTCGAAAAAGTGTAAAAATTAAATAAATAATTAATAAAAACTTGAATAAAAAATTACACACAATTAAAATATTTTTAGCCGATCTCCTCAGCATTTCTGAAAATTTCGCTTTTGAAATTCTGATTATTTCCCATTCTCGAAGCAATTTCCCTGTACTTCTGTAAAGACCTTATTTTGTGCTAATAAATTATTTTTATTTTAAGAAACTTTCCCTTTTGATTTCGATTTCCTGCCAAAATGCAAATTTAAATGACATGTACGCAAATCTCAATGAGTTCGGAAATAGCATTTAAGTAGTAGAATTTAAGAGTTCATGGTAGAAGAGTTATGCTGCAGATTTGCAAGTAGCTCTGGAACTGAATATTTGTGCTAGAATCTTACATTAATTTATACTGATAATTTAGACTCGGCTTTGCTGTGGGCAGCCGATAAAGTGATTTAGACGTAAGCAGAGATCAGTAGTGTAGTTAAAAGTTTATTCATTCTTATTGTACACACTATTTTGTGTTTAAGTTACTTAACCACAAGTGGTGGTTAAATTGTGAACACTGAGTGAGTACATGTTCTGTTCAGTTTGTTAAAATAAAAGGTTGTTATAACTTTCGTCGGCAGTCCTTTGTTTTTCAAGACAGCCAGAATTCACTATCTTGTCTTCAGTAGGATCTACATTTTATGATCCTATGAAAGAGTGCGACTGTACAGTTGAGTAATTCTATCTGCAGTAAGAAAGAATAGTTCTGAAATCAATCAATAAAACTAGTTGCAGGGAACAGTCAACAAGAATAGTTAATTCAACGTTACGCTAGATTAATTCACGTGTACAACATCACAATAGCTGGCAGAAAAAATCTAGATGGAGGAGAAACAAAATTATGGGGTAAAATTTGAATAGAAATCGCAAGTAAGCAAACATACGTCTCTCTTTTTCAAGAGAGAGTTAAAAAATTTAAAACATTTGCAAAGGTGGTAGATAAAATGATTATTACTCCCTCAGCATTTGTAAAACCTTCTTAAGAAGACCTACTTATGTCTGATCAGTTTTAACTGAGTACTTCTCAAAATCTACACAATCCAAATTTCCCTAAATCCCATCTTCTTTTTTTGGCCTCTGTTTAAGAAACTGAATGCAATGTTAACACAACGTTAACTTTGACAGTACAATCGATGAAGATTTTAAGTAAAGAGTTTTATTATTAAAATTATTAAACCCAAAGTGTTACAAATGGTTTTTTTTCACTCACAAACAACTAGTTTCCTCCTTTATAAACTAATGAATTAACAAATGAACGTTACCAGTGTATAGTACTACGTTTTCTAATAAAAGATCGTTTAATTAAAAAATGGGAATCACATTATAATTAGTAAATCTGTACGTTTATAATATAAAAATAAAATGTTTTTTTCTTTATTTTCAGTTCAACACTATCCAAGTGATACAAATTAACCGAGTATTTTAGCATATGAATTGGGCAACGAATTAATTAAATTTGAGCGAACCTAGCTAGAATAGTATAAAGTGTTCTAAGTAAGCCTGTTCTATAGTAGCTTTCTCGAAGACAAATCTCTGTACTCTGTTATCTGTGCATTCATAAAGGAAGCTGATGCTTAGATGCAGACAAATAACGCTGGTTATTACAAATTTAATTTACGTTTACTTCTATTAGAGATGTTAGAACATTCAGTTGTCTTCTCTCTGACTTAGATTAGCTGAAATTAGTATTTCACGTTTCAATGCTATAACAGTCTTAAGTAACGAAAGCATTTCAGCTACTGTGCTGAAATGTTGACGTGTGTAAAAGCTGAATAGCATGTTAAGTTTCCTTTAGTATTTATTAAACCATGAACTCAAATATTTTGTTTCTTTCTTTTCGAGAGATAAAGCTGACAGACGTTTGAAAAGATAGACTGTTGTCAGTCCAAAAGATATAAAATAATTTATTTATTTAATATATATAAACATGTCTTCGGATCACAAGAAAGATAATCATTTAAAAGCATTCTATGCTTCTTTTACATTTTGCTACGTTATCTACGTGGCAAAATATATCTACGTTATCTTACATGTTATTAACGCTTATCACATAAGTATCATTAATAAAATATGATCCAATAATATATGTATCTTAGTTGCACAATCCCAACGGTCTTTCATGCACCAAATAAAATTGAATAATAAAAGTATTAACCTACAAACTGAATTTGGAATAATATTTTTAAAATTTTATCCAAATCACAACTTTTCTTTCATTAATATTCTGATATTTTTTTATAGAATTTTATCTTCATAAAATAAATACAGAAACAAATGTCAGAGATTTTATTTAAATACTGCTTTTGACCTAAAATTTGATTTGATATAACAATAAACATTTTTGTTTATTAGATGGCGAAAACTGTAATTTGAAGCAAAATATTTCCACAGTTTTCATCTAGGCTTTATTTCAGTCACGTTTTGGATCATACAGCTTCAAAATATTAAAATTCTTACTTAAGTTACGTAGTTCTGGTATGCAAAGTAAATATTTATTACTCTTAGAAATTCGATTTCGGTTTGTTTTAGTTTATAATCAATAAGAATCGAATACGTTTCATAAAAAAGAGATATTAATAAATATATTCCAAATTCAATTAATATGCAGGAGCTACAATTTTGATAGCTAATTTTTTAAAAACTACTCATGCAATTTTTATAAAACTTGGCACTTTGGCATACTTTGAGATGTAAAATCAAAATATGGAAAACAATTGCTACGTTATTTCAGAAAATATCGATTTTGTGCCAACATATCTATGCTAGAATAATTATATAAATTTAATATACATCCTAAGCCACGCTTTCGAGACATGAAAAACGCAAGTTAAATTTCGACAATCGGTCCAGTAGACCGGTAGATATAGAACTGCCGCCCTCTTTTTCTACAAGGTGTACCAATTATGCCGCGGAAGAATTATCCAAATATTCAGAGACAAATACGTAGATTACTTACACATGCGTGTCTGCGGAGCTGTAATTGCATAGGGAATATGAGCGCACTTGGGGTTTTCAGACTTGTGTGTTCGTATGTCTTCTCGTCATACGCCGTGTTTCTAGCAAGAGCTTGTTAAATTTTATAAAACATCAGGTAAATGGAGTGGCGAAGAACGTATGGATAACGAAATGAGATGAAGAATTGTTGGTGGATTGGAGGTAGGCAAGTCACAAGCGCAGTTGGGCTACAGAGCTCAGTGTAACCCTCAGTGTCCTCTGAAATTTGTGGAAACAATTTCAAGACACTGGACCCATATCGAGTAGACCGGGACGAGGTCAACCAAAAACCACAACGGCGAATCACAATCGCTATTTGGCACTTTCAGCGCGGCTTAATGAGATAAGTCTGTATGACAGAAGACTAGCTATTTGCTTCCTGCTCTCTACAGCACACAAGACACATTTAGCATGGTGCAGGCAACATGTGCCTTAGACCAAAGTTCATTCAAACACCATGCGTTTTATAGGTGAGTTTGGAGTCAGCCTGGACACTGATTCTCGAAGTACCTGTGTCTGACGAGAGCCTTTAACACGATACCTTCCCTCCTTCATCAGGAAAAATGATGATTCCGGTGGTGGAGGTGTAATGGTTTGGGCAGGCATAATGTTGGACGGCGGCACTAGACTCTCTATTTGACAAAGGCTCTCTGATTGCTTTAAGGTACAGAGAGGAGATCTTAGAGTCGCAAGTTCGACTTTTCAGGGGCGCAGTTGGCCCTAGGTTCCTGTTAATATACAACAATACTCGTCCACATAGTGCTAAGCTGGTCGACGATTACCTGGAAAGTGAGAATATTCCCCGCATGTATTGGACAGCCAGATCTCCTGACATTAAACCTACACACCACGTTTGGGACGCTCTTGAGAAGGCAATTTCATCTTGACGTTCCCCAGGAAGAATCATACAGGAATTTAAAACTGCCTTGCTGCAGGAGTGGGATTGACTGCCACAAGGACTCCTCATCTGCCTCCTGTCCTGTACGCCATCATGCTTCTCGATCTGTCTGACTATGAGAGGGGATCATATCTCATTACAAACTCATTTTCAGTTCTATATGACAAATTGAATTTTGGATATCCCTCAATTATGAGCTTTACTGAATTATGCGAGCATAAAATGACTTTTGAATCGTACACATCTTTCTCTGTTATAAAT
The DNA here is from genome assembly GCF_044657685.1 of Stegodyphus dumicola. Taxonomy (NCBI): domain Eukaryota; kingdom Metazoa; phylum Arthropoda; class Arachnida; order Araneae; family Eresidae; genus Stegodyphus; species Stegodyphus dumicola. The sequence continues at coordinate 80,857,079 of NC_140772.1, read as the reverse complement.
GTATATTCATAAGAAATTTCATTAAAAATCTGCCCATTAGTTTTTCAGAAATTCGAAATAATGTTCTACTTTTCTTAATTGTGCACACGACTGTAGTTAATAAAGATATGATTGTATAGGGCTAGAACTTTAGGCATTTTTTTTTCTGGAAGTTGCCGTTGCATAATCCTTTGGCGACATCTGAAATGTGCATGCTACAGAATACACAATTAAGTTTACCAATTTAGGCAATGAACCGAATTTTATCACGGAAGTAGTGAACTTAATAATTCATGTTTTAGTAATTAATAATTATCATGCATGAATATTTTTTTTCAAAAATCATACTAATCGTAAACTGAAAAAATAACTAAATAATAATAAATTAGTGAACAAATAAGCGACTGAGTTAAAAATGTGTATTAAAAATTTTATTCAATAAAAATATTGATAATAACTATAATAAATTAATATTTTTCAAAAATGATATTGGTTGGAAACTAAAATGTAACTAAATAATAATAAATGAATATATATTTAATAAGAGACTGAATTTAAAATAGGCAAATATTCTTATTATAACTAAGGGAAATATGTTAATGATATGATTTTTGAAATAAGGATCAGGCTATTCTTTAATTTTTGTTTACATCTAAACTGTCTTTTGTCGAGCCTGTAGTAAGAAATGTTATACTGAAAATGGTTAAAAAAGATATCATCTAACTAGGAAATAAAGAAAATAACCTATAACGGATTTCTTTTCAAAGTAGATATTATTACACCAGAGTATAAAATGCCTAAGCCCTCTATTTTTCACACATCCTTACTTTTGCTAAGCTAAACAAAGAAATAAAATGTTAAATGAAATTGTTTTTGTTTTGTACCATCCAATATACCTTTCTAACACAATATAAACCTGATTAGAGAAAGTTTCCTTTTTAAATTGAACATGGAAAGAAATCAAAAGCAGCTGCTTATATAGACCAAATATATACGCACGGCAGCAGAAATAAAGATGACAATAGAAACAACTGAGAGACATCTTTGTTGCTGACAACTCATGACATGTCTGACCTAATGTCAGATAGTTGACAAATACAACCTGGAGGGAAGAAAACAATAGATGTTTGAGCTCCAGCCGATTTTGTGTACAAAGATTCGTTTTTAGTAGGCTACTATTTTTTTTTTTTTCATCTTTATCAGCCATTAAATAAAATGTTGCATACTTCTGAATTTAACCTGGATACTCATTCCCTATTCCTCAGTCAAAATTATTTGACTCAGTGTTTCATGTATTTGTCAGTATTTCACGTCATTTGCCTTTACTAAACACTTTCATAGCAGAAACGCTTCTAAATCCATTTAAAGAACACATTATTACATCACCATATGCTACCCCAGAAACGATACTGTAACGTTTTTAAAATACAGAAAAAATACGCAAAAAAGTAAATCAAATCTCGCGATATACTACAGTTTCCACAAATTTCGTACGCGATTTTTATTATTATTCTTTAGTTTCGTAACCACTAGTCCCAGACATATACTTCCAGTCACAAATATGTTTTAAATTCAGAGATTTATGTTCTGGCATTTTAAAATTCAAAACATAAGTTTTGTTACAATAATTACAACTTTTACAATTCACATAAATTAACTCTATTTCGGTGTAATTATATATATACCGAAATAGAATCATCGATGATGTTACTTAAATCAGACTCTGATTAGTCTTTGAAAAAAATTACCCAATAAACATTGCTTGTTTTTTATAAACACCGTGCTGTTTAAGAACGTATTATTGAATTTGTGTCTGCACCACAAAAATATTAATAAGTTATATTTTTCTCAATTTTGATAGCACTGCTGTTGAAAGTTTTGTATTTAATTTATTAAAATATATATTAATATTAACCTTAAGAATTTATTAAATAGAATTTTACGATGCATGGATTAAAAACGTAGATTTCATACTTACAGATTTCTACCACGCATAATGGTTATATTGCTTTGAAAATATGGCTCTACGGTATTTTGAAAACTCCCCTAACTAGAAGTGCGATGTAGAATTTTAGAATTATTTTGTTATTTTAGTTAAGTTTTAAGCCAGTATTAATAACACACATGCTCAGTACCTACCAAAAACCTATTGTAATACCGGAGTATGTAACAGTAATACATTTATGCAGATATAATTTATTCGAGGTTCAGACTTGGTGCGTGAAGGTGCAGTTGCCCCTCGCTCCCTTCTTTTTGACTTTGCTGATTTTTTTTTTCGTGTTCTCGTCTGTGTGTTAATTGCTTGATTAGATAGCCTGGCTCAGTAAAAGTAGGCGGCCAGTGTAACTCTGATTCAAAATCCGGTTACGACCACGTGCAGTGCTGATAACGACCACGTGCTTCTGAGACTCCTTTCCCGATACTTTTTCTTCTTTTTTCCCTTTTTTTTTCTAGTAATTTCGTTCTCCTGATGACGAGAGACTTTAGCTGCCCTCGAAATCGATTGAGTGTTTTAATATGTGTACGCTAAATACAAGGTTGTTATTGCGATTTTGATAATTTATTTATATAAAACTTTGTTACTGCCAGAGGCATCACATGAAATTTTAACGTATTTGTTTTCGAATAAATTCTTTGTGATTATGATAACTACTGATTGATATAATAAAATGGTATCAACAATAATCGTATGCATTTACGATGTATAAATTCCCGTGTATAAATTTTGCCTTTCAAAAAAATGTAAATTTTAACACTCTGAAGCATACTAAAAGCTGCTGTTCCCATATTCTCCTTGCTACAGTTATTAATACGGATACACAAAGATTTTTATAATGAAAATAAAGCAATCGCAACTTAATTCCATTAATATAGAAAATGGAATTTATACGAATATTTTCAGGATAGACTAGAATCACGTTACCTCCTCAATCAACATAGCATGTTTATCACACAGAGCGTTTCATTCATATTGGTAAGAGGGTGCTAGGGTATTACCCCATCGACTGTGAACGTTGGCTACCAGTGAATCATGAAAGTGCGCTGAGATAACGCCAAAAATGCGCCAGTCGTTTCTGGGGAATTCTCAAGGAATTGATACTTCTGTATTCAATTAAAGAATCTGTATTCGACCCGCTTCGCTTTTGAGCTTTATAAGAAACGCTGTCTTCGATTTCTTCTATTTGTTAGGTATATTCCGATTTATCAGGAAACTCTGTTTAAAACTTTATGAGTACAAATTTCCCGCAGGTAATTGCTCCAATATCTTAATGTATGTCGGCCATATTCATAATGGTTATATTGCTTTGAAAATATGGCTCTACGGTATTTTGAAAACTCCCCTAACTAGAAGTGCGATGCAGAATTTTAGAATTATTTTGTTATTTTAGTTAAGTTTTAAGCCAGTATTAATATCAGATTATTATCAGATATTATCAGATATTAGAGATTATTATAGATTATTATTATACAGATTATTATCAGTATTAATATCAGATAATTATACATACATCAGAGGTGAGGTTACAATGAATGAGGACCAAGGGTCCCAGCCCATATCAGGAGAAACAACCCCAGACCATAATTCCAGCTCCGCCGAACTTGACTGTTAGCACAATACATTCTGGCAGAAGACGTTCTCCAGGTAGACGCTAGACCCAGAACCTGCAATCCGAACGGTAAAGGGTGAACCTTGATTCGTCACTCCAAAGAACCCGTTTCCACTGATCTAAGGTCCAATTTCGATGTGCTTTGCACCACATTAACCGAGCAGCGCGGTTGGACTTTGTATTGTGTTCATTAATTTACAAATTTTTCATGATAGGATCTCATAACTTTTAAAATAATCAACTGCTTTCATGAAAAGTAGGACACAAGTTATAATCATTTTTTACAAAATGCAAGGAAAAATATACCAGAAATAATAAATTCATATGTTTTTTCATGCAAACAAAACACAGCTCATCGAGAATATGTCAGAAGGGCATCAAACGAAAGCGCAGATGCTGTAAGTATGTTGTTATGTCACGCTCACCCATTAACTGAAGCTAAACCGCGCTGCTTGGCAACAGTTTCACGGTCGATGAGATAACATGTATAATATATAATACTGTAATATATTTTTTTTGGAAACAGAGGATTTCCTGTATACATGGCAGTGTTGTATGGCGCTTTACTGTTTTACTTAACAATATTACACTAAGCATGAGGAAAATAAATGAAATGAAGAAAGAACAAGTTTTACTATAATACGTTTAACTACAGTTTTACTAAAATATAATATATTTAATACATTACTAGAAGGTTACTAGGATACTTAATGCTATTTAGTGTAATTTAACTTTGTCTACTCTTCTTCTTTCTTTCTATTTTTATTTACTTTTATCTTACATCCACAGCAGATTGACTGTAGTTTTTCTAAAGTGCTTACCGTTTCAAATTAAACGTTGCGAAAGTCACTAGTGTCGTGTCCAGTAAGGCTAGTCACTTTGGCTTAAAGTGACTAATAGTCGTCAGTTGATGTTTAAAGTTAATACTAATAACACGCAAACTCATTACCTACCAAAAAGCTATTATCATAGCATAAAATGCATTACTACTAATCATAAGAAAATGATTTATTCGTACGCGTTTTTTTACGGCTAGTGGCAAGGTAGGAAGTCTCATTTCTGTTCTCATATCCGAGAAAGTTTAAATTTCAAAACTGATTAGCGCTTCGATTTATGAATTATTTAATGATATAATACAATGGTATATTACAAATATTAAGCACTCATAATATTATATTTAATGTATTTAGGTTTTGCGATGTTTGAAACGATGTTTACGGTGTTTTACGATGCATAATTTGTAAGATAATTTTTTAACTGATTTGTAAATTTCCTGAAAATGTTTTATATGTATTTATTGTTAAATGTCTCCGTATAAGAAATACACGATTCAGACTTTAGGAATATTCTATACATTTTTCATTTACGGTAGAATGATAAATTTTTAATGACGTAATATGGTAATATTAATGGTATTAAACTATAAGTTTTTGTTGATTAACATATTAATTGCTAATGAATTTTATTCGTTTTTATGTAGTTTTAAAGGAATTACTCAAGTTTCTCGTTTTTTACATTCAGTGTTTAGGCTGTCTGTCCAATGACCTTATTAAAAATTTGACCTACCTAATTAAATGCTGCCTACTTTTCTAGATGTTTATTGTTGTTTACCATTTTCCCTTTATTATCCAACTGTCTATCCAGTTACCTATCTGCATAATGGATCTAAGTTCCTCAATAATAGGCTGCTAAATAAGAAGACATATTCGAAATTATTTATCATTTTACTAGCAGCACGTAATAAATTAATGTGAAATCCTGACTCTTAATTAGTTAACTATTACAAATCTAGGATAACACATTTAATAAAAGCTGCTGTCCACATAAACATAATTAAATATTAAGCATTACATCCCTAAAATTTTCTAATTTGAGCAAATTAATTTGAAAATGTCTTCATTCTTTCCTACGTTATAACATATTACCGACCAAACGAAAAACACATTTAAGAAGAACAGAAATGATACATAAATGTAATTGTATTAAATATCATAAATTTTACGCACGTACATAAAATATGTTAATATCAGCAATCAATACCTGTCTGCGTACTCAATTAGTTTAACTAACGTATATGTAAAATGATATACATTACCCTTTAAAATGAGAATGTATGCATATATCTCACCAGCAGAAAATGCATTAAATTTCTTACCTATAAAACAGTAAAAAAAATCTTCATTAATATTTACTAGTATTACATCAAAAATCGAGTGCATACATGTATTACACTTGATTTTTATGATATATGATATATGTATTGCACTTGATTTATATGATATGTATTACACTGACTACCAATAAGTATTTGGACACCTGTGGTAGAAAAGAAAATCTAACTTTATTCAAAATCAATAGTTGGTGGAGCCTACACGAGAAGTAATTACAGCGTGGACCCTCCAGGGCATACTTTCCACAAGTCTTTGTATGACAGCTAGTGGCATTTTCTTCCACTCGGCTTGGAGAAGACTTAGAAGTTCCTTCACCGATTTTGCACGGATAGTGCACTCCTGAATTCGGCGATGCAACTCGTCCCAGAGGTTCTCGATAGGGTTCAGGTCTGGACTCTGGGCAGGCCAGTCCATTCGATGAACCCCATTGGCACCATAGCAAGCCTTGGTTAACGTCCAAACATGACAACTGGCATTGTCGTCCTGAAAGTAACAGGGGTCCAACCCGTAAAACTGCCACAACGTAGGAAGCCCATTGTCATCCAAAATAGTGCAGTAGGCATCAGAGGTGAGGTTACAATGAATGAGGACCAAGGGTCCCAGCCCATATCAGGAGAAACAATCCCAGACCATAATTCCAGCTCCGCCGAACTTGACTGTTAGCACAATACATTCTGGCAGAAGACGTTCTCCAGGTAGACGCTAGACCCAGACCCTGCAATCCGAACGGTAAAGGGTGAACCTTGATTCGTCACTCCAAAGAACCCGTTTCCACTGATCTAAGGTCCAATTTCGATGTGCTTTGCACCACATTAACCGAGCAGCGCGGTTGGACTTTGTGATCAAATTCTTATGAGCAGCAGCACGACCATGAAAACCAAGCAGATGTGCTTCCTTACGGATGGTATTCATTGAAACAATACTCCCGGATGCCTGTTGAAACTCCTCGCGTATGAGGGCCATCGGTTGGGTGCGGTTCTTCCGAATTTCTCTGGACAGCACTCGTCGGTCTCTATCTCACAGTTTCGTTGGTCTGCCGACTCGGGGCACATTCCGAGAATCACCGCTCACCTTCCACTTCTTAATCACATAGGCCACCTGTCGGTTTTGGGTATTTCAGATTGCTAGATATGTCCCTTAAGGATCGGCCACATTCGTGATACCCGATAATTATACCTTTCTCGAAATCAGAGAGCTCCGAACTGCGAGGCATCTTGCATGCGACTAAAGCCGATGCTGTTTCCTACCTATACCGGCGGAGTCCGTGACGTACCTTAGGACCGCAGATATCGTCCTTTGCATTGGTGTCCAAATACTTATTGGTAGTCAGTGTATAAATGCAATATTGCTTAATACAATAGTCACAGAATATGTTTTCTTCGGTAGCTTTCAACTATCAATTGTTAAGGAGTTTATTTGATTTTCTTGATGAGTTTCATTTAACTTTTATGAACACAAGTACTTTATCTAACGAAAAACAGAAAATGGGATTCATCCAAAAAATTATTTTTTTAGCCCAAACGGACGTTAGCCCAGAAGGATTATTAGTCTCGAAACTGCTTTTGCGTCGAATCTCTAAAAGCGTTGAATAACGTTTCATACTGTTACCACCAAATATTAACGCCTTGTATTATATTTAAAGAAATTAAATAATGAAAGTTCTGCATGAATGTATGTATGTTTGTCGCGTTCTGAAAAAACAAAGGTACCTAGAGTCATCAAATTTTGAATAATGCTGTCCTTCACCCGAATATGTGCACCTGAAACCTCGAATTTTGAATTTCGAATTTGTTGTATTATATTTTTCGTATTGTAAAATTTTAACGAGCTTTTGACCAAAACCTTTACGATTTCGAAGCGAGTAGTGGCAACAAGGAAATAAACTACTTTTATCTCCAACACGAGAGACTGTCTATCGAAAATTCTAGAGATACGTTGCTTTTAGATTCTTTAATCCAAAAGCTCTCAAAACGTGTGTGCGTAAATGAAAGGAACGTCCCTTTGGGTGTAATATAAGTTTTCAGCTTTTTTTAAACCAAACCAATTTCTTGCTTAGCTAAAATTTACCCTACTTTCAGAATAATGATACAATAAGAATAATGATATAATAAGAATAATGATACAATAAGAATAATGATATAATAAGAATAATGATATAATAAGAATAATGATACAATAAGAATAATGATATAATAAGAATAATGATACAATAAGAATAATGATATAATAAGAATAATGATACAATAAGAATAATTTTATAATAATGATTGTTAAGTCAGAATAAGTGACGCTTTCCATGTAATTTCATGCTAAACATTTTTCCTCCATCAGTATGCAGAATACATAATATTGCATATAATTGTAATATATACATAAGAACCCGCACATATTAAAAGTGAATAGAATGAAGTGTGTAACGCATCAGATTCTAACATAGCTTATAGAGTCTCACTCTCTTTGGGAGCATACAATTATGAGCTCAAGGATACCTGTAGAAGATTTATCTTCAAGCCTTATGATGCAAACAAAAGTCAGAAAAGGGTGTACAAGACCTTTTTATTTAACACAATGATCTTCATAGACAGCCCCAGTTGGACTTACTATATAAGCCAACACTTATGTCTTACTTAAATAAGCAATATTGAATTAAAATCAAACGTAGTTAGATTATCCTGATTGGTTACAGGATAAAGTAACGCGCAGCAAGCCTCTGGTTTGTAGAAAACTAACGAGACAAGCCTAATTCAATAGCCGCTGTTATGGCTAATGCTTCTGCCTGCAAAACGTTGTTCCATGACTGTAGGTAACCCTTCCAAGTGTGAATTATATGTGGGCCATGGAAAAGTACAAAGGCGGTGCCTACTCCACCGGAGGTCTTGGAGCCATCTGTAAAGATGGTAAGGTCTGCTTCTTGTATGTGTTGATGGTGCCGATTGCTATTTATCTCAACATCTGTGCCAAGCTCTTAAGCCCTGGGTGCGTGAGCGTAGGGTTGATAGGGCATTCATACTGTACTGGACTGAATGTTATGTTATGAAAACTGGCATGCCGTCTTAGCTGAAAGATCCTGGTGTAGGCAGCCTCCTGTTCTGCTCCAATATGAAGTGGAATCAGTCCTGCAAGGACAATGGTGGCGTTAGATGATATTGTCCTGTATGCCTTGCACAGGTTAAGAGCAAACGGCCGTTGGATGTGAGCAGTTGTTTTTGTAGTCGGCCTCTCATTGGCTGAGCCCAAATGGCAGATGCATAAAGGATGATCTACTCAATAACAGTGGTGTAAAGAATTTTGCGAATGTGATGGTTTTGTCCATATGTCGCGCCTTGAACGTCGAGCCTTCGGTGCAACAGCTTAAGTTCTAGTTCTTAAGCAATGCAAGTGAGGGATCCATCTCAGACCTTTATCCCATATAAGACCCAAGAATTGTAATTCTGGACAATCTTGATGCTCTTTCCCTGAAGCTTGATACACGGTTTCCGTGTCGGGTTAGCAAGCGGCTTAGATATTAACAAGGCAGTTGACTTCTCGGCAGAAATCTCTTTATATATTTATAACTTTATATTTTTAGAGTTTTAGGTTATGACACAGGGCTGTGAACTGACTGCAGATGCTTGTGCTTCTTTACTCGAGTACGTCCCGAGTTCGTCCTTTCACGAGAAATGTCTCATCGTCAGCATATGCCAACTGGTGGCCAGTTGGCAGTTAAAATAGAATTAAAAGTTATCTCCCAAAGTATAGGGCGCGCACATGAACCCTGACGTCTTCGCCGAGAATCGAACCGCGGCTCTCTGGAATACGCGCCCAGCGTGCAGACCATCACACCACGAAGGCTTGCCAAGAAGGCAGAAGAAATACTTATACACTTCCCCTTTTAAAGGGTGACTGGGGTTTTTAGAGGAACCAATCACCAAATTCTGGGTGTGGAGATTCATCATCCACTACCCTTTTAGTTCGGGCGCCATTGTAGAGACATTAGGTATATTTTTAGAAGAAGGCAAGATGAAAAATTAGCAACGCCTTCGCCGGGAATCGAACAGGGGACCTCTGGAATACGCATCCAGCTGCTGGACGCATATTCCAGAGGCCCGCGGTGCAATTCCCGGCGAAGGCGTTGCTAATTTTTTGCCTTCGCACCACACCGCGAAGGCATGCCGAAAAGGCGGGAGAAATACTTTATACGGTAAGACCTTGGCCTCGAGTAGGTAGTACACGCTCCAAAATCAACTTGTGAAACCTTTCCTTTTTAATAGTACCTTTTTCTCCCTGAATCTGAATAAACGGTTGCTATCTCATTCACATTCTGGCATGAAAAGCGTGGGTGAAAATGAGAGAGACAGAAAAGTTTCTTAACTCAAAATTAAACATAAATAGATAAATCTTCACAAACTAAACATATTAGTTATTAAGCTAACACATCTGAAATAGAATCCGCATTAGACAGATCTTCGATACGACGGTGGAAGCATGAATCTGCAAAATCACTCTAAACACTCATGACTTTAATATGGTAATTATTTTCAGCATTGAAGTAAATATGCAGTGGTCTCTTTTAGCTTTATATAAAATAAAAACCTCTACCCAGAAAATGCGTTTATGTGTGAAAGACAAAAACTGAAAATTCATGGTTTGGGTGTGGCACCTATAATGTATCACGAACGAATAATAATTATAACTGAGAATGACAATATGAACTGTTAAAATTTTGCATAAATTAATTTTATATACAGAATAACTGCAATGTTTAACATAAACTGCTTTTTAAATGTCAGTGAGTAGTGAAGTGAAAGACTGCATGATGATTACGTTTAAGAGAAACATATTTTACCCGTATTAGTTCTCTAAAAATTATCTAAATTACTTTTGAAATACTGGTCATTTTTAATCTTCACATCAAATGCAAATGTGCAGTGGATTTTAAAATAACATTTTCACGATTAGGGAATGTAATTCGTTACCGAAATAATACTTTCAAATTTTAGATGAATTATATATTATTATTTATTATATATTTATATAACTTTATATTTTTATTATATATTTAATTATTTTATGTTGCATATTTAATTATATATTTAAGTTCCATACTAAGTATATTTTTTTAAACTTTAGTACGAAAGTAACCAAAAATAATGACTACAGTAAAACTCGTTCGCCTCACGTTAAGCAAGTACAATAGTACAATTTTAATGGCGTTTACACATCTGAGTGTTTTATTATTTCTTTGCAGTATCCGTCTATTATAATGAAAATTTCACTGAAAGTACCGCGGTTTTGATTATTATAGGGATGTGATATGGCATCACAAGTGATAAGGACACCATGAAATAAAAGATCTAACAAGAAAATATTCATTCCTTTCGCATTGAGGTTTTTATCTGAAGTGCACGATCTCGAAACAACGCGACTAACTGAGTTATACATCATAAAATGTAAAACAATTTAGTTAAAATCCAACAAGTTTTGAAATAATGTACTTAAATGCCTAGAAGAGAAATCAGCTGAGGCGAATTTCATATTACAAAAAAATATATATGTATGCAAATGATACTAAAAAGTTGAAGGTAATAAGTTCAGATTGGCTTGTAACTAAATTATGTCCTGAAAGCTGCTGTAACGTTAGCGGTATACAGAAAAAAAATGTAAAAATTAATTCTTAAAATCGTATTCTTCCCGAAAGCAGCACGAATAAATATCGTAAAGCAGTGGTATTTAACTGACGGTTCCACGAAGCAAATTTATACAGCCCGCAGACATTTCAGTTATGTATTTGTTGCGAATACTGTGTTGATAATACAAAATTTGCTGCGAATACGAAAGATTCCAAGATTTTAGTTATTTAAAATTCGAGTTTATGTTACTTTACTTTTCATTAAAAAGAACATGAATAACTCTCCAGAACTCTATAAATGTAGTCAGTTTACAGTGTGATATAAATGTTCACAAATTTGTAGTTGCAGATTTCGTTAATTTTATTTGTCCTTGTCAAAAATAAATAACCCGAATTATGATTATTTGAACTAAGAACAATTATTTTGTTTGAGAATGTACTTATACGTGAACAGGTTTTTTTTTTCATAGTTGAGAACTGATAAGGAAAGAACCCGATTGACCAGCGAGCATCTACAATCCGTGATGAAGATAATTTACAGTAATTCCTCTCGTACAAACTTTATTAGCATTGAAATGCCATCATGTGTCAATACTTAATAAAATTAAAGAAGTTTATAAAATTGACATACAAGTATACATGTTTTATTTTTGCGTCAAAGAACAATTTAATAAGTAAGAGAAAGAAATTAGGTTCCCATTATTTATTCTAAAATTTCGTCCAGCTTGGATATGTTTCTCTGAAAACTTCTAAAATTTTCATAATTTCTTTAAATTTAAGTAAAGTTTTTAATGATTAATGTTAGACTTACTTGAAAGAAATGTCAATCTAAGAATTTGATATTTATAATACATAGTTTTATATACTCGAACTACAAAGTGTAATCAACAAATGTCTCCTTCAGATACCAAACTATAGATTTCAGGCAGAAAATAAATAGAAATTTGATTTTTTTCCTTTATATTATTATTATTATTATTATTATTATTATTATAGTTGTTTTAATAAATGTTTAGTAAGGGAATTTAAATAAATTTATAAACAAGATGTAATAATTTGATGGTACGATAAGTGAGCTATGTAGAGAAGACACCAATTATTTCTCAATCATAGCCACAGTGGAATGAAATTAGAAGGTAGCTGATGGCGTACATGACTCAAATTTCAGAAAATCATGACAAGCTTGATATTTAAAACAGCATTTTATTTCTGGACGACTAATTTCATGTAGATGCAATATAATTTTATTACTGGATAAAGCCAGGCTTGAGAAGCATATTCTGATTCTCCTAATTATGGGCGAAATCTGCACCTTGTAGTTTTAGAAGCGTAGCATATTTTAGGACAATGGATGATACAGGATAGCGTTAATTTGAAGAAAGGGAAAAAGTACCAACGCATTCAGAAGAGACGTATGAGAGAGTCAAAAAGGTTTTACTTTGAAATAAAATTTTTAATCTGACTGTACAAAAGGTATTAGGTTAAGTAAGATCAAATGATAAGAAAGATCATATGATATGGATAAATTTTGAAATGATTCAGTTTAGATTGGTATATTATTAATAGTTCCTTATTTTAAGATACAAAGAGGAAATATCCAAATTACAATGAAGAGGGGCTTTTGCCAATTAAAATTAAAAGTTTATTTCATATTTCTTATCTTACATATATATGTACACCTTAGAGAACTAAAAACTTTAAAAATATATTTATATATAATCATATATACCAGAGTTACGTGCGTTTTAAGTAAGTGAATATATATGTGGTATTTTGGTTTATGTATGTGTGTGACCATATGTATTTACATCTATGTATTATGCTCCGAATTTTCTATATTGCTTCTTACTTTTTAGTTATATAATTTATAATGAATGACATGCGTAAAATAATTTTTAAAGTTCATTATTAAATCAAGCACATGTAAATTTTTTTATACATTGAATATATTCTATATCATCTATTCATGTGCATTTTCGGTATAAAATGAGTCATTGTGTGATGTATAAGTTAGCCTTACATGATATATGAGCCTAGCATTATAAGGAGAGATTAGGGCATTAATCATTTAATACACAAAAATAACATAAATGATTTTCTTATTTAATGTTGTTTACAGAAAAAAATTAATGCGAAGAATATAGAAATATTTTGCATAGATTAGAATACAGAAATATTTTATATAGATTAGAATGTAATCAGATATCTTCATAGAAAAAACTAATAATCTTTTATAGAAAAAAATGAATGATCTTTTATAGAAAAAATTAATAATATAATTAGATCTATATAGAAAAAAATGAATAAGTGAATCTGTATTTCATAACAAAGTTCGTAACTTAAAGATATCCACTCTTTCATATCTAATGCTCATATAATAATTTATTCGTAAATACGAATGTATCTTAAAATTGCGTATTTTTTATTTTATACTAATATATTAGCTATTCGTAAATTGAATGCGCCTTAAAAGAATATTTTAAATTTTGCATTAATAAAGTAGTTATTAACTGACTTAACTCTCTCTTCTAAGCCCAGAAATTAAGAAAAATGCAGAAGAAAGAAAACAAAAATAATAAAGTATAAAAAACGAACTCGCTTATTTCACATAAAATATGAACGTGCTTGTAAATCAATACTTATGCAATACGAGTGAATTTACTCCGTGACAGTGAAATTGAATTATATTTTTCATCTGCGATATATATTTTACATTTGCAGGCAAATATATTTCTAACGTTATTTTCTTACTGGCCCTGAGTGCAGACGAGGGCCGCAATATAAATAACACAACCATGTATAGAATGAGATGCATTAGATGGAGAGTATTTATACCATGTCACTTCAAATTTCATAAACAGAACTAGACTTGGAAGAAAAACTTTCAAGAAAATAAAGTTCGCTTTTCTTGGTTTGGCATATGCCGTGCATATGTAATATAACACAAAACGCTCTCAGAATCATAAAAGAGTAACATTTTGGAGAAACAAATAGCATTCCGCAGAATACTTTTCTTTTGTGAAATTTGTAAGAAAGGAAGAAATAAATTACGAAATAAAATGTCTTATGTTACTACGTATAACACATGAAGAAGAATACTAGAAAAAGTCGTTTGATTTGTTTTTTTTTTTTGTGTCAGTGTTTCTGCTGTTTTATGCGTAAACCATCTTTTTCCTGCTATCAATATTTAATAACTGATAGGAAAATTTTAAAATGTAGCCATCATGCTCATGTATCTACCGTTTTGTTGTTATTTGGGAAGTGATAAGTATAAACATATATGCAGAAATGAGGAGTCGCGGGTAAAGAACATTTAAACATTAATGTATCGTTTGGAATGCAAAATTACACGATAAAAAATTCATATCCTACCGGCAGCTATTTAACATTAAACTCTTTCACAGTTTGACAAAAGAAGCTCGCCTACGTAAATTAAAAGCGCACTTTCAATTTTTAGTAGAAACATCCAAGGAGTAATAAAACGAATATTTGTATGCATCATGCAATATCTCTCAATAATCTAGAACTGTAAACTGTAAAACATATTCTATGTTAGTTTCCATTACATAAATCATTGACGAAAACTACGTGTTTTAGCCAACAAGCTTAACTAAAATAAACAAAAATTGTAGTTTTTGACACTAGTTGGTTTAAAAAGACATTTTACGCATTTCAGTAAAGTTAACATTAATAAATAATACAAGAGAACAAATGATTCAATGTGAGTGAAAAATCTCCTCTATAGCTGTGAAATACTAAAAAGGTGACAACGAGAAAATAATTTATTTAGAATAGGAATCTGATTGGCATTTTTGAATATGTGATAAAAATAAACTTACCAGCGCTTTTTACACTTTATGTTATAAGGTATTTCTCCCACTTCGCTAGCGTGCCTTCGTGGTGTAACTGTAGCACGCTGGGCCGGTATTCCAGCACGGTATTCCAGAGCTCCGTGGTTCGATTCCCGGCGAAGGCGGTTGCATATTTTTCATCTTTTTTGCTTCCAATTAACCTAATGACTCTACAATGTATTTTTCACGTCTGCTAATGCGACGCAGACTTGTCAGCGATCAAAAGATGTCTATCGATTACCTACGAACTCTTTTATCTTAACCAAAGAGAAACAAAAGATTCCAGTTCATAAATGCCCAAATAATATTTATAACATAGTAATAGCAATATAAGTACTATTACAGATTTTAATCCAACAAATATGAATTATTTCATATTTGCCAGCTTAACACAATTTAGTCGGTAGCAATTTGTACACTCTACCTACAATTAATTTTGAATGATCCAATAATTTTTGTTGAAGATATTAATGTGTCACAAACAAGAATATTCAATGAAATGATTTATCCAATGAGATAAATTGCATTAGTTTTACAAAGCGCATGAAATTCATAAAACACAGGAGGCAAAAACATATCTAAGGCACAAAAGAACATAACTTCATCCACAGTACATTTAGCAACACATAACAACTCTTTCTATAAGTAATGTTAGAAGTTAGGACTTTCACCCATTTTAGGTCATTTTTCATAATATGAAAAACGTTTGTGACTATTAGATCGTTTACTCTCACATTTGTACATACAATTCCAATGTAGTCGATGACAGATTTGTGCGCTTTGTTTCAAATTCATAATTATCAGTTTAGTCTGGATACGTATTGGCATTATCACTGAATTTAAGGAAGCCGCCTTGTTGTTTCTTTTAAATGCCTATATTTTACAGACTGTCTGGCGGAATTGAAGATTCTTCATTTTTCATCTTATCCCTCAAGTTAATGTACATAATAATAACCATATTTATATTTTACATTTTCATTTTAATTACTTTTTCACATATCATAACCACATTTCGGAATATTAAGTTACACGACTAAATCGCAATCTAGGCTTTATAAGCCTGGGTTCTAAAGAGGGGGAAAATTCTCCCCTAGAAATAATTTCATAGTTTTAGTTGGAATGTGGTGACTCGACCTTCTTGCTGCTTTGCCGTTAAAACTTACGTAAATCTAAATTAATGTGCATTTATTTTTCGAATTTTGGAAAAGAAGTGGAGACAGATTTGCTACCAATGGGTGAAAGGGTTGCATGGAAATGAAAGGTTGAGAGATACTATTATAAACCATGCGACCTGGAGAATTTACTGTTTTGTAAACATTTACCAATATATAGTGCTGAGAAATGTAGTCTAGCCAACAAATCTGCATAACACATCATGCAACAAAAATTACTGTCCACACGATTATGAAATAATAACAGAGATAGCAAAAAAATCGTATGCAATTTATTATATAATATCTGTAAAAGGTATGTAAAATGCAAACGTAACAAAAGATCTTTCATCTTATATTCAGCATGTGGAAGATTTGGATTTCAGAAATAATCTAGTGAAATCATAATGGGATGAGATGAGCTCAAAAACGTTAAGAAACATAACAATGCAAACACATAATACAATACAATACAAAATAAAGTACCACTACATAATGATGCATAGTGTATCGATACCAAATATTTGTACAAATGTTGACGCCTGCCTGATAAACTATAAATATGATATCAAGATCCACTCGCCATGAAGATCTCAACGGGTGTGCAAAAATTGAGAAGATCTCAAAGAAGCAGTTTAGATAAGCGATAGCTCTTAAAACATGAACTAGTTAAAGAAAATACTACTGTACGTACTAATCTTTCTTCCATTTCATATATTCTCATCGTTTAGAATTGAGAATTACAAAACACACATGCATATCAGCCTTATATTCGTGTTAGTTATTCATCATGGTTACATCAAAAATAAAAGTGACACATTTGAGAATTCGCTTAAAAAAGATAATAACCTCTAATTGATACGAAATAAGTTTACCTAAAAACATTCACGGTTATTTATATTCATTCATGTTTTATCTTTATTACCTCTCATTCCTGCTGATAAGTGATCTAGATTTTAGATTCCTGTACCTTGTTTATCTCTGTTTAGGTTGAAGTAAATTTCGTTTCTAGAAGCTTAAGTTCGGGGCGAAAGCATTACTTTATTTAAAAGTTTCATGTCTTAATGTTTCCAAAAGAAACTTTAAAAGTACTTTCGTTTCCGAACACTTCATTTCTAAAAGAATGTTTTATAAGAAATTCGTGGTATTAAGTAATAACTTTTGAAATTGTTCTAACGTGAAAGATTAAAGCACGACACAATTTTGTTGAAGAATTACTTTTGAAAGAACGGCATTAATAAACATTCAAAAAACGTATTCGTTACATCTATTCATACTTTCTGAAATTCCTTTTTATTTGCATTTGGATCTTGTGAATTTCTTTCGCCCCTAATAACTTAAAATATACTAAGCTGGTTAAGGGGAAAAATAGTGGCTGAACATAATTAAAAGATATATTAGCTTCCCTGAATTACTGGAAAAACATAAAATTTGTGAAGTTTTCCGAGATGTACTGAGTTCTTCTAGCTATTATATAACATCAAACTGTTTGTTACGAGACAAGGTACGTTAATGTCGAGTCGATCCCTGCAAAAAACTTAAGTTGCCTTTATTTAGATAATTGAGACAATAGAGTTAGGCTAAGTGGAATAAAAAGCAATGAACTTTTTATGTTACATTAAAACCATTCATGAAAATAATGCTGCCATGAACTACACATAAAAAGTAAACAGGAAGTTGGCGATAGTTTTGTCGCCGTTTAAATAATGAGTCTGTTATAATAAGGAAAAAACCTTCTAGTTAGAAGTCTTGTTTAATTATAAATTATCTGAGAGCATTTGTGTTTTTTCATCATAAAAGTTTTCAAAAAATGTTGAACGCAATTTAATGTTTTTAATACGATAAATTTTTATGTACATTGATTCTTGAAATTAAGACGCAGGCAGTTTAGACGAGGAAGCAAAGCGAGAAGCTATTAGCAAGATGGAAACTAGGAAAAGAGTGACGCAGTTTATTTCCGAGCGGTATTTATACAACGTACATGCAGAAAGTATTCTAAGCTATGATTGGTTAATTTGAGGTTGTTATATAATCATGGAAGGTTCTCAAATTTGGGAAAGCAGATGAATTTTGGGGGAGAGCACGAAATTTAGAATGTTAATTTTGAGGTCGCCAATTATTTTTAAAGCAGCTATTGCAGTTTGATATATCTTACATACATACATTTTACTTCTTTCAGTTTTCTAAAACTACATTACTCAAGTTTTAAATTTACTTGATTATAGATCCCAAAAATTCAGATGGAATTAGTTTTATTTCTGAACTTCCACAAATGTGTCTGTATAAGCATAGCGTCAGGGAATTCAATATCAGAAGAGTATGGAAGCCTAAGCTCAAGAATACTTGAATTTCAGCAGCTTATTTGGCAAAGTTTAGCTACTATTCATTAACAATTTTCATCATGCCATCTTTTAAACTAATTATTCATTTCCAACCGAAATTTGTCTTCATTGAAATGACATTTAGATTTAGCCCGAGGCTTATAATATAAAAACAAAACATTTTTGTTGCAGCATTTCTCTAAACGAATTAATTTATATTATCAAACAAGTGAAAATGATGTTTTGACTTTACTCAAAATTCTTTCGAAGAAAATCTGTTATGATTCGGTTCTGAAGAACTTTAGCTCCTTTTTCATTAATATATGCAAGGTTTCGAGTGAATGTGAAAAAATATGCGAGCGAATGCAACAAATTTATGCGCATAATTATAATCAATATGCTCAGATATCATTATAAGAATATGCATAGGTAGGAAAAGAAGAAGGTTTGTTTATTTTGTAAAATACTGCATAGACACTTGTTTAATCCAGAAAAATTATTCTTCGCCACGTAAGCTGTATTACTTTCTTATTCCTCTAGAATTAAACATATTAAAAAATAAAAATAAGAAGACGATTAAAAGGAAGGAAAAATATGAATTTTTTTCTTCAATTATGTTTTTCTGCCTAGAGAATGACAGGTTTACATTATTGTTCATAAGTTTGTGGGCGTAAAAGAAAAAATTGTATTTAAAGTGACAAATAATGTCCTGTTTTATTCTTCCTTACATCTATGTGCTTATCGATTCAAATAATTTAAAACAATTTCCATAATGTGTTTGCTAGCTTACGTATAAAATTATAACTAAAGTCCCGAGGGAAGTCAATGAGGCTTTTCAAACATTTGAAATCGCTCAAGGCTCGATCGGGGTTTGAGTGGAAATTGTTAATGCCTATGCATAAGAAATAATTAATGTAAATGCAGAATTATCAACGCATTTCCTCCAACAACTCGTAATTTTTAATGAATCACTCAGTGATGCATTCACGTTACACCATTAAGCAATCCATTAAAAATTACAGGTGAATTCCAGAACGTATGCCAGAAGGTGAAAAAAGTAAAGCTTGCTGTTTAAGATAAAATATTTTGAAGTGTTAAACCGAGAAACAAACTACTGTGGTCAATATTTTTAAATCAATTTTAAAATATTCATATATTTTTTTTACATTGCATTGAATACGGATAGAATACTATATTGCATCAGTATCAGGAAACCACTGCTTTTCAATGCGTATTGTTTTATGAACATTACAGAAGCGAAAATCCGAAAACGCTACAATCTTTTCTTCAATCCTTATCGCATTCAAAACGTTTCAATATCTCGAATCTCGAAAAAGATTAGCTTTCTGAAAACAATTAGAAAAATTTTGTGTTTCGGATTTTAACTTGAATACCGTTAAAAATCTAACTTTAACTTTGAAAAGGTTAATTTTATTCAGTACAACAGAAGTCCGTTTCAAACTAAAAAAAATTACTTTTACCATTTCAGCCTATCTGGCTCATCAATAGTACTCCATAGAGATTCCAAATATGATGTTTTTTATTTTCTGCAGAAAATTTAAGTGTTTATATTCAAAGTTCATACATATATTACTTTTCAAAATAAATCTCAATCCTGCATATTTGCCTTGATTTAAAAGAAAATGCGTTAATATTTTTAAAACAATTGTTTCTTAAATAATTTATATTAAATTATTTTCAGACAATGAACCTCAAAACTAAATTTCTGAATTACGTATTTCGTTCTTTTGTATTTCATTTCTTAAACGTAAATAGGCATATTTTTAAAATTTGTGCTCTTAAATATGCCTTTCATTATACGGGGAATTTTAAATTTCATTTCAGTTTAAAGAAGTTAATATTAAGTGCATAGCTTATATATTTTATTTTTATTCTCATAGGAAGAATTCAGGAAATTTTATATTCAAAACATTGAAGAATATTTGAATATTTGAACAAGATTAAGATTTGAGAAAATTTAGGATGCTTTCCATTTCTAATTCTAAACAATTTTTTTAGTATTTCTGGCAAGCTATAATAATGGTCGTCAATTGGCTGCAAGGTTTTATGACAAGTCTTTATAATTTCTTCATACGATGTACAATTATTACACTTTTGCCATGAACGTCTTTCAGTTTCTTATAAATTTAAGTAAAAGGAATAATTCTAGAGCCTAAATATCGTACACCTTCAGAACTTTGTTACTGGAAAAATTACACTTGTCATGCCCGAAAATAACACAGTTTGAACTCAATTTTGTTTTGTAAGGCTGATCTAAATCAATTTCATAACACATATAACTGAAAAATCTAAGAGTTTTCAGCTCTTTACATTTTACGTTTTTAAGATGCAATTTATACGAATGTATATATCATTCCGTTTACACAATGCAAATGTCTTAGAAAAGAAAAAAAAAATAAAACATATAGGAATATGGTAAGTTAAGATTAAGTAGATTGACATTCAGTAAAATACTGGAGCTGATGTCAAATATCATCAATTACACATTTCCCTTGTAGAGCAACGAAATGTAGTTCAAAACAAATAGTACGTTGTTAGTTTATGTACTTGCATAAATTTGACATCTATAAAAAGGGTTCGTTGATTTGAACGGATCGTCATTTAAAATGTGTGATTTTATTTATATTAGAAAATAATTAAACGAAGCGAAAAAGTATCATGTAGAACTAATATAGCATGAAGATAAATTTGAAAGCCTTATGACATATAAAAAAAGTACTTCTAAAACTAACGTAATGTCACCAGTTATAAGTGATATGATACATATATATAAAGAATTAATAAACCAGTAGTGTGTTTCTACTTTTATAATTATTGGCTGTCTGAAGACATTCAAAACAGGTACTGGAAATATACTGAATATCTTTAATAAATAAAAGATAATTCCATTGGGAAATTGTTCATTGTTCTGCCTTATTTGAAATAACAAGATATATTAGGTATTAATTGACAGGTATTGGATATATTAGGTTTGAGTGGAAATTGTTAATGCCACTTTAAATTGTTAATAATTAATAATTGGATATATTAGGTTTGAGTGGAAATTGTTAATGCCTATGCATAAGAAATAATTAATGTAAATGCAGAATTATCAACGCATTTCCTCCAACAACTCGTAATTTTTAATGAATCACTCAGTGATGCATTCACGTTACACCATTAAGCAATCCATTAAAAATTACAGGTGAATTCCAGAACGTATGCCAGAAGGTGAAAAAAGTAAAGCTTGCTGTTTAAGATAAAATATTTTGAAGTGTTAAACCGAGAAACAAACTACTGTGGTCAATATTTTTAAATCAATTTTAAAATATTCATATATTTTTTTTACATTGCATTGAATACGGATAGAATACTATATTGCATCAGTATCAGGAAACCACTGCTTTTCAATGCGTATTGTTTTATGAACATTACAGAAGCGAAAATCCGAAAACGCTACAATCTTTTCTTCAATCCTTACCGCATTCAAAACGTTTCAATATCTCGAATCTCGAAAAAGATTAGCTTTCTGAAAACAATTAGAAAAATTTTGTGTTTCGGATTTTAACTTGAATACCGTTAAAAATCTAACTTTAACTTTGAAAAGGTTAATTTTATTCAGTACAACAGAAGTCCGTTTCAAACTAAAAAAAATTACTTTTACCATTTCAGCCTATCTGGCTCATCAATAGTACTCCATAGAGATTCCAAATATGATGTTTTTTATTTTCTGCAGAAAATTTAAGTGTTTATATTCAAAGTTCATACATATATTACTTTTCAAAATAAATCTCAATCCTGCATATTTGCCTTGATTTAAAAGAAAATGCGTTAATATTTTTAAAACAATTGTTTCTTAAATAATTTATATTAAATTATTTTCAGACAATGAACCTCAAAACTAAATTTCTGAATTACGTATTTCGTTCTTTTGTATTTCATTTCTTAAACGTAAATAGGCATATTTTTAAAATTTGTGCTCTTAAATATGCCTTTCATTATACGGGGAATTTTAAATTTCATTTCAGTTTAAAGAAGTTAATATTAAGTGCATAGCTTATATATTTTATTTTTATTCTCATAGGAAGAATTCAGGAAATTTTATATTCAAAACATTGAAGAATATTTGAATATTTGAACAAGATTAAGATTTGAGAAAATTTAGGATGCTTTCCATTTCTAATTCTAAACAATTTTTTTAGTATTTCTGGCAAGTTATAATAATGGTCGTCAATTGGCTGCAAGGTTTTATGACAAGTCTTTATAATTTCTTCATACGATGTACAATTATTACACTTTTGCCATGAACGTCTTTCAGTTTCTTATAAATTTAAGTAAAAGGAATAATTCTAGAGCCTAAATATCGTACACCTTCAGAACTTTGTTACTGGAAAAATTACACTTGTCATGCCCGAAAATAACACAGTTTGAACTCAATTTTGTTTTGTAAGGCTGATCTAAATCAATTTCATAACACATATAACTGAAAAATCTAAGAGTTTTCAGCTCTTTACATTTTACGTTTTTAAGATGCAATTTATACGAATGTATATATCATTCCGTTTACACAATGCAAATGTCTTAGAAAAGAAAAAAAAAATAAAACATATAGGAATATGGTAAGTTAAGATTAAGTAGATTGACATTCAGTAAAATACTGGAGCTGATGTCAAATATCATCAATTACACATTTCCCTTGTAGAGCAACGAAATGTAGTTCAAAACAAATAGTACGTTGTTAGTTTATGTACTTGCATAAATTTGACATCTATAAAAAGGGTTCGTTGATTTGAACGGATCGTCATTTAAAATGTGTGATTTTATTTATATTAGAAAATAATTAAACGAAGCGAAAAAGTATCATGTAGAACTAATATAGCATGAAGATAAATTTGAAAGCCTTATGACATATAAAAAAAGTACTTCTAAAACTAACGTAATGTCACCAGTTATAAGTGATATGATACATATATATAAAGAATTAATAAACCAGTAGTGTGTTTCTACTTTTATAATTATTGGCTGTCTGAAGACATTCAAAACAGGTACTGGAAATATACTGAATATCTTTAATAAATAAAAGATAATTCCATTGGGAAATTGTTCATTGTTCTGCCTTATTTGAAATAACAAGATATATTAGGTATTAATTGACAGGTATTGGATATATTAGGTTTGAGTGGAAATTGTTAATGCCACTTTAAATTGTTAATAATTAATAATTGGATATATTAGGTTTGAGTGGAAATTGTTAATGCCTATGCATAAGAAATAATTAATGTAAATGCAGAATTATCAACGCATTTCCTCCAACAACTCGTAATTTTTAATGAATCACTCAGTGATGCATTCACGTTACACCATTAAGCAATCCATTAAAAATTACAGGTGAATTCCAGAACGTATGCCAGAAGGTGAAAAAAGTAAAGCTTGCTGTTTAAGATAAAATATTTTGAAGTGTTAAACCGAGAAACAAACTACTGTGGTCAATATTTTTAAATCAATTTTAAAATATTCATATATTTTTTTTACATTGCATTGAATACGGATAGAATACTATATTGCATCAGTATCAGGAAACCACTGCTTTTCAATGCGTATTGTTTTATGAACATTACAGAAGCGAAAATCCGAAAACGCTACAATCTTTTCTTCAATCCTTATCGCATTCAAAACGTTTCAATATCTCGAATCTCGAAAAAGATTAGCTTTCTGAAAACAATTAGAAAAATTTTGTGTTTCGGATTTTAACTTGAATACCGTTAAAAATCTAACTTTAACTTTGAAAAGGTTAATTTTATTCAGTACAACAGAAGTCCGTTTCAAACTAAAAAAAATTACTTTTACCATTTCAGCCTATCTGGCTCATCAATAGTACTCCATAGAGATTCCAAATATGATGTTTTTTATTTTCTGCAGAAAATTTTATTTCCGGTGATTAGCCGGTCAAAATTGTGCCTTAGTATAAAAAAAAAGGGGTAGAAATCTGTATTTTTTACTTCCTTGAAACGAAGTATTGTAGTCGTGAAAAAATTCGGCTATCAGAATTACAACGCAAATAACCAGTCTGACCATTTGTACAGTAATCCATTTGAACGATTCTTTTTTGCCTGAAGTCTGTACGTACGGACAGACTAAGAACTGTATAATTTCAAAACGGATTTTAAAATGGATTTTAAATGGATTCAAAGGGTTTTTTTTGTTACGTCTCTATATATGGGCGTATGGACGCACAGCTGGCATAGTTCTACGTATGGATGTATGGACGCATATCATAAAAACAATTAGTCGTAAAAGAACGTAGAAATTGCGTATATGGGCTGCTATAACATCTACATCTAGTGCCCCACTTTTTTTATTGCGATTGGCAGAATCAAACGTATATCTATCTATCTATCTACCTATCTACACACCCTTATCCGGCCTTGAATTTCGCAGCCGCCGGTAGTAATCATACACTTTATTACAGAAATGTTTTAAATGACGAAAATATTTACGTTTTGACAATATGAAATAAAAAAAAAATTTGAAAATAACGAAATTTATCTTTTAATACGGTCTTCCGATTCCTTTACTTATATATATATACATATATATATTAATTATGATCACATACAATATCCTCGGGCACCACAAATGTACAACACGGGGCTTACAAAATTAAGTTTAACTAAAACATTAAATATTACATGCATAAAATAAACGAACAAAAACAAAGAACATCAGTCTAGACTTCACAGAAACAGGTAAGTTCACTGGCCAAGTCACGCCAAGCTTTTAAAATCGTTTTGCAAGTATAACCTACTGCCATCGAAGGTAGGGCAGAAAAAAATTAAATGTTCGACACCTTGATGTTATTTCTTCGAACACTCACATAAATTATTTGATCTTCGATTTAAACTGAGCAGGTGACCAGATAAGATAGTATCTGAGGTACTTTAAAATTATTAAAGACGAAAAACTTCGAATGCAGTCGAAATGCGTTTAAATGAAGTGCAGCAAAAATTTTGTATAAATTAATAGGAAGTCAAGTAGCACCCACATCAGATTTTTTATTGATTAATTTTCACTTTTTATGAAGATTAAGTAGTATAAATAACAAGAAGTGTTTAATAACTACTATTATTGTTTGCTATTAATATTTAAAGGAATAAACAAACTATTTTTAAATAAAATCTTATTAAAGAATTTAAAAAAATAAGTATAGAAATAACTTATTTCTGCATTTGTTTTTGAGAACAGTTATATGATATATCACATATATTTCATATACTTTATAGAACTCATCACTATTTTATGAATTCCAATGGTGAAATTTCACACCAGATTTTCCAAAGATATATAGTTGAGCAATGAAATTTATTTTAAGTTGAGAGAAAATAAATGAAAATCGTCTAAAAGTAATATGTTTTCTTATCAAAAATCATTTTCGCTGTTATGAAACTTCGGAAACTTTGCTTACGTATTCCGTAACTTCATAATATTAATATGATACAAGAAAGTCAAATCAGTCAAGTTCTAAATATTAAACAATATTCCTAAAAGAAAACGAAGAAAGAAACTTTCCACTATTTATTTGAACCTTGATAAGACATATTTTTACAGATATCAGTTAATTAACATGACAGAAAATGGAAACATTATTTTTTTTCCCTTTTACAGCTTTCCAAGAAAAGAAAAACAAACTCCACAGAAAAAAAGAAATTTGAGACTTTTAAAATTGAAAATCATAAGATATATTTAAGTAACAAAGTGAACGAAGCCTCAGTCATTAAAAAAGGATTAGATGATTCCGTTCATCTAGAGATTTCCAAATTTTGGTGAATATTTAATTTTAGAAATTAGCTCCACCGAAAAAAGAAAATATAATCTTTTGAATAAAATTTAAAAGCGTAAACCAAAAATTAATTATCTAGTATACCAGTAACTGAATAAACAGTTGGCACTCTATGTATCTTGGGATTGCAAGCATTCTTATTATTCTTCATTTCAGAAATATGGAAGGGCCTTGAAATTTTGCCTTTAGGATTTTAAATAATAATAATAACGCATCGAAAAATGATGATGAAAGTTTCAAACCAAGAGTAATATTTCCTTTATTTACCCCTTTTTAACTGATTTTTATTACAAATTTATAAGTTTGTTAATGAAATAAAATGTCGGATTAATTTACAGTTACTAAATAATAATTATATGATAAAAATTTAAGCTCTTTAATAATTAAGTATACTTAGCATGGTAAAATAACTAAATGAAAATACACAGTAATCACATCTAGAGACTTAGAAGTGAAATTAATTAAGTGGTGTAAAACCGCTTCCTAAATATTGATAACATAAGACGCATGTTAAATGCATTATGGTTTTTAAAGAGGTTTCTGTTTATAATAATTTTTAAATCAGCGCTTAGACATCTTCACTCTCAATTAAAATAGAATGCGCGAGGTTGCTACACATATAAACGTAGCATAACGATGTAACCATTGAGAAAGAGATTGGAGAAAAGTTAAGAATTCACATATAAAATAAATATGAGGAATAAAGAAAAATTGAGGATAACAATTATTAATTCAAAAGTTTTGATCAGGTGAAAGCAAGAAGGGTACTTCAGCTAATATGACAACAATATCGTAATCCAAAGGAAATAAAATTTCATACGGTTGCTTGAAACGTATCATTCAACAAATTACAGCCCTTCAATTCGTTCAATTTAATCAATATTCAAACATAAAACTTCTGCTTCAATAAAAGAAATCCTAGGCTATAAGCATTTATTTAAAAAACCGTATCTCACAGGTTACTAGTAGTGTTCCTAAAGGCGATGTAAAAGTACTCACTGATGACACTATAATAAACTATTAGTGACATCTCGGTTATTAGTGGAAAGGGTTGCGTTATTTTAAAAGCCTAAAATACTTTTTACTACATTTTATTTCTCAATCAATAACTCTTTACTAGACATTGGACTCCTTAATTCCTCTTCACATCTACATGACAATATCTTTCTGTTTGACAGAAATATTGATCATGACAAGCTGTCGAACTCATTTTAGTTCATCAAACTATTATAGTCTGTTGATGTAAATGTAAGTTGTCCTCTTAACTTCCTAAAAACTTCAAATATGTCAAAAATATTGATGTCCGATGAAAAACAAATCTGTAACGCTGATCTTAAGGGGCACGACTTCGCCGACAGAGTAACCAAACATTATTGGATTTGAGGAAGTAACCTAATCTGACACATTCCAATAAAGTTTTACTAAAACTAAAATTAACCTATTTATTAACATTCCAGAAGGTTTGCATTAGATTGATATAAGCAAAATTAACCTATTAACATCCCAGGAAGTTTTATTAGACCTAAAATATGCGACAAATCACAGTGGATACTTCTCTCCCCGGTCATGCTTTAAATTTAGAAAGAATTTCAGGCTCTATTATGGATTTCTTGAGAAAGGAAATCAGAACGTGTGTCAGGATTAAACACTGCTGATATTAAAAACTTTACTTACGCCAAGACACAGTAATACGTTCATCTAATAATTACTGGATTTGGTCAATCTGCGGCAAAATGAAAAAATATTTTTGCTTAATAACACCATATAAACTTCAGTAAATTGGATGATTTATTACAGGTATCTCTCTCTCCTTACACACACACACCTTCATTTGATTCATATGAGCATTCATATTTAGAAACATTTGTAATACGAAATAACTACGTAACTGATTTTAAAATTCTAGATATCAATTAGACTTCTTTAAATTGGTTCTCAACGAAGAAACTTCATTCTCTAACACATTAATCTGCTATCACAGCAAAACTTAATCTCTAAAAAGTGACAGTTCTATATCTCCCGTTCTACTGGGCCGATTGACGAAATTGAAATTGCGGTTGTCATGCCTCGAAAGCGCCACTTTGGATATATATAACATCGTTCTAATATAGGTATTTTGGCACAAAATCGGACATTTTCTCAAATGACATACTAATTCTTTTCCATATTTCGCTTCTACGACCCAAATTATGCCTAGATATTAAATTTTATAATTTTTGGTGAGATATTTATACAGAAATTAAAAAAATTATCTTGTGGCATATTTTCATCTTGCGCCATGAATAACGTGGCGAACTTCTTAATTTATAGCAATCTATTTTCCTTTTTTTCATTGTACACGAGCGGAGAAAAGTCTTCTTTCATACTTAATTTTAACATAATTTTACATACATAATTTTAACATAGTGCGTAAACCACATTTGACGTTATTATCGCTAATAACAAATATGGGAAATTTCAAAACGCGCCAATACGTAAATTTACGTATATCTAGGCATAATTTAGGACATTACTTAGGAAATTTTGAATAAAATCTCTAATTTTTTGCAGGTATGCTTTGTAATACAACTACTTTAAGAAGATGATAAAAGTTTTATAGATTATAATCCAGAATATTTTTGGAAAAAATTTTAAAAATTATTTAAAAATAAACCATAAAAATGAGTGAATTTTATATGGAATAAACTTAAATTTCGAAATGCGAAAGGAATAATCAAATAAGTTTAATAAAAAAAGATATATTAATAAATATATATCAAATTCAATTAACATTGAGGTGGTGTGGTGTATTTAATTATGGCAAAGCACACTAGGGCTATCTGCCTAAGAGGAGGGATGCCTTCGTGGAGGACTTTTTAAGGGGAACTGGCTCGTATACACGTTACACATGGGGAAAACCACGAAAACGCCCATGCAGCCGGCCCGTTCGCGGGATTCGAACCTCGGACCGAACTACCAGTGTTCAGCGACTTTACCGCTCGGCCGCTGGTGGGCCCCAATTAACATTGAGGAGCTAAAATTTTAGAGCTAATTTTTTAAAATCTGTTCATACGATTTTTACAAAACTTGGCAGTTTGACATAATTTGAGTCACAGAATCGAAGTTAAAAATTGCTATGTTCTTTCAGAAAAAGTTCGATTTTGTGTCAAAATACCTATATTAGAATGATGCTATATATAAATCTAATACATATCCTAAGTCGCGGTTTCGAGACATAAAAAACGCAAGTTGAATTTCGTCAATCGGTCCAGTAGCACCGGAGATATAGAACTCCCTCCCTTCTTTATTTTCGCAGTGTACTCTGTGTATCAATTCAGTGCAAAATAAGCTCCAGTAAGGCAAAAAATCTGTGAAAAACAAACGTGTCAGTGTAAAATATTCAGAAACAACTTCTCGGCAGTATGATAAACTGAACTTTTCCGAATTTACAAAATCAATGCAGGAATTCAAATACCTCTTTAAGAACATGGTATTTATAAACTTCGCTGAATTATAACATTGCTAATTGAGTTATAATGTGCTTAATGAAATGAATGGACTCAGTCATAAATAATTTCAAGAGGAACTAATGAACTTCCCTTACGAATACTAATTTTCTAGTATGAAAGCTTCCATTTGAGGACTAAATCAAAATGTGTGTTTTATGTAACGGAATTTAAAGATTCAGTATCTGTTTATGTTAAGCATTAGCATACTGATATATAAACTGTATAATTTTATTGTTTAAAATATACGTTAACCTGGAAAAATTACATGTATTTAGCGTAATTATATCTATGTATAAACAGTGCAGTTTAGGTCAATGGGATATGTATTCGGGAGCGGACAGAGCCTAAGCTGTAAGTGTGTGAGACATCATCATTTTATCTAGATATCTAGTTTGATCGAGAAATCTCGCAGGACGATACCCGTTCATATCTCATAAGCACTGATATTCTGCAAAACGTTTTGATGTCATCAACTTTGTATAAATATATGAATTACAATTTTAAAATAACCTTTAAAATATATCCAAATTTATCAAGATAGCATAAATAACCTCCTCATATCTTCTAAAAATAGAAAGGAAAGTGACTAAAAATCACATTTGATAGTCGCCGTAGGATAAAAGCTTTCGTATTTACGCAGTTACAATTCCACTCAATTCTCTTCGCTGTACTCTAAACATAAGAAGCATTACTCTAAAGTAAGGTAAAGTCTTCAAATTTTAATTTTTCAGTTCATGGTCCTATTTTATATGCCGTAACTGGTTTTAAGGTACATAATTTATGAACTGTATTTATTAAACAATATGTTTATATTTAAGACATTGAGGACGTAGATTTCTTATTTTTTTTCCTTATTAAGCCCAAGGGCGTTAGCCCAGAAAGGCTATTAATGTCGCATCTTGCCTCGAAAACTTTAAATGTCCGTTTTACTTTTCATATTGTTGCCACCAAATATTATCGCCTTGTGTTATATTTAAAGAAATTAAATAATGAAGAATCTGCATAAACGTATGCATGTTTTTCGCATTGTGATAAAACAAAAGTACCTAGAGCCATCGAATTATGAATAACGTAATCCTCCACAGAATAGGAGCATCTGAAAGCTCTGATTCTAAATTTAAAATTTGTTTTTTTTTTTAGAATTTTAAAAATTTCTTTATTTTTTTAAAATTTAGAATTTTAAAATTATTTTGATTTTGTGATTTTGCTGTTGAATTGTATTTGCTAAAGTGCGAAAAACATGAGTAATAAATAAAGGTAACAACACACAAAACTTAAAAAAAAAACGCCCCGTTGGGCGTAATTTAAAATCTGAAAGCTTTCAGATTTTTTTATTTGTTTACAATTTTTTTCCCTCGTTTTTGTCAAATTGTTAAGATTTTATTTCAATTTAAGAAGAATAAAAAAATGTTTTCTTTTTTTTTTAATTTGAAAAAAATCATTCAAAATTCGATAAACTAATGAACCGTAACTAGTTTAAGGTATCTAACACATCGTCCAATTTCACATTTTTAAGCCCCCTAAAACATATTTTGAATTTAATTCAATACATTTTATTTTAATTGTTTAACTAATACTATGTTCTTATGGGCCCACCAGCAGCTGAGCGGTAAAATCGCTGCACACTGGTAGTTCGGTCCGAGATTCGAATCCCGCGAACGGGCTGGCTGCATGGGCGCTTTCGTGGTTTTCAGCATGTGTAACGTGTGTACGAACAAGTTTCCCTTAGGAAGTCCTCCACGAAGGCATCCCTCCCCTTAGGCAGATAGCCCTCATGAGCTTTGCCGTAATTAAATACACCACACCACCTAGTTTGTTCTTACATAAAGATTAAGAATTACATCTACAGATTAAAAATTAAACTAAAGATTGAAAGACTTATTTTTCCCCCTAGAGAAAGGTGACTGTCGTATTAATATGGTTTGTTATTAGAAGTTTTTATTTGAACCTTACTGAGAAAAGTATTACTTTAAATAGAGGAAATATTACTTGGAATTTTTAATGTTAAGTAAGTGTGTCCTTTTGTAAAGTTACACAAATATAAATACAATCACTTAATCACTAACATAATGCTCATAATAAAAATAAAAAACCTACGTATAAAGTAAAAAAAAAAATAAAATAAAAAATAAAACCAAGGGGAAAAAAAAAGAAAAGACACAGAGGACTGTCATATATTTCAATTGTTGGAATTTATAAAAAGCATAAATTATTGATGAACTGAAATCTTCTTTTATCTATGTTGTTCCTCTTCACTGGAAAGTTGAAACGATACAGTTCAGTTACAAGGAAACAAAAATGGCCATTATCTCGCTACTGAAATTTGCATGGCATAGAGAGCTATACAAAATAATGCTTAGCACTATGCTGAAGTATGGAAAAATGCATTAATTTAGGAACATCGCATATACGTTTGAACAATGCAACAAACATTTCATAGAAAATAATACCTTTTCGCAATAAAACAAACAAACATTCATAGTTTTCAACAAAGAAACTATATTCTTACTTTTCTCCTAGATATTTTTCCCTCGTATGCAGTAATTTCGTATATTAAATTTTATAATACTGTTAGAATGAAAACTGATTTATTTTTAACTGAATATTTTTGAAATCAAGCCTATTAATATGAAGCATTTTGTAGGTGAAGGACCTATAATTTTATCTTAATAAAATCAACGAATCTCTTGACGAGAAAAGGAACGTTGCGAACATGAAATTTATTTATTTCCGAACGCCTGGCTGGGTAATTGAGTGAAATCCGCAAGTTGTATGGATACAAAATCGACTAATATATCCATCGGGTAAATCGCTTGTCACAGTTGGATCTGAAAGCTCGTTGACAGTAATGACTAGAGGCCATCGAAGGAATCTGTCAGTGAATGTCCACAGTTGGAATAACTTCCAGTAGAGAGGACTGGTTTCCATAAATGGACAACATTTCCTTTACAAATCAAAAAGCTCTTGTCTTTAATGTTTTATCGGGAAGGATTGTTTCAGAACTTAAACACCTCAGGTACTATAAACCACACATGAGTAGCACTACTTAAGTTATTCACTGAAAAGCCAAATTAATTATTTCCTGGTGTTATGATTCCAAAAAACTTTATGTGTTTTAAAATCATATTCCACTTACTAAATGCCGCCCGTTTTCTATTTTACATCGAATATTAATTTAATTCTTTCAAGGAAAAGGATTCTGAGGTAGTCTCTATCAAAGTACAAATTTTATTCTCCGCTAAGAAATCGAAGTCAGTCTGAAGTTAATTTTTTATCTCTCACAATAATACGTTGTTTCAAATTATAAACCAAAAGCAGATACGATAAGTAATTCATTGTTAAAGGAATGAGGTTAATCTTAAAATTTAAATAATTATCGAATTATATTATTTCATAAATATATCCAAGAACTTCAATATATTTAAGACATAAAATATGAAAACTAATTCATAAATATATTCAAGAAATTCAAATATATTCCATACCTGAAATATGAAAACCGATTCTGATTTACCTGTGGTTAACATTAAGCAGCTTTATTAGATAATAATGTGCAAAACCGTTGACTTTTAAATATGTATATACACTCGTGTGCAAAATTAAGAGAATTTGCAAATTGTGTCTGTTTTTACAAGAGGTATTGAACCAAAGACACAAATTACGCTGCCAAAGAATTATGCAAATGACTACATACCTCAAGGTGAGGCCCACTGTCATCTGCAATTTGAGGAAAGGTTTCAGGGTGGATCGTATCGAGAGGACCTGGACTAGGTCGACCAAAACCCACAACGAAGAATGAGAATCGTTATTTGATACTTTAAGAGAGTCGATACAGGTTTGTTACAGTTTCACAGTTCTCATTAAACTGTATGCTGCAATTGGAACTCGAGCTTCACGGTCTACATCATCTGAGTTCTGAGATAGGGCTCGCTACATGGCACACGTGTGTAGTATGATAGACGACCAGCTGTTTAAGTCTGTCTCACTGCAGTACACAAGAACGCTTTTAGTATGGGGAACATGCACCTTGGACCAGACTTCAACGGGGCACCGTGCTTTTTACAGGTGAGATTCAGCCTGAGAAATGATTCCAGTATCTGGAGAGAGTTTGGAACATGGTACCATCTTTTCTCATCAGGGTGAAGGCTCATTACGATGATGGAGGTGTAATGGTTTGGAAAAGTATTATGTTGGACGACCTCACACCACTGCATATGTTTGACAAAATTTCTTTGATTGCTGTTAAATACAGGGAAAAGTTCTTAAAGCAATATGTTTGAATTTACAGGGAAGCAGTTGGTCTTGGGTTAATGATAATAGACGACAATAGCTGAGCATTCTTAAACATAATGCTCAGCTGGTATACGATTACTTGGAAAGTGAAGATATTCATCGGTACTCTATAGAACATATCTGGTACATTCTTCATAGAACAACTTCATCTCGCTATCCTCCTCCGAATATCATCGCGGAGTTGAAACTTTTCTTACTGGAGAAGTGGGATCGATTGCCAGAAGGAGTCCTGAACTGTCTTCTGTCCTGTATGCCGTAACGCTGAGCTGCTTGTCTGGCTGTGAGAGCGGACCATACCCCATATTAGACTCATTTTCTGTTCGATATAATAGCGTGGATTTGGGACATTGGTGTACTATGAGCTTTAATGAAAATTATGCGTACCTAAAATGATTTTCAAATGATATATCTCTTCCTCGGTTATAAGTGTATATCCATACCAGATGAAGAGAAATAGTTAAGCCAATGAAATCATTCATACGGACAATGTGCAGACCACGGGGGACAACCATGACAAGTTTTCCATTCAAAAGCTTAATAAGGGAACGGTTTCTTTCACATCCGGCATATTCTCCATATGTGATACCTACAAGTAACACCTTTCCATAAATTATAACTCTTAAATGCCGAATGTGGCAGGTCCTCTGAAAACCATTAGTAGTTGGAAATTTTTTATGAATGAGTTTTATGCATTTAGCGAAAATGTTTCACAAAAATGGCATCGTAAATTTGATAGAATGTTTTGAAATTAATGTAAACATCATAAAGGAATGCATCATCAATGACTGCAATATATGCACACTAGGTCATAGAACGGCATAAACGTATGCGTCAACCCAAGAAATATACTTAGATATTTGAATCTGATAACTAATATCTTACAGAAATACAGAGGGTGTTAACAAATTTTTAAAATGACTTCGGAAAATAAATTTAAAATAAAAAAAATATTTTGGTTCAGATGACAATAAATGTTCAAAAAATAAACTGCTTTCAGAAGAAAATTTTCAACAGCACCTTATTATTTGATATAAGAGAATTATCGTCTGCTACTTTAAAATTTAATCATCTTTCAAAATGTCGCATAAAAGCTGCGGATTGATGGATATGCTTTAGCGCTTCCCCGAAAGAAGTATTCATGTTTAATTTAAAAACGGTGTGAAATTCAAGGTATTAAAATTTCTGATTAAAAAACCGGGAAAATTATTAATTAGAAGAGGAAACGCCGTTACATACAATTATTAACTTGCGCACGGAAAAAAGTCTCCAAACGAATACCCGAAAAAGGTACATAAAATTTCTAACGTTTCTAAAGTTAAATCGTTTGCAAAAATAGAAATTCTATCGACGTAGATACCAACTGCAAAA
Source organism: Stegodyphus dumicola (assembly GCF_044657685.1). NCBI lineage: Eukaryota > Metazoa > Arthropoda > Arachnida > Araneae > Eresidae > Stegodyphus > Stegodyphus dumicola. The sequence continues at coordinate 80,821,404 of NC_140772.1, read as the reverse complement.
CTCTTTATATAGATCTGTAGCAACAATAAATAAAACCATAAACCAAGATTTACAGCTTAAATAAGCCAAAAGCATAATGTTCAGCAGCTTTTGTTAACGGTTGTGGCTCAACGCAGAATCATTTGTATTATTGTTGAAAAAGAAGGGAAAAAGTGCTCAAACTTGGTTCCGTCAATGCAATGAAAATTTCAGTAAGGGTTTATGATTGCCTCAGAATTCTCTTACAATGTGATTGGGAAATATTTTAAAATCAACTCAACGTACTTTACAGAGTAAGTTTTACGTCCTTCAGAAATTTCATTTCTTTATCACAATGTGTGTGTGTATTTAATTATGGCAAAGCACACTAGGGCTATCTGCCTAAGAGGAGGGATGTCTTCGTGGAAGACTTTTTAAGGGAAACTGGCTCGTATACACGTTACACATGGGGAAAACACGAAAACGCCCATGCAGCCAGCCCGTTCGCGGGATTCGAACCTCGGACCGAACTACCAGTGTTCAGCGACTTTACCGCTCGGCCGCTGGTGGGCCCCTATATCACAATGATTTCCAAAGCGTGAAAGTTCATCAAAACAGAGCAGGAAGTCATACCTCGTAATAACACACTTCATTCCTTAAACAAATAAATACTGTTACCGGTAGTGGCATAACCACAAACCTTTTCAACATACTCCTGGTAAAGCCTGGAATTTGCGCCTTTGGGCTCCTGAAAAAGGCCACTTTTTAACAGCAAACCCAACACAGTTGATGAATTTTGGTATGTAGTGGAAGAGGAATGGAAATCAATACGCCTGGAAATTTTACGAAATACTCTTCTCTCATGGAAATAACAAACCAAATTTACAGTCCAGAAAATGGCTATCAGATCGAACATTTAAAAGAATACTCTTTGCATTTGAATATTAAATAAATAACCCCGAAACCGTTATAAAAATGTGTAAACACCATCTGCTTCTGCAAGTGCATGTAAGTGCATCTGCGTATGCTTTCGGTTATACATTTTAATCTTCAATCATCTTAGATTTTAGTGTCGGTAGTTACTTACGCTTCACATTTAATTCCATTGCAATATTGCATATAATTTTACTGAGAATAAATACTATACAACAACCTACAGAAAAAAAGCTGTTGATTCATCACGGAAAACTGAATTTCAAGTAAAAAATTTCTTTCTAGAATTTAATTTGTAAAATTATATGCAATAATATTTCCAAAAGCTGTACTTCACAACATTGCTATCATTCGAAATGCATTATTTGAGAGGTTCATTCCTACTTCACATATAAATTATCTCCATGCAGTTTTAAAAATATTGTAAGGAAAGAGCGTTTATCTAAAAGCAAAATAATATATGTTTCATCTTTAACAAAGCTTATTTGCTTAAACAAACAAATTCATAGTGTATAACATGAGAACAAAAATATATTCAGTATTTCCTATCATACGTAGATATTTTCTAATAATGTGAAGAAATTTCTCAAGTCGCATTTTCCTTGCCAACTTAAATGCCTTGCCAGCAATTGCCATAGTTTGAAAGTTCTGACCTTTTGTATCAAATGAAGATTTATGGCCATACGCTAAACTCCTAGGCTTTATTATTCAATAGGCTAGTTTTCGAACAGGCTTTTCTAGCGAGAGACGCTGCGCTCGCAACTTCAATTAATTTTGACCCTTAATTGGGATGCCCTCCCAGGTTCCCTCACAAAACTCCCCAGGTGTCTGGAAGAACCGACAAATGTCACCCGAATTTGCCAAATGCGACTTGATTACACTGACACGACAAGCCTGGCGGAACTGCAGTGGAAAATGAGCCGGGTTTCGGTTTCCTCGAGCTGGGAATACATTCGCCAACCGAACAGGAGATCCGCTAATCAGAATGTTATTCAAATCATGGGTTTGAGAATGTATTTACTGAGCCATCCACCCAAACCCGGGCATAGGTAGAATTGTGCAGTATTAGATTTCGGTGGGATGTTTAAGCGCATTAGGATTCCTGTCTGCGGTATATGGAAATGAAACACCCATATTACAACAAGAATGCTGTGCCAGAGAATAAATCAATACGAAAGGCAGGACAATTACATACATTAAAGCTTAAATTTCCATGTCCAGGCTAATAATTTATTTCTAATGTACATTTAAACAAGCTGCTGAAGTAAATTCCATTAAAATGAAATATATGTGAAATATTTAGGATAACTTGAGCTTTTGTTTAATTAAACGATATCGCACAGCATGGATGTTATAGGAAATATTGCAATTATGAGGCTAAGATTTTCAAAAACATTCACTGTAATTTGCTTATTTATTTAATGATTACTACAACATAGCCATTTTTATAAAAATATGCAATTATTTTTAAAGCTTAAAACATGAAATTATAAATTCACAATCATCAGATAACATGCTTTGAATATTATGGTCTAGTTTTATCTTGTAGACTACATATCTTGTGTTTCTTCACCCTCATTTTTAAACGATTTCATTGCCTAATTAATTATCAGTTTCTTTCCTAACTTTAAGTTCCATCATGAGATTTTCAAATGCCAAGCTTCAACCTTCATGAAACTTCGCTGTCAGTTTTCTATATTCAGTTCTTTACTACTTCTGTCTGCATTATAAGAAGCTCTGATGTAATGGCATTTACTTAATTACAGATTTTTGTGGGATTAATTCTACTAAAACCTGGGCCATTTCGTATCTAAAAATTTGAATTTATTAATTTTTTACTAGTAGATACATCTCTTTATCTTTTCAGGGATTGTACACGCTTACTTATTCATGGCGTCTACAAAGATTTAAATCTTATTTTTAACGAATTACAGCAAACCTGTCACATGATATTCGGCAATATTTATTACTATGATACTTCAATTTACTTTCACTGAAATATCGTCTGCTTAGAATTTTCTGCGTAGTTAATCTTTTCTTTCATCCAGCGAACATCTGGAAACATAAATTCAAAAGCTGAGGAAGAAAAACAATAAAAGTTTGCTAAGCTGAAATTAATTCTAATTTTCCCTCTAGAATGTGACTAAAGATAATCGGTAAAAATTTGCTTATCATCTTGGGACAAAGGAGTAATCATGTGCTTGGATTGGAAAAAGCTCATTAAAGCCACATAAGTTTTAGAAATTCTGAGTTGTTAGTTATTTTATTTTAGTGGAAAGGAACCATCCTCAAGAACTGTTTCCCTGAGAGACAAATCTTAAACTCCGTTTCTTATTAAGACATAGTGAACATATTTCTGAATAGAATTCAACGCATTAGCCCTGAAAATGCTGAAGTCAAATCTATTGCACGGGAGTGCGCCGTCGCCCAATTCCCTTCTCGTGGTGCAGTTTCAAGAAAAAAAGTCACAACCACACACCTTATTCTCCGGATTTGATATCTACAATATATTTTCTCTTCCGTAAAGTCAAGACTCACATTCATTATTTGTATAGCGCTAATTCTTAAATCCTTTCCCACAGACTTGAATAGGAACTATGTGTTACGAAGCATTTTATCAGCTGTATGAACATGACAATCTTACGAGGACTGTATATTAAAGCCTATGAAGTCAAAACGTAGATTTCTCCAGCTTTTAAGTCTTGTATGGATTCATTCCTAGAATGCAGTTGAACTATGTACGTGCTTTTAACTCGATAATTGTACTGATTTCTTTCGTAGAAATTATTCTTCAGCTTCGTTTTTAATACATAGGAAATTTATGTTTTTATTCCATTAAATTTAATTTACAAGTGCATTACGAAAAGATGGAATAAATCTAATGCAAATCTTACATTTCACTTTATCTTTATAGAAATGAGCAGTGAAGTGGAGTGTCGGTCTAAAACATTTTTCTTTTTCAGTGTTTTTTGTTTTGTTTGTTTGTTTGCACAACTAGATGATATCTTACGACTATTGATTTTTATATTAGAACTAGTTGGTATGAAAAGTCATGTCTTGGAAATATTATTTTTTTCACTTAATAACCTTGTAGAGTATTTCCTGCATTTTCATTCACTTTTTCATTTCATCGTGATGTTTCTTTAATACCGTCACATAAGGGTACATATTTTACCTGGCTCTTTATTTTCGCCATTTTTTATCGTTGCGCTCTTATGTAAAGAACGCTCTTACAACATCTCAATACAAATAGGAATACTTTTTGTTTGATGCTAATGGACTCTGGGGATAAAATGTTTGTCTTAAATCATTAACGTAGAGTGGGAAAGGAGACAAAAGAAAAGGAAAATAGTTTTGCATTTTTCTTTCTAAGTATGTTGTTGAGAAATTTGAATTGGACTTTTCATGCCTCAAGAGAATGACGAAGAATGCACTTGGAATTTGTCGTTTAACATATGCACAGGCGTTTTTCATACAAAATCAAAATGTATGTTGCGAAACAAGTATATGATGAAAATTTAATCTTGCAGTGCTAAACTGATTCTATTTGTAGTCACACTGACATTTTTGATTCCTCAATTTTAATTACTACATGTTTTAGAAGGTTTGAAATTATGTTCAAATTTCAAACTTTATAAAGCCTGTTTTACGTCTACGTCTTATACATTTTTCACATAACCAGAAATATACGAAATTCTCTAACTAACATAATTAATTTTTCAAAGAAAAAAAATATTATTTTATTGGATTATTATATACATATATGCAAAATGAATGATATATACGCAAATAAGAGTGTAATTAGGGAATTTACTTATGCGGCTACAAATATACGTTTCTATATACACTACATTTCTAAAATTAGTTTAAAGAAATGTTTCGATTTTCACGCCATGAGCTCGCCGCTCACGAGGTACTTAACTGCAGTTCAGAGGCCCTCAGCAACTCAGCTACTCAACCCAACTAAGGCGGCAGTATTTATGGACCAAAACAAGTCTTAGAAACTGATTATCTAACAGTTCCTGGGGCAACACCAGATTATCTAACAGTTCTAGGGGTAAGAGTTCCCATTCTCCAAGGAGCAAGTTACTGTTTAATTATTGTTGTTCTCCGAAGGGTAAGAACATCCATAAAAACTAACTCGGGACTAATGCTTTCTCCGAAACGTCATGCGTGAGGGAGGATAACTTCATTACAGTAATGATTTCTGGTAGGTCAACCTTCGTCGAAAATGTGGAACTCCGTTCGTCCGTTCATTACAATGCTTTGTCATAGTCTACGACATCTGTCTCCTTCTGTGGTGTTAACGAGATGGCAGCGAGTCTCTACCTCTCTCCAAATCAAAGGGTGCCGAGAACTGTTTGTGAGACCGAAATGATTTTCATTGGTAAAGATAACATGAGGTATCCAGTCCTTGCATTCTTTATACCACTGCACACGATGCCACTGATTGGTTACTGTCAATGATGTGCAGTATTCAGGTTGGCGGGCGAATGGGTCACTTTTATGCAGCAGTCTGGCCGCGGTAAACTGGGACACCTGCAGTCCGGTTCCCATGCGCAACTGCTGAGCAGTGTTGTCCACTGTTTAGTTTCGATCTCTTTTCGCGTAAAAAAGGGGAAATATTGGTCATCAGTCAGAGTGGATTTCCTTGGCCGACCACCATCAGCTATTCTTATAGCTGTACCAGGGTCGGATTAACGTATAAGGTACACAAGCTGTATATTAGGCCGCCTCCAAAAATTTAAATATAATATTAACGTATATTTCAACAGACTTATAAAGTGCCCCATATCTCAAATAGCTTAGGGCTTTATCAAGTCTAAACCTGGCTCTGAGCTGTACCTATAGTTTGGAAGGCTTCTGAAGGTCGTAGAACAACTCCAAATTCTTGGGCGACAGAAGTCAAATTAAGGCCTTAAACTTGCCAGTCACTCTACCTCGTGTGGAGGCGTCGTGATGTTTTCTTGTAGCCATACAGACGTAAAATCTTGCCTTCATTTACAGACGAATCCTGAAAATGTGTCTTCTTCTTCGTTTCAAGTTACTATGCACTACGCGCGCTGACTCCCCGCGTTTTGCATGCCCTGGTCTACCTTCTTACGTCATGTTCCTGATATCTGCATATGCATCATCTTTCTATAGAGTTAGTTTCTCATCGCACGGATCGCAAAACGCCCTCTTCAATAATCTCATGGTTTTATGTTGAAAGATGAATTTGTTGCTGGAATGAATGTTGTTGAAGTTTTGCACACTAGTGTTTTACCATGATATAGGAAACTGCTAATATTTAAAGCTACTTTAAAATGAATACGTTCTAGGGTTTACTTCATCTGGTAATGATAAATTACCAGATCAAATATAACCCTAACAGCGAATTATCGCTGTCTCTGAGAACAAAATTAGAGCTAAGAGCAGGTTAAACTAACCTTTTTATTTAAACAGAATTTAGAATGTAAGGGCACTCTTTAGTGCCAAAACTTTCACGACTCGTTTTAACACAATATAAAATAGTCCAAATTAAGCAGACGCTGAACAATGTTCAAGGACTAGACAATTATATTTAAGTATTAGTATTTAATTAATAGCATTTAACTGAAGTAATAGTAGTTGGTCAGAATTTTATGATTTGTATTTTCTAAATTAAATTCCTGTTCATGTTCTAAAGCTTGAAAGCTTTATCTCTTAAAAAAGCTTTTTGTCGCCAAGCCATTTTCTCTTTGAAAGGGGAAATATGTAAGATACAAGTCCCTTAATTCTTTCTTTTATCTTGGCTATTTCTATTTTCTGATCTAAAAATAGTATTTGTTTATAATAAATTTCTCTGGAGTGTGTCATTTCCAGATTAATCCATTTCATAAGTTTTTTGCAGAACGCTGATGAAAAAGATGTTTTCCGAACTAAAACGGACAGTCATAATTTTAGATCTTCATTAATTACACAATCAAATATCGAAATAGAAATTACCCACTCTGAATTAAAATTCACCCTAAACACATTGCACTTAGCTTCGTCTCCTCTGCCTAGCCAGACTGCTGTATGCTTCTCTTCGTATCGCAACGATATCAAAAGTTAAAATTTTCTGGAACAGGCAATAGGCTGCCAAGTTATTTGTGGTCGCAAATGTCAACTGAAAAAAAAAATATATATATATTAAATTTGAGAAGATTGCTTCTTATTAAATCCACCTCGACTGTCAAATTCGCTCTTCATTATGGCTAAAATTTAGTAACATTTTTTAGAATAAATTAAAGTATAACTAATGAAATGTAAGCAGATTTAAAGAAATCATTTTCATTAACAACGTACTAAATGCGTGTTTGTTCTTTATGCACTTCATTCGAGATTAAAATTTCCAACTGCATATAAAAACCTTTTAAAAAATCCGGATTTCAAAACAACTGCTTGAATTGCACTTCATTTTGATCTTAATTAAGCAATAACAAAAATAAAAAGGTGCGTTTACTGTGGTGTTAGAAAAAAAGCGCATAATTCTGGCAGAATTTTCTTTCTTTTAATTGCTTATTACCCAAGGTTTTCCTGTTCAGTACAGGTGTAAAAGAAAAGATAACGAAATTCAAATAAAACTCCAAAAATATCGAATGAGTTGCTTCCAATCTCATTTGCATACAAATAAGGTTTGAAAACCCGACTAAATAAAGCTTTGCTTTCTTTCAATGATATGTTTAGCAGTACATAAATAATGTGAATATTTTCTTCCTTTTGGCATTTTTATAAATAGTTGAAGGGAAAATTCAAAATAATGACATCATGATTTTTATTAAGACCCACTTGTGATTTTGCTTAGGGCCTTTAAATAAATAAGTAGTATGCTTATAAAAAGATTTCAAGAAATCCATTAGATCTAAATATTATCTCTCTCATCGCTTATGTGCATTACAATATTCATTAATAATCCTACTATTTATCAACTTATTTTTCCCTTTTCCTATCTAAGAGAACGTTAGCTAGACAGATAAGAAATAAAAGTTATTTTAAAGTGATAATTTAAAGTTGTAATTTTTTAAACTAGATTGATTTTGATAAATTGGCAATCAGCTATAAAATATAACTTTCAGGAAGTTGATGTTGATCATAAGGCACAGATATTTGTTAAATAAAAGTAACTGAAGTATGAGACGGTGTACCCCAATGGCTAGTGAAATTATGTAAATTTGTAAAATCTTACCAGCATTTTATAAAAATGAAAACAGAGTGTAGAAAGCTTTCGCCCCTCATAAGTACCATAGTGGACATTTGTTTTTCTTCCAGTGATGAAAAATACCATGATATCACAATGATTTCCTGATAATTTTAAACGTACAATTACGAAATGACCATATTTCGAGAAGGAATAGTGAGTAAGATGAAAGATAGACAATTAACCTCAGATGGAACAAATGAGTTCGGATACAGCAAAAGCGTTCTCGTACGATTGTTAAACAATTTTTAGACTGCACAGAATCAATCAGAACGTGCAGCAATGATCAATCACACAATAAAATTTCATCGTAATAATCATGTTGTTCTAACGGCGAAAAAGAGCCATAGTAAAACTGCTTACAAATCATTTAAAAAAAAGGTTCACTCAAGCACAGGAGCCACAATATTAGAATAAATAATATCTAAGCGTCTGAACCAAACACTACCTAAGCAGCAAAAGGAAAGATTACTTGCACACGGGTAGATTGCATTTCATAAACCCCTGGAAGTAAAGTAAATTGTTACCAATTGCATCGTTATACTGCAACTAAGTAATACAAAAAATGTGCCGATTTTTTTAAAAATTATAGCTGTGATCACGTTTACGGCGAAATGCGTGTAGTGTAAATTAATCCTTATAGTGCTTCTTCCGAAAACATCCCTGAATGTGGACAATAGAAAGATGGTACTTTATTTCTGAGAACTGGTATAATGTTTAGTAGAATTTATTCGTTATTGCTGCAAGCAGCAGCATGGCTATTTAGCCTTACTGCCTGGGAATTAGTATATTTCGAGTAAAGAATTTACTTAATACTGTTGGAAATTCACAGTCCTTGGTGACGTATAACCATTCATGCCATCTTCAGTTAAGAGCTTGCCGAAAAGTAAAGAATTACGTCAAACACTCCAGTTTGTATACTCTGGAAATGTAATCCCTTAGAATAGGAATAAAAGGGATGGATGGGGGAGCGTTAAAGCCCAATCTGCCACCGATTGATATAATGACAATTTCTGCTCAGAAACAGAAATTAAAAAAGGCTCTCTCAAGATCATCAACATAATCTTGTCATAAACATATTTTACAGAAGTCACTTTTGAATTTAAGTAAAGATGGACATCTATTATAGTATATAGGAGTTTTTAGTAAGAGTTTATTCTCTGTTTTTATATGCATTTTATCTTTTGCTTGATAACATTTATGGCGGTTTTTCGTTAATGTGATGAGGAAAGGCATAAACGATAGGGCCAAGAAAATATGTTAGAAACCACGCTTCATGCTTAGTGGAAAACATATCCGCACATCATTGCAGCTGAGTCGTCATGAGAGAACGGAGATTTTGGTAAGTTATGCTAATCTTTCCCTTGTTGCTGCAAGCTTTGCACAAATAAGAACTAATACTTGCCGGCACAAGAGAATTCTTACAACTAAGGTACGGAAGGATGAATGACATGACTTGTATATTTATGGATTTACGTTTCGTTTAACATGTCATGCAAATGTGTGGTCAAAGAAGAAAGTAGAATAAATTCCATTGCCCGTTGTGCTTAGGGAAACGTAAAACCAATAAGAAATGAGTTTTTTCCATGCAATTAAATATTCAACTGAAATTTATTCTCATCATTCTTTATAGTATATTGTTACCTGCAGCTGTCAGCAGAATTTAAATTTGCCCTTATTTTGTGCTTTTAATAAAGACTTATCTGATGAATTGTTCCTATTTAAGCAGAGTGATAGCTCGCTTGGATGGAAAAGTCTCTTTTTTCATGCATTTTAAACGATATTAGATACAATAATTTAATATAATATTTACTTTTCTTAATTTATGCAAGTTGAGTAATGTATTTTTATCTCTTATTTTATAAGTGGCATCAGAAATGCATTGCTCGTAGTTGCAAAGTTTGATCATCTCGATCAATATAATCCGAAACTGCGCTGAAACATATTATGCGTTGTTATTTTTTAACAATTATTGCCATACAGTTAAATTAAAAAATATGCAACAAAATTGTTGCTAAGCAGAGTGAAAAACTGCAAGTTTTAAGAAAAGTATATTATATATACAGTTAATCATGGTACAATTTATATCAAATTGCTGTACCTATAAAAATAAGTATTATGTTAAGAAATTCATTCCCTGCTTTCAGATCTCTTCCCTACGTACTAACAATAGTTTTTAGGAACGATAATTTGCCGTGCTGCATGGATTATATTTTCTGTGATATTGTGATGTAACGGAAAGACAGAGGAAGTAAAATAGACTGCAGACGTTTATAAAATGCAGAAATTTAATCCCCCAAAATAAAGAAATAAACTGCGGACGTTTATAAAATGCAGAAATTTAATCCACCAAAATAATGAAATATACTGCGGACTTTTAAAAAAATGCAGAAATTTAATCCACCAAAATCAATGTCACTTAGCAGAGCAAAGCGCTTAACACCTTATTTCACAAGACATAAAATGCGTTATGGACCGCAAATTTCAGAAACGAAATAAGTCGTAACGTAGCGACCGTGTTAACATAATGACGGTGAGTCGTAACATAATAACCATAATTTCCGTGTTTTTATCTCTAAGTCAGATAAGGTATATTACAGAACAAGAAATGATTTATACTGTTATCCAGGTAATCCAGGTCCTTTTCTAATAGATAAGTTCAACGGAATTCGTATCTAAAACAAACCCAAAACCTGAAAGTTTTAAAAGATACTTCGGACTTTGAGAGATGAAATTTAAGGCGTTATACGTGTTTTCTTCAATACATGTCCCTACATTATTTTACATCGAGTGTATATATAAATTTTATGCATAAGGAGTGATGATTGAGGACGTCAGTGAAGTTCCAAGTTGGTCAGGGAAAAGTACAGAATATGTTTAAAACGTTTCCTTTAAGATGTGGCAAATTTTGAATTATTATAACACATTCAAGGTTTCTCTTTTACCAGTTTTGCAATTTATTTCTATTTATTCTAGGAATTTCCTGTTAAGGTTTAAAGTTTTTCATTCGTAAGATTTTTTTTGCAATATTTAAAGCTATAATTTATTTTCAAAAAATATGACTGATTGAGGCAATAAGCATTAAAATGAAAACTAACATTGTTTTTTAAAAGTTCTTCTATTTAAATTACTGTAACATTATCATCCTGGAAAGTTAAAATAATAAAGCCATAAATTAATTTTATATAATCGCATATTTAATTGTGTTTCCTTTTTGTAAATAACGACATTTCAAGGCGCAGTTCTGTATAACCCGGATGCTACAGAAATTCTGAACGTATCAGATTGCTTGTGAAGAAAGTAAAGGTAAAGAATAAAGAACGAAATATTCTCAATCTTCTATCCATCAAAAGGATGAGAAAACATTCAAAAGACGGAAGCTAGGGGTAAACAGACCTCATAAAAGCAATTGCTATTGATCCTTTCCTCGATGAAAAAGAAAGAGTGGGCGAGATGGATTATCCACTCGTAGTTGGCAATGGGATCTCAGAAATGGATCGGTGTGCAAAAGGTGGATGGGGAGAGAACCGGATAAGCAATTGCGTGCGTATCGATGCGTTCTGCGATACCACAGCTTGCGCACTTGCGTGTCTTGACTACAGAGATGACACGCTTGTTCAGAAAGAATCACAGCCATATCAAAATAAATGCTAGTCAAAAGCAATTCAGAACAAAATGTCTGTATTCTTTTGCTACATGTTATGTTTCAAGTTAAGATAAGTTTGTAGGGTTTTACTTTACTTTTCTAACAGTTATTTTTATTTTGAAACAAGCCTTCCATATACATTCCAATTTCTCACTTACGTTTCCTTACCAGAAATGAGATTTTAGGATTACGATTTATACAAGTAAGGTAGAAATGTGTATTTAAGCTGAAGTCTGGTTTGCCAATAGCAATAACATGGCAAAAAGACTAGTGTTCTTCCTTTTTACCACGTTGTTGCTATTAGTTTAAGACTGCTACTCTACTGCCGTACGCGTGCTAGTATACGCCGGAGATCTTTAAATAAGGATCAAATCCGTAAACTTGATTCTGTGCAGCTTCGCCTAATTAATTTTATTCAGCATTAGTTTAGTTTTGTATTTTCTATTCTGAGTTAAAGCCCAAGTGGGGGAAGGAGCAAGTTACTGTACGCCCGAATGGGACCGTCTGTTAGTTCATTTTGAGTTGGAATAAAAGGGTAATTTAACCCTTCTTTGGACTTGTTACTTATGCTACAAGAACTAAGCTAACAGTCGCTACACAGTTCTTCAGTATCTTAGCTTACAAGAAACTCTAGTTTAGATAGGATATTACAAGTTAAATTAATAATTTCTTTATTCAAATCTGAGAAATAAATTGTTCAGTTGAATTATATAACGTCTAATGGGCTGACTCAATTACAATTCGCTGAACAATTTATTTTTCAACTTTGAATAAAAAACATTGTTCATTAATTCTTGATTTAGAATATTCTTTTTGATTGAATTAGATTTGAGTGATTAGTTTGTTTTATCCCTTTAGGCTTTTTATGTTTTTTAAACTTTTTTTAGATTTTTTTACAATTTTTAGTATTTGTATATAATTATTGGTATAATTTGAGTACGAACGCATGTAGGCATAAGACCTGAACATTTGAGAACTTTTAGAATTTTGTTTTAAAATGAAAGTGTGATACTTAAAAGCGGTTTTGAGTCTCAAATGATTCAGAGTATAAAACATGCATTCGAAACTCGTTAATCAACTCAGTTTAAGGCTTCAAAACACTTTTCAATTGACAAGTTCTGGTTGAACCGTTAAACAGAGGAGATTAATAAAAAAAACTATTTTGCTTTTATGAATAATGTTTTGTAATTTTTATGAAAGTTTTCTTTTTCCATATTGTAATTTCCATTTAGATTCTGTTTTTGAAAGTTTCGTTAATCTCTGTTTATTCATTTCGGTAAATTTTATTCGGAGAAGGAAGGTTAGACCTTCATGTATCTCATTGTTGTTCCCACTTATTTTTTTATTTTTATAATTTTTAATCTAGCAGCACACGCATAGAATCGTCTCTTTGTTTTTTAAATTTTTAATTTTTTAAAACTTCGTTAAAGACTATTCTTAAGTACAAATAAGCCCATTTTTATGCTGAAATGCCACAAGAATTCAAATCTTCTTGTGAACCAAATCGTTTTATTACTAATGTGAAATGAATATTTTGAAAATACTGCAAAAGTTTACGAGAATGGCTAGTAAAGCAAGTAGGACAAATACAGTGCTAAGATGGGCACAGCTTTGATTATGGAAGCATTTTCAACAAATCTTTCATACTTTTATGGACCTTGTAAGTAGGTCTGAAAATTTGATTCTTTTAGTTACGATATTTAACTCAACTAAAAAGGCCTAAAAAAGGTCTAAACTAAACTAATTTATCAATAATCAAAGTAAATTAAATCAAAAAGAATATTCTAAATCAAGGATTACTGAATATTTTTTTTCATTCAAAGTTGAGAAATAAATTGTTCAGTTGAATTATATAAAGCCTAATGGGCTAACTCAATTACAATTCGCTGAACAATTTCTTTTTCAACTATGAATAAAAAAAATTGCTCATTAATTCTTGATTTAGAATATTCTTTTTGATTTAATTAGATTTGAGTGATTAGTTTGTTTTATCCCTTTAGGCTTTTATGTTTTTTTAAACTTTTTTAAGATAAGATAGATATAATAAGTATAGATAGTACCAAAAGTCGCAATAATACACATGTTTTTCAAGTATCATTTTTATTCTTTACTATATACTGCTATTTTCCTACGCATAACTTACAAAAGGAGAAAATTTGAATTATGAAATGCGAATTCTTGAAAGAAATGGTTAAATAATGAAACAAATATTTATAGTATACGCTTAAAAGAATTCAGGAATATATAGTCTTTACTTCTATCTTATGAATGATAATTCGTTAAATATTTTCTGAAAATTTTAAAAAATGAGATAAAATATATACTTTTCTACTCAAACGAAATGTAATTTGTATGTATTCCTACATAAATCAGCGTGTATTTATTTTGTTGTTCAAATTTAGAAAATTTAGCAAACTGTTTAATTATTCGGTGTCATTGATTGAATTTGTAGATAACAGTAGTAGGAATGAATAAAGTAAATACAGACTTCTCTTGTTTCATCTTGAACATATTTTCCAGAGTCTTAGCTAGATAATTTCTAAATTTTCTCAATTATCTCAGTGCGCAATGTATTAGTTTCCTCAAGAATGATCTGCAAGAAAGCATGCTCTCTAAGAAGACCTCGTTGACGTTTTGATGAAATTAAAAATTTGCCTAACTGATTAACAAAAATGGTTTAATTTGCTATCAAAATATGTAAAAATGAATAATTAATGTCACGCATACGTCTTCAGCAAGTAATAAATTCATAATTCTTTTAATGCACATGACCGCCACATCAGGTTCATGAATCTGTAAAATTGCTACTTCATAGACAGCATGTTTCAGTGCTTGGCTCGCACATAAAAATTAGCAGACATGGAGTTAGCATGACGTCACAAAAGTAAAGCCAAGAAAATGTCAACTAAATGACACCACGACCTATCATGGCCGCCGTACATCCTACGGATAGGACTTCGAAAAATATTTTTAAATAAAATTACACTCCCTTTGAGAGCAAATATCAACGTCCGCAGGCTCAGAAAAGTGCCTTTAGGCCATTTGCATAAAATACCATTGAAACTTTCACTTGTTTTCCAGACCTTACTATATATTTATTCGTCTTATAGTTAACATTTACTCATTTTCATTACCTAGATTTTATTCAATTTAAAACACTTATTTGTAGTCCTTACGATTTTTCTATATACAAAGTCTTTACGATATAAGGAAGGTCCTTACGATCTTTCTATATACAAAGTCGTTCCTACATACAAAATCTAGTCTATTTTCTATATACACAATCCTTACGATTTTTCTATCTAAGTAGAACACCATTTACGTTAAGCATTAAAATTAGAACGGAAGATTTATAAGATTTCAATAGTGTATAACTACCATATAGATAGAACCCATTAGAAGCTAACAAAACCAACCTGAACTTCACCTATTTTAGTGGCAATGATAAGTCGTGACGTCATATCGTGACATGCCATGGCTTCATTTTCATTGCACGGGAATTTTCATTGCACTTCATTTTCATTATACGGAGAAGGCGTACTTCATTTATTCTAACCAGCTTTGGGTCGCATTTAGCTATGCGACAAATCAAGATATGACGTCTATGCAATATTTCTCGTATATTCTACGCATAGATTATGCATCTCATTCTTTTGACGTAGAGCCTAACGTTTAACCATAATACAGAAAACGCAACAACTAATTTCGATTTATATACACTCATTCATTCAACGCATTCTTTTGACTTAATCTATTTTTTTCAAATTTCGTAAATTTATTAACATTCACTGTTATCTAATTGACGCTTCTGACATAATGAATTTGTTTAATATATATTGTTATATACTGTAGATAAAGAAGGCCATAATTTTTTTTACTATGCTTAGTAAATTATTCAAATACCTAAGTTTGATTATACGCATACAGCTACGTATAAATTATGCATATATAATGAAAACAACTACACTGAAATAGTAATTGCATTGCATAACAGATATAAAAACTGCCAGAACATTTTTACATTCTTCATAATTTAACACCAATAACGACTTCCTCAAAAATTTATCATTGAATTATGTCTTCAAAGTGAAATGTCTCAAGAGGGAAAAATATTTCATTAATGAGATTTTATCGCTTCTTATAAACTCTTCCTAATACTGCTGATGGAAACTGCTGTGTCGCAAAGAATGGCGTATCACTCACAAAGAATTCGGAGGAAAGAATTCGTCAAAAGTTAATAAATTTATCATTAGGTAATGTGTGCAACACTGTTATGCATATATATTAGAAAATGTTGACTAATATACTTCCCTCAGCAAACGACGGATCGCATCTTTATTAGTTTCATGCTTCTACATAAGCTTATATATCTTAAACAGAACAAATTTAAACTGTTTATTTCTGGCTTTTATTATAAATCAAAAACACATCATATATACATTATTAACACGACATCACTTTAATGTTTATCAACAATAATGAATAATATATAAATCAGAGAAAAATAGACATCACTTTAATGTTAAAATTTATGAACTAACAATAATGAATACGAGATAAATCAGAGCAAAATATGATATAATTTTCTCTAACTAAAATACAGTAGATTCCGCACACTAGAGTCCCGATTAATCGACATTCCGTATAAGTACACGATCACATTTTTTAAAATTGCTATACGATTTCTGATGGTCAAACAGAACATTATCTTTTAAACAATGTTGTGGTTTGTAAACCACAAAATCTAATGTTTTCGAACATCGCCTATTCGTTGCAAGCAGCGTTAGTGCATTTTAATTACTGTATTATTGCATTTATAGTACATATTTATACATATGAAAGTCTGCATATTTCCCAGCTCTGTTCAAAGGTTTGCAATGGTATTCTAATTCTGCAGTTTTTGTCTCCCTCGCTTTGAGGCATGCCCCACCGAGGGCTGAGTGTTTATTACCGTTATACACAAGGAGTTCGCGTTGGGTTCTATCCCAGGCGAAAACATTGGTTACATGGTTAATTTTCGTAGTTTTAACCATATTTAACGTGAATATGAGCTAGGTTTTCTTAAAAACCCTTCATAAAGGCATTCTTCATCTTGATACAGCAATCGTCTTCTTAGCTATATTCAAATAACTAACTTAACCTTTTGAGACATTATTTCTTAGAACCTATTCAGAGAATTTAACTGCAAGTTTTGTTCTTTTCATGAAAATTCCCATCTACATTATTCCCCTTTTCAATAACAAAATGACTGAAGAAAGTCTGGTACCCCCATCTGTGCAAATGGAGATGCCGAATGAGAAAACAAGAAAATAAATTAATACGATAATTGAAATTAAATTAGATACCTTAAATTACTAGACGAAGTAGAAACTGTTATTAAAATTGCCATGGACTGAGTTATGAATAGAGCATTCCTTCTTTCGTAAAACTCGTTATTTTCGGGAAGTCGATATCCCCTTACTCCACATGAGGGTGAATTGGCAGGACTTCCCTTTGCATCTTTTTTTCTGTAATTTGAGTTTATATTTATAGTCATCGTGTATTTTTCCTGCAAACCCTATCAGTGCAGAATCTTTAATATACATTATGACAATTATCTGGTATCAGAAACAGTATTTAAACAGTATGTGCTTCAATCCACAGCTTGTTTCCATGTAACATTTTGAAATAAGAATAAATTTAAAAGTAACAGAAGATATTTCTCGTTTCATAAAATAAGCTGATGCCAGAATTTTTTATTTGAAAACATCTTTTTTTTTTTGTCTGTATCGAAATTGTTCTAAAATGGTGTAATGGTATATGTGTTTAAAATTAGAAGCCTTAGTTAGGCATAAGAACGAAACTATCACTTTTAAAGTCGATCAGGCATAGTTTCTTCAGTAATCCCTCCCTTATAAATTTCAAAACTGGGAGAAGTTATGGCCATTTTATATTAAAAGCAATCATCGGAGAACAGCGAAAAAACATAGTGCCACCTGTTAATGAAACTATTAATGGAACTTGGAAAACTAAGATAATGAATTCTTAGAGTTAGGAGGGAGAACTAGTTTGAAATTCAGAAGGCGTTTTTAGGGGGGGGACTACTGTGAACTTTATATGTTTAAATAAGAAGAAAATACTTTGTGAATATAAAAAAGCCTCTAAGACATCCAGTTCTCCAAATGAAAACGTTTTATGACTAACCAAAGCCAAAATTCTGGCAGATGAAAGCCAAATTTTAGTTTAATTGCCCAACTACTTGTTAGCTGTTAAAGATTTATTTATTTTTCCCTTTTGAACGTAAGTTTCATATTTCTGATGTGGAACATCGGCGATATTTTAGTCTGGATAATAATTTTATTTAAAATCAAAAACAAACTATAAGGCTGATTTTTTGTTTAGTTTTAAAGTTATTTTGGCGTGCTCATTTGTTCACATTACATGCAGGATTTTAAACTTCGCGTATCTTAAAATTTATATTATACAGATTGGCCTTTTTTTAAAAGAATCGTTCTTATTTGAAGGTTTCGTGATTGGAGAAACCCTTAGGCTTCAAATTTGCATTCGAGAAACATTTAGATTCCGGATTTAAATTCGAGAAAAAATACGATTTTGGCGGTATATAATTATCATGAGCCTTCTCGTCGAGACCACCTCAAGACGTCCATACCTAAACGTGATTCCTATTTCCGAAGATTTACACAAACACTGATATTGAAAATTGCATCTCTAAGATGACCATCCCATAAAAGACCAGAATTATAATTATGAGTGGTTTCTCAGAGAATGTTTAGTGTACATAGTAACATATCACCATGGTCTACATACTATAGACAACATACAATACATTTTCATTTCAAATAAAATAGAACAATGAAAGTAATTTAACATAGATAGAACCTAAAAGAAATCTCTTTGCACTGTTTTAATTTCTTCTGTTTTAAAAAAAAGATGATGGGATTATTTTTATTTTTGGAAACAAGAAGCAAAACAAAAAACCTATTTCTCTCAACTAAAATTAAACTAAAAGTGTATTTCTCAATTATGAACGTAAATTAATAACATTTGCTGTAAAATCACAACAAATTATTTAATTCAATGAAAATTTTCAAAGCACTTGAGTAAATTTATAAGGTATTTCCCCCGCATTCCTTAGCATGCCTTCGTAGTGTAGTGGTCTGCACGCTGGGCGCGTATTCCATAGATTCGTGGTTCGATTCCCGAAAAGGGTGTTGCTCATTTTTCAAGTCTCCTGTTTCCAAAAAATACCTAATGTCTCTACAAATTAATAAGAAGTTTATGTTTGCATAACCTATGGAGAAACCAACGAATTGGATATTTAAAATTCTGGATAACCGGAGTCTGTATAGAGGTCGAATGTGTCTGGGTTATTTAACCGAAATTAGTTTGAAGAGGATTTCTACTTCACGAAGTGAAAAGCGGATTGTCAGAGCTTTAGATTTTAAAAACTTTAAAATCGAAAGTGCCTAATGGGGCTTGCCTTCATGTGTTTGTATTTTATGATAATAAGCGCTGCAATACTTTTCTGCTGGAAACAATCATACAACCAATGGAGTGACTATCATTAATTAGTTTTATACATTGCTGTTAAAAGATTAATGAATTTAATAGTAATTTCTCTGCTTTGAGTAAGAATATTCAGTCTACTGCATTTATTTTTGAAAACAATATAAAATTATTAAGCAACAACAATTAAATTAGATAAGACAACAAACATCCCAAAGGAAAGAATTGTAGCAAGGGAAAAGAAACGTTAAACTACAAATGAATCCAATTTGACCAGTTTAGAGACGTATTGTATTGCATAAACTGCGCATATTTATCGAAGCATCAGTTTTTTCCAACATTTACATTTACCTTTAGACATCCTTTTATATGGTCACATATTTATTTTGTAAGAATATCAATCGTTTTCTTTCATCTTTGCAATTGAATGAGGTAGACGTATAAAAGATAAAATATCTCTTATGAAAGCTACATGAATTCTCTCATGAAATCATATCATTGGTTGTCTATGTCGGGCACAAATAAGAATAAAATATATAAGAAAAATATACAAATACGAATCATATACAAATAATAAATACAATATTATATAAAATATATATAAATACAGTTCTTCGTAAAATTGTGTTACTTCCCTTTAACAAATAAATAAAACATTTTCATTAGATTTAACAACTGAAATTTCATTAAGAATACAACATACCATTTTTAAATTCGATAAAATTTTATAATTCGACTTCAAGAAAATACGCACGATCAAAGCTTTTCCTCCTATTTATTTTGATTACTATGAATATACGAAGGAGATTTAAATAAGAAAATACTAATGTGCGTCTAACCGTTTTCGAAATTTTAAACTTAATATTAACAATTTAGATTAAAATTGTGAAGCTACGCCATTAATTTTGGCATTGCATTAAAAAGCACCGTAAATGAAAACTGACAGTAGCATTCAGTGATTTATAATTAATTACGGTACTACATATCATAAAGCAAAGTTTAATGCTGCGCATAATTTGGACAGCCTTTTGTTACTGTTTGCTTCATGAAGGCCATTTCTCCGCGTTTTATGTGCTCCGTTTTTTATCCCAAAATTATTATTTAACACTAGACTTTGCGCCACTCAAGAAATGGTTTCTCGTTGAAGAAATAAAATTCACTGAAATTTTTATCTTCTTCACTCGCAAGAAAGTAAAAAAACAGTACAAATGACAAATACATGAAACCTAAAGAACTGAATAAATAAATATATTTAATATGAGTCGATTCAATACTTTTAAGCAATTTCCCAATAAGTTTTCCATGTAAGTTAAGAGACCTATAAATATATCAGTTCGCAAAAATTAAATTGAAATTTCATTAATTAAGACTTTTAACACAATAACATAAATACATATACTGTAGAGATATTAGGATTTTTTGAAAGCCAGAGAGACGAAAAATTAGCAACCGCCTTCGCCGGAAATCGAACCACGGACCTCTGGAATACCGGCCCAGCGTGCTACCGTTACACCACGAAGGCACGCTAGGGAAGTGGGAGAAATACCTTATATACTCCCCTTTTTAAAGGGCGACTAGGGTTTTAGGGGACCTAGTCGCCAAATCCTGGGTGCGGGGAATCATCATCCACAACCCTTTTAGTTCGGGCGCCACTTGTATAGTCATTAGGAATTTTTGGAAGCCAGAGAGATGAAAAAGTAGCAACCACCTACGCCGGGAATCGAACCACGGACCTCTGGAATACCGCCCATCGTGCAGAACCACTACACCACGAAGGACGCTAGGAAAGTGGGAGAAATACTTTATAATACAAAAGGGTTTCCTTTGAAAAATTCATATTCTGATTAATATTATAAAGTGATTCAAATTCAAACGATTTCATTGTGGCATAATTCTAGAATTGCCATTCCATTTTCTTTGCTAATAGCATTACAAGCACGTATAAAGCACACGTATCAACAACACACGTATAAAATTTAGACTTTGGATTCATAATCTCAGAATTAACCTAGACGAACCTAAATATAATTTTTGTAGGCTATATTTATAAGTTATCAAATAATAGAATAAAATGTGTCTTTTTAATAATACAAAAATAGATAAATAATAAATTAATTTTAAATGCATATTTTATTTTTTCAATAATAATAAGAATTAAATATGCGAGTTGAACAGCTCCGAAGGTTTCTTTTTGATAAATGCAGTACCAGTATTTTCCTAAAATTGCAGATAGAGTTATACTTCGTTAGTTTTATTTTAGACTGCAGTTAGCATCCTCAATTCTGTAGCAGTGCCAATTCGAAAGACCTCAACATAATTCTGGCATTGCCTTAATTCCCCACAATTTCAGCAGCACTAATATTTAATGACTTCGCAATCGATATTTGGAACGAAGACACTGGGCTTTTTACGTTTCATTGAAAGAATCAATGGCCAACGTTTGTTCCAAGCTATCGCGTTTTGGTATCTCGTTATGGAAAAAGGTTTCGATATTTAAATTTTTAATGTATATTCTTGTATGTACCGTAACGGTAGCTGATAGAATTTAAAAGATCTATTAAAAATACTTCGCGTAATATCTGCCTGTCTGATCGAATCTGATGAATTTGAAATTAATATATTACATAGAAAATCTATGAGTCTAATATTTGAGACGCACTTAAGACCGCTTTATTTAAGATCATACATTTTTAATATTTTCGACGTAAATGCATAATTTTCATTCAGTTTATGTTTTTAGCTCAAAAATACCTTAGCCTTGAATGGGATATTAGTCTGGAAACGACACTTTCCGTTAGAACACTATAACTCCGTTAGAACTTTCCGTTGCCACTAAGTATTATCGCCCTATAATATATTTAAAGAAATTAAATAAGGAAGAATCTGCATGAATATATGCAAGTTTCTCGCACTGTGAAAACAAAAACAACGGTATCTACAGCCATCAAATTTTGAATTACGTAGTCTTTCCCGAGCATGGACACCTAGAAGGCCGAATTTTTAATTTATTATCTGTTACATTTTAACGAAATTTGATTATCAAACTCAACGATTTCAAAGCGAGCAGTGGCAATACTATACGGAATAAAACTTTTTTATCTCCAGCGCTCGAGATCATCTATCGGAAATTCTAAAGATAC
This sequence comes from Stegodyphus dumicola, assembly GCF_044657685.1. NCBI lineage: Eukaryota > Metazoa > Arthropoda > Arachnida > Araneae > Eresidae > Stegodyphus > Stegodyphus dumicola. The sequence goes on along the minus strand of NC_140772.1, from coordinate 80,799,020 downwards.
GCTGTTTGTAAGTATTTTATGATTTCACTGTTGAATAGAATGTTGTGCGGCATATGCGCCAAGAACGTGATATTTAATAAAGTAAACACATAAAATGTTAATAACAAAAAGACAAAAAAATGTTAACATGTCTTTTTAATAAGAAAACTGAACATTGATATAATGAACAGAGGAAAGACTGAAAAAAGAAACAGATAAATATATGCCAACACTTAACATGGGGAATTCTAAACGTATATTGCTATGCTACCTTTAAAATTTTTGTTATTTTGTTGTTGAACTATATATGGTGTATGCAAGTAAGTATTGTGTAAGGTTGTATGTAAGTGCGAAGATAAATTAAAAAAGACAAACAAATGGGTTAATAGGAGTGAGCATAACAGCAAACTAGTAGACAGCGAGCTCAGCGAGATTGTAAAATAAAAATAACAAACCATATTGGGCGATTGTTAAAATCTGAAATTTTCAGATTATTTTAATATTATAGTTATGCTACGAAGAGCCAACTTGGAACTTGGAACAATCGACAAAAGCAGTTGCTACATTCCCAGAAATCCTGATAAAGTAGCAAATACAACTCTCAATAGAGCAGTTTTCTCGTCCAACGAAATACGAATAGTGGTGGTTGAGTGTTGCATTAGAGAGATCGTCTTTTGCTTATTTGTATTCAAGAACTCTAAGATATACAACAATATTTAGAAAATAATTTTCGAAGTTGCAATTACAGAGCAATAATAATTTAATTTAACAATTCATTAAAGGAAAATAAATAAAAAAGCTCATAATGGAAAGAAAGAATACTGATTTTCCTTCTATTGCAAGACAGAATATTCAATTTTATAACAGAAATGAAGAATAACTATTTTTATTTTACTTTAAGAATGAATAATTATTTTCAATGTCCCACGCTACGTTCCTTTATATGAAAATTTAATTTTATTTTTGAATGAAAAGCCTATTAAATACAATTTCGGATTATTTCTCGTAGCAAATATATTCTTGTACTTGTTCTTAGCAATAAGAATCTACTTTTATTGTTATGATCTTTTTAAGTTAATTGCTAATTATTTCAAGATCAAAGGAAGTCGATAAAATGATAAACTGCTGTTATATTATTTCTTTAACAGATTTCTAAAAACATTTCTATTTTATTTACGTTTTAAATTACTGGAGAAGCAATAGGATATATCACTTTATGTAATAGACAAAAGTAAATATTAGTGTTTGAATTTCAAACTTTAATCTTAATTTGACGTCGTTTTTATAGCTTGGAATTTCACACAAAATTTTGCGGAGCTTCCTATCATACTCACATCAGTACAATACAGAAATTTTCTTACTTTTAAAAGCACATGTTGCATCAATTATTTCACATCTGTTTCAGGCCGCCGCCTAAAAACATTACCTTTTGTATTTACACTTTGTTAGTGTTTAATTACTAATGCATTTTCTTCTAAACTGGCTTTTCTTACTGGTCAAACGTTTCTTGGGACGTATTCCTCGGGAATAACGAATGGGATAGCTTTTCATTGCGAAGGAGTTTGCCGACTATGCACAACAAGGGTAAGCTGGTATCACAACCGCTAATATAGTGGGAAGGACATAACTGAATAGCCAAGCTTTACACAGAGATCGACCCCGCAAGCTTGGTTTGGAACTTTGTTCAAAGAGTCTTCGCTAATCACAGTGACGATCAGTGTTATACTGACTAGAACATAAACCATCGCTTTTTGTATCCTTAAGCAGATTAAACTCATAACGAAAATCTATCCACTAACAAATGTAGCAGAAGTTCTCCTTTACGAAAAAAAGAAGTGAGCTTAAAATGTCTTAACAATTCTTCATGGCATTACTAGAATGAACCATTAAAAATCCCTCTTATGTGGAGAATTATAAGAATACATCTATTAACAGCAATAACAAGCCCTTCAATGGTAGTGAATGGTACCCCGATCAGTAAGTGACAGGCCGGCAAAGGAAGACATTTATAATTCCAAAACTAAAAAAGGATAATCTTAGCATTTTATAATATTTTTTCACATTATAATTTTCACCTATAAAGTACAGGGATTTCCATAGGCTGTGTATCCATTTGTTTACCCAGTTTAACGCCATTTTGTTCATATTCAGTTTTCCAACTCTTGAAAGTATTACCTAAACATTTATGGTTAAGTTTCAACGTCCTACTTCGAATGTAATTCAGAAGGCACAATGGACATAACACGCAAAAACAGAAATAGTTATATAAATCAACGCACATTGCAAATAAATTTAAAAATCCAATTAAAACTGTCAAAACAATATAGAACATAATTATCAGAAGAAAACATCGAAATTTTTTTTTCGTGGCATCACTTACACAGTTCAAATCAAAATTCCTGAGCTTCACTGTGGTTGCCAGTTTAGACATCCAAACACAGCAAAAGAATTTTGAGCGTCGCAGCGCCCTCGCATCTGGCGAAGAATCTATACACAAGTTTTACTTGTAGATATAATTTTAGCTTTAGACGCAATTACTCGGACTGCTTTAAAGTGCATTTCTCAACACCACATCCGTCTCGTATGCAGCTTAATATTTAAACATATTTGAACAAGGTATAAGACATCCTATAAGGTTTACATTAAAAGAAAATGTACATACTTTAAATCCTAATTCTGAAGGTGAAAAATAAAACAGCGAATGTTTATGCAATTAAGAAAATGAATTTGGGTAAAGTCATTAAATTGATGTTGAAAATTAAAGTTAAATGAAAAAGGATATATTTTTTCTCCTTTTTAATTAAATCCATAAAAGAAGAAAGAATAGAAATTAAATGGGTTTTAAGAAAACGTGCTTAACATTTCATTCTTGAAAGAAATGGTTTTCTACATTAATTAATAAGGTGAATTTTCTATTTGTATAAATGGCACAAAAGAAAAATGTTAGATGTCAAAGTGAGAACAATAGAATTATAATCCATTAATTATAGGGATACATGTATTATATTTTACGCTTTATTAAATAATGCGTTTTGATTTTTTACATATGTAAATAATTTAAAACAGTAATATAATTGAAACATTAATTCCGTATTCATAATATTTTTAACAACTGAGTATCAGTAATGGATGTCAAAACAACTAATAGTGAACAAAAATGAGCTTAAATGCTAAAAACTTTAAGAACTCTGAAAAAATGCTCCCCTTTAGTAAACGCACGCATTGGACATTTAAATATATAAAAAAGGGCCCTTTTGCATTTAATTTTATGTGTAAAATTATATTGTTACTGTTGTTTCACCATACACTACACTTCCACAGTTTAAACTATTAATCTTCCACTACGGCTTCTGATATTTAGATCAGTTTCAAAGTTTCACTTCAACTTAAAACATGTATGCACCAAATAAGAGGGCAATGCAATTATATAAATCTACTGAATAATGAATTTCTGTGGGAATACTTAATAATTAGCTGATATTCTAAATTAGTCAAAAATGTTAAAACAACAGAGTAAGTGAATAATAAACTATGATAGCTCATCATAATAAAAAAAACTAAACTATTAGAGACTAGATTATTTAATTACTGCCTAATCGATATGATATCTTCCCAAAAGACCTTTCTATAACAGAATTAGCTACTCTTGCAACCAGCTGTTTGGTAAATTTTGAATCCGGGTCAAACTACCAGCATTCCGCAGTCTGTCTAAATCAAACTCTGATTCGCACTAAACTGTTAAACTCATTATTGAAAACCGAACATAAGTCGCAATTGTATTAATATGCAGTTATAACTTACCTGACTTGCCTGATAGTGTCAAATCAACAGTATGAATTTTTTTGTGGTGAGGAGTACACGATTGCATTTAACTTTGGGAAGGGACTTCGTCACCTTATACACGACAGGATATAAGCTGTTCTTTCATTAGTTTTGAAACTGAACAGCACTATGTCCAGTTATGTCCCTCGAAAAAGAATTCTAGTCTAAGCGTCTTCCAGCCCTCTTGCCTAACCAGCAAACCTTTCAGAGGATTTTCAATTCGCTTTGTTATTTTTAAGAACAAACCATTGCACAAAGATATCATTTAATTACAAAAATCCAAGCTTTCTCCTGGATTGAAATCAGCCAACAACACTGACCACAATAACAATCAAGGTATCATTTCTAATTAAAGAATGAAAAAGCAATATTAGCGTTTGACAGAAAACATTAAAATATTTTTTAATTTAGCTTTTAAAGGATGATTTCTTTGTTGATGAAAATTTAAATCTATTAAAGTAAGATAAGCAGACATTTTGTCTACTACCGATTCAGTAATTTATCAAATTATATTATCAGTACAGAGACACTGATCCGACAAATTAAACGCTGATGAGGAAGTTGGGATTCATGTTCTTCCTAATGATAAGAGATTGCTATAACTGATTCAGCACTTGTGTTTTTTATATCCTTAATGCACACTTTGTTGAGTTTTACCCATGTTTAACATACACATGATGCAATGTTTCAAAAATTCTTTACGACAGCATCCCTTAGTAAGCCAAAATGTATGAATCAGTCTAAATAATAACTTACAGACAATTTTAGTATGTATTTTTGGATTTTTCTTTGTAACCGGAAAAGCCTCTAGCTGATTTTCGCAGAGCGTAATTCTCTTGTAATATTTACTACACTGCTATTGCTTAAGAACGGAAACAGACATTTGTCCGTTAATGTCTATCACATACACTTACTTTTTATGGGGGTATCTATAATGCTTATACCATCTGTCTGATTTTATTTGTATGATGTTTCCTTCTATAAAAATTAATTTGCTTAGCATTTTATTTAGAGCTGTCAACAATATTTCACTTATTGGAGCCGATTTATTAAATTTAGGTTTCGTAAACTTATGTCTTATCTTCGATGAGCTCAAAATTCAATCACCATTTGGCCATCTGTCTATATGGAATCCCTTATGATCCTTACTAACGGATATCCTTGTGTTTGTGTTTTATCCTTATACGTATAAAAAATGTAGTTTACTTAATCTATTTTCTTCACAAAAAATGGATTTTCTTTGCATTACAAAACAAATTAGTAGCAGTTCTTAAAGTTCACTGTAAATATTTAATTTCTGCCCTTAAAAATCAACACGAATATATGGAAATCCTACGAGGATGAAATTCATAACAGATCCTGGAAAGGATCATTAAAGAATCAAATAATAATATAACGCCATCATTAAAGAATCAAATGAGCTGGGTGATACTTACATTTGCATGACTCACTGTCAGAAATATTCAAAAGTAATGTTGATAAAAAATTAAGGTGGCATCCTTGTCTAAACTATTTGATTAATGGGAATTTTTCCTTGAAATTTTATCCATATCTAACGTAACTGGATTACCAAATGTAATAAATACTAGACGTGCATCATATAAACAGAGACAGTGGAGATAAATATTGTTTGAATTAGTAGATCCGAAGCCTATCATTTCCAGTTTACTAAATTAATCTTTACTTCAGTTTCTAGATCTTCGGAAAGGGTTACTCTTTTTTAATGAAAACAGGGGTTTTATTACTATGTTATAGGTAACAATAACTGTGAAATGATTCCAAAAGGTGATTTTCATGTGTGTTGCTCAGGAAACGGACATTACGTTGCTCATGGACGTGACTTTACCTCTTAGTTGCTCATAAACATTGGGAGGGGAGGAGAGACCTTTCATTACTTTAAAACATAGTAATATAGATATAAAAACACTGCGTATACATATATATTACAACACATTAAATAATCATATATGTTAATATATATATATGTGTGTCAATGATACCATTATGGAGCTATACAGGTATGGAAACAGGCATAGTGCTTTTGCATATACATATATACTATATGCGTTTGCTTAGCAGGTTATCATTAGTAGTTTCTGTTAACTGTTCGTAATATATCCCAGATACTGTTCAACAGTACGCAAAGTGGTTAGCCTCTTTAGCTCATCTGTATAAAAACTCTGAAATAATAATAAATAAACGGAATTCTACTGAGTAAATGTTTAAATATTTTGCAGATCTTGAACTACTTCTCTTTAATAAAGTTTTCTTCCCCAAAAGGATCTTTTGGGAAGAGTGGGAAAATAATAAATATACTCAGAAGATGATTAAAGGCTTGAAAGTCTGTTCTTTACTATATTCCCAATCATTCTGTAATCCTTTCTTAAATAATTTATTCCGAAAATATACTACCACTCACAAAAGAAACTTCTTACGGTTAACTTAGTTACTAAAATAAATTTTTAGTTATTTCACTTTTTCCACTGTTGTTAATAATTAAAAGGAGATGCATGATTAAGATTTCAGACATATGGAAATGAGTAATAGAAACAATTTTTATTATTACACTGTATAAACAATTTGTAACTAAACGAAAGTTTTTATTTTTGATAATCAAGTGCAAAAGCGAATAATTATTGCTTCGCATAAATTTGATTTGTAAGTTTTAACGTTGACAATGTTTTAGTAATAAAAATGAAATTCACTTCAGTACGTAACTCTTGTCGACTCTGCTCTATCGAATGCATCAATGTTTATACACACAAAGAGCCAAAACGTCTTAGGTATACAGAATGCAACAAATAAAAAGAGAATGCATAAACATTATATAAAATTCATTTTATATTTAAAGCTAAAAGCAGTAAGTAAAATATTACCTTTGAGAACATATATAATATTAGTTCAGAAGTTAAACAACAAAAATCAGCGTTACGTCATCAAATTTTACGCTGATTTTTGTTGTTTGACTTCTGAATTAGTATTTGTCCGGCGTGTTATTGTATCTTAACATATACTAGGTTTAAATGAATCCTTTCAGTTACAAGTTATTTAGTCAATGGCAGGAAATAAATCTGAAACCCTATGAAAGTTAAAGAAATGACTATGAAATGTATAAAATCAGCTCAGGTAAAAAATCTATAGCATTAAATTATATCAAGAGTTGAAAGCATATCTTCGGCGAAGGAACGTTTCTTGCTTAAATAGCTTGGTGTAAGTAAGGGCTATCATTTTTCAATTTGAAATTTCAAAAATTTGTGCTTGGGTTGAGTAAGGGATAAAAATAATTTTTCCTTTGCATTTAATTGTTTAAGATTTCGAATAGCTTTTTTATACAGTACCAACATATATGTGATTTTTTACATGTATTTGGATTTTACAAAGTGGCACAAATACGAATAAATATCATATACTAATAATATCTAAAACATAATTCCCATACATTCTATCAAGACCTTGGAGGCGTCTTAATATTGTGCATACTATATTGCAAATTTATTTCTTTAAAGAACAGAAAGTGCAGGGATTACAATAAAATTTGAAGTATTGCATATTATAAAAATGCCATAAAATAAATATTTGTAATATTCGTTAAATTATAAAAAATGCCCTTTTAAACCAAATATTACCTAAGACTTATGAATAACATGCATCAACATCTCGTTTCAATGCATATATATTTAGGACATGGCAGCAAAGCAGACTATTAATTGTTTCTGCTTTCACCTAAAGCAGCGATTCTCAACCGGTGGTAGGCGTACCACTGGTGGTACGCAAGAGAAAAATAGGTGGTACGCAAAGAAACAAAGCATTTTAACAATTAAATTAAAAAAATATCATTAAAAAAAGAACAATTGATAGAAATTTCCTGTGATCAAACTCTAACTGAAGATTTCAAAAATAACACGCTTGTTAACTTTTGGCTGAACCTAAAAAAATAATTTAAAGGCATTTCAAATAAAGCTATAAAATTTATATTACCTTTTTGAGCAATCTATTTGTGTGAACTAGGATTTGCTTCCTTGTAGTACTTGAAAAATAAATAAATAACGAAATTAAAAGTGGATCCTAATTTACGGTTAAAGCTAAGTGAAATTAAGACCAGACATAAAGATATTGATCTCTTTTAACAGGACCAAATTTCACACTAAATGTTAAAATTTAGGTATTATAATTTAAATTTTGATAATTAAAATGGTAACCAATTTTTAATCTAATATTTTTTAACGTGTACATATTTAATTCAAACAGACAATAGGTTGTGAAAATGGCAATATATATATATTTACTTATTTATTATTTCTATTGAGAAATTGAAAAATAATCAATGTAAAATGTAGTGGTGGCACTAAAGTGTTTCAGTGTTTGCTTAGATGGTACGAGTTAGTCAAAAAGTTGAGAACTGCTGATCTAAAGCATTTTTGAAATTTCTCTAAACAAAACTATAAAAATCTCTCAGCTGCATATAAATGAAAACTTATATAAATGACACCTCGCTATAAATCGATCTCCCTAAAATGTCAGTCATTTAAGACTATTTTTCTCGAAATACGAATTTTAAAGATTCGTGATTTTGGCTTGATGCCGATGATTTAAGTTATCAAGATCTCACAATTAAAGGCAATCCATACCTATTAAAAGAAAATCCACCTGACATGAACAAAACGATTTATTGAAAGGCCAGATAAATCCTATATTTTTATAATGTACCAGTTTCGAGTACAAATACCAGTTTCGAATCTCTGCAATTTTTTATGCAGGAATAAAATTCGAGGAAACGCTAATGGATTATGATTAACTGAAAAACGTTTACGCTTTTAATGATATACCTACATTTGCTAAAATATTAGAAATTAAAATTAGAAAATGAGGTAACATGTTAAATCTCTTGAAACTGGAATTTAAATTTCGCAGTTAAAGCTGATAAAAATATTTTATTAACAGCTCAAAGTTTTTACATTTTCCTAGAATCCTTTTAAATCTAAACACATATAAAGGCTGAAAGCGTATCTTAGAGTTAACGCAAATAAGCATTAAACACTAAACTCTAAATTATTTTCAGAATAGTAAAACAGAAACGTAAATGAGAGGTATGCTGGTGATTTAAATCCTGTGACTTACGACAATCGTAATTTTTTTCTTGTTTTTTGTATGTCCACAAAACTAATCCTTCCGAAGTTTAAAGTTTAAAATATTTAACGGTTTCTTCGCATCACGACAAAATAGATGTGGACAACAAATCATTTCCTTGCATGCCCTATTAAATTATGCACATTTTTAGCTGCACTTCATTTACAGTTATTTCCACGAATTATTTTAAATTAATTAACCGATCTCTCAAGGCATGTTCAAAGTGACATAAAAAAGTACAAATTTTGTAATTAAATATTCCGGTCAATTTTTGCCGCACGCGAGTCAAACTTCTAATTTTATTTTTTCATGACATGTATAAATCTTTTTCAAATACAGGTACAGGAACCGAAACGTTAAATTAAGTTATTATAAAAAAAAGTTAAATTATGTTATTTGTAGAAAATTATTATTATTATTATTTAATTTGACTTTGCCAAACATAAATATTTTCGTCACTTTAAGCAAATTTGTAATTGAATGCATATGACTACGATCAATGATTGAGGAAAAAAGATCGGTTTTAAGCTGGGTATTGGGGCGAGTATACATATGTACGTACATACATCCTGAAAACAATTACTTTAAACACATTTTACAATTCGTTTTGGAAAAAAGAGGCCGTTAACCTGTGCATACAGACGCCATGCAAAAAAGTAGTTTTAATTGGATTGGAGAACGTTTAAAATAGATATCTCCTTTAAAACGCGATACCCGAAATTTTTCGCGGTCACAATACTTCCTTTAACTAGTACAAGGAAGTAAAAAAATGAAAAATTTCAATTTTCAAATCTCGAATCTTTTCCAAGATTTGCTCAGTTTGAAGGCTTGAATATTTCCTTGTTTTAGTTTTAATACGTTGAGTTGGAAAAGAAAAAGCTAAAACTCTCGCATCATATTAAGGTAAATGTTCCCCGAATGTTTTAAAAATTCATCATTCATCCTGTACGGTTAAATAACTACTGCATCGCAGTAACCTAAATCAAAATAGTGTAGATAAAAGTGGAAAATTTAAAGCAAACCAGATTTTACAAATCATTTCTAATTAATAAAAATCTCACCTCTGTATCTTGTTTATCAATAATTGATGATGTACTGCAAAACTGTTAACACAAATTATAAATCTTGACGTAAGTTTATGACTAATATTAATTCGTCAATATGCACTATCATGCGTGCTGACAACAAAAGTATTTTCTTCTGAGGCCTCCATTACTTAGAGGTTAACAACAAAAGCTATATTAACAAAACCTTTATCTATATTTAAAGCTATATTGCGTACCAGTATACAAAAATTAAATAAAATTAAGCAAAAATCTATCTTTGAAAAATTTTTTCATACACCTGGTACATTTAAAAAATGCATAATTACATTATTTTAGCATACAATATTAAATTTAATTCATTTAGTATTATCCAGGATTGTTTAAATTATATTCTTCATACTAATACAGTACACAAATGCATTGAATTCATAAAATAATTTTATATTAAAATTTTAATAGAAATGTCTGTTTTAAAATAAGAAATTTTACCTTCCGAATTCGAAGTTGAGTGGCACAGAGTTCACCAAGCATAACGGTTCTTTTAGCACCGACGTCAGGCAAAATCCGCCAACATGATGAGCGGACTTTTTCTTTCGCCTTTTAGTGTGAGAAGTTAAGACCCGACGGAGTTTGCTGACCTCTGCAGCAGGATTAGAGTCCGCGTTGGCTTCTTTCTGAAGCTGGATAAGATCTTGAGCTGAGCCACTAGGCGCTCTGTACCACGACATCATGGTTGATGCTTCCTGAGGTTCTAACTATTGTAGTAAATATTCGATTCTTAAAGATTCTAACGATACGTTTGTGATATGTTCTCAACTTCTAAAACTTCGTAGCCGTTCTTGCAGTATCAAACAAAAAGCAAATTCGTAGCATGAAAAGTGAGTTGTGGGTGAGCTATAAATCTTTCAGACAATTCAAATATCTAGTAAAATATTCAAGTGAAATAGTTTAAAATTTCATAAAACAATTCACCTCTTTTCTGTAATTATCACTTTATATTCTTAACAATTAACACTCCACTAAATACATCTGAATAATAATTATATCAACGTGCAATATTCTCGCATTTAAAGTTCCGTTTCTTGGCGTACTTTGTTACGGCTATTTCAACATCAAGATCTACTAGCTATTTAACCAGTTTTGGTATCAAATTTCCTGGAAAGTTTTAAAGTACTTTGAATAAGAAAGCTCAGTAGTTAAAGTTCATTAATATGGCAGTATTTACGAAGTTCGGTGCCGAATGAGGAATATAGTTGAAATTTATTCCGTATTGAAAAGTTGATGTAAAGCTGGATTACTTTGTTTTAACAAGATATTAATGACTAAATAAATTAGTGATATTGCCGCAATCTGAATAGATATGGTTAGACATTCTAAATTGATATTATTGTGCATTCATAGGTAAATAGTGTCACTTTTATGAAAATCAGTCTTTTCTAATAAGCGTAAAATAAGTACTCATCTTTTGGTCTACGTTTATACCTGTAAATGCTACTTCCGAGCACAGCTCTTGCTTCGATGACGGTGCAGTCTTTGCAGGGGTAGCCGTCTACGTGTGGTATCACCGGATATGATGAATCACCAGATTCGAGGTATCACAAATTCATGCGCCAAAACGTCCCGGGGCAAACGGCCGAAACTCGAGCAAACAACAATAAAAGAAAAACAACTTCATTATTTCACACTAACTCGCGGCCGTGACGACATTGGCAGGTGCCTTCCGCGTGGCATCGCACAAGTTGTAAAGCTAAAGAAGGCAAGAACAACTAAGCTCTGCATAACGGTAAAGTGGGGGTGGTGTCCGGGAACTGCCGGTATAGCGCGTGCGGTTCGCGACTACGCGAGCGCTCGTCTGCTGAGTGAGGTCTCTCCTCTCCGTAGGTGGAAGAAGCGACGCGTGCGGAGGAGGGTGGAGTAGGAAGCGAGAGGAGCAGCTTCGATCCCAGCAGTGCAGGTGGGAAGAAGAATCGTTTTCAGAGAAGAATGACCGCCTCTATAGAGAAACCCGAGGTCCACTGAATTCACCATTTCATATTTTATACCTGCTATAGTAAACTGTTATAGAATATGATTTATTTTTCGGAAGTTCAAAAATTTCTTTATGTAATGCAGTTGTTTTCTTCCCGCACTCAAATTGGACGACTTATAAAATAAGTCACTTACTTGAAGTAATTTCATGACTTAAATTATGTGACGAACTAATCACAGAGTTTCATACTTTAACTAGAGTAGGTTTCGATAAAACATACGTATAAGTCTTTATAATAGTTATTGTTCATTCATGAAATACTTTTGTTAAGAGGCATACACGTCAAAATTTAACAAAAATAGCCCACGCAATAACTGAACAGTTTTGAATATTTCTTTTAACTTTTAAAAAAGGGAAATGCAGATAGATTTTACGTACGCAAATCTTTTCCGGAACAAATTCTAGAATTTTAATTCTAGAATTTCCGGAACAAATTCTAGAAGAAGGATTTTGATTTTGTTTATTTACCAAGGTATTTTTTATCGTATATTTACTTTTTTTCTCAGATGATTTTGAATAAATGTAGTACTTAAAAAAAAAAATTCGAAGTTTCTCGATCGATTTCGGAAGTGGGGGGGGGTCGACTTACACGCGGGTTTCTTATTTTCTACGAATTTTTTATGTCGAAGTGAGGGTTCGACTTATACGCGGTATCTACTTATACGCGGTATCGACGGGTATATACGGTAATTTATTTCTTGAGTTTCCACCGTTTCCTTTCCGGAACAAACCATTGCACCGTATATGCTAATTGTCTCTCAGTTTGTTCAATCAAAGGGCGAGTTTGTGTATAAAGCAAATTTAAGAAGTACAAATTTGAACTTTTTTTTCCTAAGAATAACATTTAGTGGAGGACATAATGCGCTTCGATGTACTGTATGTAAACACTCCAAGAATAAAAATGATCAAGACTTAAGTTTACTCTGTCAAGTCGATATTTTTACCTTAAGCTTTATTCTACGTGCGATTCACATGAAAACAGATCCAAAGGTTTGGAGTAGATCAATTTAAGGTACTTAAATATTTCTTATAATAACATCATTTTTATATTCTTCCACAATTTGAAACGCAGATCTATACCATCACGTTGTTTATTGGAGTTTCTTAGTTAAGTGGGAAAAGGAATAAGAATCCAAGAAAGAAGAACCTTCTTTCAAAGTTCTATTGAAGCGCAATGTGTCAAAAACGTGTTCTGTACGTACAGGAAAAATAATTAAAAGCAAAACTTTATGTATGTATTTTAGGTTGGTTATTTCCTGTTTGTGTCCCAGAAAGAGGAAACTGCTTATAACAAATCTCTCTAAACTACATCATTACAAAATTAATCCAAACTATATGATACTTGTATAATTCTCATGACGCAGGTACTTACAGAAAGGCTTCAGCAAATAATGATTTCACTTTGGGATCCTAAACGTTGCATTAGAGATTAAATGTAAAATGACACTGGATCATTCCAATCCCACATTTCTTCTAGGATGCGTAGCATTTGCTCTCTGCTTCTCTGGCTAACTAGATTGCTGATTCATATGTAGTTATATATATAAACAAAATTTCAGAAATTTCAAATTATAAATTATTTATGTTGCAGTATGCTGCGACATTAATTAAATGATCAAGAAATAAAAATTAATTCAAAATAGAGGATTAAGAGTGGGTTAGGACGTACGCACATCAAAACTGAAACAAAAACAAAACGAATCAATAAAATAACATAATAAAAATAATTTAATAATATGTTGAAAACTCTTTACTCTTATTATAGGAGCCTCCGAAGAATTTTTAACAAAGCCACTTTTCTGAACCATACCTCGGAGATTATACACTTTTGAAATAATTCAAAAGAAAATGAAAATTAAAAAAATAAAAAATAAACTAATTTAAAAGAATAATTATTAATAAAAATTCAAAAATTTTCACTGAAAAGGATTGCAATAAAGCTTTAAAAATCACTAATATTATTTTTATTTTAATTAATCCTCAATACATAAACTGTTTCAACGTGACTATAAAACAAATCATTCTTTAAAATAAACAGTATAAAATAAGAATTCTAGAAATTAGAAACTAGAAAAACAATTGGGTAAATTAAAAACAGCAAAAATAAATTAAATAAATGTTGAACCAAAGAAAATTCAAAATTGAAAAGAAATGATGTAAGTCAAATATAACCATTGTAAATCCAAAGTAAAAAATCTGATGTGTACACCACATGACTTCTTTGTACGGAATATTAAATTATGCGCATTCTTTCCAGCATTTCATTTAAACCTTGAAATCCCTTGAATTTTATTACATATATTTCTCATTCAATTAATTCACTTCTCACTTCGCAGCAAGGCAAAAATACATAAAAATTCAAAATATCTTCATTAAAAATTGAAAGATATAGAAAAGCATAAAACGCCAAATACAGTTAAAATAATTAAAAACATTTACAATTGATATTACAGCTTCTACGTAAAAACAAGCAATTCGACCAGCGGGCGCGAAGGCAGATTTTTCGGTGCACGAAACTAAGAGTTTCCTTTTGGTCGCATTTGACAAAAATACATTTGGAGGTCCTAAGTTTAAAATATGGCCGCTATAGTAAAAAAATAGACGTACAGACACCACGAAAAAATCTCTTCTGAATCCATTTTAAATCAGTATCATAATTCGTTTGGGGAGAAGGAGGCCTTTGTTCTGACCTTACGTACCGATGTCACGCAAAAAGATCGTTAAATTGCATTAAATACCGATTAAAATGGATATTTTCGTTGAAATATGGTACCCGTAGTTTTTCGTGATTACAATACTTGTTTTACTTCGTACAAGGAAGTAATATATTTTAAATACAAAAAATCAGGAAACTAAAATTATTCATTTCAGAGGAAAATTAATTGAAATTAAAGAAAACAAGAAACAAGAAGCATTAAAGGGAATTTATGCACAAAAATGTTTTCAAATTGAAGGGAAAATGAAAAAAAAAAAAAAAACATACACAAAAGAATGGAATGGTAATAGCCCACAATGGAAACGATAAAAAAGGCAATGCACCTAAAATTGGGTCAAAGCATTTCTTAGATACTAAACTGAATCAATTAATCCATTTAAAAAGTAATTTGAATCTAATAGAAAAAGAAAAGAAAACTTGAATAATGAAAACCTCATGGTGTATTAATTACAAGACATGCTGTTGTTAACTGTAGAGTTGAGAAGCAGGAGTGTAGTTTGATAAAATGGAAATAATGCTAAAAGAAGGTTGAGTGGAGTTGATTGGAGTTATATGTACACATATTATATATTTTAAATTTTTACAAAAATGTATATACGTAAAAAGCAAATTTAAAGTTAAAATGATGTGCAAATATATAAAATAATTAATTTTCGAACTAAGTTACAATTTATAATAAAGAGAAACAAACCAGGTAATTAGCGCTAAAGCTGCTACGTACAAACAAAATTGTTACAAAAGAATAAATTGAATAAATACATTTTATGTGTTTATACTATCTATATGTGTGTGTGTTTGTACGTATGCATCCACGAAGATAAACACATATTAAAATCAGTAATGATTATAGCTATTTCTTTGTATCACTACAGATATTAACAATCACGGTTTCTTCCGTTTCGTACATATATATAACTTATCTGGATGCTGCCGCTGGAAAGAGAAAACTTTATACAAAACTGGCTGATGATAACCTAACGAAAAATTAATAAGAATAATTCTATTTTCCTAATTAATTTTAGATAGCTAGCTAGCAGTAAAGAAAGGTTCATTTCAGAATGATTAACAAAAAGATTGATTACAAATTCTTTCACTATATATCCAATATTTTGATGTAGCAGGTGTCACGTAATTTGTCAGCATAGAGATTCAAATTGACAAATTGTGCTAGCGAACTTTCTTGTCACATATTCTTTGGAGGAAATGGAAATTTGCTGATATACAACAGCATTGTTCCGTTAACTACATTATTCGTGTAGATAGATCAATGGATAACGAAAATGGGAGAATTTTTGTTTATAATGACCATTGTGACATATCTATATTGCGAAACAATACTTACAAAGTTAATAATCATTCATAACCGTTGAAATAAAAATATATTGGTTTTCGTATTACTTAGTATATATAATCTGGTTTAAATCATGATTTCTACTCTTCCGTCAAAAGAGAGAGAATATCTAAACCTAATGAGCATTAATAATTTTTAATGTTTTCGTAGTTAAACGAATTTCATTATTTTGTAAATACTATTAAAAATCAAATAGTGTGCATAGCTCGAAAGCGTGACATTTTTTTAATAATCAGACATACACCTCTATATTACTGAAGGGGAGATTATTGTAAGCTGTATAAAATAAGCATTTGCATTCAAGGAAAATACGAAAACACATGTTTACTGACTTTCATAATTAGGCTTTAGTTAAATCATTTCATAACAGTTTAGTTACGTTATGACAGTTTAGTTATGCTTAGTTTAGTTATGTTATGTCAGTTCAGCTGAACAAATATTCAGCTAAACTAAGAGTACATGACCATGATAGTATTTGTATTGAATACGTAACCTAACTGAATTTTTTATTATATTATAATGTACTTTCCTGCTTTCCGCATGCTTCCGTAGTATAAGATTTTCGAAAACATTGTGTCGTGATAAGCATGGAGGTAAAAGACAAACACTGTTGTGTAGTCAAAAGCATGGAGGTAAAACAAACCATTCCGCGGGTATTTCAGATTAACTGACAAATATTGGACTCGTAATGATGAAAATAGAGTTAGC
This sequence comes from Stegodyphus dumicola, assembly GCF_044657685.1. Taxonomy (NCBI): domain Eukaryota; kingdom Metazoa; phylum Arthropoda; class Arachnida; order Araneae; family Eresidae; genus Stegodyphus; species Stegodyphus dumicola. The sequence continues at coordinate 80,782,242 of NC_140772.1, read as the reverse complement.
GGCTAGCGATAAAAAAATAATCAGATTTTCCTATTTTTTTCCTATTCCTCTTTAGTGCCTACCAGCGGCCGAGCAGTAAAGTCGCTGAACACTGGTAGTTCAGTCCGAGGTTCGAACGGGATGGCTGCATCGGCGTTTTCGTGGTTTGCCCCATATGTAACATGTATACGGGCCAGTTTCCCTTAGAAAGTCCTCCACGAAGGCACCCCTCCCTTAAGGCAGGTAGACCTCGAAAGCTTTGTTGTAATCTAATAAAACCAAACCAAACCTATCCCCTGTTTAAATTAGTTTATTTAAGCTTTAAGAAAGTAGAACCTTCTTCCATATCCATGTGTCCTTTTGTTACAAAATCAGAGCATCAGAGAACTTTCCTGTTAAATTTCCGACAAAACTATGTTGATTTACCAAGACTTAAATGAGCTAATTACTTAAATAATCATAACATAAGTAATCTAAATCTTAACAAGGTTCAAACAAAATCTAATTAGTCTACAAATTAAAAACCTAACTATTAAGCAAACATTATAGATAACAGAAAGTAACATTTACCCATATATATGACATACAGTTTCAGGGCAACAGAGAATCAGTTAAAGTCCGAAATGCTTTCAATGTATCATCTAAAAATCACCGATTTGGGCACGGAGGTTACAGAGCACTGACCTGAACTGGAGTCCTGAGGGCTGTACCAAACTGTTTATGTATACTGCTGAGATTTTGTCATGTGTAATCTAAACGCATACCGATTTCCTTCAGAAAATGGCGGGATGGAAAATATATGAAAATATCTTTTTTCGCAGTCTAGACGCCTAGAGTTACATTGCTGCTCTTAATAAAAACCAGTGGCGTGCATTTTGTATTAATTAGTATTATCGGTAGCTATTATTTTGCATTAATTAGTATTAGTACGAAGGTCAAAGTGTTACAGACCTGAACTGGAGTCTTGAAAGCTGTACCAAACTCTTTATATATGCTGTTATATTTTTGGTCAGTCAGGAGAGATTTGTTGCTATTCTTAACTGAAATATTTATTTGACCAATCAACTTGATTAAGTAAACTTATACTCGATATTATGAAAAATCAGACTTATAATAGTTATAATACAAATGACGAAATCTCTTAAGGAAAAGAAAAAAAAAAACCTGATGTTTTCAATAAAGGCAGCAAGCGTTAAACTCGCATTTTCTAAAAGGCGGCTAGCAGTACAGTAAGGCAGAATGAAAACATGATGTTCTGGGCATACCTCATATTCAACATAACCCTGAAGAATGAAAATAGCTTCTAAACCCTTCGAAATCAAGACCAGAACTCTTTCTGTTTCTAATGCAATGCCATTTAGTTTGGTAGAGTACATGAAAACGTTACATGAATATTTGTAACTTTTGTTGAATATTGTAATGTATGAGAGGCATTCATGAGGGTATAAATAATAATTTTACAACTTGGCGCATAATATCAGTACTTTTTTATATAAGCGAGAAAATGTGAAAACAAAATCTGATGTTTACACCACATGACTTCCTTGTACGGAATATTAAATTATACGCATTCTTTCTTGCATTTCTTTTAAACTTATTGGATTGAATTAAATCTACTTCGCCGACACCGCATAAAGCACAATAGAATAAATGCATTCTTTAAAATTCACTCTAGTATTTGTTTACCATAGCGACACTCTGGCGCTAGATTCACTTAACAGTATTATATTTCATTCATATTATAACTCATAATGCACAAAATTTATATCATTTAAAGAATAGAATTATCTAATCGTGGCCACATATTCTATTCAAATAACATAATAAAGCTAGAATGATGTATAAAAGAAATTTTTTCACAGACGATTGAGTATTTCTCATTCAATTAATTCAGTTCTCACTTCGCGAGAAGGGAAAAATACATAAAAACTCAAAATATCTATATTAAAAATTACGAAGTAAATCTTTAGTTCGGTCCGAGGTTCGAAGCCCGCGAACGGGCTGGCTGCGTGGGCGTTTTCGTGGTTTTCCCCATGTGTAACGTGTATACGAGCCAGTTTCCCTTAGAAAGTCCTCCACGAACGCATCCCTCCTCCTTGGCAGATAGCCCTAGTGTGCTTTGCCATAATTAAATACACACACACACACACGAAGTGAATCTTAAACACTTATTTCCTCAAAAAAATTCCAGAAAGGATTAAGCATGATTTAATTCACAATAATAAATGAAGGCGTTACCTTTGTTGTTGCGAAGCTACGTTTATCTACTAGATTGGCAACAAATCCACTAGTCTGCTGTTTCAAATGTAAACAATCAATGGCTGCCATCAAAAAAAGGCTTAGCAGCACTTAAACAACTTTAAATTGATGATAATTCTAAAAATATTGCATACAGATTTACTAAAGGCATAAAAACCTTAACCGGAAGATAAAAACAACATAATTCAATCTTTTTTAAAGCAAAAAATGTACAATTTACAAACATATAACAGTAAAGAAACTGAGATCACTGAGCCGGGTATATATATATATATAAATATATTTATATACGTTTGGTGCGGCCGATTGCAACCAAAATACGAGGTGCACATCTACATGTTATAGCAGTCCTATATACAAAATTTCAACGTTCTGAGGCTACTCGTTTTTGAGTTATGCGAGATACGTATGTACGTACGTACGTACGCACACGTACGTACATACGTTCGTACAGACGCCACGAAAAATTCTTTTCAGAATTAATTTTAAAGCAGTTTTATAATTTCTTTGGAAGAAACGAGTCTTTTATTCTGTCCTTACGTACAGATATCACGCAAAAACATCGTTAAATTGCATTCGATAGCGGTCAAAATGGATATTTTCGTTGAAATATGCTGCCTGAAGCTTTTCGCGATTACAATACTTCCTTTTTACTTCGTACAAAGAAGTAATATATTATGTTAAATAATTCTGGCTTTAAAATAAAAACTTTAACTCCAGGGATTAAATCTGTAGTTTCTGAATAACGAATGTAGTTTTTGAGTTTTTAGTATATCAGCAAATAGTGCATTTGTCACATTTTGATATCAGGTAAGGCGTAATAAGAATATTATTGGAGCAACATATAAAAGGGAAGGGACTTTTGTTTTCTCAAAAGAAAAAGGTATCTTTTGTTGATATTCAGATGATGGAACTAATAAATGTTCATGTTTGCTCAGGTATATTCAATAAATGTATAGTTCATACGGCCATCGAAGCTCTTTATATAGTTGGACGTCAATGGAAACTCAAATACAGGAAATCACTTTGAGCTATTTAAAGTGTGCTTCTAAAAGGTATTGGCAACATCATTTCAACATTTCTGCAACATCATTTCTGGATTACATTTTAAATTTTCCTCACAGAACACCGAGACCGGAAATTAAAAGGAAGGAAGAATATTTTCATTATGAAATTTGCGCAATAAAAGAATATTTTAAAGAAAAATAAAATTCGATAAAGCTAAAGCACAACAGCTTGGTTTAAAAAAAGTGTATACAAGGTAAAACTATAAATAAAAACAGCAAGAATTATATTTTGAGGCTATTACGACTAATTATAATTATGAATTCCTGTAAAATAACGAAAGGCTTCTAAAAATAAGTTATTAATAATATTATTGTAGATTCCGACAGGCATATATGGCAGCTGTATTTGAAACCATTGCACAGATTTTATTAAATTCCATTTTCGAAGTTAAAATTTTATTGGTTTTTGTAATTAAAAATATGTTTTGCAGCATATAAATAGAGTTATTTCATTAGTTTGATTATATGAGTACTGGTAGGACCTTCATGGCGCTATTCATAACCCTTAGTTGATATTACTTCAGGGTTTTAATTAATGCATTATGTCTTCTTTTCCAGGGTGAAAATTTTAAATAAAATTCAAGATAGCGACATTGCGTTCATGCCGCAGACTTCAAGCACGTTTCGCGTATCAAGCATACTTACTATTGATTCCTTTAACAGTCTAAGAAATCGAAAGGCGTTTCCGTTCTTTCAAATAGCTGTGTGTTCCATAGTCTTGTGTTCCATATTGAATTAGCTTAATTTTGCTATGACGAAAGTAGTAGTTGCTAAATGATTTAAATATTATCCTTTTGCGATAAAATATTATTTGAATTCATCGCATAACGTAACACTGAAAAGTTGATACTTACTGTTGTATTTTTCTTAAAATAAAACTCTTTCGTATCATTTGACGTTCAGGTTTTGAATATCCTTTCGCACTATTTCAGAACTGTCATGGAAAAGAAACGCAGCAAACAGGCATGAGGCTTTGCTACAAATTGGCAAATATTATTTCTCAAACATCGCTCTAAAAGTTTCTGAAATCCAATGGCTCAGAGGAGTTTTGTGCACCATTAAATTGGAACAAAACCTGCTCATTAAAGAAAAATCCCGGTGTTGTTAAAATCAGTTTAACAATAATGTTCTGCAAACTTTCTGTTATAAAGATTTCAGAAACCGGAGGCTATGGAAACTTTCTGATCTGAAATTTTTCCTAAAGATAAAGATTCCCAGAGCGACCTTTATTAGAATAATTTACATAAAGTCTTCGTAAATTTAAGGTGATTAAATATTTGTAGGAAGACAATTAAAATTGAAATATTCTAAACTTTGTTGAATATGCTTTCAGTCGGTGAGAAGGCCTGTAAAAAATTTATTTTGATTTAGAATTTACGTTAGAATTACGAATTAAAGCCAGCGTAATTCATGAAATGATTAACTACCTTAAAACCTTATTGTAATTAATATTTGTCTCATTATAGTATATTAGTTTGAAAGTATCTTCAGGAAACGTAAAGATTTCTTAATCTTACGCCTTCTCGAACGAGAAAATATAAAATGGTATCTGCACATAAAAGCAATTATTTCTTTACTACAAATAATTAATTTATTAACTATTTCAGTTGTATTTCAATTTAGATATTTTATTCATAATTTCGAGACAAGCGAAAGAAATCTCCTTACAAGAAGACGTTTTATAAGTTAAAAAAATAACTTATTTTTTGGTAATACATATGATTTTTTTAAATACACTAAAGACCATTTGAATAAGAGTTGAAGAAAAAATAAAATATTTGATCATTTTTTAATACAGCATTCCGTAGAATGATGAAATATTTGTGACCTTTCTGTCAGTCCTGAAGAGAAGCTTCAGAGACTCACTGATATTGTTACGAAATGTACAGGCGCGGTGAGATAGCTTCCCCGCAAAGCAGTTTCAGGGTTGCCATAAAATGTCAACTTAAAGCAGGGTTGCCACGTTTGGTGGGAAATCGCCCATTTGGCGACATTTGGCTATATACCATGGACGGATGGAGAACCTTCTGGAACGTATTCTTACCGGTTTAGCCCAGAATGTTCTTGAACACAAGCCGGAAGCTATATAAACCCTGCTGGTCCGCAGTCAGTTAGTGTGTCTCGTCTAGCGAGTCAATACCTGCAGAGTCGATCGAGTTGACAGCCGGGCAGCGAGTGCCGAGTGGGTCGTCGAGTGCACCGAAGGAGCCTGTTAGTGTAGCGCGAGATAGTGCATCGTCGAGAGAGCGTGCTGAGCTCCGTGAACGACTGAACCGAAAAGTCGGGAGCTGTGCTCGTGTGTCGTCGAGTGCATCGCATCGTGTCGTCATAGTGTGGAGAGTCTCGAGAGTACGTGGAGTTCCCAGAACGACCAAGCAGAGTCGGGAGCTGCACTCCGGAAAGCAGAGTCGGGTGCTTTGTAGGAAGCTGTCTCCACCATTATTGCCAGACAATGTGAAGGCTGTGTTGCTGATTGTTCCAGTGTGTTAATAGTAGTTCATCGACGACTGTAAAACGTGTTTTGGAGCTGTCCTGACAATACTGACTAATAAAGTGTGAAAGTGTGTTTCGATACTTCAGCAAGTGTCGTCGTTATTCACTCCAAATCTACGAACCCCGTACGAACTGGTGTCAGGAAGAGAAAAACGCAACAATTAGTTCTGAGTTCTGTGGAACACATTATCCTTCAAGATTCAAATGTTTTAGTTGTTTTAAGTTTAGCTCCGTTAAGTTACGTTTTTGACATCAAATGTTTTATGTTTAAAAAATTCAAATGTAAAATTTTTATAAATAATTTTTACTATTATTTGCTATTTTTACTGACTAAAACGATGGAGTGTTTTCTGCAATAATACGCTTAGAATTCATGTAGAACACAATTATTCATATTAATGTATGATTAAATGAAATCTAGGAAAATATATTTATCATTTTGAGAGTTCTTTAGAACGATGAATAACATCGGAAGGTAAATTGATAGATTTTATATGATTCATTGCATGCAGTAATTTGCCAATTCTACGAGTAGTATATGTTCAGTATCTTGAAACAAATGTAATTTGAACGTAGGAAAATGTTAATTTGCACAGAGATTTCCTATTCTCCATTACCATTCTACAATATTTAATCAAATAGAAAGTATAGTTTTGGGAAATATATTCGAAAATTTTCATTTCAAAATCAATGATTTGACTAAAATGCCATTATGTAAATGAGGCTTGAATTTGCAGGAGAGAATCTCTTCACGTTCAATCGTTTTACTTATGTTTTAAAAATAAAACGTAGAATTAAATTTTCTTTGTGGTTCACGTAAGCGGATGAAATCTTTTTAAAAAATTGTCTAGTTTGTATATTCCACTTAAATATTAATCAATGATAATAAAGTTAAAGAAATTGAATTAATGTTATAAAATACCAGATATATTAAACTGCAATTAGACTTGCGTTACTTGATATTTATTTAATTGTGTTCAACTTCTTATTTTTCAAACAATACGGAGCATTTCCCATCCTGCTCGAGAGACGTCCTCAAGTATTTTTCATTCTTGTTCTTTTGAAATAAAATTAAGAAAACTGAAAAGAGTGAATTAAAGGTTTACATGCCCTAATATATATCTCAAAACTGGTAGGTCTTATATCCTTATTTGAACGTTTCTCCACACTATCTGAAAACTGTTAAGTTTGAAAGCGGTGACTTTCGTCAAGGTATCTTCAACAAAGAAACATTTAAAATATACGCCGAGTTGAAAGTCCTTTGGAATGACTTTCCCTCAAAATTGGGACCGTACAAAATTGCACTGTTACCTACGAGGTGACCAAGGCCCATGCGAAGGACAGACGCAATCCTGCGCTACCATAGAATCACGTCTCCATAGAATCCGTAGACTTTTTATGCTCTCACCATCAGACAAGTGAGATAAAATGACACCAACAGAGGAGCATAACAGCGGTATTCAAAGAGAATAAATTTATTGGTTCTTTGAAAATTATATCTGAAATATAGGTTTTGTTTTCTGATGCTTGATTTTAACTTCCGAATTTGGATAAATATCACATTCTCGTATATTAATGAAACAAACCAAACTTTTGCTTTTGATAAAGTAATTGATTAAATAAGAATGAAGCAGCTTGTTTTATTGAATGCAGCTTATTTTATCATAATACAAGATACTATACTAAAATATAACGCACCTTTTTACGGAGTTTCATATACAGAATTCTTAAAACGTACTTAAAGCACCAAACGTAATTTATTTGTTAGTATATAAAAGCTGTATATACTTGAAAACTACAGTACATAAAACTGCATTTATAAAAATAATCACGAAGTGTAAACATGAGTTATCACAAGAAAACATAATTTTCTAACACAATGTTCATAACGCTTCATGATAAAAACTTAAGAACGAAAATTAATATTTGAAAAAACATTCATCCTTTCATTTTCTATTAATTAAATAGTTTCAAGCTTGAGATGACTAGATTTCCAAAATTACACGAAAATAAACTTCTGAAGATGTAAAAAAAGTGCGGAATACATGCTTGAGTAATTCCTCTAATTAGAAATTAGATTTCTTCGCTTTCAAATTTAATATCATACTATTTTTTAAGAAAATGCAAATAAAAACAGATATGTGAAAATGTAGGGCACAGAGAGGCACATGGAGCTGTTATATTAAATAAATATCTATTTTTTAATATATAAATTTTAATACACATAGGCTTATTGAAAATGATTTTAAATAAACCAACTGCCCAAGTAGCACACGACGTTCCAAACTGGTCCGAGAGGTTGCAATGTGGCGTGGTAACTTTTACGACGTCTTTACAACGTTACGAAGACGCAAAATATTTGCCGTTCCCTCTTGGCAATTTGTCGACGTCGCTGAAACGTCATGATATGACCGCTTTTAGACGTCGTCGTTTTAGCATTTTTTTTCTATAGTTTACTTTTAGAATGAAAGGAGACTAAATCTGCCCTTTCAAGATTCTGAAGTCCGCATAAGATTTATTTTGCAATGTTTTATTACTTTCTTTCATCTACATGTATTAATATAAGGTACATTCATCTAACGAAATATAAATTTAATATAAATACATTTGATTTATTAAATTTAATTAGTACTAAAATATGTGCTAAATAATTGTTTAATTTTTTTTAAATCTTTAATACTTAAAATATTTTTATAAATATTATAGCAAAATATTTGAAAATGAAACTAATATATAAAGTAGGTTATTAAGTTATGCATTTTATATATTTTAAAAAATCATATTTCCGAAATCAACGCAAATCACATGTTAGCAATTACTTCACTACTGAAATACGACTTTATTTGCTATTTTGAAGTAAGGACGAATTTATTTGAATTAATATGCTGACATAATATGAAACATTTTACTGCATACAGTGCAAAATGTACAATTTTCACGAACCTATGATTGTGTGTGAAGATGTATTCACGAATAAAAATGGGGCGAATTTAAGAATTCCGAGAAAACGTCCAATGTTACAAGACGATGCATATCCATGCATATTTAACAGCTCTCCAATATATATAACGGAAAACTCACGGACAGTCAGGAGAAGCAGAACTGAAAAACTAACGGAAAATGAGAAAGAAATATTAACACGCTTCATGGAAAACAAGAAAATTAATGGATATGATAAATTATTAATAAATGTTGACATAAAAATTAGAGAAACTGTGAACAAAAATACGAAGTTCATTACCTATAAAAATTCTGATGAACTGTTTGTTATGTTTTTACGTTTTTGTCCATCTTCACGCATTTAAAAATGCTTGGTTTAATCCTATACGGTACACTCGGGATTTGGCGACATTGGTATTACATATATGTGTTTTAGCAAGTCCGATAAATATTTTATGTAAATATAATCTTATGAACATTGTTCGCAATTCTATTCAGTTAAAGTAATTCTTCTAGGATATTTAAAAAAATTCCATTAAATTATTAGAAGAACCGTCGAAAAGATTAATGCAGTCTTATAAATCGCTGCAACCGATGACATTCCACGTGCATTATTTACTGAATGCTTATATAAACGAACATCTCGGAAGTTTTGCGCGCTTTGGCTAGCTGCCAAATTCGAAGTTGTTAACTTCGCAGATTTCAGCGGTTGACATTCCAGCAGTTCTTTCAAGTAATTTGGTAAAGATGCAATCTGTAAGGCATTTGAAAAGACTGACTTCATGTTTGAAATTGAATCAAGCAATGACTGATATAAATAATACTGCTTATATTAAAAGTAAATGTAATGCACTGTCAATCAATGAACTCATTGTGAATCTTATCATTGTTCTATCCCTATCTATTTACTTCAACTGCCTTAAGCGAGTGAAGTTCCATTACTGTGAGCTCCTGTTTGGAAGCCTCTGAATTGAAATCATCGTGAAAATACGAAATTTGTGCTTATTTTGTTTGTGAATATCTACTTTACAAGAAATGCTACAATGCTAATCGTGAATATAGTGTTCGTAAAATAGTGTTGTTTTGGTGTTTTATGTGTTTCCGGTGATTAAAAAGTTATGCGCGGGTGTTCTCCAATCTCTGTGGTTCCAGCGGTGTAATATTTGGATATTCTGATAAACTTTGTGCTTCGGTTGTAACGTCCTAAGTGCTATATCGTATATCATTCATATTAATTGATTATTTTGTTCATATTGAAAGGGTGATTCTCAGAATTAATTCACATAAAACCAAAAACAACATACAACGGTAAAGCACTTTCTGGTTTTGCTGAAAATGCTATCAATGCAGAAGCAACAACAATTCAAGCTGTCCATTATTTTTAAAATGCAAAGAAATAATTGGACTGGTACCAGTACTTAATATGACTGTGCATGAATTAGATATATGTAATAACCAGAAACAATACATTAAAGTTAATAATAATGCACGTTCTATAGTATGTTATCTTTATGCAGAAAAGGTTATGATTTTAAACAGTTTATGAAATGTATGATTGCAAAATAGTGTTCAGGAAATATTAGCATTACTATGAAATATTCTGATCTGTAATTATATGACATTTAATTGTGTAATATTAAAAGCACTAAATATTTTTTATTAATTGCAGATTGCAGTTTTATTACTTTTCGTTTGGTATCTGTTCTTCCAAGCACTGTGTAATTCACGTTTTTTAAATATTGCCGTTATGTATATTTATTATATATCTCAATAAATGAATGTTGGAAATTAGGTATTCTTTTTTATTACATTTATGTATATTCTATTGCGGTTATGTATGTTTATTTGATTATCTCAATAAATGAATGTTGGAAATTAGGTTTTATTCTTCATTAAAATTAAGTATATTCTATTTTCTTCCCTTACTTTTTATGTGCTTTTGATAACAAATAAATTCATAATAAATATAAAACAAAACGTTTCATCGTGTGCTATTTAACGAAGAGCTTACTTTAACTTACTTAGTTTACTATCGTATACTACATTATTTAAATTACTTCTGTACAGTAACAAAAGAAAAGTTATTGATTATAAAAAGTGCATAAAATAATCGTTGTAATCTATCACTAATCTAAAATGTATAAACTAAAAATAAGTAAATACATTAACATATGATCGGAAGAAATGGTGTTAAGAAACATTAGCATTACTAGTAAATATTGCAATCCATAATTTTGCACTTTTAATTGCTTACTATTTAAAAAACACAAATAATTTTTTATTAATCGGAAATTTTAGTTCTGTTACCTTCCTTCTGCTATTTATACTTTAAAACACTACTAGTTCATATTTTTTCTTAAATAGTGCTGTCATGTGTGTTGTTTGTTAGGTTATTATTTCGTTTTTTTAGATATGAATATGGGAAGATTTATGTATATTTTTTATGAAAAAAGTTTTATCAAATTTATTAACTACTTTATACTGTCTTTCATTTGCATATCTTGGAAATATAGAAGTTAATGGTTATATTTTTCACTGTGAAACGCGAATAAATTTAAACTTGAGTTAAAATACTGATTATGTTACCTAAGAACCGCTTCCTAATTTATCATGAAAGGGGCAATTTTCAATGTCTCTGAGATTTAAGAGAAATAAATGTGAAAATGCTGTTATAGTCAGAAACGCTCTTTTTTTACCCACATATGTATCTTTACTTTTATTTATCTCTGATTGAGTTTTATTTACTTAAAAACTTACTATTAATGTTATATATTTATAATAGCCACTTTCATAATTACTCTCACTTACATATTAAAGGATGAAAGAAAAAAAAGGATAAAATATTAAATAATCGTAACTTGGAATTTAAGTTATTCAAAAAATATAGTTTAAAGTACTAAAATAATTAAAGCTATTATTAATTATGCATATTTATTCTGAAGAGAAAAAATTATATTTTCTGGTTTTCAGGAAATGATAAAATATTTTAACTTTAGAAAAATAAAAGGAATACAAAATTTTAAAAAGAATAAAAATACATTAATTAATAAGCTTATTTTTCTGCATAAATCAATATGTAACACAAGGACCTAATAACGGCGTTTTCACAACTGTTGCAAAAAGGTTGAATTCTGCGAACATTTAGGCGTCGTTAAGAAGTCGTGATACGATGCTTTCACAACCGAAATATAACCTAAGAAAGACGGAATAAGGACGTATGTGCGACAAAAACCTCATCTGTAAAGACGTTATAAAGACGTATTTGCAATGGTTGCAAAACAGTGGAGTTTCTCAGACATCTGGACGTCTTAAAACGTTTTTGCAATGACATCTGCGACGAGTTTGCAACGTCGTTACGACGTTGCCGTGCTACTTGGGTGAAAAACGAAATTAATAATTTGAAACAAGTTGTGGAATAAGAGAATAATAACAGTACAAGGTATTTTCTACGTCTCGTTCGCATGCCTCCCTGGTGTAATTCGAAGCATACTCAACGCGTAGTACAGGGTTCGAGTCCTGGCAGGGAATCTGTGCATTTTTCCCACGTCTCCTGCTTCAAAAACACAAACGATTCTACTAGAGTATCTGATGGATTTGTACTCTCTACCTTTTTAGCTTTTTTAACTATAGTATTTCCTAAACAACTTTTAAATTATTTGCACAGAAAATCACATTAATACCGACTTTAGTACTAGCACTTTAAAATTTATTTTTTAAATTATAGTTCTACAAGTTTTCGCTGGATTTTACAGAATCTTTAACATACTTTCTATTTATATAAATATTTTGAATATTTAATATGAACTTTAGTAATATTAAATTAGTTACAATAACTTCATCATATGTATTTTGTTTTTGAAATTATAATTTCTAATTATTACTTAGTAATTACACAGTTTACGAAAACAAACAATTAATATTTAATAACAAATTTAACAGGAGTATTGCGTTAATAATGCCACAATGTTCCAAATGCATATGATTCCAAAATGCATTTATAATAGAGTTTAATAACGTACTAGATACGTTGCTTTTTTTTCCTAATCGATAAATTAATTTTATCAGTTCTCTCGGATATTAGTACTTGAGATTCAGTTAGATGAACTTTGATTCCTATCTAAGTGATTGGAAAAGCAACAGATGTTGATGTGAAGTACTTTTAATATTCAGTCTTTGCGAATGGGAAGAAGGCATATGCCGAGTAGACAATAGATGGAAGCAAGTGTTTTTGTAAATAAATTTGATTTGCTAACGAAGTAGCTATTGCAGATTAAAATAAAAAATAACAATTAATAGAAAGTTAACTTTGAAATTGTACTTATTGAATTTTAATATATATGTATATACGTAAATAATATTCTAATCCCGATTCTTCATTTTTTTCATCTCTTTCTTTCGTTCTCAGTTTTTTTATTTTTTAATTCAGGCACACGTACATGCTTACATGCACACATGCAAGCATACACTCATACGTATAAGTTACATATAAGCTTTTATACAAACCGGTTATTATGCATACGTAACAGTATAATTGGTTATATTTTAGCACTCAAAACGAACTGCGAGGCGGGATATACATTTAACACCTCTTAAATGCTTAGACTGGTCGAAATAGAAATTGTCTCTTAAAGATAAAAAAGATGCACTTTATAAGTAATTATATAAATAAACATTTAAAACAAGTATCTTTGAAACGATTGAGGAGCAAGTAATCTAATTGCTCTATAGTTCTGATTAGAGTCTAGATAAAACGGTGTCCGCCGATAACATCGCGGTCGAAAACGTCGCAGAGAAAACAACGCAAGGCGAAAACGTCGTGCTACAAAACATCGTGGGAGAAAACATCGCAAAGAGAAAACATCGCAGTTCTAAAACATCCTGGTACAAAACATCGTCGTCGAAAATAAAGCGGTTCAAAAACTTTGCAGTTTGAAAACATCGTCGTCGAAAATATCGTGGTTAAAAAATAAAGTATCTACAAATCATCGCGTGACTATAACATCACAGACATGCTTTTTTCAGACTTTAAGAACTGTAAATAGATATTCCCATAATAATTTGTGAGCGCAAGATGGAAAGAAAGATAATTTGTTTTTCATATTTTATATTAACTAATAAATTTTTGCTGAGAAAATAAGAAAGAAACTTAAGCATAGAAAATTAATGCAACTTATAACACTTAATAGAATTTTAAACCGACATAGTTAACTAACAAAGACCATTAATAAATCATTTTTTATAGTTTTTACTGGTAATGTTTCATAAAAAGTATAATCTGTATGTTGCATTTAATTAAGTTTCCTTCTTACTTTTTCAGCAAAAATTTATTAGTTAATAAAAAAATGTGAAAGTAAAAATTATCCTTCTTTACACTCACAAATCATTATGGGAATATCTATTTACAGTTATTAAAGCCTGAAAAAAGCATGTCTGCGATGTTATCGCCATGCGATGATTTGTAGATATTTTATATTTTACCACGATATTTTCGACGACGATGTTTTCAAACTGCGAAGTTTTTGAACCGCTTTATTTTCGACGACGATGTTTTGTACCACGATGTTTTAGAACTGCGATGTTTTCTCTTTGCGATGTTTTCTCCCACGATGTTTTGCAGCACGACGTTTTCGCCTTGCGTTGTTTTCTCTGCGACGTTTTCGTCTGCGATGTTTTTGCCACGATGTTTTCGGCTGTAACCGATAAAACAGATGATTAACAATGAAAGATATCAACAAGATAAACTTCAAACTTCGTTTTAAGAAAGAAATCTGAGAGGTAATTTAAGATTTTGAGACACTTCGAGAAACATAGTTTTAAAAGATCACATTTAAAGCCAGTTTCCTTTAGAAAGTTTTCTACGAAGGCATGCATCTTTTCTCTTAGACAAATAATATGCCTATGTTTTTCTTTAATCAGAAAAACTAAATCAAAAGCTTATTTGATTACTGATGTTTTAAAAGTTTCTAACATTTAAGATGAGAAAAAATTCATTATCACATACATTATAAATAATTTTCATTCCCTTATCATTGTTTTATAGTTACATAAGAACATCAAATTTATATAGGGCGTCTATGTAAGTCATTGCAAAGGGTTAAAATATAGCTTCACGAAATAAATAAATTTTAAATATTCTCTATGTGGAATTTAATAGTGCAAGAAACAGTAAAAATAATAAAAGCCTTGTAATTAAAACTTGAAAATATACATAAAGCTGAATGCTTAAAAAAGGGATTACTCTAAGTTGTTGGGCTGCATGGGTATGCGTGTAGTTTTCTCCGTGTTTGATGTAAATTTGAACCATTTTACCTTAGAATGTCTTCCATGGATGAATTCGTTTTTTCAGAAAGCATAACAGACTGATAGCATTTTTATATTTGCCATATTGAGTTACAATACATAATAAAAATAAAAATGTTAAAAACATTCTATCTTTCTTAGAAAGAAATTAAACAAAATATTTTAGAGATATGTGAAAATTTAGCTTTAAATATAAAGTTAGAGAAGAGCGAAAGAAAAAGATTAATAAATAAAATTTTGAAGAAAAAATCGATATAAGAAGGACTTTTTCAAATGAATATGTTAACATCGTAGAAATGAAAGAAGCGACAAAAATTTTAATCTCATAATTAAAATAGAGAATGATAAATCAGATGAGATAGCTTACTATTTCCAGTTTCTGACAATTGCAAAATAAATGTAGTTTGATTTAGATATTTTGAAGGGAGCAGCTTTTCGGAAAATCATCCAAATAATAATAAATTTCCAGAAATTTCGGAGAAATATTCAGTTTTGAAAATTTGTTATTTCAGCAATTCTGGTCTCTGAAACATGACTCATTGTTCTGAAGATGCTTTCGGAAGCATTTAATTGGATCGTATCTAAATTCTGAAAGTTATATTTAACTTTTTATAACTTCTAATTTTCTTGCACTATTATTAGAAGCTTTATGAGACTTAAAATAATAATATTAAATTATGCAGTTTTTCCTTGTTCAGGAAGGAAAAAATGACTATCCTCCGTGAAACGCGAAATAAGTAATCAACGGTGTTAAAAAAATACTGTTAATTTTCGTTTAATACAAGAAACTTTAAATTTTACGGAATATTGAGCATGTAGTACAACATCATTTTAATTAAATTATATTATTAGTTATTAGCTCTATTATTTCCTATTTATCATAAAGAATTTTTTCAATATGAATCATTGTGTTATTTTTCTGAATATATGAATCTACGGTAAAAACATTATAAGGGTTATGGTATTATGATTTAATAAAATGAATGTTTTTGAATATAAAGTGTACAAATTAAGTAATTTGATTGCATTGCTCTTATTTATCCCTTCGCCACAGGTTAAAAAGTATTTAGGCATGGCTCCATTACTTCATATGAAAGTGCTTCTCATGCTTTCCGATGCTATGTAATAATGTGTAAGAGGAAAATGTTTATTGTAATGATTGATGAAAGTTTGTGAGTTTCGAAACGGCCAAATATCAGTATGTAATTATTATATAAATCTAGGAAATAATGCTTATAGTCTCTCAACTGAAACTTTTTTCTAAAACATCATTCCAAGCATAATAAAATAATTATTAAAATATCCGAACAAATTACCTACGGCTTTTCATAACAGATTACTCAATCTTTCAGGTACTCTTTTTCAAGGAAGAATTTTTATAAGAGAATAAGATAAAGAATATGGATTATTATTTGAAGCTAAACTGGCAGAAATAAATATTTCTCGAACTCGTCAAATGTTAGTAACATAAAATAAGTATTTAAACAGACTTTTAACTCTTTAAACACTAGAGCTTTTCAGTTCATTAAACGCTAAGTGGATCTCTTTGTCTTAATTTAAGGTAATTCCCATACTCTCCGACTGTCAGTTTTTTCTTAGTATTTTTCTATTTCAGGTGACTAATTCAGATGCTCTCATGAAACGTTTTTGCCTTTCTTTAATTAATAAACGGATGTCAAATGAAGAAATTTATCAAATTTATAAGCTTCTGTGCTGCGATTTAACCAAGATAAATGAAATTCCATTGTAATCCCATTTCGTCATCATGTATTTTATGTTGCTATATCTATGTTCGTGATTTTACCCACATTCGCTTAAGCAATTTGTAGAGGACTTTATTGAACAATAATGCGAATTATTTGTTCTTTGTCCAGCATGATTTATTTTTAGAATTACATTTAAAGATGTTCATTCTGCCTAATTTATAAAAGATTTCTGAAGCGACTGTTGCAGCGTACTTGAATATTTACCGCTCTGTACATATAGTGTACATTGCATTTGGGAGAGATCAAAATTTTAAGTTATGCTGAAGATTTTGATTTGGGGAGAAATGTCACCATTTTTATGACGCATATACAAATTTAATGTCAGCGGTAACATAATTAATTACGATTTTTTTTATAAAAATGTGAAATATTTGTTTTTTATTTAAGAATATATATGGCTTATTTATATTTTACTTATGACCAATTTAGTACTTGTTTTTGCTCAGAATGTGCATAGTGTATTTCCTATTTGTTTGTCGCATGCATAATATGGTGTATTAATATTTTAATCATGGTTAATTATACGGAATTACTTCCCTTTAAATAATCTTGCTTAGTCACACATATATGTGCAGGTCTAAACGCTCATTCAATTGCGTCTTTAATTAAATTCAACCGCTCCTTGAACTATAAGCATTAATTGCGTTGAATTCGATTTCTAGCTTTGAGAATATCAAGTTTGGACGCAGATACTCATAACTGCTGTCTAATGAATAGTCTTAAGAATTTGTCTCCTTTCATATACGTGTAATTAATTATAAACACAAAAGTACAGTAAGTATCTCAATATGGCTAACTGCGCAGATTATGACATGCATATGTCAAGAGCTATCAGGTGTTAGTAGGAAGACGTACCATGCCGCAAAAGCGGTGGAATCTTTCAGAACTTCGTAAGCGCAAAATAAGATGATTCTTAATTACTAATCGAAATATTTTTATGCGAAAACTGAGGCCCCGGTAGAAGAGCGAGAGTGTGAAATTTTGTTGGGAAGCACGAAACACATGCAGTTGCATATGCAGTGTTCTGCAGCAGATGTCATATTAGGTTATCTTGCACACTATACTTTCTAGTATGTGAAAATATAACGTGATATTACCATAGAAACCTAAAATGTGTGAAATGATCTGTTGAACTGAAATTCGTATATGGCGAAAACAACAACGATGGACTCGGCGTAAATGGTGAAGACCGTTGATGATTGCTTCGTCACCGTTGATGATTGCATAGTTCTGATACGAATTTACGCTCTCGGCGTCTTTAAATAAAGATTCGTAAATAGGGGACTCATGACACTTGTATGTGACTCCAGTGTTTCCATGTGGATGCTGCGCTTCTCCCTAGACACAAGAACGTTATTCTGATTCTCATACGAGATGTGTAGTTGTAATATGTAAGATGCTTGTGCCACACATTTTTGCAACTTTTACTATAGGATATAACCTAAACTATTCAAAATACAAACATCTCCCGAATGGGTTTAATAAACTGATGAGCGTTTTTCAAGTGGATCAGCTGCTTGTCGACGTCAAAATGAAATTAAATGAGATGTGTTGTGCAGGATGCAATATGATTATTGTAATACAGGGCAGATGGGAAAGTCATGCCTTCCTGATCTTAGTCCATTTGTTGGGCGTGATGGAATGCCATTTGTTACAACTAAATGCTACGTGAAGCGTTGTTCACAAGGCGTGAATTGCCTTGAAAATTCGCCCTCATTTTAGGTTCACCTTGCTTAGCTGTATTCTCTGTTGAGTCAATATCGATGCTTATTACGCTGATATCAGAATAGAAGTTAAATCTAACAAATAAAAAGTTTTTTTCAGGTACCGGCTATTCGCTGTATATATATGTAATTATATTAAAATGCGTAGATGAAAACATTGGAACTTTTAACAGCTTTCGATATTGTGTATATATACTGAGAAGAGAGAAGTGGCTGAAGATAGGGCTGAGTGGAAAGTATGATGACGCATCCAACACAACAGAGCTTGAAGAATCACAATCTTTTATTTTTAAGCACATATCAAATCATCCTTTTTCAGACAAGATTAATTAATTAATTAATTATAGTTCATAATTATGGTTGAATATAATAAGTTCAGATTTAAAGTACGACGTCGTCTTAGACAAATGAGCAGCAGCGTGGAAAAGTAGTGTCTCGTCAGCAGGAAAGCGAAAGAGAACGTTGAAACTCAGAAGAAGGGAAGGAGTCGATAGTTTCAGTTCGAATTACAGAAAGGTTTGGTTTACAATTAATTTGATCGGAAGAGAGGTATCTGGGTTAAAACGTTATGTAACATAGTAAGATATCGAATCTGGGAGAACAGAGGAATTTAGGGGGAAGACACCAATTCTAAGGTGTAAATTTTGAGGTCGTCAATCATTTTGCTTAAAACAGCTACCGTATTTTGTTATATCTTATATGTAGGTAAGATAAAAAAAAAATATGTAAATGTAAATTATAATTTAAATTAGCAATAGCCTCATAATTCTTCATTTCTTTATTTCCCCTCTCTATTCCAAAAATAACAAGCTTTATCTGAATTGCGTCATTTCGAGACTAATCCGTATAATCGATACTATCCATTCATATATATGTATATCGAGGGAGAGAGTATATCTATACAATACAAAATACGTATAAATGTATGCATGTAGATATATATGTATATATGTACGTATAAATCAACTTTATATTTTAATCATGAAATAACCTCTTAATTCTTCGTTTTTAATTTGAGTATTTTCTGTCTGTATTTTAAGAACTGTACTAACTTTCCTGGGCTGCATCACTTCTATATCAATCGATCTCACTTGATTTGCGTAACACTGATTACGTAGCTAATTCGGAAATTGAACTTAAAATTTTGTGAACTGAAACCTAAACCAAAACCTTTTCTTAGTGAACTTTCTGCGCAATTTAACTTCTACCTCTGTTAATGTAAAGATGTTATTTCATTGTGCTCTCTTCCTATCGCAACAGTATCAAAAATACAAATGTTCTTGAATAGGCATAGTTATAGTGCCAAGTAAATTGCGGCTGCAAATTTCATTTGAAATAAAGTTCAATATGTAATCGCACTCTACTTCCACGTTTCCTCTTCAGTGTATGCTTTACGCCATCATCATTGCTACGTCTTTTTCATTACACACACGCACCTATTATTTATGTCAAATATACTTCTCAAAAATGAAAACATTTGAACTGTTTAGGTGTGGTGTGGTGTGGTGTATTTAATTATGGCAAAGCACACTAGGGCTATCTGCCTAAGAGGAGGGATGCCTTTCGTGGAGGACTTTCTAAGGGAAACTGGCTCGTATACACGTTACACATGGGGAAAACCACGAAAACACCCATGCAGCCAGCCCGTTCGCGGGATTCGAACCTCGGACCGAACTACCAGTGTTCAGCGACTTTACCGCTCGGCCGCTGGTGGGCTTTGAACTGTTTAGAATTATAACTTTTAAAAAAACTGTATTAAATATTAATCGAATAGTTTTATTACTTATGCATTTTAATAAGAAACTTAATTTAATAGTTTGAAGTATCTTGGGTTATTTATGCTTATAATTTAAAAAATGAATTTTTAGAACACTCGATGCTCAAATATGCCAATTGTAGTGATATATCGATTGCTGATCGGTGCATTTTACCAGACACTTATTTTATTACTTCTCTCTATCACAGCATTTTGAAAGCCATGTAAATATCAAGCTAATATTTATATACATCGAAACAGTAACTAATTATGTTTTAAAATTAAAACGCAAATGACTGTATTAAAAAGCTATATATATATATAGCCCCTTAAAAATTTCGTCGCATTTTGAAAAACATATAATTAGATTTTAAGAATTATTCAGAACGAGTGAGTTTAACAAGTGCAAAAATGTAGAAAAATATTGCGAAGTACAGTTACAGTTGCTTTCATCCGAAAAAGGTGTTTCAAAGAAACATTTTAAAGCTTTTATTTGATCCCATAATCATACCTAATCTGTAAGAGAAAAATAAAAAAAAGATCATCTTCATCAATTAAGAGTAACAATACTTTTCTTTCAGCATTAACATTTTGTATTCCAAAATCAATTTCTCAATTTATACTTATTTAAGGACAAATTAATGTTATAAAGAATTTTTAATTAAATTCTATCTCAATTTAACTCTTGTCTGAAATCTAGACATAAGAAATTAGACATTGTTTGCTCACACAATATTAAAAAAAAACAATGAAATAATTAGATTTTACGTTGCTATTTTACTTTATTCGGAGCACGAATTGACTAATTTGAATGCTAAAAAATTCTTTTATTAATTGTAACCTTTCATGTTACGTTGTTTTCTTGTTTAAATGTTAATGTCTGTATTTACATACTTTTCTCAGAAATTATCTCTGTTAACATGACTTATGATAGCGTTTCTTGCATTTTATTCAAATGTGATTATATGCAGTCATTTAAAATGATGTTTTATATTTGCGTTTTTTATTGCAAATCTTTCTCGTTTCTATTGTTAACACTTTGATAAAATATCACAGTGATAAATAAAGTATTAATTTACAGTTTAAAAATAAAAGGACTACTTTTATAAGGTATTTCGCCCGCTTTCCTGGCGTGCCTTCGTGGTGTAGTGGCTCTGTACGCTGCGCCGGTATTCCAGAGGTCCGTGGTTCGATTTCCGGCGAATGCACTTGCTAATTTTCATCTCTCCAGCTTGAACATAATTAACCTACTCCAAATTATGCTTCACAATCAGAGATCTTACTTTAGGAATTCTATGATTCCTTGTTTTTCTTGCTTGAACAATGATAGATATTTACACTTTTACTCTTTATTAGATTGTTTCTTAATTAAGTAAATATTCAAATAATTAAAACTCCTGTACTGTGAGTTTGGAATTTCTGTATTCAAAATTAATCGTCTCAGTTCATTTAAGGGCAGTGTTCACTTCCATGCCTGTCGAATTAATTTCTACCTTTTCGTTGCCTTGCGTTGGCAACATGCTTTTGAGATTTGTCGTTCGTAGGATTCGGCCCCTAAAAGCGTAGCTGGCCTGTAACGGTTGTAATTATTATTTTATGCTTATCTGTACTCCTGAATTATTACTAAATGTTTACGTGTGAATGTTATATTATTAAATGTATTCAGTTTGGTTGAAATAGACCGAGAGTGACTGAATTTATTAAGTATAATCAAAGTCGAAACTGCGTCATCCATGTCGGCGCCATTCTAATACGAGGTACGTAAACAGGCAGAAAGCGTGTGCATGTACTTTAAAATTTTGAGAACTGAATAATCATTATGGCAGTAAATAACAAGGCAAAGAAAAATATGTAACAGTAAGACCGTTTTAAAATTGTAACTGAAAATATAAACTTTTGAATGAGTGTTTTAGGACAATAAGTTCAATGACATGAAATTTGACAGGAAGTTCGACTTTAAACGATACAAAACTCTTTTATTGATAGAGGGAGACAAAAGCATTCGTCAAGATATGACAAATCATCACGTGTTGATGTAAGCATATCTCATGAATATCATAGACATTATTATACCTATAACTATGATTATTACCCATATAATTATTTTCAAGCTGCAAAGTCGTTAGGCTGAAGCAGGAGACATGAAGATTGAGCAACGCCCTCACCCGGACTCAACCCTGGACCCCTCGAATACGCGCCGAGGCTGCTATCGTTACACTAGGAAGGCGTGCTGGAAGGTGAGAGAAAATAACCTTTTTATACTTCCCCTTTTAAAGAATGACTGAGGATTAGGAGACCCAATCGCCAATTTCTGGTGGTGACGAATTATTATCCAACACTCTTTAGTTTCGGCGCCCCTGAAGAGTCCTTAAGTTATTTTTAAGCACGAGACATGAAAAATTAGCAAGGCCCTCGCTTGGACTCGAACCTGGACCTGTCGAATTCGCGACGAGTGTGCTAGTGTTACACCACGAAGGCATGTTGGAAGGAGGGAGAAAATACCTTATAACGCAAATCACATGATCATGATAGATCAGCAAGTAGATCTTCTTGGAGATGGCGCATTCTGTTTAGATTTAATCACTTTTATTGTTGAAAAAACAAAAAACATTGTTTCGTGTAACTGTCGCATACGTTTAAATTAAAATATTTCGGTAGTGCGCCTTAGCCTCAGTACACATTAACTCATCGTGGTATGGCGATTGCGAAACAATATCGGTTTTTAGAAGTTAGAACATCTGTTAGGTATCCTCTGGCGCTGAATGAACAAACAAAATTTATAAAATTACCTCATTCTATCGGATTAAAATTACAACGAAAAACGTAGATTTTTCTATACGTAAAAGTTTCATGTCTATAGCAGAAAGCGTAAGTCTACTAATACTTTTCACAACATTCCTCTACATCAGTGATTCTTAAATACACCGAACGAAAGCGGTTGTTGTATCATGAGATAAGATATTTTTACTTCTCTAGGACTGAACTAACAAAAACGTGTTTACTCATAAGATTTGCGAAACATGTTAATATGTGATTTAAAACATGTGAGATGTCAGTGACTCCAATCTTACCGCATTTAAACAGATGAAATCTGACATTGAATCTTATTTGTGTTAATCTTCCTTCCTTTTGTAGCTACTAACATGCTAGTCTAGTTTATTTCAATCAGAATTAGTCAATGTCGTAATCAATTAGTAAACGTCGGAAAGTAACAGAACGAATATTTGTATTACAGATATTTGAAACGTAAATTGATTGTTTGATTAAAATGGATGATGGGATTTATAAGTCTAATAATACAATAATAAAATGGATTAATTTGGTGCTGAAAGTGGACAAATATTTTTTGAAACTGAACACGTGTATTCGTTTTCACATTTATGTTTATGTATAATGTAAAGAAAATTTTTAACTTTAATTTGCAATAATCCCTTAACGGTCTATTTTAATCTGGCTATTTCTTTTTCGGTCTTAAAATCGTAACTGCTTATGATAAAAATCTCTAATCGTCATTTCCAAATCGATCCATCACAAATAATTCTTACATAATCATGTAGGCACACAGGAAAAATTTCAACCAATAATAATATTGAACAGCTAGTATTAGCCAATCAAATTATAGCTAAAGTAAAATTAATTCATCATGAACTGAGATTTCATCTTGATTATGTCGATTCCCTTTCTGCTTGTTTTAGCATCTAGACTCGTTGCTGCTGCTCTTTTTTTTTTTTTTTTTCAAAGATGTAAAAACCGTCTACTTGCTTCAGAGTCTCGCGCGGTGGAGATATTATGTTTTGTACAGTGTTTCCATTGGTCGCTTTCAAATCGTTCAGTTTGTTAATCAAAAATTCGTTAAAGGTTTACAAAATATGAAATAGGTAATAAAACGAATCTGAAATTGAAAATTCGTACTTCCAGGTGCCAATGTTCGTGTGGAGGATTACGAACATTAAAATTTGAATGATCTAGGTACCGTAGTCTTTTCACAATGCGAGAGACATACACGCATTTATGCAGATCTCCATTATTTAATTTATTTAAACATTATACAAGGCCATAATGTTTGTTGGCAGCACTTTAAAAAGTGATATGCCGTTTATAGTGCTTCAACGCAAAATACCATTTCGAAAATAATAGCTCTTCTGCGCTAACGTTCTTTATGGCCTAAAATATTAAAATTTTGGCTTTCCAATTGCTCATATTTGGAACTATGTGTGTTCAGAATATGGTGGCTCTAGGTGCCGCCGTTTTTGCACAGTGCGAGGGACATAGAAACATGCGAGGGACATAAAAACAATAATGAAGAATGTGCATGTGTACACATTCTTTATTATTGAACAATGGAGAATATTAATCTAGACTTCGTTTATTTTTGAGATTTGTGCGCTAAGCATTTGCTTATTAATATTGGTTTTAATATTTAATATTGGTTTTAAGATTCTATTTAGATTTGCGGAATTAGGGCGAAATCATGCATTCAACTCGATAAAAAAAATATAATTTTTAGCCAGCTCAATAATAAAGACAAAAAAGATTACTTTTTATTTATGCGATCATTTAATTATTTAAATAGAAGATCTGCGATTACAGTTGATGCCTTTGAAAATGCTGAAATAGCATGCTTCTAAAAGTGTTGAAATATATATAAAAATGAAAATAAATAACAAGCAATTTTAAAATAATTCTTTCTTTGTTGACGCATTTCTCGAATTGGTAATGCGTTGTACATAATACGAAGAATATTAAATATATTGAAAATTATAGAAGACGTGTATTTTAATGAGTGGAAATAAGGCAATAAAAATATCATATTAAACTTTTGGGAGCTGTTAAGAAAACGTCAAGTACTAAACTGAATATTCAAAGAGCAAATCTTGACTTTTATCGTTAAAATGCTTGATATTTCGAAATTATTCTGATAATAGAAGTCTTACTGTATTTAGAAAAAAAAAAAACACTTTCTAGCTCTCAATAAAAATCTAGTATCCAGAAAAATGCTTACGCAAAAGCCAGCGTGATAACATAAAGAAATTCCAAAACACTGCCTACATAAGTAATTCTGCAAGAAAATATTCTTACACATCCTGATTTTAGCGCTAAAATATAGCTCAGAAAATCATGGCTAGATGTCGCTGCTATTGACAGCAGACAGCGCCATCTATTACTTTTTTGGCATGCAATATTTATCGGGAGTACATTTTTTTCCCATACCTCGCCCTCTGCTTTTTGTGCTAATTTATTTATTTATTTATTGCGTAATGTTATTGGTCTACGCTTCACAGCCTATCTAGAAAGAGATTTTCCTTTTTTCTAGAATCTGAGAAAGTAAGTATTGACCGACTTATTTTCACCAGCAAGGTGTTATATATTTTTAGATTAAAAAAAAGAAAAAAAAAAAAAAAAAGAAGAAGATTGGAAACTTGGGGAAAGAAAAACGACTGTTATTCCAGATTGGAAAAAGGAAATTTTAAACATTTCTATACGAGTATAAAATATTAGCTAACTTCGAAGAATCTATTTTTCATGAGTTTATATGAACTAGTGTATTTTATATAGTACCGGCTTGGCATTGAAAATGTATATGGAATAACTCAACTGAATTAAATAGGCCACTAAACAATATTAGAAAACAATTTAAAAAATGATTTATGAAATGCAAAAATTATTTAGCAATTGATTGAATAACGAAGCTTTAGTAAAAATGTGGAATAAGAAATCTAGATCTAAGTAAGCTTGAACACATAATGTAAATAATTTAGATATGTGCTTGTATTCCATGAAATATTGGTAACATGAGGTTCATTTATAACAAAGGATTCAGTTTAGAAGGTCAAACAACAAAAATCAGCGTTATGTTTTTTGTTGTTTGACTTTTAAATTAATACTTGTTCGGCATGTTATTGTATCTTAATCAAAAGTTTCATTTTGCTGGGATTATTTCAGGTTTATTCACAGGGAAATAGCTAGTGGCTTTCGAATGTGATGTCGAAGAATGCTAGAGCATTTGGTCAAAACACAATTTTTATTACATTTCATTATGTGGTAGTTTTCGAAAACCAATAGATAGTCTGTAATTACATTTTTTCATGCAGAATACCATCGTTATTCATAAATGCCCTCTAAATATAGTGTATGAAAAGCTCAGTATGTATTTAGGCAAGTTAAACCAGTAGCTTGTACGTCTCAAATACTTTTTCAACATTTGCATTTAAATTTAAGTTCCTGTGTTTTATAAAAGAACTTCGATTATTCACCAAGATTCACCTGTTTTGGCTCTGTTTATTACACACACTGTTATGCTGCACCAAGCTACTACAAAAATGCCAAACATTTACAGATTTTCCTCTACCATGCTGATTCAGCTTAGCATCAGACTGCCACAAAGGTTGGATTTTAAGAAATTATGTGCTTTTTCTCTGTCAAACTGGGAACAAATTTCTGTTTTGCATATCCTATTCCTACTGTTTTCCACTCTGTGCTTTTGCAAGGATACAATGTTAATTCATTGAATTTCTCATGATCTTGTGATTTTGACAAACTGGTGGTATTTTTCACAGCTGAAACGACATATTTATCTCCGAACCTTCTGACATTCCTGCAAAATCATGCTTATCCGTAGTTTTAGGTGGAACGAGAGTGATGTTATAAAAGGGTTTCCGATCTTAACAATAGCATAGTGTGCAGATTTTCCCATAAAATGTAAACTTTACATGTAAATTTAAGACTTTGTTAATTAATATCAATTATTTAAAGTAATAGTAAATAAGTTACATTTAATTTGTTCTGAAGTGCTTCATTGAATTACATTTGAACTGCTTTTTACTTTATATATGTGATTTTCTTCAATTGGCTGTGTTTACTATTTTCACTTTTGGATTGCTACACTTCCTCTGAGTAAATTCTAAATTCATGTTCTCAGTTTAATTTTTTTATTTCAGTTTAAAATTCAGTGATAAAATCCTATTTTATTCTTTTACTTGATTTGACACTGAATTTTGATTGCGTCTAGGAGGACTACAGGATTTTCGGATGAACTGTTATAAATAAAAGACTTTAGAATACAAATACTTCGTCAGCTAATTTTGAATACAAAAACTGAAGGGTTTTTCTAGTGGAATTGGTACTGCAACTGAGTCTGATGTTTCCTCCTCTTGATAACGTTAAATCAGATTCAATTGAAATCCTCTTAATTATTTATTTTTCTGGTTTTGGTACATATTTTCAGGTTTTAATTTTACATTTCTTTAATTCTTATTTTTTATATTTATAGGATATTTTGAAATTTATTGGTATGGAATTTCACATTTTGGGGGTCTTTGTGTAAAATAGGTTATAAATTTCTTCCTTTTTGTCTCTCTGTCTCTATCTATATTATTGGCAATATATTGCTAATATTATCAAGTATATTTATGATGCGCTTTGAGTATCAGAGTCAACAATGGTATAAAGTGTGATGACACAAACTATTCTGATAAAGTTCGCAAAGAAAGTACGAGAATTTTAATAAAAACCATGTTATAAATTTAAAGAGAATATTACATTTGTTCAAATATCAGACTAACATAGCGCTGTAACAGGACTTTTGCGAAGAGTCGGTTTTTCGGAACAATGCATCATAGAAATAAATTCATTTTCAGAAATCGCTAAAAGAATCAAAGATTTATGATATACTAAACCTTATTAGACAGAATAAACCTCAAAACTACAGTTAAAAGAAAAAAAACATCTGGGCTTATTTTATGATAAAAGGTAAAGTGTGCAGGAAAGACTACCAAAAAGAAAACTCTTTCCATTTGAGCGGAATTGAATTCGGGAACTAGATGATGACTTTGAAATATTTTTACTCTTCATCTCTCTTTTCATATACACGCAGACACATACATATCTATTTCTTTAAAAACATTTGTCTGCTTTTTTGCGCAATGACGTTTAGAAAGAGCAGAAAGATTAAAATAATAATAAAAAAAGGACTAGACATAAACTGATTTTAGAGTTGTTCTAGTGCTTTATAAGCGATGAAACATTACTTTAATAGAAAAAGAAAAAAAAGGAACTGTTTGTTTCTCAAAGAATTTAATAATATATTTTTCTGTTAGTTTTTGAAAAATGAAGCAACTAATGCTTTTGTTTAGAAATGTGGAAAGTTTTGTTTTTCGTAATTCTGTCGGTTTTAATGTATTTTAGATTACGAGTCTTTCAAACACAGCTCAAAGAACATCCAGGCCGTTGTAATGTGTTAAGAAGAAATGCAAAAATTAAGATCACAAGACGCAAAGTAACGGATTGAAAAAAATCTGAAAGTTTTAAGATTTTATATTACGCCCAAAGTGGTTTTTTAACGTTTAGTGTGTTACCTTTATTTATTAAATAGCATGATCTTCGCTCAATTCAACAGCAATATCGCAAAATAATTTTAAAAGAGATTTCTTTAGAATTTCCGATGCACAGTCTCGTGCGCTGGAGATAAAAATGCTTTTTATTTTTTCGTACAGTGTTGCGATTGCTCACTTTGAAATCATTGAGTTTCTTAATCAGAAACTCATAAACGCTTTACAAAATATGGTAATAAAACAAATTACAAATTTGGGCTTCTACATGCCCATATTCGGGGGGAGGATTATGGTATTCAAAATTTGATAGCTCTACGTACCCTTGTTTTATCACAGTACGAGAACCTATATTTATGCAGATTCTTCATTATTTAATTTCTTTAAATATAATACAGAGAGATAATATTTGGTGGCAACAATTTGAAAAGTGTAACGCCGTTTGTAGTGAAACGCCACAAAATGCGAAAACGAAATTAATAGAATTTTGGGCTAATTTTTGTTGCTACGTAATCAAAACCATTAAACATTTTATGTGGTTTTCCATGATACCCACACCAGCTTTAATTTCCATAATCAGCTTTAATTGCAAAAATGCTTGTGCAAACATTGATAACGATTAAATTCACTGGAAAACATTGCACAACTAGGCAGTTAACAAAAAATGCTGAATATTCTAATAGAAGAAAAAGGAAATGCAATTAATCGGAAGTTTCTAAAATTAGATCTTCTTTTTTAATAATATGTATGCAATATACTTATCTTCGTATAGAATGTCGTTATTAATGAAGTTATACTTTTGCAGCTTCTCAGTGCCTCCACGATTCTTGATTCTTACGTTATATGAAGATAAGATCAAATACTTTCAGGTGCATAGATTCACCAGCGGCTGAGCGGTCAGGTCTCTAAACACTGGTAGTTCGCTCCGAGGTTCATATCCCGCGAAGGTGTTGGCTGCATGAGCGTTTTTGTGGCTTTTCCTAAATGTTTGCATATGAGCCAAGTTTCTCTTAGAACGTCCTCCACGAAGGCATCCCTCCATTTAGGAAGATAGCCCTCGAAGCGTTGCCGTAACTACGTAAACCAAAATACCAAACCAGATGCATAGAACGTTGCTTAGAAAAGCATTCATTTACACTTGAGTATTAAAACAATGAAAACGTTATTTGAAACTTTGGCACAACTCTTAATGCCAATCATAAAGTTTAGAATATAAATTTTCTGCTTAAAAATATATTAATAATTGTTTCGAATTCTCAGGCTTTCTAGCGATAATTTTAATTTTTGAATACTTAAATAAATAAGCTTGTAGAGCATTTCACTGTCGCAGATCTTTAAAGGCCATTTCAAGGCCATTTAAATGTATAAAAATATTTGCTTGACAGTTATTAGTAAAGCTGGCAAGGGCTATCCGTCTAAGGCAAGGGACGCTTTTGCGGAGGACTTCAGGGAGAAAAAACTATTAAGCCACTTACGGAGGAACCGTGAGAAAGCTCATGCAAGCTAGTTATTTATTTGGCATGAACGTAACATGTGTAACCGGATTTGGATCTAATTGTAAATACCAGTGTTCAGAAAACCTCTATAGGCAGTTGCAAATCATTTATAAAATAAAAATAATTGCATATTTATTAATTAAACAGTACGAACGTATTACCTCATTTATTTCGCATTCTTGAAATGAATGATAATACAATATTTTGCGGAGAATAAACTGTCTTGTAAGGATTTAATTTATTCTAACCAATTATTTTTAGTTTGACTTTCCTGCCCCTCCTGATTTTTTTAAAATTTTGTTTAATTTGTCTGTAAATTTTGTTATCCCGTAGTATTCCAATTTAAACGTGTTTCAGAAGCAGTATTTAAGCTGTGTGCCAGGAGTTCAAAAAGAGTGGTAGCGGACTTAGTTCCGATGTTTAAAATTAGCTCTTTAGTTCGGGGTTAGACACCTTTCAGTTTATACTGATATTTCTCGGCTCGGCTTTGCTGTGTGCACTCGATTTAGCGTTAGTTTAAGCTAAGGAGCCAGTCGTTAGTGACCTCATAATTTAATGTGCATTTATATTTTTATTTTCTGTTAATTTAAATTAGCCACAAGTGGTGGTGAATTTTGAGCACCAAATGTGTGCATATGTTCATTTTAGTTTAAAATAAAATGGTTATTTAAAACCTTTCTGCTGCGGTATTTATTCAAGGTAATTTATAGCAAGGTAATGACTTTTAAGCAGCTATTGTCAGAACAAATTCGCTAAGAGAGAATTAATAGTCATAATATCTTAAAAGTACACACGCTAATTAAACATTATCTTTTTCAAAATAGTTAATTTTCAAATTATTTGTTTACTTATTTTTATTAAATGTTTTTCATTATTATATTCTGCATAAAATACTTAAAATAGTTTAATATGACAACAGTATTTTTGATTCTCCGTAGCAGTCATTCATGTCAATAAGCAATAATCAATAATCAATTACCTGCCGATGTCTGAATGCACTGGTGTTTCCAGTGACTTGGCTTTGAAATAGTTAATGTGAGTTCAAGTTTCCTTTACAAAACCGTCCATGAAGATATACATTTCTTTAGACAATTAAGAAACTTTTGCTTTGTTACAATCTAATAAATTCAGATCATAGACAATTGACGAGCTTAGACATTTGACGAATTGTTAATGACTTCGACATCATTCATGAAGCCCTCAATATATAATCGTAGATAAGAAACTGACTAAAAGGTGATTTAATTCATTCCTTTTTGATGCAAGACATGCAGGATTTCTTCCTCTCCATCAACTTTCTGATTGCCGGGCTCTGTTTTCCAGTCTGTCATATCATTTTAAAAACGGTTAAAGATTAAAAAAAAGGTCAATTTTAGTATTTTCAATTAGATAAATTTGATGATTTGTTATCTTGTTAATTTTTAGCATGTTTGTCATTTTAATATATGCAGAACTAAAAGAAGAAATGACATAAAATTTTATTTTGTTGTCTTTTACTAATGTATGAATTTTATTTTTTGGTAAACATTCAGACGATAAAGAAAGAGCCAGGACCTGAGTGGAAGATAAATAATGACTGGTAGTTTGCTCCAGATTTAAAACATGCTGCTTGTATGGTCTGCTTGTATGGCCAGTTCCATATTATTTCCATGTTTAACACTTTCGCTCCGGTAGAGGTAAAAATCTCTACTTCGCAAACATCTGAAAAGCCCTAATACACGAATTTTTGTCGGAATGGGTTTCCTTTCACCGTGCCAAGTAAGTAGAAAGCTCCAACGTTAACAATAACCTACTTAAGCGATTAATTCTCTTTTGGGAATCTTTGCGCAGTTTCACCCACTGCGTGCCGTTTCCTCTTAGGACAGGTGTGTAACTGCGAGCATTAATAGCTAAATGCTCACACTAAACAAAGCATATGAATTCAAAAAACAGAGAGACTTTTAGTCCCTTCAAAAGAATGTTTGGCATGACATTTAACAACTCCCGAAACCAGTGAGACATTCCTGAAAGCACCAGGTAGAAAATGCAGGCAGGCGATCGGGCTACCTGCCGATGTCTGAATGCACTGGTGTTTCCAGTGACTTGGCTTTGAAATAGTTAATGTGAGTTCAAGTTTCCTTTACAAAACCGTCCATGAAGATATACATTTCTTTAGACAATTAAGAAACTTTTGCTTTGTTACAATCTAATAAATTCAGATCATAGACAATTGACGAGCTTAGACATTTGACGAATTGTTAATGACTTCGACATCATTCATGAAGCCCTCAATATATAATCGTAGATAAGAAACTGACTAAAAGGTGATTTAATTCATTCCTTTTTGATGCAAGACATGCAGGATTTCTTCCTCTCCATCAACTTTCTGATTGCCGGGCTCTGTTTTCCAGTCTGTCATATGAAGTAATATACTTAGTTACTTCATTTTTGTGTACCAGTATACCAAAGTAACACATTTCTTTAAACATCGTAATTTTAGTGCATTGCAAAATAATATCGTTGCGAAATAATATCGTGGATTTCGTTACATGGAAACGAATGTAATATGCAAAAGTTGTGCTTGAAGTCTGAAGCTGTAGTTGTTCGGAATATCTCAGAATTTATATTTATAAATATGGTTTTATTGATACTTAATAATTGAAGTCTCATTGCTTATACTTTTACAACTCCCGTTTGTAATTTTACAGATTACAAATTTTTATTAATCTCTCTTTTAGCTATTTAGAAAACTTTAAATGTATAACTGTAAATAAAAATTTAAAGCCGATATTCATGAGAAAGATAATGAAGTTAGTAAATGTAAACACATTCATATCTTCGAGAATTGCACTTTCAGAAATTAAAATTGCTTAACAATTACTACATCTTGGTACCCAAACATTTTTTTATTGCTCTAAGATGAGATTCCCTAAACGTTAATTACGTCTTTATTTAACTGAAACTTGGCTCCGAAATATTAGCGTAATAATTAATAAACTGGTTTTTTCTTTCTATATCATTTTCTAACTGAAAACAAGTATTTTGGTTCTCCTATTCCACACAATGGTTCAACGAAATTTATAGCTTAATAAAAAGTTTACTCGTTAAGCTGAAACTCTGCCGGAAGCCGTTATTCTTTTAAATATAGACCAACAAAGGAAAAAAAATAAATAAAGTAAAATAAGAAATCCTATCTTATTATTAACTTAGTAGTTTATAATGTTTTATAAATTCCCTTTAAATCAATATACCGTCACGTTTTTAATTAAATCTGTCAAGCTGATGTTAACTTGTTAATTAACCTGCAATTAATAACAACTTTCAGTGTCGATGGATTGTTTTTATATACTTCCGTAACGCTGTAAACGTTAATAATTCTCACCACTAAAGGAAAAAGAATTTCTTGGTCATAAATCATTTCATTAATTCTTTCAAAGTATTTATTAGGGCTGGTGAGCCACACTTCGCAGCTATTTGAAGATTCCGTTCGTATAAATTACCGTATTTCCCGACATACAAGAAGCACCTTTTTTTCGCAGAAAAATAATCTCTTTAAACATCATAAATCTTATAATACAGGCATGTATTATATGTTTCGCTCTGTGCGATCTGAGAATTAACAGTTTGAGTTTGAACTTGTAGAGCTTCATCGAGTAGCATAGTAAATGTTGAATCCGAAAGGCACTTCCTGGAGCTTCCTCTTTTATGATCATACATTGTTCTCTCAAGTACTTTTTTGGAGTAATATGGTAGTTCATCTGTGTACTAACCTGAAGAACACATTTTGATTTAAAACTAACACGTAGTACAATGCATTTTTTAGAAAGTATAATATAAATGTGTTTTTTGTATTATTATTATTTTATTACTAGTTAAAAATTAGATTATTTTGTGTTACAGGATAACACTCGCCAAAAAATTTTTACTGGACGGTATAGGCTCCAACCGTGCCTATTGACCATTGTTAATTGACCTATAATTGAGAGAATACGTCTTCTGTGTAGTTTTCTTATTTAGCGTTCGCCTCCTGTAGAAAAACTCGATTCCTTAGAATTTATTTTTCATATGAGAACATGCATTTTGGAAAAAAAGGCATTTAATAATTTGCATTCATGTAACATGTCATCGAAAATGCCCCGCCCTCAGAAAAACTAATCAATATTTTTTTATGTTAACTTCGAAATTATTTTTATTTTACTTGCCATTTTACTATATGCAAATATGGCGATATAGATTTGTTGAAAACGCTTATTAGTAGACATAACTCGATTTTATCAAAACGAATTTCATGTCTAACCTTAGAACGCACATTCCTCAAATTGCAGATTCGTGACTACATCATGGAACCTACTTATTATTTATATGTGTTTGCAGTAATTCATAAGAAAAGTACGTAATTCTGCATAAATCTAAACGCTATCTACCAAACATCCATCCCAGGTTTGATTTAAATAGTAGTAGAAGCTGACGGTCATATACTCTATTATTAAATCATCCATAATCCTTCAGAAAGATTTTTTAAACTTTCATTTACGGTGAATTTTAAGCACCCTAATTCTAGAAAATATAGTCAGAGTCATCCATGACTAACGCCGAGGGATATAGTGAGCTATTCATCGCAGAAACAAACCTCCGCTAAAATCATATGGATTTGGTTACCAAACCAAAACATTAATGTAAGTATCATAACTGGATTTTCAGCAAATCATCAAATTTCTAAATGGATTTTTCTCGTATTTTGATATTCTGTGCTTTGGTACAAGTGCAATGCATAATTACTTTGTATAACAAGTATTGAAAAACTTGTTTAATTCCAATTACATTGAAAAGAAGAATTTATTTCGATATTATCATCCAGTCAACTATATTGGCTACAACTGAAAATGAATGCCAATGACATGAAGACACTGCAATGAAATGCGGATTAAGCTGTATTTATTTACTGAAAATCGAAGTTCTTTGCCCATTCGTATTCCAGCTGTCATTCTGCGGTGGAAACTTACTCACTAATCCTCCCGCAGAATCCTCTCAAGAACTCCCGAAACAGGAGAAAAAGTCCTTTTGTTCAATTCATCTCAAACAGGAATCAGGAAATGTCAGATTTCTTTTTCCAGGGAGGGATTTTCTAATCACTTACACAATCCTTGCGTTCAACTGAAAGAAAATTTCGATTTATTGACAAGGAAACGAGAAAGTTATACGTCTAATTAAAGTCTTTGTAATGTATTTATCTTTGTGATACTCCTAACAATTTCATATTAGCTGCCAAACCTTTTTATAAAAGTTACATTATGCACATAATTATTCTTCATGATTCCTGTCTATGTATTACAGCAAACAATACATTCATATACATACACACACACATATATATAAATATACATATATATATATATATATTTCCATTCAATTAATAATTACTTATATATAATTTTTTCCCTCCTTAAATTTTCCACATTTTTTAAAAACAAAATTGTGTGTTATGATCAAGTTTTAGGAATTATCACAATGTTACTTATCATTAAAACTTCTTCATCAGGGTGTCATTAAAAAAATTCTACAGTATAGCTTGGAGCATATCTAATGCATTTTGTATAATTATATTCAGGTGACTAAGCTTTACTATTGTAACATATGTCTCAAAAGTCTGAAAGAGTATTCTAAGAGTAAAACGTTCTTGCTGGAATATTATTAATAACTTTTTGTATTTTGCTACTAAACGCTTTTATTAAATTTTGAAGTTTCTTTGAAGTGGCTTTTATATTACTTAAAGCCAATAACTATGGATTGAAAAATAAAATTTCTGCGGTTCTTCCAGATTTATATACACTCACTTCCAAGCGTTAAGCACAAAGATGTAAAATGCAAAAACAATCAACAAATACTGCTTTGATTGACACAAAATTCGGTAGGAAAGTAGCATATACTATATATTTTGCATAAAATAAAATCAATAATTATATACAGAAATGAAAACAATATTAATTTTTGTAAATTATCAGATAATGACATACTGGAGACTAAACAGAATTATGTATAAAGTGAACATAAACAGCATAAAATGAAAAAAGGACATTAATAGGGCATGTGATCCCCCTGATCTGTATACAAAGTTTACACCTTGCGACCATACTTTCAATTAGGTGGTCAACCACCGGTGAATTAAGCAATCGCCATTCTTCTTGTAGAGCCACTCTTATTCAGCTGGAAACTGCTGGAAACTGACTGTGGGAAACGTGAAGATACAGCACGGCCGAGAGCATTCCAAAGATTTTCAATGGGATTAAGGTCGGGCGAATATGCTGGCCACGCCATACGCGCAATCCTTCACTCTCCAGGTAGTCATCGACGATGTCAGTTCTATGGGGACTTGCGTTATCGTCCATTAAAAGAAAAGTAGGGACAACTGCTGCAGCGTACAATCTCACAATGGGTCTTAGGACTTAATCTCAATATCGGGGACAGCCGTCAAAGAACTCCGTTTCAAGATGTTCAGGTCGGTGCGGTATCCTAATGAAATCCCTGCCCACACGCCTCGGAATGCGTGATGTTGGGTGATGTTTTGGGACTGATTGCGTGTTCGTTGTTCACGCCATATCCTTGTACGCTTGTCATCTGGCTCCAGAGCAAATCTTGACTCATCAGTAAACATGCCATTGGCCCAGTCAGACACATTCCAATTGACATGTTCCCGGCATCACTGTAATCGTGCTCCTCTTGATTGGTCGGATAGAGGAACACAAACTCGAGGTACCCGCGCGTACAGTACACTCATATGTAACCTTCGGCGTACAGTAGCTGCAGATATCGCTTTACCAATGGACGCTGTAACCATAGATGTCACACGTGTGGAGGTCGCTCTGCGATTCCGCTTGGCTACAATAACAATATATCGATCTTCCGCGGGGGTTGTAACCTTTGGGCCTTCGGACAACTGTCTGTGTCATTTGGAATTGTTTCCATAAACGTGAAATTGCAGAATGATGAACACCGAAGAAAAGAGCAACATCTGTGATCGACTGTCCTGCTTCAATGCGCCCCACAGCACGCCAGCGCTCAGAATCTTCCATTCGTCTTCTGGAATTCATAGAAACATGTATGTCTTGAAAACAAATTGTACGAAAGTTTTAAGCACCTTCTATTAGCACTTACAGTCACATTCTGTAACCCTTCATAAAGCTGGCTTCTTATAAGACTGCCGTTTTTGCATATTTCTTGACATGAAAGCGCGATTGGATGTTACCTAACATATTTGCATACTTCCATCTACCTCTGCAGCGAATTGAAACCTCTTCAATTCTGGATGGTTTCCGGAAATTAGCATTTTCCTCTCCATGCTTAACTTTTGGAAGTGAGTGTATAAGGAGGTACTTTTAGAATGTTTCTTAAAGCCATGAATTTATTATGTGGAGATTAATTAACAGCTTAAGGTTAAATTCGCTGCTCGTTTCGTCTTTCTATATTAAAGTATAATAGATTACACACAACATGTGAGTAACTTCAGCACTTTCTACTTTCACTGGAAGGCAAGAATTTTTATAGACTTTGATACTTGAGCTTCACAAGAGGAGATTAATTATTTGTTTCTTTTCTCAACGTTTTGATACAGCAGACCATCTGAATAGGGTCCGTAATCACTTGAACTAGTTCTTCAATTAGTGGAATCAAATGCATTTTATAGGCAACTGACGATTTAGAATATGTCTTTGAGGCAACATGGTGAAGCTCTGGAGTCTCACTTATTTCTTCTCTCTTATGCAGGTATAATTTACTCTTCAGAAATGCTCTGCACTATTTTTACGCTGAAATGCAGTACCTAGCGATGAACATCCTCAAAGATGAAAGAAGGCGGTTTGTTAAAAGTGCTCAGCAGAGCAACAAACGGCCGCTTTATGATTCACATGCTGTCTAGCAGATCAGTAACTGATTCCAGAATTGAGATCCACTTCTGCTTTCGCATATCCATCTATTTAGCCTTGCAGTAACATAAAAATCATATTTATGAATCTTAATACTCATCCTTTCTCGAGTTTAGCTAATTGAAACCTTCTGAATGAAAGGTGAAAGGTGATGAACGTGAAATGGTATACTTGATCACCGAATTCGAAAATCGCGAATCCTACATGAGACATAGTAGGAAGATAAATTGCAAGCGACAATATTGTATACCAAGACTACTTGAACTTCGAAACTCAGGCATCATACGCAGCATTAGTGGGCATTTTAATGCCATTTTTAAATTATTAAAGTGTCAAATCCATAATTCACAAACCAAAACGCAAAAGCCAAATTATAACTCCTGTAATTATATCGATTTTGGTGATTTACATAATAAGTACGAATATAATATGTTCATATATAATATGGTGAACATAACATTTCGTACATATTACATTACGTTCAATACAGCCATGAAACTGTTTGATTGAAAATAATCTGTTTGTTTTTACAGTATTCCTTCCGATGTAACAACGTATATAGGTCCAAAACTTGCACGTAAATAATGTCTAAAACAGTTGCGCTTTATAAAACTACTTCTCTTATGAAAAACGTTTTATGTAATTTACAAGAAAAGATATTTAAGATTACTACTTTATTTTTTAAGTTCTAGTAAGAATTTCTATGAATATCTTTCTAGTATATTTCACTTCATTAACATGTTGCCAGTCCAACGCAAAAAAGTGTTTTCGTCAGTGAAGTCTACGTAGAAAATGCATATATCGCCTGCAGTACCATCGCCTGCAGACTTTGGCACACAATATGCAATGCATTCATCTACCTAGAGACGACAAATGTCAAAAGAAAAGAAAGATATTGATGTTTGTTTACACCTACCTAACACAAACGATAGAAAGAGAAATAATACTTTTAGAAATAGAGTACGCATAGATATAATGTATAGGTAAGACTGAAACGAGAAAGGAAATCCGAGAATTGACAACTGTGATATCTCGGATCTATACATATGACGGAAATTATAGGGCAGACAGAAAATGCCCAAAGTAAGTTACTTTTTCCGCTTGGGGATCTTAATGCATCAGAGTATCCTACCGCGATTCTAAGCTTCAACATTACTTAGGAAGTATGACATCATCTTCAGATATTTCTTTACGTATTTCATAGGAGCTCTTAATGTATTTAACTTATATTAAATAATATCATACATATTTCTTATGAATTGTTAAGCTATATTCAATTATGTTAATTATACTATTATTATTATCTTAATTACAGTATTCTCCTGTTATAATGATGTTGCTATTAGAGTATAGGATCTTGCCAAGATATTGATTAAAACTAGATGTAAATAACTCCATTCTAGAGCAATCGATATCAGATTCATATCAAGTAATTTGCACAATCTAAGAAACCCGTGAGCGACGAGGAAGAGAAATAAACAAGCAATGTAGGAAAACATTGCGTTCATGCCATCAGGTGTTATAATATGGATATATGTTATTGGTATGGCGTACTATAACATATATAGCGTAAGCTAAAATAAAGAATCCATTAACACATGCAATTATGTTTGAACAAAAGTTCAGTGTAACAGGAAAATATAAAATGCATGCAAAAGATGAAACAATCAGAAAAGTTGTTTAAAAAATTATAATACATAAACATATGATGCAGCTTTGATGAATCATAGCGAGTTGTATTTTCTATATTGTCAAATGATAATTTAGAATTGTTTCTGTTTATATTCTGTTTATAATTTTATTCGTTAACTGGAATGCATAAAAAGATGTAGAGGAAAAAGATTCCAAGGTTATCCTGTTAACTTGCTGTGTAAAGATGCCTTCCGTCAATGTTAATAATTTTATGAAATCCTCATAAAGAAGTCGTTGCCTGCCATTTTGGTCTTGAAAATTAACGGATATATAAAAACTCACTTTTATTAATATTAGCTCCAAACACCAACTCTGCAATACAGCCCTTAGCTAGTTTTCATGGTCTTAAATATAGTAAACTACCTTGAAATCGTAACTATGCGCTTTCCTAACACCAAGGAGGTGTCTCTTTATCAATTTCCAAGTCTTGTCTTTCTGACCATCAAAATAATCAAATTACATCAATAATAACAGCTGTTAATTAATTTTCATTCACCATACGACTATTATAAACTTTTAGTTTCTCCTGGTCTTGCTACGGTCAACATCAGTTAACATGTCCAACGATCAAGTTCCTCATATCCTTAACAGCAGGAATGACAATAACCTTTGCTAACTTATCTGAAGCTACAGGTCTGTAACATGCCTGAGCTAAACCTTTTAGATTCATTCTGATTTGAGAAGCTAGATATTTCTTTAGTCTTGTAAGATTTCTTTTTTTTTCTCGGGAATATATTCAATTTTATTAAAAATTACATTCAATATTAAATGCAGCAGATTGAAATTTCTGGCATATGGTAATAAATGAAATTCACTTCGTGAAAGTTTCCTGACGTTCGGTTTGCTTCAGTATGGCTGGCCTCACCCGTGTGGGCCCTTGCGTTGAGACGGTTTACACAGCTTCATAAGCTAATACAGATTCATTTAAAAGTTAGACGTTTAGCCAAGATGTAGAATATTTATATGCCATCAGTGAAGTAATTGAGCTAATGATGAAATGTTTAGGAAGATTTAGGAAGACAAATAATAAATATAATTAGGGAGAAATTTTACATGTTAAGGAAGTTAAATAAAAGTTAGCTTTCCATACATACGCTGCTTGACTATCTGACGGAAGTTTCTTCATTTCACTGTAATACTTAATACAACTAATAAAAGACGTAATTAAAAATATAAATAATTAATTCTTTATACTGTGCAAATATTTTTGTCACTTGAAATGGTTCTTCCAGTCTAGAAGAATAATAGAAATTTCGGTTATACAATCTTGGTTTGGTTTGACAAATAAAGTTGCAATTTGCTGCTTCAGTTTTCGTTACTTGAATGTTTCACTTCCCTTCCCACTTCGTTGATTATGTATTTGTCAATTTAATAAATGAACGTTTAAACTGTTTTTCTATAATGAAAGTATTTTCAAGTATTAATTTATTAGGCAAGTTCTTAGTGGCTTGAAATCAGCTGTTGAAATTATTTACTTGACTAGGCAGTTAAATTGAAATTTTCAACGAAATTAAAACAGCTGCACTACTCTACGCAAGACACTCTGTTTTGCGTTTATTGCTTTTTAACTTTTTTTAACAAATAATGGCCAAAACAAACTTTATTTCTTATTGAAATCCTTTGTTTTTATGCTTTAAGTCTTGCATGGTATAACCTAGGCAATTATTTGAAATCAAGTTGATGCGTATATTTTACTTCAGAGGAATATCCTTATTCTAAGTATAGCACGGGGAGAAATGCGCGTTGAATTATTCTGGACTCTTTGATTGTTTTAGCACTCGAAATTTATTACATGAACAATCAGACCTTATGCAACTATGTGTGACTTATGCAACTTATGTGTGACAACTGTAAATATACTTAATGTGCTGTCGCACTACATGATTCCGAAAATAATTAACCTTCATCTTCGAAATTAAATCATACAGGACGCTTTATCATAACTGTAGCGAATCAACGTTTATTTAAGAATTTGGGGTAGTTTGAAAATTCAAGATCAATACTTAAATTTAACTGCTAGCAAAGATATTTTCTCATGCATGAAGATTCTGTGAAGCCAGTACTGCTTTTTACTTATTTAACACAGGCGAATAATTTTGTAACTTCAATTGACATGAAAGGCTAACATTTTCTTAGATTAGTTGATTTAGAGATTCTAAATTTACTGCTAAGACTGCATTCGCTTATTAATTATGTAAATACTGAAATTCTGGGTTATTTAAGCAACTATGAAATGCAAGCAACATTAAGTAGTCTTTCTTGCATTATTGCTGTAATCTTGAAATCAAATGTGTTAATATAATGATTGTACATATGAAAATATTCCTAAATATTTTAGTAATAGTGTACATAAAATTAAAACGAGAGATATAAAGCATTTCGTAGACACGTATAAGTAACATATTTGCTGAAATTTACTAAAAATATAATGCTTTTTATATTAATGTAGATTCATGCTCAAAACTCAATTTAAACAATTGGGGCCTGACAAGCAATGTTCATTCGGTACATTATTTTCTTATTTAATACATATTAATAGAGAAGAAAGGTTTTATTATTATTATTCTATATGAAGTAAAATGTGAAATCTAAAGCCTTTCACTGCAAACCTATATCGATTATGTAGTTTAAATGCCTTATTTAATTATGCTAATGCCAATAAATTTAATTCTGGAATTTTATTGAAGAGATTTATTCCATTTAAAACTCAATGCGCTTAGTAAAATAGGATAACTTCTAACTTTTGTAATTAAGATATTTAATACTGATAAAATTCCTTAAAGATTCTCCTCTTCCATCTCT
The DNA here is from genome assembly GCF_044657685.1 of Stegodyphus dumicola. Lineage (NCBI taxonomy): Eukaryota > Metazoa > Arthropoda > Arachnida > Araneae > Eresidae > Stegodyphus > Stegodyphus dumicola. The sequence goes on along the minus strand of NC_140772.1, from coordinate 80,739,743 downwards.
TACTGTTAATGTAACATCGTTTCTCACTAGTAGACAAATATAAAGTGGTACTAGTAATCGATACGTGAATATAATCAGGTGCGATGGTTCATACGCAAGTTAAATTTTTTCGCTAAATCCTGTTCAAGTTGGTCTCTTTGTGTATTGAATCCGGAAAATTGCTTCGTTCGTAACATTTCAAGTCTTTCTTAAATATTTATAAATACGTTCTCCGAAGCGTTTCAAGTATTTCTTAAATATTTGAGAAATGTTTCTCATCAGTATTTTCATTATTTTACGAAATAAAGGATCTTAATACAGATTGTAAAATATTTGCAGTTAAATTCTTCGGATAAGGAAATATCTTGAACATACCTATTAGGCTTTGAACAATGAGAGCTTTATCAGAACGAAGAAAATAATGACATAAAATAAATCATATGTTATAGGTCTAAATAAAAACAGATCCTTTTCATCCTATTGAAAAATTAATTTCTTTCTCTATATCTATAAATATGATATAGGTGATGTAATATGTTATGTAAATAAATATGCTAACTAAGCAAACAATATAAACATAAAAGATATAAGTAAAGTGTTTTCCTAATTAAGTCTAATATATGCTAAGTAGGTTGGTGAATTATTATATGTTAAATGTATAGTATATGTTGAAAAAGTAACCATGTCGACTAAATATATAGAATGTGCGTAAAGTAAGTAATGTGTACACTAAGTAATGTAAAACTTTGTAATTTAAGCTATATGCTAAGCAAATATTAATTTGCTACATAAATAGTAATATGTTGTGAAGTGAGTAAACAATATGCTAAGGAAATACAATGCAATTTAAGGAATATATATGCTAAGTAATGCAGTATTATAAGTTTTTAAAATTCTCTTTAAACAATGTTCTTAACTTAATAGAGTGTTTTAAAATAATATACGTTTTGCTTTGAGCTATCTGCTTTCAGGTATTGTAAGTTTCAATATTTGTTTCCCTTTTCACTTGTCGGCAAATTCTTGTCACAATATCATTGTGTCTAATGATAAAAATCCACTCGTCTGCTGCTGAAACCAGTCCCAGCCGAGAAACGCTGACTGACAAAGAATAAATAACAAATAATTAATTCACTTGCAAATCATTATTTCAAGTAGAAACTAAGCGAAGCTGGCTTAAAAATTCGAAGTCATTTAGTTTATAAATCTAGTCCTTAAATCCTTAAATTAAAGTCCATGTCTTAACAAAGATTCTTCTCAGATTGTAGGTTAAAACAGTACAGACAATATGCAAAAGATGAACTCGTGCAAAAACACTTAGCCGATAACTCGCAAAAGGAAAATACGTTGTTTAAATTAATATTTACATGGAATTTATCGAAAACTACATTCATGTACAAATTTATCTTTGCATATGCATATTCAAAACTAATGCTATTCCATAGAATATCCTATCGATGTAATCTACTTTTGTAGAAAATGAACACAAGCCTAATTAGCGTAACCGAGTTAAAAGGTTTCTGATTATAAAATCAAGTCGTGATTGTTAGTTATCTGACTGCGAATCAAGAGTTTTGTATAAAGTGAATATCAGAGTAAATTTCCACAATGCAGCGTTCGATTTCGGTGTGTAAGGAATAAAAACGGTTTTATAAGGCTACATGGAAGAATCTGTGAAGTAGCGAATCATCATTCATTCAGAAACAGGGCAGGATTATGGAACCAGTGAGATGAGTGAATATTTCAAGACAGTTTCTACGCTAGGAAACATTTTCAAAACTGTAAAATTCTTGCGAAGAGACCTGGACGACGTTGTTAACGTGTAACAACTGCATCTCAATATCGATAGGGCAATCAGTAGCCATCGTGACAGGAAGTTAACTGTTCCGCACTTAAGTTCAAAGGTTGCAACCGCCAGTGGAACTGTGCTCTATCTTGGAAAATTATATACAGAATGCTTAATGAAAAAGGCTGTTATGCTAAAAAAACAACTTTCTGAGTTGCATTCACAACAAAACAGCGATGGCTTTAACTGGCGCAAATGATATTAGAACTTCAGGGAACGCTATGGTTCCCCATCTTCCTTACTTATGAGTCGACGTTAATATATAATTTTAAATGTGTTTACATCTGGAAGAAATCAAAAATGCGAAATTATTTTCGAACAGTCTCGTCAATTCTTTCTTTTTTTCTTTTTTTTCATGTGTAATATTTTTTGTATGCATATATTATTTATTCTACATCGTGTAAAATACATCTTTCTGGACAAAAGGATACCATGATTCTGCATATGAGGTTTTTGCAATGAGCTTTGACATCATTTTAATTGAAACAGCAAACAGGAGAATATATATATATTTTGCTTCCGTTTCAACATATGCATGAACATCAAAAGGAAGAATTAGTATGAGTTCCTTAAACATAATTTAGTAAAATGAAACATATGTCTTTCACGAATATATATAAATAAACAAAGAATACGTTTTCAGAACAGAGCGCATATATTCTATAAAGAAGAAAAAATGAAGCAGAAATAGAACACAAATGCACTAAACATTTATTCGCTGACTTACTGGAAAGTATATCTTGCATTCACTAGTAGTGTATATATGCCGGAGCTGGCGCAGAGCCATTTACCCTCCCATAAAAATCCCACCCACTTTTAGAAATGTAATGGCTCTGTTTCACCCATATAATTTTTTAAAACAATGGCTCTCAAAGCCCCCATTAAAACCGCACCCACTTTTAGAAAACAATGGCTCTCAAAGCCCCCATTAAAATCGAACCCACTTTTAGAAAACAATGGCTCTCCAACCCTCCATTAAAATCGAACCCACTTTTAGAAAACAATGGCTCTCCAACCCTCCATTAAAACCGCACCCACTTTTAGAAAACAATGGCTCTCAAAGCCCCCATTAAAATCGAACCCACTTTTAGAAAACAATGGCTCTCCAACCCTCCATTAAAATCGAACCCACTTTTAGAAAACAATGGCTCTCAAATCACCCATAAAAAAACTGAACCCACTCTTAGGACGAACATGCAAAAGTCGCTGACACGGAAGGGTACCCCATTCGGCGAGCACCCCCTTTTTCTTTTAATAGTTCGAAAACTATTAAAAAAATGTATAATATATACCACCCATAGTTTACATTTGTTTATTTTTTTATTGCATAATGTCCTAAGGCCAAAGTATGAACACCATCCTCCAATATGTGTCGCTTGTCATCTTTTCCTGATAGGGCAATCTTATTCACTTGTATGGAATGAATCTCATGCTTTGTGCTCCTGATGAGATTCATGGTCCTGTACTGTACTTCCTGTGAGAACAAACAGCTTTTATAGTCCCCGAAAGATATCCTATTTTTCACTACACATTTCTTAACACCCTTAGACTTTTTAATTAGCTCTTTTTCAGTTTTACAAGCATACATCTTAGATCTTAAGCCAACGAACTCTTCCAAGATCTTCCCTGCATTTTCATCCTTCATCTTCCCCAATACCTTTTTATTGACTCGCGGTATTCCATACCTGTTACCTTCTGCATAGTCAGATGTATCAAAGTAGTCAATCATTCCTTTCATATCCTCATAAAAGTCCTCGGTCTGTATGTCATAGATGTAACTGTCAGTGTCCATGTACAATAGCTTGATATCGTCCCCGTATTTAGGCTTCATAAGATTATAATGGAAGTCGTACATCAGATGCTTCGATAGATCTAATATACTCATGCCGACGTATATTGGCTTATTAAAGATCACTTTCGTCTTGTTCATATGCACGGCGGCTAACCTTTCGTCGAAAATGGTCCTCCCCTTGAAGTTGGGCTTAGCAATGAGCTTCTCCGCTTTCTTGGGATCACATACTAGTCTGATATCGAGTCGCTTCCTGATATTTTCCATCGTCTTGCCAAAGACCGAGTTGTTCATGAGTTTGAAGAAGTCTTTCTCAAAGTTATTGGTTGCCTTGGTCCTCATTTCAGTGTTCAGGTCTATGTATCTCTTCAACCAGGGAGACTGCTGAAACTCCAACACTTTGTGCACCTTTTTGAGCTTCATCCCCAACTGCAACAGTTGCTTCAAAACCCTGTAATGAACCACATAATGTTCTTTGTCATAGAGGGTCGTCAGTAGTTTTGGTTGTTTTGAGCCATCGGGCATCCTGCTCTCAGGTGCTAGAGGTAGGTCTGAATGGAGGTTGTGCAGATGGGCTGGGTACTGTAGGTCGCAATCGACGATGTATCCTGTGTCTGAGTCATCCGCTACTTGGGTCACATCTGACACAGTGCTCCACTTGAAGCCACCATGTGGTAGGTATTGACTCATGGCCCACCCGTAAAGGTTGTTGGCGTCAAGGTACATCAGGTAATTGGACTTCTTGTTCTCGTCATAGTCCTTCATGTACTTGTTGTTCGCCCTCCCATATCGGTTACAACACTGAGAGACACCTCCTCTGGTCCCCTTTTCTAGCATGAGTATCATGTCATAGTCTGTCAACAGCTCTAACTCGACCTCTGTGGTTTTGAGCATGGCATCCCAGGAGAGTCCAGGTGCGGTGAAGTACCATGCAGGATCCAACTTATAGGTCTTTAGACAGACATCTCGAAAGTGCTCCATGATGTCGGCAAGGATGAGTACATCAGTCTTCACATACAAATCGGAATATCCACCCAATGTCCTAATGTTGAAGGCCCTCCATACCCTTTTGGCGTGCTCGTAGTCCTCATCCTTTATGTGAGACTCATTCAATTGGTTGTAAAAGTCTTCTTGTGGGGGCAGCTTGGTCTCTTCGCATTTGTCCCACGAGTCCATGTAATCGTATGGATAGACGCCTTTTCGGGTGACGAGGTCTAGCTTGTCCTTGGGGAAGTACTTGGCTGTCTCCCTGAACTCCTTTACGTTCTTCGCAAGACTGTCTAGGCTAGCAGCCATGAACTTGAACGAGTCGACAAACCTCAACTTTATGCCAGGCAACTTTACTTTCTTCCCATCGCCTACATCTAACATCTTTGCCCCGACCTCCTTGCTGAATGAAATGTACCTCTCCTCGTTGTTCGGAATGACATCAATGTCTCCTTTCTCCCCACCGAGCTCCTTTATGAAGAGATGGGCGTCGTAGCCAGAGAGGTTGTGGATAAACACCGGAATGAACGAAGGCTCTTGGTACTTTAGGTTGCAAAGGTTGTGAGCAGGCCCTCTGTAGTTCGATTCACATTTCGCCGGATCAAGAAGATGGTCATGATCTCTGACCTTTCGGAAGTCTGGTTCATCCTTGGGTGAATAGGGGGAGGGTTTCTTCCTGATGTCTCCGCCACAGATATGGCAAACATGGGTCCTTTGGAAGTGCTCTTCATCTTCGGTGGTCATTTTAATGGGTTGCTTCTTATCATAAATGTTCTTTATCGCTAGCGCCTCAGCCTTTACTGTATCAAAGAACAGTTTGGTGGCATTGGGTCCTCTGTACGTGATTGGTGCCTTGTAGTCTGCATGTTTATACTTGATGTAGACAGTGAAGCTCATAGGCTCGTGCTTTTGATACTTATGCAAGAAGGATGCGTCTTCATTGGGATGACAGCTGTTTATCTTGTTTGTCAAGCACTCGAAGTCTCCATACATCACAAAGGGTACTCGCAATGACCTTTGGTAGTTTTTGAACCTCAGAGATTCGTCTTCCTTAGGCATTACAATCTTTACTGGCGTGTTCTTCCTACAATCCGTCTCATGAACTTGAAGGTCCTCCTCAGAGTGATAAAATAACAGGCACCTTTCACAGGGATATACTCTTTTCTCATGTTTAGTTAATTGAGCACTTATTAATTTCGACATGTCTTTTATCCAACAGTAATGACTGTTTCCTTCTTTATTCCTTGTGTACAGCAAATTGACGTGTTTGTCTTCCTTATTTTTAGTGATTCTCAATGGGTAAATGTCATTACCTTCGTATGAGTATATGCTCACCGATATGTCATTCAACTTCTCGAACCTGTTAAATACTCTGTCTTCCATCTGCACTGGGAACTCAATGCCTTCGAACTTTAGCTCATTCTCATACGGTTTATATTTGGTGACTCTTTGGGCATCTTTTTCCATAGGGTGCAGTGCAGAGAGTATTGCCCACATGAAACACTTATTATCCTCATTTTGTACGTTTATGACGGCTTTTTTAGCTTTAATTCTTTTCGGTAAATCAATGTAGGATGAGCCTCTCAGTGGGTTGTATTTATTGATCCTCACCTCAAGGCTTTTAATTCTGGCAAGCGTCCAGCCTGAACCCCTTGCAACAAACTCCTCCATTTCTGTCAATAACTTTTGGATAACCGATCTGTAATAAGCTACCAAATCAGTTGACTCTAAGATGACTTCATTTGTTGTTTTAAAGTTCATCTCCATTTCTTCCCTCATTCCGTCTTCCCCTTTTTGATAGTCGCAGAGGAACTGGAAATTAACCTTGAGACCATGCAGTCTTTTCAGATGTTTAGCGATCAGACCCCGGACCTGTGATGAAACATCGTTCAGAAAGTCTTTGGGAAGCATCAGATTGTGTTCGTTTTGGATATCATACGTCTTCAAACGAGATTCATAGGCTGTCTCAACTTCATGGGGGGTATATAGCCTTCTCTCTCGTGAATCTGAAAACAGGTCGGAGTCAAATGCGAAGTGACGGTTAAACAATACGCTTTCTATGTATGCTATGATGTCCGCCTTCCTTCCTAGCTTGGAATAGCCCGCAATACCATGCGTTCGACAAAATTCACGGAGTTGGCTGATGGTCATGTGATGCAGCGCCTGCATATATTCAAAATCATCTCTGTGTTCCACCTGGGAGGTGGCTGCCTTCTTTGGTTTCTCCGCCTTCGAACCAGAGTCCCCCTTTTTCATATAGTTTTGGTGAGCTTTAGTTTGCACGTGTTTATTTATGCTTGATTCCTTGATTAACTTTTCGCAACACCTGATCTTACGCACTCTGGTCTTCTTTGGCATGCTGAACAAGTCATTGTGGAAAGGAAAAGTGGAAAGACCGTTATGATATTGAATGAGGGTGATCAGTTCCACTTTTTTAAGGTTCGAGTATCCTCGAATATTATGTTGCCGACAGTAGTCTTTCAACTGTCGGACGGTTTTCGATTCTAGATTCATTTTTGTCTTTCTATATACTAGAAACCTTTTCTTTAAATGCTTAAAATGTTGAAGGGGTACAATCAAATTTAAAAGCATTTAAAAGGAAGACTTGCTAAAATAAACATGGATATAGAGGAAGTGTTCGAAGTAATAAGAATGCTAGGTCTAGATATGAAAGTTTCTTCAGACAAAGGATCTGTAGGAACTGAATCTCAAGAATGTGGGCATAAATATGTGATTCAAAATGATGTTGGCTGGTACGTTTGCCAGGCATGTAGTGAAGAGCTGAGGTATGACCCCAATAAACCCCCTATCAAAATAGCAGATTTGTACCGTGGAAAGGCGCAGACAGCTAAGAAGGATAGTAGAATGAAGAACCTTTCTAAATGGTTAGATAAGAATAATCTTCTTTTCGATGATGCGCTAGGGGTTGATTTTTCATCCTTTATCAATAAATACGTTGAATTGTATCCGGACCGTAAAAACTTAATCAGCAAAGACTATATCTTATACCATATGTTACGGAAAAGAGGCTACGACATCCATATTTTGGGGCTTCCATTAAAGTTACCTAAACTCAAGAAGACGCTGATTCAGAATGAAGAAATCTGCAGAACTATCTTCGAAACATTAAATAAGTGAACGATAATTTTTAATAGCCTTTGTCAGCTATTAAAAATAAACTAAATCTTTCTTATCAATCCAGCTGGTCTCAGGATAACCTAACCATTTTACTAGATACTTGTTCCCTTTCTTTTTGATGACTTTTTCGATCATATACACATCGTCTTTCTTATCATACTTTACTAGTTCATTTTCATAAAAAGTGCCTTTAACTTCATCATTATTTAAATCCTTAACTCTATAAGTGATTGGGTCGGTTTCTAACACTTCAGAAATGACGAATATTTCTTCTGTAAAAGTTGCTTGATAACCCCTTCTGAAGGTAGACTTATATATTGATATTCTTACTTTATCTCCTACCTGGTATTTAGGTTTACGTATGACCTTTTCTTTAAACAAATTGTGGTAGACTTCACCACTGTTTTCTTCTAGACTGGCTTCAGCAGGTGTCATTCTGATACTTCTGTGGTATGAGTTGTTGTAATTCTTTACTAATTGATCCAATGCATCTATGTATCTTTTTGTATTGTTAGCTGCTAAATATTTTCTGATTTTGCCGTTTAAAGTTCTGTTGAACCGTTCCACTATGGAACACTTGATTTCGACGTTTTCAGTAGTAAACCAGTGAATATTATTCTCTTTAAACAGTCGCTGCGTCTCTTTGTTAATGAACTCGGTACCCTTGTCTGTCTGAATTTTTTGAGGAATTCTTTCCTTAAAGATCTTTTTAAACGCCATAGTGACTTCTTCTCCCGTTTTTCTGCGAACTGGTATAGCCCAACCATATTTGCTAAAAATGTCTATCACTGTTAGTAAGTAGATGTTGCCATCATTAGCACTTGATAGTGGCTTTAAGAATAACAAGTCTGCCTGCCATTGGTCGTCAATGTGTGATACGTAAGTTCTCCTTCTATTAAATTTACGGATAAGTGGTTTGTGTTTGGTGTAAACATCTTGCTGGTGTAAGAACTCTTCGACGTCCTTTCTGGGAACACGAGTCTTCCTCTGAAGCTCCTTGATGCCGCAATATCCAGTTTCAGGATCATAGTACACGTCTCTCAGTCTAGGGGTGTTCTGAGCTACCCCGTCAACTTTAAAAAAGAGCTTTTCTTTGATCCACACTCTTCACACATACCTTTCATAATAGGCCTTCCGTTGCTTGTTACCGAATTTTCACCCTTTAGCGTACCTGTCTTCTTTTTACAGGCCAAGCAATATGTCACAATAGCACCTAGTCCAAAAACTCTTTTTGCTTTTATGATAGGTCGGATAACAGCCCTTGCTTGTTTTTCCCCGAGTGGATAAAAACCACTGTTTGGGTTTTCAATGGCGGCTAAATCCTTTAAAAGCTCTTCATCTGCAACATGTCTCTGTTTGGTGTCTTTTGTTTGACTGTATGATATGTCATGCTTCTTGCATGCTTTATCTACTCTGTTGACTCCTGGATCCCCCCTAGTCAATCTTTTAGAAAGCTTCGTAAAAGGTCCACAGTATTGATACCCAGGAAGATGCATTTCTGGTGGGTTGAGCTTGTCTTGCATCCAACCGACTAAATCTCCACCCTTCTTTTTCCTATCTTGCTTACTCATTTATTAAGAATGTAAAATTATTTTCCGTACCCGTTCAAGCCTTTCTCCTTCAAATATTTTTCCATGGGGAAGTACTTTAAGTCCTTAATAAATTCTTGCTCTTTAATCAATGCTTCCTCCTCCGAAATAGTCTTTGCTCTCAAGCCATTTAGTAAAGACTTATAAAACTTGTAGGCAAACTTGTATTCTTCTTTCCGTTCAGAGATATGCAAGGATTTATCAATAATCTCTATGACACTGGCCACGATGCTCAAGGATGCTAAGGGAAGCAGAGCGAAAGCAGTCAAACTCGAAGTACCAAACAGAAACTTCGCAACTGTCAGAGACAGACTAACATCACTGTAGAATTTGTAACTCTTCCTGTATACGTACAACCACGACTCTAATTTTTGTTCCATGCTTTATTTAAAGAATCAAAACATTTTCTATACCTCATCTCAGGGTTCACTAAATCAAGCATGAAAAAATCATGAGGTTTCGTGACACACTTTTTGTACATACTATTGAACTCCTCGCTGGTGAGACTACCATCGATTTCCCGCAGGATTTGTTTAACCTCTCTTGGCTGGAGTCGGAAGAAGATAAAGTAGTTACAGTTCTTGCGTATGTTGATGGGTGTTGAGTAATATGATTGCGATATATAGATGATGGAGGCATTTTTCTTTCTACCTCTTATGAATAGGTCCTCAATGACTTTTTGCTTCTTTTCAGTCACACAGTCATCGAATACCACTAGATTCTTAATGTTAGGATCAAGGTCATCCACTGTAATAAAATCGCCCAACTCTGACGTGAATAATGTATCCTTCTTGAACTTGTGAAACATTTTTAGAAACCTTTCTTTATCAACCTTCTTAATTTTTTTAAGGTTATGAATATCATCTTCCTCTATATCATTAAACTGCGTGTATGTTTCTTGTAGAGATGAATACTTGGGCTCGAAGATGTCTTTAGCACATACGTAGAGATTGTCAAACTTCAACCAATCGTAGATGAAGTTAAGAAGCAAGTTCGTCTTACCACACCCTGAAGGTCCGGTGATTAAAAGTCTGAAGGGATGTTTGGGTAGCAAAGGATGCTGATCAGCATATGCAAACTCTTCAGGTTGCGTGTAATTCTTTATTCGAGTCATATCTTTATTTAAGGTGAAAATATTTGCTTTAAGGCAAAAAATATTTACTTTAAGGCAAAAACATTTACTTTAAGGCAAAACTTTATTTGCTAAGTAATAAAGATGAATCAATTAGAAAAGGAACGCATTGAAAAGATAAAGGGGCAGATACTAGCCCAAAAAAGATTGGGTGAGTTACAAAAAGATCTTAGAAGAAAAAACGAGCAGCAGCTTCAAGAAAAATTAGGTGTTCGAGAAATGTTAACAGAGTTTCATAAGCCTGTGACAGAAGAGATGACTAAGCAGGAAGTATCTAGAAACAAACACCTTAAAGCTGTTCAGGATGCAATACAGGAAATATCCTCTCCATCGTTAGAGTCCACAACAATTCCAGAATTGGATTATGGAATAAAAGATTTGGAGCGCAGGATTTATAATTTAAACTTAAATAAGGATATCGACGAGTCTTTCATTCGGGAAGAGGGTTTTGAACTACCATCGGAATTAGTGAACAAAAGTGAGGGCGAGCTGAATGAAATCATAAAACGCGCCAACGACAGAAATAAAGAATTCGGAACTAGAAAAGGGCCTATGAAAAAAGAATGGAAGAACAGTGCAGAAGATAATGAAGATAGGAAAAACTATTTAAGAAAAGAGTTGGACAAGTTCGACTACAAAATTCAAATGATGAGGAACTATACAAAAGCACTCAAAACACTCAGGGATGGAAATTATTATTCAGGCGAGGGTATCGATAGGGTGGAGCTGCTTTCGCGACTGACGGATAAAAGATGTGGAGGGAATAAAAGTAAAACGCTCTACAATAAAATCGTTACTCTGTTGGATGCGCTTTTGAAAAAGGGTGAGCTAACTAATGATTTTGTAAAAAGCTACTACGCAAAGTTTTTGAGCTAACTAAAATTTTCTCTACATATAATAAATGAGTAACTACATTAAAACAAAAGTGCATCTGACTGATCATCAGATCAACAAGTTAAAGACTGCACACAAGAAAAAAGAGGAGGTCACTCTACAGATCAATACCTCCAAGGCGCCAAATCATGATCTATATCTTACACAAACACAGATCGAGCAACTAAAGAAGGGCAAACGCATAAAGATCAGCAAAACACAACTGGAGACAAATGGTGGATTCTTGCCTTTTCTTCTTCCCATTCTTACTACTTTAGCTACCGGTGCTCTTTCGGGGGCAGCTGGATGGGGAGCCAAAAAGATTATGGATAAAGTAAGCGGATCCGGTTGCGGGGGAAAGAAAAAAAAGGGGAAAGGCGTTCTACAAAACTGGGAATCTCGAACAAAATGATTGAGGAATGCATGAATGGTGAGAGAGGATTTCGTGGCGTCTTCACATCAGACTTGCTACCCAAAAAGATGAGAAAGTTTGAAAGTGGAATTATTAATTTAGACTTGTCGACAGGGCCTGGAACACATTGGGTGGCTTACTACAACGATCCAAAAAATAATTTTGTAGAATATTTTGATTCATTCGGAGACTACAAATATAAAGGTACTACTTTAAAGGATGACACTATCCCGGCAAACATATTTCATTACCTGAGAACATCAAACAAAGAAGTTCGGTACAATTCAAGCTTCCTGCAGAAACCCACATCTGAGCGTTGTGGCTACTTCAGTATGACATACATAAAAAAGAGAAATAGAGGACACCCTCCTTGGGACATCTTATACTCCCTAACTCAAGAACCAAGTGATCATAATGAGAAGAAAGTGCTACTTTAATGAAACATGTGTGTTATTTTAATAGGTAAAAGCCCATTAAAATAAAAAAAATAAAATGCTTATAATAAAATGACTCTGCTTATATTAAACTCAAAAGACTACCCGAAGTCAGAAGACTTTACTGTCGAATACGCTACGCCTCTGAGAATCAAGAGGGTTGCTTTGCAATCATTTTCCTTATGGGTTTCATGGTACAACATTTGCAAGGCCTATGAGAACAACATGCTTTCATTCTATGATGGAAGCCTTTGGTATGATCTAACTATTCCGGATGGAAATTATACTCTGGGGGAGCTAAACGATTACATGATGCAGTACTTCAAGGACGAAAGTCCTCCCATACAGTTTGGCGTGATATTCGCTCGACAGAGATTTGTGATAAAACTGAAAGAACACTACAAGCTTGATTTATCAAAGAGTAAGCTTCATGAGATTTTAGGATTTGAACCAAAGATTTACGAAGAAGTGAAACAAGAAGCCAAGTATGTGGCTAATATTTCTCGAAGCATCGATGATATTCATATCCATTGTGATATAATAGAGGGAGCTTATTTGAACCAATTTGCATCAGAAGTTATCCATTCTTTCACACCGGCTCAAGAGCCAGGCAGTTTGCTCTCTAAAGATTTTGACAGACCTATCTTTTTTAAGACAAAGAGTAACCACATATATAGGATCAGGATGCGTCTGACCAATCAGGATGGTGAACCTATTGAGCTCAATAATCAAAGGGTACTTTACAGGTTGCTGGTGGAGTGAAGAAAATTTTTGTACTTACAATAAATGAACAGACATAGACTTTACGGAGCAAGCAAGAGGATACAAGGGCGAGGTTTCTTTGGGAGAAAGCTTTTGAACCTAGCTAAGAAAGAGGTTGAACAAGAGGTGCAGCAAGCAGTGAATAGTAAATTGGAGTCAATCCTTAATAAAACGATTAAAAGAGGCACAGGTTTAAAAGTAGTGAACGAAGCTAAATTAGAAGCTATCCTTGGAAAGAATATGAAGCGAAAATAATTTTACTGCATATAATAAAGATGAACAATATTTGGGAGTTGAAACAAACGTCAGAAGACGTCATCAGAGATATAGAAAGTTTTGAGTATAGAGAAATCAAAGAAACGCACAACACTCAAGATACGAGTGAAGATGCCACGTATAACTTTCACATACTCGATACAAACGCTAAAATTCTCTACTCCAAAGGATATATTCACCAAGAACTCAGAGTCCTAAAAGCAAATGGAGATTCTGTAGGGGAAGAGAACGTGACATTGGTGAATGGTGGAGGTTTACTCAGGAGAAGTATCATGACCATCGGTGCCTATGAGATAGATTCAGATGTGCATGACACATCCTTGATGTTACAGGTTATGGGTTTAATTAACTTCACACCTGATTATGCAACTTCGGAAGCGACCAATATGTTTTACTATATAGATACCTCCGATTCTACCGAGAGAGGATCGTTCAAGTTTAACGGTGCCCTTACCGACGCTACAACAATAACAAATTTTTTCACTAACTTAAGAGTGAATGATGACCATAACGAAGGTTTTACCAAAAGATGGATGTATACCCGAGATAGTCAGTCTGTGCACATATTTATACCGCTCAAATACATTTTCGGCTTCCTCAATGATTATGAAAAAGTCATTACAGGCTTTGATGTAAAATTTCAGTTTCAAAGAAACAGTCATAGGAACATATTGTATACAAATGTACCTAATCCTAAATATAAAGTACAAGTCAAGAAACTTTCGCTTTGGCTACCTTATGTTAAATTCAATTCTTCTGTTGATGGTCAGTTTACAAAACTGATTCTGTCGGACCAATCCATCGACATTAACTGGAGGCAACCTAGAGTAGTCAAGTCCAACATTTTAGAAAATAGCAGCGGATCATGCAACATACCCGCCACTACTGATGAAGTGATGAGCCTTTACGTTGTGCCCCAATATGATAAAAGAAACGAAAACTTTTCTCAAAACAACATGCTGTTCGATAACTTAAACATGATTGATTGCTGGCTTATGGTCAATAACGTGAGGGTGCCAAACATCAATTATACTATGGACTTTGAGAAAAAAGATTATTCGAGACTCTACGCCGCTCTCTTAGATGCAGGGCTTAACAATATCACTTCCGAAGCCGGATGTCTGATCAACTATGAAACCTTTAGAAGTCTCTATCCAATCATATGCTTCAACTTATCTTTTCACGAGCCGTACGTAAATGTTAGCAACCTGATGATTGAATTTCACTGGAGACTGAAGAGCAGCCCTGATGATAAGTATGTATTTTACTTTGTTTTGAATGAGAGAAAGAGATGCAAACTCAATATGGCAGAAAAGAAGATCATAGTGTTGAATACTTTAAGGATGTAATATTTAGAGATTATTTTTAGATTTTAATAGATTGTAATCTATTAAAAACTTATTTATATAATAATAAAGATGGCTTGGTATCCTTTTGGAATATACTATCCCAGAAAAGCGGTGGGTCTTCGCGGTCCACCTGGAATAGGGTTTAAACTCACAAACGATGGGAATTATGATATGGAATACAAGGTGCTGAAAAACTGTAAAGATCCAGTAGACGCCAACGATGTCACCACGAAGTCCTTCGTTTCCGGAGAATTGGAGGATTTAAAGCTGGAAATTAGGACACTTTATGATGTTATGACCAACAGAATAGAGGAATTAAAGCTGGAAGCTAGGAGAAGTAATGATGCTATGGTAAACAGCTTTAAAAATTATTCGTCAGAGACTTCGAAGAAGCTTAAAAGCTTGGAAATAGGATTCAAGCATACTGAAGAAAAATTACAGGAATATACTCAAAGTGTTTATATATGCGCAGATCCTCCTGAAAGCGGGTACAGCAGCTCAAAATTTCAGAAGGTGACATTTACTTCGTTCAGTAATAATTTACTGAATGGAGCACTCATGACATTGAATGAAAGTGTAAAGGCTAAAATAACCTTCTTCGCACTCATAGATAATAATGGTACTTATCTTGAAAGTGTGGTTGAAGCTCAAATTTTTAACGGTAATAAGATGCTGCGGGAGTTCAATTATAACACCGAACAGGTATCATTTATAAACTATATTAAGAAAGATAAAGAGATACAAGTATTCGTTAAGACTAAGGACCTAAAAACTTATGTATACTTGAAAGTAGAAATTCTTTTGTGTTTATAATAAATGGCTGACGTAAATTGGAACGATATTTCGAAGACCGGTTTGTTGGAAGGACAAATCAGGGCATTACAACAGAATATAAGTTGGTCGCTCGTGAGTCGATACTCGACTCTTTCGGAGGAGTTCATCGAAGAATTCTCAAATCAGGTGAACTGGAAGGTCATTTGTCAGTATCAGACGTTATCAGAACCATTTATAGAAAAACATGAAGGTTTAGTTGAATGGTATGAAATCTCCAAATACCAGAAATTGTCGGAACCCTTCATGGACAAATATGCCTATAGTTTAGACTGGGAACAAGCTTGCAGGTACCAAAAGATGACAGAACCTTTCCTCGATAAACATATAACAAAAGTGCATTGGATAACAGTTTCCCACTACCAAGTACTGAGCATAGACTTCATGCGGAAGCACAAAGACTATATCGATATGGTTCTTATCTCTTCCCAACAAACACTCACTGAAGATTTCATGAGGGAATTCGCAGAACAGCTGGAATGGGAACGAATTGTCAGATATCAAACCTTTAGCGAAGAGTTTATCTTAGAACACCAGGATAAGATAGACTTTTGTCATCTGATGACTTATAAACACCATTTACTATCGAATGCCTTTTACGAGATGCACTATAAAAAACTAATTTGCATCCTTCTAACTAACATATGCAACAGAAATTTATATAGATATAGCAGCGAAAATGAACCTTAAACCTAGTAATTTTTTAATGCTGTGTAGCATTAAAAATAAAATAACTACCCGCAATTTGTTATGATCGTGTTTCCGTTTTCAACGTCCCGCGTGGGGAAAAAAAAAATCGAAGCGAACGCTGATGAAATGACCTTGGAGTGAAACGTGTTCCTAGCTTGAGGAAATGATAAGTGCTTTTTTTTTATTCTATCGTATACGTCACGACCTTCACTGCGTCTAAATGCGTAGTATTAGAAAGTGACAACAGATGGCAGCACCTCACAAAACATGTTTGATATGTTACATTTATAAGACAGTTAGCAATTATTGAATACGGGTACCCTGGCTGAACGGTTAGCGCGCAGGACTACTAACATCAAAGTCCCAAGTTCAAACCCCGACCTCTCCCGGATTGATGTCATTCAATCCGGATTGATGGTCTTAACCTAGCCAAAAAGACATGTCAGCTTACTCTCGCCGTTGAACCAATAGAGTAGCATTCACCGTTATTCCAGCTTACTCTCGCCGTTGAACCAATAGAGTAGCATTCACCGTTATTCATAAGTGGGATACCCGACGCTAAAGCGTCAGAGTCTTACAGTGTATGTCCTCTATGTTGTCCTATATATGTTGTATATATGTCCTATATATGTTGTATATATGTATGTCCTATATATGTTGTGCGAGAGCTGGCCTGTGAGCCCTGTGAGTCCAGTCAGACCACAACTCCAGGTGAAGGGCGCTGCGCCCTCCACTGAGAAAAAGTTGGAGGGCGCTGCGCCCTCCAACCTCTACATTTCTACATTGGGAAAAAGTATGATAGCTTATCTTATCATGATGGTAAGGCCGTCTATATTTACTGTGTATGTGCGTGTTGTAATGGCTGTTCGCTCAAAGTTTAGTCCAATGGGGGAGAGTGTCCGCGGGGTCCTTCGGTCATGCTTGCGGGGCCTTCCTGGCTTTGTTCTCGGTACCTCGGCGAGCGAGTCCTTGGTATCGTTGGTGAGTGTCATCATAGTTAATTACTACAGCTTATGAATATACTGATCTCAGAGTCATTTCAAACGAAGGTTTCGTAAAATTTCGAGGGGTCTGATGAAACCTAGTGAATATTAAAAGCATTTAAAGAGATGCATTCTATATGTAAAGATGGCAAATATTTATGACTTATTCGGTGATATTAGAGCTTTATATAGCTCAGGTAATAACAGCAGAATGTGCGGCCTTGCTAGAATGTGTCAGCATTTACTGACTGCTGTTGAAGAAGAAACAGATATGAATAATAATTATCCTGAAATTCATTCGCTAATTTTAAAATATATTATTCAAATGTATCAAATACTACACGAAGAAAAGAATAGTAAGGTACAGAATATGGGTTATGACACTCTATCAAAAATGACCAGATTTCTTTTGTGTAACTAAGCCTACTTTATTTTTTAATGACTCTAAAACCATTAAAAAAAAGTTATTGCTCAAATTTAAACATGTTTCCAGGTTGGGCTTTCCCGACATCTTTACTTCCTAAATAAACAAAATAAAGAGGTTTAATGCCATTGAGCTTTAAATAATCAGATGCTTTGTTATCACATCGCTTCGGTAAAGATACAACACACTCAGGTAAATGGACTATTATTTTTTTACCATACTTTGTGTTTATTTCTCTAATTTCTGTAACCGGATACTTTTCATTGATATTAAGTTCGCTCATTTTCTTGAACTCATTGAGAGAACTAAATGTGTTTAATTCTTGTAACAATTCCATCTTTACATATAGAATCCATCTCTTTAAATGCTTTTATTATTCACTAGGTATTATTAATCAATTACCCATTGTCTCTCCTTTGACGCTCTAGAAGCCATACATAATGGTGCACTGATGGGGGTAATCTACTGTGCATAGCCAAAGAGTAAAGGCCGGGCTCATAGATCATCACCTGTTTACCATCGTGGTAAGATAGAGGTTCAGAGCAAAAGTTGGACATCAATTCAGTGTCCAACTTTTGCTCTATTATTTGAGCCAGAGTTGTTTTATGTTTCGGTTTTACATGTTGTTGTAGTGCGTGTCCTCTGCCAGACAGTGAAGGCAGATATGATGACAGTGATCGTCCCCGATAAATATGAAACATACGTGAAGACTGCAGAGGACGAATGCCAGTGGATTATGTGGGGGACGAATGCCCCCTTGCAAAAGAAGCATGCGATGAAGAGGAAAAGTGGCGTTTGTAAAAGCGGCGTTTTGGAAAAGTGGGTGGAATTTTTAATGGAGGGTTGGAGAGCCATTGTTTTCTAAAAGTGGGTGCGGTTTTAATGGAGGGTTGGAGAGCCATTGTTTTCTAAAAGTGGGTTCGATTTTAATGGGGGCTTTGAGAGCCATTGTTTTCTAAAAGTGGGTGCGGTTTTAATGGAGGGTTGGAGAGCCATTGTTTTCTAAAAGTGGGTTCGATTTTAATGGAGGGTTGGAGAGCCATTGTTTTCTAAAAGTGGGTTCGATTTTAATGGGGGCTTTGAGAGCCATTGTTTTCTAAAAGTGGGTGCGGTTTTAATGGGGGCTTTGAGAGCCATTGTTTTAAAAAATTATATGGGTGAAACAGAGCCATTACATTTCTAAAAGTGGGTGGGATTTTTATGGGAGGGTAAATGGCTCTGCGCCAGCTCCGGCATATATACACTACTTTCACTTAAAACACTTGAAAAATTATTAGATTATTTTGAAGCAGAAGATGTGAGAAAATGTGCAATGCCTTCGCAGGGACTCGAACCTGGACCCCTGGAATACGCGTAGAGTACGCTTACAATTACACCACGAAGGTATGCGCAAAAGTGGGAGAAAATACCTAAATTTGGGCGCCAGAGAAGATTCATTAGGATTCTTTTATGCTGGAGACGTGAAAAATGAGCAATACCCTTCCCGCGACTCGAACCTGGAACTTTCGAATACAAGCCGAGTGTGCTACCGTTACACCACGAATGCATGCTGGAAAGAGGGAGAAAATAACTTATAGACTTATAAATGAAATGTTATTAGAAACATTTTCAAGTTATGTAGTACGTATTTTTATAGTAAAGAACGCTTACGATTAAATACTTAGAGCAGTAAAGTGACTAAATTTTGCCTACAATCATCTTCAGTAACTGTTTTAACTAATTTTCCCAATAATACAGCGAAATAAAAAGATGTATGGCAAACTCTGTGTTAACAACATTCTATAGGGAATTCTAAGGATATGCTATTTTAAAATATTTTGCCATTTTACTGTTGAATTGGATTTTATGTAGCGTAAGTGCGAAGAACGTGATTATTAATAAGTAAAGTTAACACAGAAAAACTGAATACTAAAAGGCAGTCTTACTAAGGAAACTGAATATTGATATGTTGAACTGAGAAAAGACTGAAAAAAATCGAAAACAAATATGCCAACATTTAACACTTCATCGAGAATATTATACATATGCTACTGTGTATTAAAAATTTTTAGATTTTGTTGTTGAACAGTATGTGGCGTAAATACGAAGGAAACGATGCATAATAATAAAGATATTAAGACAAAAATAAATAAAAAAAACAGGTAAGTAAAATAAATGGGTTAGCATAAAAATGGGAGTGAGTACAATAGCAACCGAGTAGACTACCAGCTTAAGAGTGTCACAACTTTAACAAACCTTTACGGCCAAAAGTTAAAATTTGAAACCTTTCAGATATTTTTATTTTACTTATTCCATTCTTCTCCAAAATTTTCTTATAATATATTTGTGCTCTTTTAACCATTATATGCTACATTTTTAAACCATATGTTGCACTGATGTTTGAGATGTTGTGTATCATTCAGAGTTGGGCATAACTCAGTTAAAATGTAGTTGATTAATAATTGTATTGCATTAATAATTAAAAATATATGTAGTTCAATTACAGTGCAATTACTTACGTTATAATTGAATTACTTGTACTTGCAATTACATTGTAATGGCGGTTACAATTGCAACTAAAGCAATTGCAATGTAATTGTAATTTGAAATTCTTGAGTAATAATATAATTGTGAATATAAATCAAGCTACTGCAATTACATTGCATAATTAATAAAATTGATATTAATTCAATTATGATATAATTGTATCATAAATTTCCTAATTAAGAATTTATAACGGCAATTACGAGGCGTATTCGGAAACTAAGTACCGTTTTGGAAAAAAAAAAAAAAAAAAAAAAAAAAATAGTAAAACAATTTTTTCGAATCCAATTTTATTTTTACATGAAAACACATGTCTTAAACTATTTTTCACATAGTTTCCGCCAATGATCAAACACTTGTCATAGCGGATGACCAGTTTTTGTATACCATCGTCAGAGAACTTTCCCGCCAGTTTCGATAATCACGACTCCACAGCATTTTTCGTGTCATCGTCAGATCCAAAGCGCTTGCCACCAAGCTCGCGCTTCATGTGCAGGAACAAGTGATAGTCGGACGGCGCCAAGTCCGGGCTGTACGGCGGGTGATCGAACTGCTCCCAATAAAACTTTCGAATTAACGATTGAGTGACACCAGCAGTATGGGGCCGAGCATTGTCATGGAGCAACGCAATTCCTTTACTGAGCATTCCTATTCGTTTGTTTTGAATGGCACGCCTTAGCTTTGTTAAAGTCTCACAATATCGTGCCGCATTAATGGTTTCACCTCTGGGAAGAAATTCAGTAAGCAAAACGCCTTTCCTATCCCAGAAGACAGTGCACATGATATTTTGTGATGACATTGTCACTTTGAACTTTTGTTTTTTCGGAGAATGAGTGTGTCTCCACTCCATCGATTGTTGTTTCGATTCTGGTGTGAAATGACACACCCAAGTTTCATCACCTGTCACAATTGGGTTTAAAAAGTTTTCTCCCTCATCACTGTACCGCGTGAGAAATGTCAGGGCACTACCAAGTCGCTTTGTTTTGTGAACATCAGTGAGCATTTTTGGAACCTATCGGGAACACAGTTTGCGATAATTCAAGCGGTCAGACACAATTTCGAACAAAACAGTACGTGAAATTTGTGGAACTGCCTCTGAAAGAGTTGTCATTGTGAAGCGTCTGTTCTCATGAATTGCTTCATGAAATTTCCTTACCAAATCATTGGTGACAACAGAAGGCCGACCACTCCGAGCCTCGGCGTGGACATTTGTTCGACCTGCATTAAACATTCTTACCCACTTTCTCAGCATTCCGTCACTTATCGCGTATTCACCGTAAACTTCTGTCACTTGACGATAAATTTCGGCCGGTTTAACATTCCTCGCGTTCAAAAATTTAATCACGGCACGAATCTCACAGTCAGCGGGAGAACTAATTGTCTTAAACATTTTGAATGTGCACAGCAAACTGAAAACACAACATAGAGCAACCAAAATGGCGACAATTGAAAGTCAGTGAACAAGACTAGTGCTAAGACTAGTGCGCATGCGCGGAACTCCTACCACAGCGCTGCGACGGCGCTAGAATGAAGCAGTACTTAGTTTCCTAATACGCTACGTACTTTCCTAATTAAACAATTTTAAATACCTACTGCAGTTGGTATTATAATTACAATTACAAACTCAGTTACATTTATCCTAAGCGCAATGCAATAATTACATTTTAATTGCAATTATATTGTATTCCATTATAACTGGAAATGTAGTTACACCGTAAATGAAATTATGAAGTATTTGCATGATCTAATTACAATTGCGTTGTATTTTTAATTGTACTTGCCCAACTCTAAAATTCTACACAAATACGTAAAATTGCAGTTCATAGTTTCTGATAAATCTATTATTTCATGCCTGGAAAGATAATTTTACACGACTGTAGTACGTTAACTAGAATATTTGAGTTTTCCTCTTGCATACGTACGACTTCAGAGTTTGCTGCACTCAAATTTTCACAAAACTGTTCCTATTTTAGCAATATGTTTCCTACAATATATTACTATCTTAGTAATATATTTTCTACAATATAGTAATATATTTACTATAATAATCCTTTTATGTTAAAAAAGATTTAACATTCTCCTAAACACATATAAATTTGATCCATTGTTTGTTCTATTTTATTGTATATATTCAGATTTAATCTGATACATGGGAATTTCATGAAAATGGGTTACTGAATGTTAACTTCGATTTCAGAAAATGGAAATGTAACTTTGTGCCTTTTCCACTATACAAATATCGAATATTTCAGAATACATTCCAGCGGGCTCTTTAACTTTTAATCTTTAAATCTACAAATAAATAGTAAAATATACCAATATAACCGAATTTATTTTAAGATCTTTCTTGCACACGTAAATTGAACAAAAACGTCCACCATTGAAATTAATTTTTAGTCCCTCCTATTCTTTAGTATTCCAAGGATTAATGAAAATATTTCGCAGTGAAAATAAAAAAGCCGCGAAATCAAGAAGTTTTTATTCAGAAATGGAAAACAAATGCATAGTGCTTAAAGAGAAGCAGTTTTTTTTAATCTTTAAATCCCGGTTAAAATATTAATTCGTGAAAATAATTTTATGGTTTTCAATAATGTCACCAAGTAACAAGTGAAGTTTGTGAAAAAACTAGGACTATATTAGAATACTAGCAGACATTATCCCCAGTGTAATATAAATATACTAATAATTAAAACCGAAATATCTATTGATTTAGTCATGGTTTCAGAGAACAATAATTTAGCTGACACGCTATGCGACTACCTGTATCAGCTATGCTTTCTAAGGGTCTAGTTCCTCCTTACTACCTATATCCAAACTAAAAAATAATCAAACGTCCTGGCAACTAACAAGAATTAACTAATGCAAATTAACAGAAATTAACATATTGAGCCCTACCACGAATAAACAATTAGGAATTTTGTTAAAAATGCGGAGACTGAGCTGTGGGCCAAGTATGTTTTTCTATGCATAAGCAGAGATAACCTAACAGATTTGGAATAGTAAAGAAACATATATCATTTCAGAACATTCATTAATTAATGAATATTATAAATATGTATAAAGAGCTAATCAGAACTGGGGATAAAAGAAAAAGGAGCAGGATCCAGTTGAAATTTACATTTTATTACAACGATTTTTCTAAAAATTTTAGTATCCTACTCTCTTTGACTTCATAAACTCTACTAGATCCTACTAAGTAACCTGACGACTTCTCGCACAGGCGTGAAATAATACCAGCACAGAAGAAGGATGAAAATAACCCTTTATTATTATCAACTATGAATACAAAGGCACAGACTTCGAGCTTACATAACACCTACAACTTGCGGGGGAACTTAAAAATTGTTTTCAATAAATTCAAGTATAAACAGTAGTACTGCACTAGCACTTTAAGTTAAGGCTAACTAGATTGACTTGACAACCTACCCGGCGTGAAAATGATTTAAATGGCCAAGAAGACATATCAGCAACTCCGCGTTGCAACAAGGACAGAGTCGTAACTTGCGCTTACTAGCGACAACACGCTCTGAATAAATTCCAAGATTCACACGTTTAAATACTCACTTCACTTAACTTTAAATTTACATCCTGGCGCGGAAATGCGAGGGGAAGTTGAGGAGTTCATAAAAGATAACAAAAATTTTAATAATTGGTTAATTAAACTAAGGGAAATCCCACAAAATGAGTTCATAGAATGTGCTTTCAAAATTAAAAAAAAAAAATAAAAACTAAACAGAAAAAGCTGAAATAACATAAATCATAAACTATCATATCATAAAATATATTCGAGTTTTGTAGATATATATGCGGAAGAGAAAAATAAAATACATTTCTTCTTTCAATACTAAGGTATCCACAAAGGGTTGATTTCCTTTTTGATAATGTTTAGGTTCCTTTATATTCAACAGAAGTGTATTCTGCGAAGTGAGAAAAAAGAATATAACGTCAGCAACACTTTACGTCAAATCTTATTTAGAGAAGCAAGAACTCATTTCGCTATAAAATTCCGGAAACTTGCCTCAACAAAAACGATAATGTCACTTATCGTTACCACTTCATGATCCATAAAATGTCAGGTTTGAAAGTTATTTCGATGAGAGGATCACTACTTTGAAAGTAGCAAACTATTCAAGATATTTAAGTTAAAGTAGGGAATTATAAAAATTTTAAAGGTCGTACGCACATATAACGCAGAAGTTTTTGCGTCCAAAGCTAGAGCATTTTAAATTTTGTATTTTATTCCTTGCAAAATTTGCCAGTAACAATATTGGAATACTGTAATTAAATTAAATGAAAGAGATTTAAACTCCTCCTTACTCTCCTTACTCTCTCCTTACCGCATACCTTCATAGTGTAATTAGAAGCACATCCGGCAACCAGTGGGGAGATCTGGAGTTCGAATCTCTGTTAGGATATACATGATTTCTTACGTTTCCTGGCTCCCAAAAATAGCTAATGGCTCTGCAAAATTGCTTATTATGAATTAAGAAGTGAACGTAAGTAATATTTTAAACATGTGATTAACTATTATTTTAATTTCAGTGAATTAACACAAACAAAATTATATTACAACTTTGGTATTAATTTTTGATGGTAACCTAATTTCTTCAATGAATGTTGCAAATTTTAGGAATTTTTCTTAGATTTATCGAATACCAAAATTGTCAATGATTTTTCAAATAACTTCAGAAATTTTTTTCGAAATAATTTCCGAATTATATTCGAATTTCTATTAGAATCAGATGGGTTTTTCATACTAAAATAAATCTAATGTTAATGTTTTAAAGTAAAAAATAAGGGTAAAATGATATGTTACGAGTTTTGTGGAAATGCATTACAAAATATTCCCACTAAATCAGAATTCTGAATATTGAATCGCTGAACTTCAGATTTAATTGCTAAATGTATTGAAAATATAAAGCTTTTGAGCGAGAAACGTGGAAAATTGGTTTTGTTTTTTCTGGATTTGAATCTCGATTTTCCAGTTTTTAGCTGAATAAATTAACCGCGTTACGCAACAAAATGCACGATCCGGAGGATAATTTCTAACAGTCTTGCTTATATAAAGGACCACTGAGAGAGGTATCCCATCCAGTCCAGCAGATTTAGTTAGAGCTGATTTATCAGTCACCGCATTTTAGTTCGGTCGCCATTGTGCAGGTTGTTAGGCTTGTAGGTATGCTCTTGTGGGGATTCATTCCATTGATCTCTCATTTGATAACTGGATATATTAACCACTTTCACCACGAGAACATGCTAGCGAAGATCCGTTAACTTCATACAAATAAGATCTATCTACTTACTGGTAGGGAAAAATAAATATTTTTGTTCGAAATAGAAAAGTTTTTGTCATTCCCAGATAGAAATATCTTCAACGCATGTAGTACTTAGAATGGATCTTTTGACGACGACGTAGATTTATTTGTTTTTATTACACTCTTTGTTTCACAACAAATAATAAGTGTATTTCGTTCGCATTAGATGAATTCAACTAAATAAATACATAAAGTACAAGCCCCTGTTAAATAAAGTTGACAGACTTTGTACGCAAAACAGTAAATACATAAAACAATTGATATTTTAAGATGTACAAAGTCAGCATCCAAAAATAAAATCTATACTGAGCGATTTCGTTTTTCAAAAATTAATGAGAAGAGTGAATAAATTTATAGAACAAGGTGATAACATTCATATTAAAAATTTCGATAGATTTCAGAAATAACAAACACTGTTCCTTTCTTGAGTTACATAACCAATACCTAGAAACAAATCCTACAGAAAAGATCTTGTTTAGATTTAAAGCGTGTTACAAAGAAATAGAGAATTACCTAAAAACTAAAATTCTGTATATAAAATATATGTAACTAATATTTACGACTGTCGTAGAACTTCTTGTTCTTAGTCGCAATTCGTTGTGAGAGTTTTTCTTCTCCTAGGAGAGAAGTGCACATTTCCGAACTCGATGCTTTGCCATCATCAGTAAGTCTGTGACGCCACCACTTGTCGTGCGTCTTTACTTTTTCTATTATCGCCAAGCGCCGTGATGTAACAAAAAAGTGTATATTTAATCCCTGGCAGATCTTTAATACAGTTTGTCAGTTAAATCTCGTAATTTATTCGCATCATAGGAGGGAGGGCTCTGGAGGCAGTGTTCATTTTGTAGTCTCAAATCTCCTGAGCGAAATTTTGCGAAACAACGGTGTGTGAATCTTTCTTTAGCTGTTCTTCAACAGAACGTTCAACAGATATCTCCTCATCAATCTCATCGCTTGCTTTCTTTTCCCAAACAGCAGAAAATTGATGTCATTTAATGAATATTTCAATTGCAATAATCCAATTTAATGTACACCTATATGTACGAAATAACAAAATACGATAGCTGCTTTAAGAATAATTGGCGACCTCAAAATTAATTATTATAGATTTGGTGCTATCCCCCAAAATTCATCTGTTTTCCCAAATTCGAGATCTTTCCATGTTATATATCATTGCTTGAAAAAGGTAAGCAAAACATACCCTTTTTAAACTAACCAATCATAGCTTGTCTCTACAATTGCATCTACTTCGGTATAAATACCGCTCGCGAGTTAATTACGTCATTCAATTCCTAGTTCTTGCCTCACCATCAACTCTATACTACTCCACTGTTTATTCTTGCTCTGCATTATATTTAAAGAAATTAAATAATGAAAAATCTGTATGTTTCGCGCATTGTGCTAAAACAACAGTACCTAGAGCCATCAAAATTTGAATAACGAAACGAAATCTTCCATAGAAACTGGGCATGTGGAAGCCCAAATTTGAAATTTGGAATTTAATTTATTATCGATATCATATTTCGTAAAATTTAAATTTTTGATTAACAAACTTAAGGATTTCAAAGCGAGCAATGACAATGTTGTACAGAAAAACATTTTTATCTCCAGCGCACCAGACTGCGTATCGGAAATTCTAAAGTTTATTTTGAGATATTGCTCTTGAACTGAATTTTATGGTTCAAGTGCGAAGAAGTTTTATGGTTTAAGCCAAGTGATATTTAATAAATAAAAATAACACACAAAATGTTAAAAAGAGGCTCTTTGGACGTAATTTAAAATTCGTATCCTTTTAGACTTTTTTTTTTACCATTTTATTATAAACTTAAACACTACAGAATGTAATTTCTTATGCATGTGTCTTCTGAATTACATTATCCCTCATACCATTACAGCATTATTAGAACATCTAAATGTGTTTTACCCATAAGCTAGTGATGTAGATAGATTATGCATATAAATGTATAGGTCCTGTCTCCTTAAATAGCAAGTAATGATTCTATGTTTTTGCTCTGCCATAAGCATGTATTTCTAAAGAAGCAAAATAGAAAATAAGTATGATCTATAATTTATTTACGATCACAATGGTGTGAGACTAGCCATTTGTGTAACTCATGGATAAAAGAACAACACATGCAATTGTGCCACTTCAAACAGATACGCAATCATTCCAAGCAGATAAAGACTGTTAAGATAAATGGACAGAAACATTTTCTCAGGAGACGTAATATATGGATATCGAGATAAATAGCACACATATCAATAAAATGTAAATAAATATTTAAGTATTGTCTTTTCGCAATAGTTCGCATATAATTAGTGAATATTAACACTCATACACAACGGTTAATTCTGTTGAATGTTTAAGAGGCGTTCGCAGTTGAATGATGAAAAAGGAAATATTTGTCCAATGCAATTGTTACGTGACTCTGCATTCTGATGCCTTGCTGTTTGATGTTGACGGCATCGTTAATGCTCGTATTTAAATTTTCATGACCTTGCATGTTAATGCAGAGTCTAATGTTCTCAACAGAATGAGTCGATTATTTAGTTTTGAAAAGTCCTGCGTGTAAGAGTAGTGGCGAATTTCATTTTCGCCAGAAATGAAATGGGTTTCGTTCGTGTTTGAAATAAATAATTTCGTTTACGACTCAATGAAAAGAGGATTTAACAATTTGGATTTACAATTCGCGATTATAACTTTTCAACTCATGTTATTTGTTTAGATAACGCCAACGTATATTTGGTAAATCATGATTGAGAAACGCTTTCAATTCTAAGTAAGCACATTAAGAGAGAAACGTAAAAAGATGCAGAGAGGATATTAACTCAATTGCGAAATAACTTTTTAATCTTTACTAGGAAGAACAGGAATGATATATTTGGCTATTTTTCAACTATGATCTTTAATTTAAGTGCAATTTTTATGTGTTTTGAATTTTATGTTTTACAGTTTCTCAGGAACGAGCTTCTTTTAATTGTTCCTGAGGCACATGTATATAGAAAGAAGAAAAAAAGTTCTTTTTCACACGTTTGGACTGTTTCAAAGAAATAAACGCTACAGAATATGTGCGGCTTTATTTTACGATTTGAGATAACTTCAAAGTCAAAACTCTTAATTCCTTCAAAGTTCGTAAATTAACCGAAACATTTAAACAATAGAGTTAAAATTATTTTTAAGAATACAATACAGTATATTCTCCCTCGTAACCGACACTTAATAATATATCTAAATAACTTCTCTCTGAATACCTAAATTTTAATCCGAATTTAGAGATACATACTTTTATTTTATCTCATATCTCAGTATTCACATCTATCTGAAGACATATAGATGTGAATATTACTGACACATAGATGTGAATAATATTTGTGTTGTAGTTTTGCCGCCCAACATAAGGAGCCTATCATCCAACCTAAGAATTGCCCAGAATGTGCAGATAAACTACCAACTCCTTTTTATGTTTCAATGTGTAAACTTTGAAGTTAGTGTCCACGCCTTTTACGGCTCACCAGCGGCAGAGCAGTAAATGTCCCTGAACCCTGGAAAATCGATCCAAGGTTCGAAATCTACGAACGGGCTGGCTGCATATGTGTTTTCGTGTTTTTTCCATGTGTAACGTGTATACGAGGCAGTACCCCTTAGAAAGTCCTCCACGAACACATGCAAGAAGTAATAATCCAAGAAGTAATAATATGGATGCTATAAAATTATCTTTATTTTATAATAACTAATAATAAACTCCCTAGAAAGATAAGCCGGCTAAAAGTATTAAACTGTTGTTACAATTTCAGGAACATGGTATCAGTTGCATTTTTAGAAATACTAAGTTATTATGTTAATAAGAAATTTGGGTACTGCTCTGATATCGTCACCGGATTCAGATGTCACCAAAATATGACGATCTGCTGAAAACTTCGAAGCATTAAAATACTCACCAAAGTATTCAAGATACTGTTAAGTTGAACAATAATCCAAGGCCAAAAACAATGTAAGAGGTATTCATAAAATTAGAAATTCTTAATTTAAAATAAACGGCTTGTCATAAAAACACATGTACATACGCAAAGACATACACACATATACGTGCACAGAAAACAAAATATTCGGTTAATGAATTAAGATTAACGCGGAGGCATGAAACTATAAAATGTCTGAAAACATGTTTTGCATATGCAGCCAGTATTAGGATCGATAAAGTTATATTTTTGGTTTACTCAGAAATGTTCAAATCTGGCCTCTTTTTATTTTCCATTTCAACAAATCTGAGTATATTATAGTGCTATCAATAATAATTTCTGCAATAACTTTAAGCAAATTTCTGGCAGGTTAGGCACAACAACTAAAAAACATTCTTTTGTTTTCTCGGTAAATCCCGCCGCACACCCACTGGGGCGGAAGTATACGACAAACGTTGTTTTCATGACGCGAAAACAGACTTTGATCAACTTCGACAATATTACCAGTGTCGCCTATTTTAACTGACAGTCTAGACATAAATGCAGGGGCACATATTTCTCTTATAGCACTGGTCCAATGATTCATATCACGCTGATACTGTCAAAGGAAGTTAATTCTAAACGCGATGCATAAACGAAACGACTGGTCGTTAAGAAACTGATTATCAATCCTTCAATCCAATTTTGAGAACGTAACACTTTTTCTTTCTCAGAATAAAACTTCATTTTAGGGTTTTTTGGGGCGCTTTCTTTCAGACTGAATAATTCCTTTTCCTGAAGAAATTGTATGTCAGATACCTAACGATGTATAATGGTCAGTCCCAGATTTTCATATCCATGATAAATTCCATAACAATACAAACATAAGTGACTGTTACCATCTTTAGAATTTGTATTCTTTTTGCCAGTTTCGAAAACGCGTTCTTTCACTTTTATAAAAAATAATCATTTCAAAGATTTTAAAAGTAAGCACTGGAGACTTCGTACGAACTAATCTATTGGTCGCGTTTAGCAAAATATTTAGCGACGACTTGGGTCCCAATATCAGAACAGCACCGTAATTTTATTCATACATAATTAAAGTAAGAAGATAATATTCAGAACAGAACTTACATTTTTTTATTACTAGGTTTTTCGTTTAAATTTTTCTGTTTAGAACTTACAGTTTTAATATACCATTTATAGTAATCGTATAAATCAAAACAAACCTAGCTGGTAATAAAATACAAACGTAAAAAAAAACTATTTAAGTCATATAAAATATTAAATATTTATCGCTAGGTTTCGGTTACAGTGACCCATCAAGAGGGGACCAGTTATATGAAATCAAGTTCTTAGAAACCAAGGGTTGCATTGTTTGGAAACAAATTTAGTTGATAGTCTGCAGTGTCGCCAGAACATAGCTCGAGGCGTTGTCACTATTTTTTTGTTGCCAACATATTGGTTAATCTTTTAAAACTGTTAAATTACCAACATAGAATGTGGAATATATTTCGAGATGTTTTCGTTACTTTGGTGAGCAGTATAAGCTATGGATAATCAGTGTAATTTAACCTAAAAGTGAAATCAATTATCCTGAAATTACATTTTATAAATAACTTACATTAAGGCTAAAATGAAACTATATTTTATACAGCAATCAACAAGTGGCATAGCATTGAATTTTTGTAATAAAGTACTCTTGTGTTTCACTTTGTGTTAACGTTCTTTTCACATGTCCGTACCCATTTTCAGTGCAATGGATGTGAGACATAATGAAATAAAATTTAGCAATAAGCAATCGGTCAATTATTATTTGGTAGTTCTGACCTGGGCTAGAATCCAGGCGAAAAGGCTGGCTTCAGGTGTGTTTTCGTAGTTTTCCCCGTGTGTAACCTGTATACGAGCCGGTTCTCTTAGACAGTCCTCCACGTAGGCATCTCCACTCAGGCAGATTTCCCTTAGTAGGCCTTTCTATGATGAACTAAACCAAACCAAAACCAACTGTTATTCTTTTAGAGGATTGTTCGTTGTCATGCTCCGGAAGAATTTTCTTTAACAAGTTTGAAGACAAAATACTACGATATTATTTTATGCTAAATAGTACATGTAATGATCCATTACTGACCAATGTGTGAAACATAAAATAAAAGTCATGCTTTGAACTTTAACTATATTTATTAATTTTCATTTCAGTGAAATGCAACAGAAATCGATTCGTAATTACCATCACAGTTTCTATTTTCATTTAAAGAAATGCAGAGAAGGAAAAATTTTTTTTCAAACTTTCTATATCGTGTTCCACTACAAAATCAATGAATGGCAGTTTAAGCCCTTCAATTTGAGTATAAAAACAAATATTTTTCAATTTTATTACGTGAAATGAGGGATTAAAACAATGCATTTATTTTCATGTAAACTGGAATACCTACACTTTTTCTCTCTGAGATGCTTCCTAAAAAGGGCAAAATAAACAAGCACTGTTAATGTTTATTGCTGTTACTTACATTTTATTTCAAGTTATTAGATTCCGAAATTAATATTTTTTGTTAAAATTATAGGTGCTGATCAAAACTAAGCAGTTGTTTTAGTAAATGGAATAAACACTATTTTGTTCGTAAAATATAATATTTAATTATTTTAAATATAACATATTATAAAATATACATAAGCAGAAAATAATTATAATAAATATAGCCTCTGCAAATAATAAATATGTAAGGTCAATAAATGATTTACAAATGGCTGTACAACTAAAGACTCGTATTATATGTATGCAGCACTAGCTTGGTTTTCCTGAGCATGTCCTGATCCATTTATCATAGAACTGCTAAGTACAGTTTTTGAAACATTTATTTTCCAGCTGTTAAAGGATTTGTTGATGGATTCGCTACGCGAACTTCTGAATCGACGATGCCACACGAGGCCAGACAGAGCAATCATGCCAACCTCTTAATGTAGGAGTGTAAAAATTTACTACCTGGTATTTTTCTGGAAAATCATCAACAGCGCTCAAAACGCAATCCAGCCACTTACTCTTATCTGCATTTCTCTACAGCAGAATTTTTCAACCTTTTGACTAACGCGTACCATCTAAACAAAAACTGATAAACTTTAGCATCACCACTACATTTTACAATGACTATTTTTCAATTTCTCAATAGAAATATTAAAAAAAATTATTTTGATATTTGCACAACTTATTGGCTATGTAAATTAAATATGCATACATTAAAAATTGGTTACCATCTTAATTGTCAAAATTTAAGTTATAATACTTTAGTTTTAAAATTTAGTGCGAAATTTGTGCCTGTTTAAGAGAGATCAATTTCTTTATGCCTGGTCTTAATTTCACTTAGTTTTAACCGTAAATTAAGAATTACTTTTAATTCTGTTTAGTATTTTTCAAATATAACATGGAAGAAAAATCCTTCTTCACACAAATAGCTTCAAAAAATTTGATAGCTTTATTTGAAATACCTTTAAATTTTTTTTTGTCTTTTCGGTAGTTCGGTCCGAGGTTCGAATCCCGCGAACGGGCTGGCTGCATGGACGTTTTCATGGTTTTCCCCATGTGTAACGTGAATACGAGCCAGTGTCCCTTAGAAAGTCCTCCACGAAGGCATCCCTTCCCTTAGGCAGATAGCCCTCAAGGCTTTGCCATAATCACACACACATTGTCTTTTTGGTTCAGCCAAAAGTTAACAAGTGTTATTTTTGAATCTTCAGTTAGAATTCGATCACAGAATATTTTTATCATTTGCTCTTTTTCTTCAGGAGATTTTAAAGTTTAATTGTTAAAATACTTTGTTTCTTTGCATACCACCTATTTTTCTCTTGCGTACCACCGGTTGAGAATCGCTGCTCTAGAGCCATACCCATTTTTATGCTGTTCTGAGACCACTTGAATAACTGATGCTTTTACTCAATATGAAACATGATTGCTTTGTCATTTGGTGGTAATTTTATTGATTATTTATGTACATCGGTAGTTCGGTCCGGGTTTAAATTCCGTCGAAAGAAATGGCTGCATAAACGTTTCTGTATATTTTCCTACGTATAACCTAAACAAGGACCAGTTTCTATCGAAACGTCCACTAAGAATACAGCCTCTTCTAGCATAAGAAATAACCCTCAAAATGTTGGACCCAAACAAATAAACCTTCTAAAAATACTTAGAAATATTTCTTGAAATTTCACACCAGTTTTAGACTACTGACTTTCCTTCGTAAGGATCGCAATTAATAAATTCTTCTAAAATGTTGTATATTTCTCAGAGTATAGCAGAAATGCATATAGGAATTCTTCTCCTGGAGAATATGAATCTCAATTCTTGAATATTCAGGTGTTCAAGCAAATTCAAAATCTCATTACCTTTGATTATTTTTAAGATCGACACTTTCTTGATTTCCTAAAGTTTATTGATTCTTTCGATTTACTGGATTTTCTGAATTTACTTGATATTCTCCGAAATTTTCTGATTTTACTGCATTAAAAAATTACTTTTTAATTCGCCGAATTTTCTTAAAATATTAAGACAAACAAATGTTATCCTTCTTGGAACATGATAGTTACGGAAACTAAGCAATTTGAGAAGAAGGTGGCTTTCGTGGAGGATTTTGTAAAGGAAAATGATTGCTGTTTTGTAGCTTACGGGTAAAGAGATGGCTTTCATGGAGGAATTTTTAAAGGAAAATGATTTAAGAAAGAATTTGAGAAGAAGACGTGTTTCGTGGAGAGTTTTGTAAAGGAAACTCACTATTTTGTAACATACGGATATAGAGATGTAAAACGCGTGTAGACGATCTGATTCTTGCGTATTTTGAATTTTAACCCATTCTGTCAAATGTGCCAAAATCATTAATTGAGTTTATTTTTACAGAAGAAATAGCGCATAACTGAACAGCGCACAACATCATAGATATTTTCGTATAATATTTCAAACAGTCCGTTACTTCCTTCTTCAAAACAGAAAAACCACATTTCAGAATTAACAAGCCTCATTTGTAAATAAAAATACATAAATAATTAAGTAAACTAACTTTCAGAGAATGGGGAGAAGATATCTTTCTATTAAAACGATTCGAGTTTCTCTTTTCAAAAGAAGAATTACGATAATGCTGTTTTTGTGCTTACTTTAATTGTCCTTTTTCTTCGGAAAAATGTTTCCAAACCGCATTTAATACACTGTGACTCCCCTTAGTCTTACATTTAAAAATGCATGTCGGCTTGTGTATGATAGTAATTTGTTTAAACTAGTAATGGAGCACGCCAGACTTCACGGAAATTTAAAACGCAAAATGACAAGAAAGAAACGATATTTTTCGCTTGTAAAAGTAGCAGATTTTTAAAACAATTCCACTTATGATATGCATTTTATTCGAAAAAGGGAAGAAAGCGTGACAGAAAACTCACATTTTAAGAAGTCAAGAAAATTAAAAATATAAGACTTCAAATTTGAGACGCTGCTAAAGTCACGCATTTCATGAAGCTTGTTTCAAAATATTCAACATTTGCAATATTTAACTGCTGGTGAATTTCATTGAAAGTCTTATTAGGATAGAAACTGGAAAGGAAAAAAAAAGTATATTAAAGTGCGTTCCTAGGTTTGAATAAATACGTAGATTTGGAAAAAGTCCATATTAAACCCCCTACGTTTGCATTTCACTAGCTGTTTTTTCCCCTAAACCGAATAAATATTGGGAAACTGAGTTTGAGGCAAACAATTAGAAATAATAATGACAAACGCTCATTAAATTTAATTACTTGTTTTACTTAATTTAGAGAAAATTATTTGGAAGCACGCTCTCAGATATTCAAACCGCCTCAAGTACTCAGAATTAAAAAAAAAATAAGGAAGGAAAAAATAAAAAATAAAATAAAATAAAATAAAAGATACTTCTCTTTTTTTTACGCGGAAAAAAATCTTCATTTCTGCTCAAAAAAGTACATCCATTTCGTTTAAACGATTTTTAATAAAAATTACTTTCTAATGTTTATTACTTAATCCTTTCATTTCTGCTACAATTTGTATGTTCCAAAATACTTCAAAAGGCTTAAGCAGCTGATTTTTTTTTACTTTATTACAAATATTTTTGTGTAAAATATATTTGCAAAAATATTAGATAAATAAATTATGAATTTAAATAAAAAAATCAATGCAGCTGAGAATAAAAATTTCAATAAAGCTTTATTCTATGCTTAAAGGAACTAAATTTTGTGTGGTTATTATTTTCTCATAAGTGACTTTTTATAACTTACTATACTCATAAATTTAACTTATAAGCACATTGCATAAAAGAAGCGAAAATAAGCTATATTATTTAATTATGCTCATTCTCCAACGATCAGTTTAAGATATTCTGATATTTAATTAAGGCTCTGCATTCTCTGAAGAATTATTTTTTAACTATTCTTTTTTCTAAAATGAAAAAAATGTAGATATCATATAGCATCACAACAAAGAAATTCTGATTGTTCATGAGAAAGCAAAAAAAGAAGGTTCTTTTGCTTGAAACAGGAGTAAGCTATTTATTCCAAATTTAAGAACTATCTACCAAATTTTAGATAGTACTTTTAAGCAAGTTTGAATTTTTTTCAGATATTGTAACAATTCTGTATTGTATTGTATTGTATAGCAGTGCTAATGTTTTCCGGGTTTCAACGATCAACCTTTTTTCCCTATAGCTTGAGATGCATGTATTCGACTAGAAATGTGCTATTTCCACATGCTCATCCTTTCAAAGATAAAATTTTGTAAAGTTACATTGCAATTTTCCGATATGCAGGTATTCATAACTTTACTTACCTGGATCGTTGATTGTTCGCTCTGCAACGAAGAACATCTTAA
Organism: Stegodyphus dumicola; assembly: GCF_044657685.1. Taxonomy (NCBI): domain Eukaryota; kingdom Metazoa; phylum Arthropoda; class Arachnida; order Araneae; family Eresidae; genus Stegodyphus; species Stegodyphus dumicola. Next base: position 80,703,625 of record NC_140772.1, on the reverse strand, counting down.
CTCTTTGTTCGGTGACTGCAAAAATTCTGATTAGGCCGCGTTGTACTTTTTGTTTATTCCTTTCAACAATCAGCAATTATTTACAAAACTAATTATTTATTGTTGAAAGAAAGAAACAAAAAATATTGTTGCCGACAGCTAAGTTCACTCCGTTCAATAAACAGAATTGTGCTTTTTTATGTATGAATTTTTCTTTCTTCCTAAACATCCAATTCTTGTAAAATATGGTAGGGAATACCTACACCACATTTATTATTACTGTATTTATCAGTATTCGAATCAGAATCTGAAGATGCAATTTTGTTTATAATTATCTTTCTGAAAAATCTCCACTGTTCTTGATCGCTACTATTCGAATTTTTGTAAGCCTCGCAACAGGTTTCTTCTTCATTACTTGTATGATACACTTCAATATTTCTCTTTTATTTTTTTAAACATTAAAAACGTTGGAGGGGAAAAAAACTTCACCCATTTGTCACTACAGAAAAAAAAAAAAAAATGTAAAATAAAAAATAACTGAATGCTTGTCCTAAAATGTTTCGTTCTAGACGTTCTAAACTTCTATCATTGGAACTAATTGACGCATTGTATAGCAGCGCGCGTGGCCTAAAGGAGATGTTCTTACAAATTTGCATGGTTGTCAACGTGTTAATTTTTCTAAAATTTATTTTACTTACAGTAAACGTTTTTCGTTGATTAAAGTAATGTGAAGATACTCTAAGCTACATATTTTTAAGAAATTATTAATGCAATTTGCATATAATTGTATAACTCGTAGTTTGGCCAGACGTTTTCGACAACGTTGGGATTAACGAAAATTTAGATACTGTATATAGGTCCATTGTTCCTTCCTAATTTCTGTTAGACCTGACAAATGTCCCATAGAGCCAAACATGTGACTTTTATACGTTTTATATTTAGGCCTATTTTTCCTTATTTACTACTGAGCTACTGCATAGTTATAGCAAGCGTTATTTTTCCAAAAATGCACTAAACAAAAGGAACAGTAATTACCAATGCCTCTTCCATTCTGGGATATTTTTTCCCGTGCAGCATGACTTCCATTTACTACTTTCTGCTAATCTTTCTGAGCACGTCGTACAGTTGCTATGCAAGAATATAGCTAAAAATGTTTATTTAAATAGTTAATTTTAGTAGAATTAAAATTGTTGTATTTCCCCGTGTAATGTAGTGCGAGACAAATTTTAAAAGAACGATATGCAGGAAAAGTAAGAATACAGGGGCACCTGCATTTAACATTGAGTGAATGGATATGTCGTTAATTTGTATTTAAATTGAATGAATGTAATTGACCCCTGTGTTAGCTGTAACTATAATTCCCCAGTCGTTTTGCTTTCCAGAAATCTCGACAAGCAGAAAGTGCTAGAAATATCTCGCGACCGGTTGAAATCTATAAAAGGCCGGAGACAGAGCGTTATAGTTAATTGCTTAGTTATTGATGTTGCGAGATGATTAGTTCCGCGTGAACTGAGATATCTCAATTAGCTTTCTCGTTAGATACGCTTTGCATTGCTTTGTATATAAACGTTCTTAGTACTTTGTAGTATAACTACTGATTATACTGCATGATATTGTGAACACTTGTATAAATATTTCTGCGGAAAATTTCAGCGTTTTGGTATATCTCTTTTGATAAGAATATATTTTATTTACCTATTATCGGACTTGTGCATTCAATCTATTACGAACCCGTATGCACGCAACAGTATTCATTTCTCACGCCAGATTCTTCCGTCAGAATAAAGTGCAGTATTTCCCATTATTACATTTGAATAACGAACAACCGTGTGCATTACAGTAAATTTACAGTAAATCCATTTATGGGAATTTTGCAATTTTCCGGATCAGTTCCGATCCAATTAGTCTGGCTAATTTGAGCTCTACCGGAGTTCCGCATACAGCATTCAGAAACAATTGGTATACTCCTTTGTCTCTTGAAATCACTCTATGTAAGGCCAATGCTACTTCCAGTCCCAATTTGGATCTCAGTCCAATCTTTTCTTAAGGTTAAAATTTCATGAACATTTCGGACAAGGAAAATTCGGCAAAGGATTAAAATTTCAGCCAGTAAAACATTCGTTACATTTAAAGATCTTATTTTACATGCATGTCTGATGATAATGCCACTTTTGTCCCATTCATACGTATTAAAATATATCATTATGCAAGGAAACCTACAAGTAATAAATTCATGGGAAATGATATATCTTTATATTACCTATTATTTTAAAATTTTCTTTCCAAAATTCGACTGAAAATATGTAGAAATTTAATACCGCTGCTTCAGATATGATCGTCTATATTTCAAGAAATGCTGACCTTTACGTTTTCACTTGCCTAGGACAATTTATACAGGAAAAACATTCAATGCAGTAAAATAGCTTTCTTTGAAGGCATTTCTATAAAAGCAGAGAGAAAGACATATTTCTACAAATATTGACGGCAGCGCCAGAATTCAAAGACATGAAAGCATATGCCTCGAAAATATCAGAGCAGATGCGAATGACATTTCATCTGCTTTAAGTTTGCACGTTGTAGTTTTCATTTAACTTTAGAAAGTTGGCTGTTGTTGGAGTCTCGCGACCGACAATAGGGAAGTAGATTTCAAAGAGTTTTCGTTCGAATCAAATAATTCAGATATAAATGTACATCGATGTTATTAAGTTACTTCAAATACACCTGTACCTTATTTACTTAAGGAAGACTGCAGATATCTCTATTTAAAAATTTCCATTTGAGTGAAATATACTGCTTGTTAAAATATTCGTTCAATTTAAATGATTTGAATGGGCGTCTCAGCTACTGTGTTCGTTAACTGTTTATAAAGGTTTCAAGTTTAATGCGTCATTTGATGTTTTGGTTTGTTTAAAGGGCGTAAAGATTACGTTCAAGCTAGAAGAAGGTATATAATTTACAACTTTACAATTATTGACTGCATTGTAATTGTGGTTGTCAGTTGAAATGACATAAAGATTTCAATCTAACTCGGCATACATGATTCAAGATTGAATATAATCGTTAATATCGATTTTAGTGTAATTACACATATTAATTCAAACGACATTTATAAATTTGAACTTGAATGTAATCTTTGTTTTCGATTTCTGTATACTGTATCTATCAATACTGGAACATTTCTTCTAAAAAATGAGTAACAAAAACGTGATTTTATTTACTTTAACAGAACTATTTTAATAAATAAATAGATGCAACTTATTCTTTACTTTTTTGTAGGTTCGATTGGTAGAACTTAAAAAAAATATCGTACATGGTATGGCCAATTATGGGAATTTATTTATATGTAAAGCAATTATTTACATATTTACATACAAATTTATACATCACTCAAATACACCTGCGGTATTAATTCTGATAGAGACTGATTTGAAATAGTATGCAAATTTCAATTCATATTTTGACATATCCAAAAAAAGAACTTCAGAGATAGAAGTAAGATAAAAATTAAGTTATAGGCTAATGTTTGTTTATAAATTTATGCTTCTTTATATTTCTTTACTTAAAAATGCAGCCAATTTTACATAAAATGCTAATTTAAATGTTGCAAGGTTGTAACTTGTACACCACCTAAATTTTGCCAGTTTTCTTGAATAAATAAATATTCCATATGATGGGAATAACTAATCTATAAACTCCATCTATTTTCGATATTTGTAAAATGTATGAAATCTAATAAATATCAAGTATTATAATTTTACTTTTTCCCAAATATCTGTATTCTTCGACTTTTAAATCTATTGAGATGATGTAATCCAATTTCTTGGAAAATAACTATAATTAACTAGTATGCTAAACATGGAAACAGAAAAACAGTAATATAAGATTATAAGTTTTAAATTCTCCAATGAAATATGGACCATATGGATTAATATTTTATGAATGCATTTCTGTGATAATGATTTCAATGTATAACACTGAATATAGCCTGTGATTTTCTAACTGAAATTTCCGAATAATGTATACAATCAAGTACAGTCAGGTTTTCAAATCCTTCAACCAATGTTTTGGATACTCTGTATATGTAAGGGTGTTTAATATTAGGAGATGATGTCCTACAAATATGTTTTATGGTCTTTAATACTATCTACTTAATTGCAGTATGCTAGCATACAGGCAGAGACAGTCATGTTTGGAATCTAACCGCATTATGCTAACAATTCAATATACCCAGGAAAGTCATTACTTGGGAATATGGATGGGTTAATTGATTAAGAATGCTAGGTATTCTCTATTCGGAGAAAACGGGAGGGTTAATTGTGTTCATTAACGGGAGGGTTGTGCAGGTATTAGTGCTGACGAGATAAATGTATGTAGATATATTTTTGCTGTGCCTCAGAATCCTGAACATGTATTTAGATTCAATTCGAACTTAGCCAGAAATAAGCACATTCGGTAACTTATGTTTTGTAAAATAAAAGTTTATATTTGCTTCAATTAGCTTTTCATTTGTAAGACAAGGGAAATTAATTCCTTGCGAACGAATTATCTGAAACAATTACGTAATGAGGAAAAGTCTATGATTGCTTTACGAAACTAGGATTACTGTCAATCTCTAAAATGTGTTAGGTTTTGCTATGTAAACTGCTATGATGAGATTATCATGGATTTGAACAACTTCAAGGATACATTCTTGGTTCCATGAATTTTAAATGTTTTGTGTGTTCTTACAAGGACTTGAAATTAAAAACATATTTAACGAATATAAATTAATTGAAAGTTTTACAAATTCAAATTATAAACACATTGTTTGCTTTTATATTAAAAGCTGATAAAACAGTATATCAAAGAAAAATAAAACAAATATTTCAGCATTTTTTAGATCTTAAATTTTAGAAGACAATTTTGCATATAATTACTTTCTTAATAATTCCGTCACTAAATTGGTAGCCATCACCCTAACACGAAATATGGTTTAATGCTGGAACTTCTAAGAAAATCGCTTATATTTTATTGCAGTAAAACTTTATCTATCTGAAGAAACTGCAGCAATGCGATTTTGAGTAAGATTTATTTCGCGTAACTTTTAGTAATTAGAGCTAGAAATAAAAACTATAGTACTTTTAAACAAGAATGCATTTAGTATATGGATTGCTGTACAATAATATACTTATTACAATGTATTTCCAAATTCGTGTTGGAACCCAAAAATCTTCAAAAATGATGATTTCGAATTTTTGCATTTTCAAATTCTGTACACTTTTATTTTTCTAAATACACCATTCTCTAATCTCTATGAAAATTAGAAATGTACAAAATCTAGTTTTAATTTGTTCTCGAATGCTTTGATAAATGAGGATTCTTACATAAAAGCGCGTTTTTGTCCAAACGGGATTTTTTTATACTCGATGTTCCTTTTCTCAGCAACTACTGCTCGCAGGTATCTAAAATTTTTATGGCTTATTTATCAGGTTTTCTAATATTTACTGAAATGAGCTTTTTGTGATAAACTAAAAAAAATAAATAAATAAATAAATAAAATAAAATTGTGTGAGAAAAGTGCTAAATTTTACTGTGCCTAACAAAATATTCTGTAAATTACTCTTAAATTCAAAATGCTTCGAAAGCTCATTTCAGTATAATCAGATAGGTATACTTTAATTACACAAAAAATTTCAAGAGTGTATCTACAGCAGATTTTGAGAAAAGGTACATCGAAAATGGCCAATTTAACATTGTCGGTATAGGGATTGCTGATATCTTAATGCTTCTTTCCCTACATCATACTTTGATCATTTGCTAAAACATACAGTTTTCTCTGATCTGCTACGTTCTAGTTCTAGACTACCTTCAATAAATAATTTCAATAGTGACTCATTACATCTCAGAGAATAATATTAATTTTGAATTCATTCTGTATAAATTAACTCTGGTGTTTTCACTATTATAAAGTGTTATATTCATTTATGTCATGTGAAAAAGATAATATAGCTTTGTAGAATTTTATCATACTTAACCAATTATTATGATTGGAAACTTTACTAAACTTCTTCTTTCTGAAGTTTTTACAGAAAAGCAAATTATTTGTAGAGTATTTAAGACGCGGATTTGAATGCTCTCAACCATTCTGGCGGCGTCGGTTGCAGTTTACGTCCTATTGCCAGCTGCAAAAGTCTTTATTTATTTTCCTAGCTGATATTAAAAGCACCCTGTTAATTATTTGAGCAAGTAAGTTTAAGAAGATTATTTTGTGGATAAACGCAGACTACATTACTTAAACTGAAACTCCAGTTTTTTTTTTTTTTTTTTTTTTTAAATACTAGCGAGTGGCGGAGTACGTGTTGTAGCACAAAATGTGCTTTCTGTTAATTAATAAAATTGTTTACAAGACTTGTAAGACTGAAGAAGAATTGAGTTAAAATTCCATAAGCACTGAGTTAAGATTGAAGAGCACTGATTTAAAATTTCATAAAAGGAGAACTCTACAGGATTATAATTTTTCAAAAATAAAAGTTATATTTTCATCTTTGTTAAAGTTGTCATATTAAAATCAGTGAACTAATTACTTTTATACTAATACTTTTCTGATACATTTTTCTATCTTTATAAAAACAGAAAAATATATGAGAAAAAAGTAATAAATGTTTTATTTTATACCACGAGCAGACACAAATGTATAAAAAATAACATTAAAAGCTTTATAATATCCCATGAGTTTTTCCCATGAATTAAGGTTTTAGTTTAATTTTTTTTATTAATTTAATTATTATTTCATTAGAATAGAATTAGATCAATAGAATATTTAGAAATAGAAAATGTGTTAAATTAAATGAGATGTCATCTAATTCTTCTACTATAGATACGGTAGAAATTACAAATACAAATGTCGCTAAACTTCCGAAACTAACCATAAATAAATTTAAAGGCGAAATATGTGAATTTCAAAGTTTTGGGGCTTAATACGAATCTGCTATGCATAATAACTCTGCTTTAAAGGATATAGACAGATTTAATTACCTCAAATCTTTACTAACGGACACAGCTTTAATACCAATAAAGGGATTACCATTAGTTGCCGAAAATTACGCAAAAGCAATAAATATTTTGAAAGAAAGGTTTGGTAGAAAGAAAATTTTAATAAACGCACGTATGAATCGTCAGCTGAATTTACAATAAAAATGGCTGATATTAAACATTACGTAAATTATATGATAGTTTAGAAATTGAAATTAGAAGCCTTGACTCCCTTAACGTTACTTCGAATGTTTACAGCTATTTGTTATGCCCACTGTTAATGAGAATACTTCCTAGCGAATTCGTTTTAAAGTTCAATCGATCGTTAACCCCGTTAACGTTGACACAGAAAGCACAGTGACTAACATTTTGGAATTTCTGAAGAAAGAATTTGAAAGCAGAGAGCGTAAATTTTTCCAAACATCGCCAAATTATTCTGAGTTTAACATCAGAAAACATGAGAACCGAACAACATAAACATCAATCGCGAGACCTTATTAAAAGGGAGAAATATCATACTGCCTTTTAAAAACTTTTGTCCCAGCAGTTGCGTCGGTGAATACGAAAACTATTGTATTAATACAATACAACAGCCGATTGTATATTTTGTGGAAAGATGGAAAATGAATCTTTGAAACATTCTACTTCAAATTGCGCAATTCCAATTAACGAGAAAAGAAAGAAATTAAAAATGACTGGCAGATGCTATTTACGTATCGTAAGGCTCATACGTCAGCACGTTGCAGCTCGGATATACGCTGTGATTTATGTCCATTAAGGCATAATACTATTTTACATGAAAATAAATTTGAAAATAAACGGGAAAATAAAGGTGAGCTTAAAACAGACACAGTTGGCGTCAATTTCGGAAAGAGATCACAAAAATAAGGTTTATTTACAAACTGCAAATGCAGTAGCTTTAGGTTAGAATAGAAGGAAGAATGTAAGAGTCATTTTCAATTCTGCCTCTCATAAATCTTTCATCCTGACAGAAGTATCGAAGCAATAAAAATTAAGTGTTGTGGGGAAGAAGAACTTCAGATTTACAGCCTCGACTCTACTGAGCCTACAGTTAAAAAGCTAAAAAGGTTAAGGTTATTCTTAAAGATATATGTGGACCTGAGAAAATAATAATTGAAACTCTTGAAACTTCAGAAATTAACCAAGCTGTTATTGGTATGCCAGGAAAGTAAATACATAATTATGGTAGGGAAATTCCATAAGACTTGCTGGTGCTACAAATATAGATGGCCATAATTTTCAAATATTAATTGGTAAGGATTTATATTGGAAAATAGTCACTGGGAAGGTTAAAAATTATCAAAGGGCCTTGTTGGCTCTGAAACCTTATTTGATTACACTATAAGTGGGACTGAAGCATTAAGCAATGTTTCTACACTTCATTCCAGAATTGCGGTAATGAATGTTGTTGAGAATATTTCACATGCACATGATTTGGAAACTAGTGCAGCTCTGAAAAGGCTAAGGTTATTAGAAGGTTTTTGGAAAAGATGGAAAAGGGAATACTTACTTGAAATTAGAAATGTAAAACAAATTCAGATAGGTAATGCTGTAACAGATCTTTTGAAGAGATCGTAGTTCTAGTACATGAAGAAAAACTACCAATATTATTATGGAAGATAGGAGTTGTACAGGATTTCATCCAGGACGAGATGGAAAAATAAGGGCTTGCACTATCCGTTTAGCTAATGGAAATCATTTTCGTCATCCTGTGCAGTTATTGTACCCGTTAGAAATGATCCGAACTCTTTGAACTGAATACAGTGGATTTAAATTGCGAACACTGCGCCCATATGCTATTTAAACTTGTAGAACATTAAAAACATTTAGTGTTTAAGATACCTTCAGAATCCAATCCTTTGATGAACCAAGAGTTCTTCGAGGGGAAGATGTTACAGTTTATATAGCAGGCCACGAGAGGGCGCAGCTTTTTTATTTTTAGCTTGTTATATTACATAGAAACATGATAAACGTTCTTCTGTAAGCATTGTGTGCTTACAGAAAAACGCTCATCATGTTTCTCTGGTTGCCACTACGTCTATATCAAAAATCCGCAATGCGGTAAGAAAAATATAACAAACTAAAAATAAAAAAGCTGCGCCCTTCCGTGGACAGCTGCATAAGCTAACAACTGTTACTATTATATGGGCGAAGCACGATCCAAGGAAAGAACTGGTGAGGAAAGTAAGATATTCTGGTGAGAGTATAGACTTAAGAAGGTAAATTTTCTTTTTATTTCTATGGGCGATCAAGGTCTTCAGGAAAGTTAATATATGTTTGGTAAAGGAGACTTTTGTTCTTAATGATGCACGTTTCTGGATTTTTATTTTAACAACTATTGTAAATATGTTTGATTACAACGGTTCTGGTTTTCATGTCCTTACTATGTTTCCGTTTACTAATTTCATACGCACTACAGATTATTTACAAAAATTATTACGTTTGCTATTTCCTCGCAATATCTCTTCAAAGTTGTGACTATCACTTGAAGTTACAGTGGCACATCTTCAAAGAACTGTATCAGATATACAATGACACATCTTCAAAGTTGCCACTGTAATATATGATTTAAAAAATTGGAAGCGTCTCATTTTCGAAGTTCCTGATTCAAAATTACTTCTCTTCATTGTTTTAATTAAAGAGGATTTTTGGTAGTACATTTCGGGAACCGCATGAGGTCCACTTTTTATTTGAACAAAAGCTTTAGGGCAATTGCCGGCGTCAGGCAGCTTTATTTTTTCAATTTTTGATACAATTTTTAGAACTTACTCACTATCAGATTAAATATTTCGAGTATATTGCATGCCGCTTTGCCTGAATTTTGTTATATTTATATTCGATATCGTAGAGATGAATATATGAATGTGCATTTAAGAAATTCTCTACATTTAAAACGCTATTAGAATATTTTTCTGTCCTTAAGTAGACCAAACGTAACAATATATTAGCAAATGCTTTATTTTAATGTTATTGCTAATATGAAATTAATCATAGAAAAAACGAAAAATAATTATTAAAATCTGGCATTTTGTCCTACTAAGAGCATTTGGCAGAAATATAAATGCTAAGAAAAGTAACAAAAAATAAAAGTAAGTAAAAATATTAATTGCAAGTTTATTTACTTTGAAATTCCTGGATTTCTTATATCGTTAAAAGATAAAACTTGGTAATGGAATATTTATTCAGTATAATTAAACTGATCTAGATCGTTGAAATTGCGTGAAAATACGGAACGATTTTAAGGCTTATTTGTTGATGAAAGACATAGGATAATATTTTTTTAATTAATAACAGGAAAGAAGTAGGTAAACTCGCTGGATTAAATGCTTAATTAAACGGTGTCTCTTAATACCTCCGAATAATGATGCGAATTTAGTACACACAGATCTAGCATATAAACGTATAAAAATACTGCGCCAAACTCATTTTTTCCTTATATATTTTACTTTTAAAACAAGTGTTGAGAGTAAACAGATTAAAAGCATTTAAGCGTTATGTAATGCTTAATTATTAATGTTTAATTGAATATGAAATATAATTGCTATTTTGGGGACTCGAGACAAGTTTTTTAACTTTTATTACTCGGACAAAAAATGCTTGACACGTATCAGAAAATGAGATTTATCTAATCAAATGACGTGGTAGACACAAGAGGTGCGCATCAAGTCTAAAAATGGATGCAATAGAAACTTAATTTAATGAAAATGTTACAGTTACCATACTTATTGAGATGTATAATGCTTTTGGATTTAACTGATTGCATGGTTTATCTCTAGAAACGCATCTAATTTCTTCATTTAAAATTAATATTAAATGAAGATATAATTTTCTCAGACAATTTTATCAGTAATTAGAAATGAACTGACATGGCTAAATTCACATCATTAAATTTAATTACACGTTTTTAGCTATCTTGATTTGGTAGCGTAACTGTAAGAGTCCATTTATTATTTTAAATTATACATTTTCTTGCATAAAATTCAGTTTTTCAAAGTGAATCAAAACATTGTGATATGGTCAGGTTTTAATTAAAACCTTCCAAATATGGGTTAACGAAGCATTTAGGCCCGTGGTCTCAAAGTGGCACCGGGAGGACACAAGCGACCCTGAAGCGATTTTATGCGGCCCTCAAATAAAATAATATCGGTTAAGTATTTGTTGCAAAGATTTCAAAATTTCTAATTATTTCTTACCATTAAAACGAACATGAATAACGCAATAGAAAATCTGTAACTAAAGCTAATTATTTAGAGTGTGATATAAATTTTATTCAAAGATTTAAAGATCCAAAATTTAGCAACATCTCTTCGTACTTGTCAAAAAATAAATACATTCAGTTACTATTTTTTGTACATAAAATCATGTCTTTGTTTGGAAGTACTTTTGTGTATGAACAATATTTTTTCGGTGTAGAAAATAATAATAAGAGAATCCGATTTGCCGATGTGCATTTACAATCCCTAAAATGTCAAGCTGCAGTACGAAATAAATAAAAATGTTTAAAATTATTTATATACAAACATACGTATTTTTTCTGTACGTCAAAGAAAAATTTAATAAATAAGATAAAGCTATTGAATTGTCATTACTTACTTTCCAAGTTTGTCTTACTTAGAAACTTTTCATAATTTGTTTATTTTTAGTTTAAATTAAAATTAATTATTTTAGGATTAATTAAACGTATTAGAATTATTTAAAATAAATATCAATTTGAAAATTTAATAGCTCTCTGTATATTTGAGCTACAATACGCAACCAACAAAAATGTCTCGCTTTTACCAATCTTTAGATTTCAGATAGAAAATAAATATAAATTTGAATGTTTTCCTTCTTCGATATTATTCATATTGTTTATGCAGATTTTGATATATATTTAGTAAGCAAAATTCTAAATTTTATTAAAGCACTTTTTATTGTGTTAATAAAATTCTTACTATGTTCAAAAATAAATAAATAAATACAAATTTAATTAATTATGACAGTTTTAGCTGTTTTCATATCATGCACTCTGTCCGTATGCAATTTGAGTTTGAGACGTCTGGTTTAGGCTACAGCCAGTCATATCTATGCGCGCAACAGTTTAGTTCACGGATAGCAAATTGTTGGAAAAGTGACTGGCTCTGAGGATAAAAGTTTCAGATAAAAAAGGCTCAATTCATTTTTTTATCAAGAAGGGAAATAATAAGCAGCTGTTATTTTTGTAAAATTATTGCTACACGTGAGTCACTATTTATCCTATCAATATAATATTGAAGTCAAATGTAAAAATTACTTTGACACCCCGTGTGTATAAAATAGTTTTGTATAAGTGACAAAACACTAACAATTTAAGCAAGTGTCAGATATAACGTAAAGTATTTTATTTTAAGTGAAAAAAAGGATGTTATGCAACTCTATCTGAATACGCCGTACAACTTACTCTCACCGACCAGGCACACTTGAAGGATATATTTTAAAATTATCACTATTTCGGAGAACCTAGTTAAATAATACTATTTAAAATCACTGATATTTTTGAGTATTGCGGCAAACACGCCACAAAAAATGTAAATTATCAAAAGCCATGCTTATTCTTAGTGAAGTAGCACTAACTTAGCAGTTTTGAATGATCTGGAATTACATGTAGCATTTGAACCATATTCTAGGTACGACGAAGGCTATTTTATAGAGTGCACTCTAAAAAAAACAGCTGTTGGCTCACTCAATCGCCCCCCCTCCAAAAAGTGTGAAGTCGGTATCTCTATGAAGCTACCTAACAATTTCACATTTAATATAGCTATACAGGTATGTTTTATTACTTTTTATTCGGAATAACTCATTTGATGCATTGAAAATTACTGAGAAAATAAGCTACATAAATCAAAATAATATGTTTCTAATAAGCGGTATAGTAGGATTTGTATAAAAGCTATACGGAAAAATGGTACATACTTTCTTAATGCATATCACGTTATTTCTACAGGAGAAAGTCCTCTATTGATAATGTTTACTTCTTTCCACGAGTTCTCGACCTTACCATACAAGGGGTTAAACTTTACCTCATACGTGAATGTGTCTTCAAGAATCTGATGAAGCAATTCAAAAGTAATTGTTTTAATGTTTAAATAACTAACAATCTAGCAAAATTTAGTAAATATAATGTTTTAATTCTACGATCTGAAAATTCGTTTTTTTTAAAGATGGCACGATTCAAAAACTATACCTTTATTAGAAATGGTTTATATAAAAGAAATTGATCCTATTTTAATTTTCTACCATAATATTTGTTAAATAATAAATACAAAGTAAAATGAGATCTTAAACACTCAAGGCAGATAATTAAAATTTAATGAAGTGTAATATTAAGTAATGGAAATACAGCTAATTCTGCAGAAACACACTACTAGTTCTATGCAAATCCACGAATCTGCATTTTTCACTGTTTTCACTAAAATCCGTTTTCTACATTAACACCACGGCAAATTGAGAATTTTCATCAAATTTATATACAAGGATTATAATACATAAGATAAGACTTAAAGTCATTATTTTTTCACAACAAATGCGCATAAAAATTCACTATATGTTTCGAAACTAAGAATATTAAGGGTTCATTCTTTGGGCATGGTACTGAAGATATATTTCAATGATCTCAAGGATGTTACAAATCCATTTTTGTTTTTGTAGTGAATAAAATTTTAACAATTCAGACATTTTTACTCTAACATAAAAAGTGCAGTGTTTTGCAGGCTTCTATTACTTTAAAGCATGCCTGCAACAGACACATTTAAACATAAAATTCGAGAAAATTTATAATAAAGATATGCTTTATAATTTATTCAGCTGAATAGAAAGAATGCTAATAATAAATATTTTACCGTAACATTTCACTTTTGTATGCTAATGTAAGCATAGATAATGTCGTAAAAACAGAAGAACAAACCTAAAATATGAATTCTAACAATTTACTTAAATTGGCTGCTAAATTTATGTAATATCTGAGTTTAATTCCACGCTTTTCGTTCTAATAGTAGGAGCAGTTAGGTTTCTTAGTTGCCATTTTTTACGATTCAAAGTACGCTCAAAATATATTCGATAAATTATTTGTTGTCTTTTATTAGAGAGTCTTGTTTAGCTTGCATCACAGAAATAAAAAATTAAAATGTAAATCTCCCTGAATCACATATCACATTCTACCGAGAGAATAATTTATCTTTTATTCAGCACATTCAATTGCTTTTGGTACGTTCAGACATGTGCCTTAAATATAAGAATGTCTCACATTCTATAAAACTATCATTCATTTTTTTTCTATCAAAGCAACGTCTTTCTTTCTCTACACGCTAAATTCAATTTTATTTAGATTTTATGCATACTTTTATGTAGTCGTAAATAAGATCACAAAAAAAAAGTTGATTAATGATTCATCGTTATATTACTCCGGTATAAAATTAATCTTCAAAAAGAAAGACTATTATACATTTCTTTATGATATTTTCTCCTTGGGAATGTATTGGATGGGTAACTAATCCAGATTCCAAATCCTTTAATGTGCACTCTACACAAAAAATGGGGCTGTTTTATTATTATCTTCCGATCTACTGGGCCGATTGATAAAATTCCGTTTGCATTTTTCATGTCTCCAAAGCGATACTTAGGGTGTAAGGATCTTAAGTTTTACTAACGTTTATTTTAATTTAAATCTTTACTATCACTTCTTATTTTCTACTTCCGGCCAGAATTATAAGCGTTAACGTATTTATGCAAAGTTTGTCTGGCGAACGCCAAGTATTTAAGTTGTGGCTTTTTGCCAAGCGAGAGAGAGGAAGCAGTTAGTCGAAGCAGGCCGCTTACCTTAGAAGTTTTACTCAGTTGCTGGTTGCCTTCCAGGCCAGAGGTTTAATCCTCTTGATAACTTTAAACGTATTGTAGTGTTCACAGTTCTCTGTACTACATACGGCTTCCTGTTAATATAAGGCCAATCTTCCACGTTTATTATTTCAAAGTTAAGTTAGAGTTTAGTTCCATTTTTATATTCCTACGTTTAGACCACGAGTAGTGGGTCTTTGTATTCCGAAGTACGGAAATTATTGTAAATAGAGAAAAATAAAGGGTTTTGTATACCCTTCTTGTGTATCCTGTCTACTTCCCACAGTTATTGAACATAGCTTTAGTAAGCTCTCTGTTCCGAGTCAGGTCCTTGCATGTTCCCGAAGAAAGTAAGACGGAACATTGAACCTGATAAGGGTGTATTAGATTTAAATACAGCATTGTTCTAACATAGGTATTTTGACACAAAATCGGACTTCTTCTAAAATGACATACCGATTTTTGTCCATATTTTGATTTTAAGACTGAACTTATGCCCAAGTTTTCAATTTTGTAAAGCTTGGTGAGAAAGTTAAGGAGAAGTTTTAAAGTTTACCTTGGCATACTTTATCCAGTTTCACCAAGAATAATTCACTTGGCGAAATCCTTAATTCATAGTAACCTATTTCCCTTTCTCCTTTTCATTGTGCACGAATGGAAAAAAAAAGGTGCATCGTTCATGCTTTTAAATAATATGAACAAACTTCGTAAAGTATATTTGGTGTTATAATCGTTTATAACAATTATATCAAATTTCAAAACGCGACAATATATAAATTCGCGTATGTCTTTGGAAATTTTTAATAAAAACACTAATTTTTTTAAGATATGTCTAGAAATGCAACTAATGGTACTCGTAAAAATTTTCAAAGTCATAATAAAGTGTGGCTTACAATAAATGTAGTGAAAGTATCCGGAAGTGTTTCAGAAATTCGACGAAATGAAATCAAACAGTTTTCGTATGCTTTCAAAGCCATTTTACTTTTCTGCATATTTTTTACTAATATCGATCGCTAAAGCAAACAGATGACATAGAAACTAGTAAAGTGTGTTGTATTTTTATTAACATTTGATCCTCACATTTTTCCTCAGATTTCCACGCTTTTATAGATCCGTTTTCCCTATAACTTTATGCAGAACATAAAGCCAGGCAACAGAAATAAGACGATTGAAAAGTGCAATTACCAAGAAAAACTGGAATCCTAGCGTATCTGATGCAATGACAGAACTAATTGTAACAAAATCAAAAACAAAGTTCTAGTTGAATTTATGTGACTGAAAAACATATGTGATTTCTTTTCTCTTTTTCGAAAGTTCTTTTCTACTCCATTCTATATATCCCTTCTGAACTTTCCAAAGTAAAGAAAACATGGTGAAAGTTGAAAGCTACATTAAGCGGACCTGACTCACATCATTACAGGTCCTGTCAAGGTAGATGGTGAAATTTTCTCCACTGCTCCGAAATTACTGTGACATCATCCGTCTCGTCTTTAGCACACCGCCGCCTTATTCTTCAAAATTTAATTTGATTTTTCTGATAAAGTTTCAAAAGAGGGACTCTCTTTTCCCTTTAGGGATCATCCGATAGAAACAGAAGATTACCCAGAAATTTTTTCTGATAAAGAATTTAATGTTACAGACTTCAAAAATAGACTTTAAGGTAAGTAACACTTATTTCCAGATAATATCAGGCAAAGAATCTTAAAATAAATTAGAAATAATCATTCTGCAGCACCATGGTTAGATTCTTGATAAAGGGTGTTAGGAAGAATCGTGTTAAATGGAACAAATAAATCTCTTAAAAATAAAATAGCCCGAACTATCAGTCGGCACATTTTTGTTGCTTCATAATTATGGGAAATAATGTTATTCTAAATATCAATTTATTGATCGAAAGTAGTATATATTCACATCAAATACATTATGCTACTTGTTGTCTTCCTCATAACATGTAATGACAGCTGTAATTCCTCATAACAGTAATCATGAGGTCATTACATAACATGTAATGACCTCATGACAGCTTTTCTTTCTTTCTTTTAGGATGATACCTCCCTCTATTTGGCTGTATCTAAATTATGATGTTCTGGGTTTTCTCAAAATTTACAATTTAGTTTGCTTTGTTTTCATGTGAGCAAATTTTGTAAATTATATACGATATTTTTCTCCTTTTAAGTTAAAAGTCTTATTTTTAACGCAAATTAAATGATTTTGTAAATGCTAACCTGCCTATAGATAGAGTGGAACGCTTTAAAATAACTAACCAAAATTACTGCACTTCTTTAAAAAGAAATCGTCAACACACTGAAAATTTAAAATTATTAATAAATCAAAAGGAAAATAATCCCAAGAATCCTGAAATGTGTTTAACAGTTTAACTCGCTAAAGATAAAACAATGTTGTAAATCTAGTATATGGACTAAAGATATAATAAAAGCAACATGTAACAGAAGGTAGAGTAACAGGCAGAATAATGTTACAAATTTAAGTCCGTTAATAAATACATATATACTTGTATAAATATCCTGCAATACATTTTAAATATTATTAAGCATATAAACACTATCAGTTAATCTGTAAGTGACGGTGTAATAAGACGGTTGAGATAATGTTGCCATTTTGCGATTGTGTGTCTTTTGTTTTTCAGCAATCAGTGGTTTAAATTGTGTAGAAGCATGCTATTTGGTGTTTGCATGCCTTTCGTTTTTCAACAATCAGTGGTTTAAATTCTGTGTAAGCGTGCATAAAAGTAGCCAAAAGTTAGCTTTGCGGCTAAAAGGTAGCTTCTTTAAACCCTTCGTTGTTACCTATTTTCATTGTTATATACGATGAGATGAACTTAGGATTCCTATGAATCCAATTTTAAATCTCTAATGGTAATAAGCAATCTTTCAGTATTATTTTTCTACACATCGAAATATCACTAACTGAGTATTTTAATATGTTATAAAGATAGTCAAATATTTTACTGCAACGGACTTATCCATGCTGATCTATTTGACCTGTGTACGTGGTAAAAGTAAAGGAAAGCCTGTACATAGGATACCAAGTTAGGAGTTCTAAAGCTATGTGTCCCTACATATTCCTCTAAAGTTCAAAGTACATGACCTCATTTGTAACTTCTAACAAAATCCAACACTATGGTTGTATTATGTAAACACGCAAAATATGAACATTCAAAATAAGTAACAGATATAACGTTGAACAATAAATGTTTAATTTTACGCAAAAATGTTTCGGAGAGGCTTCGAAAGAAAAGATTATAGTTAGAAAACAATGGATGATATTTAAGCAATAAACGCTGTTAATTCCGTGATTATGATCTAGATCAGGGTTTCTTAAACTTTTTCAGTCGCGAACCCTTTTTATCACTGAGACTTTTTCGCGACCCTCAGGACCCCATAATATTTAAAAAATTTTGTGGGAACCCATAAGTATTGCGCAAATCCGACACTCGCGTAAGTGAAACTGTCATTTTTTCACTTGTACCATAATATACTATTGCAGTTTTAGGTCATTAACTTTAATTTAAAATTTTTAAGACAGAACAATGCGAAAATTTTAAATCTACATATAATAAAAGAAAGAGTATGTGTGTTTGTGTGTGTCTTTCGTTCGCGCTGCGCGTAAGCTGATAGACCCACGGCTACGAAATTTGGTACATAGGTGCATCTAGACAAGAGCCAATGCACCTCGAAGCAATTTTTTCGAAACTCGAATTAGAAGTTTTTTAATTTTATGTTTTGTGACGAAATCGCGTCATTTTGAGGCATAATGGGCTATAGGAAAGCGAGATTTTACTCTACACACTCCATTTTCACATCGTCATGAAACGTGGGCACTTAGCTATTTTACGAACTTAAAATAAATTTCGTGTTTCAATAAATCGATTAAATATGAATTTATTTAACGAAGGGAGCTTAACACTTTTCAATGGGATTTTTTCTAAAAAAATTTATTTTTAAAAATGTACAGTTTATTTTTCTTTGATTTTTGGACACGTTAAACTTTTATCCTAGCGACTGCTTTTACAAAACGAATTTTGGAAAAATTATAATATTTTGTATTTAAAAAAAAAATTAAATGAAGCTTCCGAGTACACTTCTCACATCTCACATCTTTAAAAATGTGATTTTGGCAACAATTTTCCTTTCTTATTTTTGTTGATAGATTTTTGATGAAATCGCATTATTTTGAATAGTTTCATTCTTTTAGAAATATTTGTTTGGCAACAATTTTTCATCGTATTTCTTATGTCACTGTTTTTAAGAGATTGGCATATTTCATTGTCATTTATATATATATATAATACATTTTTATTAATTTTTTTTTGATAAAGTTGTTCTGTAGAGTAAAATTCTGGGCGGAAATTTATGTCTTTTGAGTTTCTTTCATGTTATTTTTTGCTTATTTCACTGTTTGTAAGATATTGAAAAGTTTTGCACGATTTTATTTTCTTCAACGGAAAGTTGGTTTATTTTTTATTAGGATAACTAATACTTGTATTCGGAATATATCTTATTTCATTGTAATTTTTTTCTCTTGAAAATCTAAGATAAAATGTCATTAATTATACTTTGCTTTTCAGAATTTTTTGTTTTTTGTATTCTTTTATGTTATTTATTGCTCATTTCACTGTTTTTAAGATATTGAAAATTTTTGAGTGATTTTTTTAGGAAACAAAGTTCTTAACCTACTTTATGCCCTTTGAGTTCTTAAGATTTTGCAAAGGGAATTTGGTTAATTTATTGATTAGGATAATTAATATTTGTATTAAGGGATATTGCTTATGTCATTGTAATTTTGTTATACGTAATAACTTTTTTTATGAAGTTGTTCTGCAGAAGAAATTCTACGCAGTTTTTAAATTTAACGTTTGGTGTTTCCTTGAGCCATTTTTCGGGTACATTTAAAAGCCAGACGAAGGTTGGCAGCGAAGCTGCTAGTAAGTAATAGACGAAATGACAGAGTCACGTGCAAAGCAAGGAAAATGAACTTTTATATTATAAAAAGAATGCGTCGGAACGTTTTCATTTTTTTTGTCTGTATTGCCTTTATCTATTTGCAGATTGTGTAAAATATTTGGTAATTGTAAAATTATTATAATAAGCTAAAGAAATATCAAAACTGCTAAAATGTTTGGCAACTCTCTGCTGCAGGTCCCACGAACCCCTTGGGTGTCGCGACCGACAGCTTAAGAAACCCTGTTCTAGATGATTGTATCACAGTTGATTATAAAAAGAACAAGAATGTATTTATTTAGTTCGGAACATTTATTGCCATTTTAATTAACTTATATTATCGGGTTTAAAATCATATTGAGTAACTGCCCATCCAATGAAGTAAACACAGATAATGAGAACGTATTATTTGAAAATTTCCACATTTGTTGAAACGACTCACGTCAATTCGAAAGGTAAACAACGTATTCAAAATGGAATGAAGCTCTTTTATCTATCTGTAATGAAACATTTAATTGTTCCATATTCTGCACACCCTCCCTGCGAAACTTTTCTCTACATAATAGGCCCACTAAGCATACATCTCAACAATACAGAACATATATCTCAACAATGGGCCTATATATTACAAGAAACGTTTATCTCAACAGTGAAAACAAATGTCAGCTGCAATATAACAGAAATTCCCGTGTCTGCTTACTGCCTAGATCTGTCTGATTAATATTAATTGGAAATAAATATTTTATTTTAACAAGCGCAGCACGCTTAATCATCTTGGATAATGGAATTTGGTCTTTACCTGCAAACCTCATTGCTAAATCTCATTTACTCAAGAAGCTTGCATTTAAAGAATTTCAGCTTTCCATCTTCCTCTTAGTGACTAAGATTTTTGAGGCAGTTCCTTTCCTCCATCCTTAGGATTTATGGCAATTACTGTCTTATATATTTATATAATCTTCTTCGTAAATCATGTAATTAGGTATATCTAGCGTAAATATATAATGTAACTGTAACTACGATTACGTATATATGTAAGATAACATTCTGACTTTAATTTGTAATAAATCTTTAAGCTTTACATTTCCTTGCGCGAAGTAAAGGAAGTACTGTGGTTACGACATCTTTCAGGTATCATATTCCAAAGGAAATATCTGACTTTGCTGAATGTCGATTCACTAGCACATAGACGTTTAAAGTACTTTATTTTGGGTAGTAGTAACAAACTTCTTTTAAGCTAATGAGTATGTTGATTAAATTTGATAAATCATTATCTTATGCTTTACTTTGTAGCAAGATATTTTTTTCAACTCACTGAGTCACTGATTAAATTTTAAACAAAAATATCTTACATACTAATACTTCGGCTTTAAATCGATGAGTTTGTAAATCTAAATTTTATTCAATTCGCATAAAATTTTAAAATAAGTTTTCAAAAATTTTAAATTCAAAATTCGGATTTCGAGTTGCACATTTTTGGATAGGTTATATGTATTGAAAATTCTTGTGGTTCCAAATACCACATTTTATGTACGATGAAAAAAACATATATAAATATATAGATATTTTATAAGGTATTTCTCCCGCCTTCTTAGCATGCCTTTGTGGTGTAATGGTCAACACGCTCGGCATGTATTTGAGAGTTCCGAGGTTCGAGTCCCAGCTAGGGTACTTCACATTTTTCATGTTTCCTGCTTAAAAAAAAATTCTTTATGATTTTACAGTGGCGCCCGAACTAAAAAAGTTGGTATACGATGATTCTCAACCACGAGGATTTGGCGAGTAGGTCGCCTAATCCTCAGTCGCCCTTTAAAAGGGGGATTATATAAGGTATTTCTTCTGCCTTCGTGGTGTAATGGTCAGCACGCTCGGCGCGTATTTGAGAGGTCCGAGGTTCGAGTCCTGCCGAGGGCTGTGCACATTTGTCATGTTTCCTACGTCCAAATAACCTAATGTATCTACAATTCATTCTTCATTATTTGATAATAAGATAAAATAGGTACCATGGAATTAAAAAGTAAACATTTTATTATTAAAAGTTAATCAGTTTTTCTTTATTCTAACGTAGTTACGAGATATTAAAGCGTTGTTAGAGTTTTCAGCGAATATGCATCATTATTCAGAGACCCATATTATAAAACGGTTATATGTAAATCATTTCAGAGAATACGTATCTTAATGATTCAGAGAACATATTCATGATAAATTAAATTGTACATTGAATGTCTATCTGCTTAATCTACATATCAGAAACACATTGTCTGTCCCCTCTCAAACTTCAGCATTCATCATCTGTAATGAAAATGCAGCATTTCAGCCGCGGTGTTTTGTAATCATATTTGGCAAATTCAGTAATACGCTTTTGTACGCTTTCGCACTAATGGCAGGAAGATAATCACTTTCGCCATTAAATATAAACAGAAAGTATGGAAATGCATTGAATTTAGATTGTAGATTAGATTTAATATGTTTATATGAAAGAATATTTTATTACTTTCATAAATTAATTACTGCTCAATAATTATAATCGCATACTGAGAGGTTCAAAATTGCAGAAAGTCCTAGGCAACAATGTGATTCCTTTATTTATGGTAGCAGTTGAAAGTATGTTAAGCAAAGAATTAACCTTTCCTTTGCAGCTTTTGTCTGATTTATTCGTTACGGTTGTCGCTAATGATGTTGTAAATCACAATGGTTTGTAGAATGGTAGTTACATTTATGTTTACTCACAGTATCGCCGTCTTTGGAGAAATTTTATTTGGGAAACAGAGTTATTTGACATAATTCTAGTCAATGAATACCACTAACCTTCACCTGTGAACGGATAAATCATTAGCATATTTTTGTTTGTTCAAAGCCTAAGATCATTATTTCAGTGATTGGCGAATTCTGATTCCTTTTTTATTCGGTACTCTGTATACTGTTACTCTTATGATTGGCTATATTATTTGCTTATTTGTTGTTTCTCGACATATGAGACATCATTAGGCCCATAATTAGGCAATGTAATAACTATGTTTCTTCTTTTTTTAGCAAACGCCATTAAAAGACTCAGAATAATGACAAAAAGGTTACATCGAATCCTTTGGCATTAGGGCAAATTTAAGTTAAGTTCAAAAGAATAATATGAAAAAAAAATTCAAAGTAAACATAGGAAAAATGGAAAAGTATCATTTTATAGGAAGGTTATTTCAGTTAAATAGAAAGATTCACGCATCCAGATAATGTTCCAAAAAGATTACTTCGCAAAACATAAACATTGTAAATTAATTTATTTTTAATAATGTATAAGGATCTACTTATTTTTATCTAATTAGTTATTTTATTAAATTTGTAGAGGCATTAGGTATTTTTTGGAATCAGGCGTCATGAAAAATGAGCAACGCTATTTTCCAAAGTCCAAATTATGGGAGGGAAGGTTCTCCGAGAACTTCACAGTTACTGATTTTAATTTTTTAAATATTTGCATTTTTTGCATCATTGTTAGAGAAAGTTTTCGTCGAAGAACCCATTTTCTAATCTGCTGAACCCACACAGAAGTATCAGCTGTACTGCCTCTTTGTCCTGTGATGAAAGCTTGCCAATTTCAAACGGTGAGTACCGCAAAAAATTGCATGTATTCGCGCCGCTTAATTGCACGACTACCTTCAAACAGACCGCTATTTCTGCTATGATTTATTGACATTATATTTACAATAAATGTTTTGCAGTATTGTTGTAATCTTTACCAAGTATAAAAACTAGTATAGTGGCATTATATTTACCATACAGTTGCAAACTATGATACCTTAAACTAAACTGCATAGCAAATCTATAATACAGATGCCTACTGTACGTTGTTATCTCAAAATTAAAAAAAAAATAAAAATTGAGTTGTCTCGAACATTTTTTGAGAAAAAATAGGTGTTTTCAAGCACTGCCTAAATTTTTGAACGGTAAGCATCTTAATGAATTCTTACATTTGCAGTATTTCTTAAACAAACTTGTCATACATATGAGTGAATTTATTGACGGAATTAAAAATTGTAAAGTATGAGATATTTTCACCGTTCTTCCAGCGGGCTTTTGTGATGTAACGATAGAACACTCGGCGCGTATTCGAGAGGTCCCGGCGAGAGCATTGTATATTTTCACAACTCCTTGCAAGTTCAGATTACTTATGTGGACAAAAGATAACTTATTTATTAAAAGGGTTAGTAATGTTAATTAGCTTAATTAAGCATATTAGGGCTTATTTGGCTAAATAAAGAGATGCTTTGAGGGATATGTTAAGGAAAATTTGCTCGTCACATGAAATGAATCCATAAAGCCTCCCATGCAGTTAACCCTTTGGGGGGGATACGAATCCAGGATGCATTATAAATGTTCATCCGCATTATTATAGGCCAATCCCGAATGGTTGAAGCTTGATCGGCTTACATGAAAAATGAACCATATAATCTAACTTATAAGAGTACTTTTGGGCAATAAAACTTGCCGATTACGCAGAAGAATGATTTAATTAAAATTGCAAATACTTGATACCAAGAAGCATTGAGAATTTTCTAAATCTTTAAATTATTCTTATTTTTATCTTTTGAAGCAGATATTTCTATATTTCATTTATATAGTTAAAAGGTTGAAGGAAACACAATTTCTGCAATACTTTTTTAATAAAGAGAAAACAATTATTTAATTCCTTTAATACGAGATCATTACAGAAACATTATTGATATATATAACATTACTATGTCTAATGAAAAGGACGATGTTTAAAAAAAGTATTTTACCAAAAAGTAATTCTTAGAACTTCTTTAGATTAAATTTTCATTTAAGTATAAAGAATTTTCATTTAAATGGTGAATTCATGATACTACCTTCATTCCGTGATATTATTTTTTCCCGCAATGAATGATGCATCATTTTATTTGTTCTTTAAAGATATTCGTGCTGCTTCCAAACTGTACATAATGAAACGTGTGTAGAATCGCATGTCTGATAATATCCTTAATTATTATCTTTTCTGAACTAAACAAATCATTTTTTAATCTTATGTATAATTTCAGATGTTATATGGATAAAATTTACACAATAATGCATAAAACATTTAAATAAAAAGAAGGAGAAGGTCTCTATGAACTAATATGTCTTTAGCTAATCTGATCTTTCACCCAAATGCGGTAAAAATACTCCTCTAAAATTTATTTAATATAAATACTAATTTTATGCCTCAAATAAAATTTTCTTCTTCGGATAAAATATTTCGTACCTATTTTTCTCAGTCACATTATATAAACTCGTTTGAAAATAAGTTTAACTATTATTATAGGTCATCCTATTGTTCATTTAAGTAAAATTAAATACATTGTCAAATTGTATTGCCTTGTTTACATATTGTCTCTTACTTCGTGGTGGAAAACTAAATAACTGATGAATCGCAAGAAGTATAAGAAGATTTTAATTTGTCGTTCATGATAGTTTGGCATAAAATATACATAAAAAGATAATTCTTACTTTTTGAGTAATTAAGTTTTACGTTTTTAATATGGGTAAAAAAGTTCTATAAATTAAATGTCAATTCAAGGCAGCAATAATAATAATCATAATAATAGTTGTTTATAACGTATAGCAAATTCCGTATGATAGTTGTTTGGTGTTCTAGCATGAAGTTTTATACTTATACACCAAAAAAAAAAATATATATATATATATATATTTACAACATTTTCCTGTTCTATGCGTGTTTGTATGAAAACATTTCCTGCATCTCTCTATAACATAGGCGTATTGATTTAAAGCTTTATAATAATACAGATGCAAAGAATACAGACGATGGGTAGACGTTCTGAATATTTTAGCTGTCTGAGGGTATACTAAGGATCAATATCTGAAAAGAAATTGAATTTTTTAAAAAATAAGAACAAAGCACAATTTGTTGAGCAATTCATTCGATTTTGTGCTCACATGGGGACTTAGGCTTCATCATTATACTTTATTTTCCGAAAGAATGCATTGTATGTTTCGTATAATATTGAGAAAAATAATTCTTAAGTTGCAGAAATGTTTTTGATTAAGTTAAATTATCCAAAGAATTCTAATTTAATGCTCACAATAAAATTTGAGAAATAAACAAGCAATAATGGGATTTCGCAGAACGAGCATTAGAATGTTATTAACATCTTAAAGTATTGCATTTGTTTAGTATTTATAGTTTGAAATTCAGCACCAGAATTCTTTTGCGAAATATCATTTAATATTTGACTAAGATTAAACTATCAGCGTTGCAGAAATATTACTCTTAGCGTATAATTAAGTATCTGAAATGGCATTATCATGCTAAATAATCTAAGAAGAATTGACAAACTAAAGATAGAAATTGATACATATTTGAAATTCAGTATTTTATGAACATAAATTTGATGAAAGAATTAAATTATTAAAATTTTCAAAACTCAGATTAAAATCTGAAATTTTTTAATATGATTGGTATATGAATATGCTGAAAAGTTTAATAAAATTATAAATCTTGATTTCTAAATAAGATTGTCTCGATTACCTCACAACATTGAAGGATATATATAAGAAAAATCGCCACAACAGTAAACAAAAGCTCTTATGACATCAATATGATATTCTTCTCAGCTATATCTGATAATTCAACATAAGGGAAAGTATATTTTTTTCAAAAGCAGTATTAACTGGCTATGTACAGTAAACAGGAAGCTGTTAAGAAGTTGTTCAGACTAAAAGGTATTTCATAGTGAGAAAAGTTTTGAGAATTGTTGTAAAAAACTGCCGTTTCATTTTCGTAAAATTTAAGAAAAATATAATCATCCCTTTCAAAGCATCGTTTTTCAAATATAGATAGTAAATACACTGACACAATTTACAAAACTTGTAATGGGATATTACAGACTATAGACGTGCATTATCATGAAATATTCTTAGCATTATACTAAAAATACAAAAATAAATTTTAGAGTTATCAGTGCACTCATACTTATCTATGCTCTAACGCGAGAAGGGAAAGCCCTTTACCATCAACTCTGTTTTACTGAAAATTTAAATTTCATAATTTTTTTAATGCATGCTATATCTTTATATATGTTTTTCTCTATTTTACTGTATGTGTTTTTCTCAATTCCTCACCTGTCTATATATCAGTAACTGCTGTGGTTATCTATTTTCTGACCAACTTTACAGCGTTACTTTAGAACAGAATTTTTATAGTACCATTTTACTCCGAGATTTAAAAGTAAAATTTTTACTTGGGATTTTATATTACGTTTTATTTTAGACATTTATAGTTATCTTTTACTACGTCGTTTATGATTGGGTTTTATTGTGGGTTTTTATAAAAACAATCGATTCGAATGAAAGTTATCTGTAAAAGTTGAGGGACCTAGTATTTCCATCTCTGAACATTTTTGAAAAGCAGCAGAAATACACACACACACACACACACACACAAAAAAAAAAAAAAAAAAAAAAAAAAAAAAAACAGTTTAAGGATATTTGGGTAAAAACCGTTTTATGATTGCTGCAGCATTTTATGATAGTGTACGTGTAGCACACTCAAATTTTATATGTTAGTACTGAAGGCGAAGGTGATATTGACCTAAGAAAAATTTAAAACTTTGTTTTTCAACAGTAAGATTTATGTTGTAGTGTATATGCCATGAATTTTTATTAGGTTACGTCTTGGTTCCTTGTCAACATTCCATTATGCATGCATTTCAGAAAAAATCGTTTTCTCAGCTTCATAAACCTGATGCAAACCGGAATTTAGTTTTGTGATTATGAATTGAATGTTCTAACTACAGATCGTAGAGAAATTTAGGGTTTCTTGATAGGCTTTAACAATAGTTTGTCTTTTATGGATCCACTACAGGTCTGATCTTTGTTAAGGTAGGAAAGGCAGAAAAGCAATTTACATTGTAACTTGGAAGATTTACTTGCAGGGGAAAATGAAACTCAATATATGTTTATCTCACATATTAGAGCCCATAGAGTAATCTGTTAAGGTTTCAGTTTCTTAGGATTTAATGGCTCCGACCTAGAAAGATTTAGATAATTCTAACACTTAGGTATTAAATAAATCCTAAAAAAAAGGCATATTAGTGTATAAGAAGAATATAGCAAAGCGATATTTATAAAATGAGCTTCGCTGAAAGTATATAAGAAATACGTATACGTTAAAATTATCTCAATGAAATTAAGGTGGGAGACATTCTATTAGAATTCCCAAATCCAGCTTTCTTTTCGTTTCCAATTGTGGTTGAGTTTTATAAAAAATTTGCTTTTTATTACTTTTTTAGCACTAGAGGTGTTTATTAGTTAGAATACTCTCTCTTGCAGTTATTTATTTTTTGCATCGTATCATCTTTTATCCATTTTGAATTAAAATGATTTTGTCACCAAATATTACACTTGTTATATCAGTTGCACTGTTATTTATACAATTTTAATATTGTTTGATCGACCTGAGATAAGACTTTAATTCACTCCCTGACTGAGCTCCCAATTAAAATTTTCCTATTTCAAATCATTTTTCCCCATTAAAATTAATTGAAGTGTCATTAATTCGTGATAGTCCTGAAAAATATCCGTTTTTTATCAAATATTTTAAACATAACAAACTAATAATGAACTTTATATAGAAAAAAATAAATCTAATAATTTAATAATATTTTAAAATAAAATCTAATAAAAGATAAAGAAATAAACATATATGCATGTAATGTTGTTGTTGCTTATGCTCACTTGTCTGACGTAATCAGCCTACTCCCACACATTCCTCGTAGCAAGGATTACGCTAGATTACGCCTTCCGTTGGCAACAGCATTGAGCACCTTTCAGGTGACAGTGCGATTTGGCTCAGTTCCGTTCCCAATTTTGATGGAGAGCGCCCCGAAGGGTCGCGTTTGAGGGTCTTCCACCCCTCTGACCTTCCACCAAACCACACGAGAGGACTTTCGGCTCGCCGCATATTTAGAGTGCCGCCATGTCGCACCGACACTATACATTTACAGACATCCAAGCCTTCTCCATGATTCGAACCCAGGCCCTTCGGCACGGCAGTCAGCGACACTAACCATTATACCACTTGGGCAACCCTGCATCTATTAGGTTATTGCATGCCATATGTATTAACTTTTTCTTTTCCTTCACTTCTATCTTTAGTTTCTTGTTCAGTATTTGTTTCTTTTTTGCCATGCTTTTGCCACTTTCATCCGCAAGGCGTTTCAATAGAAACCTTTCCAGAAAGTTTTTGTTTGTTTCTCCCTTTTACAATGCTTCTGAAATGAGGCAAGCTTCATTAAAGAGCGCCGCTGCACGGTCAGTTGCAACCTTTAATTAACACTTCTTTTACCCGTCTTGAAGAGATAACCTCCTCCGCTTCTGGCTACTCTGCAAAAATTTCCTGCAGAAATTCCATTTGTTGTTGCACCTGTAGTTCCGTAGTCGTTCCTTAGATTGTGAGGTAACTAACTCTTTGATGTCTGCCTTATCCATTTCCAAGCCCATGGCCGCTCCGAGATAAAATATCTCCTCCGGCATTTCCAGTTCTGGTCAAAATCCTTCAAAGTCCCTTTCAGTCATAGCTTTAGACCACAGGTTTTCTATGCAGAGATCAAGGTATCTTTTTGTAACGTCCTGCCAGGTAATATAAATATTTTTTGAGGTATATAACTATGTTGTTCTTTCAGAACTCTCGAAGGGTGAGCTTTGTCTGTTCTTAACCACAAAACAGTATCAAAACATGTGTCTGGTATAAAGTTTCTTGAAATTGAAGATCACCTGTTTGTCCATAGGCTATAGAATAGAAGATGGAAAGGAAAGAATCTTTATAAAGCTGAATTTCTGGAGGATATCGTCATCAAGTTTTGGAGGGAGGCAAGTAGCTTTGTCAAGCACAAGAAAGGCTGCATACGTAAGTCATTGAACTTGAGGTATTTTTTAACTTCAGGACAAAATACCAAGTTAATACACTCCATTTTAGCTTTCATCAATTCGACAAACGTTTTTACAAATTCCTCAGCTGCCTTACAATTAGATCTCCCTGCCTCAAAATGCCTGGCAACGGAATGATATTCATTTAATTAATTTCTTTGTTTGTAAATGCTTCATTTCTAAATAGCAAGATTTAAAAAATAGCAAAAATATGACATGTGAACATTAAAAAACGTCTTTCAGAACGTTACCAATAGGAATTTTAATTTGCTGCATTTAATAAGCACACAGTCTTTTATAGAGGAATTGTGTTAATCCTAATAGCGTATTCCTGTGATAGAGTGTATATTACTGTTGTATTTAAATGTGTGTTATTGATATATATAAACGAATAACGAAATCATTCATCGTAGACTGAACCGGAATTAGGGTGAGGCATGTGTAGCACTTATCCCAGGTAATAACTAGAAGCGTCAAATTACCTATGAATTTCTCGCGTATAGTTTGTTACAGAAAACCTAAAGTTACAGAAAACCTTGCTAGCATCGAGAAAAGAGATTAGTTGAATGTGGCAAAAACATGCAAGGGCTTTCTGCCTAAGAGGAGGGAGACCTTCGTGGAGGGCTTTCTGTGATTAAGAAAATCTATAATCATAGTCATGCTAACAGTATATTTTCTCAAACATCGCCATTCTGATAACGTGGCTGTTCTTTCAAACAAAGCTGACCTGTGGAACTATGATATTAATCAAATAGGTTTTAAACAAATTATTGATGAATTTGCTTCGTTAAAAGCAAAGAGAATTAAATTATTAAACATCTTTAAAAATAAGTGATATACTATTAGTTATATATTAGTTAGGCTGCTATTTACACTATTTCAATGTGATCTGTCATTTACCAGAAGGGAATTTTTAATGCTTTTCCTTTCAGAACTGTAAATTATTGTAAGTGTCATTTTTCTCAATTTATAATGCAATGATTAGATATTATTATTAGAGTCTTGGTACTATGGTTTGAAACAGAATAAAGGACAAAAATAATAATTAATTAATTATGTATATAAAATGTAAATATATTGTTAATTTGTAATGTGTGTGTGCATATGTTCGTATGTATTTATATGTGTGATATGTGGTCTTTATTTTTTTAATGGCCGTACACCGTCTATTGTTTATAGGAGAGCGCTTTCAGGGGAAAAAAAAAAAAAAAAGATAATGCCATGCGGCTGATAATAAAGATAATAAAGCGGCCTTTTTTTAGAAATTTAATGGTTCTGATCGCTGATTATCACTATACTAATTGCTTAGCTGTTAAGAGAATAATTAAATTTAGCGCATTCTATTTTTTCTTCTGCTAAAAATATATATGATTATTAAATATCATATATAAAATTAGGGTAATTCCTCTTTTAAAATGATAAGGTATAAGCATAATTACGCACGCATGTCTGTTACTAGTATTTTACCATTATTAAGCCAAAACGTCGTTAAGTATAGTGAGCTATAATCTCGAAATGAGATTTATGGTCATCCACTATAAACGGCGAATGACGCTTCAAGTTGTTACCACCAAATATCATCGCTCTGCATTATTATTTTTTAAAGAAATGAAGTAATGAAGTATATACATTTATGCTGGTTTTTCGCTCTGTGAAAAAACGGTGTCATTTATGTTCATCTGGTTTTAATAACATAATCCTGCACCCGAACATGTGAACCTGGAAGCCCGAACCCAACCTTTGAATGTCGAATTTCACATATCATATTTAATAGAGCTTTAATGAATTTTTATTAAGAAATTAAACGATTTGAAAGCAACCAGTTGCTACAATGCACGGAAAAAAAACATTTTATCTCCATGACCACCACATGACTTCCTTGTACAGAATATTAAGTTATACGCATTTTTTGCTACATTTCCTTTAAATTTATTTCCTCGAATCTCATTAGAGATAAATTTCTCATTCAATTAATTCTGTTATCACTTCACGGTAAAGCGAAAATGCATAAAACCTCCGACGGCAAAAATATTTCTCTCGCCTTTCTAGCGTGTCATCGTGGTGTGGTGGTCTGCACGCTGGGCGCGTATTCCAGAGGTCCGTGGTTCGATTCCCGTTGCATATTTTTCATCTTTCCTGCTTCCAAAAGAATCCTAATGTCTCTACAGAGTTTGTTAATCAGAAATTCGTTAAAGTTTTACAAAATAGGAAATAGATAATAAAA
Source organism: Stegodyphus dumicola (assembly GCF_044657685.1). NCBI lineage: Eukaryota > Metazoa > Arthropoda > Arachnida > Araneae > Eresidae > Stegodyphus > Stegodyphus dumicola. The sequence goes on along the minus strand of NC_140772.1, from coordinate 80,671,651 downwards.
TAAATTTGAAATTCAAAATTAGGGCTTCCAAGTGCCGTGCCCATGTTCGGTCGGAGGACTAGTTTATTCAAAATTTGAGTACTTTAGGTACTTGCTTTTTTCACAGTGCAAGAAAAATGCACACTTTTATGCAGATTCTATATTATTTAATTTCTTGGAATATAATACAGGGCGATAATATTTGGTGGCACCCATTTATTTGAAAAGTGATACGCCGTTTATAGTGATTCTGCACAAGATGTCATTTCGAGACGAATATTCCATTCGGTGCTAACGTATCTTTTTGACTAAAAAAAATAACTTTATTTTTTTAGCCCAAAATAAATGCCATTCCATGCACTTTATTTTTCTTTATCATTTAATGCACTTTAATATTTGCAATCACGGTAGCCTGCAGCTTAATTGGATAAAACTAACGTAATGTTTCGTAGGGCGGGGGGGATTTTTTAATGCACTTTAATGGTCACAATCATTATCAAGCAATGATCTTATTGTAGTTCTAGCAGTATAAAAAAAAAAGGTTAGTCTTCATATTTATTAAAATGTTATAGAAATATCTAGTTAATAAAAGCCAGCAGAAAACCCGAATTATCAGTGACATAAAGAAATGTTGAAAAAATATCAAGTGTTATGACAATGAACCCTCATTTCCAGAGATGCAACTTTAACATTCTGAAGAGGCTTTTAAAGAGCCCTTGTTTTAGAATTCAAAGACTTTTATTTCATTCAAAAACCATTGACTGAGAAAATAAATAAATAAATAAAAAACACTGCACTCATTAATTTAAAGAGTGTAGGCAATGAATATTCAGAATAAAGAAGAATATATTTATTCGATTCAGTACTTAATATCAAATGTAACTTTAAAGGTTTCTTCATTAAAGTTATTTCAAATGGCAAAGTAAACTTTTTTGGTTTTTAAAAAGTAACGGAAAATTATTTGAAATGAATGTTTAATTTGGAATCAAACACAGTGAACATTTTTTAATATTTTTGTTCTGCTATTGTACAATTCTGTATTAAAATGCTGAATTAATAATTACGTTAAAATATCTGCATAATGATACCATTCATTATAAAAATATGTATACATATATTTCTGTACTTAATGAAAAGCAGTTATTGAAGTAGTTATAAATTTCTCATGTTAATTCTCTAAATTCAAGTCATCTGTGTAAAATATGCCTTTAGTTTGGTTTCGGTTATTTGATTACGGCAAAGCATTCGAGGGCTACCTGTCTAAGGCAAGGGATACTTTTATGGATTACTTCCTAAGGGAAACTAGATGATAATAACTAGATCATAATACATGTTATTCATGGGAAAAAACATGAAAACGTCCATGCAGCCAGCCCGTCTGCCGGATACGAATCTCGAAGCGAGATACCAGTAGTCAGCAATTTTACCACTCGGCCGCTGGTGAGTCATAAATTTTTAAACGTTTAATTTATCATTTCATGAGTTAAATGCAATGATTGGCTCATAGATAAAATTAAAATCAATATATTGTTGGGGATCTATGGGTTCATGGATTTCGAGAAATTGATGATAACACTTGATGAACAATGGAAACGCAATTTATTCGCCAGTAAGCACTATTAAACAGGACAGTTCGACATTTACAGTCGTTGAAAACTATGGCAAACACGCTGAAACAATCAGCAGCACAACCTTCAGGCTAAAGCGGTGAAAACAGCTTCACAGCAAAGCACTTAAGCACAGCTCTCGAATCGGTCGATCGCTCTTAAGCTAATCTCTGAACTAAGACACTACTTTCTCATCCTACAGGCAGGGCCTTGAGCTTTAACCTACCTCCGAGAATATCCCGTAGAAAACTCCTAAACATGCATTCTAGAATGTTCTTGCTCCGTCTATGATATATCGCCAATTTTGTCACCAAATATTGGAAATGAACGATACAGCGCCAAATCTGACACCCTACCTTTCCTGCCACTTTCTGGCAGCCCTAAACTCATCGTTGACTCACGCTGCTCAGCCGGCAGACACTTCTTTGCCTCTCAGCTGTAGGAGCATCTTTTACGACCCGCTTTGCGGGGAAGCAATCTCACCGCTCAGCCGATGGGAATTTCGCAACAATATACAATTTGTTTCGTTATCATTCTCATCTTTAAATAGAAGTAAATGATTGAATACGATAATCTCTGATATTAGTTACATTTTAGTGTTTCTTTGTCTGAATCCACAAAGTAAACGAAGGTTTATGTGCTAAAGAAAAAGAATGTTTTTGTGGCATACTTTTTAAGAAAAACTGGCTTGTAATTACTTTGTACTTAGAAGAAACCACGAAAACGTCCACGTAGCCTTATCACCAGGGTTTAAATCGAGAATGACATCATTGGTTCAGCGTTTTTAACCGCTCTGCAATTCGTAAGTCTGCTTCAGCCTCTATGGAAATTTTATAAACTTTTATGTAAAGATATCAGATGGGAAGAATGCAGACTAAAGCATACTTCAGAGTTTTGAATTGTCTGTAGTAATTTTTTATGCAACACTTAAAGGTCTATTGCTATCATGTAGAGAATCTAATTAGGGAAACTTCTTAGAAGAAGAGTTCTAAGGATTTAAAATTCAGTCCTGAAGTGATTATTATACCGGCATTAAGAAACTTAAGAATTATTGTTTCGCAAAAGTAGTAACAAAATTAATTGCTGCTTATGATAAGATTCTTAATCTGTTAACAGTATCAATGAACTTTATAACAAAATGACAATTACTTTTATTTTAAAGATGATGCCTTGTCTTTTTTTTTTTTTTTTTTTTTTTAAGATGAATTCATTTGTAATAGTAATTGAAATGGATACAATTAAACAATAAATTTATCAAAATACTCTGAAGATCTATCTGTTTCCCTTAAACATATTTTACCTTAGTTATTTAATTTCTGGGAGAAATTTCTGAAGCTCATCAGAAATTTGCTTACAATTATATGCAGTATTAATTTGATGCACGTTATGGTGTTTTAAGCATCCTTTAAAATATTCTAATTTATTCGACAATACACAATAAACTCAAGATATTTCATTCTGAATTTACGTAGGCGGGCGTTTGTTAAGGGAAGAGGAATATTTCTCTCAGAAATTTTCAGTAATATATATTAAACGTTAAACTAAAGTTTTAGTTTTGCCGTAGTGGCTACATTTCCTGTCACGCGCGTGTCAGAGACGTCTTTTTCCCCCACAGCAATTCGCGTATGCTTGTGATAAATTAGATACGAACTAAACTATTCTAAACTCTCGAATGAAGATCGTTCGAGAGTTCTAACGTTCTCTTGGTTCTGGAGCTGGAATTCATCCAGTTACATCGTATTAAAATAATTGGGAGAAAGTTTAAGAAATACAATATATCACTGATTTTACTTTTACAAAGATTTCTTAAGAGTTATATTTCAGAATATTATTTTCATTTTTTACGTCATAAATTTTAAGCGTTATAACTTACAACATGCTCTTCATTTTTAATTCAATTCGTTTGGATTAAAAATTATGAAGGGAATGATTTTAAATTAAGAACGAATTTATGATGCGGAAAAATTAAGAATTCCTTGTCTAGCAGAAATATTTTATTCCAATTTTCTTTGAAAGAGGAAAGCGAAATTAAAATTGTGTATGAATTATCTGCATATCGAAGATGTTACTCACCTAGGTTGATAAAATTTAAATATCAGTTTAGGTATATAAATATAGTATATACATGTAAATCGCAGACATACACATACTAAAAACGAAAAATAGTGCAATCTGCTCGAAAGGAATAGGAAGTTGACATTGTTACATTTTTATCTTCTGACACCAGTTGTTGCGTTTTTTTCTTCCTTCACTTTCGTACGGGGTTCGTATGGATTTGGAGTGAATAACGACGATACTTTATGAAGTATCGAAACACACTTTTGCCAGTATTGTCAGGACAGATCCAAAACACGTTTTACAGTCGTCGATGAACTACTATAAACACGCTGACACGATCAGCGACACAGCCTTCAGATTATCAGGCTATCACGGTGGAAACAGCTTCCTGCGAAGCACCAGAGTACAGCTTTCCGGAGTACAGCTCCCGACTCTGCTTGGTCGTTCTCGGAACTCCACGTACTCTCGAGAATCTCCACGCTACAACTCGCGATGCACTCGACGACACACGAGCACAGCTCCCGACTTTTCGGTTCAGCCGTTCCCGGAGCTCAACACGTTCTCTCGACGGTGCACTAAGCGCGATGCACTTAAGAGACTCCTTCGGTGCACTCGACGACCCACTCGTTGTCCGGCTGTCAACTCGAGCGACTCCGCAGGGATTGACTCGCTACACGAGACACACTCACTCTCGATAGTCCTCTAATTGCGGACCAGCAAGGTTTATATAGCTTTCGGCTTGTGTTCGGGAACATTCTGAGGTAAACCGGTAAGAATTCGTTCCAGAAGGTTCTCCAACTGTCCATAGTATATCGCCAATTTTGTTGCCAAATATCGCCAAATGGGCGATTTTCCGCCAAATATGGCAACCCTGCCTTCCCTTGCCATTTTATGGCAACTGTAAAACTGCTTTGCGGGGAAGCCGTCTAACCGCGCCTGTACATTTCGTAACAATATTTAAAAGTGAAAGTGAAATAAAGCAAGGAATTAAAATAAAAGACAAGGAGACGACATGTAAAATAATATAATAGAATTGAGGAAACGTTTAAAAAAGTACGTATCTCGTAACATCTCTTCAGCGTTTTCATGACTCCAAATAATATAACAGGAGAGGCATCTTACTAAATTATTTAATTAACAATTTAGTATTGCTAAGGAAAGGGAGGAATGCCCCGTGGAGCCAGTTTCCCTTAAAAAGACCTACACGGGACATCCCTCCCTTTCCGTGTAGTGCCTAAGGGCGGAACACGTAATAAGTTAAAAAAAAAGCCAAAATATTCCTACAGTTTTATACTTAAATTATGTAATTATTCATTAATGTACTGCATCTTCTTAAATCAAACATCGAACATAAAAAATTACAAACTAAAATAAATAAATAAATAATAAGTAAAGTCACAATACGATGTCGACTACACGCCGAAAAACAAATACAATACAAATACAATTAAAAACAATACAATAAGAATACAAATAAAATACAATTAAGGAAAATGTTTTATACAAACTTTTATTTAAAATAAGTATGATAGTTAATGCGCTAAAAAGGAGGAAAATAATTTATCATAGAGTTTAATGGGAATAATAAATTGTATGAAAATATTTTTGTAATTGTATTTTATTTTCTGTTTGGAATTGCAATTACACGTAATCAAGGGTGAAATCTTTGATCGTTATTAAAACATAAGCAGTAAATTATTTAATGAAGTTCTTATGTTATTAGCCCAAAGGGCGTATTATTGTTCTATTATATAGCCTTTGTATTAATATTACTTTTTACGCATTCTTTTATTATTATTATTAGTCCAAAGGGCGTTAGCCAGGAAGGGCTATTAATTCCGTTTTGGCATTTTGCGTTGAAAACTTTAAATGCCGGTTCACTTTTCAAATTGTTGCTACCAAATATTATCGTCTTGTGTTACATTTAAAGAAATAAAGTAATGAAGAATAAGCATTAATGCATGAATATCTCTCGCAATGTGATAAAATAAAGGTACTTAGAGCCATCAAATTATGAATAAGGTACGCGTCTACCCGAATATGGGCATCTGGAAGCCCACATTTGGAATTTTTTTTATCTATTTCATATTTTGTAAGGCATTTTATGAGGATTTGATTAAGAAACTAAACGGTTTCAAAGCGAGCAATGGCAACACTGTCCCGAAATAAACATTTTTATCTCCAGCGCGTGAGACAGTGCTATTCTGATCTTCATTTAGCAAAAATTAAATCTTGCCTTCCTCAATTATTGTCTTGTTCAATAGTGTCTTGTTTCAACTAGTTAAATAATTTTTACTACTAATAACTGCTACTTCTGACTGATATTTTTACTACTAATAACTACTAAAAAAATAGTGATTATTAGTAGTTATGTTTAAATTTCTGCCTGATAGAAAGATTATTTATAACGTTTCCAAGTCTTTTCTTACTATTTTAGACGTAAGGCTGTTGTGTTTTTTAGAGCCTGTTCATTTAAATTGAGTTTTAATTATTAGATTTTTAAGCTTCAACCATGTTCATGATTTGTTGTTATAAAAAAAAATTAAGTTTTTAATCCGACTTGTGGGGATTCAAAATTTTGCGTATGTATATATATATTTATATATCTTACACACACACACACACACATATATATATATATATATATATATATATATATATATATATATATAGATATAGATATATATATATATAGATAGATATAACAAAATCCGATAGCTGTTTAAAAAAAAGAATTGGCGACTTAAAAATTAACATTCTAGATTTGGTACTCTCCCCCTAAATTCATCTGTTCTCCCGGATTCGAGACATTTCTATGTTAGGTAACGTTTTAATGCAGATACCTCTTGTCCAATCAAATTAATTGTAACTGCTGCGTTCTCTTTCGCATAAGCTCTCCTGCTTGCAAGACTCTTCTGATCCATGCTGCTGCTGCTTATTTGTCTAAGAAGACGTCGTACATTAAAATGGATGTTACTGTATTCAAGCATAATTGAAATATTTTGTCTGCAAAAGAATGATTTGATATGCGTAAAAAATAAAGATTGTGATTCTTCAAGCTCAGTTATCCTAAATGCGTCATCATGCTTTTTCCCCGTCATCATGCTATCTAATATCCTATTTTCAGCCAGAACGGTCTTCTTTGCCATCTATGCTATGTCGTAAGCTGTTAAAAGTTCCAGTGCTTTCATCTACGCATTTGGAAATATTACATTATTGTATATATATATATAGATAGATAGATATAGATATAGATATTAACAAAAACTTTAGACCTTTAATTTTAATTGCTAATTACTCAAGGTAGCACTTAGTTGGTATTTCGTTTTAGACATTCTTCACTACTTTTGGTTTTGACTTTTACCCTTGCTTGCATGAATAACGAAACACGAATTGAATGATTGAAGAGTTAGGTTAGGAGGCAACTTCCCCTTGATAAGTCTGTCTCCTGCCTGCTCAACAGTCATTCACTTATGCATTTAAAAAAAATAGATTAATTTTAATTTGCTAAATTGGTGAATTTATTTAAATGTTTTGGTTTTGCACTTCACTTGGTTTCACACACTTGCACTTCACTTGGTTTCACAATCACTTGTTTGCTTATGCAATCTGAATTTAAATGATATTGTAAATTAGTTCGAAAATTAATTCTTTATATGTTTGCACATTATTTTAACTTTAAATTTGCTTTTTTACGTATATACATTTTTGTTAAAAATTAATTAAATTTGTATTTATTCAATTTATTCTTTTGAAACTATATATATATATATATATATATACAGGGTGATGTTTTTTAAAGTGACAGTGTTTGGAGTGCCCTGTAGCGCTATCTAATAGCCAAAATGGCACCAAACTTTGTATTTAGACTAATCGAGACATGAGACATCAAGACATACAATCGTACAGTTAAATTAATAATGTTTATTTACTACTTCCTCGGTGAGGAATTGAACCATATTCATTGTGAGCACCATTCTCAGAAATAACACAGTGCATTCTGTGCAAAACGTCCTCCACAGCCGTATGTAACATATCACGAGAAATATTCTGCACTGTCTTTGTTATGCTGTCCTTTATAATAGGCAAATTTGATACTCGACCAATATAAACTTGAGATTTCAAATAACCCAGAGCCAAAAATCGCATGGCGTGAGGTCAGGGAAACGAGGTGGGCATGCAACTGGAAAACTGCGACTTATGACTCTATCATCAGTGAAGTTTTGCCACAACAGCTGCTTTAACTTATTACTAATGTGTGGCGGAGCACCATCCTGCATAAAGATTGTCTGTTGGAGACGGTTTCTTTGCTGAAGTTGTGGAATAACAAACGTTTGCAGCATTTCATGGTACCTTTCTGCGTTTATGGTACACGTTTGGGGTCCTGTCGTAGTGATGGTCTCAAAAATGAATGGCCCAATCACGAATTCGGCTGTGAAACCACGCCAAACAGTGACTTTGGGGGAATTAAATGGAATTTCCTGCATGGTGTGGGGCTGCTCAGAAGCCCAAATTTTTCTATTTTGTGTGTTTACGGACCCATTGAGTTAAAAATGGCACTCATCTCCCCACAGAATGTGCCATGGGAAAACATCATCAATTTCTAACGATGAATACTTAGCGATAGAGCGAATAGAAAAGATAGATCACTTGTCATACACTTATACACACTTATCATAATCACTTGCTTTCAGTTCGTGCAAGCGGCTGATTTTGTAGGGGTAAAATCCTATAATGCGCCGCAAAACTCTCCATACCGTGGAATAATTCATGTCTAATTGCCGAACTACACCACGGGCGCTGCTAGTACCAGCAATCGTTCACTGCGATCATTCGGCAATTGCAGTTGCCACATCCGTTATTACATCTTCTGATACTGGTTTACGTCCTCTCCCAGCGCGAATGGTCTGTGACCCCGTTTCCTCGAGCTTCTTAATCATTTTTTTAAGACCATTCAGCGATAAAGTCCCCCTTTTGTAATTTTTTTTCTGGTTCGAAATTCCCGAAGAGCTGCGGATGCATTACATTGATTCATGTAATACGGCTTCACCAGTAACGCACGTTCCGGTAACGTGAGAGGCATGTCCACTGGAGCTCGTTTACTTCAGCTGAGATTATTTGTCGGAGCTGTCTACTACTTGCTTTTATAGCCCCTATTACTGGCGCTGTCATCGCACAGCATTTGCAGTTCTCTTTGATACCCGTGTTTTATGCTAATTCTCGTTATTGTAAACTACAGCAGCGTCACAAAATAGCCTAGCGGCGATTTTTGGAACTAATTTTTTTTCACGGAATCCTTTTTCCCATGTGTTGATTAGTCTAAATACCAAGTTTTGTGCCATTTCGGCTATTAGATCGCACTACATGGCACACCAAACACTGTCAAAAAACACAAAAAAAGATCACCCTGTATACTGATGTATTGGATTGCTTATATTTATATGTTTTGCTTTGCTTTTTGGACTTGGTCTGCTCAAAATAATAATAATTTTTAAAAAATGTTTTTGATGCTTATTTTGCAATTTTTTTGTACTGCTTGCTTCTAGGGTTTAGACAGATAAAGATTACTGCGTTTTACAGATGTTATACTGCTTGCTTCTAGGGTTAGGACAGATAAAGATTACTGTGTTTTACAGATGTTATACTGCGTTTGTTTGTGTGGGATTATTTTAAATTTTAATTTGTTTCTTTGCAAGTTTAGAAGCAAGTTGATTTATGTATTTATTTATTTCGTTGCACTTACCCCCTGATGAGGATACAGCAAAAGATATAAATTTCTTTTTTATTTTGACATGTTTTGCCTCCCCCCTTTTTCTAACACTTTGCATGAGTGCTACTTGTTTTCCTTTTGGGTTTTGCTTATGATTACTTCGAATTGAATATAGGATGAATTTTAAACGTAGTATTTAATTTATTTTGCATTACATATATAGAAACATTTATATTACAAATATCTATAAATATATATGCGTGTGTGTGCAAGTTACAAATATATGTCAGTTTAAAAAACAAATAGTAATTCTATCCAATCAAATTGTAAGGCTTGCATTTCTGGCAGGGATGACAATATGTAATATTAAAGAAAACATGTAAGCAAACCAAATTAAATATTTTTAATATTTTAAAATGTTCATAAATTTACCTTTAAATCACATGTTTTTGTCTTTTAATAAGTAATAGACAGGTTTTATTTATCTTAGTGTCGTTTAGTCCCACCAGCGGCTGAGCGGTAAAGTCGCTGAACACTGGTAGTTCGGTCCGAGGTTCGAATCCCGCGAAAGGGCTGGCTGCATGGGCGTTTTCGTCGTTTTCCTCATGTGTAACGTGTACACGAGCCAGTTCCCTTAGAAAGTCCTCCACGAAGACATGCCTCCCCTTACGCAGATAGCCCTAGTGTGCTTTGCCATAATTAAATAAACCAAAACTAACTAGTATCGTTTAAATTTGACGAGCAGTGTAATTTTTTTTTGTTTTTTTTTTTACTAAAAGTACAATATCAGTTTCGTAAATACGCCTTTGATGTTAATACAACATTTTATTTCCATATCATCAAATGATCTATTAACATCAAAAGCGTAATTCGTGTTCTAGAAAACAGTGGCAGCCTTTAAGTATTGGCCAACCCAATACGCCATTTGCATAAAATAAATCACGCAGTCAGAACTAGTAGCTACGTAGCAAATGTGGATTCATTTTCTTACAAGCAACGTAAGTGATTTTTAGATTGTTATCGGAAAGTTGAGAAACGTCACGTGTAGTGCATTAAAGAAGGAAGGAACTGTATATGAAGAAAGCGTAATGCAAGCAAAAGAGACAAGTACGGATGAAATGTGAAAGGAAAACTTTCTCTGCAAACTTTCAATGAGCGCCGATAAAGCCGAATATACACGGAACGACATAATTGCGCTGCCCTTCCTGTTAAAATTAAATTTGTAAGTCGAGCAGTTGTTTAAGTTATAGACGATGTATTTCTACCAATGACAGTCATTTTAATATCTATAACTTTAAGATAATGAATAATTAATAATTTTTATTGATATTGTTATTGTATGCTTGCTAATAAAATTCAGCACCTAACTAGTATTTAAAAAATCTATACATTTTTCTAATATCAATAACACTGTCTAGAGAACATACTTGAAGTTTTTAAATTCGCATTACAATATTTTCTGAAGTGCAATTTTATGAATTAATTACCTTACCGTATGTTCTAAAATCGCTGTACACTTAATTTTACGTTTGCTTGACTTTTAACCATCTCTTATATATACACATATATATATAAGTAAACTGTAAAAAGGCATAAAAACCGAATGACCTAGTAGGTAAAAAATAACGCATTTAGCTGCTGATTTTTTAAAAAATGAATTTAAATAAGAAAGGAGGTTTAAAACTTAGCAAAAATTGTAAAACCATTTGTATTATATATATATATATATATATATATATATATGTATATGTATGTTATATGTATAACTGTTTTTTCGTTTATGGTCTTTTTCCCTTTCCTTCGAAATTCTGTTCACGATACTGGGAGGGCAAAAGGAAAGTACATATTTCTCGTATGACAGTTACCTCTGTATAAATATATAAAATTCAAGTATCTGGTCTTTTATGAAAGGAAAAATTGAATTTATGTTTCCGTTTCAAACGTCAAATATTGTTCCTTTCAGAGTCAAAACGAACAGCATTACTACCTGTGTATGAATTTCTAAGCCAGTTTTCCTCCGTAAAATATAACTTATTTTTCCCAAAAAACTGTTTATCTCTTACTAACAATTTTAAAGTGCAGATTAATCTTAGAATTATTATGTGATGTAAAGCAGAAAAAGAGGACTTCATAAATGTATGGAAAAAGCTAATCAAAATAAAGATAAATTCAAGATATCTAAAGCTAAGAGAAAGCAATAGCATGAAATATATAGATTTTATGAAAAGTATTGAGCAAAGAAAATCGTTTTAGCAATGAGATAAACTATTTAATTCATTTATGGTACTGTCCTTTTATCGAAACTGTTCTTTTTAGTTTTAGATGCACCAACTTACCATGTTTTCATCTTAGACTGTGGAAATCGAATTTGTCATGTAACTGAAAATGCAAGCATTGCATTGATAAACTTATAACTTCCAACTGAAAATAAACATATATTTAATTCCGCAGACGAATCTTCCATTGGAATTCCCACTCGCGATATGTACAATAAGAAATATTCAAATCAAATATTAACTTAACTTTGTAATAAACTCATAATTCCCCAGTTTAATTTCGCTATTACCCCTTACCATCCTGAAAACTGTAATTATTTGTAATAAATTTCTGTAAACTGCTTACATTTCAAGCTTAATCAATATCACATGATTCTTGCATAAAAATAATAACTCTGAGACATCCATAACGCTTCAGTCAATAATGACTTTAGATTATTTCAAATTTTAGAATCGAAATTTTTAACAGCCTGTGGGAACGCTCTGAACCAAAACCAAGCCCTAATAAGTTAAGTTTTGGAACTTAGACACGTCGCATTCTCTGTTTCACTTCTATCTAGTGTGCTGACAGCTCATTCTCTTCTTACCGCAACATCTGGAGCTTTTACTGGGCCACATTAACTGTACTAACTGTATGTTTGTAATAGTATAGTGTATGTGCGAAAAGGGGTACTTAAACTGCACGATGATCCAAAATCCTTTTGAGGTGGTTGGTGGTAGAGAAAGAGTGGTGGGAGGAGCTTGGATTTCCTCTTTGAGGTGTTCTATCTCAAAATCGGGGCGAAATTGCACGCTTAATGCGGTGAAACTGTATTTCTCCCATTCTGATGTCTTGCTCACTTCTACCGGCTGTTTTACCTGTATCCTCTTTATGCATCTACATACGCTCCCCATATATATATATATATATATATATATATAACACTTTTGATGACTTTTAATTAATTTTCATATGTTAAAATTTATTTAACACGATCTGCTTATGTTAAAACCTGTACTATGCTCCTACTGCTCCGCCTACTCTGCCAGAAAATGAAAATAAGAGGGGTTGTGAATTGGGTAAGAATTGAAGTTAACAAACGAAGAATTGACAACTCTCACCGATCGTAAAATTTCTGAACGGTATTTCTCCTAGTTAGCGAATTCCTTAGAAGCTCACTTTGTATGAGTACCATTGTTGTAGCCTTCCAGTGTAGCGAGATGAGAGATCGTGATTACAGAGTCCCATTTTCTTCTTCTTTTCTCTTTCCCGAATTAGAATTAATACATTTTGCAGAGCTAACAGGTTTGAAATCTGAATTAATAGATTTTTCAAAATGAATAGACTTTAAATTTGAATTAATAGATTTTGCAGTCTTTCAGTATCTTTGATCTGTAGGCTTAAAGTTATACTTCAGTGTTCACTGATGTTAATCCTCATTATGCATATTTTATTATTCAGTTTACAAAGATGTTTCAAGATTTTACTTTATTTTTGAAATAGTTATTTTTATTTTGGAACAAGCCTTTCCTTTAATCTCTGGCTTCATACCTACGTTTCCCTACCACAATGACATTTCAGGATTACGATTTGTTCAAACACGGTAAAAACGAGTATTAAGGCTAAAGTTTGAGTATGACTTCAGTATGACAGGGTGTTCTGCCTTTCGGCCACTTTGCTGCTATTAGTTTAAGCTTGCTATTCTGCGGCCATACCTAATACGTGCCTTCTCGTTTAGGCTGGTGATCCTTAAAGAAGGGCCAACTAACGCGAGTTGATGCTGTGCAGCTTCGAATGATTAGTTTTATTTAGCATTAGTTATATTTTCAATTTTCATTTTAAGCCCGCGTGTGAGAAGCAGAGCTATCTGCACATTTACTTCGAGGTGGAATAAAAGGATAATCTTACCCTTCTGTGGACTGTTTACCTACGCTACGAGAGCCCAGCGAATAGTAGCTGATTAGTTCTTCAGTATTTTAGCTTACAATGAAATTTATTTCAGCTAGAATATTATAATGTAATGTTTAAAGGCTATTTTGCTCTTGATTATGCTTCTATTGAACTAACGTTATGTTGATCACAATTTGCTTAATAGAAATAGCAACATAAATATATTAATTACATTAATGGATTTTTGAACTATGAATGCAGTACAGTTTTCTGTCACGTCGGTACGTGTTTTGATGAAGTACAGTAAATACCCGGTAATTCAGACGCCCAATGATGCTTCACTCGCATATATTGTATGGGAGCGTTGTCTGAAGAGACAATGAATTAGAATAATCATTCGGAATAGTCAGGCACTTTCGCCAATTTTTTTCCCTAGACTGACTATTATAGCTAAATTTGTTAAAGAAATTAAGATCATAAGATTATTAATATTCTTTCTTTCTTTAACATAATTTTTACCCAAATTCTGTTAAAGAAAGAAGGAATATTAATAATCTTATGATCAAAACTTCTAAACTATTAAACTTCAATACATAGTGTTTCTTCAAATACCTATGTAGTAATATTTTCTGAAAATGAATCTTTTTAAACTGTTTAGGGAAAATTAATTATGAATATAAATAGCTTATGTGTAATTTAAATAGCTAAACTGAATAAATAAAATCAAACAAAGGGAGGGAGTAAAGTGAATTTTTATGCACTATTCAAAGATGTTTTTAACGTGAAGTTAGACATTCCGACTCTCGAAAATCTTCATGTAACAGTTGTACAACAGATTCTAAAGCATAAATTGATTTAAACTAATAAAGTATGCTTATTCTGAAGTTTAAGTTATAGTGTGTCTTCAGTCATTAAATAGAATCTATAGAATCACTGTATACAAAGCTTCGTTTAAAGTTTTGGTCTCTTACAACAGGTTAAATTATGTGTACGAAATTGTTTTTCCGCATTATCTGGATAAACAGCAATTCATGGTATTTAATAATTCAGCATTACTAAAATCTCAGCTGACTGGATCACTGCTTAATTTTTCATGTTACTGTAAATATAACCGGAAATTTATTTCCTTGGCAAAATTAAGCTGTAAAATTCAACTGAATTATCCAACTCTTTTATTCTTGCATATGTTCAAAATCGGCTATATATATATACAAATCTGCAAGTCTGGAAGTAAACCAAAAGCCTAGCAAATTATTTAATAATCATCTTTCTTTCTATAAGCAGAATATATATTACGAAATTGTAGAATAGGGATTCATTTTTTGTCTTCCGAACTTGCTGAACGAGTTCAAAGAAATAGGAATCTAATGCTGAATTTTGCCTAATTTTAAACTGTTAGTCCAAAGTCTTATATAAATTCTTCCTAAAAGCACATTTTTAAGGTACTTAAAAATGCATGAAATATATCGGGAATAATTTCCTCTGTTTAATCATACAGTATGTGTTTTCCCGAATATTCTCATCATTTGTGAGTTTTTTAGAATTAATTTAATTTTTATGTTTTAATTGCTAGTTCCTGTTTTTATTTAGTTGTTAAAATTAATGCAAATTTTTAAATTTCTAGGCCAACATTCATGGTAGCCTCTTCTGAAAAATATTTGCGTAATGTCGGGTTAAATAAATAAAAAAAAATTGTATTGGTTCATTAAATGAAATTACTGTATTCTGCCAAAATGAGAGATATTTTATAGACAAAAATGTTTTAATATTATTATTGTCGCCAAAGAAACAAAAAAAATATATTTTAATATTATTATTGTTGTCAATACTTCTTTTGATGCCGAAAAAATACGAATAGTAAATTTTTTCGAGAAAGTAACGCCAAAATACAAAAGAGATATTAATAGACATATTTATATATATATTTAACTGAAGGTTTTATTTATTGAAAATCAATCAAACTAAAAATGACCTGCTTTCAAATATATACTTCACGTATCAAGTTTGAGGAGGCAGATAAAAGATACATTCATTTTTAGTGTTCATCATTTTTAGTGTTCTCTCTCGCACTTTTTGAGAATTAATTTGAAGTTAATTTACTGGATTCTCAGCCTAAATTTACTATATTCGCACTGCTTCTGCTCTCTAGAAATCGTTAAACTACATCACAACAGTTTGGTGAAATGTTGAATCAGCCACACAATCAGCCATGCTCTTGTTTTCTTTTACGCTATACTTAAGATTGTCATTATTGTAGCTTATTGTAGCTTATCTCATTTGTTTGACACAGAACAGGTTCACAAATTGTATTGTGCAGGGGCACAAGACTGGGTCTGTCGCTGTTATAGGCCTTGAGCACTTAAGTGGTAGTACGACTTCGTCCACCCCCATCTTAATTTTGATGGAAAGCACCCCGACGAATCGGTCCGTTGGTCTCTTTCCTTACCATTAACTTCCGATTAACCGGGCCTTCACTGAAATAAGATTAATTTGTTTATTGCGGAAAGATGGAAAAATTGCTATCACAACTCATCATAATGGAGGAAAACGTTTAGAGGAAATACGAAAAAGGGAACGAAGATGTGTAAGATAATAACAGGGATATCAAATAAAAATGTGACTATTTAATGTAAGTAAAGTCCCAATTACCTCCCTATTAACCAGAATGCGGATTAACCGATCATTTTCTAAAAAAGATAAGTTTGCTTATTATGGAATAACAGAAAAATTGCTATCACAAAGCTTTCTCAATGGAGCAAAAGTTTTAGAGGAAATACGAAAAATAAGAAAAACCTTCATCGCATGGTACTACAGTATTTAGGAAATAGTTTTATCTAAAATAATGTGTAATTTAATTGTGCATAGTCTAGAACATATAAATATCCTTCGATAACTCATTATTAGTATGGAATGATGGGAAAATTGCTATTAGAACCGTTCACAATAAAGCAAAAATTTTAGAGGAAATATGAGAAATGAGAGCAAAATGCATCGGACGATATTATGGTACTAAGAATTGATTTTACCCAAAACTCTACTTAATTTAATTATACATAATCTAGAGCATACATTCTTCAGTAATCCATTAAAATTAAACTGCCAAATCATAAGAACTAAACTGCGTAACAATTAATCTTCTGTTCGCAATACAATTTCTATCGTAATACAAGAAAACAGAAACAGAAACATCGTTCTTTCTGTTTTGATATGTGTTCCCCTTGTTTTGAATAATGATTTAATTTACGTATCCAAATAAATTGTTCTCCAAATAAAATTACTTAAAAATGTAGATAAATTGTTAGGAGTATTTTTCTGTTAATTAAAATGCATGTTATTTTTCTTTCCTCCGTATTTTTATTTGCTGTCGCAGTAATCGTGACTTTTAGTTAACTATAGATGTCGTTAATCAGTTAAAGTTAATCGGAAGTCTGCTGTACATAGTAATTACTCTTATTTCCTTTTACGCTATACTTAAGAAAGCATGTTCTAACGATACACAAAATGTAAATTCTGTGAGTACTTTTGTAAACATTATGTTTTTAGAGAGAAAATTTGTCATTTCCTTCAGATTTTGAAATACATTATAAGGTATTTTCTCTCTCCTTTCAACATGCGTTCACGTTATAACAGCGGCACACTCGGCGCGTATTCGAGAGGTCTAGGCTTTAGTCCCTACGAGAGTATCGCTCATTTTTCATGTCTCCTGCTTCAAAAAAACCTAATGACTGGCGCCCGAACTAAAAAAAAAGTTGCTGAACGATAATTCTTACCTACCAGGATCGGGTGACTGGGTCCCCTAAAACCCATTTGCCGTTTAAAACGGAGAGTGTATAAGGTATTTCTTCCCTCCTTCAGACATGTCTTCGTGGTGCAACGGTAGTACACTCGGCGCGTATTCTAGAGGTCCAGGCTCGAGTTTCGGCAAGGTCACTGCACATTTTTCGCGTCTTCCTGCTTCAAAATAACCTAATGACTCTACAACGTTCTTGTATTTGTGATAATAATTGTCGACTGATTTAAATAGGAGTAACCTGGAAAAATGAAGGTTTAGTGGTTTTTAATAATGTGAAAACTTTTCTTTTGTGTGAGTAATACTAATGCGTTTTGAAAAATAGAGCTAGCGAGTTTTTTATGGTTTTAAATAAAAAAAAAACAAATCAATTTAAGAAAGAGCCTTCTGCATAGAAACTGCATTCCAGTATACGAGAAATCAAATAAATTTAGCTATGAATGATTATTGACTAAAACATAATAGTTTAATTTCTTTTCGCAACTGATATGAGAACAATATATGGATATAAAACTACTCTTAAATCTTAATTATTTTAATGAATGAAAACTAGCTCATCGAATACTTTTGGCTTTTAATGAATTTTATATGTATACATATTCAGAGTGCATTTAGCAATATTAAAAATAAATTATCAACTTAACATGTTGCAAATATAAATGTCTTTAGACTGACTTAAATTGCTTTTACCTGCCCTAATAGTAGTTTCATTGCTACAGTAAATAGAAAAAAATGTCCCACAATTTCAAATTATTTAAAATCATTAGCCATATAATTTAATAAATAGTATTATTAAATTATATGGATAATGAACATAATTTAAATTAAAAATTATATTTAAACTTAATTTTAATATGCATGTGTCAATGTGATTTTGATTAGAAATGATATTTAAAAATAAAATTTTCGAAAAAAGCTGTATTTAAAAACACACACAGCTCCACGTATTTCGTTGACGGCAGTTCGGCCATGTTTCCAGATGCAACGAACTCTGAATTAATTTCGGTGATTTTTTTATGCCAGTCATGTTAAGGCATTGCAATTATTTACAAAACAAATATCCCATATTATTAAAAAATCTTCATATAGACCTATGAATAATAATGCGAAGAATACTTAGAAGAGAATTTAAAAGTATTGTTACTTTTCTTTTTGTTTAATTTTTCTGACACAATATAGACATAATAGTTGTTACGTTATATTCTTCCTTCACGTTCGTACGGAGTTCGTAGATTTGGAGTGAATAACGACGACACTTAACGAAGTACCTAAACACACTTTATTTAGCCAATACTGATCAGGACAGCTCCAAAGTCACGTTTTACAGTCGTTAGAGATCTACTATAAACACGCTGACACGATCAGCGATACAGCCTTCAGGTTATCAGGCTAGCACGGTGGAGACAGCTTCACTGCAAAGCGCCAGAGTACAGCTCCCGACTCTGCGTGATCGTTCTCGGAACTCCACGTACTCTCTAGACTCTCCACGCTACAACTCGCAATGCACTTGACGATACACAAGAGTATAGCTCTCGTCTCAGCACAGTCTAAGACAAAACTCGACGATGCACTAACTCGCGATACACTAAAAGACTCTCTCAATGCACTCGACGACCAACTCGGCGCTATATTTCGAGACACTCGCTCAATAACTGACGATCAGCTCGCTAGACGAGGCACACACACACTGACTGAGGACCAGCAGGGTTTATATAGCTTTCGGCTTGTGTTCGAGAACATTCTGGGCTAAACTGGTAAGAATTCGTTCCAGAAGGTTCTCCATCCGTCCATGGTATATCGCCAATTTTGTCACCAAATGTCGCCAAATGTGGCAACCCTGCTTTCCCTTGCCATTTTTATGGCAACCCTAAAACTACTTTGTGGGAAAGCTATCTCACCGGGCCTGTACATTTCGTAACAGTATGATTAATTGAAATTGAGAATATAATTTAATTTACTTAGGAATATAGCATGGAGAGTTGTTGTTCAATTTTGATTACATTTGCGGCTCATTAGTATATATTTATATAACATTAGATATTTAGAAGTCAGATTTATTGAATGTTTACTCTTTCATACAGCGGCTCATAAAAGCTTTTTCACAGAACCTTGGGGTTCCATTGAGATCAATCAAGGGTTCTGCGAAACTTTTGAGATTTTTTTTTCATAACATTTAAGAAAGTAAATTAAAAAAAAAAAGCAATCTGTGAAAAACAAGCTGAATAAGAACTAACCATCGTATCCATTAAATAGTAGATGCGAATGTGACCATCTGACGTCCTGAAATGTGACGGCGCTGATGAGACAATTTTGGTATTTTGCTGCAGCCACTCTGGAAAATCACCCGCGATCCCGCTGACGGCGATTCCCTGTCTCATTTCTTTAGTGATCGTTATATATGGGGAATCCCACAGGTCAGAAGTACAGATAAATTCCCAATTTTTAAAAAACACAGAGAAATCCCTTAGATATGAATATAAAAGGGTGCTGGTTCACTCGGGTTAATAATCATTTGTTGATGTGCGTCTTATGAAATATAAAGAAGTTGAATTATTTTTAATTATTTTTTTTTGCTTAATGATAAATATTGTTTGTCATATGATATTTTTACATCAATATTATCACACAATCCATACTGTTCCGTAAGAATAAAAAAATAGGTTACAAAATTTTATAAGTAAAAAAAAAAAAAAAAATTCGGCCACCATAATGTAAATTATAAGGACATCAATCCAAGGTAACAGACAAAGATTTATTTTTCGATGATTACACACAGAAATACCATGGGACGACCGCGTTAACCTCTGTACAGATGCAGCAATGCCAAGAGTGGTATAACTGATGGGGGCCAAGCGGCTTATTAATTACTCTGAAAACACTTTCTAGTAATCTCTGCATGACACATAGGTTGGCATTTGCTGGAAAAAAATGTCCCCGTAGTTATGATTGCTCTTAATGAGGTCCTCAAAGTCATTAACTTCATAAAATCTCGGGCACTAAAAATCGGTTATTCAAAACACTATGCAAGACATAAGGAGCCTACATTTCTCTCTTCTTTTATACACAGAAGTCAGATGGTTATTTCAAGGTAAGATATTGATCCTTATTTTTGAACTAAGAGAGAAGTTCGTGCTTTTCCTTAAAACAAAATTGAAAATTTAAATTTGATTATTTGATAGGAATTACGTGCTTAAAATTGCTCTAAAAGAAATATAATAATATAATTGCCTATAGAAAATTTTTTCAAAGATCAATGAATTTCTTATTAAAATTTAAAACGTTAATTTCAGGGCAAACAAGTAAATGCATTTATATCTCAAGAAAACTATCCCTGCTCTCAAGAGAAAGAATTTTGGGCAATTTCTTGCGCGCTCAAAAAACTGTGATTGCTTCCCAACCACAAAAGGCTGCTTTCAAGAGGCACGAAATGAAATAGGAAAGAAAATAAATTACTCACTACCTGAAAGATTTGAATGAAGGTTTTAATCAGTATTTTAATATGAACAGCAGATTAAATATCAAATAAAAAACCATTTATTGCCAATGAAAGACCTTCAACCATATCAACAAAAATGCAAAAAAGTGTTATTTAAATGGCATATAATTCATCGTTGCCGTCCTCTAAAAAGGTTAAAAAGTACCTTTAGTTTAATTCTAGTGCAGTCTAAAAAACGAATATTGTATCTCGTAAACAACCGTGTAGGAACTTTTACCATTTGCAATCATATAAAACAGGTTTCTCACTGTATGTGCCGATGAAGAGTAAGTTCTTCAATCGATCTGATATCGAACATGACATAAGAAACCAAATTTTATCTTTAAAACGAAATATTAAGCATATCT
Source organism: Stegodyphus dumicola (assembly GCF_044657685.1). Classification (NCBI taxonomy): domain Eukaryota; kingdom Metazoa; phylum Arthropoda; class Arachnida; order Araneae; family Eresidae; genus Stegodyphus; species Stegodyphus dumicola. Next base: position 80,650,518 of record NC_140772.1, on the reverse strand, counting down.
TCAATAATGAAAAGTACTCTCCTTATTAAAATTTAAATTCAAAAGTCCTGTCTGAATACATTAGTTATTATGTTTTATGTTATAGGAGCTTTTGGGTTAAATTCGGAATCACGTTTTGAAGCAAATAAACATTATTTAAAAACTGTCATTTCTGTTGCAAATAATCCGTTTACAGAATGTTGCATTAAACCGTAACTATTCAAACAAACGTGGAGTTCTACGATGAAAGTGGTTAATAAAAGTTGATAATATTAAACACACATTATTGATAAAAGTAAAAAAAAACTCAAAATATTAGAAACACTGGTTTAGTAAAAGGGGGTTTTTGACTACGATAAAAGTAAAAAATATTAGAAGCGCTGGTTTAGTAAATATTGGGAGGTAATAATTTATAGATTTCTGCTCTTTATTCATTAAATAGGGGGATGTCATTATTTGCGGACTGATAGATATTTTTTGTACCTCGATTAATTTTTTACATATGTATTTGTCCTAATATTATTGATGTGAGGAAAGCTCAAAGGTTTACGAATATTTGTCCGTGACTCTTTGTCACGTCTAGATAAATGTTGTCGTGTCTAAATAAATGCTAAAACTATGCCAAATAAACCATCTATCATTATTTATGCTCTCATTTTTATTTGCAACGCTAACAGTCTGCAATGTTTGGCAAGCACAATGTTTGGCAATTAATATGTAGTCTCTGTTGATCAAACTAGGTACTTTTTGATTTAATCATCCCGTGTTTGGTCAGTTTCAATCTTAAAGATAAAGCAACATTTAATCTTCCGGTTCAATAATTATAATTCAATGCGATGATTAAATGAAACGAAAAGCTCATAAATCATAACTGGAGGTGGGTCATATGAAAATTCACATTTTAACACTTAAATTTTATGATACGATTTTTTTGAATATTAAAGTATATAATGGCTAAATATTTAACATGAACACTTAGTCATTCGGAAACTCAAATTACAAAAGTACCTACTTTTCTTTGGAAAAATATGTTTAAGTACTATCAAACAGAGCCGTATATATTAAAACACGTCGCCCAGACGATACAGTAGTTAGCGGAGCCTATTGTGATACCGAAAGTCCCAGGTTCGAATCATTGAGAAGACATAGATGTTTGTAAATGTATAGTATCTTTGCGGCGTGGGGGCACTCTATATATATGACGAGCCGAAAGTCCTCTCGTATGAATTGGTGGCAGGGGAGAGGGGCGGAAGACATCAGACCACCCCTCCGGGATGCTCTGTCTTAAAATAGGGGGGGAATAGAAGTTCCTTGAGGCTCTGGCAACCATTCTTTCACAAAATTCATAGACAAGACAGCAGCAACAACAACAACATATTAAAACATAGGCAATCATTACAAACCCAATGAACTTAATACACGCAATATTGCCTTTTGGTAGCCCTGAGTACCGTACCTTAAATTTTCTGGGGATAATTTAGCATTCTGTGTTTAGGTTTTATATATTCTACCTACTTTTCATCTACGTATGCTTTGTTAAAAATATTAAAAAAATTCCTGAAAAATATTACTTCATTTTTCTTTGTCAGACTACATCGCGTAAATGAACTTCAATTTTTAAACCCTTTAACTGCATATAACACTTACTAAATTTCGTTATATCTTTTTAAACAAATATAGATGCATTTGAGAACATAGAAATAATTTCAATCTCACATTTAGTTTTCATAATTGTGGATTGTACATTTTATTTCAATAAAATATCATTAAGGAATATTTCTTTCTTGTGATTACTTTTTTGTGAGATATTCGAGTGATTCAAGAATCTTCTAGATTTCTCAAGAAAATTTTAGATTCGTTCCACTTCTAGAAATAATTAAAATATGTATTATTTTGCAGTTATTGTTTTATGTTTTTCATAGGATCTGGATACATTTTCCTGAAAGCAATATTAACCACAGAGTGTTTTATGTAGTTTAAGAAAGTATAGCATTCAATACAAAAACCGAGTTTAATTCTTCTTATGACGTACGTAATTTTTATCATAGCGTAATAAATAAATGGAACATTTTTTCCACACTAAATAAATGGAACATTTTTTCCACAATACTGTAAATCTCCCAATTTTTATGTTCCATATTGCAGATTCTAATCATAAAAAGAAAATTCTAAGCATAATTGATTCTTCAAGTATTTTAAAATAAATCAACCAGATTTCACAGGCTTCGGCAAATGGTCAAAAATATATGAAAACTTTCATTAAATATAAGTAGCGTTTAAATATCTCTCTCTAGGAGTACTAACGGAAAAGTATATTTCAGATCCCAAGATGCTATTTTAAAACAGATCAGAGATGTTTCAAACAAATGTATGACATGAAACCTGGAAATTTTTTATCTTACTGAGAATGAGTACAGTCATTATATATTCTTCCATGTTCGACTGGGAAAAAGCCTCCAACAGTAAATGAGTTAAAAGGGAAATATTAATTTATGAAAATCGGTTTCAGATTTTAAAACACACGCGTGCTTAGAATGATGAGTAATGCATTTCTATTCTATATTGGATGTAAATATCCTTTGTAATTAATTGTCATCATTGATTTGATTCTAAAGCCCACATGTGAATGCGAACTGCATAATTAATCTTCACTTTCAAAACTGATCACCTTAATGAGTATTTCGTACGAAATTAGCATTAAATTAATGTATTAATCTTTATTCTAATTAACGAAAGAGAAACCCTTTATTCGTATAAGAAAAAAGTACATGAAACAGTTGACATAGGGTGTCTGAATTTTCTAAGTTACACTGCCTAATTTCAAATTAAATTTCCGAATCGGTGGCTTCAGGTAATGAAATGGAATTCCTGTTTCATAAATTATTATGCATTGTTAAAGAAACAATAGATTGAATAGCGTATCTCGCGGTGAAACCATTGTTGTGAAAGAGAATTACCATAACAATTATTATTTGTGTTCATGAAACTGCAAAAAAATCTTAATCTGCTAAAGTTATGAGTTTAACACAATACATCGGGAAAACACGAAATTAGATTTTAGTTACGTGGAATGTATCTGAAAATCGAAGAATCTTCAAGAATACGTACTTATATTAGACAAATGTACCCTTTGAAACATATGGAATTATATGTATTAAAGTAAGGATCCCGATTACTTTGCATTAGAGCATATTTTAGAATACTGGCGAGATGGCAGGCACTTTTAATTTTTCTTGTTTACAGTTCGTTAGTATAAGAAAATGTAATTTCCTAAAATCAATGTGATAATTTGCATTACATTTAAGGAGAGTATAATGATAGTTTTGCTCCTAAGCAATCAACATGATGTTCATCTGTAGGTCGAAATCTGAAATTTGACTTGTAACACTGATTGTTTAATTCAATGATTTACACAAGTATGCAAATAAAAAACGATTTGTGTTGTATAGAGCTCTTATCAAGAGTAGAAATTTGTTTCTGTCAACTATATTCCAGAATTTCTCATCTGATAAATTGGATTTTAGGGCAATGTCATTTGAGGATCCAATATTTTTAGCCCAGTTCTTTAATAAACTTTCTGTCTCTCTAATGTTCTCGAGTAAACAATGTATACAGCTTTTCAATTGAATTTATTTAGAATGTAAAAGTATTAATGAAAAAGGTCACCTTTGGCTTGATAACATTAAATTGTTGAAATCGGTTTTTAAACTAGTCTAGTCAACTGAAGTTTGATAAAAAATGAGGAGCAGATAATTTCAGCTTTGCCTTGTTTGCACTTTTTTTCATGTTTGTGAAGTGCACAAGTAAATTCATTTGCAGATGTGATATCCACAGAATCAACTTTAGCTTTATACGTAACATATTACATTATTAAACCTGAATGTTTGTTTTTACCTGTTGTTGCAAGCATTAATAATCCAATTTTCTATAATATCTGTAAGAAAACCTAAATCTACCAACCAGATCATGTCCCTTAATCCAGAAAAATTTTGATTTTTGGTATTGAAATAAAGTTTTTATTCCTTCAATTAAATTTAAGAATCTTTTAAGCTTTTATTGAGCCATTGCCTTTACCGAGTCATTATACTTCAGTGTGCAGAAAAAGGTTAGGATCATCAGGATTGTCTAGTAGGGCCTTCAAAAGGTATTGTTACAAATCGGCTGCTGGAATAATGTTTACTATTTTTGTAACTTTTTTCATGACGTGTACGAAGGGCATTATGCTACCATAGAAAGCTTCCTGATGGCTGACACTGTCATATGACATGAAGTTTGGAAAGGATTTATCTTTCATGCAGAGGGCCATAAATGTATTAATATTACCGATCATTGATGGGGCACCATCATTGACTATTGTCGACCGCCTGTGCAAAGGCATATGCTGCAATATGTTGTAGATATCCTTATCTCTTCTTCGTCCTTTCATGGCTAATACTATCAGTAAATGTTCTTTTAAAGGATAATTACTCCCATTCTCACTAGTACTGTTTACTATGGAGTGTCTGATATATCAGGAGACTCATGAAATTTTAATGAGAACTAGTTGATACACTTTCCAGGACATGCGTTAACTGACTATTCATGTGTTTTGAAATGGTATGCGTTTTTCTTGTGACGGTATTATCTGACAACTGCAAGTTTTGTATTGCATATTTAACCTAACGTTTATTAGAAAATCCCTCAAATAAGCAATCGTCGCGAGTTAAAAATGTTTCCTTTAGCAATTCACCATCCTCGAAAGGCCTTTTTCATTTTTCGCGGGTATGCGAGAAACTTTTAAAGAAAGCAATAAAAGAATTTTTACATTTTACCACAAGTAGATTGTGGGGCAAACATAATTGATTTTATATTATTTATATTCTTTTTTATTACTTAAGATTTAATTAAATAGCTGGTTTTAAAATGGTATGAATTGTCTGAAAATGATGATCAGTATTATGATTTTTTTAACAAATGGCGGGCAATTGCCTACAACGGCATTGGCCACTACTAACGCCAGAAGAGGCGATCATTTTAATGTAGAGGCACCTAATAGGCGGCCACCGTCGCGTCCTATGAAGGAATAGACAATTTTACATCCATGCCTTCTCCGAGATTCGAACCCGTGCCCTTTGGTATCGTACTCAGGTTCCCCTAACCACTATACCAGCTGGACGGCACAGTGGTTAGCTTCAATATTATGTATTTTGACACTAAAAATTTCTTGCAGCACAACAAATAAAACACATTTATCTTTAAACTTTACGAAACAATATGAATTTTCTCGGTTGTTATCAAATAATGTATATATATATATATATTTGCCTTTTATTTGAGTCACTCATTTTGGGATTAAAGTAACAAAGTATATTGAATCAGAAGATACCAACATTAATATAGGAGACAGTTAAAATATGAGCATATAACCAGCAACAAATATAGCATGGCATTTAGAAGAATATAATTCGATGGGGATAGATGACATCACAATGCAAAATAATTAATTATGTTCAGCGTATGGTGCCTTCTTCGAATAGTGGAATACAGTAAGTGCACTAGTACAGAGAGGCATACGAATTATTTTTAATGGCTGCAAATATTTTACATTTTAAAAGTTTTAACCAATAACTGGAGGAAACTGGCCGAGACGCCAGTACAATGCCTTAAAACTGGAACAAACCTGCGCAAATCGGAACAACTGATAAGCTCATTTTTAAATGATAAATATATACGTAGGATGTTTCCAAAATTCTACGAATTAAGTTATAACTTTTTTATTTTGTCAGTTTTCATCAATATTACAATTCAACAAAATCCCCATTTAATAGTATACATTTTTCCTAATAAAAAATTAATTTTTAAGCCCATCCTGAAAGACCATTTTCTGCGTCTCCTTTCTCTCATTATGGTATTAATGAGTAGCTCACTAATTAAATCTATATCTTGTAGAATTGTAACTTGCGTCGTCGGGAGAGGCGATCATACATCTTACTGATTTCCTATATATTTCATGACTATATTGTATCTGTTTATCTTTCTATAAAGAAAATCACTAATCACGAAATTAATTAAAATCAGGACATAATAAGTAAATCAAAAAAGGATGTTAAAAGTCTAATATACAGTACGCACATCAAAACTGAAACAAAGGAAGATAATTTAATAAAATAACATAACAAAAATGCAATAGTGATAATATAACACACTAATGATAATATAACTAACTATTGAAAATTCCTTGGTCGTTTTCAAGGAGAAGACGAAGAATTTTCAAAAGCCAACATTTCTGAATTCTAACTGTATGATATTAAATTCCTAAACTTATTCAAAACTAATTCAAAAATTCATAAGTTTAAAAATATTTAATTAAAATTTAAATCTAAACTCATTAATTAAAGCAGGTAAATTTACTTCGAGTATTCTTTTTTATACTATTTATTTTAACAGTGTCTTTTGCTTTGGGGTCACATCGGAGCTGGTGATTAATTAAAATGAAGTACAATTCTAAAAAGAAAAATGACTTTATTACAGTTTAAGAGGACTTTAGACTTTAATTAATAATTTAAATCTTGCATTTTCTTTTGAATTTAATTTAAGAATTTATTATCATTAATTATTATTCAGAAAGGTAGTTGCGTTGCAAATTCTTCGGCTCCTACTTGAAAAATATCAAGCAAGTTTCAACAATTAGTTATATTGTCGTTATGCTGTCTTTGTGTTATTATATTGAATTGCTTTTTTGTGTGTCAGTTTTGATGCATGTGATGCCTATTCACCCCTATTTTTATTTAAACTTTGATTTAATTACTGTATCTTCATTATATATTTACACCGGGTAATCAAAACAACACGTGCACACATCAAATTTCTAACAATTGTAGTAATTCTGAAACGGATATACAATTGCCAATAGTTTCAATGTTTATGAACCCCAATACTATAAGTGATATACCACATGCAATTTTAGCTGCAGTTTATGTTGTAGCTTTAAAACCATTTCTTTCGAGTAAATTGAATTCATTTCATTGCATTTCATAAACTTCATTGCATTAATTTCGTGTTCTCAGGCAGAAGATTTTTTATAGCGGAGCGTTATTTCGTAATGTATTCTTAGGGAAACATTACTGAAGCGTTTAAAGAAACCTTAAAATATTCGGAACCTAACAAGAGAAATATTTTCCTCTTGGTAACTTAATTTCTAGAAACTGCAGATGTGAACTTCCATATAATATATTTGATGAGCATTCCAGTTTAGTCACAGTCTTTGTTAATAACTACAATGTTTTATTTCTGCCTTCGTCTATTTTGTCCGAAGGCAGAAACATATGAGCGGCTATTTTGTTTCTTATGATTAAGGCATCCAGTTTCTCGAAATCCGCTTAATACCAGGCCAAAACTCATTGTCTTGTTAGGTTCAAAAACATCTGGGAATATTTAAGTAAATTAGCACATTTTCCGTAAGAATGCGTTGCGAAATAATGCTCAATCATAAAAATTTGTTCTTCTCAATTCTTCAAAAGGCTTTAAAATAAAAATTTAAAGAAAACACCAGTTGAGAATATTTAATAAGAAAAACAAAAGCGCTTTAAATGTACAACAAAGTAAACTTTTTAAATAGTATAATTTTAATTACATTAATCATCGTAATGTACAGTGATCCGATTCACAACCTAAAATAAATATTTGACAAATAATCATTAAGAGGAAACTAAACATTAAAAGAAAACTTGTGGAGAAAGACACCAGAAAAAACATTAGGTTTCATTTTATAAATCTTATGATTTAATCTTTATCTCTTGATTATATGCATATATACGTAAATACCAACATTCATGGAACTACAATTTTGGCCTAAATTAATTTGCCAGTTTGGCATCATCATTCTTACTTGAGTAAAAGAGGAAACGTCTTCGCATTTATTAATTACTGTTCATTGAACGGGAGTTGGTTTGTTCCCTTTGAAAAGTCAACTCATTTCCGACCAATAGCGATAATTACTTGTTTTTTAATTTTTAGTTTCTTTTTCAAAGTTTGAAATTTTGTTATTCATGATTTAAATTCAAGTCCTCTTAAAACGTTTTTTTCATGATTTACATTCAAGTTACTTTAAAACACAATTTTCGGAATTAAACTTCCTACATATGGGTTCATTCTTTTTTTTATACATTCTGCTAAATTTATATTAGGAGATAATATAATCAATATTTCTTTAGTAAATAAATTATTATACGTATACATATACTAAATAAATACATATACTAAATAAACTAAAGTTTATATATATATATATATATATATATAAACTTTAGTTAAAATTTGAAATGGGATATTATAGTACGAATGAAATATATTCATCTTAGATCATGTTTTAAAATGAATTCCACAATAACAGAGTAAAGTTTACTTACCTATTCATTAGAAAACATAACCAGATTACCAGATAGAGAATCAATAAAGAAAAACTCATTCTTACCTAAAAAAGGAAAAAAAAAACATTTTAGACTCTGAAAGCAAAGAAATCATATCAGTCAAAACACTTCTATACAAATTAATTATGCCAAGAAAAAATTTCGTGGCGTTGTTGTTAGGTAATCCTTATAACGTTGCGAAGATTGGGCATAATCACGGATGCTAAAATCTTGAACTTCCCCTTAAAGTAAAAAATAATCTCTGAGGGATATGCCGGAAAGCATCGTTTTATTTTAAATTAAAGACTGAAGCCCATAATGATGAAAGATTTCGCATCACAATCTTTAATTAAAGAACTTTATTTTGAAAATATAATCAAAATTTATGTGAGTTTTCATACTTATGTCTATGTGTGCAGCTTTTAATAATTTCTAAGAAAAACAAATTGCCCTCCTCTTATCAAAATCTTAGCAACTGGTTTGTAATTCATTCTGTAGATCAAATAATGCGCCATGTATCTCAGAAAAATATTAAGATCTTAGGATAAAACAAATTTAATTTATGTAAATTGCAAATGCAAATATATAATACATTTAGAATACTTCGGATCGCAGCTTTAATATCAGCCTTTTTTGCTCACTGAAGTATAATTACAATCAGTCTTCAAAAGTACTGAAAACGCTAAAACATGAGTATAGGGTTTTATATTAATCAACCAATTATTATGATTGGAAAAATGACTATAATATCTTCTTTCTATAGCCCTCACCCGAATGCAAATAAATTTAGAGTACTTAAGGCGAGGGTTTTAGTGACAGCTTCTTCCAGCCTCGCTTGGAGTTCACGTCTTATCACAAGGTCTGCTTAAATGTTTTCCGGCTTTAGCCATTTTTCTAGCCGACGTTAAATACGCCGCCTTAATTACTTGAGCCAGCTTAAGTAAATTACTTGGGTAGTCTTAAACTATGTTACATAAATTTCATTTTTTCTTATTTTCTATAGCACAAGTGGCGTCCTATATTAAATTAAAGAGTTGATATAAAGCTTATTTTAACTTTTTTAAGACATTTTCATTTTTATTCTGAGTGAAGCGATAATTCGCTTGTCAGTCCAGCAATGCCGAAAAGACATTGATTTAAGCTTCTATACCAGTATTACCCTACATGCGGACCGCTGAAACTCTAAAATGTACATGTGACATATATAGGTAAGCTTCATAACATTTGCATAAGTTTAACCTAAGTGCGATGAAGTTTACTCACACAACTAGAAATTGAAATGCATTGTAAGGTCTCGTATGTTTTGCTATCATAAACTAAGCTAGACGTTAGAAGACTGTTAGTCTAGGGAATTATTCCGAAGTCTTAAAGACGACAGCGTCAGGAGTAAAGAACGCTTTTTTAACTCAAGTAAAGTTCACAGATGGCATCAACTCGTGCCACACCTTTCGTTTAACTCAAAAAGCTAATGACTAACCTAAAATTCAATGAAAGTTAACTTTAGCCCAACGGCTTCACAGGTTAATTATTGCGCAGGCTAGCTATGACTCGGTGTAAACAGGCTTAATTACAAAAAGCACTCAACACCATAGAAATATAATCGTTAGAGAAATAAAGATAGTAACGTGGTCTTCAGGCAGACAGAATACGCTCTGAATTCACATTCCAAAACCTCTCCTTAAACACTAATTTCTTGCTACCTCATCTGAATACACGCGCACTAGATCATTTACATTCTGGCAAGAAAGTGTGAATTGAAATCACGAACGACAGGAAAGGTCGCTTCTAAATAAAATAACTGTAATTAAGTTAAATAAATACCTACAGCACACATAAAATACAAAATCAAATATTTGATTAGTTTTGAAACTTCTAGCGACTAGCAAAAAACAAAAATTATTCACGATTGATTGCAACAACAGCAAATTCCCTACATTTGTACTAATTTTTTCAGTGAAAATAACATAAAATGCACTACTCTTGGAAATATCATTAAACAAATTTTAAAATTTATGCAACTATGCCTGCAATCAACGAAAGAATTTCGGCATATTTCAGCAGAATTCTATTTATTAGAAGGGAATTTGTATGTTGACTAGATATGCATTCTAAAAAACCAACTTAAATCAAGCGAGAATGTGTTAACTGTTAATGGATCCCCTTCAGTGTTTCATGCAAGTGATCGGAGGGAGATATTTTCAGTAAGCGCTCTATAAAAAAGGGGTGAGGGATCTTGCGTAGGTTAGCTTACCAACGGCCGACTGACGAGACCACCGAACAATAATAGTTCGACCGAGTTAAACTCCTGTCGAATGAGTAGGTTAATTGAGAATTTTCGTTATTTTTCTCTAGTGTATAGTGAGTACAAATCTGTGTCCTTTATAAAATCGTACATGAAGACATCGATCTCCTGAGACGACAGTCCTCTGTGGCTTTCACATAATCTAAACATGACAATTCAGTCTCAAATGTTTTAGCTTACCATTTGTTACAATGCCCATGTTGATAATTTTCATAGTCGAATGATACCTGAATATGAATTATCTGTAACATAAAATTAATAGTTGAACATCTAAGAAACTCATTCTGCATAATATATGTTTAGTTATAAAACACACTTCATCATGTGTTTTAATCGTTTTCGAAATATGCTAAGGAAGTTAAGGATTAAGTTTTGTGTATTAAATCTTTCTTTTAATGCTAGCAGAATCAGAAAATTTGTTAGTAATGTTTCTGGTAATAATTAGCATTTAAACCTTACAAAGCGATAGATGTTCTTTTTCAAATTAAAGATCAAACCTCTATTGCAAATACTTCTATGCCAGTAAGTGTGTAAAATGCTAGATTTACATATTTTTTCATGACTGCTTAAATAGGCAATCAGTTCTTGTCAGAGGCATAAAAGGAAATCAATCCAAGTATTACTCCTCATTCAACCGAAAATAAGTAGAGGTCTTTGCCTTTGTAATCGATTGTGACCAATCGAAATAAAAGGCGCATCATTAAGAATTCATATATCAATCAATCACAAAGATGATACCCATTTGGTGAAACTCGCAGTTCATTACCTAAGAAAAGTTAAAATCGTTCAAGCTTGGCTGAAAAACCGGAGTTACATCAGCTCAGAGAAAGGGAGCGAAGCCGTAATTTACTGAAGGAAATTATGATGTTTTGATAGCGCTTGTAATACAGTATTTTAGTATGCTTAAATTATTTTCAATTGAAACTGAAAATAGATATGACATTTCTCAATATTATGTACCGTTAAATTGCTAGTTTGAAAATCCTTAGCGATTGCTTTCTATTATTACTCTCCATTTTACCTTCGAAATATTAAAGGAAGCAACAAATTCGACTAATTTAATGAAGGTTTGCTTTGATTGATTCTACATCTATCTCGTAAAAATAGAATATTCACAAAGAAGATAATAAACTACAGTGGTCATCAAACTTAAAGGATAATGACAGAAATGAAACGTAACTGATACTTAATGGAAAATTATTAATATAAATTTGTACAAAATCATTGGTTAACATAAATTACAATATTCGGCAGTCGATTATTCGCAAAATATTGAAATTAAAACAAAATTTGTGGAAACTGGAAAAGTGTTCGAAAAATTAAATTACCTCTTGTGGAAAAAGGGTTTCTTTGATATGGTGTATGGTCACCTCTGATGGATATGCATACCTCACATCTTGATTTCACAGACTTTAACAACGTGTTGATCACGTTTTGTGGTATTGCACGCCAGTTTTCTAAAATTGCACTTTTCATCTCCTGGAGGGTTCGGGGAGCAAAATTGGAGTGCTCAAATTCGGCGGCTTAAGGCATCCCCCTCATGCTCAAATGGATTCAAGTTAGGTGAGTAATGTGGCCAATCCACAGCCTTGGTAAGGCTGTCTATCAACATGTCTAGCGCTTAAAAAGTGGCTCTAAGCTTTTGATATGACATTCTGAGGGATATTCAAATCTTGGATGACCTCCATTTGTGTTTGATCTCCCTTGATTCTACCAATTATTCTCCACATTTGACCTTCGCTTTAATGATGCCTTTCAGCGATAACTACTGGATACTGATCGCTCTCAGGAACCACATTCACACTAAGCAACACTACAGAGCAGAATTCCAACATGCGTCCATTGCATCCCACATTGCCAATCAAAGAATTTGCATATTTCCGACGCTAACGTATGCTGTGAAGTGCAATTATGTATTCAGTTGTTATTAATTAGCATAGATACTTACAGCATGGAAATTGGTTGCAACATTAATTTAGCGAGAATATTTGTTCTTATTATCCTTTAACTTTGATGAGCAGTCTAGCTAGGTTAAAGTTGGTATTTATCTGGATACTGAATTTAAGTTCTACAACCGTACTTGGCAGATTAGCAAATTATCGCTACTTCTGAAATAATATAACAAAGAATTTCGAGGATTAAAATAACCTGTTTATTCGGTCTCAGCGTTCAAACTAAAAGGCAGAACTTGTGCTACAAATAAACCCACAACTTATGAGGTTATAAGTTAAAAAATAAAAGTCAATTTAATTTAAAAGTTGATCAGTATTCTAAGAACGCACAAGGAATAAACTAAGCTATAGGCTGGCTCATCTATTTTCACCGGCGCTTAAATTTAAAGCAATCGGCTAGCTAAAAACACGAAAGCCAGAAAAAATATTTTCAGATATAGTTGGCTGAATACTAACAACGTTACGCGAGTGCCAGAATCTCTCGGTCGTTTGATTAGCTTATGATTATTAACGCTACGCTGTTATTTTATTAAAGGATAATACAGAAATAAAACGAATGATAGAGTCTATGTAGTTTGCAGCTGACTTCAAGATATCTGTATCAACCGTCTGGTATAATTTCCATAAAAATTATGTTTAAAATAAATAAATAAATAAAAGAGCAGAGCGTTCCACAGTATGAATTGTATGTAAGAAATAATATAAATGTCACCTAGAACTAGAATCATTTCCTGATTACTGATTATTTTATTACTGTTACAGTTAAACATTAACAGAAAGAAATAAGCATTGGTATTAATCGCCTATATAGAAACCAGAGTTAACTGCACAGAGTTTTGAATTAGAGATTTCATAAACGGAATGCTGTCCCGTTTCAAGACTTTCAAAATACGACTTAAAAAGTCTTAACAAATGTACATGCCGTTTCAACGAAAGCTTAGTTTGATACGAAACGATGCTAATATTATTCAAAAGTTTTCTCGAGCATTGAAAACATTACGAAAAGATGAGACGTGAGTAATATGAGAGACACAAATTGGTTTCAGGCACACCGTTTGATATTTGCATATCCCCAATAATAATATCAAACTGCAATAATAAGCTTCAATGAACAATATCAAAGGACAAGCTTGGTGCTTGATAATTTGAATATAGGGCTTATTTTTGGGAATCAGTATGGTAAGCTTAAATATAAAAATGTCACAAAAGTCCACTGGTATTTTTAACAAAGTTAAGAATTTTAGTAAAGATAGTATGTTTTATTCTTGATAAAAGCTATACATTTGCGATATTTTATATGATTAAATTTATTAATTTTTTTATAATAATATTTTACGATAAGTTTTATTTGAAAATGCAAACTGAAAATATTGCGCAATATTCTTTTCATTTCGAGGAAATTTTAGATTTCATTAAACCTCTGAAGTCAAATAACGAATGCGATAATCTCAAACATAAAATGTATTAGTGAAAAAAAGTTTGATTATTAAATATTACAATCAAATTGATCGATACTTACATAGTAATTTTAATATACTTAACAATCGAAACTCAAATTACTTTTGGTAATTTTTAATTAGTTTTTTATTGTGAATAAAAATGTTAAAAATATCTCTGAAGGTAAAATTTAGAAATTTTCCAAAAGTTATGGGAACTAGTATAATGGATTATATTTTATAAGCTGAGGAATTTTCTATATGTAAAAGGAATGTTAATTTCATATTAATTATTAAATTTAGTTATCGATGTTTTAATATTTGATTAAAAATACGCATTCAAGAGTAAATTTATCTCAAAAGATAGGAGAGTGATCCTTAATCTAATGTAAATTACGCTTTAATAATATTTTAAATAAAAGCATTTGATTTTGCCATCAGTACATAATACATCTATATTTTTGTGAAGCACATAAGACGTCGCTTTCTATTGGGTTTTCATACGTACATGTTACATTAATTTGTTTCCGAAATAAACCATGAGCTGACAAATCAAATTTTATTCAAATCAGGGCACGTAATTTTAGCATGTTGTATAGACTCAAACTACAGGTCATACAGGTTTAAACAGCAAAAATTTAATGCGTTGTTTAAAGCAAAATAAATCGATAGATATTGCATTTAATGCATGTATAAAATTATTGCAAAAATCAAAGCATATCTCGCATTTCATAGTTTTATATGATTATATCCATAAATACAACGCCTGTCTTCTGAAAATAAAATAAATGCGAAAAATACCTTATGACATAGTTATGTCTCTACTGATACATTTTGGAATTAAAAAACTTTCTGCGTAAACTTTGCAAGCACAACATCCACACAATTATGGTACTTTTAATTTGTAAAAGTCTTATGTTTCATGTCTATGTATTAAATGATGAACGGCATTTTTGCATCCATATGTTTTAATTTATTTTTAATTAATTCATATTATTTTTATTTCTCTGCTTTTATTATAAAGACTTTTCAGGCAAGCGGTTCTTCCAGAACTGTTATTGTTGAATTCTGCTGAAAATCGGAATAAAAAGTAGAATTCGTAAGGAATTTCTTTAAAAGTTTTGTATCTTTAAAGGAAAATACTTCTGTTACAAATATTTATTTTTAAGAATGATTACAAAGTAAATCAAGTTTTTGTTTTATAGTTTGTTAAAATAAAAACCTAAGTAATATTTATAGGATGCGAGCCAATAATTAATAAATCAGCGTACTCTTTTACAAGCAATTTCCTAAAATTTTATTAAATTATATTAAGTTATCTTTCATTTAAATTCATTACAGCAATATTTATTAAAAACATTATAGCAGTTTCAATGCATTAATGTTTAATGATTTATAACACATTACCATTATTTTATACGCAGGGCGGCGCCCACCAGCAGCCGAGCGGTAAAATCGCTTAACGCTGGTAATTCTGACCTGGGTTCAAAGAGACAAACGGGCTGGCTGCATGGACATTTTCGTGATTTTCCCAATTTGTAACGTGTAATGAACCAGTTCCCGTTAGAAAGTGGTCCATTAAAGCATCCCTTTCCTTAGGCAGATAGACCTCGTGCGCTTTGCCGAAATAAACTAAACCAAACCAAGCCTACACGCAAGGCGAAACGTAGGCTTGCACTCGTAGACAAAACTCCGTTTATTTCTTCTTAATAACTCACAAGTATGCTAATAGCTTTCATTGTATGCCAAAAATAATCTCAACTGAACCCTTAATTCACATCTTTTCCTGATTGCTAAATGACTGCCTATTACAGCTAAATTATAAGAGAAAAAAGTTTTACCAGCTAGAATCAAATCTATCGCAAAAACGAAAAGAACGTATTTAGGGCTAGCATTTTATTTGTAGTTCAGCAAAGGTTAGAAGAGCTTCACACTGTTTTGAACACGAAAACAATCCTAGAACAAAAGTAGGACGACAAAAATGTTAAGAGAGACTATAAACTACAAAAATTCGGATGTCTTTCTCCAGAAAAGTGATAGAAAAAATAAATAAAAAATGCAATCTTTTCTAAGGTCTTCTGAGTTACCATTGATCAAGAACCATACGTTTCTTCTAACCTCTACAGAATTTTCTCTCGCCATTTTTTTTCAGAAGGCCTTTTTATGTTCCTTTCCCGCCATCGTGTGTGCAAACGGTTTTATCCTTTCCTTCTGAGGGAAACACGATCGTAGTCTAGAGAATGGTTAAAAGACGAAACTTTTCAAAGCGCAAGAAGAGCATAAATTTTGCTTTCTCGGGGAATGTTTCCGTCAATTTTGTTGATTTTTTTTATTTTTTTTGTTTCCTTGACTCGAGAGAAAAGTTAAAGGAACAAAAGTCATTTTTTATAGGTATGAGTGATGTGGAAATCCTGATCTTAGTATGGTAATGAAAGTTTGAAGTAGAACAGTGAATTGAAAATGTAAGACGAGTGGCATTGATAATGTAACGTGATATGCAGTCGTCGAAACATTATTCATAAAAGAATGTTTACATAAAATGTAAGAATTTCAAACTTTTCTTGGACTCTAAGGAAAAAAAAAGCCCTGTATTTGAAGAGAAAAAAATGGTAATACACTAAACATCAGAATGCCTATATTAAGTTACTTAGAGAAAGTTTCGGACATGTTGTCTGTACAGTTGTAAAGCAATCAAGAGTTCTTTGCCCGAAAAGCGAAGTCTCTTCTAAGAAGCATTGTTATCTCGATATACCGAATTAATAATGAAAAAAGCTTAAAAGACTTCACCTTACCAGTAATCGAGACAGAATACTGGTTAAGATAAATGTTATAATGCAAATTAACCAGCATCTTGGATCTTTACTCTGCAGGCTTGATTTCTTCTTATTAATGGCTTTCCATTTCATTTTAGTAATGATGCCATAACTTGTGTTAAAAAAAGAATGCATTGACAATCTATATAAAAATCTGTTCCACAAATAATTTTTATATTTCTTCAGGCATATCACCGAATTTTATATCAACACCATCTCATTACTTTGATCCATAAATACATAATTATCTTCCGTTCAGTCCAAATTGTTAGATATACTGCATTTTAAATTACTTTTAAGCTACATGGGGTTCAATTTCAATCTATGCTTTTATTATCCGTTCATACACTATTTCTAGCCTAGCATAATGCATTTGCGAAAAGAGTGCGTGTTATATGGTAAATATACCTAAAAATTAAAAATATATATATATTAGTTTGAATTTATAGGTGCGGTTTATACACCGGTGCAAGTTATACGCCGTAATATACGGTAATCGGTTTTTAAGGGAGCAGTCTGGGAAAGTTGAAGTTGTTTTGGCTTAATAAAAATCGATTTGTAAAGTTAAAATGAAAGCTATCAACATACATTATGCTCAAAAGGACGTCAAATTTTTAATAAAATCTTTAGTATAGCTAATAACTTGTAGTTCCTATTAACACGACGCCTGTACTTTCCACAGTATTATTTTTTGTTCAAATAACGGCAACGTATAAAGCTTATCTTTGTAAAAAGAGGGCTCACACAGAGAAAATTAAAAGCGCATTTGTTTCATGTTTTCTTTATTTATCAAACAAACACCCGAACACGTTCTTCAGGGAAAGAGAATCCGGGACTTCTAGTATTTAATGATACAAATCTTTGATTGCAAACAGTGCATTATATGTAATGTTTGTATTGCAAACGAATCATATACAATTTTTTTCGTTTCGTAAACTATGTCTATATAATAATAAGTTTTTAAATATAATTACTTACACACATATAATTTTGCGATGAAATGCATCGAGGCTTCGATAAACGTTTCCATCCTTATATTCATAATTTCGTTATTATGTAGAAATTTCTTGATCTTTTGAAACATTTTAAACTCATATCAGATAGTAATATAGTCATTTCTTTAAACTTTCGTTCAACATTGTTTATATATGAATACATTAGTAAACTATTTAGTTGTCGAAATGTATGTTATGTGAATTTTAATTTCGGAAAAAAAAAATTATAAACCTCAATATCTAACTTTTGATCCATGTGTATTGTTTTTTATCTATGTACATTATATCATATATCCATCACATTTTCACATAAATTTCACTTTTATATTTCTCCTGCTATCCAATTTTATTCACAGATTATTTGCAAGTTTCTATGCTGCTTAACGTTCCTCAGAAATGGCGGTTACATGACAATACATGAGCTCAGGAGTAAATCCAGAACGAATTAAATGGTATTATATTTTATAAACTTCAAAATGTAATACATAAATGAAAAATTCTCGGAGGTATTTGCTGTTCATATTTTCATGGAGTCAGTTACAAGTTTAATGAAGTGCCATGTTTCACCCGAAAGAAACCATTAACAGCAAAATCTAGCAAACTTGTTTTGTCACCAAATACAGTGAAAATATGATCAAATTTACTCAACAGCAGGCATTAAAAAGTGATATAAGTCAGTAAATTCAGAAACATATATTGCTATGACCTTTGACATCAAATATGTGGTACATTATACACATAATATTTTAAAACGTAAAGAATACTTTACGTAATTTGTAAAAAAATATTGTATGTCCCCGTACGTGTTGTCGTGATGAAAGGGAATCATTTGTCTAGGAGGCAGTTGGAATATCTTTGGTTCAAATTCCAACAAGAGCAGAGTTGATTCTACTCCGAATAAGAAAACAGTGTATATAATGGCGCCAGAACTAAAACGTAAGGGACAATAATTTGTCACTATCTATTGGGTTTTGTGCCTTTATTAAGAGAATGCCTTGTTTTCCTTTTAAATGAAGAAGAATGCGAACAAGTTTCCTGTTTTCTTGCTCTGTACTGTCGTGGCGTAACTAGTTAGCACGTGAAGCTTGCAACTGGAAAGTTCATGGTTCGAATTCTGCTTAAGGACATTTAAATGTTCATGTTCCTTGTAGTTAAGGACATTTAAATGTTAATGTTCCTTGTAGTTAAGGACATTTAAATGTTCATGTAGAATATTCTGAGGAAGTAAGTCTAAACAAAGTGCAGCAAATTGTGTTTTTAATTTAATAGGCATATAAGGAAGTTATGTGGCGTCCATATAGAGTTCTTTTATATTTCAGTATTTCAATGAGTAGCACAAATAAACATGTTTCTAATTCTGTTTCTGTTTAGAAAGTCACTAGAATGTCTTTCTAAATAGAGTCTTCTCTAATACCTTTATATAATTTAAGACGAAAATTCATACAAAATTCTAATTATCACTGTGCACGTTTTCTTTAATGCATCGCTAAGAGATGAGAAGCAAATTTTCGGTTAGCAGTAAAAAGAACTCTACATTAATTTTTTTAAAATTATTAAACTATTAAGTGCGTAAAATGTTTGAATATTTGCAAATTTCATTAACATTCTCTGTCCTATTATATTAATTTAGTTGAATAATAGTTTAAATACTTTCTTGGCTAATGTTTGTCGGCCAAGCCTAATTGAATAAATCGCTACATTTCGATTTGTTTTCCAACAAAACGCTATGAACCGCCGATCCCCTTTTCTTTTCCTTAGGGACTTCCTTCCAGAGAACGAATTTTCAACAAATCAATAATACCCAGTTATTCCTGCTCGTAAACAACCATCGAAACAGTTCTGTGCTTTCAACGGCTTCTGTTTCTGGAAAATCCTGCTATCGGCTAGATTTCATTAATTATCTGAACTCAAGCCAGAGGTGTAATCGGAAAGCTTCCGCATTTAGTCTGCTCTTCAGAGGGCCTTTTTCAGATAATCTAGAACTGGAATGAACCAGACTTCTGTTTTCGAGATTAAGTTCTTTCGTTAAAAGGAAATTTAATCTTTACTTCTCGCAACGAACCCTGAAAATTCAGAATAATTATGCCGTGAAAAGAGTTAATTGAATTAGAAGTAAGTGTGGTAACTTCAATTAAAGCAGAGAAAACGGAATATACATTATATAACCCCGCTTTATGAATTTCTGGTAAAATAAGGAATGAATAAATAAAATGCTGATTAAATAAAGGTGGCATCTGCTCTCTTGGAGCATTACTTTTCCTATGGGAAGTGAAATCTGATAGAAAGCCACAGTTTTACAAAACATTCCTAAACTTGTTTATATTTTACTGTTTATGCTCCATAAAATAAAAGCTGCGGTTATATTACCTACGAAACCCATATTTCAATTTATATTTATTTTTAACACTGTTCTATACAAATTGTCGTGGTTATGACTAATCTCACTTCTGACCTAATCAGAACAAGCCCAAAAAGTTTATCGTGGCAAAAAGTATAAGACTGCGTTTCCCGTTAGCAAGAGCTTGAGCACCATAGAGGCGACAACCTGACTTTGCTCAATTTCGCCACACTTTTGAAGGAGAGTATCCCGGATCCTCTCGGACTTTCGGCTCGCTGCGTATTTAGAGTGCTCTATGCCGCTAAGACACTATACATTTAAAATGGTCCATGCTTTCTCCAGGATTCGAACCCGTGCCCTTCGGTACGGCGGTCAGCGTCGCTAACCGCTATCCCGCTTGGACAGTGCAAATGCAGATTATGTCCACTTCAAAATTGAGGCAAATAAAATGTGCCAAAGAGCATTTATATCTACTCTCTGACCGTAAAACACTTGAAGCTTAACTAATATGCCCGTACTCTTTCGATCAAATTTGTCATGCACTGAAGAGATTGGCAAAGAAAGTTTATGACTACGTTAGGCAGTTAATGTGATCAATACAAAAATTTTTCACCTGCTTTCAGCCAGTTTCAATCTCACAGTCTAAACATTATATATTCTGGAATAATGAATTTTTAAACTACAGCTGCCAGCTTACGGTTGCCAATGTTATTCAACTCAACAAAAGATGAACCTGACTAAGCGCATTTCAACTAAAGAATAATTTACCTCTCATTGGTAGATGAATTCAAAATTCTAGAGATGAAATACAGTTTTCTTATCTATGAACCAGGATGAATCCCTGCTACATAACACAGTTTAAAATATCACTTAATTTATGACAATATCAATGAAGTTAACTTTCATTTTTCTTCCAATATGAACTTTGATTGAAATTTATCAGAGGATAAAAATATATAGAAATTATGAATATATTTTTTTTCCATTTTCTTCTGAAATGTGCTTCAGAAATTATTGGCATCAAAAGCCACATGCATAGGAATTCGACAGAAGTTTCTTTACATTTAATCATTAAAATGCATGAATTTTCTTCAAAATATCAGGAGTCATGGATTTTTAGGTAGACAGAAGAAATGTGCGAAATAAATCATCAAATTAAGATCAAATTAATTACCTAAATTGAATTTATTTGGTTTTAAAATTTTACATATCATGGCGAGATATAGTTGAGGAAAGCGAATAACAGTACTAATTGTACTAATTTAGGTAAGATTTTAATTTTTATTTTACTTACGTCTATAAAATTGATATTGCCTTCCAAAATCACATATTGAATTAATATAAATCGAACACATTTCCTCCATTCTCTTTAAACGTTATTGCTTTGAAATTGTCCTTATCTGCGTCATTCGTTTGAACAATATTTTGATTAGGATACATTAACACGCCGAAAAAGTATTAATTTAGAAGTCAAACAACAAAAACTAGGGTTGTGTGTTCAAATTTTCACAGATTTAATTTCGATGGTTTTACCGAACCATCATCCTCAGCTACAAAAGCGCAAATGAATGAGCTGAAATTAAACTAATACTAACACGTTATCAAAATTCACTGCTCTCAAAAATACTGAGCATAAGAATTTGAAGTGACATAAATGAATTTCTAGAAAACATAATGATGAACTATTGTTGACGGAATTGATTAATCTATTAATTAATATTTCCGCTTAAAATCAACTATTTATTAATACAGATATAAGTTTCAATTTGTATGCAGAAAATAAATTAATTTTAAACAAAAGCGAATTTACACATTAAATCAAACTTGGAATATATTATCAAATATCCCTGAAAGAAAATTAAGATGCATTACAAGAGACTCTTAAACGCAAACAGGTAGATAAAAATGTATCGCTTCATTATATGTTTACTTCTGTTAATTAGATTAATTATACTCACTTACAGCTCAGGAAGTTTAATTCGAAAAGTTAATTAAGTCTTAAATAAACAAATAAGTATTTATCGTTCGATTCCATGTATTTATTCTGGATTGTAATTTCATGGAAGTTAGTTAATCAGTTTTATTTCTTCTAAAGACGACAAGGATGTAAAAAGTGTGTTATAATGATAACAACAGAATTTGCAACTGCAGTAAATAAACAAAGCTCTTTCTGATGGATTTCATTTTTCCAACAAGCGAAAGATTAGCTTTCGGACCATTTCAGCGCTTCAAAACCGAGATCCGATTAATAAAACCAGCTAATTTTTAATTCCTGAACAAACTCCTAAAAGCAATTACTCAAGCATCCTCTTAAAAGAATTTTTCAAGCACTCTGCCTGCCTTTTGTGTTACTTCATTTTAAAGCTTACATATATCGAGTGTTTTAATTACAAACAGTTTCTTTAGTAGTAAAGTAATAAATTTTTCTCGAAGTAAAAATTTTCTTCAGTTACCAGAAAAATTGCGTTTTCTTGTAGAAAATGATGTTAATCACGGATAAGTTAAATAAAAATGCGTAAGATTATTTTATTAAAAGCAGCACAAGTGTCTAGAATTATTAATTTGATAAACGGTTAAAAAGTTCTTTTTTATCAAACATTAAGCCCTCTAACTTAGGAAAGTGTTTAGGTGCTTTGCAAACTCTTTAGATTTTTCATGTATGCAAACATTATAAAAAATAGTCAACTAATAAAACTTTCTCCTATTTTAGAAGCACTTAACAGTGGTTTAATTTCCTTAGGCACACTTTGGAATTCAATTGTTTCCAATGCAGAAGTGAGATATTTTAAATCTCAAGCATTAAAGCGATTAAACACTATTTAATTTTATTGGTTTCTGTATATTTTAGTATAAACAACTGCAAAATTTCATCTATTGGCATGTATTTAAATCGTTGAAGTTAAATAGCGTAGTAAATTGTTATTGTTGCTATTATTATTATTATTATTGTTATTATTATTATCATCCACCCCTTTTCTACAAGCAAACTGGCAACAGCAACAACAGCTACATGGTTCCGCAAGCTGCGTAAGCAAACCCGTCTTTCTTCGAGTGAAAGGATTTCGCCTTTGAAACGTAGACGAGCAAATGTGAACTGAAACTAACGCCGCAGTAACCAGAGACTCTAAAAACCTTTTTTTATGTGAGGATTATCCCTTTTTTCATCTTACTTCTTTTTTTTTCTATGTTTTTTTAATCATTAAAATACTAAGTCTTATTACTGGTGTCATTATTAAACCAAAATAGAATAGTACCCTACATTATTATTATTATTAAAACTACTACTTCCATCATGAAGTATACTTGCGATTAAATAAGAAAGTTCTAAATGTCCCCGAAAGGAAGGAATAAGTAATGTTT
The DNA here is from genome assembly GCF_044657685.1 of Stegodyphus dumicola. Lineage (NCBI taxonomy): Eukaryota > Metazoa > Arthropoda > Arachnida > Araneae > Eresidae > Stegodyphus > Stegodyphus dumicola. The sequence continues at coordinate 80,626,956 of NC_140772.1, read as the reverse complement.
TAGGCCATAACTACTATGATCAAGCAGGTATTTACATGGAATTTCACTAAACTATAGATAATACTGAATGTTTCATCTTCTGCAGCCTTTGCACTTCTGAAGTTATTGCGATTTCTTGTTTAAAAAAAAATCGCTCGAATAATAATTAAGAAACGGTAAAAATGTTTTGAACTATAACTGAAATGGTTCAGGTTTAATAACGCGGAATATTTTCATTCTGACGTGAATGCCGGCGGAGTGATTCTGTTAATTCATCAGGCATTTGAGAGCTAACTGCATGCCAACATTAACACACACGGCAGTGATCTTGGAGAGGGTACCAGGGAAATGACCTACTTCTTAAATTTATCCCACGAGGCGAAGATAAATCCACGAAGGCCACCCTTCCCTTAGGAAGATAGCCTTATTGTGCATTGCCATAATAAACTATACCAAACCAAACTTAAGAATGTCCAGTTGATTCTGGTCCGTTCCATTGGGCTTATTATAATAGACCTTGGTGAGCACGGATTTGCTAAACGCTAGTTATCTTCATTGTTCCCATTTATTTTGACCAATCCTGGAATTTTTTTCCGTACGCGGTTCAACATTCATTCATCAAACACTGAGTAGTTGCTGGCATCAGATCCGACCAGAAGTCATACACAATATTAAAGATATCTATCAGGTGAAAATAAAGCCTAAAAATTGGCACAAAGTGCAAAAGCGTTTTACAATGAAGAAGCTTGTGTCATGGAAGAATGGAATTCAAAGAATTAATCAAGAAATGACGAATAGCGAATTGGATGATCTTATAACACCAGTTCACAGTGATAAAAAAGAATGCAAGAATCCTTTAAAAGCTGTACGAATTATTATAAAACGCATAAGAACTGTCTTTTTTTGCAATAGGCATTGACTCAAGAAAGAAGAGGACACTTTAAGAGAGGCATTGAAAATCTATACTCTTTGCCGTAAAACTTTTAAAGAGTTTCATAAATCGTTATCCCAAGCAAGCATCACCAGCTTTTTAAAAATTAATTTTATCACATGAAGAAGTAATAAAAATTCTTTCAATTAAAATATGTTTCTTTTCTTTACTAACTAAAAAATATTTAGATTTGTATAAATTCTGCTTGCTATGCTCTTTTATGATTTTGTTGATTTGCGATGACGTAAAATGTTATTTGACAAATATATTATTACTGTCGAATTTTTTTGAATCCGCCACTCCGTTCACTTTTAAAGCTAAATCTTTTACCTTCTTTCTTTTTCTCATCCGATAACACGCAATAATTTAGATTTTACAATTATAAATTATCAAAGCTTACTTTTTTTAAATCTGCCTTTCCATGCTAACTCTATTTCTTCTTCTAATTAACATACCATCATTTCACATTCCTTCACCTCATTTCTCTCTTTCTACTCTTGTATTAATCAGGAATACAGATATTTGAAAGGAGTTGTCATTTACAAAAAACTTTTTTCCATTTTAATGGCGAAATGTAACACTATTATTTTATAACACTACATATATTACAGTTCTTATAATTTTCCTGTCAACCTATTATTCTATTTGTTAGTTGTAAAACTGCCTTTGCTTCTCATTAAATTCAATTTATGTTTTATTATTTTTTAGGTAAACTTATTATCACATTCTTTAAAGGCGCTCTGTCCCATTTTACTTCTAGGAGAATGGCAAGTTTTACAGTTTGGTTTAATATTCAATAGTCCTTTGAATTATTGCGGTTAAGAAATCATATTTTATTATGTACCGCATTTTATTAACGTATCTTATAAACAGTTTTCAATTGTTACATATTTCTAATTATGGATGGTCTATTAGAAACAATGGCCAAGTATTGCCGAGCTATCAAAAAGCCATCTACTCCCTGTTAGCCAATGAATAATTTTTTTTCGGCTGTTCGAAATTTATCCAAAACTTTTACATATGAATTAAGCTTTCTTTAAGCCATCTACATTATTGAAAATATATAACATTATGTCAACAATTTAGTTCTCATCTTAACAAAATAGTTTAGAAATATAATCTTATAAATCTATATTCTGATTCGTTTTTATGTTTCCTTCGAGTATGTTCAATGGATAACACTTCACATCCATCTTTATTTGTAAATAAGTAAATCTCGTACTTAAAAAACGTTGTGATGAAAAGGAAAGCATACGATATTGTGTTTTCAATTTCATTGAATCATTTCATTTAAATTTATGCCAATTTACTTTGAGTCCTGCCTACTTTAAGATTTGGAATTTTTTTTCTTATAAATCTTTCTTCTTCTCTTACGTATATGAGGTTTCTTGTGTTTATCCGAATTACTAACTAATTACAAAATTATTCATTTTTATTTCATGATTGACTGATGAAATAAATTATTAATTTCTTTAAAATTTAAGATCTATGTAATTTATTTAAATTTTGTAGTAATTATTATAGATATTTGCTTTGTAACAAAGCTACTGTGCGTCAATCTGGATATCATATCATTTACATTTTGGGCAGCTCCATGTCAGATATAGGTTAAAAAAGGAAAGAGAGAAAAAGAAAAATTTTTTTGTCATTTTTGTATTCTTAACTTTAAATGTGAATCATATCTCGAATGCGTTCGTTTTCAACAAAAGTCTTTTCTTTCTGCAGATTTCAAATTTGAGATTTTCTTTGCTTATTTTCTGCGAAATACATTTTTCGTCTCCCCCCCCCCCTGTCATCTCAACGGCGAAATGTGCAATTATTGGAATCCATCTGATGCAAAAATATATTTAACTTCTATTTCCAAAACAATATTTGCATTTCAGCAAGCGAACATTTTGAGCTAAGAATTCCTGTGCTTCCAGAATACGATATTTTTAAAAACAAATATCAAAAGAAGATCGTAGATCTGTTATAATTTATAAAGGTAATTCTAAAAAGTTGTATAGATGCATAGGCAGATAGGTAGACAGCACACATATAGAGAGAATTTACGTGCTTGAAATTGTAATACGTATGTATTATTACGAGTAATGTTCTTTGATGATGTGGATGATTATTATTATTATATAATTAAGGTAATTAACAACTATTTGAGGCTCTTTATTCTTCTCTAACTCATATTTTTTTTTGAAAAACTAGGCGTTTAATTAAATTAACATCATCGATTTGTGTAAATAATAATTTTTGTTTTGCTTGGAACTATTTTTAACATGAAACACATTTCTTTAGTTTTTTTAGAAGTGATGCAGAAATGTGAATGGGAGAATAGAACGCAAAAACATTAAAAGGATACTTTAATACCTAGATTTATGCAAAGAATGTTAAAGTAGTATTTGATACGTATGAAAATGAAAAGGATAAAAAATTTTACTTTGCAGATGTAACCAAATTTCAGACACATTCTCAGAAATAATAGAAAATAAAATACAGGCAAAGGCATCTCTGCTGAAAATGTTTCAAAGAACAAAGTAGAAGAATTATTATTTTTTATTTAAGTTCTAGAGCCGTTAAAACAACAGATAAATAACACATTAGTGGAAGTTAAAATTTTCCTTCCAAGTAGAAAGGCTTTATTTGCTTACGTTTTGCTATTTGCTTCATATTATAACTTTCCCCCCTAAAATTCTCTTGAATTTCAAGGGAAAAAGTTAGGTTCGGTAATATTTCTTTAGCTGAAAATAACAAACATGTTTTTGCAGAAAGTATCAAAGGATTAATATTAGCTCAAAGCTTAGTGTTTATAGCCAGAGATGAAATTTGTAGATATAAATGAGAACGCACTGAGGGTATTTTTGCGTTCTTGTTTGAAATACAAGTAATAAGCGGCATTTTCTGTTCTAGAAAGAAACATCATTCTTTTGATTTTCATCTTGACATGATCGGTGAAAATAAAAACATTGGTCCTTGATTGTTAAAAGTGTCCTAAAATTATCACAAGTACTTATCATTTACATTTTGCTAACCAGAGCACATCAATCAACATCATTGTTTTTACTGCGCAAGTGAATGACAACATAAATCAAACATCATGTGCACTTTCGCTGAAACTCAAAATGAAACTCCTTCCGCTGTCCAACAGGTTTTATTTCTTCCAACCTCTCTTGTCTCAAAATATGCTGTTGTTTCCTATCCCCGGATGCGTGACCGTGACGTTGTATAGTTTTCATTAAAAATATGTATGTTTATTTTTTTTTCTTAATTCGGAAGACATTAAAATGTCTTTTGCGTAATATTTGCTGTGAAAACCGAACTACCAGTATTAAATGTGTTCACAAGTTTGGTGGATATTTTAACACTGTATTACTTCGAATTTAAGCTGCTATTTTTATCCATAGTTTTGAAACATAAAATTAGGGTGCGGCGTATATTCAAAACTAGTATTTTAATATTTTATTTTTGCCTATTTCCCAATTAATCCTTATTCTTTTTTAATGTTACATTTCCAATAATGTCAATCACGTTGAAAATATTGTGTTCTGTGCCAAAAGGAAAGATGAAAACTGAAGTTGTGAAAGTGAGAGTACCAAAAGTGGTAGAATGTCTCAAAAAGGGTCTTAATGTATTACGTAACTTAATACATTTATATGAGTAACTTTTTAAATAAATAACGTTTCTTATTTTTCGTTACCTACTATAAAGTTTAATTTTATTTTTTATTATTATAACATCTCATTACATTTCAGCATTTAAGGCAATCAATCCTTCAATTAATTCAATTTTCTTCATTTGAAAATTATAGCAATTTCAAATGAAGAAAATCACTAGTTTTTGTTTTAATTAAGATTTAAATTTAAGAATTAATTTGTGTTCCGACGATTTTCATAAATGAGAATGCTTTGATTTTGAGAGTTTCTAAATGATTATTTAAATATTGTATATGAAATATTGTGCACGTTATCTCAGAGAATTCGTTATCTGATACAGTGAGTTCATTATATGGAAATAGTCCTGCCATATGCTGGAAAAGCAAGGCCGTTAAATATTATATTAGCGTTGACAATTAAAAACATTTGGTTATATTACTAAAAAAGTTATCTAAAAAAATAACAAAGTTCAAGTTTTATGCATGTTACCTTTCTTTACAGCAATGTAAAGTGAAAGAAAAATGTCCTTGTTGTTTTAATACATTAATAGCTAATTGCATGTGCTGAAAACATGGCATTAGCCGCCTAATGTAAACACTTCTCTCGTAAAGAAATCGATCAGGTCCGCAAAATGATTTTTGCGCTTAAAAATTATTAATAAATAACTTAGCAAAATAAGCTTATGAAGGGCATCTTAATGACAGCATAAAAACTAATAATGTACTTAATTACGATGGCTAGATGGAAACATTTCTTGTTTTCTTTTCCTGAGTTATGAAGGTTACATGATTTTATGAAACTTCTCCTGCAAATGATTTTTAGTGATGCTGCTTCTACAAACAGCAAACTCATAATATCAGCCTTTTTATGCATAATTACAGCGACTCTGAAATTTGTATATTCCCTGACTAAATAATTCCCTGACTTGTCTACGCAGCTTGTAATTTTGTGTGTAAAATACGTCTAGTCCATCAATACACATGCAGATAATATATGAAAATACATACACAGCTGAATAATGCTTCTCCGTTAATATATCCCCCGACATGTTCGGGCATTTATTTCTCCAAATATGACGTATAAGTGTACAGGGTGTTTCCAAATTCGACATAAAATTCAGAGGATGATAATAGGTATGAAGAGGATCATCATCATCATTATAAGGGCAGAGTTCCGATCCTCCTGCGCGGCACAAACCAGCCATATGACCAAACCAAAAAGTGGGATTGGCCAGTCTAACAACAAACGAAGAGTCAGTGGTCCAGCCGTGCTCTTTATTTAAAAGAAAGAAAAAAGCGTATCACGTCCATAATCTGAGTGTCAGGCCCGAATTCCAATTCAATCTTTTCTCGTATTTATAATCTTGATTATTGTCTCTGAAAAAGTTTTCGAATTTGAATAGTTCCTTTTAAAATTTTCCTTAAAGTTCCTTCTATATTTCTTTCTTTCATTCCTGGTAACCGTATATTCATCGATGAAATGCCTGCCGTTTCCAAACTTACCACATATGCATTTATCATTATTCTGTAGATGGAACGGAATAAATATAATTGTTCATTAAATATATATATATATATATATATATATTTTTTCTTTTGGGACGACTCCCACGAAATATTCAATTCTGTATAAATCCAGTTTCCCAATTTAGTAATAGTCTTTTATCTTGAACGTTGGACATCAAAATTATTGGTCTGATCCCCAAGTGCCACCATTTTAGCAAGGCTGTCTCCCCTCTCATTTCCAACAATTCCACTGTGTGCTTTCACCTAATGTAATGTAACAATATGTTTTCTTTCAGCTCTTTTATACAGGTTGTAGAGACATACAATTACTTCGAAGCAGGAGAGATGAAAAATAAGCAGTGCCCTCACCGGTACTCGAACCACGGGCCTCTCGAATACGCGTCAAGCTTGCTGACCACTACACCACGGAGGCATGCTAAGAATTCGGGAGAAATACCTTATAAAGTCTTTTATTTCATTAGTCAGCCGTTTTTTATTATTTGGTTTGGTGAGTGCCTGTAGCGCCTGGGAGAGGACATCAATATAAATAGTTATTAAATATCGAACTATTAACTTTTTATTAATCCAATTCAAAGCCTTTTTAGTGCAAAAAATTCTTCTCAATAACCTTTCCGTCCTGCCGCTGTGCAATAACCTTTCCGGCCGCACTCACTAAACATTGTTTGCGACCCCAGGATCTATGGCAATTTTAAATCTTTTTGATGCCTACAATCATCCTTCTGAATTTTTCGGTCAAATTCGGAAACACCCTCTATATAAGAATATATATTGTAATAATGTATAAGAATATGTGTGTTTCGGCAGTCATTAATCGTCCCGGTTTAATGTTTAACACCTACTCCTTGACAAGTTCTATTTGAAATATAAGGCAGAGGTCATTAATTTATTTTTTGTTGTTATCTTTAATTTAAACGTTTACACTGCTTACACCGTTTTAAATGTTTGCACCGTTTTCAACCTTTTAGCTTTCAAACTTAGGCTACAATTTTTTTCACTTTTAATAGAATGACGACAATTATAGGTCCCTCGGCTTTTACCACAGATCGGATAATCAATGAAAAAAATATTTCTGCTTAAACTTTTATGAATATATATATATATAACAAAGGCATATTGGAGATTGATTTGTACCAGACAAGGATACAAATATATTAATTTCAAATTAATACTTTAAATTTTAAAGATTTATAGATCAGAAATATGGCCAGAAAGATATTTTTAAACAAGTCTTCTTTCTTGACGCAGCTGGTATTAAAACATGCTTTGGTTTTTTTTGTAGAAATTCATATTATTTTACTTCTTAATTTTTTTAATTACATAGCGAATATTTTTTAAAGTTTTATTTTATGATCGGCTTTATTAAAATTATAAAGTCATTTAAAAAAGAAAAAAAAATTAAAAAATTAAAAAAAAATCTGAAATGATTCAGATTTTAAACTACGTCCAAAGGAGCGTTTTTTAACATTTTCTGTGTTATCTTTATTCACTAAATATCATGTTCTTTGCCCTTAGACCATAAAATTTAGTTCAATAGCAATGTCGCAAAATAATTTTAAATGAGCACATCTTTAGAATTTCCGATACACAGTTCGACGAGCTGGAGAAAAAACGTTTTTTTTTTCCCGTAGAGTGTTGCCATTGCTCGCTTTTAAATCGTTGAGTTTGATACTCAGAAATTCGTTAAAGTTTTACAAAATATGAAATCGATAATAAAACAAATTTCAAATTTGGGATTTTAGATGCCCATATTCGCAGTAGGATTACGTCATTCAAAATTGGATGGATCTAGATACCGTTGTTTTATCACAATGCGAGAAATATATATACAATTAATGCAGATTTTTCATTATTTAATTTCTTCAAATATAAGGCAAAACATTTGGTGGCAACAGTTTGAAAAGTGAAACGGACATTTATAGTGATTCAACGTAAATTATTAGTCCTTCAGGGACAAAGCCCCTTTGGACTAATAAAATACAATTTTTATACGCTTAATGCTAATTAATTATCAAGACATAATCTGCGTCGATATAACTCGAAAATAAGAAATGCTGTAAAAATAAAAAAAGAGTTCTCGAAGTCGTTGCTCGAGAATTTTACTCAAAATATTGCATGCAATTAAATTAAATTTTGTTAGGGACGAATATTTTAATAATAAGAGACACATTTTACTGTTTTCTGGAGTTAGCACTCTTTTAAGTTAATTCTTATTTATATCAAGAGAAAATGGAAATATGCCAAAGTAAAACATAAAGTTTTAGGCAATGCAACAACCTATTGCGTGGTGTATATTTTAATCTTCTGTTTGTTTGTATGACAATATTCTATTTTGCAAATTAATATCTCTTCCTAAAGTATCTTTGAATCAAACACATTTAAATTTAGAAAATGAGTATTATCGTCAAACTGAAAGATTAACTATGGATGATCCCCTCAGTTCTGTACTGCTGATATTTGCATGCACCATTTTGAGGTAAAATTATTTGAGAAATTATCTTTTCTTCTTTGGGTTCGTTACGCAGACGACACTTTGGTGGTTTTTGATGGTAATAAAGAGAATTTATCCCAGATTTTATCTGTTATAAATTCGAATGATCCAGATCAATTTTGACACTGAATCGGACAATACCCTTTCATGGCATTGTTATAATGGCAATGAATCTGATTTTAGCAGTAATGTTTACTGTAAATACCTTTTCTATTTGTTTTCCTTCCCGTGCTAGATCATGTCACTCGGATAAAAGCAAAATATGTCTTCTCATTATTATTACGCATTTCGCGCTTTCAAAGAATCTTTGCTCAGAATCTTTGCATTCTAATCAACTCAATTATTTGAAATCGGATTAAGATTGATTTATGAAAGATTTTATCCCATTGTTAATAATAATATAATCACTTCAATATATTTTCATTTTGCCTTTAAAGAAGACATCCCGCTGTTAGAAAAACACTATTAACCTTTTGAGGCCGGGGCTTTGTTAGCTGTAAAAGCTACCAAAGGACGGGGAATCTTAAACCGAATGCTTTTCCCCCTTTAAGAAATCACCTCCTATTTGCATCAAAGATTCTTGAGTGTAGTTTAATGGATTCTCAGAGGGGTGCATCTATGTCGCAAAAGGAAGACCTTTGAAAGAGATAAGTGGTTAAAAGCCCAGGGACGTCAAATTTGACATTTCTCCCCACTTTTCAGCCTGGAAAATGGGGGAAAAAGACATGGCCACTTAAGTGGACAACACCGTCTTTTCAAAGAGAGGACTCTATGGCCACTATAATGGCCATCCCGTCTTCAAAAGGTTAACCTTCTTGTCTTCCCTCCTAATTTCTCCTTCTACCAGTTAAACAAATGGCATCTATTCTTCAGAAGTTCAGTTTTCAAGTCATTTACTCTTCTATCAATAAAATCTATTCCTCCTTTCATAAAGATTTCATTTCTATATTTAATTATTGGGAAATTTGTAGCATATTTTGCCGATGTGGTTTGTGATGTATCGGTCAAACTAAACAAGCGTTAAAGTTTAGGATCAAGGAACACTAATCATATATCCAAAAAGAAAAAATAAACAAAACTTAGATAACTAATCATTGCTGAAAACGTAATCACAGTTTTAACTTCATTTTAAAAAATTATCTAAAAAGTATCTTCATTCGGTGAAATGGATTTCCTTGAAGCTCTTCACCTTGTTTAGTTAGATACTTTAAAACCAATCTAGTTGTTTCTAACACTTTTAAAATGCTAATAACTTAATTTATCATGTTACGTTATAGAGTCATTGTGTCATTTCAAAGCAGGAGATGTGAAAAATGAGCAGTGCCTTCACCGGGACTCGAACGGACCTCTCGAATACGCTTCGAGCGTGCTGACCACTACACCACGAAGACATGCTATGAAGGTGGGAGAAATATCTTATAACATTACTATTTCTGTGGACAGCCTGCGCTACGTCCTTGTCTGTACGGTTTAGCGTTTTGTATAAACACAGCTGTTTTCCTTTACAGACTTTCTTTCCTGCTGATAATAAGGGCTCTGCACTTGTTGCCATCGAAACGATAATGTCATGACTATATATACACCCAATAGAAAGTTGAAGCTTTGCCTAATTTTATGATTTATTTATATATTAAAAAATAATATATATTTTTCTCATCTCATATTGTATATTATATAATTAGCAAACTTCTTATCTTAATTGGCAGAAATTTCTTTTGTTTTTCATTTTACATTCGGATGTTTCCTCTTTCTGTCGCAAAAACAGTCACTGTGGATTACATACCAGTTTAAACTCCATCATTTCAAAATTAATCTGCATCATAAGATCTTACTTAGTGCTGCAATAGAGACACCTGTTATAAAATCACTGAGTTAAAAAAAAAAAAAAAAAAAAAAAAAAAAAAAAAACGATTCTAAACCGAAACTTCTCTTAATCTTCTTCTGAATGCATTATGCACTTTTTCGCTTACCTATATCAAATTAATACGTCGACTGTCTCGTCTGTCTATCGTCTATTATCTGACTATCTGATAAGCTATCAAAAGTGTGAGGAGAATTTTGCGCTTATAATGATGTAAATCAGATTATGCGACTTAACTCTTCGGTTTATCCAATAATAAAATTATGTTGAATCTATGGCCACGTCTGTCTGCAAGTAATATCATTCTGTCAACACAATAAAACTATTCAACGTATTGCATGTTTCTATACATAAGAAACACAATAAAGTTGCAAGAACGAGAGCTGTTTGTTTCATTATTTAATTGTTAAGCAAAAATTAAATAAATAAAACGTTTTCCAATAAATGTGCAGAATTCCATTTTGTTTTGCACATATGACTTTAAATTAAGATTATAACTTAAAATATATAGTTATATGATTTGTCTAACTAGCAATGCATGTAAAAATTAAAGCTCTTAAGTTAGTTACTTTTCCTATTTTGTATGTTACCTTTTCAGATTTCAATAGCTTTATGCGAAAACGCATATAAATATAAAATGACTACGCTAATTCTGTTTTTGTTGCAGAATCGTCAGTAACTGAAAATGTATGTTCATTTTGGAAGGCAGTAGATTTAATCATAATTTCGAAAAATTTCGAACTTCAATTTTCATTTTCTATCTTTTACTTTCCAAAGCATAACTGCAGTTAAAAATGAAACCTTATGTGAAAACTGTTAAATTATTGTTATAAAGGTGATAAATGCCTAGATCGTTTCCATTTCTTTTTCTCATATCGAAATATACTGCGACTTCCATACAAATATTCCAATTTAGTTTCACTGCTTTATGAGATGAAAAGGACAAAATATTCAGAATTCTCTGCATAGTAAAAGATAAATATTTGACTAATGAAATTTCTTTGCCTAGCGGAAAGTTTATAAAAAATTCTGATTGTTAGGAATTTTGAAAAGTTTTCTGAAGGAGGATAAACTTTCAGTGATAAGAAAAAATATTCACTCAGGTCATATTATCAGTTTCACTATGTCATATATTCAGTCATTTCTATGTATTGTTGTAAAAATACCTAGAGTTTTCTTTTCTTCAGTTATGTATAATTTGAAAAATTTAGTGTTTATAAATTTATAATATACAAACTTATATTTATATTGGGATATACTTTAACCAGTGTACATATATGGGAAAATGGATACGGAATGAAGACAGGTTTTGTACACTGAAAAATATTGCTTCTTTGCAAAATAATGATCAAAGAAAGACATCAAAACATCGGGACGAACATATAATAATGATGACTGCATGTAACACTGTAAGCATATTACTAATGTTTGTCTCAAGCTGATTTTATTTTCGCCGAAGCGCTTTCAGCGATTCAACATTTTCATTTTTTCAGAAGCATCTAAATAAAAGAGTAACATAAACAGAAAGATGCTGATGAGTTTTCGAAAATGCTCTAGTTACTAAACACAATGCCCTAGGGTGGGTAGCTACTAGAAAAGGTGCATAATTGTAATTAACTTTAACAAACCGCTATGTGACATTTATTTGCAGCTGAAAATGAACGATAATGTTGGATCATTGAACGCGCTCTGTTAATAAAAATCTATATCAATCAAGGCAGTTTTATTATATTTACTTTTACTTGAAATGCACGTCTTTTCAATGTAATAATAATGCCATTATCGAACGCAATAGCTTTTGGACATTGGGCATAATATTATGGAAGTAAGATATCATATGGCCAATTAACATCTGAAATATAAATTTTAGATAACACCTGAGACGACCTAGATGATCTATACCTGGATATCCAAGAACATTTTGTATTCGATAAAAATATACCATAGCACATAATGTTCCAGATGCTTTTAGCGATAGTGCGTTTCTCGAACCATGGAGTTTCAATGATATTGAAGTCTAGACTGGCCTGCAAGCAAGAGAGTGGCAAGTCAGTTGATGTTGAGACACATTCCGATAGTATAAATAATGCAAGGAAGGAAAATGTGAATGGGTAAGCCAAGGGTCAAGGGTCAACAGAGATAGAGTAACATTCTACCATTCAAAAAAGCTAGGCCATACGTTACGCTGTTATTGTAAGAAAGTATATGTTTAGGTCTGTCAAGGATAGATAATTATTTAAACATTTCTCAGAACAACTGGTCATCTTCTGTTGGAATGACCAACAAAATCATCACTTAATATCAGAATTCCAGAGTGCTGCATTTTACAGTTGTTGGGAAATTTCTAATTTATCTATGAAGATCTGAATATGCTTATTATTGTTTTTATAGTGCATATAAATATTTCTTATAAACCATATGTATTCCGCAACTTGTCTCAAGATCATTTTTGGTTTCGGTGAAGTCGTTCAATGTATTAGCAGCGTATTCATAGCTTAGGAAAGCAAAGACGAGTATGGAACGCAACATGTTATTGGCGCAGCCTTGTAATTGTTTGGTAAACACTTTCACTAAAATGGTATTTGATAGACTCAGGCCATGGAATAACTGTGCCGTGCAACAGAACACACGCATCTGCTTTGATGTAGGTTTCTAATGTAAATGTCTTGAAAAGGCTTCGGATTTATTTAGATTAATATAGTTCATTTTACAGACTTTAAGCAGGGTCTGAAGTGCATGAATGTGAGTTTGTAGTAATTGTGAGACTGCAAACTAGTGATAAGATTATCGCAACAAACTAGTACATTTGTGAAACTAGGAGATGCATTTCAGATAGGGAATGTAGTATACTTTGCATATGTTGCTAATGTAGTGTTGGAGAGTGAAATAGTCGTTCATGATGACGTTAAATACATACCGGGATTAAAAGCTACCCTTGTGGTTCTTCTGCTAGAATTTTCTGCGGGTGAAGTAGGTAAATTTATACTGAACGACAAAAATAGGATAGGAATATTAGGATTGTAATGACAAAATCGGAGAATGCCATAGATATACGTTTTGATTTTGAGCGTTTCTCGGTTAAAGAAACTCCATAATGTGAACAAAGTAACTACGGATTAGAGCGTATGTCCAGGAATAGAGCTGACGTTATTTCTTTGGCCTGATTTCCATGCCATATCATAGCAATGAGTCCCTTATAATTGAGGAAAGTTCGAATGCTTTTGACAAAAGCGCTTTTTTGCGAAATAATAAACCTCAGAATGTTCCTCAATTTTACCATCTCGGCAACCTTTCTGAGTGTATAAATCAGGCCAATAGCTCAATATTATATCAATTCAACACGATCTTTTTTTGTATTTACAATCAGAATGATTGTTGCCATTTTCCATATAGCTGACAAGTAGTTTAGTTTTAACATAACCTTGATGATCTGTTCTAATTTCAGGAACATCAATATATTGTATATTTTATCATCTTCTTCGATATATTTCAGGTCTAAAATTTTTCTTGGTTTCACGCTTTTCGGCATAGGTAAAAACACGTAAGACGCTTACCTGGAGTTGCTAATTTAGAAGTCAAACAACAAAAATCAGAGTTATATTTGCAAATTTTCCAGGACTAGTTTCGATGGTTTTGCCGAACTATCTTCCTCAACTGCCAAAGTGCCTTATATTTGCAAAAGTCCCTCAGCTGCCAAAGTGCAAAAGCACTTTGTCAGTTAAGTTAGTTGTTATGTTGTTTACATGTGCATATGTAAAGTATTGTGAAAGAATATGCTTGACCGAATTTTCTGTATCAGGACGATGTATGTTGTTTAAGGAAATCTGAGAAGCATAGTTAACAGCTACTGAGTTCGCTTTCTCAGTTGCTATGTATGCAACTGACTGGGGTCATTTTACCATGAAATATTTGTGTAGAATCTGTTAAATTTAGAGACTATTTTCCAAAATGAATTATTCCTTTCATTTCTGTCACTTGTCTAATAACTGGTATCAAAATAAATAAACGAATTTTATCTTGGATTGGTGCTCATGTTTGAGTATGTCATTGGCCTAGGGAACCATACAGACGATATTATGACTTCGAGCAGCCGAGTCCAAATTTTGAAGGAGAATATCTTGAATCCGTTATCAGTAACAAAATAAATCGATTGAACACATGCTTAGAGTAACACATATTTATCTAGAATGAGCAAGCAAACAATATCGTTATCAAAATAATCTTGACGCTTTTCGGGAACTGATGAACATTATTCAACAGAAGAGTGAACCACCTTAATTTAAAAATAAATTTCTTTAGGTCACAAAGTAACATATTGTGCTTGAAGTCGAGAAAGAACTACAATATTTCATACATGCGAGCGGTAGATAAATGATAAGGGCATTCCTATAAGGTGATTAACGAATGAAGTATAAATATATAAATAAATATATAAATAAATAAAATAGGACCTTACGACCTCGTGCATATGCGAAAAAAGGTAGGAGGTAAGTATTCATCCTTGTCTATGTCGCCACTCACAACAAGGAACCTCTTATTCTTTCATTTATCGCGTTTTAATTATTTTGTCCCATCCAAAAACTTGTCTGTATAAAACATTCTACTTACTTTTTTCTTTCTAACAGCATTTACTATCAAAAACACCTATTCAACTTTCACAATTGAGTTCTTACTTTAAAGTTTACGTAGCTATTTGTGATCATAAGAGCTGCTATTTGATGTCTTTAACAGGAAATGTTAGTCTATAAATTTATATTACTGATGAGGCATTTGTATATGTTGTATCTTATCACAGAGATAGTATTTTGTAGTTTTTAACTGTATTTGGAGCTAAAGTCCTTTTCACAATTCATCTCAAAGTGTTTATGGGACATAACAAAATTGAGCAGCTACTTAATGTCCCAAATCTTCGGACTTTAATTTTACACAGTCTGTATAAAAAAATGTGGACGGCGAAGCAAGAGATCGAAATCGGACTCTTTCTTTTTTCCTGCAATAAAAGAGAGTTTTGCTCTGCGAAAAGAATGAATGTCCAGATCTCTTTTTGTATTCTTGTCTCCCATCAGTAGACTTAATTTTTAATTCGAATTCTCATCTCTTTTTTATCCGTTAGGTTAAGTACACTATTGTGAATATTTATGGCTGTCAGTTGCACTGAATAATGACTATTTAATTAAAAACAAAATAGGAAACACTAAATCACTGCCAACATTTTAAATGTAATATTTCCTGATTTTTTTAAATAAAAAAATTCTATCTAATTTCAATCCGTATTCAATAGAGGGGTCATTATTATTCAATGCTGCCTTTAATTAATTTCTTAAATTAGTATTATAAATTAAGTAATTTTATAAATTAGTTAATTTGCGCCTTTCTCATAAATAAATAAGAACTAGTTAAAACATTAAAATAAGTATTTTTACGAGCATTTCACTGAAATGATTCTCTGGCGATTTGTAATTATCTGCAATCGAAATGGATCTTCACTTAAAAAAGTGTATGTGAGATATAAAATATGAAAGAAAATTACTAACAAATTACTAAATGTGGCATAGCTCTTTTAAGTCCAATTTTATTAGCCTACGTTACCTTGTAAAATATGTAGTGCCTCATTTACGTCATTAATTCGTCTGAAATATTCCGCAATGTTATGAACTATTATCCAGTCACCATTTAAAACTATGCGAAAGGAGCCGACCTTTAAATATCCCAGCTTTCTCAAAACGCGGCACTTTTTCTCCCCTGCCCTCCCACTCAAGAATGCAAGTACTCGCTTGGCGGTTTTTATCTATTGTCTAAAAATTTATTTTGCTTTATATAATATTTTGGGTTGCAGATTGCACCCATTGTGCTGTGCCAATCAAGATGATACGTGCTTTGAAATTAGTCGTGCAGAAATAAAATGATGTTTTAACTATCAACTAGTAGCTGTGCTTTGCAGAGTTTCAGTCGCCTACTGCGGCTATCCTCAAACGTCATTTCATCCACGAAAATAATTGGTGCCTTCTCTAGCCAGTTCTCCTATCAACCTACCAAACATCCCATGTATATGATTTCAACTTCAAGAATATTTTTCCTCCTATATGTTCAGTTTCTTTCAAAATAATATATCATATGGCTTATTACCCTCTCTTAATGTTCGGGAATATGGCATTGATATCAAAACTAAAAGCTAAATCTAAATTACTTAAAAGCAGAATTTCACTAAGAGGTACTATGATTAAACGATATTAGTGGTACATAACACAAATCGTATTACAATGAGCGATACGCGAAGCAGTGACAGCCATTTTTGGTATTATGGCTGTGGATCATGCGTCTTTTCAGATGTGATGTCTAATGAAATCATGTATCAACATATAGCAGACTTCAGGAAAATATTTCCATCGTTATGTAACATAACATAAATTTAAGGGTAAAAACTGTAACTTAAGCTATACGCTTGAAAACGAAGGAAGCCTACATTAAAATAAAATAATAATATAACGAAAAGAGTATATTTCGATAAATTGAAAATAAAAGAGATGCTCGAATAGAAACTCCAGTTGTAATATATTTTGAAATCATATATTTACCTGTCCATCTGAATGAATAAAATTTATGCTTATATTTTAATTTCATTTTAATCCCTTTCTGGAAATAGATATACTAGTTCTGTAAAAAGACTTAAAAGGACTTACACTGTAAAATTTTGAGTTGCTACTAATAAAAAATATTTTTAAAATAAATTGCTAATGAAGGCTAATATTTTTTTCCAAAACATAAAATAAATTTATAATTAAATATTTAAAAAGTATCTGTTAGGCATAGATAACAAAACTTCTAGAAAATCCAACGGTTGCCGTATATTATTCCGTTATATACAAGCAGAACATAGATCTATGTTCTGCTTGTCTTTTAAGCATTCTGACCTACTATGTTTCGAAATCTCAATCAAATGCAAGCCGTTCCTTCGGGCTAGTTCAATGTGGATTTCATGCCATTCTCAGTCGAATTTGCAACGATTGTAGGAATTGGACTCTAGTTTCACAATGCTAGCTCATCAAAGTCCTCTTAAATAAATGAGTACTCTACGAACGAATGCCATTTGAAAGCGAAACTTTTGAATTTTTTAGCTTGTTTACGTATAAAATTTTGAAGTGATTCAAGGCGCTTTGATGTGAACTCTATGTAATTTACATTGTTATCTTCGCATTTTTCTTGCTTTATTCCAATATAAGGGATGCGTTATCAAAAGAAGTCTATCGCTGCATGTAATATTTATTCTTTTACAAATTCTATAAAATAATTTAGATTCATTTACATATTTTAATAACTATCTTCAAAATAGAGACTAGATTATGAATAACAGCTCAATTTTTTCTTAATATATTGCATCCTTTAATATATTGCATCTTATTGCTTTCTTAATATATTGCATCCTTAAATATATTGCATCTTATTGCTTTCTTAATATATTGCATCCTTTAAATGACACATATTTGCTACAATTTCTAAGCGATGTGATGAATTATATTTATTTCTCAGTCTCTGTCTATAGAACATGTTTTTTTTTAAAGTTAAAATGCCATTCTTAGATTTTAAACAGCACAATTTTCCGTTTTCTTGTCTCTATAGATAAAAAAAATATTTCGGTGCCCTCCAAAATATCATATTTCTTCTTGTACAAATGCTGAAACAAATACTGAAACCATTCAAGTATTAACATATTTTAAAATTGTTAGCTTTAAAGTACGACACTATAAACTATTTTTTCCTTGAAACTCATAACTTCAGTAAAGTTGCACCAAATTAAATAATAATGCTATAAAGTTTAACTGAAATTAAGTACTTAAGGGATATGGCCGTACTTTATAAAGTAAAATGGAGCAAAATGTATTCGCTACTTGACGAGGTACTGCTCAGACTTCATCTAGAAAGGTACTTATCAACATCGAAGCTGACGTACAATATCTTAACTAATGCAGTGGTTATTTTGTGTAAATAATTTCTTTTAATTTTCTAAACTGAAATACCATTTCAGGGTCTTGATTGCTTTGATAACTCAAATTTTATGAAATGGGCTTCTGGCATTTTCATTCCTTTAGCTAAATTTAGAGTTCTCTTGCTGAAAATAATATATCGGATTGACTTACGTCAATAAACTGCTTTACTTGCGAAAGTTGACTTTTGTTCCTTACTAGTTTAATAGCCGTTATATGTTTCTTTTTTCACTTTGGGATTAGAATTTTTGAAGGTGTCTTGACTTACAGAAATCTTAATTTTTTTTGTACCTTTTTCTCCAAGTCATTCTTTGTTTTTAATTCTGCGTTTTTTTTTTTTTTTTTTTTTTTTTTTTTTTTAGAAAACGAACTGCCATTGTAACTGCAATAAGCTTATTCATGGCAATATTTACATTTTAGTTTTCGTTTGGCACTGTTATGGAACTTTTAGGCTTGATGAAGTACAGTAGATTGAAACACCGGTATTGTGAGTAGCTCATTTATTGACTTGAATGCTTTTAAGCTCTGAACATTTCCGGGGTCACTGAAGTCACTGAAAGTTAAATCATGTTTCTTTCTACTCTCACGCTTCTCTTCTGAAAATTTCAGTGATAAGGTGTGTGTGTAATTATGGCAAAGCCTCGAGGGCTATCTGCCTAAGGGGACGGATGCCTTCGTGGAGGACTTTCTAAGGAAAACTGGCTCGTATACACGTTACACATGGGAAAAACCACGAAAACGCCCATGCAGCCAGCCCGTTCGCGGGATTCGAATCTCGGACCGAACTACCAGTGTTCAGCGACTTTACCGCTCGGCCGCTTCAGTGATAAGGTAAAGTTCAATAGGTTATATATATATATGTAATAGCTTTCATCTCATTAAACTTTCCAGCAATTAATATGTTCTGATACATTTAAAAAAATATTTTTCACATAAAAGAGCTATACTGAAGTTTAAACGCGCTTATAAAACTATCCGTTAAAACTTTAAATCATATCAGAAGAGTAACATATATTTAAAAATGAGTGATATTTTGTTAAAAATGAGATAAATATAAGCATAATAAATAACATATTGTTACGAATTCTGTATTTATGTAGCTAATTTTAGTATAATTATAATTAAAATTGTTCTATATTCCCCGTTGAATGCAGCGCGAGAGAAATTTTAAAAGAAAGCTATGCCGGAAAAGTAAAAATACAAGAGCGCATATATTTAACATTGAGTAAAAGTTTATCTCGGTAATTTATATTTAAATTGAATATGTGTAATTGAACACTATGTTAGCTGTAATCGTAATTCCACTCTTTTTGCTTTCCAGAAATCTCTAGAAGCAGAAATTACTAGAACGATCTCGCCCGGTAGGTTAAAAACTATTTAAGACCAAAGAAAGAGTGTCTGAGTTGAGTTGTTCAGTTAGCTGTTGTTGTTATTGTTGCGAATTCAGCGTGAAATCGGATTAGCTGTCTTTTTAAATGCGCTGTGCATTGCGTTCTATTTAACGTTTCTAGTAGTTTGAAGTATAACTACTGATTATTACTGCGTGATATTGTGAACACTTGTACGAATATGTACTTGTACGAACACTTGTACGTACCAGAGTTTTGATATATTTCTTTTGATAAGAATACATTTTATTAACCTATTATCGGACTTGTGCATTCAATCTATTACGAGCCCCGTACGCACGCAACAATATATTATTTATTTTTCTCTCAGATGCATTTACCCAGAATAGGTTACATTTTTTTCCTCTTAACTACAGTTTTCAAAGACAAAAGTAAACCTAATTGTAAATACCGTAAGTCTGATCTACGTTTTAGTACTTTCCATACGACAACGAAGAATTTTATGGATCCAATTCAAATGCGCTTTCGCTTACGTCAAAATAATCTCAGCATTCTGTAACAGTCGGATTTATTTAATTAAGGATTTTTAATCTAAAGCGTCGTTATTACCAGCTTTATTTAAAACATTTTGCGGAAGAAAATTTAATATGTTGCCTGAAATTAAAAAGCATTTTCTAGTTTCATAACTATCCTTTGCAATTGTAAGGAAAGTATATTTCTTACTAAAATTTATCAATTCTTTCCTGAATTTTATTTCCATCTCTTCATAAGACGAGTCTTTAACTAACATACTAAAAAAAAAAAAAAAAAAAAAAAAGTTTGTCTTTCAGACAGTAGTGATTAATATTCGGGAAAATCCAATTAAAGTGCAAACCCTATTAGAAAATATGGTTATTGCTTGTGAAATTATTAGATGTGTAAACGAAAATTTTTCATAAAGACTTTTTCTTGACAATTTGATAGATTTTTTGGTCCTTTCTAGATCTTATGAAATTGATTAAATTAATTATCTCAGTTATTGTCTTTACTTCAAATGTAGCTCCACAAATAAAATCATTTCCTTTTTTTATAAATTTCTACTCATATAAAAAAATTCATAGTAAAAACTTCATGAAATTGGGCACCATGTTATAATTACTTGAGTGGAACTACTTTCATAAAAGAAGATGGAAATTAAATTTGATTTTTTCTGTTTAAGAAAGCCTTCGAGAATTTTTTCGTAAATCTTTAATTTCTTTTCCTTCTTTTCTTTTTTAAAGGCATATCAGTTACATGGGAAAGGAAGTTCAAATATTTCTTTCATTGTCAGAGGACGCATATCATCTCTTAATACGATCTAATTAAATTTATTTACATGAATAAATGAAGCTATCTAAACTACGTATTGAATTCCGTCGACAGGATTCATATGCATATCGAAATTGCAATTTAGCTTTGGGACTAACTTTAAATAGATATGTACGTATTTTTGTGAATATTTCATGTAATGAGTTAAATCGATTTTTATTATTATTTTTTTTTCTTTTTCATTGAAGATTTCTTTGACAAAATAACAATTTTTAAAATAAACCTAAATGGAAATTATATATTACATTTTTACATTTTATAAAATTTTAAATTAATGCATTTTATTTTAGAGCAGTTCAAAGCAGACTGTTGAGTTTTTTTTAATGGCATCAGAAGAAATTACATTAAACTCTTAAAAATTTCAAATAATCTTGAAACATGAATAAATTTCTATGTATTTTACATGCATTATATTTCTTATTAAATAAAATGCGGGCCTGTTACAAATAAAATCCAAATAATGATAATAAGTAATTTCATATTATAAACAATTATAGTTGCGCTGGATAGTAAATTTAAAAATAATCCATCAAAAGAAACACGTAAAGCAATCTAGTGCATACTGTACTTTTCAGAAATTTCATGTAACTGAGAATTAAGAACGGAATAAAAGAATTATTAGCAAGCATTTTATTAATTATGTAACGACACACGACAAGTAGCAAAGCTCTCAAAAATTTTCAGACGCGAGCTTTTCTTTCCCGCATGCTTAATGAGTGGGTCTACACATTTGTGCAGAGTGCTAGTGAACATCACAAATCCAAGAGCTGAAAATCTAAGTAATCATTCTTAATTGTCATTTATAATTTTAAAGAAATATGGAAGAATATTTTCCAGAAAATATAGTAATTCCATAATGCAAAATTGTCTTTAATATGCAACTAGTTTTACAGCATTTAGAAAAATTTGTAGAAAATTGACATTATAACGTACATTATTAAGTGTTATTTGTATGAAATTTCCGTTTTTTCTCTTCTAATATACAAGTATGCTTTATAAAATAGTGTTCTATCGGTGGCTAAACTGGTTCCTACAGCTGATTTCTGCGTTCGAAGCCAATGGCGAACGGTCTGGCTGCATGGTTGGATTTGGTAGTTTATTTTAAAACGTCATTCAGAAAGACAAGTTTTCTCCTTTTGCAGATAGCCCTGGAGTGCTTTGCACTATATAAGTAATTTGTCCTACTAGCTATGGCTGTAAGTCAAAATGTATAGTTTCATATATTCATACATGACTGTTAAATTATTCATCCGTCTTGCATAAATTACCATGAACTTGCATAAATCACCATATCTTTAGCTTCTATAATAGCTTCTTTTCTATAAAGCAAATTTTGTTATTTTTCTTTTTATTTCCACGCATCGTCATAGTTTCGATTATCTGTATTTCAAACAGAGAATTTAGGAGGTATATAAACATTTCATTAAATATGTTTCTTTTCATTATCTATCATCGGTTGTACCCTCTAAACATCTCTAATACGTTTCTTATCGTTATGTATCATCAGCTGTATTCTCTAAACATCTCGAAACAAAGTGACCATGAATACAGTTCCTATGCGCAGTTCAGATCGATTTACTTGCAAAACAGGGAAGCCTATTCATCACCTGAATTGTTCGAATCCCGCGAACGAGCTGGCTGCATGGGCGTTTTCGTGGATTTCCCCATGTGTAACGTGTATACGAGATAGTTTCCTTAGAACGTCCTCCACGAAGGCATTCCTCCCCTTAGGCAGATAGCCCTAGTGTGCTTTGCCATAATTAAATAAACAATAAACATCACCTGAATTAAATATATCAGTTATGAGAAGGGGGAAAACTATCAAGTGAATAAAACAATGAAAAAATCGAATGTCAGAAAGCAGCAATAAATATAGGCCAATTGGACATACTAATATACCAGGTTCTTTTATCAAATATTTTTTATCTTACTAACATATTTCATTTATATTAGTATATTTATCTAATATCTTATATATACAAGGGCGAGTGAAATGAAAGTGAGCCAATGCGAATATTTGACAAACAGAGTTCTTTATTTAAAGGTAGTCTCCATGAACATTGAGACATTTATCCCATTGACAAATGAGCCGCGTGATCCCCGTCTCATAAAACTCCTTGGGCTGTCGATTCAAAACGTCTGTAACCGACTCCTTCACGGCGTCGTCCGACACGAATCTGGTACCCTTGAGATGTTTTTTCAGTTTTCTGAAAATGTGAAAGTCGCATGGCGACAAATCTGGGCTGTATGGAGGATGTTGCAGCGTGTCCCACTTGAACTTTGCCAGTTGTGTCTTAACCACATCAGCGATGTGGGGACGAGCATTGTCGTGTAGCAAGATCACACCATTCGTCAATCTTCCAGGTCGTTTGTTCTTGATTACGACACGCAGCCGATCCAGCGTTGCACAATATCGCGAACTATTGATAGTCTCTCCACGTTTAGCAAATTCAATCAGTAATGGCCCCTGACGATCGAAATAAAAAGTCAATAGCACCTTTCTCGAGGAAATGACAACCTTTGCTTTCTTCGGGGGTGGTGAATTCAAATGTTTCCACTGTAAGCTTTGCCGGCGTGTTTCAGGTTCGTAGTGGTGGCACCATGATTCGTCTCCGGTCACAATTGCAGACAAGAAGTCGTCACCCTCATTGTGATACCGGATGAGATGAGTCAAAGCAGCGCCGAACCTCTCCGTCTTCTGGCGGTCGTTCAAAATCTTGGGCATCCATTGAGCACACAAAAGCCGATAACCGAGATGATCATGAATTATGGTGTGAACCGAACCGTGACTGATGTTCACACGCTCTGCCAGTTCATCGATGCTTATCCTCCGTTCTTGTCTAATCAGCTCATCAACCTGTCCAATTGTGTCGGAGGTGATTGCAAGGTGGCTTTGGCCCGGTCTTGGATCGTCTTTGCAACTTTCACGTCTTTCTCTGAACCGTTTGCTCCAACGCTTCACAGTGGCCAATGCGATGCAATGTTCACCGTACACAGCAGTCATACGGCGACTAATTTCATGTTGGGAAACACCTTCAGCTGTCAAAAACCGGACCACACCACGCTGTTCCATTTTGGAGCGTCCATTATGTCACGCTACCGTCTTCAACCCAGTGTAAGAGCGCCTTAAAGAACTTTAACATCACACTTTCGCGCCACTTTTGCAAATTAAGGCTGTCTCTGTGATACGCGCATGCGCCGCAGATGATGGACCGAACCATTCTTGCTGAGGAGGGGTTGGCTCACTTTCATTTGACTCGCCCTTATATATTCATATCTTATGTTATTTATGTTAGTATATAAAGATATGAATGAAAACAATGAAGAAATTGAATGTCAGAAAGCAGCCATAAATATAGGCAATTGGACATACTAATATACTAATATCCTTTATCTAATATTTTTTATCTTACTAATATATTTTATTTATATTAGCATATTTATCTAATATCTTATATATATATATTCATATTTTATCTATATACTACCTTATTTATGTTAGTATATAAAGCTATTTTATCTAATATCCTAAAGCTATATTATCTAATATCCATTTTATCTAATATCTTTATATACTAATATTTTTTATCTTCAGTTCTTAGTAGATCTTATGAGTTTTCTAGTTCTTATTAGATCAGGGATTTCTTCCCCCCCCCGGAGAAATTTCACAGTTTCAAGGAAGATTCTGCTCAGACTTTTATTTAACTGTTAAATATTTAGTTTTATTTTATGAATATAAAAGACTAATTTTATTCAAGTTTTGTTGTTTATCAACATTATCTATACATTTCTTTTTTTATATTTTTAATAGCACACATTAAAAATAATCTAAATTTAAATAAATGTATATGAATGTTTTGAGTTTTGGAAAGGAGGTGGGGATGGCGTAGCAATGGTGAAAAAAGTGTATAGGGCCAGAAAGGTTCAGAGCCTCTGTAGTCGATGGTTCTATAAATTTTGGCAAATGATAACTATTGTCGTATCATCAGGGTTTAGACAAAGTGTGAACATAGATGATACGACGTGATTTTTTAGAAGTCAAACAACAAAACTCAGCTTTATATTTGCAAATATTCCAGTACTAGTTTTGATGCTTTTACTACCGTACCAACTTCCTCAGCTGCCAAAGTGCAAATGAACGAGATAAGATATGGTAATAAGATAAGATCAGAATGGCTGGACAGAAGTTAAGCTACTGGCGCCATCTATTGATGAAACAAGACTAAAACATAATTTACTTAAAGGCAGAAGGTAAAGATGGATTGGAATTAAGGTCGTTAACTAGAATAGAAAGATGTTTTTGAATGTGAACCTCTCTAGAAAATTTATTTCCCCATTGGAAGATGCTTTTTGAATAATTTTGGCTGCAGAAAAAAAAAGTGGGATTTTCGGACCAACAGTGCTGGTCAACAGAGGAATTTTGTGTTTCCTTTTTCTAACATATGCATCACATTCTTTAACGCGAAATTTTAAGGTTCTCTGAGTTTGACCAATGTAAATTAAACCACACTGGCAGGTGACAGGTGACGGAGGACGGGGACGCCTGGCGTATAACATAGGCATATGTCCGACGTCCTCCACTATCTCGAAGAAGCAACTCGCTGGAGCCCTGTGAGGCTGCACCGGGAGTTTACATGGCCATACAGGTGCTAGATGTCGGGTAGTTTTTACATAGGACGTTGTTAATAACACAAAGTAAAACTAGACTAGAAGAGAAACACGCTAATGTGACAATCAAAATCGTAAAAAACAACCTTATATTTTCATTATACCTACGCTAAATATAAGGTTGTTTTTTACGATTTTGATTAACACAAAGTAACTTAAAAAAGAATATAAAGGATAGCATTAAAACACTAAAACACTCATATAAGCTGAAACACATAGATATACAAAATTAAACGTAAAACCACACTGGCAAGGAATCCTGTAGATAGCCCAAAAATTCGTATCAGGAGGCACTTGAAATCAGGAGGCCCTTAAGCATGGCATTTGAAATTTTATTGATAAGAGAATAAGCGAACCGAAAGTTAAATTTCTGTAAAATACGTGCTATTTTGTAGCTTATTGATGGAATGAAGGGATGACACCATACATCTTATAATCTCCTCAAACAAGAGTGTGCCTTTTGGCGTGTTGAGATGAGAATTTTTAAACTGCTTGGTTAATAATGTTGGGAGAAAAGCGAAAAGTCAATAGCAACTCCGTTTAAATAATTTAGTTCTCGATCAAAAGCCAATTTGGAGGAGCAAACTTAAAATGCACGGAAAGCAAAGGAATAAATGCATGTTTCGTGGTTGTGGTTTGACTTCTAAAATAATCGTTGTTTGGCTTGTTATTTTAACCTGAACCAGGAATCTATTATATATTTCTAGATAGTTGTGCAGATATGAGGTAAACTTTATTTTTAATATTTAGAGCATTACTTAACATACTATTATCTATCTATCTATCTATCTATCTTAATTAAGGTAATACTTAAGGGCATTACTTAACATACTATCTCTCTCTCTCTCTCTCTCTCTCTATATATATATATATATATATATATATATATATCAAATGTTGTATGAACTTAAATTCATTTAGTGCGAAAACAACTGAAATTTTGTTATTCATGATTTAATTCCAGTCCACGTTAAAACATTTTTAACAATTAACTTTCAAGTTACTTCAAAACATCTTTCAAAATAGAATTAACTAGTATGTATTCACTTTTTTTATATAATCCTACTATAATTAAACTTAGGAGATAATATAATCAATTAATCACTATTATTTAGTAAATAAATCATATATATATATATATACAAATTCTTATTAAATGTTAAAAATTGCTAAGAACTCTGAGATAGAAGTTATTTATTTTGCCATATAAACCAATAAAATCACTTTACTTTATTGCTTATACATAAGAGCATCACATATGTTCAATCGGTTATAAACTGCATGAAAACCAGCGGTAGCTTCATTAATTGAAGAAACTCAAAGAAAAACTATCGAAATTAGATAAAATTCGAAAGAAATTGAATCAGAAAAAAGGTAAAATAATGTGACTAATAATATAAACATTTGCAAATAAAGTTTTTATTTACAAAATTGGAGAATTTAAAGATCTACAGTTAGTAATATATAAGATTTTTATTTATAATATTTTTCTTTTGGTTACTAAATATTTTTCTTTTGGTTACTGCTAACTAAAACTATTCATACTTTAAATATAAAATAATAACACCGAAAACTATTTCTGAGTCATAAAATAGATAATAATGCAAATTGTATAGTTTGTGTGCCAGCTGAAAAAAAAAATTCTATATCAGTTACTAAGTAACAAGAAGAAAAAGTTCATTCAAGCAAACAAAAATCTTTAACTATGTAAATATTTTATTCCACTGAACAATAAAATGAATAATTAAATCTGCAGATTTTACAAATTACTTTGATGGTAAATGCAATGAATATCGCTATCTTTAAGAAATCTTTCAATTTTGCTCCTTAAATATAGATATTTAACATCAACAAAATATTTGAGATACGAACATTGTGGCATATATTATTTGAACATATCTAATACAAAATGGCATCTAAAGTAAAAGAGCAAATTTAAGGAACCCTTAATAACATGTGAAAAACCTTAATCTCTTGACGCGACTTTGAACATAAATGATTATTTTAAAAGCTTAGGTTTAATCCAATTTTGATAAAAAATTTAACTACTTACAATTTAAAAGAAACAATGATTAAATTCGTAAAGAGATAAATTAATTTCTAAACTGAACATTTAAAGTGAAAATAGCATTTACATAATTATTAACAAAATATTTTAGATTCTTCTTTTGCAAAACAGTTCTAAGTTCATTCAGCCATTTTATTCTGTTAAGTGTTATAAACCATTTGTTTAAACTTGTTTATTTCAGTTTAGTGATTATAAATATTATCTCTTTATCCAGGATTAGATAGCTCTCGCATTTAAGATCTTCATTTGCCAAACCATTTTACTTTCTGTTTAGGCATATAAACTATTTAAACATCTAGATCATAATGAATTGTTCATTAATAAAATAATCGGAGCACAGCTTTATCGTTATTGTTTGTTTTAATCTTTCATTTCGGTGCGAATTTAGACCTTTAAAAATGTTAATGATTTAATAAGTAGTTCATGATGAGAAACATTGATGTTATCTATGTTAATTCACAAGTCAAACAACAAAAATCAACGTTATATTTACAAAATTAACGCTGTATTTTGTAAATATAACGCTGATTTTTGTTGTTTGACTTCTGAATTAGTATTTATTCGGCGTGTTATTGTGTCTTAGTTATCTATGTTGTAAATGCTCATTAAATTGCAATATTTTACTAATGATGATACTATTGGATTCAACTATAATGGCAGACCTCCCAAAGAGAAAATGGAAAAATTAATTTAAATAAGTTTAGCGGCGGCAAGTAATTTATAGTGCATTGTCTAAAAGACCAGCCATTGAGATAATACTTTAATTATTAGAGATAAGGATTAGTTTCAGGCTTATATAAAAATAGGTTTCCCGTAAAAATTGGTTTTAGTGCTTGATATATATTTCTAATATTTACAGTATTTGAAATATTCCAGGTTGATACTGAAAATAAAAGAATATTGCTGGTCACGAATGTTATATTTGATGACATCAGTCGGGTAAAGAAATTGCATGACTATAAAAATATTAATTATTAATATGGATGTTAATTTATATTCTCGAGATTCTTAGTCATTTTTGGAGAAGGAGTCCGTGACAGGCGATGGCTCCGAGCGGGTGCACTGTACATTACAGAGTATTGTTTGGTTGAATTATATTATTAACTATGGATAAATTGAAGGAGAAATTCCGTGGAGGATATCTGAAGATATACCACATTATACATTTGTTTGACAGAGTTAACGGTATGCAAACACCCATAACATCAATCGATAATACCAAGAACAGAAACTAGTTAAAACTATTAACACGCCGACATCTTAATTTTGGGTCTTCAGTTGTAGTTCCGCAATCGAATTAAGAATATACTTAAAACAATAAATTAAAAGATAAGAATAAGACGATATAAAACGATAAGAAATATACAAATTTTGGAAAACAATATTGATAATTATAGCATAGCTCATGAATGTTACATATTAACAAGACGGTGATCATCGTTTTCAGTTAATGAAAATAGATTGTTTATGTAAAAAAGGATAGAAATAGGCAAACGAAGAATAGGAAATAAATAAGGAGGGAGGTATCATAAAAATACATAATAATTATGTATCAGAGATAAAAGAATACATTTCATTTGCCTTTCCTGGCCATTTCTTTTAAGAAACTCACAAATAAAAAAATCTTAAGAATACTTTTATTATAATTGCATGTTTCCAGAAAAAAAGAAACGAGAAGGAAAGTTTTTTTAATATCTAAGACTACATTGTTTTTTCATAAAATTTTCGACGAAAGAGGTTTCGGCGAAAGGAAGGAAAAAAAGAGCTTTCCCCCCCCTTTTTTTTTTGGTCTCCTACAAAAATTTTATTAGAAAGAACAAACAAAATAAAAGACTCATTATTACACAATAGTAACTAGAGAATTTAATATTTATCATAGTTTTGCTTGCGGTACGTCATTAATTTAAATTAATTAATTATTAAATTTAGTGTCGTAAATAAAAAGTAAAACTCCTTATGAAATAACATATTGTACCCTTAAGGATTTTAATGTACTAATAGCAAATTTTACATACATACCTGATGCTTGGCATACAATAGGAAATGCTTTTTTTCTTATGTATTCCTTAGTTGAAAAATTTAATCTAATTCTGATTTTCTTAATAACAATAGCAGAAACGAAATAAAAAATTAAATACTGATTGAAGGATTTTAATAAATTTTAATTATATTAAAAATAATTGGCAAACATTTCGATTAAGAATGAATGTCAGTTTGAAATAGTTACTGTGTTCTACATTGTGATAACACTCTAATAACTGAGATAAACAGGTAACGTCCTACACTGTGATAAAACTCTAATAACCGAGATAAACAGGGACTTGAGTTCCAGATAACTGAGATTATTACCAAGCATACAATTTGATAATACGAATACAAAATATGATAATACAGAATTTGTATACTTGATAATATTTTAATAGTTTCCAGTTTTAAGCCTATTATTTCTGTACTTCTACCTATTACTTCTACTTTAAGCCTATTATTAGAGAGAAAAAATGAGAATGTAAAAACTAACTACAGATACAATAAACATATATATAAATGATGTATGAAATAATTAATGGGTAATTAATAATTTTAGAATAAACAAAATTGCTCTTGCAATCTAAGACTATTTTTACAAACAAAGAATTTGGAAACACATCATTACAAAAACGATTGAAAATGCATGCAACAATAAAATAAAAGAACCAGTTTTCTGCGTTTAGAAACTAAGCAAGCGTAATTTTCTAAGCGTAAAAATCTAATTCGATACGCAATGAAATTTTAGCTTTCTGTCTTTTATGTAGCAAACATTCATTACCTTGAAGTCTACCTGGTCATTACCTAAAACGTAACTTATAAAAATTATGTGCATTCTGATTAGAAGGATTATATTTATTATACTATATATATATATATAAGAATAACTAATAAGAAATTACATGCGTTTTACTTCTCTGCTAATCCAACAGTTGTGTTAACTGACTGAAATTTTTCGCATGGTGGATAACGGAAAACTGACTCCAAACAGAAGCTTTGAAAGGAAAGGAACTTGATGATGCTCTTCATGTAAGCAGTACTAATAGTGCAGAACTTGTAAATGATTATGACTTTAGTATCACAGGTACTAGTGTCATTAAAGAAATATCTAGTGGTGCTCGTAGCTGCTTAAGAAAAATACTTTCGTGAATAAGACATATGTTATTTGGAATTTGAATTTACTTGGTGTAACAATGGAAGCGAACCAAACGGGCATAGCCCCTCTTTGCTAACGCTTTGGGCTGAAAAAAAAAATTGTTTTTCAAGGGCAACACGTTTCGAGAGAGTAATGGCTCTTCATAATATAAAATAACGTAAAGGGGATAATACGTAGGAATGATAAGCTATGCATCTTTTTCAAGTCAAAAATATTAATTAAATTGAGAATTTTCTTCCAATTAATCAAATCCATGCTAAAGTTGGTAATTTTCAATGTCAGTGACAAGCTGTTAGACTATGGTTAAGGCAAACCACATGGCAGCTACCTACCTAAGATAAGAATGCCTTTGACTAGGATTTTCGACTCTTACTTACGTTACACGGCTCTTACTTATGTTACACGTAAAGAAGATTACGGAGACGCCATAAAACAGTTTACTCGCTTGAATTATCAGAAAAAAAGTTCCAGTTTACGCCGAAATTATCGTGAACTCAAACACTAAAGATTCCGCCACCTCTTCGAAATGTATAATTCTTACCAGGTATTTTTGTCAAATGCTTAAGCCGAAGTTCTGTCATTTTTCGGGCATTAATTATGAAACTTAACAATGGAAAACTTTTAAAGACAAGTATATCATTTTACAAGTCATAATAAGAGATGTAAATGTTTAAAATGTAAGGGAGAACAGAAGTTAAATAATAGAGTTATGTAAAAAAATACTAATGTAAGTATTAGAGTACACTGCTTATTTTCAAATGCGTAATTTTCTCTTAATGCTATTTTTACAGCAATGCCGAAGTATCATATTGCTATTGAGCAGCTTGTTAAGAGCAGCATTCATTTAGGCAAAGAAAACTCAAATGTGGGATAATTCTACTTTTGGATGAACATTGGCAAGTATATGAGAGTGAGTTGGCATTACAAAATTTAAACTGATGGCTCCTTCTTCTAGATAACCTTCCACGCGAATAAAGGTTCTTAATATATACATATTTTATGTTTAGTGATATTTTTGCCGAAATCAAAATTTTGTATAGTGTTTACTTTAGAAAAGCATAGTAATCACATGCCTGCAAGAGATTTTGACAAATTGGTACGTTAATTACGATGCAGATTATTTTGGTTTACGATAATATTATAATGATTTTATTCTCGACGAAACAAGTTACTCTTAAAATACGTTCGAAATAATAGAGTAATATTTAGCGGGAAATATTTCAGCAAGAGTATTAAAAATAAGTAAATAACATGAAAAAATATTTTAATTGGAATGAAAGTTAGAAAACCTGATCCGGACAGTTAGTATTCACTGCGTGTGACGTTATGTTCCAGTTTTGGTTTTGAGTTTCGACGGTAAAATCCGTCACGGCTGTCTTCGCGTTTTCATGATTATTCCCAATTTAAAGAGAGGAAGAATAATGCGTAAAATGACTCTTCTGCAGGCTTCAGTAGTATTATAGTGTATTGACATAATAAATATACTCTTTATTAACATCTATGCGGGGAAAAATGTAAGGAATTTATTTCTATTAATATTATTAGGTTTTCCAAATATTACAATACTACACCTAAATAAATAGGTACTTTAATTACAATATTTATAGTTATTATAAACCTGCAAAACAGTACTGTCCAAATACGTAATAATGGTGTACATTAAATTTTGTAATAATAAAAGTAATTCTTTCAGGCTTTTACTGTGGTTCGAAAGCCCATTATTTTGAATAAATTTCTTTTTCTCCAAAATTGTTGATATGGATAATATGAGAACTTATATTTGCTAATTATTTCTCTTGACTAAAATAAAATTATGTGATCCAAAAGATAACAATTATAAAATTCGAGCTTCCCTTTGCAGTCTAAAAAATACTTATTTTAGGGAGTTTGTGCTCCTAAAGAAGAGGAACCGGTATCTAAACGCTCTTGGAGATCGACCGAGTTTCATTCAAAATCTGTGCCAATGTAAGGCTGCTTTTATGCCTGATTTAGAATTTTATTTTGACATTTTATCTTCAAGTTTGTGTTGTTTGTTTCTCAGGAGAAGCGACAATATCTTTTAACCCTCGAATATGTACTAAGTTAATTTTCTACAATTAAAAATCAGCAATTATTAAGGGTAGGTTTTGAAATTTTTTAATAATTATATCGTCTTTTCTTCTTATATCCATCATACAGAGAGTTTAATATTATTTAAATATATGCTTTAGAAAATAATTTCCCTTGTGCACTGGCATTATGCCAAGGAACCACTTAACACTAATTCAGGTAATAAAGATATTAACATGATATAAGAGATGACATTTTGCTATGAAAAAGTATTCAGAGTGTCTATGTATTAACTTAACTATACAGGCATTATCATAAAAATCTCTCGGTTATATCCAGCCATTGTTTTCCTTTTCGTTTAGAATACTCTGTGGCGTTTCCCTGTTCTATCTCTCATCCCTGTTTTCTTGCTTCATATATCTAGCATGTTATTTCCAGATGTTCCAATTCTTTTCTTCTTTTGTACTTCCCCCTTTCTTCATAGATGTATCTTTATTTCTCAAGTATTGTGTCAGTATCAGGAGCATGTGAATCTTTGAGAGAGCTGAGGACAAAAAAGAATGGGAAAGTCTGGCTTTGATAAAAGAATCTGAAAACATTTCGTATAGTTTGAGATTGGAGTATTTATTTTATTAATTCATATCCTCAAAATTTTCAGAATTTTGACTATTTGAAAGCATAACATTACAATAATATCCTAGCTTGATAAATATAATATTAAAAAGGATTGAAAATTTAATGATTGCAGATTTACATGCACTAAAATTACTCAGACAATTACTAAAATTTATATTTCACAGGTGCTGACTGGATTTCTGTAAAAGTGCATATCCTCTTTACCGATGTTCTGCTTATATATGTATTCGTAACAATTTTCATATACCAACGTTTGAGGGACAATAATTGGAGAACAAGAGATCTTTGCTTTCTAATATAACAAGCTGTTTCTTATCAAGATATCTAGAGAAAAGAGAAGGGTAAAAGAATATATATTTGTACCCTCTTCCTCCGAGGAAAACACAAACGTAGAACAGTGCATTTTGGGAAGTCTATGAAAAGTCTGGAAGACATGAATTAATGACAAAAGTAGAAAAGTAAACCAAAAAAACCCATCTCAGATCAAATTCGAGGACATTTGAAACAAGAATACAAGGCTATCAGGCAACGTAAAAAAAATAGTTATAAGTAGTCCCAAAATTAAAAGTGCATGGAGAAATGAATGCGAAGGGAAGGAAATAGTGGTAAAGATATGAAATAATTGGATACAGTCCCATTCCATATTTTATGTCTTGTCACAACTCAATCAAAATGCGGTTTTGTTTGCTACATTAGAAAATATATAGTTGATTAGTTTTTGTGCCAAAGAATGTCCACAATTTACTAACAATGTCCTCAGTTAAAGAGAGAAAAATCGAATTCAAGTATTCTTCAAAGTTAATTCGTGATCTTTTTTATGCTCATCCATGAAATGTTTTGTCTGAATAGCCAATCTAAATAACAAGTTCGAACAAAAGATTTGTATTCTTTTCCAACTTGCACCCAGATACTAACACACAAAACTGACGGGGAAAGAAGAAGATGAATTTGTAGCTAGGCCTGACACCATCCTTCTTAAGGATAAACGAAATCTCATTTCCTACGGGATTTACTGTTCAGATGTTTCTCTTGTTTGATCTTTGCTTATCCTATGTCACATTTCTTAAACTCGGCCTTGATTTATCCTACGAAGGCATTTCTTTGCGTACTTTGGCTTTTCAAATATAACTCTTGAAAATCTTTAATTTTCTCAAGATTTACCAAATTTATACATTTCATAAAGCAGCGTTAAGATTTTACTTTTTTTGTTGAATATGATTTTACCATATTCTCATAACTTGATGTTTTCCAGAAGAACAAGAACTTTTGCCATTCGGTTTTACCTGATAGTAATTTAGAAAAGCAAACTGCATTTTCATCTTTCATTTCAAATATTGTGTAAGAAGTTTTGTATATTCAAAAATACTTGCAGATACACACGCGCATGTAAACTTCTTTTAAATTTGGCATCCTTCCAAAAATGAAAGAATCTCGTGTCAATGCAACTCATTCGTGCCTCATTCCTTTTTTTGCAAATTGGGAACAAAAATTATTTAAAAGAATTTCACCCGAAAAAAAAAAACTAGCGCAAAGTGTTTTCATAAATATTTATGAATCTGTCATAAACAACAGAGCAAGCTGATTCCAAATAACTTATGTCAATTCACAAACTCTTCTTTCACGAAACTCTCCACCAGAGTCATAAATTGAAAACATATTTCTGGAAAAACTGCCATATCATCGCACGTGATACAGTCTCTGACTAAAGAGAAACAGATGAATGTTATCTAAATGTCCATTGAAAGAGACGTGATCATGAATTGAGAGCTTCGATCAAAACAAGCTGTGTTTGCGTGACGGTCGTTACACCAGCATAACTCTTTGCAGCAGGTGTGCCGAAGTGAGCTGACAAGTGCGCGACTGGAGTATTGATATATCCAGCGCGAGCTGATCTATTTTGTATTCAGCTGTCGAGGTGAGGAAAGGTCTAAATTTGTTGGTTGAGCGGGTTGGGTGGAAATTAAACCGTAACCTTTCGGGATTTTTTTTCCTTTTTGGAAAAAGCAAATTTACACGAGAAAATATTGGGTAAAAATGTTCAGGTTGCGTTTCATTTCCATTTGTCTGAAATGAGATGTGTGTCTGTAATTCGTGATTTTTAAAAATGATCAGGCTAACGTTTAGTTAAACTTTGATAGAGTTGTAAAAAGTTCTTTTTGAAGAAGAAATGATAGAGTATGACGTGCAGAAATGCGATTTTTTTGTTTAGTAATTGAATTGAATTTGTGTGCAAGTGAGCAGATTGCCAGATAATTATTTACATAAAGTCGTTAGATTCTTTTTTTTTATTCCTGCGAGCATATATACGTATATTAAATTTTTTAATTAAATGTTTGCTACTTATTCATCGGATGTTTATAATTCCCACCAGTTCTTAATTTTAAGTGCCGGTGAAAGAGTTCATACCTAGGCAATACTGGGAAAATTAAATATTGTTTTTAATTTAAATTTAATTTTTATTTATAATGTATGGTAGCAACCTTTTCTGGATGGCAAGTCTCATATGGTACACTGCGGAAAAAGAAAAAAAAAAGAGACAGTTTTATATCTTCCGTTCTACTGGGCCGATTGACAAAATTGCGTTTTTCACACGTCTCGAAAGCGCGATTAAGGATATATATTAGATTTATATATAGCATTGCTCTAATAAATCTATTTTGACACAAAATCGGACTTAAATGACATGTCAAACTACCAAGCCTTGTAAAAATCGCACGAGTAGTTTTTAAAAAATTAGCACTCAAAATGTTAGCTTCTCAATATTAATTGAGTTTGATGCATATATTTATTATTCTCTCTTCTTTTTATTAAAGTTTTTTTGTTCTTCCTTTCACATTTCGAAGTTCACGTTCATTCTAAATAAAATTGTCCAATTTTTTAATGATTTATTTTTTAAATTTGTGTTAAATAATTTTTATAAATTTTAAAAATATTTTTGATTTATAACCTGTAAAATTGTTACCATCATCTTAAAATAGATGTATTTCTAAGCATACCTGCAAAAAAGTACAGTTTTTTATTCAAAATTTCCGAAGATATACATGAATTTATATATTGACATGTTTTAAAATTTGGCATATTTGAAGCGATAAAACATTAAATGTGGTTTAAAAACTTTGGTAAAATTGTTTGAAAGTAGGAACGGTGTGCCTTTTTTTTCCGCTCATGCACAACGAAAAAAGATAGGAACAAGGTTCCATTTCTTTCCGCTACAGCATAATGGAGGGGAAAGTAAAATAGGTTGCCATAAATTAAGAAGTTCGCCAAGTGAATTTGCGCCTTGCCGCAAACTAATAAAATTGGGCAGGATAAATTTTTGAATTTCTTTGTAAATTTCGCGCCAAATTTTACCAAATTTAATATCTGGGCATAATTTGAGTC
Organism: Stegodyphus dumicola; assembly: GCF_044657685.1. Lineage (NCBI taxonomy): Eukaryota > Metazoa > Arthropoda > Arachnida > Araneae > Eresidae > Stegodyphus > Stegodyphus dumicola. The sequence continues at coordinate 80,589,866 of NC_140772.1, read as the reverse complement.
GTAGAATCGAAATATGGAAAAACGTGGTATGCTAGTTCAGAAAAAGTCCGATTTTGTATCACAATATTTATGTTAGAACAATTGCTATATATAAATCTAATGCATATCTTAAGTCGCGCTTTTGAGACATGAAAAACGCAATTTGAATTTTGCCAGTCGGCATAGTAGAATGGGAGATATAGATCTGTCCCATTTCTTCTTTCGCCACAAGATGCGACTGGCACATGAACTATCGTCACAATCTTAAAATGCCAGTGATTTTTAGAAACATATTGCAAAGGCAATACAAAATTTTAGAAATTGTAGCTTAGTTAGCATTTCAGTTCGAGTACATATGAATGTTTCTCAGTGTAGCAAAAGAGCAGAATTCTTAGGAAAATTTAATTTCAATTCCAGTGGTGTAAAATAATAAAGACGTTAACATTTATGTGTATGAAAAAATGTTCCAACCTTTAAAAAATCATCAAACTCTTCTCAACAATTCTAAATACAAGCGTAGAGTAAAAATACATTTTCTGTGTAACATATGTAAAATTATTCCTTCGAAAATTTAAAAAAAATAGTGAAAAAATTGGCAATGATATCAGTCAGAAAGATTTTGAAGTGTAAGTGTGTTAATTGTGTCATTGTGGATTTTTAGGACCAATACTGGAAATTAGGAAGCAATAGGGAAAGGTCCAAGATCATTCATTAACGTCTTATTGCCGTTAACATCCATAATTTCTGATTCTGCCTGCCCAGTATCAATAGTCTAAGTTTGCCTTCTGTACTGAATGTACTTCTGTAGAAAAATTTAATATACGGTAGTTAATTATTTTTAAACACATTTTTCTTACAACAAAAAGCTATCCGAATATTCTTACAAAATTCTTTCATAAAATATACGCAGAGCAACGATTCCATTTTTTGTCCATTTTTAGTAAACCTTTTTCAGATCTCCTTTAGTAACCTAAAGTATAACTAATTTAGATTTTTGCAGAAGCGAATTAATCTAAAATGGAGTATTATTGGACCGAATGTAAGAGGGCTCCATGTATTTTTCGGGCAAAGGCAATGACAGGAGAAACCTTACATAATAAAGGAACACAATATTAAACTACTTCATGTTTTAGGCAAAATCAGTACACAAACAAGTTTAATCTCTTTCCTGTGGTCGGGTTCAATGATCACGTATAGAAGTATGGGATACAAAATGAGTAGGAAATAGTTGTTTTGGAATAGACTATTAGTATGTGACGTCACACTGTGAAAGATTTCTGGTTAGGAAGAGCAAAACTTGTTGTACAGTAACCCGGGTTTCAGGAATCAGATTACACATATCTGATTGATATGCTTTTGAGATCATTTTACAGGGAAATAGTTGGGTTTTAATTTTAGGCCAATAATATTTTCTTAGGGACAGGTCCTAGTCTTTACCTCGTACATGCATAACTACTAAAACGTACTGTAATGGTCATTATGCTAATTGATTATGCACTTTGAAACCTTGATTGCCTATTTTCTGTTGATGCAAAAATTAATCTAATAAAATACTTTTTTGATGTAAATATCTTTGATTGCTAAAATCTAAAATAACTTCTGAATTTTATTTCTACTTTTAGAAAGCAAAATTTTAAATCTTCGCTATTAGAAGATAATTCTTAAAATAAGTTCAAGTGCTGATGGAATTTTCGTAAGATACGTAAAATGGCTGAAAAGACATAGTACGCATTAGAATTGTACGCATTGGCAGTACGCATTAGAATTTACTTGAAATAAAACAAAAGGTAATATACGACTTAGACATCACAAGAAAGATTTCAACTTACATCGAAACAGCCTTTCTGCTGCTTGTGATTGCTTTGTGGAATCTAAAATACTGAAATATCTAAGAATTCTCCACAAAGGCGATGAATAGAACCTAACTTAAATTTCCAAAACTGGAAGCAAGGAATAGTCATATACACACACAGACATATATATCCCCTTGAAAAAATAGCGAGGAAATAATTTTTGGATAAGGTGTGATGTGGTTTCTTGCGAACAGGATATTTGGTGTGCTCCGTATATGCATTTTATCTAGAAAATAAGGAAAGAAAATTGCAGAAACGCGGATTTGTAACTGAATAGATTCATTCTGGTATGCCCATCTTTATTTATCTATGCTTTAGAATAAAATTTTCTGCGTTGTATAAAGTTCATGTTAAGTTTCGGATCTAAAGTATTTTTTGCGATGGGATTCTGGAATGTTTCCACATTCAGTTTTGAGCAAATGGGCAATAAGTACTTTTACTTAGGGATGGCGCGTTTAGTCATACGTAAAAATGATTGAGGAATTACCTGAGACTCAGATAACTTATTAATTCAGTTTTCTAATAATTGAGAATGTAGATCTTAAATTTTGGTAACAATTACCGGCTCTCCAGCGACCGGTAATTGTTACCAAAATTTAAGATTCTGATTGTGAGTCTCCAAATTCTGATTGTGAGAACTAGGTTTATATCTCGTTAAACGGACTTGCTGCATGGGATGTCACACAGTTTTCCTCATGTGTAATGTAAATATAAACCAATTTCTATATAAAATAATTGCTTTCTTTAGGCAGATAGCACCAGTGTGCTTTGCCGTAATCCGATTTAATCCAGCAGTTTTTATCATTTAATGGTATTTGTTTAGAGCGGAAATATTTGAAGTCCTTTTATGCACTTAAATGAATTTTCTCTTATTTTTTCTCACAAATTATTATGCATGTGCAGAGAACCACTCTAGCTACGGATCTGAACCCAGGATGTTCCTGATTACAAACGCTGTGTTCCTAACGACTGACGTTTTCGGAGCCAGGAAATACCTCTCGTTATTTTCTGCTTAAACAATAAAATTTCTGATTAACTGATTTGCTCGTAAAATGACACAAATATATGATTTTTGTAAACACTTAGCAAAGAAAATGAGGTTAGGGCAGAATACTAAGCATCATTAAGATTAAGAGTATAAGAATATTATTATTTTCCTACTTTATATTTCATTTCAGTGGCATATAATTGGAACTTTCCGCTAAGTATTCATGGTTTAATGCTCTGAAACGGGTAATTTTTCATTTAAAAAGTTTTAAAGTTGTGAATAAAATCTCCATAAACTGTTTTTCTACGAACTTAATAATAACTGGTTCATTCTTCATGAGCTAAATATCATAAGCTAATTACAAAGAACTGCAGACTGCATCAAGCTGCATAGTTGCATGATGGAGGACAAGCAGCTTTTCTAAACTGAATCCGTATTTAATGGGAGAGTCAGTCGTTCCTCTTTTTGCCCCACTTGGCTCATCCCGTCCGTCCATTGACTTTCCTACCATCTTGGACAAAAGCCAGAAAACACGTATCCGATTTCGATTTCATGGAGCTGGGTACTAGGAAAGTATTAACCGATTTCAGTTAAAGTTATCAGGAATTACAAATATCTTGCCCCTTTTAGTAGTAGATATTTCGATCCATTTCTAGCTGCTACTCATAGGCTCGTGCACCACTTCTTTTTTCAAAATTAAATTTACGGGTGTAATATATTGTTTTCCCATCGAGGAGTTTTCCAAGGATGCTTCCGTGTCATAACTCATGTCCTAAGTTAAAGGTTTTAAAAAAGTTAGAAGAGAAAAAAGGGCATTCAAATAAAATCGGCAGAGAAATTCACTTTTATATATCCGTTAAGATCATTAATTGGAATACTTCTGTCTTTAAACGCTTTGAATGGGGAAACATATACTGAGGAAATATATGTTATTATATTTAAAACTATTATTAGCCGAACAGGACCGTTAATCTCAATAATATTTTTGCTTTGTTTCAAGTTTCATTCGAGTCTAAAGCCATTCGGCAAAATGTAAGTTATGCATCTTTCAAAAGTTATATTTTCTGTTACTGATAAAAAACTAAGTTGCAGTTCTTAAGAGCATTAATTTTTAATTTTTAATCTGATTGATTTAAATAAAAATGCATTTAATTCACGAAATATCTAATTATAAACATTAAGTATTTTAATAGAATTGCGTTTTATATTTTTCACTTTTCAAATATACAGACGATATACAACGTAGTTTTTAAAATGCTGCACTATATTACTTGGGACATCTCAATTGATCTTTATACTGATAACCCATATTAGACCTTAAAGTCCTCATGAGCGACCATTAAAATCTGGACCTCAGATTTTGTTTTAATAATATTCTCCTCTATATAACTCTTGGTGAATATTGCTTCAGATGGTGCGGAAATTCTCAGTAAAAAATGCAGTCTGTATTACAAATGCACATGCACAATTGCGACGTGCAACCGTGGCAACTAAGCTATTGTCATATATTTAAATATCAACAACTAATTCCAGATTACCCGTTATGCAACTCATATGCATTTGTTTGAATTGTAGTGGCAACAGCTGCTTAGAAGCAAGCGATAGCTAAAAAATTATCTCTTATTGACTTAAAGGTGGCTACTATTCTATAAATAAGTTAATCTAATTATTCTCGTAATACGCATTTAACATTTCATCTGAAACATTTGCTATAGATAATATTTGCAAGATAAATTGAAATTATAATAGGAAAAAAAAAACTTTACAAAGTACTTTAAAGCTATCTTTTCATAATCCGTTGAGATTCAATAACAGCGAGAACACATGATACATTTTAAAAAATTTATTCTTTAGCCGCTTAACATTCCATTTATTTATGAAACTGCACGCTGCTAAAAATTCGGAAGTAATATTCGTTATCTAAAATACGGAAATTATAAAACTTTAATTGATATAGCTTATTAAAACTCTCAACAAATTTATTTTTCTTTTATGCAGAATATACACAATCGTTATGATTCCAAATTTATATTAATAATTTCAAATAAAATTATTGTCTGATTCTTTTTTTAAACTCTAACGGAGATGGCCTTATTACACTTGATTACATTAAATCTGCCTATCCATGCAAGTATCAATTATATTATTAACTATAATACTTAAAATTTGATATGCTAAACGTACTATTAATTTAACATTAAAATAGAGAACATGGCAGCAAGCGCAGCGATCGATGTATTTTTTTACAGATAATTAAAAAATATATATATGGGCTTTAAAGAAGATAATTACTATTTCTCCATATGCTTCAATTTCAAATTTTGCAATTTCAGTTATTAAGAAAAGATAAAATTCAGTGATTCGTGCAATTATTAATGCCAAAAACTTGTAATGACAGGTCCAAACTTATAAATCATTATATACAGGAAGCATATAAAAATAATTCAAAAAATAATTAGAGAAGTATATTATATTTTAGAATATTAATAATTACTGCTGAGATAATTGAAAAGATAATTTAATTTTCCAACATATATTGTTTTCGCTTTTTTTTTTCTAGCTGCAAAATTAATTTTGTTATGCGATATGAGAAGCACTGTGTAAAAGTCGGAAGTAAATATAAAGAGAATCTCGAAATTATTTGACCTGAAAATAAAATTTCTGAATAAGTTACTTTTTTGGCGAATGCTCAAACAAAGTGGTGTGTAAATCGTGCAAATTTATTCGATTTATGAAAGGACTAATTTTATTTAATCGCAGCCTTCTTTTATTGAATAATTTATACTATTATAGTTTGTTGGCGAGCTAAATATTGCAAAGCACACAAGAACTATCTGAAGGTAGTCATTCTGCTCACCTTGGTTCGAACCCAATGTTCGAACCCAGGATGACTACTACTATTCAGTAGTCTGTAGCCGCTTGGTCACTTGTGAGGCGATAATCATTTGTAAAAGATAAGTATTCAAGTATCATTTTAAAATAACTGTGTATGTTTTGAAATAATGGAAGAAATATCATTTTACATCGATAATAAGAATCAGCAATGGGGTTTAAGAATTTATATAAAATCTTATTTCAATTCCTAGCATTAGTTTTTAATAATGCATATCTTTACGAATAGTATCAAAAGTTTTACTAATAACAAGCATATCCTCTTTTTTCCAGCGTAAGGAAAACTTTTGTCTAGAAATAGGTCCCAAAGGTTTTGCTAGGCAAAAGAATCTTGCATGCAGTTTGTTTCATTGTTCTACCATTATTGAACTCAAACAATAGTAAATTGGCTCAAACATTATTGAATTTTATGAACACTGTATGCTGAACATTTCCCTGATTGATGGATTCCTATATCTGATGACACATGACTCAATGTATTACTACTATTTCGTGCTAAGGATGCTAACAGAGGTTGATGTATTATTTTCAGTTTGTAAATTTTAATTGATTTATAAGATATTTTCTCTCTCCTTTCCGCATAAATTCTTTGTGTAATTGGAAACGCACGCGGCGCGTATTCGAGAGGTCCAGGTTTGAATCCTGGGCGAGGGCATTGCTGATTTCTTCAATTTCCTCACATCGGAATATTCCTTAATGCCTATACGAATGGCGCCAGAAGTAAAATGTGGTGGACGGTGAGCGTAACCACCAGGATTTGGCAAATGTGTCCCCAATCGCCCTTTAAAAGTGGGAATATAATAAGTTATTTTCTCCCTCCTTCCAACATGCCATCATGGTGTAACGGTAGCATACTCGGTGCGTATTCGAGTGCCCAGCTTCGAGTCCCGGTGAAGGCATTGCATATTTTTCACCTGTTCTGTTTCGAAAACCCTAATGGCGCTTTAAATTTTTGCTGTCTGAAGTTTAACTTGTAAATTTTGTTACTTTTAATGTGTTACTTAACATTTAAACCTACTGTAATAAATACAAAACCGAGTTCATACCTATAGCAACTTCTCCAGAATTATTGCCAAGGCCGAATTTTAATGAATGCTGTAAGTACGAATTTAAGTAAAAATTATCGATAATTTAGAGATATGTGTAATGGAAAGATTTACTACTTTCACATTAGAACTCATTAGAAAACTCTAATGCAACACAATAGGCTATAAAAGAGGGAAAAAAATAATATTCCAGACAAGAACAGATATTTTATAGAATTTACCACTAAGGAATTAAGCATGAGTTTCACTCTTCGTTAAAGCAAGTCTAACTCCATTATCACTTCGAATTAATGTACTTAGCACACGCTCATTTGCAATTAGTGTGACAGCTGCTTTTATAGGTTCGGTGAGTCACGTGTTTAGAATCACGCGATCCAGAAAGTTTAGGACATGCATGACACGAAATAATAGTAATGCATTGAACTTTCGGACATGTAGATTAAAGATTCTATAAAATTTAATTAAAGCATCTTATAGACCATAGGGACACTTGGATTATAGTAAATGTCTGTCTTCATGAATGTGAAGAAAACCGACTCAAATTTATGGCACGCATGAGGAAAACCTTAGACACTTCCCAAGTGGTTATCCATTGCTTCAGAAATTGGAGGATCTTGAAATTTACGGATAGTTAGATTTCACTCTATCCTGTTCCCCTCGGCTTCTGTTAAAAATATCGCTCAGACCAGAACGTTTATGCAGATTTAATGGCAAGCTTAAATTTATTATATACCGTAAACCTATTGGTGCGTCTTAACTGAGAAAATTTTCCATTGATAATTGTAAAGCGAATGCTGAGATTACACTCGTGTAAAAAATGTAGAAACTTTGCCTTTGGTGAGAATATAAATTTATAGCAGAGAACGAGATGCGCTATTGAAGAGACATTTTATGTATGCATGAATATCAGTAAAGCTCATAGTGCAAGGATATTCAAATTCCACTTTGTGACATCGAACTGAAAGTCTAATATTGGGTGTGGGAGTTTGTATGGCACTCGATCCCACTCCTGCAGCAAGTTTTCAACTGCGAGATGGTTATCGGAGGGGCATATCAAAATTAAATTGCTCTCCCAAGAGCGTCGCAAATATGCTCTATAGGGTTAAGGTCAGGAGGTATGGCTGACCCATCCATGATTAAATATTTTCATTTTCCAGGTAATCGTCAAGCAGCTGAGCTGCAGGTGGACAAGTGTTCTTGTCGATTAACAAAACCCAAGGACAACTGCGCCACTCAAAGGTCAAACACAGTGTTCTACGTTCCCCGATTATACCTTTTTTAGCAGTTAGGGAGGGTTTATCAAACTCATGCAGGGTGAGCGGCTAGAATAATAATGTTAATATGTCTGCCCAAACCATTACACCTCAACCACCATAATTATCCTTTCTCCTGAAGAAGGAGTGATGATATCGTAGGTTGTTTCCTAATACAATATACGCCAAGAATCAGTGTCCAGAGTGAATCTCGACTCATGTATAATAAACACGGTACCCGACTGAGTTTAGTCCAAGGCGCATGCTTTCAGCACCATGCTAAACTTTCGTGTGCTGCAGTGAGCGGGTCATAAACAGCCAGTCTTGGTCGACCTTGTCAACGTCTTCCCGATGTTTGTCTAGTGTCTTGAAACATTTTAGGCAAATTGAAGATGACAGTGGCCGTCACACTGATATCTGTAACCACCTGCGCTTGTGATCGGCCTACTTCCAAACTGCTGACAGAATTTCATTTCTTCATCCATACATTCGTGGCTAATCATTTTACATAGTGTCTTATAAAAGATACCCAACTCTTACGAGAAATAGTGTAAATGTCGTGAAGGAGTACGAGCACACAAATCGTCGAAAAGTACCCGTCCGCTTATGCTCTCTGCACAATCACTGCCAGGAGACGCGCACGTCTACGTTTGCGTATTTGACTATGAATATTTGCATAATTCTTCGGCGGCATGTATTGAATGTACTGAACCAAAAGTACTTAGTTAGTACCTTTGGTTCAATACATTTCTCAAAAAAGTGACGTATTTGGCATATTCGCTTAATGATTACATGAGTAGAGTTTCTGGGCTCTACATAAGTCGTTTTAAGAAATTAGGCACAGCAGATCTGATCCAGGTCTGCAATTTGGAAAATCAGACAGAAAGTATGCAAATTAATTTAACCTTTTTTACTGGATATGTCACCTGAGTTTCCCTCAGCTTGAGCAATGAGAAACAATTGATATATTTCGCAACATCATTTTAAATTTGTAAAACAAACAAGATAAGCTAAAAATATATTTGGAATTTAAATTTAAGATGTGTTGTGTACATCCTCAATACTTGCAAAACGAAATAATTTGCAAACCAGTCAGAAAACTATGGAGTTTATCCTCTAGGTTTTAATGTTCATTTTGAAGTCATTTCACACCGCTTATTATGCAAGTATAATTATATTTATTAAAAAGATTTTAAAAAAATTGTAAAAGAACTACGAGATTAAAAGTCTCAAATCTTGAGGTTCACTTATAATAATATTTTGTTAAAATACATTAGAGTACATTTCAGTTATACATTTCATTCCTAGTTTACATTACCATCCAAGTTTACATTTAAGAAGCTTAACAAGTTTTAAGTTACTATTCACAGTATTCAAATCATTTAAAAAGTGTATTTCAGGTTTTTGGTCTCAAATTTTTTTTTATTATTCGAGGGATTGTAATACTCCAATGTATTATTACTTCTTGTTCCTTTAAAAATTTACTTCTTATTTATTATACACTAGCGGAAGTACTCATGCCTTAAGTTAGGTTGAGAGTAGTGCATTTGACAACAGAGCGAACGATATCGCTGTAATCCTTCTCTAATAACGATGCAAAAAATACGATTCATAGTCATACATTTCACCGTCTGATGCGATATGGAACCCACACAAAAATTTCGATAGAAAAATAAGCTAATTCTCGCTCATTGTATCAGATAACAATGGCAATGATTTTTTCTTAATGATTTTCGTCTTTCTAATCAAATGATCGTAATAGCACAAGTTCCATCCAATATTTCACCTATATTCAATTTTAGACGATTAAGTGCGGCAAAAAATTATCATAATTGATTAGATATCGATAATGAGAACAAACAAACACAACCATTCTTCTTTATATATATATAGATTTTGTAAAATTTAAAAAAACTTTTGATTAATAAACTCTAGGATTTGAAAGCGAGCAATTTTAACAAGTTTCGTAATAAAGCGGATTTTTATCTCCAGCTTGCGAAACTGTTGCCACTCGGAAAAATGAGGGCAAAACTAATCGTTTTTCCGAGTTTTTAATTAATATATCTGATTTTTGTTACTACCGGAAATTAAAGACTCAGATTTCAAGAATTTAATGCGAATATTTTCCACATTATTATTAAGGTTACATGTATTTACCTTTTACACTGGTGTGCAAAACTTAAGCAACAGGTGTTCTTTTTCGCATAACTTCACGAGAAATCATCTGAGAGACATGAAATTCAGAATTAAGAGACAGCATTTTGTATTAAAACGATGACAAAAGCATAATTGCGATAAAAATGAATACAATGCATACAGTATGAAATAAAACAAAATAGGATTTATTGAACTCATAGTATCGTTATACATGATTGTCTGTATAAGAGGAAGAACAACAAGCAGATGTTCCTTACTATGAGATATGCCCTGCCCTTACTGCAATGGTTGCTTCGAACGGTCTATTCATACTCAGCACCAGATTGTCCAATAGATGTTGAGGTAAGACGGCCCAATCCTCAATCAGCATCTGTCTCAGTTGCTGGATGTAATCGTGCTACAAGGCATTTCCCCAAAGTATCCAACACATGTTCTACGGAATTTAAACCAGGGGAGCACGCTGGCCAATCCATTCAAGTGATATCTTCACTTTTCAGTAGCTTCTGAACAGCAGGAGTCTGGTGTGGCCGTACATTGTTATCCATAAAAACGAAGTCTGCTCCAATGACACCTCGGAACAGACGCACATGGGGAAGGATCACCGCCTGACATTAGCGATCTCCGGTTACAGAACTTCTGTCGAAAACGTGGAACTCTGTCCGCCTGTTCAGCATCATGCCTCTCCAGACGAGATCTTCAGGATACCGTAACGGTCTCTTTCCGTGATGGTACTGAGATTAAACCGTATTCTGACCACTCTCCAAATAAATTTGTTTTAAGAATCGCTTGTGGCACTAAAACGACTCTCATCCATAAGGAGGATACGACTCCATTGATGAGATGCCCAGTTTTTGCGCTTCTTGCACCACTGTAGATGGTGACGCCGATGAACAACTTTCAAAGGGCTGCAGCGTTCAGGACTGCAGGCGAATAAGCCACCTTTTTGAAGGTGTCTGCACACAGTAAACCGCGACACTTGTCGCCCCGTTGCTGAACACAGTTATTGAACTATGGAGTTTGGTGACTTGTTTCGGGCTGTTTTCACCTGCAGGACAATATATCGGTCATCCACTGCAGTTGTTTTCCGTGGGCGGCCATCACCAACATTTCTAACAGACGTACCTATGGTTTGTAAGGCTTTCCAAGCGCGTGAAAAGGCACTTTTGTTGATTCCAAACTCTTCAGCTATACTGGTCGCACTTCGCCCCTACTCCAGATTTTCGATCATTCTTCTACGTGTGAAGTCATCCAGATCATTTCTTCTAGCCAAAATATTTCACGAAAGAACTCCATGTACTTGCAGCGAATGTCTTTAATTGTGTCTCCATCCTTCCTTTTATGGCAGTCTCGAGTTGAGCATGCCGACCGTACGCGTTTTGCTTATGCTCACGTAGCCCGTGACGTTTTTTTCTTGACATTTGCATACGCATGACCTTTCTACTGAATTGCGTGTTCATTGTACTGAACGCAAGAACCCCCTTTCTACAATTTAATGGCTACCTGATTAAAATTTACATTGTTGCTAAAGTTTTGCCCACCAGTGTAAATACTAGTGACAATTATAATGCCGATTCTTAAAAAATCTGTATTGAACTATTTCGAAAAAGAGAAATATTCAAATATATTTCTACATTTTTAAACTGAGGTTAGTGGTAAATTATCCCTCATTGTTATTTATATAAATCAGGCCCCTGTTTAGCACATTATAATCTCATAACCTTTCATTATGTGTTTTGAATTTTTGGCCTTTATTAGGCCCGTCCAAATAATTATTTTCTGTGTAAAATTATGGCCTGGCATTATATATCTCACATATGAAAAATATCGTCCCTTTACCATTTAAATAATAGTTTCCAGTATTTTTTGCTAACTAAATTTTCTTTAAAGCTAGAAAGATTTCTCTCCTATACTTTCACGTCGTTTTCGTTTTTTCTTAACGTTTCTTATTTTCATTTTCTGTTAATCAAATGCATTTCTTTCGTTAAGTTAAATAGCTCTCTCTGAGAGAGAGAAGAAATTCTTGAATTTTTATATCTTTGTATTATTCATCAAGACTACCAGTTTTACATTATTTTAAATATTTTGCAATTTTTCACAGAAATCATTTACTTTCTTTATTTTAGCATGAGATTTTTTATTACTATTTAACGTACATCTAGATGATTAGTCCTTCACTTTTTCTTTCTCTGGTTTCTGATTGTTTCATGAATTGTTCATGCTTTATGATTTATTTTTTAAAATATCATTATTCCAATATGTGCATTCGCTCTTTTTGCACAGTAATTTTTTTCAATGGATTTTATTTCCAGTGTCCTTCTGTATAATTAGTTTTAAATTCCTCCGGTCTTCATTATTTTTCCTGTATATCTTTTTTTCCATCTATTTTGTGCATATATAATTCGTATTCAAAAGAATTTTCTTACAAAGGCGAATAAAGGGAATATTTAAGAAACAAATAACATTTAATAGTTCAGTTCTAAGAAGAACACCTTCAAATTTTGTCACATTATTATTCTTTCCGGAAAGGCATATATATTTCCAGTAAATAAATGCGTGTCGATTAAGCTTTAATAATATATTTAGCTAAATAGAGAAATTAAAGCATATGCTATGAAAATATCAGATTACCCACTTGATCACTTCAGCAATTTTACCTTTCTCATTCAACATTTGATTTTCAATAATTCATGAAATATTACTAGGATGACTATTGGTAGTCAAATGTTCTCAGTGTTCGCTGTCCAATAAATTAAAATTGTGAAATACTAAGTACAGAAATATCATCTCTGTAGAAAATGTATAATATGTAGGGGTAGAATGATCTTATCATAAAAAAAACAACAATTAGAGAAGTTTTAGAGACATTAGTTATTTTTTTGAAATTAAGAGACCTGAAAAATGAGCAACGCCTTCCCCGGGAATCGAAAAACGGACCTCTGGAATACGCTCCCAGCATGCAGACCACAATACCACGAAGGCACGCTAAAAAGGCGGAAGAAATACCTTATATACTCCCCCTTTTAAAAGGCGACTGGGGCTTTTAGGAGACCAAATCGACAAATCCTGGGAGTGGAGAATCATCATCCACCACCCTTTTAGTTCGGGCGGCGCCACTGTAGAGACATTATTATTTTTTTTTGGAAGCAGGACAAGTGAAGAACGAGCAACGCTTTCTCTGAACCTCTGCAATACGCGCCCAGCATGCAGACCACTCCACCACGAAGACACGCTAAGAAGGCGGGAGCAATAGCTTATAAAGTAAAAGAAATTTTTGAGGCATTTCTCATCATTGTACGTAGGGAGTAAATCATTCTTAAAATATTCTAACTGCAATGGCATTTCTTTAAGACAGCACGGATTTTTTTCGTAGTCTATGTTTTTCTTACCATGAAAAAATTATATTATTCTTAAGATAATTTACTCATGCTACTGATGCACAATTAATACTGTATGTTGCCTTAAATGTTTGAAGCTGATTTTTTTTTTCAAAATCATACACGATGCTATGATTCTTGTATTATATATATATATTTTTTTTCAAATCTAAAAAAACTCAATTATTGTGTTCATAAGGATATCTAAATGATTTAAAAATATTAAACGTGTTTTGTGACATTTTCTTTTGCATTGCGTGCCACGCAGCTCTCACCTTCTGATCAGAGAAGAGCCTCTTCCAGCTTAATTATCTTTTGCAACAGCCCAGAAATCAATTGTGTTTACGCCAGGGGTTCTCAACCAGGGAGGAATTTTCTCTTAGGTGGAATTTCATAGCTCCAGAGGGATAAATGTGGTTAACCTTTTAAGCATATATATTTAGTTTATGAACATAAAAATCTGATTTTATTCAAATTTTGGTATTTATCAATATTTTTCTCTTTTAATTTATTTAAAAAATTCAAAAATAATCTAAATTGGTGTAACTGTACATTCTTCATGCAGTCTTGACTAATTTTCACTTCTGTAGAGGGTGGACATATCTTAGAAATGAGACGTTTATTAATTTGTAATTGTTAATTTAGAATAAAAGATAATTATGCAGAATTTTTTATATCATTCGGTATTTTGCTTCTGACACATATTTAGCCTGAATAAATAAAAACCTATGCTTGTCAATAATAACTATATGAGTATATAATGGGACTTATTTTATTGTTTGGTAGATAGAAAAATTAATTTATGAGTTCTTTGCTGTTATTACATATTTATATTTCTGTGTTAATGTGCTAACTTATTCAATTTTTTTTTTTTTTTTTTTGCTATAGGTGTTAATTTTAAGAAAATGTTCTCTTGTTTACATATTTTGTTTAATCAACTTTCTTTTTTTTTTAATCTGTCTTCATAATTTAGCTGCCCAGTACCTGAAGAAAAACAAATATTTAAAATCTACAACACAAATCTAGAGACAATGATTTTAAGTTATTTTTATGTAATTAAAAAAGCTCAAAAATTCAACTAAACATAAAAACAGCAAAATTAACTTACATGCATGAGGTTACTGATTGTAGCATAATTAGTAATTAAAAAAATGGATGAAGGTCATATATCAGGGAGAGATAACGTTTTCAAATAAAAAATAATAGGCATAATAGTTAGAAATTTACTTTCGGCAATAATAATTAATGTAAACTGTGTAAGAATTTATTTATATTTATCTGACTAGTTATTTTATGTCAAATATCTTTACTGTCATTTTCCCTCCCCGTTTTACTGCCATAGTGGTAATTTTTAGAGCGTGCTCTGCTTGCTGAAGGCCCCGTTACTAATTGAAATTTTTTGATAGCAGTTTGGCTTTGACGTTGCTTTATTTTTGTCAGTAGTGATAGGTGTGAGCCATTCAGCTCTGCGTAGCCTTTGGTTAACTTATGAATCAACTTAGTTTGAATTTCTATTATACTGACTTACGCCATAAATGCTGGCTGGTTTTGTAAGCACAAGAAGTGTCTTCTGTTAAGTTAGTAATTGAGTGCCTAGTAAAAGGGTGTTTTGCTCTTCTTACGTATTCTGTCTTCTTAATGGGCATAGCGATAAGACGCTTCGAAACCAAGTAAGTCTCGATTTAGTTTATGCTACCAGAAAAGGTCAGACTCTACAATTAGCATTGAAAAGCAAGCAATATATATATGATTAAGTTGATAAAGTATAGCACGCATAAAAGTGTCAATATTAAACGAAGTTATTAAATAAGGGAAATAGGCAAACAGAAAATAGAACTTAATATTAAACACAAGATAAAGCTTATCGGTTATTTAATAGAAGACAATGATGTAAAATACTAAAAATTATTGGTCAATAATAAAAATCCTTTTTCTAAGCGTACTAAGGATAGCGCATAGGGAAATCATTAGGAAGAATGTTATGGAGGCGAGCAAAAATAATTAACACAGTTGTAGTATGTAAATATATTATATAATATTTGATAGAGATAAGAAAGCATATTTGCAGCTGATACAGCACAAAATACGTGAATGCGTTTAAAAGCTTGTTAAACACGACTTGTAATCTAATTGAATATACCGGCCGCATCTAAACATGGAACAAATACATTTGATTTAACAAAATACTAAATGCAGTATAAAATACTTAAGGTATTCCTAAGATTGAAGCGTTAAATGTAAATGTTGCTCTTTCCAATTTACTGAATATTTCGATTTATATTGCTAATTACATGTTATATAAATTCATAATCCAAACAAATTTTTCATAACAAAGCGAGTCGGATATATGTCTGCGTAATCCCTTCTAAGGTACATAATCAATTTCTGTGGAAAAGGCAAAGAAATATTAAAGAACCTTACGCAATTCAGCTAACATGCATTCAAAAATTTCTTTGAAAAGATTTACTCTGTGAATTCCATTCATTCTCTTTTATTTATTTTTAGTGAATCTCATTAAAATCTTCCGCCTTATCTTCTTGATGTATTTTTCATGAGGACTGCGCAGCCCCGGTGACCTCAGTGAATAAAAGGGAGATTTAACTCAAAGGATTTTGCCATTTCAGATTCCCGCATATTTAATATTTTTGCGTTTTTCTTCATTCTTTGCTTATTTTCTCTTTGAAGTTATTCATTCCTCTGAATATATTGCTATAATTTTCATTTCTCACCCTATTCAGTTATTAACATATTGAATGTTTTCATGAAAGTATTTTTAAAGCAATGCTGATATTTTAGATGTAATTTAGGCATTTTCCGATTTATAAAGGCTACTTTAATAAATGTCTGTGCTATTTTCGCTGCTGAGGAAGAATTAAATATGATGTAGGGTAATTATTTTAAAACGAAGCGTTCAAATATTTTATTGCAAAAGGGTTTTATATGCATTCAAATTGAAAGTCGCATGCAAATTTTCGCCTTTTAAAGCATCCAGGAATATATCTTAAATACGGAAAATAAAACCCAATTAAGTAGGTGTTAGAGAATTTTTAAAACATGAGGAGTAATTAAATTAAAATTTTTTCTTCAAGTAAGAAGGAAAAGTAATTTGCAAATAAAATCCTTCTAAACCTTTACAAATAGTAGAATGTATAGTAAGGCGATAGTGTTCGGAAAACTGAGAAAAAATTGCACTACGCGATGATGATCTACCCTCCTTGCTCATATCGTGGTTCGAAAATAAGGCTGTGTTCGCAATTACTTTAGGCACCAATGTTTAGAAGGCTGAAAATAAATTGCTGTGAACAATGGCGATATCCCACTGAGGCAGCAGAACTAAAGTATTTATTAAGCATGGCGACCAGAAAGGTGATTTTTGAACATTTTAAAGTAATATATAATAATCAATAAAACGTAAAGTGAATCATAATATGTGGGAAATTTCCTTGACTTATTATAGGGGTTGTTTACTGACCGTTAATGAAATGGCATCGAAGTTGAATGAGAAGTTTCGTTTTTAAATAACTTTAATAAATTCAACTACTTCCAATTTATACAAATCAAATTGTAAACATATAATAATTGAATATCCATACATAAACATCTAATAATAATCTGATACTATAGTTCAATTAAAAATAAGTATTAAAATAGTTACAGATTAGCTACATTCTAGCAACCGTATTCTATGGACTACAACTCCAAAGCGTGCTGCCAACAAATAGCTATAAATTAATTACGAAAGGCATTAAAGTAAACTTACAGTGGATTCAAAAAGGCTACAGCTGAGGCTTGAGATTTGATAGGAAAGTCAAATGTTGAAAGTATCTTTAAAGCTATTGGAAATTCTTTGATGCACTTACTCTTTAAATATTATTGATGAAATTGTATCAGCGTATTTCCTCTTTTTGCATTTTATGATTCAACAAATATTTAAACCTTCAAATGATTCGAGCAATTTGGTTGCAAGAAGATTATCAGCTATAAATCGCAGAAGTATTATTAATCCTCTTAATGTCTGCAAGACTTACAAGTTATGTCATCCCGCGAGGACGCGAGTTTGGTTTGTATGTCGAGGATGCTCACTGAGCTTCCAATAACACTAAATCTTAAAGTGCGATTTGAATTTTTCATATGTTTTTATAACGAAATATTCTCTTTTGAATAATACATATATTTCAAATAAAATCGAAACCTATACGGAAATGAAAATTCAGTTATACTCGGTTTACGATACTCCAT
This sequence comes from Stegodyphus dumicola, assembly GCF_044657685.1. Lineage (NCBI taxonomy): Eukaryota > Metazoa > Arthropoda > Arachnida > Araneae > Eresidae > Stegodyphus > Stegodyphus dumicola. The sequence continues at coordinate 80,572,085 of NC_140772.1, read as the reverse complement.
CTTCTTTTAAGATTTATACGTTACTCAATCTTATTTTAAAATAAGATGGACTGAGCGTAATAATTGTTAATTTTTACAAGGGAATATTAATATATAGCTGCATTAAATAGCAATCAGTTTTTTAGAGAATTTGCGTATTGCGCTTGTAATAGAAAAGAATATTTCATTAAATTATCTCCAAAATTATTTTAGAAATAGTAGCTGAACTGAAATTAAAATTAAAAGAATTCAGAGAGTAGTCTCACTGTGAAAGGTAGCACTACTGACGCAGTAACGTTTAACAGAAAATTTCATATAGTCTAGAACATAATTTCATATAGTTTCATTCAGTCTACAAAATTGTAATGTATAAAATAATATTGAAAAAATGGTTTAAAATAACTATTTTAGGCATACCTAACCTGTATAAAAAATGTACGGTGTGTTCATATTTTTCGCGTATAACCATCTAAAGCGAGAGCTGTGAGTTTATATTAAAGCTTCGATACAATGCTTTTTTAGCAGTCTTCATTTGAAATTCGCAGTGGTCGCTCGTGTCAGCACTGCACACCAGCGACCACTGCATTTACAAGTTGTCTTTTAGGTGTCTCCCCAACAAGTTACGTGTTAATTAATATGGATGTTTTTAGCGACCATGTGTTATGCTCTAAAGCAATATGATCATTATAATAATCAAACTGAACTCAGGAAATCCATATCATTATGAGTACTTTAGTCTCTCAGGCTTAAAATGTTCTGATTATGAATGTGACATTGCATGGATTTATGGATGTTCTGCATGAATATTTGGAAAAGCTAAAAAGTGCCTATCCGTGACAAGAACGGTTACAGGCTGGCTAATTATAGCTACCAATATTATGCACTTCTGAAAGAAGTGATCATTCTAATTTTATTTCTCCATAAACAGGGGCATATTAGCATTATTAGGTTACCTCAGACCTAATGAACTGTCTCAAAGAAGCTGTATTGCAATTGGGTGAGCATGTCTGTCTATTATTATGCATGAAAATTTCAATGAGAAACAAACTTTGATGAGAGATTTGTTAGCAAATTTCAACGAATAGTTTTTGTAATAATTTGTATATTAAAACTTCCCCTATTCAGTAAGTGACAATTCACGAATTGTCATGCAAAGTGTAGAGGCATTTTTATCTGCAGTTTAGCTATAAATAAATCAATTAAATACAGATCTGTATAGAATTAACGATATTTTCCTACTTTCATCAAAACCGCTTATCCATGAATGATATATAAGTTTCCTGTTCGAGTTCTGGACAACAAACTGTTTTTTTTTCAAAGATTTCGTGCTCATAAAAGAAATTACAGGTTCTATGGTGCCATATAAAATTAAATACGGTATATTAATTTTGGTTGATAGCATCTCGCCTTTCTCGAGTCATTTTCTAAATGTTAGGGGAGTGTAAGGAGTTAAAGGTAAATGCTCTTTTTTTGGTAGAAAGTAAAACATAAATCCAAGAGCTGGTAAACCTTGTGTTGTATTCACAATGTGGCAAGTTCCTTTTCCTGTTACCCAAGATGTCTGCTTTCCCCTTGAAAAATGCACTAATGTTTACATACAGTTAATTTGGTCAAACAGTTTATTGCTTTTTTATAAAGCAACACACTTTTAGAAAATAGATATTATAATCGTCAATCAGTGCCGAATCCATTGACGACTAAATTTCCGTTCTTTTGCCAATTTTTTAGTCGAAAGGGGCTTTGTTCCTGAAGGATTATTGTTTTCGTTTTGCGATTTTGCGTTGAACCAATTTTCAAAATTCTTTTTCACTTTTCAAACATACGTTTCATTTTTCAAACTATTGCCACCAAATGTTAGAGTCCTGCATTATATTTGAAGAACTTAAATAATGAAAAATCTGCATAAATGTACGTATATTTCTCGCATTTGTTTTATTAGCGATTTCATATTTTGTAAAACTTTAACGAAATTTTGATTAACAAGCTCAAGGATTTCAAGCGAGCAATGGCAACACTCTACGGGGGGGGTACCTTTTTATCTCCAGCGCGCGGAACTGTGTATCGGAAATTCTCATTTTAAAATTATGATATGCTCATTTTAAAATTATTTTGCGACATTTCTATTGAACTGAAATTTATGGTTTAAGTGCGAAAAACATGAGATTTGATAAATAAAGGTAACACACAAAACATTAAAAAAAACACCCTTTGGACGTAATTTAAAATCCGAAACCTTTCAGATTTTTTTTTTTTTTTTTTTTTTTTTTTTTTGTAGTCTAATGTTAGAACATACTAAAAATTCCATTTGAATCTGTTTGAAGACCTTAACCTCGGAGAAACCAACCCTCAAAGGCAAGAATTTGTTTTCCTTTTTCATTCGGTAAACGTTGAACTGAAGTTAGATCAAATTACTTCATTAGTTTTTATAGTTAAATAATAATGATGTAATATAATAATGTATAATAATAGTACAATGTACTAATGTGATGTTTTCTCAGTTACAGATATACAGAGAATGAATTTGAAGAAAAGGCCAGAAATGGGTAAAAAGAAGGAAACCCTGGCAACCCAACATTTTTTTTACGAATTGTGAATAAATCTATTTAGTCTGAAATAAACACGTTAATAAAGCTTCTGCCATGAACTTTGAATACCCTTGTACCTGATTAATGATATAGGTTATCCACAAAGTCCCGGAACAAATTTACCCTATTATTATGAGCACCCTGTAAAATCAACTTAATTACAGAAATTTGTAATCATATATTAAGAAAGTTTATTTTATATTAATTTACTTTTCTCAAACAGAATTAATGGCAGTTAATGTAATTAACAATGTAACTTTCAATTACCTATAGACTCTGACAAGAAAATACAATAATTACAAATCAAATACAATAGATGTAAAGGAAATGCCAGTCGTAGTAATAATGTTATTTGCTGAGCAATAATAGTCTCATTTAGCATTTAAAAAACTTCTTTTGTAATACACTGCGCCTAATATTCATTCTGCAGTACAATTGAAATACTCGCATTTGCTTTCACATTCAAAATTCCTAATGGTTAGTCTGAAGTAGAATACTTTATTTTACGGATTATTCTTTACTTAGGATGCACTTAAGTATACCGTACACAAAGAAAACCCATTAAGCATATTTGTAAAGGCGCAAAACATGTCAACATTCATTCAGATTTCAGAATTGTGTCTTTAATGGTTTCCACATATTGCGCATTGAAGCGACAAAATGCTGTTTGCCTAACGGGACAAAATTTGATTATTTCAGGAATTCTTTGACAAAATACATTAGCATAACTGATGCGTAATTAATGGAAACACCTTAATGTTTGGGAGATTTCTGGATTCCTTAGTAATTTCTTGTCCAAAAAGACATTATTTTAAGTTACTGCTTTCAAAATGACCGAATGAATTGGGGTGAAATTTCCGCTTACGAATAAATGGAACCATAACTGTGACCCTGATATTACAGGAAATCCGAATTCAGAGTGACGTATTTTGTTGTAACTGTATTTTATAACTAGAGTTTCATTTGAATTCGACAAACAATAATATTTAGTTACGCGCATTAGTTTGAGAATTCTGAAGGTCAGGGAAACCTACTGCGATACTGAAGAACCCAGTTTTGAATCCCGGAAAAGGCCTGATTTTAATTGTCCGTCCCTCCACAGGATGCAACGGTGGCCGCCGCCTATTAGGTACCTCCACAATAAAAGAACCACCACTTTTGGCCTTAGGAGTGGCCAGTTCTGAATAGGCAAGTGCCCGCCATTAAATTAAAATCTATTCGTATTTGACTTGTTGTACGACTTGTGTTTAATGAAAAAAAGGTACACTGCATAGTTTAGATAAACTTTACTTAGAGAAACGTCTCTAACAAGTATAATAAACTAATATACAATATTCCGTAAATAATAACATTTAAGCAAAATATAGATAATCTACTTATATACGTATATAGACTTGCAGAGAGTTGTAAATGCTTCTTTATATTTTTTTTTTCGTTTCCATTAGCATACTTTCTTATTTTTGTATATTTCACAAATTACTCTCGAAATTTAAAACTGTTACATTTCTGAAAATAGACTGCTTTATCTGACATTATTATTTAGATTAAAATTTGAATATTTGCTGTTAATCAATAAATCGATAGTTGAGCAAGTGTTATGAGCAATTAATAGTTGAGAAAGTGTTACGAGTAATCAATAGTTGAGAAAGTAATGTAGTTTAGATAAACTTTACTTAGAGAAACGTCTCTAACAAGTATAATAAACTGATATACAATATTCCGTAAATAATAACATTTAAGCAAAACATAGTTAATATACTTATATACGTATATAGACTTGCAGAGAGTTGTAAATGCTTCTTCATAAATTTTTCTTCGTTTCCATTAGCATACTTTCTTATTTTTGTATATTTCTCAAATTACTCTCGAAATTTAAAACTGTTACATTTCTGAAAATAGACTGCTTTAGCTGACATTATTATTTAGATTAAAATTCGAATATTTGCTGTTAATGAATCAATCGATAGTTGAGCAAATGTTATGAGCAATTAATCGTTGAGAAAGTGTTACGAGTAATAAATAGTTGAGAAAGTGTTAGTTACGTTTTTTTTTATGTTTAGTTGTTATCAATTTAAATTTTTGAGTACATCTTTAAACGATTAATGTGAGGTGTTTCTCTATGATTGCGTATGACTTGAATAATAGCATTTAAATAATGAGTAAATTTTAAGACTGTTTTGTAGGGGTACTCTGGCCAGCTATTTTAATTTATAATATTTGGAATACTTAATAAATATGTTTATTATTTTTATTTTAGTGTAGGTTTTTTTTGAGTTTTAATTGTGGTCTGCTTTAGGTCATCCATGTGATCCTTACGGAAACATGGTTATTCATTAGAACCTCGGTAACCTTTCTGCGGTAGTAGAAAAATCAGTTTTAAGAGTTGTGACTATACGATCGGCTTATTTAATTATTTGGAATTGATAAGTATAGAATTTCTTAAGTGTGAGATTTATCTTTCCCTGCTGTTTTGAAGAGATCTGAGTTGTATATTAAATGTAAAGTGTGTTAGTGGCTATCTCTAGAGTTGTATCAATATTTATGTGTTTTAGGTTGGAGATCTGAATTAGTTTTATTTTAGTGAGAGATAGCATGTTAATGATTTTGTTGCGGAAGTGCATTTAACATTTTGTTTTGATAAATAATATTTGATTCTAACAAAACACCAGGGATGAATCTTTCACATTCTTTGATATAGGATTAAGACTTTGATTATGAGAGTAGTAAGTAAGTACTTAGTTTAGTTTTAATTTGTATTTTTTTATGTCGCGGCACGAAACAGAAGTTAGTTAAGAAATCAGTTTAAAGGTTGATATGTCAAAGTTATTTAATTTTTTTTTATATTTTTAGACGTAACAGAACGACTGTAGTACACAAAAAAGCCTTCCCATAAATATGTACTAATTAACAATAGACTGAATACAAGATATTCTAGTTCATGTTAACTGCTGGAATGCTTTAAGTGAGCTAGTAAATGCGAATGTTTGACTGACCTAAAACAATATGCAATTTGGAAAAATCCAATTACCTAAATACTTCGACTATAAGAATAGACTAAGCTTCCGTAAATTCTGATAATTTTATCTTTAACGTGTTTTCAGGTTTCTAGAAGTATCCATACAGTTGGCGCCGCTTTATTTGATCATGGTTAAATATTATCATTTGGATATTGTAATCGAAACGCCACAAGTGCCACAATCTTCGTTTGTATACGAAAACATGGAAACTATATCGCTTTTTGTGATCAACAGTTAGGTTAAAATGATCAAAATATTATAGTATATTTTTTAAACTTAAGTAAATTCGCCAAATGAGTTCAAAATTGATAATAAAAGTGAAAGATAAATTTCACCAAGTCAGGGATTAAATCCCCAAACAGCTTGATTTCGACTTCTGTCAAAAATTTTAAACCAAGAAAAGAATCTGCTTTGATGTAGCTTTTCAATAACTCTTTCAAATTTGAGAGTGGTCGGACACAGGTCTTCTTCAGGAGTAAAAAATATTCTGCAGTTTTTTTTTTTCTCCCTCAAATTTTGTCTGAAAATATCTACGGCAAACTAAGATTACTTTTTCTTGCCTAATTTAAAATTTTGCACTCGCAAATTTTCTTTCAGTGACGGACATCCTCCGAGTGTTACGATTAGGGCTATGGTATCGGTCAAAAAATTTTCAGAAACATTATAAACAGTTCACAAATAAAATTTTGCATTAGAGATATTACGAACAGCTCATAAACAAAATTTCGTATTTCCCTAATTAAAGTGCTGTGAAAAATCTATATTTTTGTCATTCTAGTAATTCCATTGCTATTTTGACGGAAACATTTCTTCATCGTTTTATGGTTGGTTTGGTTTGGTTTATTAGATTACGGCAAAGCACTCGTGGGCTATCTGCCTTAAGGGAGGGATGCCTTCGTGGAGGACTTTTTAAGGGAAACAGGCTCGTATACACGTTACACATAGGGAAAACCACGAAAACACCCATGCAGCCAGCCCGTTCGCGGGATTCGAACTTCGGACCGAACTACCAGTGTTCAGCGACGTTACCGCACAAAACGATGAGTGCCGCTGGTGGGCACTCATCGTTTTATGATATCAAAATAGTCGAACACAAAGATGATCACATTAAGAGTTGCCTATCGTAATTTATAAAGCATTACTTACCGCTCATTTAATGATGTTAAATGCTCTGTGATGTATTGATTTTGAATATTTTTATAATACTACGTTTTTTTTTTTGGAACTGGATAATAATTCTCAAGATTAAATATAAAAATCTTTGAGTATAGGAGTTAACATAAACACGCATAGAATCTCAGAAATTTATACATTTTTCTCTTTATTACTCATTTAGTGTTACCGACGGATGGATGTTGTACATTGTAATTGCGATTGTTAATCATGATTAAGAAATCTGTTATAGTGATGGTAAATTTAATGGCGATACGTTCTCATGTTTGTTTGTACTCCCTCGTTGTTCCCTGCCGTGTTTTGCTTTTTAAAGTTTGTTACTTTTTATTGAATGCCATCTGAATTTTAAAAATCACCATACTTGGCATTCTATTGTTACTGCAGTACCACCTGTTGCAGTAACAATGCCGATATATAGTTTATATATTAACTAACAAACGAACAAATTTATGTAACCGATTAACGCACTTAGAGGGCAAAGTAATAAATGAATGCGTTACTTGCGAGTTAATTGGTTGATAATGCATACATTTAGGTTTCTGTTTCCAAAATATAAAGACCAATATACAACATACTGCAGCAATTAATTTTAGAATCCAATATTTAAGACAGCGTTATTTTTACCGAAACATTTTAATTATCCCCATGGTTCTTCATTTTAAAACTGAAAGTGAAATAAAAGCGAAACATTATTCATTGCCTATGTACTTTCGAAGTAAATATAAGCATGTAAAGCGTCGCAATAAATCGCTTTAATTTTGTGTGTAATTAACATTTAAGTAGAGTAAAAGTTGTAAGTAATCTCATGTTAAGTACAATAAACCTACCAACAAATTTCCTATCCAAGAAAGTGGCTTTCTACATAATAGAAAAATATACTCAATATATTCTGAAATCATTTGAGGACAACCACCTCTGAAAGGATCCAGGCTGACCTCTGTAAATAAAATTAGCTTCACATCCTAGATCTGAAGAACTGATGCTATGGATGACCAGAGAAGAGCAAAGAAGAACAAATTGCAATCTACATCACAAAAGATATAGTGTTTGTGCTTTATGATGTTTATACAAATTCTAAAGTTATTTAGTAATCATTAGGAAATATTTCTAATGTATCAAAAATATCTGTTGGCATCAAATAGATAAAAGAAGGACATTTGCTTCCCCCCTGTCTTTCAAAGCATGACTGTTGTTATTTAGAGGCAAAACTCAAACCGTTGGTTAGAGCGGCCGAGCGGTAAAATCGCTGAACACTGGTAGTTCGGTCCGAGGTTCGAATCCCGCGAACGGGCTGGCTACATGGGTGTTTTCGTGGTTTTCCCCATGTGCAACGTGTATACGAGCCAGTTTCCCTTAGAAAGTCCTCCACGAAGGCATCTCTCCTCTTAGGCAGATAGCCCTCGAGGCTTTGCCCTAATCACACACACACACACACACACAAACCGTTGGTTAGAATTTATGTAATCTAACGCAGTGGTTTCCAACTGGGGGCCTCCAAAGCAATTTAATACTGCTCGCAAACCCATTTCAAATACTTATAAGTTGCAAAGATTTCATGATTTTAGTTATCTGAAGTCAAAGTTTATATTATTTTCATTACCATTTAAAAACAACGTAAAACAGAAAACCAAAATCTTCAACACCAGAAAATGTATGAAGTGGGCTAATTAGTATATAATGTGCTATAAATATTTTTCAAAGATTTGAAGACACAGATTTGATTAATATTTATTCGTGTTTGTCAAAAATGTAATAAACATAGTTATAAATTTTTGCAAAACGAATAATCGCTTTGTTTGTTTCTATGGGAACAGCTTTTATTCACAGGTGAAAATTCTTAAGTTAAGAATATGACTGATTCATGAGCATCCACAATCCATTGAATGAAGATGATTTCCAGTTAATATTTCTCCAGTGCACGGAGTGTATACGCACAAATTTGTCCTTTCATGTACAATGTATAAGTATTTACTTACATACTTATTTTAATTTATCTCGAAGAAAAATTTAATAAATAAGAGAAAGAGACTAGGCTGCCATTGTCAATTCTCAAGTTTGATTTCACTTGGAAAGTTTCAAAAATCTATTTATTTCTATTTTAATTAGTTATTTGACAATTAATTAAATATATCAAGATTATTACGTAATAATCTGTTGCTTATAATACAACTTTTTTTGAATTATTATTATGGTTTATGTATGTCTTGATAAATATATATCAAGCAAAATTTAAAACCATAGTTTACGTTTTTGATAAAAATATCTATTTTGAAATAAAAATTCTGGCACGTTAGCTTAGGTTGTGTATTTGTTCATTATGCAATTTCAGTTTTAGACATCTGACGTAATAGAAACTGTTAGAAATCTTAAGGTATATTTCTCTACGATAAAGCCTAAGATTAACGATCCTTGCAATCAGATGTGATGCTGCAGCATTGTATGTTAATGATTATCGAAAATATCTTTTTTCGAATTTTGCAACTTAAATGAACCGCTTTCTGAAACGTTATCGTTTCATCATCGGATATCTTGAAAAATCAATTTTTTAGTGCTCAAAACAAATTACTGTTTTTCGCTGATATTTTCGATACTGTTATTTTTAGATGCTTCTAAAAATTAGAAATTTTAATTCCTTTTAATGAAAAACCAATTTCTAGCATGCATCTTCATAAAATAATTAAATGCACGGTCGGAGATAAAAATCGAGTTTCGCAATCTCTTATAAAATGTTACCAGGGCGAAATTAGAAAGAAAAAGAAGAAGAGAAACCTTTAAAATATATCGACTCTGTTCTCAAATGACTCTTGATATGCCTTAGTAGTTTAAGATATGTGATTGTTTTCAGAAACATTAACATGCTGATTTATTATCAATATTGAATCATGCATATCCAAAACTTTTAGCACCTTTTTATATATTGCCATGGTATAAGTTGAGAACTATGATTAATTTACTATGTTCATATTCAAAATTAGCGTATTTTAATTATTCTTAGCTTAAAAAATACATTTCTCTCTTTTCAGTTACTTCAGATAATTATTTATATAGTAATTTAACTCCTCGAAATATATAATCATCGAAAGCGTGAAAGCAGAGCTGTTTAAAGCTAATTTTATAAGTTAGATCATTTCTCAGTGTAATAAATATTGTTTTCTTTACAGAAGGATTAAACAAGTCTGCGAAAGTTAGATTAACACACATTCTCATTCCTTGAAGACTTAAGAGTAGTGCTGCTTTCTCTCCCGACCAGCCAATAACTTTCCCTCAGCAAAGATCATATGATTTAAAAGCCTTGCATTCATGCAACTGTTCATTGATTAAGATATCTGGTCAAAATTGATTAGGTTCCGTTATTTGATTAATTTAGTTTCATCAAGATTTATGCGCCTTAAGAACTATGCCTTCGTGGTGAAATTCAAAAGCATAATCCCTTGTAATGGGATTCAAGGTGCGCCATACGTGACATCATCCGAAAGAGTTATACATTTTAACTATGAACTCAGGTAACATATGGCTGGAGATCACAGAAGAAGCACAGAGACTTGAACGCTGAGTAGCGGTTGGTTACTTAAAAATTTAATTAAACGTTCTTAACATCTCATATAACAAATGTGTGTCTGTTTATTTTTTCACATTAAAACGTGTTTTAAGCCTTGTATTGAACATTTGGATTCTTCCTTGAAGGATACAAAGAAGATTGCCTGGTGGCCGTTGGAAAAGAACTACGGAACAGGCAGGCAAATTTTATCTTTTTATCTTTGATTTAGTTTTGAAATAAAATAACTTATATTCACATTACGTATGACGGAATGTAAACCTGGGAGAACTATCGATGTTCATTGGCCTTGACCAGGGTTCAGCAAACCTTCTGAATTAGGATTATGTTGCACCATAATAATGTGATGGGAAAGCAAAAATTAAGACTATGTTTGAGGTGTGCGGGTATGCTTATATCTTCGAAACTACAAATGCTAAAATCAATCTAAATACATTGTTAGGTAGATGAAATAGTACGTCAGCAGACACTCACAAAAAATTTTTAATTGGACATAGGTTATACGCATAATAACGCGTCAAAAATAACGAGATTTTTGGTGAGGTCTGTGCGCATACGCGACCGCGTGTGAGGGGCAAAGTTGTCTGGTAGACAGTAGTGTGTGTTGTTTCTTGTATTTTATTTTATTTCGCCACGCTAGTGGTGTTGCGATTAATAGAAATTTGACGAGTGTAGCAGATTGCGTACCTGTAGAATTTACTGTTAAGGAACATATGAGAATGTAGGATTCAGAAGAAGGCGATATTTTTGTGTTTGACATAATTGTTAATGGACACTCCAGATTTCTAGCATCCGTATATATTCATCAAACTGTTAATTCAGGAGATTTGAAAATGTTCTTGTTTAGGGAATTGACGATATATTTCGAAACTACTTAATTGATCGACGAAGCGTTTACTCTAGATGCAGATGTCCCTATTATCATGATAGGAGATTTCAATGTAGACGTCAAATGAAATCAAAAGACATTTTATTTTATGAAACATTATTTTAATCTCACCATAGTGCCAAGTAACTATTTAAGTACAGTGGGCAATTCATTTATACATTTAACATTTACTAAAAATATAACAGCAGGCATCTTAAATTATGTATCTTATTTCTCACATCCTCGATAAGGTCATTTTGAATGAATAATTTTAATAAATAAATAATAAAATAAAATAAAATATGTGTGCAAAATCTTTTGTTTGTTTTATTTGTTTAGTAATCATACGCGTTAAACACCAGTGGTTCTTTAAGCAGAAAAGAGAGAGAGAGAGAGAGCTTACAGTACGAAAATAAGTTACAATTATTATAAAACAAATTGAACTTCATACTAGTGCGAATAATGCAATGTGTTTTGCGAGATAATATTTCATCATACTGGATATTGAAGTTAGTACTTCTTAGCATTAACGTTATTGCGAATGGTCTTTTAAAAATAAGGATTTATACTGTGAATTTACATACTTCATATTCGAAAAAGTCCATTCACATTGGTAAGTACTTTCAAATATAGATAGGAATCCTCGCACATAAAATTATAATTGACCTTAAATAACTTCCGAAACATATTTAAAGAATTGGGTTAGATTCATTTCTTTTTAAACATCCTTTTCAGCATATCGTCATTCTGCATATCAGTCACTTCGATATGAAGCTTGCCGAAAGTTCCTTAACTGTACAGTCAAATGCATTTTGAAGTATGGAAAGGTCTTTGTGTACTTACATCAAGATTCCAGAATTGCTGTTGTAACTGTAATTTAAGCTCAGAAAATACGTTCGGCGCGAAAATGTTTGGGGAATGTTGATTTCGCTAACATTTAAAATTTTGTACAGCATGGAAAATGATTAAATTTCTTAAATTGGCTTTGAATTTGAAACAATGGAATTTTTAAGCGATATGGCTTTACGATAGAATATGGTTCCCATTTAAACACTGTAATTTTAAGTTAAATATGTTAGAATATCCATTGCATCTGTTTAGCAAATGCCATTCATTCATTGTTCAATAATGGGTGTTGTGGTGAGTTTTTCATCATTAAAAAAAAATTATATTATTTCTCTGAGTTAAAAAAAATCTCACTAAATAAAACTTTCTCATTGCTGAACCATCGAACTTCTGTACTAGTAGGTCAAATCAACGTATTCGGCGTTAGCCTATGACAGATTAAGGATGTTACTACAACGATCTTACTGATGAATAATACAATGAATTACGAAAGGTTTTTGAACATTAGTTTTTCTTCACAAGGCTTGAACATTTGTCCATCTAGGTTTCCTCTGTTCCACTCGGATTTTTACCACCATCACTTGCAAAACATTTTAAGTGATTCCTTTGTAAGTAGTTAGCGTTTTCTCAACTTCATTGAAGATATCTCCGCCTGCAGTTGTTCCTTGCAGAGTATTCATAGAAGCTAACTTCTTATAGTTACCTCAAATTCAGTATTGATTATTCTAATAAACAGCAGAAAATTGGGAGTAATGCACAATAATGTACGTTTACTCTTCAACAACCAACGAAAACTACTTGTATTTATTTGTCTTGCTTCTAACTGATTTTTGATGTGGCTTCCGATGTCCTCAACACTATAGATTCTTTTGGTGTGTTTTAGAATCATACACTGTAGACTCTAGCTGAAAAGACTAAGTAGCGAATTCTTGCTAGAATATAGATATATAGAAGCAGATGACTGCAGAAGTAGGTTTAAGTAACCTTTTTATTTCAACTTAACAGAAAATGCACTAGCTTGGTGCTCACAATCTACCACCATTTGTGGCTAAGTAACTTAACAGAAAAATAAGATGTAAAATCACAATAAAGTAACATTGGCTACACGACTGGCTTCTTATTTATCTAAACCACTAAATCGGCCTCACACAGTAAAGTCGAACCTAGTGACTAAGCACCAACTATTCACGTACAAAACTACTTCGAACACGTGGCATAAATTTGGAAATAGCCTAATATTGAACTTAAAACCGTTGCCTAAATACTGGTTCCGAGCTCACTTAGATTTGCATACATGTCATTAAAATTTACATTCTGACAGGAAAATGAACTCAGAAGGGAAAGGGAAGTTTGTAAAATTAAAAATAATTGGTTAAAATAAAATAAGGCCTTTACAGCACTTCCAACAGTTGTTTTCGGTGAAAGCCTGACAGATCGAAACAAATGCACTTTCTCTCGGATATTTCTTCGACCAGCACAAGCAAATATGATTTAATTAATTAATCATTTGTTAATGACTTTTCTTTCGTAACTAATAAGCTATTCGTAAGCTGAATTTTGTTACTGATTTCTTATCATACTGTACTTTTGTGAATAAATATGACTGCGATGAATGACTCCGTTTTAAACTTTCCAGTTTTAGCGATGGTACATTTTCTGTGAAATTTGAATACTATGTCGCGGGATTAGTTTGGTAAAGACGACGTATAATATAGTATTTTTTCGCACAGTTATTATGTTATTTAATTCTATGACAAAATAATTAACACTCGATACTTTAAAAGTGCAGCATTTCTCTTCTTATCTGGTTTGAAAGTGACACTGAGTAATAAATAAAATGGAAGGAACAAAATATCACATAGCGCCAACAATTACTTCGCGCCACCAGATGTGACGGACAGTATCACGTGCGCCGCTAAAGTAACAATGAGACTTCTGACAACGCTTGATCTAGGCAACACCAGACAACAAAATACAAGTATACGATACCAGTAACGCTACGTGCGATCATATTTCACAAGCGCGTAATTTGATTTCATTAAAAAAACCTTGTAAAAAACGGTATTAAGCCGCTGGCCGGATTACGACAGGGAGCTCCAGATTTGGCTGCTTGGTCGTAGTTTGCCGATCCCTGGTCATGACTACTGATAAGCCCATAAAATAATTCATAACTAATTTTCCATTTGCTAAATTACGCATGCTGAAAAAACCCATTGCTTCATCATTATTTCTGATGTCCTATTTCCTTGAAAGGTTCATGAAGAAACAAAGCAAGACATGTGCAAGAGTATTCTTGATTCTTACAAAAATATAATAAACCTTTTGTATTCATTAAATTTGTAGAGATATTAGGTTTATTGGAAAAGCCGAAGAGATGAAAAATCAGCAATCGCCTTCGCCGGGATTGAACAACGGATCTCTGGAATACCGCCGCAGCGTGCAGAACCACTACACCACGAAGGCACGCCAAGAAGGTGGAAGAAATACCTTATAAATTATATTTCTTTCAGTTGTATATAACATTCTATGTATGCTAATTACTCATGATAGTTTCTTATGTCCTATTTCCTTGAAACATTCATGAAAAAACAAAGGAAGAAATGTGTAGGAATAGTCTTGGTTCTTAACAAAATTCTAATAAATTTTTACATTCATTCAAAAGCATTTTCTATCATCATATTTCTTTCATCTTTTAATATAAATTATATGTAGGCTAATTGTATCGATATTCATCATATTTAATACACGCCTAATCGTGTGTTTTTATGCATCCTAAACTTTGATCTACTGCAGTATATAAATAATTTATCTGCATTCCCTTCAATTGGTTCAAACCACATGACATGTCACGTCAGTTAAAATGATCGGTGACTGTATTCTTGGCACATTCATTTATTCCATTCAAGCCGTTAATCATTCATTCATTTATACCATGAAATTCCTCTAGATATATCTTATAAATTATTCCGAAGGGAACAAACAGTTCTGATAATAGGATTTCATGGTCGAGATGCCAATTCAACCCAGTAGATGGTTGCCTCATAATCAATGTAAAAGTAAAAAAAGAAAAGTCTCTAACATTCTTTAATATATAATTTTATAATTTTTAGCACTATACCGACAGCATTTTGACATGAGTTGTATTTGGTAAACGTTTATACTCGTTATGCAAAAATGAAATTAAAAGAAGCTTGACTTCCGTACTGAAAAAATTGACCGGGATATTTAAATTCAAGAATCCCAATATTTTATGTTATTTTCAACTTTTCTTGGGCTACCGTTTAATAAAGTTAGACTAATTCGAGAAAATAAGTTTAAGTGAAGCGCAGAAAATAAATATGTGTGTAATTTAATAGGTAGTAAGGACCTCATGTGATATCCAGATCAGAATTTAAATTCAAGGACAGCAAAACTCGTGTAACTGGACCAAATATACAAATGATTTGTCTTATTAATCCAAAGGGGCAATTTGTCCTGAAGGACTAATAATTTCCTTTTGGCATTTTGCGTTGGAAAAAGGCTGTAACACTTTTCAAATCGTTGCCACCATATATTATCGCCCTATCTTATATTTAAAGAAATTAAATAATAAAGAATCTGCATAAATGTATGCATGTTTCTGGCATTGTGATAAAACAACGGTACCTAGAGCCATCAATATTTAAATAATGTAATATTCCATAGAATGGAGAATATTACGTTAGGGATACACTTTCATTTGGAAGCCCTAATTTGAATTTGAAATTTGTTTTATCGATTTCATATTTTGTAACACTTCAACGAAGTTTTGATTTAAAAAAACTAAACGATTTTAAAGCGAGCAGTGGCAATGATGTACGGGAAAAACATTTTTATCTCCAGGGCGCGAGACTCTGTATCGGAAATTCTAAAGATATGCTTATTTTAAAATGAATTTGCGATATCGCTGTTGAATTGAATTTTATATTTTGAGTACGTAGAACATGATATTTAATAAATAAAGGTAACACAAAAACGTTACAAAAACGCCTCTTTGGGCTTAATTTAAAATCTGAAACCTTTCAGAGCTTTTTATTTTTTTTTTCATTTTAATAATTTGAAGCAGAATGTTTTTCTTATTTTAATTAATAGTGTAACATGTTTAAAAATATTGTTGTTGTAAAAATCACAAAATATGACCACAAAATATTATTAAAATGAAAAAAAAGAAAAAATATCACAAAATAAAATATATCACAAAATATCACAAAAAAGAAAATATATCACAAAATATTATTGTTGTAAAAATCACAAAATATGACCGTACTTATCTATCATTTAAACATAAAATTTTAATTCCAAACATAACCTAGCTCATTTTTAAGTGAAATTCTCTTCTTAAATTTCTTTCAGAGTGGGAAGAAAATATTAATATTCTATCCAAATCATAATGAAATGAAATGTTGACTTAAGAAAACAAAAACTGAGTGCAGAAAATAAATTATGATTCATCTATGCAATTGAAGTTTGGAAGGCATTTTAATTAAGTTTTTGTCCTCTCCTTCTTTCACAGTTCGCTTCAGATAATTATACTCTGTTTCATCATCCATGCAAAAACCTGAAAAAAATTTGTTTCGTTGAATTATTTAATAGCAATTCCACTAATGTTATAAATGCAGGTTCTACTTTAAATCTGATTATACAAGCTTAGCTAAATAAAGTCTTAATTTTTATCTAAAGGTTTTAATTATTTTTGAAATCGTTTCTTTAATTTGAAGGAGAATTAAAACAAAGTCAAATTAAAGTAGAATGTAATTTATAGAATTGGAGTGAAACCTAAATTCGCTTGAATGCTTCACACAACAGAAGGCGGATAAGAGAGACAATTTTTAACTTAGTATAAAAAAGCTTTAATTAAGCATATAAGAAATGAATAAATGAAGCTAAATTTAGCTAATAAAATCTTAACTAAACCACTTTTAATATTTTTAGTTATTAAAGTAATTTTCACACGCCAGGCACCAAAATCTTATTTAGTTAAAATAACACGTGACTTGCATATGTATTTTATTTGAAAGATCTAAAATTAAGCACGTACAAAATTTTCTCTTTTCCCTATCCAGTATGGTCCCTATCCTAATAAATATTAGCGAAAAATGACTTTAAATGATGGGTTGCTTTGATCCCTTTTCTACAAAATTTTATGGCCCACCAGTGGCCGAGCGGTAAAGTCGCTGAACCCTAGTAGTTCGGTCTTGCTGTACGGGTGCTTATCGAGTAGTCATAGAAAGCCGTCCGGGTGCCTTGTCCTCCTGTCACCTGTATGGGCGCTTATGTGGTTTTCTCCATATGTTGAAAATATATTCTCCATATGTTATATTGTCCCTTAAAATGTCCTCCAAGAAGGCACTCCTTCCCTTTCTTCTGCTTTGCCGTAATTAAATAAAGCAAACCAAACTATAGCATTCTTCCCATTAAAAAACCGTCTCAAATTTCTCTACATAGTTTCTCAAATTTTTCGAAAATAAAAAAGCAGTAAAACATTAAAGTATCAGTGCACTACAATGAACTTTGTTTCTTTTATCATGAAGTTTTGAATTAAAATCTTCGATAATGAAGCATGAAAATTACGTAATATTTTATCTCAATCCTTTTTTAAATTTATGCTTCGGAAAGTTGACTGCCAAAAACTCTATTAATTAGGCAAATGATAGGAAAGATTATAATTCGATTTCATTGTCTACGAAAAATATGATATTTATCTCTTTTAAATAAGTTTCTTTGGAATCATCCACAGCAGTTATAGTAATATTAAAAACTACATGTAATTTCAATCTTAAAAATTCATTGAGACCTAGGGTTATTTGAACAGCATTAAAGTAATGCTATTCAATTAACAAGATAAAATAAAAATGTTTGTAATATACATATATATGTATATAATACAAACAGCATTAAATGGCATTTTGTCGTCCCATACAGAATCATTTGGAATTTATTATTAAAATAAAAAAAATTTTATTCATGCAGAGTATGAAGCTAGTAAAACCATTTCCCGTTAAGAAAATGTAAGAATATGCTAATTAGTACTGGTTAACGATTTTTAACTTTTCTAAATCCTTGCTAATGGATATAAGCAGAAATAAACATTATTTCGAGAATATTTGGATCCTCGTCTGAGATATACTGCTAGACTTAACAATGCAGACACTTTTGTTTCCCGCCCCTGTTTGGGTTATAACAAACTTCCACTTACACAATGGACAGCCTATGACATAAAATATCCTTTAGACGTCAAACTTGGGAATGATGTACGATGTACGTAAGCCCTCCACCCGTATATCAATGTCGTCTCCTCCATTGTGGGGAGCGTCTGCAATAAGGGATAGTATATGTGAAACAGTTTCCAACTCAGTTTATACAGGCAGCTTTAAGAACACTCGCTCCAAATTGAAACTGACGTCTCTTATGCGTATATAGCTTTGCCTTTGATTCTGTGAATTCTCGCGCAAGCGAAAATCCGCTAGAAACTTTAAAAATATTTATGATACAGCGCGTTTTCACCTACAGCAGGTCTAAACTGATTGAGTAAAATATGCCTTTTATGTATTGTGCAGTGCTTTTATGGCTTGTATTTTCTTTAATCTTACAATAAACTTATTTTATCTTTTAGGAAACGCTTATTTTAAAGAGAATGCAATAATATTGAACTAAAAGGTAAGGGTTATTTCACTGTTCTTCTGCACAAAACTTAAACAGATAATATTTTGAATATTTGACACTTCCGAAAATTTCTGACAGGACCTCAATTAAAGTAATAAGAATCTGAAATGACGGTAAAACTGAAATAGTTTATAAGATGCGATGAAACTGCCTTTGTCAATCAATACAACAGCTTTTAATCTGAAACTGTCAGTTTTTCCATGGACTGATTTATTGAGTTGAAATAATTAGATAATATAAATAATCTAATAATAAATAATGTAAATAATGTTCATATATGATATGCATCAGATAACAGCAAGAATATCATACTAGATACACACCAGGTAATAACAAGTCGGGTTGTGAAACAATATATATATAAATTAGAAATAAAAGTAAATTAAAAAGGCCTATGACTTGCACTAAAGCTGCAAATATATATATATATATAATGGAACTCATAACATTAAAGAACACAATGGGATAAAATGAAAAAGTGTTTGCAGCGACTTAAAGGGAAAAGTGAATTGCAAATTAGTCTTTCTTAGAATGGTAAGCTTATTATGTCGGCCCATAACATATCGAACATAACGAAAAAACATATCGAACCGTTAGTAAATATATCGATATGTATATATGAAATGAGATAAATATTTCATGCATTAGTAAAAACCATATAAGAAATTTTTAAGGTGTTGTACTTTAACACATTGTGTGCAACATAAAAAATTTAAACATCTGTAATCAAATTATCATTTCGGCACACGTTTGCCAACAAGCAAACAAACAAAGTTAATTCATACAACGTTTAAAACAAAGCTAAATACCAGAACTGCGATTGCATAATTTCGATTCTGATAATTCGCATCCACGAAAGCGAATTTTCTTCGAAGCATGTATTAATTATTTTGATACTCATAATAAAATTTTCTTAGAGACGAAATTGCATTTTACGAGGCAATCAGCAAGGTCTTGAGACAAGTCAAACAGAAAGAATATTCCGATTATGACATTAAAAAATTTCATATGAGAATTAATGCTTGATAGAAGATGAAAGAAATACAGCTAAATCAGAAAGGATATTCGTTGATGAATGTTAATTCGCTTAATGGGGAAGACTCATCTCAGACCTGAAAGAGAGCTTATAATCCAAAAATCATTAAATAAAACGTGTATATTTAAAGATGTGATTATAAATCCTGCTGGATATGTTAAGATCGTTTAATTTAAAGTTTATAATTGCAATTAATTGCAATTTGAAATTAAAAATTATAATAATTACAAATAATCGAAAATAAACATATTAGCGATCACAAAGGTTAGTTTAAAAAGCATTATAAAATAATATTTATGAGAACCTAAGTATAATTCACACTTATATAAATATCTACTAGTTAGAACATTAGTTAGGCTTTTAGAAGTATTATTCGCCATATACCAAATGTTACCACTGCCGTTATCTCCCACACCTTTACGTTCTCTCCTGTTATTTCCTATATTTACGCTGATGGCTTGTGATAACACTTTTTCCAGAGTTCCGCAAAACAAACAGTTGTAACTGCTAAGATAAACAGTAAATTATGATAAACAGCAATTCAGTATATTCTGTGCCTTGATCGGTATTGGTGTTAAGGTGCTTGTTATGATTACTTATATCTTTATTATTTTATTTTCAGTCTCTCAAGAAATACGGAACATCACTCGAAATTCTTTTTTTAATGACTCAGCACTCAATGTATAAAGGAAAATTAACTATAAATAGTGATCACCGATGATCAAGTGCCACTGGAATACCAGAAATGTCCACTGATTGCTTTTAGATTAGCCGATCAAATGAGATCTGATGGACATTTTAGATGCGCTATGTATTGATTTCAGAAATTCGTGAGTTACGCATATCATATAAATGAAAGATTTCCTTCTTTTGATTTTCACTATTTAAATTATATGAAGGGAAATTTTAGTGTACATATATTTGCATATGAAACTTCCATTTTTCTAACTTTTCTTTGTGTATAATAGTTATAGTTTTCACTGTTTTTATTCAAATAATTAATACATTTTTGCCTGTCTTAATGACTAACTTTTCACTTAAGAGTTACAAGAATGTAACCTATAGGCATGTAGCTGTTAAATGAAAGATACATGCTATGCGCATCTTGCATAGGGATCACAAAGACATCTGTGTCCCAAAGTATAATTTAAAAAAATGATGGTTATAAGGTATTTCTTCCACATTCTTAGCGTGCGTTCGTGGTGTAGTTATCTGCACGCTTGACGCGTATTTCAGAGGTCCGTCGCTCGATTCCCGGCGAAGACGTTGCTCATTTTTCATGACTCCTGCTTCCAAAAAAATGACTCTACAGTGGCGCCCGAACTTAAAGGGTGGTAAATGATGATTCTCCATCCCCAGGATTTGGCGACTGGGTCCCCTATAAACTCCCGTCGCCCTTTAAAAGGGGGGGGAGTATATAAGGTACTTCTCCCTCCTCCTTGGCATGCTTTCGTGCTGTAGTGGTCTGCACGCTGGGCGCGTATTCCAGAGGTCCGTGGTTCGATTCCCGACAAAGGCGTTGCTCATTTTTCATCTCGCCTGCTTAAAAAAAATACCTAACGTCTCTACATGATTTTGCAATTAACTCTGAATTAACACTATTCAGAACGGATAAAATTGTAGGTATCCAGTGCATCAAGCAAACATATATTCTTGAGGAAATGAGCACAAAATATACGTAAAAATGTCTAAAGACAACTAGAAAGAGTTTTGGTTTAACATAATAAAGTTTCTATAAGCCAAAATCGAAGAGAGCGGGGAAAAATTCAAGTAATCAAAAATCGGAGTTATTGAGATATTTCTTTACAAATTTTATTTGATAAACAACTGCGATTCTATTACTTTATATACACAAGTATGTACAACAAAACAAGGTAGAATTTAAAGCATACAATTTGATATAAAAGTAATGAAAATGATTAAGATCATGATATTTTTAATCGTCATTTCGGGGCTGGTCAATCCCTCAGAATCGATCGCTGCTTGTGTTTAAGTCGTTCTGTCCGTTACATTATTTGACTGTAATTATTTACTTTACTAGTATACGCGTGGTATATCGTGGATTCTTTCACAGAAAAAGAAAATATAACGCCAGCTTAGGAGAATATTAAGCCGCTCTGTTACATTTACTTTAAAAATATGGTACATATAATGGATGAAACGATGCGGTTCTGTTAGAGAATGAAAACTGTAAAGACCCAGAGAATTATAATCGGAGTAAGCGAAATATTTAACTGCCTTTTCCGGTTTTGATTTCATTAGTATCAGCAACATAATATTGATTGCAATACTAACAGTAGGGAAAAAAATGTGCCAGCGATTTTAACTTTTAATTCCTTATTATCAATATAAGATATGTTTTAAAATAGACAAGATATACTTAGACTATCAAAGAGATTAACATATTACTGTTTTTATACAAAATATAAATATAGGTTGCATTTACAAAATAAATTACAATTTTCTATGAAGTCTGATTTTAAGTACTCACAACAATAAAAGTGCAGATGTTGATGAATTTAATTAAATATTACAGAAAACCACGGGAATGGACGTTACTGTTCATTCAAAAGTTTCAGCAAATGTTTAGGACACGAAATCCACATTTTTCAGCTAATATTGGGTTTTGGCTTATCGAGATAAAAATGCAAAGAAAATAACTTCTGTTCCTTTTAGCAAAAAATCCGACTACGGAAACGTGCAATCAATTACGGTAAAGAAATGCGAATTATTAAAGAACATTAACGTTAACTTTCAATACATTTCGACAGAGGAGAACTATCAGTTTGGCATAGCAAAAATATTTAGCTTTAGAAATTTAAATAATTGAAATGTTACTATTATTTGCGAATACATTTTTGTATTTATTACTGTAGTTTCGTTATATCGTAATGATATTTAATGCTGTATAACAAAGAGGTAAAACTAATTCAGATGAATTGCAATGAATTCAGTCGAACTCCAGCCCTTTTTTTTAAATTAGATATTTTTAGAATGGCATTGAGTGCATTATAATAAAACTGCAATAATCATTTGTTAAATATTTCCATTTTTATGCATCATTTTTAGGAAAGCTCATTTACAGCACCGAAATTCGAGAAAAAAAAACGATTTGAAAAATGCATAATTGAAATATTTTATTATGTTCGATAAATTAAGAATGTTTTATATTTAAAAATTCTTAATAGTTCAATAACTGCATCGTTCTTTTGAAAGACTTAACAAAATAAAACGAACTTCTCTGCGTTAAAAATTAGAAAAAACAACTTTAGAATATACAATATTCATTTATGATGATATTCTAATTAACATATCTAATTAATTAATTTTAGAATTCTTTGATTAGAGTGCTCGAGAATATGACAATCTGAAGTATAAAATGGACACACATTGTAACAAAAGACACACATTGCTCGAGAATATGACAATCTGAAGTATAAAATCGACACACATTGTAACAAAAGACATTAGTAAAGCAAATCAAATGTACTAAAGCAAATAATGCAAAGTAGCAATCTGATATTCTATTTAAAATCAACTGTAAGAAACGACTTCGAATTTCTTAAATCAAATCATTTCCCATATCTTAATTTCGAAATGTAATTTGCAATAAATAAATATAGTTGGACTTAACTATTACAGCATTAAATATTCACAATTTCTACGCATTTGTTGCAATGAAAATGAATCCTTACTTTAATGACTATCCATTTCCTTTTACGGCATAAGTATTCACAAAGGTGTCTCTTGCAGACGATAGTTTCACAGACATTGTCTAGTTAGCTTCCCAGCTTAAACATAAATATCATAACCTTAACAGAAGTTAAACAATTATAGGCTAAAAGAAATGTCTTAGAAATTGTCGTTTTGACTGTGTCAAAAAAATACTCAATGTATTTCGACACAAAAACCTTTACTTCTTTCCGACATCGTTCCGTTAAATTTAACAAGCTGAAGAACATTCCCGCTTTCATCTACGTAAAGAATATTTGTAAGTCTTAGAGCAATTCGTGCGATGTTAAACATTTAACTAAATAAACAAAACTTCTTATTTTATTTTGGCTTTTGACAAAAGAGTTCCTTTATTAAGCTTCCGGGAAATCTAAAGTCTTCTGTGTTTGATAGAGTGTTTTTATGTTCATTTACATAGCTCTTATTGCATATGCGTATATAAAAATCAAAACGTTGGTTTTTTAATTTATAATTATTCGTATTACTATTTAAAATTACTAGCAATTTATGTCATTCTTAATGAATTTTATAGAATAAGTATAATTTATAGATTAAGCCAAAGAAGAGAAGAAGCATTGTCAACTGCAAGAGAAACAGACAATGAGCTCTTTTTCATCAAGTGTTCCGATCATCCTCATAGAGTATTAAGGATTAGTACATTGAATAACTTTTGACGGCAGTAATATTAACCTCTTAGTGCTAAACGAATAGGATGGTAGCTGTAAATACTAATTCACAGAAGTTATATGTATTGGAGAGGTATAAAATTCTACTTTAACATTTTCACACCGAAGTTGCCCGTATCGCCCGTGCATTCAGAGATTGGCAGGCCGCCGAACCACAGCGTCATTTTTTTCTACCTGGTGAATTCCCCCATCACGTTAGTGCATGGCTCATTGGTTTTGGAGAGTTGTTAAATAACATGTTAATTATTCTTTTGAAACGATTAAAGTAGTTGTCTTATTTGAATGCACCTTTTCTCTCTCCTTTGTTTAGTGTCAACAATTAGTTATTGATGCTCACAGTTTCACTCCTAGCTAAAGGGAAATTGCACACAGTGAGTGAAACCGCACAAAGAACCCCAAGAGAGAAGTAATCACTTCACCTCAAGCAGGTTATTGTTAGCGCTGTAGCATTCTACTTGGCAAGAGGCACGGAAATCCATTCGAACAGAAATTCGTATTCGCAGGCGTTTCAGATGTCTGCGAGAAACAGGTTTTGACCTTTATCAATGCGAAAGAGTTAAAGTCTCTTATTAAAGCCGCAATATTTAAAAAAAAACATAAACCATATGCATTTGTTGTTGTCATAAAAATTAGACATGTAAAGAACATGCGTACATATGTACAGATCACCAGAGGAAGGGTATCCCAGACCTGGCAGGCTCGAGGCAACCTTAGCACGGTCATAAATACCCCAGCCACCACAGGTGATGTGGTGACGAGGAGGTGCTACCCCTCTCAGTCAATACAGAGGGATTTTAAATGTTACACTCGCACAGTAAATGAACTCAAGCATAGTGATGAAAGCAAGTATCCACCGAAAATAAACAAAATCCCAAGTTTGACATCGTCCGTCTCACAGTATTGACCGATGGAAATCCATCCCCTTCGGAGAACCTGCGATATCAAACTATGTAATGTCCCCTCAACCAAGGCGCAGACAAGACAGTACGAGTACGATATCTGCCAAGCTTGAACCTACCAACGACTAAACGATGGTTCTAGTCCTGTAAAGACTTACATCTGTAATGTGATTAAAGCATAAGATGAATATTTAAATTAAAAATAAATTATTACAGTCTAACATGCGTTTGCTTTAATACGCCCTCACCAATACATCTTCTCCTTCAAGCGCAATCTCATCCTATTACTCTTCATAGTTTCGGAAACAATTCTGAAAAACCCTTAAAATAGTGTCTAACTGCATTACTTCAGCTGCTTCGATGACTAGAATCGAATAACTACATTTAACGTTCATTTACACTCTGTAGAAAAATTACAAGTATCATAACGCGCTGTAGTAGTCCGCTGGATAATGTGGATATGAACATTTCCATAATTCTTTTATTTAACAGATCGTCTTATAAGACATGTATGACACAGAGGATAATCGTGAAGGGAAATGAGCTTGCTTGCCCAACATATTTGAATCTGTTTTTAAGCCATTCTCTGTATACAACGTTTCTTAAACTTTCTAATAAATCCTTATGATATAATCAGAGTTTATCGCAATATTCTTAGATATAACCTCAGCTTGCAGATTTGCTTTAAGTCCAAAAAGCACATAAATGTTTAATCTTAAATAACACCCATTTTTGCACAAGCAGCAGCTCAACTCACTTGGAGCTAATTTTGTACCAATCATCATAAACATTTCACATTTCATTTATAACATTTCACATCTTTTTTATCAGTGATCTGCAATGGGAACAAAATTTCATGTTTACTGATGGTTCATGATTTATGAGTGACATTTCTTAAAAATATACATTGTCTCAAATTCAACTAATAACTGACAGGCTACTGTCAGCAAGTCGATACTTGTCAAATTTTTAATAAGGTTTTATTATATAATAACGATCTGTCCCATCTCCTAGGATAGCATCTAACAGAAGCAATCACTGTATTTTTATCATTCCTTACCTGTATCAGAGCTAGATATGTAGATGTTTTAACCTATGAGTGAATATAATATAACGCCATTTACGAATTATCAGATTTAATTCCGTTGAATCGTTAGTAATATCTAGAAACAATCTTTTATATATAAGTCACATTAATTTTAATTCCTGAATCGATTATTTTCACTTTCGGTTCATTCCTGGCCTGTTGAGAGGCTAGCAGTAGGAGATGACGTTAGAATGTTATGTATGCCAGACCACTTCTTTCAGTGTTTAGACAACGCTGCTTTGGTATCCTGAAGGTTTGACAATTTTATCCGTTAAAGGTGTATATTTAGGACATATGAATTTCGAATATCTGACATTTACTTGACATACGAGGGAAATTTCCATCCGGGACCTTTTTCCCTTTATCGAATTTTCCCGTCAAAAGAATGCGTCAACTCTCTTCCGATATAATAATATTCAGATTTATTTCGAAGAAACTTTCCTATGGTTGCTAGACAGTAGGAATAAAATTGTGTTGTAATAATTTTCTCACTTGAAGAAACTTAATTTTGCATTACAATATTATGGCACACTTTGTTAAATAATATTAATATCGCATGTTTTAGAATATGCTAATTGTTACCGAGTAAAGGCTATGTCAGTATTTTTGTACTTCATTATTATATTTTTAGGAACGTCAGATTGTATTTGTGTGTACATTTCAGATCAGTTATACATATAAATTCTAAAACTACTTCCTAAGCAATCATAAACACCTGTGGATTAGAAATATGAATTTTTCATGTCTAGTATAATAGATTAACCCCATATATATCAAAAGTTTTCTCTTTTCCAAGAATATTACGCACGGAACTCAAAAAGGCGAACACAAGAAATATTGATCACAGATGTGTATTTTTAATTAAAATCTTTTTCAAAATAAAGTTTCGGAATGTTAGGAAAGGCGTTTCGGATCTAAGAATGCATAGAAGAGTTTAAATACAAAATCCCGTAGGTTTATATGATCCTTACTGAGCTAGAAATCCGATTAGCGGGAACGTTCCTTAAACGCCGATATTATTAATATTAAATGTATAAAGCTTCACATTTTTACTTGAAAAACTCATGGAAATGTTAGCAATTAAATACTTCATAACGTATGTTACAAAATTAATAATAGGTTCTGCTTGATAAATATGGAAAGCTTAATCCCCAAAAATAAATAACTTTCTTTGGTAGTGTATCCCTAAATGTGCTGAAACAATTTAAAATTATATTAAAATGTGATACAAATCCGTAAAATTTATTTGAAATTATTCTGGGACTTTTGTGTGTAAAATTGCAAAGCTTTTTGCATTTAACTTAATAAAGCATAATAAATAACTGGCTGTTACGTGTTTTAGATTTTAGGAGACTGTTCAACCAGTTCAATTTATTATTTGAAGAATCCTCCAAATTCCAACGCTGAAAGAATTTTCATAAAAGTCATTGACTTACTCTTTTAGAGATTGAGAGTACATGCCTAAAATAGGTAAAATAATAAAGCTATATTTTTAATATCCTGTGTAACAAGATAAATTAAAAAAAATATATAGTGCATAATGCTATTACCTATCCTAAAAGCGATAAGAGAAATGTGATTGACTAGTTTACATTAAAGAAAATTTAATTATATAAATATATTCCAATATATTAATATATTGGATGTATATAATCCAAACTTCGGATCATGGCCATCCCTTTAAAAACATTCTTTCAAATAAACAGGAGGAAACTGACAATTTATTATTAATAATAATGATACACAGAAAATTAAATAGCTGTACATATCTGAAGAAGAACGCGGCTATAAATACAAATTAATCTTGGCGCAATCGAAATATCGTTAGTTTCCCTTATCACTCAGAGAGTAAAAACACAAATCCAGCTAATTCTCTTTGAATAGAAAACTCAGAAGTTTAAAACTAGCTTACATTATCGAAACGAACACATAGTGTCGCGATATCGCAAGATCTACGATGGGTCGGCAACATCTTTTCTCTACTTGTGAATAATGACTACCACTCTGAGCAGCACGCTCGTTCGAATCCCCAAGAAAGCATGAATGCTTGTAAGTGTACAGTATCTGCGCGGCATGGGAACACTTAAAATGCTCGTAAGCCGAAAGTTCTGTCGAGTAGCTTAGTCTTAGGTTCATATAATTAATTTCATTGCTGTTCGGAATATTTTTCATAATAAATATCACCACTTTCTTTACAATATAGAAAAACAGTCTCCATAACGTTTCACTTGAATGCAAAGGAATACGCTTTATTACTACTCAATTTTGATTAATTTCTGTAACAAATGTTGCTCAACTATTTTGTTACACGCAAACATTAGCTTCGAAGCGTTTACGGTTAAAACATAGTTCTAAGTTTAACTTATTTTATTTTGAATAACTATCCCCTTCTAAGCCGGTATTTACGCATCCTAGTAATTGAAGGAAAGCGTTTGGCCGCGACAAAATTGAAACTCCTCTATTTCTAAAATGATTCGGAGACAACGGTTGGCTTTGATGAAATATATTATTTATAAACTTTCTTTCAGCTTTTCCTTAGGACTTTAAACTATTGGTTTTATAGCAGAGATCTGAAATTTTACGATCTGTTTCGGAGTTAAGAGGATAAGAAGGATTAGGTATCTTCTTCCATTAGGGTATCCGCGAGGCTTTGTTGTCTTTAAAAAAATGTGCTGCTAATTGATTCTTCCTCTAGAATAGTTTCACAGAAAGTTTCGAATTTCTTCCTGTTGACATTGTGTCAATTCCTCAATTTAAGCTCCTAGAAAAGCGAACTAGCATTTTTAAGGCTGAGTATTAAAGCCATTTATAATGTTATACTCATATATATAACGTCTAAGGCAACAGTTGAAAAGAAACTAGATATTATATTTTTCACTTATGTTTTAAGGTATTTCTCTCGCCTTCTTAGCATGCCTTCGTGGTGTAATGATCAGCACGCTCGGCACGTATTCGAGAGGTCCGAGGTTCGAGTCCCGGCAACGGAGTTGCTCCTTTTTCATGTCAAAAATAACCTAACCTCTCCACAGTATTATTAAAAGCACTTTGATAGTTCTCGTTTAGTTTTCTAATACCCTATTAACTGAACTTAGTTTTATCAAAAGTCGTCTTTAGCATAATTATTATTGAGCTATTGAATTCAAAACCAGCTCCAACTCATTCTAATTCCGAATTCATTTTTGTTTTATTCTTTACCTACTCTGTTAAAAATCAATTGATAACTCTATACAAGATATAAGGCTTCACCAAAACGATATTTTGAACACTTGGAAACTGAGCAAGACTAGGGTCGGTAGCGGTTTCAGAAAGCGACACTGTTAGTGCATACCAATTGGCAAACCGTAAAGTCTCTCGGGATGATCATATTTGCATATGTAAGTTCATTAATGGAACTGCAGCAATAAAAATGTGGTAGTGGTATAAATATTTTCTTAAAAAGTACCTAAACAACTAAATACGGAAACGTCAAAGATTTCAATAAATTGTGCCATCAGTAGAAGCACATTAAGTGGCATAATCATGAATGCAGCGCTTTTAGGAAGCTTGCTTTTCTATGAGAAAATTTTTTTAGTTGAATGCCACTATTCTAGATGAGGATTCGAAAATTAGAAATTATAATTTGTTTATGAATATAATCCTTGTTTTCATTTTCAATTCGTGTTCTTGTACAGGATAAGATTCTTTGTAAGTAATTTGGCATTTGATCTACCAATCGATTAATTTCCATTACGTGCACTGCAGAAAACATTTATAAAACGCTTATGTAATGATCTGGTGATATCTATAATGAAAATTTTTAAATGAACTATTTTTTAAATCTAGGCTAAAATAGATAATTTGCTATTAAATTTCTAGAAATACGCATATTTACAACTGAAATATGAATTTTGCTTTCCCGTGGACTTTGGTTTGAAGATTAAACTTTAATCTAATTTACCTGTTAAGGGAAAACAAATAAAACAAAGTTACTATTATTATTATGTTATCGTTTAATGTGCATTAAACTTTTGAGTAATAGTAAATGAATGATATTTTGTAAACCGATGAACTGATCTGTGTGAGGAACACTAGAACTATCTTTTTTGCAATGACATTACATAGTAAACATCTGACAATAAATCCTTTTTTATTTCTTAATTTTAATTAAAATGGTAGGGGATTTCGAAAATAACTGAAGCATTTTCCCTGGCACTCTAAAGAACAAACTACTTTACCTCAAACTTAAATCTCTCCGACGTAATTATGGAAATAAGTATAAATTAAATCATACACACCTTTTATCATTCTATTTTATATTTATTTTATTTATTAATGACGTATGATATCATTTGATTCAGAGACAGATTAATAAAAGGAAAAATAGTACACGTCTGAATAAGGCCTCTTCAAAATTAAGTTTGTTAAACATCCATAGAAACTAATTCATTAAAGGAGAAGGCTTCCTAAGGAAAATTAGAAAAGTGTCACAGCAAAGCAATACTTTCATTTATTGTTGTACTCAAAATAAACTTTATTCTTAGAAACTTGTGTGTATTAAGCATGCGTTCAGAAGCATCTAATGCCCAAACTAGTTAGCCGTCTACCATGTAATACCCAAGCTCTAATATAATTGCCGAGTACGCTACTTGACAAGCTGTAATATTAAACTACTCATCTGAGGCATTCTCTAATGCACTTCGTAAATGATATGACGTGCTTAGAACTGATGAGCACTCAAATAAGATGATTTACGCGCTTGATTATTGTATTAATCTTCAGCGCTAAAGGACATTACATTAATCAGTTTTATGCTAAAATAATGCATTTCTTTAGAAAACTTGAATGTGTTTTGAAACATACTACATGGTATCATGGGTATATCGTTGATCTTTAGGCAATACTAAATATATTAAATATATTTAAGTCTTTCGCTTTTAGGATGCTTATTTAGAAGTGTGTATTATAAAGATAACTTTAAACTATACAGACATATCTCAGAGTATTTTATTCATCTTGAATTTATCAAAAGGTAATGCAACTATTTTCAAATAGTTGAAAGCATTAGAATACATTTTAGCTGAACTCAGGATCTTTCAGAAATAATTTTAATTCCAAATATTATCAGTAACTTATTACTGCCGCACATGTAAACGCTTCCTTTACTTCCTTTGCCGTGATTTCGTTCTGTATCGCCATTGTTTACTAATAGACATTACGGATGAAGTATGAGATTTGAAAATAAAAAAGAATTTAAAGATATATAAGACCACCAGCGGCCGCTGAACGCTGGTAGTTCAGTCCGAGGTTCAAATACCGGCGAACGGGCTGGCTGAAAGGGCGTTTTCGTGCTTTTACCCACATGTAACGTGGATACGAGTCAGTTTCTCTTTAAATGACCTCAGCGGGGCACATCTCCCTTTCTGTGTAGTGGCTAAGGGCGGAGCACGTAATAAAGTTTAAAAAAAAAAGATATATAAAGAAATTATGAATAAATCTAACATATGTATCATACGTGAATTAAAATGTCGGTCGAGTAAATGATTTATAGAGATCTTTAGATAGTCTAAACTTTTCAATGCACCCATTCAGCTACACTCGTGTTCAAAATGAAGAGACATAATACATTGCATATTATGTCGAATTTCTGAAAAATTACAGATTTTAATCAAATTTGGTATGAATACACGTTTATAACAAAGAAAGAGATCCACGATTCAAAAGCCATTTTATGTAAACATGATTATCAGTAAAACTCCCAGTGCATGAATATCCAAAATCCACGTTGTGATATCGAACTGTAAATTAATCTAATATGGTATATAATGCCCTCTCAGTGCCCGACAGGTCGCATAAGTGACGGCATACGCGACCGGAGGCAGCTGAGGAGTTCCTGTAACAGTCGATCACACTCCCACAGCAAGGCAGTTTTCAACTCAAGGATGGTTCTCGAGGTAGACAGTGAGATGAAATTGTCCTCTTAAAGCATCCTAGACATGTTCTATTTTGTAAGTTCAGAAGATCTGGCTAGCCAATACACTAACTCTCCAAGTAATCGTCTACTCTCTCTGCATGTTAAAGGAGGAGCGTTGCCGTTTATTAACAGAAATTCAGAATCAACTGCGCCCCTGAAAAGTTGAACACTGGGCTTTAAGTTACCCTCTCTATACCTCGTAGCAATCAAAGTAGTAGTAGTAGTGGCAAACATGCAAGAGTGTTTTTGTCCAACCATATAATGCCGGCTCAAACCACTGCACTTCCACCACCACAAATGACACCTTTTCCTAGCTGAGAAAAGGATGGTATGGCGTTCCAGGTTCTCTGCAGATAACGGTACGCTCAGAATCAGTGTCCAGGCTGAATTTCGACTTATCTGTAAAAAGCACTGTTCTCCACTGAAGTCTGGTCCCAAGTCCAAGTTTTGTGTGCTGCATAGAGCGTTACGCAAACAATGGGTCTTCTGGCATACAGCCCTATCTCATGAAGCATTTGGGCAACTGTAGATCCTGAAAGATCGGTTCCAGTGGCAGCATACAGCTCGCATGAGAGCTGTAAGCTGTAGCAAACCTGTAGAGACGCGATAAAAATTCCAAGTAGCGGTCCTCATTCGTCGTTGTGGATCTGGTTGACCTTGTCCAGGTCTTCTCGAAATGAATCTAGTACCCTCAAACTATTTGCACAAATCGCAGACAGAACTGTCTGTTGTATTGATCTTTGTAGCCACCCGCATTTGTTATTGGCCTGCCTCAAATCTACCGCCCTCATTCTGTCATCCATACGTTCGTGACTGCTCATTTTACCAGATGCCTTAAAACATTTGCACAATTCTTGCGAGAAACATTGAGAATGCCATGAAAGAGTACGGGTGCACAAATCGCTGAAAACCCCTCGTGCGCTTATATTTCCTAAACAATACAGCTCCGCAGACATGCGTGTATGTACATTTAATATTTGCATAATTCTTCGGTGGCACAATTAGTACCTTTGGTTCTGTACGTTTCGTAAAAGCAGATATATTTTGCAAATGCTCTTAATTTTGGATACGGAGTGTATATAATGGCAGAATTTATGGCAAACAACTGATAAATTTCAAGTGTATTTTCTTATATATGAGTATCCACATGGAAACCGGAAGGTAAAATGTGGCGGTAAATTTTAAGCAAATCTACACATATGTGTATAAGCTGAATTTCAGATAATTCAGTTTTAAATCCAGTTATCAGATCAGTTCACAATCTAGAAAATCTTATTGTTATGATTCATATATTAATTATGGTCAAATTATATAATGATGAATTATAGTGTTGTGAACTAAACTATATGATTCATATTTTCCGCGGTTACAATACTTCCTTTACTTCGTAGAAAGAAGTAAAAAGAAACCCTTTCGGTCTGAAAACGTAGCTTGAAGTTTAACAATTTTATGCCTTTCTATAGAAGTTTAAGATAATACTATTTTTTTAAAAAATTCGTAAAATCTAAAGTCATTGCAAGCTAATTTTCATATACTAATTCAAATTTAATGACTGAAAACCTTTAAGCTAAACTATTATGATTAGTTTATTAACCTAAAAACAATCAAGGTAGAGAGAATACATTTTATATTTACAACGAGCTTTCAAAGTAGCAATGTCGAGAGGTTAAAAGAAAAGCTAGTATAATATTATTTTAAATTAACTCCACATGGAGATTTACGTACTTATTCGTAAAGGAAAGTAACATGCCTAATACGTAATTATGTAAGTTTTTCAATGGATTGTTTGCGCATGAGATTGGTAACAAATATATCCTTCAAACGGAAATGCTACTTATTTTGCCACGAAACTTGACTGAAAGCAATAAACATCCTAAAGAGGTTTTTATACCAAACATTATTCTTGAATTTAGCCCTATCTGTAAGTAACTAAATCATAAATCAGACTGCACATCCATTTCTATAATTTTGAAAGAATGGCTTCCAAACAGATGGTAAGGGATATTTTATTTTGAATGGCTATTCAACTGAAACATTCTCGGAAATTCATCTATATCATTCAACTTATTTCTCGATTACATTTTGCATAAGGCAAAAAAGTAGCAGATTTTGTGTTTCTGGCTTTTCTAAGTTTTACTCTTTCAAACTAACATATATTAAGACACATTTCTTTCAATATAGAAAGTAGGGGAGACAATTCTTTATTTTACCATCAGATTTCCGAAAGGTTGGAAATGCGAAGACTCATATAAGTCAGTACATGAAAGTATGACGAAGTGAGTTTCAGATAAATATGGTCTGATAATGTGACTGTAGCGAGTTAGAAAAGCCTCCAAATCCTTCTCCTACTCTATCCTTCATTGAGTCTATTTCCTGACTGTCATCCATTATCGTGTATTATCTTCCTGATAATCTTCCTTCATAGACGATTATGTCACAGGGTAGCGTTTATTCTACTAAATCAACATCATATATTTATCGTCGTAATGTATCTCCTTTCTAACCGAGCAGTAGTTTAGTGATGCAGGATTCGTGCTGAGAATGACACTGAGAAATCTGTTGAGGGATATTGTAAGACTACTCAAACACTATTTTTCGTAAATATCAGGACTAAATCCTATAATTTTTACTTCCTTGTACGAAGTAAAAAGGAAGTATTGTAATCGCGAAAAGTTTCAGGCAGCATATTTCAAGTAAAGTATCCATTTTGTACGCGTTCGAATGCAATTTAACGATGTTTCTGCGTGATATCTGTACGTAGGGACAGAATAGAAGACTCGTTTCCTTCCAAAAAATTATAAAACTGCTTTAAAATGAATTCTGAAGATAATTTTTCGTGGCGTCTGTACGAACGTATGTACGTACGTACGTACGTATCTCGCATAACTCAAAAACGAGTAGCCTCAGAACGTTGATAGGACTTCTATAACATGTGGATGTGCACCTCGTATTTTGGTTGCAATCGTCCGCGCCAAACGTATATAAATATATTTATAAATATATCCACTCTGTTACCCGGCTCTGAGTACTCAGTTTCTTTACTCTTATATGCTTGTAAATTGTACATTTTTTTGCTTTAAAAATTATTGAATTATGTTGTTCTTATCTTCCGGTTAAGGTTTTTATGCCTTTAGTAAATCTGTATGCAATATTTTTAGAATTATCAACAATTTAAAAGCTGTTTAAGTGCCGCTAAGCCTAATATTTTTTATGGGGGCCATTGCTTGTTTACATTTGAAACAGCAGAGTAGTGGATTTGTTGCCAATCTAGAGAAACGTAGCTTCGCAACAACAAAGATAACGCTTTCATTTATTATTGCGAATTAAATCATGCTTAATCCTTTCTGGAATTTTTTCGAGGAAAAAAAGTGTTTAAGATTTACTTGATTTTTAATAATTTATTTTTTTATAATTAGTAATTTAATTTTTAATAATTAGTAATTTAATTTTCAATAATTAGTAATTTTTAATACAGATATTTTTAGTTTTTATGTATTTTTGCCTTGTCGCGAAGTGAGAACTGAATTAATTAAATGAGAAATACTCAATCGTCTGTGAAAAACTGTTTCTTTTTTTGTTTCGTTTGCTTATTTTCTTTTATACATCTTTCTAGCTTTGTTATAGTATTTGAATAGAACACTTGGCAACGATTAGATAATTCTTTTAATGATATAAATTTTGTGCATTCTGAGTTATAATATGAACAAAATACAATACTGTTAAGTGAACCTAGAGCCAGAGTGTCGCTATGGTAAACAAAAAGAGTGAATTTTAAAGAATGTATTTATTTTATTGGGGTTTATGCGCTGTCGGCGAAGTAGATTTAGTTAAATCCAATAAGTTTAAACGAAATGCAAGAAAAAATGCATATAATTTATTATTCCGTACAAGGAAGTCATGTGGTGTACACATCAGATTTTTTTATTGTAGATTAAACACATAAAAAGAGAATTTACCAAAAGTCTATAATTTTTAGGTAAAAACTAATCGTGAAAAAAACAGTGATAAAAAAACGCGCAATTTTATTTGATTTGTGCTAATTTGAATATTTTATTCCTATGTTTAGTCATTTGAAATTGAAATTGATTGTTTTAAATTTCAAGCAGCATTTGTTGCGTTAGAGCAGTTAATAGCTTATGAATCATATAGGAGGTATTTCAGAAATAAACATCGGATTCCAAATTTTTATAGTATAAAAAATTAACCAAACTGTATGGTAAATACTACATGAAAGTAAAAGGAAAATGTATAAATTTAAGTGCATAAACAAATACAGGGCGTAGGTTTGTTGTTGTGTTTTAAGGTAAAAAGGAAAATAGCGTCTAAATAGTAGAAACATTTTATGTAGCATCAACACACGATAGAATCAGCACTGAGTAATCTTAATACTTCGTCGCATCTACATGGAGTATAACGGCTACCGCCACAGCGGCGAAACAAACGTACTAGGCCTTTTGGTTTTAACAACTCTCGTCGAAGACCTTCAGATATTACCTTCTGTGAGGGTATGTGACAGCTAAAGTTTCGCGCTAACTAAGCAAAAGTCTAAACGAATTTCAAGAAACTTTTTTTACTGCTTCTGAAACAGTAAACGTCCCGCGTTGAAACAAGTTTGGTAAGAATTTTCATATGGCTTTGTGTATGGATAAAGGAAGCTATATTAACATTTGTAAATAAAACTTAGAAACTTACAGATAAAACTGAAACTAAACTTTAACTTTGACAATACTTATAATTTTGCATTATAAATTTTAAAATTATAAATTTTGAAATCTTGTATTTTTTTCTGAATTATTCAATAATTTTAATAAAGGAATTTTGCTGTGAATATTTACACTTTAGATCCGTTTAAAGTAATTTATTTGGTATTAAAAATGATTTTACTTTGAGCTGAAAGCTTAAAGGGATTTGCTTTTTAATATTTCTCTCCAAAATCTTTGAGAATATTTTACATTCCCTTACCTTTATGTATTCAATACATAATCCCAGAGTTTTCTGATAATTATTCATTCACTTCTTTAGATCTCACTGTTATGGTTTAATTAACAACATTCTAAACAAACCAAAAAGATACGTAATATTATATGGAAAATTAAAGGACACGCCGAATTGATTTCAATTCACATTTTATTTCGGACATATTATTACTATGTCAATTAAATATCATTATCTCTAGGCGGAGTAATTCAAAAGGTGAAGGAATTAAAAGCTCAAAGAAACAGCACAAAGAAATTTATAATCAGTTTCTTTTTCTATCTGCAAGATGCAAAATTTCGATGCGTGCAGTTTGTCTGATAATAATTTAATCACGTCACATTAATTTTTAATTTTTTCTGGGAGAGTAACAAGAAGATCTAAAATGATATAGCTGGACGTGAATCTCCATTTTTTCCAAATGGTATACAAATTAGATAAATCTGGAGATCAGTGTGAGCTGTATGGTAACTATTTTTTCTTTCAGGCCTAAAACGGAAATTACTGCCTACTTATTATAAAGTGAAAGTTCAGACATCTTGTAAATAAATGTATTATTCAATTAATTTGAATGCATGGATTTCATTTATTAGTAGGAAAATATCCAGTTACTAACAATCAATTCCGAAGACTCATTTAAAGTTGCAGACTGACATTTGCCATGCTTGTTATATCATTTAATTTTAAAACCAATTAATGGCATGCACTTTGTTACGACCATTATATTTTAGAAACAGATACCAATGGATCTGACAGTATTGCAAATGCTCATTCCTATTTGTCTTCAGACAGGTTCCTAGAGGTAATTTAATTTACTTCTGAAACATATGTTACATTTAGTACACCCAGATAACGCATATTTAGATTCGTGAAAGTATTTTAAAGTCTCCTGAGTTTATGAGTTTGGGATGGAAATTTATCAGTATTTATCAAACGCAAGTTTAATACTGGATTTGAAATTGCGCAGTACTAGAGTAACCGGATATAAATGTTTTAGATGACTTTGCGAATATTTTGAAATGATTTTAGTTTAACGTAGTTAACTTTTTAATGATAATTATTAGTTGCTAGTGACAGAATAATATGCATTATTATGCAGGTATCTTTTGGTATTTACAAGGTAACTCAAAATTAAATCTGTCCGTTCTGGGAGTAAAATCTAATTTTGTTCTCAAAATCAATAAAATGCACTTCTTCGTTTACAAAGAATGAAATCCATTCATTTTATCCCAATATTTTCATATTTATTTTCGCTGGTTTGTCGGAAATTGGTTTCAATGTTTATTCTAAGTTAAATTGTGGTTATTTGAGGATCTTCTATTCAGACTTATAGCCACATGCTAATTGTTGCATGGATCAACATGGCTACCCATGTTGATCTATTCAGGGATAAGGATAAGGGATCAGCCTATTTTTGACCAACGGACTTGCGCTGTGGTGGTACCAAAGTGATTTTGCGTCCAGAACTTTTGTCTCAAATTTTACAAAATCATTCTAGCGCCAGAATAATATTTTGTCTCTTTTACAAATACCTCTTAGAAAAGACTTAGAGTCTGACAGACTTTTAAGTAACCACATTCCAAAAAAGACTTCATACATATGTATGTCTTATCTTAAATGCAATCAAAAGCCACGCTTGAGCGGCTAACCAGCAAACTACGAGTAGTTAGGTGTTTAATATTAACTGGTTTTTGTATATCAGCATTGCAAAAAGCCGTTTACTCTAGTTACACGTTACATCTAATTACCTCTAAGAGCAAACTGATTTTTCTTGTCTTATAATGAACTGTATCTTCAAAATAAATAATAACACATCTTCAAATCAGAAACTTATGACTGTTCAAATAATATTCATAAAGCTCCATAATAACACAGATTTTCAAATAAGCAACTTTCATAGATTTATCGATCAAACAAGTGTACATGATAACCTAAGCAAGTCTAACCAGTTTAAGCGGAAAGACATCTTTGTGGAAGACTATAGTGAAACCTGCTTGCATTTACATTACACATAGGGAAAAGAACGAAAATATTCATGTAGCCTGACTTTCATTAGGATTTGAAGCCCAGTTGAACAATCAGCGTGCAGCTGATTCAGCCACTAGTTGGCAAGAACGCGGGGAGAGCCTACGTTTGTAACTTTCAGGTAAACAAGTGTCACAATTTTCGATATTAAGATTACGGACAATTTCTAGCTCTCATGTTAATTAAAATTTATAATAAATAAACTTTAATTAAACAGGTTGTCCTTCAATTAAATCAAATCGAGCTCTGCCTGTTTCTGATCGACACACTTGATCTGTGCATCGTAAGCATGTAAAGCATTCTCCGTTTCGGTGAGAAAGAGGGAGAAATATTATACTTGCATTTTGACTAAAAATATTCGGAATGAAATTAAAACTAGTGACTTCCTCCCCACCATGTTTATATTAAAACTCATTTATATATCCTGGTCTTATTGTAGAGAACATAAATCTAAAAGTTCAGGAAAGCTTAGAAATCTGATTTGATTCTGCAGAAAGATAAAACAAATTTTACAGATTCGCAAGAGAATTTCCTATTTGATTTACTAAAGAAAGTTAGATAAGATACTTCTAGAAAATCAGACCAAATGTTATAGCAATTTCTTATTGCCCATCCTCTACTGATCTTAAATGGATTCTTGAACCTCCTCTCTTGTAGCATCTTGAATAATGCAACATAGACACAATCTTCACACAGCTGCACGATTAACACAACATTTTCCATCTTCTGAATCCGAAGATACCTAACTCTTAGTTTATGCTTTGTGACTTTTCTCAATCTCTTAGATACCCTGTATCGCAAATACCTGGAAGTTGTAATTATACCACTTTCTATGTGTTAAGTTGGGTATTGTTTAAGACGAAAACATTACTAGTAGTTATTATAAGTTAAAAATGACATAATTTTTAAATGACATTTATGTATGCTGAACTTCAAAAATGAAACTTAAAATAGCTTTGTGCAGTAAAAAATGGTAAGTAATATGGTATAAAATGTCATTAATTCGTTGTAATAGTTTGCGTATGAAAAATATAAACTTCTATTTTCGGAAAAAATATCAGAAATGTATCAAATCATGTAATAAATCTGGTTGGTCTTCAAGTTCGAATGTAGTGATATAACTTTACATAGGAATATCTGAAATTTTTAATGGGAATTTAGATTTGGAAAATAGTTTTCTATTTTTGATACTGTTTCGTTGCACTAAGTCTTCTAGCTCGTATGCAATATCATTGTTATTCACAAATGTTCATGAAAGATAAAAAATATTTGATTTTTTCCATGAAAGTTTTAGTGTCATTCAGTAAGCATCTGCAATTAAACTCGTATGGCACTCTTGAATTAATGTGAAATGATATATATTCTTTGAAAACGATTGGGCTATGTTCTTAGAATCTACGAAATAGTGAAATGTTTGGTACGAAACGATAAAAATCTTGCACGAAGTTTGGTATATGTTCACTCTCATTATTGAAGATCTCTTCCTAAATTCTGAAATAGTGATGTTTTTACTCTTATTATTTTCAAAATTTGGTACTTAATGAATTAAATAACTGTATAGATGTACTAAACTTTATCGAAAATTCAAATATTTTATTAATTGGTTAGTTTTATTTAAATGGTTTAGAAGTAAATGAGCGGTATGTTAGGCAGTTTTTTTCAGAAGTATAAGTATTTGAAAACTATAGATAATTTGCCTTGCTGAAATTGATCTAAATGTTTTAAGAGGATTCATACACCTTAAAACCCATAAGATCTTCGAATATGTGACTGTTGCAAGAATTGGGATAGCTTATTTATTTTAAAAGCAATTACTTCCAGCTTTTTACAACTGACTACATAATATAGCTGCTTTCTGAAATATAATCAGAAAGTTTGTGTTGCCACAAATATTTTTATAATTTAATCCGCTTTGTGACAAAATGTTTCGTCATGTTTCCACCTTGCGCGCACGGTTTAAAACATTGTGTTGCATAATTTAATTCCATATTTAATATACAGTTTTTTTAACATTTGGAAACTACTGTGAACCTAAAATTATAAAAATTTCATGTTAAATTTTTATTTTATTTTGAGCTGAGTTTATAAAATGTATTTTATTAAAAAAATCTGTAATGTTTTCGTCCATAAAATTTTTCAATATTACAATATTCATCAGATTTTTGGTACAGGTAGAAAATAGTGCCCATATAAAGAATTCCATCCAATTTCAAGTATGTACCATTAGCCATTTTTAAAATATCATGCGCGCAAAGAGGAAACATGGCGAAATATTTTGTCACAAAGCGAATTAAATTACAAATTTGTGGCAACACAAACTTTCTGGTTACTAGTTTCCAAAGCAGCTATATTATGTAGTCAGCTGTGAAAGGTTGGAAGTAATTGCTTTTAAAATAAATAAAATATCCCAATTCTTGCAACAGTCACATATTCGAATATCATGAAGTGTTTAAGGTGCATGAGCCCCCTTAAAATATATGGGTGATATGATGCTATGTTATCATCTAGTCTTTTCTCTTTGCAAGTAGTGCATACAGTTATAATAGGTATTGAATCTTCTTTCTATAGCAGAATTTATTAGTATTTCTAGAAGAGGAATTACAAAACTATTTCACGTTTTTGTAAAAAATAATGTAGTATCTGATTGTCATTATGGTAGAGCGGTAGAGTAT
This sequence comes from Stegodyphus dumicola, assembly GCF_044657685.1. Lineage (NCBI taxonomy): Eukaryota > Metazoa > Arthropoda > Arachnida > Araneae > Eresidae > Stegodyphus > Stegodyphus dumicola. The sequence continues at coordinate 80,530,319 of NC_140772.1, read as the reverse complement.
GATTCTGAAATAACGTTTTCTGATATTTTCAGAATCAATGCATTTCTCAATATTATAAATTAAAATAGTCAAAACTAGAAGTCTTTTACACAATGTGAGCATGAAAGCCATTGAAAAATCTGTTGCAGTCATATACAATTTAACTCGAAGATGAAAATTGTTGCTTGCATGATTAAACAATATCAAAATTGGGTTTGAAACTAAATCACTGAGTGCTACATATGACCGTGATTGTTTCAAGGTCTTTTAGTAGAAGATATCTGTTTTATAAGTAAAATTATTTTCCTTTTCCAATGAAAGTTAAGTCTAAAGCTAAATCGTTGGAAAAGTGAGAACTTCGGATTTTCGTCTATTAGGAGAAATGTGCATGCTTACATAAAAATAAAATAGGAGTGTAACTGGACTTTCTCGTTACTACAAAAGGGTAGATTTAGAAAATAAAGGAAAATTTCTAAAAACGTTGGTTCATTACCTTACTCTTACTTCTTAAAAGTTGATAACTTATAAGAAAACTCTTTTTAACCGTATAATGCTTACAGGAAATGATTTGTTACTCAGGTTTTATATTAATGCATTACAAGATTTTACATTTCATTTAAGTATTGTTAAAGTTTTACTGTTCCTAATGAGTGTGATTTTCTTAATGTGTACGTGGATATTTAACTGCATTTTTCTCAACAACGCTTGGGAGTAATTTAATAATATGTCGCCTAAACATGTTTTTTTTTAAATCCTAATTGAAAGCTAATTAAAATTATTTAGTAGCAAATGTATGTAAAGTGCTAATTGTACTACAGAATGATTCATGACGTTTCTGTCTACACTGACAAGGGTAGATAAAGTGAACTTCAGGTTTTTCCCACTGATAGTAAATCTGCAGGCGATAAGAATCTGTTAAGACTCATTTTTAGGTAAATAAATTGCTTTCTATCGAACATTTTCTAAACATTTGTTGGGAATTCTGGGTAAATAGCTTGAATTCGGTAAAGGTTATATCCTCATTTGGATAAAACCTTAAATATTCTACAGTGAAAAATGCTTATTTCATATTTAGTTCTTAACACTAAGAAAATAGTTCTAAGATAGTTATTCTATACGTTGGAAATACTGCAAGAAAAGTTAAAGGCTTTTCTTAGTTAGTAGTTAGTAAGTTAAAAGCTAAAAAAGTAAAGATATGGTTTTTGAAGTTTTTCTCTCAGAAAAAGGTGATATTTAACAGCATTAATTAAATTGCATACACAGAAAGTTCCTAAAATGTAAAATTATATGTACAATTATAGGAAAATGGAACACTTATTTGGATGTAATTTTATATTCTAAAGGGGTTATTCCTCATTAAATGGGTATTAGTAAGGAATATTTAATTGATGTAATGAGTATTTATGAATAAATTTCTGTATTCGAGATGGATGAAAGTTAAAATATTCGAAAATATAGCGGAGATTTTGGTAAAATGTCTCTTACTGTTTCTTTCTTTGGTTCGTTCTGTAAATATAAGTATATTGGTAATGATATATGTTGTGTAAAGGTATGGTAGTGTTTCACAAGATTTCATTCATAAGAGAATAAATTTGTAAATAAATTAATGAAAACTGACACTCACGAAAGAAAATCCTAGTATACGAAATTAGAAAAATAGACTATATATGCAATTGTCTAGGGAAATTGATTTGGAATTGAACTAGGTTCAAAGAAATGTGTTAACATTATGCACTAGAAATAAAAGTATATCGATTAAACATAATTTCAAGAGCTGAAATGATAATCTATGGTCCTTCATCTCTCATTTGATACTGAAAATATTTATCTTAGGAATTTCCTTTGTGCATGTAACGTAAATAATCGGTAATTTTACTTGAACGTTGTCCATGAAGGCAGAAATACTCGTACTTGGTGCAGAAAAAAAAGCGATAAATTTAAAATTTGCATAGTCGGGGAATTTAAAGTGTAAAAATGATGGTATGAATGCAGTGAATTAGCAAAAAACACCGAATTAAAAGGTACTGAGCGTTCGAAGTAATAAGAAAGGATTTTGTATGAGTACATGAATCAGTGAAAATGGTTCTAAAATTATAGATGAAAACTGAGAATCCATTCTAAAAATTCGGAGCCTATCAAGCTAGCTTAATAGCAATCGAGGTTCAATACTGAACACTGGTAATACTGAAGGGCTTAAAAAACATATATTCAGATATAAATGATGTAAGAAAATACCAGAATATGCAAGAAATGTTAAAGTTTGAAAATGCGAATGAAGTTAATAATGAAGGAAAATAGTAGAATCAGTCATAGTAAGAGTAATACAGAATGATAAATTGTACAGTAGACAAATTAAAACAATACTATAAAATATAGACTAAGTAAGGCTATTCAACGAATTGGGTTGGAATAACAGTTAAAGGTTCTAAAATAAAATGTTTAATTGAAAACTGTTTTATATTTAAGACATTGAAACGTGTAAATTTAGCTGAAATAGTAAAATCAAAAGTGTGATTACAATCGAAAATTATAGAAAAATGTTAAAATTTAGAGTATTTTGGAAACTAGAAAGAAACAAGTGTCAGAAATGTATAAAAAATACATCTAAAATTAATTAAAGTTTATGCATATAGTAGGAAAATGCAATAAACAAGTTCAAAATTAGAGTTCTTTAAAAATTACGATGGTTTAAAATGTATGAAACACGTTAAAATATCATCTAAAATTAAATAAAGTTCATATATATGGTAAGAAAATAGAGTAATTAAGCTAAAATTAAGGATATGTTTGAAATTACGAAGGTTAAAACGTAAGAAAGTAGTTAAAAATTAAATGAGTCATGTACATAGTGTGAAAATCTAGCAAATTAGTTAAAAATTCAGAGTATGTTTGAAACTAAAACTTTAAAAAGTAGAAAAGAAGTTAAAATTTACATCTAAAGTTAAGTAAAAATTAGGTATATGATCTGAAAATATAGGAATTGTGTTAAAATTAAGACTATATTGGAAATTATGAAGGTTAAAATGTATGAAAACAATCCAATAACATTCATGTATGTAGTGTGAAAATATAAATTGGTTAAAAATTAGAGTACACTGAATATTATGAAGGTTAAAATGTATAAAACAAGCTAAAAATATAACATCTAAAATAAAGTAAAGGTCATCTATATAATCAAAATGCATGAAATAAGTTAAAATACAGAGTATGTTGAAGATCGCTAACTTTAAAAAGAGCAAAAAAAATTGCATCTGACATTGAATAAAATAACACATAAAAAACTCGTGTTTTAGTAATTACACTTGTAAAATATAACAGATAAGTACTGATTAAAAGGACTTCTGGGTAGAATAAATTTAATACTAAAAATGAGTAATGTAATTAAGATTACGGAAAGTAAATCTGGTATTATGAACAGAAGATTTAGGAAATAAGGTAAAATTCTGAGTATATAGGGAAGTCTTAAAAAAAATGTACATCTAAAATTAAGGCCTTCTGAATTAATCATTAAGTTCGAAAATAATCGTCGTTAAAGGTACCTAGAAAATAACCATCATATACTTTGTAAAATAGCCGGAATACAAAGGAAAATATAATGTCTAAACATGGATTAACAAAGAACCTCCGGAAAATCAATAAAAGATAATCTCTTATCAAAGTGTGACATGATCTTATCAGTTAAATGAAGAATCCCCGAAACACTCCTTATCTACCGAGCCTCCGGGTGCTGGCTCATCCGCAATCCGCCTGCGAGCTTGCACCGCGCACCGCCTCCTGTCGCTGAACTGCCCATTGTTATGAAATACTAATTTCTATTTTTCTCGTGTTCTTCATTATTCGTATTGATTATGTAATGCTGTCAAGATAATTTCATATTTATGCACAACGTGTTGCCAAGTTAAATGAATTGTCTCTAAAGATATTACTTTAATACCATAAATATACTGTAAAATTTCCATTATTGGTTAGAATGTAACTGCCGTTTTATCTGAAAAATGCATTAGTTATCTTTAATTATTAGTATTCAGAATCAATTCTTAGTATTAATTATTATTATTCACAATTTATTTTTAAAATTTACGAATAATTTTATATTGAGTATTTTTATCTTAATTTTAACATTTAACAACAAATTAAAATCTATGAACATTTAGTCCAACTATAGCTATATATTTTATCAAATACAAGAAACTAGTATTTCATTTTCAAAATGCACTAAGGTAATACTGGGTTCAACTAAGCTTACAATCAACTTGAGGTTTTACATGTGTTCTTCTCTCACTAGAATTTCTAAACTCTAAAACAAACAGAAAAAATGTTATAACTTTAAATTTATTCCATATCATCTCAGGGCCCACCAGCGGCCGAGCGGTAAAATCGCTGAACACTGGTAGTTCGGTCCGAGGTTCGAATCCCGCGAACGGGCTGGCTGCATGGGCGTTTTCGTGGTTTTCCCCATGTGTAACGTGTATACGAGCCAGTTTCCCTTAGAAAGTCCCCAACGAAGGCATCCCTCCTCTTAGGCAGATAGCCCTCGAGGCTTTGCCATACTCACACACACACACACACACACCATATCATCTCATGGCAAGATAAAACTCAAAATGTGCAACGCAAATTACAGGTTATCTGTTCCTAGCTTAAACACAAGCTTCTTTCAAATGCTAAATTCAGACAATTCATTTTATTCCTAACAGAGGCTACAGGCTTAACCTAAGACTACGACAGGGAATGAAACGTTTAATTTGCAAATACCGGATTTATTTTTGCTTTTAAAATATAGTTCAAAACAACGCTGAAGTCAACATTAGACAGAAACTTTCTATCCGGCAATGCAGTAGTAAAAGCGAGCAGGGCAAAACTCTCACATCTAAGTATGGGCAATTCGTATAATTTTAGAGTAAAGCTGTTTGCCATACAAATCTACATAAATGCTAGAATGAGTGAATCTCGTGGCGAAATAAGGTAATTAAGAAAGATTTAAATTAAATAACATTTTAGTAAAACGTAAACACAAATGCTACAATAAGAAAACTGCAATAATTATATATTACTTTTACTAACACCTTTCTTATCTCAGCAATCGTATTTGCTATACACTGAGTTTACCGGTGCTCGTCGGTTAACGCTACTATTCCATCCAAATGTCAAGTTGGGCCTATTGTTTCACGTTACCAACACGTCCATTGCTTTATCCTGTGGTTTAACGTTTTCTGTTTCAACATGTCATCAGATCATGGGCGTTCGTTGAAAATATTCAATACGTATAGTTTCCAAGTTATGGAGAGAATTCCAGTACCTGCAAGTTAGCGCTACCACTGTGATTTCCTTAAATATTAGACCAAGTCTTATATTAATTTTGTTCTCAGAGAAGCATTGGGACTTATTTTCAGGAGATGCCTTAATTTTCGTGCATATCATTTTAAGATTTATCCATTTCCAATAATCCACAATTACTCTTGTATTCAAGAACATACACTTATTTATTTATTCATATACAAACATTAATATTTATATAAGTGCAATCATGTCACTCAAAGCATCATCATAAAGCTCCAAATTTCTCACGACTCCATTTCCTGTAGAATAACTGACACTAATCGATCCTTAAATGAAACATTGTTATCTTTATAGCTAATTAGCAGGGCATTTGTAACATAGTTTTCAGTTATTTTATCACATGAATTCTTCGTCAAAGTCACGACTTTCTATATGCTAAGTTTTACAAAACGCCATCTCTGTTATTTTTTCATTTTATGTTCAAGGTAATAATCATTTTCATGTGCGAATTGTTTTTGAATGGCTTGTGTATTGAAGTATAAAATGTCTACAGATAAGAAGTCATTCCTGAGGAAATCATTATTTGATTCATTCTTTTTTCTGCAGATAAATTCGTCTTGTCTTTAGAGCAGTGAGTACTGGCTGAATCGCTGGGCCTCTTTGGTCTTTCTCACAAAACAAGAGTTAGTAATAAGTTTGACTGCTTATGTGTAATAAGTTTGACTTTCTTTAAGCTGCTTATGTGCAATAGACGCTTTTTGTTTCAAGATCGCATTTAATCTTATCTTTTTTGCCCTAGACCAACCATAATTTGAGAAGAAACTTCCTTTCCATCTAAACTGAATTGCCAAAATACCGGTAAAACGCGAACCTTTATAACTGGAGGAAGGAATATAAACCGACGAAGCTCTCCTTGGAACAATTCTCGATTGCGATCCTTGATCTATAAATACTACAGTTTCATCAACAACTGGTATTTAGAGAAGTCAATGCCATCAATAAAAGACTAAATGCAAGTCTACATTTAATCATTCCAGCAACTTCCTGCTCGAACAATGTTATCGATTTTCTTTAGAGGTAGTTCCCATAGCTATGCAATTAACATTGGGATGTTTTGGGTTTTCAGTGGATAGGTGTGGACTGCCATTTTAAGACGACAAAGTGATTAAATACCAGCGCAGGAAAAAATCCAAAGGCTTCCTCTTGTGCAAGCAATTCATTTCTAAATGGTATCTCCCAACTCAAGAAATTTCTACCGCCGACTTAATTCACACATCACTTAATTTATTTCTGTTTCATTACATTTTTCTCATACATCTGTTGACTGAGGAATGGCCAATTTTTGGACCATCCAAACTTAACTTCTCTTAGCAGAAAGATGTAAGATTCTTGCCTTGGCGCCCACCACGATTATTTCTTTTAGTTGATTGAATAGTTGTTTAGGAATCAAAGTATTCTTCGATTTAAATCTGTTATTAAATAAAATGACAACTGAATACTTATAAGCTAGAAGTGGGCAAAAAATGTCAAAAATGATGGACCATACAAGTACAAAATTCAAGAAACGTTTCTTTATTTCACATTAATTATTTAATGTATTAAACAGACAATTATATTTAATGTATTAAACAGACAATTTATAACATGTGACACATTGGATCACAAAGGTTCTAAACAGTGACAAATTTTCGCTTGTTAAAAATTACATATTCGCTTTTTAAAAAGTGCACACATGTGTTGAACTTTAACTCCGATTGATCATTTGATAAATAGTCTAACTGATGATCTTATAAGGTATTTCTCCTGCCTTCTTAGCGAGCCTTTGTGGTGTAGTGGTCTGCACGCTTGACGCGTAATTGAGAGGTCCGTGGTTCGATTCCCGGCTATTTGCATATTTTTCAATCTCTTTTTGCTTCCAAAAAAAAAAAAATCCTAATGTTTCTACAATCCTAAATAGGCTTATTTTTTAGAGAGGACACGAACAAAGTTAGGCCTTATTTCTTGATTCCTTCTTCCTTATTTCCTGTCAAGGAACGTAATCAAAAATAAAGATTCTGTAATCTGTTTTAACATCAGATATTATCCAGCTGTTACTATTGTGCTGTGATTAGGGTTAACTTTATCTCCTGATATCTAAAGTGTACGAAAAGTGTTCCCGAGTTCAAGAGTTCATTGCTATTCCTTTATGTAGTGAAAACGAACTTTTTTCCTTTATTTAAGAACTAAAGGCCTCGTTCTGGTACGTTATACTGTATCAAGATAAAATAGTTATATTTTATTTTTCTATTAATATGCTGAATTTCATACGCATCTTCTAAAATTTAAAATATTTTACATCACATTTTTATGCGTGCATAAAGCATATAGGCATAAAAAAATTCCGTTATAATTTATTAAAAACTGATATTAAGTTAACAGCAGAAATATTTGTCTTTCATTTCGTTCTGTGACAAAAACTCGATTAAATTAGCTGCTTGCTCGGTATTTGATTTATCAGTAATTATATACCATCACTCTAAACTTTAAATGTTTTATATGTATGAATTTTGCCAGAACTGCATGTAACGAAAATAATATTTATACTGTCTTATCTATTGCTTTATTTTCTAAAATAACTGTTGAATCAAAACGAAGCTTTTGAATTAAATATCAGAGTTCGAAACTTAAGAAGTTCATCTTTAATTCTTTGCTCCGCTTAGTTAAAACATTAATTTAGTTAAAACATTAATTTAAAAGTATTTATTCTATTTGATAAATGATTAATAGCTAACGGGAGCACAAACAAGAAAAGCTGAAAGAGCGGGAGAAGATGAAAGATATCTTTTATAAGAGTATCGGGTATCACATTAGTCTCCTTTAATTTCATTTAAATGATGTAAGCACTTCGATTAAAAGAAGTAAAATAAGATTTATTTTAGAATTATACTAACTTCCGATTCTTTCGAAGTACGGTTAATGTTTGTCTTCACATTTGATATTTTCAAAAATTATTTTCTCGATATGTTCCTAAATTTCTAATGCTTTAGATCTTCTTTTCAGGAGGATATTTCTGAGAACAATAAACACGATTTATTGATATAAATTAAACTACAGAATTAAATAGAATATTTTCCTTAATTCCTTTAATTCCCTTTTCCTTAATCGCACAGAAAGGTACATGTTAAGTCTAAATCTATCATAATAATTAGAAAATCTACATAATAAGTTAAACAGAAATTCATGCTTAAAATATAATACAATTACTACGTTAGACTTAGTAAAAAAATAGCTTTGATTTATGTATGTCTGCATTTGCTAATATTACTTCAACAAACAGAACAATTCACCTTCTATTTATCATGAATAATTAGTGGATCGTGTCGTGATTTGAAAGCTAATTTCGAATTATATATGCATTAAGCATTATATATGCATTAAACTATTAAATGCCGCACAGGGCATTCAGTATACCTGCACACGTATCCATGCATCTAAAGCGCTAAATTCTACGCTGTCTTAGTCTCATGCATACACCGCCTGGTGCTTCGTTAGCATAGCAATGATACTTTGCAAATTTATTGTTATTTTTGAGAAGAATGAGGTAAGTTAGGGTTTTTAGATAATTCAAGAGCTTACAGGTCCATATTTAGTTTTATTTAATTATGGCAAAACACACGAAAGGTAGGATAGGGGTAAGGATACCATCTTGGGCGTCATTCTAAGAGAAACAGGTTCGTATGCAGTGTACACATTAAAAAACCACGAAAACGTCCATTTCGCCAGCCTCTTTGCCATGATTCGAAACCCGTACCGAACTACCAATGTTCAGCGACTTTACCGTTCGGTCGCTAGCGAGCCTCTTGCTTCTGTTTAGACACTCTGAATAACAGCGGAAACGCTAAAATGTTTAATTCGTAATAGCAAATATCTAACACTATCTGAATTTGAGCAAGAGAAAGAATGCTTTTAATGGTGGATTTTTTTAAAGAAAACTGTCTGTATTCTTACCTAATACGAAAAGAAACACCGATAACATCCAGACAGTCATCCTGTTCACCAGAATTTAAACCCAAAATCAAAATACAAGTGTTCAGCAATCTTAACCACTTGGCCAATTGTGGGCAGTGAAAGTTGTAACGCTTGAAAGATGTAGTGAGATAAAGCATGCACAGCAGACAGCCACGGCGGGCATGCTAAGACATGGGAAGAATTTGATTTCCGTGTAGATGTATGTCGTGTGAACCAAGGGTGCACATATTGAGGAACTGTGATTAATGCATCGAAAACTTGAACAGTTGCTGCTGCTTATGCTGTAAGGTTTGCCCGTATAAAGTAATACATCGATTCAGTATTAATTTTCAAAACCGACCCATTCATTTATAAACACCTTGCATTTCTTCTCAAAATAAGGTACAGAATATTTTAAAACAGTTTCACTACTGCATATACGTCTAAATTCTTATACAGTACAAAGTCTGTAATCCGGACGTCAATTATCCGGACCTCAAAGCCACAAACGTTTTTTTTTTTTTTTTTTCCTCTTTTGTATGCTTTACGCATGCGCATTTAATGCTATGCATGCGCGTTTAAAGTTTACGCATGTGCGTTTAGCACAAAAAACAAAGCAACTTAAACAACTTACATTGAAAGAAATGTTTAATAAAGTAAACAAATAATTATTAAGCTTTTTTTTTGTAAATTTTGATACCCTTTAGATTATTATTGCTCCTTATTTCATAAATTATGGTTTCATATTTTTAATTGTAGAATTTCAGCATGCCATCTTACCAGATTTAAATTGATGATCATTAATCCGGAAAAAACCTTTATCCGGAATCGCCGAAGTCCCGACGAGTCCGGATTACGGACTTTGTACTATACGACCTCTGTCGAACGAAAATTATTGTTAATAAAATATTCCTGATGTTTAATACGTTAAAAGCAAAACAGCTAAAAGCTCTTCTGTGCAAAATTTTACCGAAATATTGGTAGCTAATATTTTCATGAGCCAGCTATAAATTAAATGATGTGCGCTCTTTTATACAATTTCGAGCTTTTAAGTCCATAAAAAGGCAAAGCTGGTTTTTTGGTTACTGCTTAAATCTGAACCCAATTCCTCAATTTCAACCAACTCAGTTTCTCAACTCAAATTCAACCAACTCAGTTTCCAATTTTGGGGAAATCAGTAAATTTGTTCTTGAATATCAAAAGGAATTTTGAAAACAAAGGTATGGAATATTCAGTATTTCATTTAATAAAGCGAGATGTGCATGTTACGCTTTGTTTCGCTCAACAGGATTTTATAAAAATTTAGATTATAATATATTTTTACAAACCCGCCCATCTCCCCTTGTTTTGAAACTACTCCGATAAAATTAGGTACTTTAACTTCAAAAATGTTGTGACTGGACATGCAGGTCTAGGACAAATAATTAGAGGCACCTATATAAAGGATTACGAACCTAAATGCATTAGTCCTTTTCTTGCCAGTAGAGAACACTTGCGTTGTTGGTCCTAAGTGAAACAACCTATTCAACAGCTGGAATTTTTTTAATATGTTTGATTTAAATAAAAATTTGTTCAATTGTCTTTCCCAGGTGGACGTTTGCTAATGATTCGTATGAGATATCTACAATATTCATCAAATTTAGTCAGTCATGTGATAATGTTGCTTGAAATTTCTTTGTTGACTTTTTGTCTTCGGAATGTGAAAACGATTCGCTTTGTTTCGTTGTATAGGCAAAATAAAAAAAAAAAAAAAAAAAAAAAAAAAAAAAAAAAAGGAATTTTACTGCAGAAATAATATCAGCGGTTCTCAATCTTTTGACTAACGTGTACACGTGTACCATCTAAACAAAAACTGTAAACTTTAGTACTACCACTACAAAGTACTACTACCACCACCACTCTTGAACAAAGCTCAGATCGCATAAATTTACGAGTGTTAGAGAAAAAAAACTCAATCAAGAAGTTGGAATTTTAATTTTTGAATTTAATACTTCAAAATTCTTTGCTTCTTTTCGTACCACTTATTTTTCTCTTGTGTACCAGCGGCTGAGAATCCCTGATATATATTATAATTATTACAGAATGAACACTGCGCTTCTTAACAAATTCTTCAATAAGAACAACAGCAAAACGAAATGGAATAACTGGCGTTTGAATTAATAACAGAGTTGTTAATACGAGTATATACTGCAAATTAAAATAATATACCAAAATAGTATACATATCATTGAGCTGAAAGAAAGATATAAGCCGATTCATATTTTAATTGCGTACTTATAACAATAAGACGATAAGACGATAAGATAATTAAACAATAAGACGTTTTGGGGCAATGAAAAATTAATTATTTTCTTCATTCCAGGCCTTTTCGGAACATATAATTAAAAGTAGCTCTCTTAAAAAACTGACAATGAGCTGTAATATTCACTACAGCTCATTTTATAATTTCTGTTGCATGTCTACAATATGTGAACTGAAACGATTTATTATATTAATATAACAAAAAAGTAACACTTATTACTAAAACCATCAAATATTTTTTATAAAAGTACACTTGTTCGACTTTATGAAATTACACTTAAGGGGGCTTATTAAAATTTAAATTTGAATCTTTGAAAATATATCATCATATCAAATATTTTAAAGATACCACCATAAAAGTAGCAAAGCCTTAATTTCAACAGCCTCTGGAAAAATGTTCAATTATTAATTTTCAAAAAATTAAAGCCCTTGGGAAATATAAATTGCCCCAGGCGGAAGTCATCGGCAATACAAACATTTAAAATTTGCATTGCTTAGGTACGTTATTCTGAAATTTAAATAATAGGCAGCAATGTCCTGTCAACACTATTTTAAAATAATTTATTTTTTATAATGTATACATATTTCACAACTTTATGCTTTTCTAGAAAACTATTTGATGGACTTATTCTCAATAATTTTTCTCTAATTTACAGGATGCAATGTTCACAAACTTCTAATAAGTCGTATAAATATGTTGCAAATAATATGTCATAATGTAATAAATCATAAATGATATGACAGAAATTGCAATGACACTTTAAGAAAGATTAGCTTGTTGTATATTATATATAAAATGCGTTATGTATTAATTATCTGATAACTTAGTTTACTATTATTATTCTACTACTTAGTTAGCTCAGTAATATCATACTTATATATAACATGCGAGTATATTTTTGTTAACTGAAAGAGAGTGATACATTCCAGATAACAAAAATTTAAGATTCAAGATAACCAAAAATTACAGTATATTTATGGTACTATATATTGCATTCTTTGGGAGGAGAGGGAGACAAAATATTAACTATAACTTTTGTTATAATATTGTATTACTGAAGTAGACCTCAAAAAGAAAGCATCTGCTGCAAAATACGTGCTCAGGTAAATAACCATTTCGTGTGTAAATTTCCATGCAGTGGTCAGAAATGCATTTTAAAATAATTGTTGAAGCACCTAATAACTCTACAATTTTAAATGTTTAAATCTTCAAATGGAAGTAATTTTTATAACTACTGAAAAGACACTGATTATAGAACAGAAAAACGATATTTAAAAAAATTAAAACTTCTAAAATTTCATGATTACTACAAATCACTCAAACAGTTTGCATTTTAACCAATTTTAAAACGATATATCAAAATAATGGATATACAATGAATGTTCCTTTTTATGTTGCCAATTATAATGTGTATGATGTCTTTGGAATATGGGAAATTTTAGTGCAATATATTTCCTTCACTAAAAACGTAAAATCATTTTATTACGAACACTCCGACCTAATTTTTCAGTGAAGTCTCCCACTTAGTTGAGTTGATCTATTCACATTTCTGCATTCAGTTTAAAATGCTTCTATCCCACTTGTTGAATATATTGCGACAGATGGCAGCAGTTCCTGTTGAATTCCGTTAAATTGGCTGTCGTTCTCACTTACACTCTCTCGTGCTGCCATCTCTTGAGAAATATTACAACTTTAAATGTTTCAGTGCCGTTAATGAATATTTTCTATAAATATGATGCTCATTTTTCATGAATAAAAAGTATTCCCTTATTAAAATATTAGAAAACTTTTAGCTACTGAAAGTCGCTTGAATTGTAAATACTTTAATAAAATTATGAAGGCTAAAACTGCTTTAAGTGCTTAGAAAACTTTCACAGTATATCTTCCAAGGCAGATTTCATAATTCTTATTTTTTTATGCTTTAAGAATTAAAAATCTCTTTCACACTGCTCGCAATTTCCGTAGTTTTATGTTGAATTTTTCATGCAGAGAAGGTTTTACATTAAAAATTATGCATTTATGCAATTATTATATTATTATATTATTATTATGTTATTTATAATGATCTGAATTTGAAACATAAGTTTTAAATCAAATATACTCAATAATAAACATTATTAGTTCTGTCAAATATGTGGAAATCGTTTATATTTTAATATATATTTATATGAATATTTTTTAAAGAAGACTTAAAATATAGCTGAAATAAATGCATAATTTCAAAATCTTCAAAGCTCAGTTTCAAATACATTGCTTACATATAATGAAAAATGAATGTAATTCTTCTTATTTTAAATTATGAAACAACACAACCACAATACTTTATATGTAATGGCTGAATAAGAAGCTAATAATAATTATAAAATCGCAAGTCGAAGAATGAATTTGCATTAATTCACGGAGTCTGATTAAAACTAAACGATATTTGCAGAAATTAAAACTAATTTACCATATACTATACATTTAAATATATAAACTAATAACTATACATATAAATATTCTTGAATTTCTCTTGCATTGTAATAGAATGTTAATTACCGATGGCATTATATAAATTATCACAGAATTACGGAAGATCTGAAATTCACGAAAGTGCGTTTTTTTTTTTAAATATAGATTGCATTACTCAACATACATGATGACAGAAACCAATATCATGCTTCGAGAACTTCAAAAACTAGCAGCTTTAATATTTATTGACTCTGAAGGATATATTTTTTTTCCATCGAATTAAAAAAAAAATGATGGGAAATTTAGTATTAGAAAAATGCAGGATATTAAAAAGTGACAAGTAATTTCGAACAGAACAACGTGTTAGGACTTTAACGAATGAAAGACTAAAGTTTCTAAAGTTTCATTGATTGCTTTATCATTTTACAAACTCCCTATTAACTAAGCTCGAAAAATGCTTCTTACTTTTTTATGCAAACAGCGACTAAAATTGCATTCCGATATCGGTTTGAGTCAACGAAGTAAGAAAGATTTATCTTGCTCATAATTATGCCAATTGTAAAAGACGGAACATGAAAATTACTCTTAAGACTTAGTGTTAGAGATAACAGCTTTCAGTAACATTCACATTGGAAAATGAACACAGAAACCATGAATTCCCTTCCTTACTGTTGTAGCTCAAATTTTAGATACAGTAAGACCCCGCTTAACGCTGTTTCGTTTAGCGCTGTTTCGGTTTAGCGCTCTTTTATTTCAACCCGGGGATTCTCCGAAATTGTGCGCAGCGCTAGGTTTCCAAATAACATATCCGAAACAGTGTAGTTGTGTTTCTTGCTTGGTGGACGCATTTTTAATCATTTGAAATATTTGTTGACATTATTGTAAGTTTAAATTTGTATAATACTATAACGATTAATACAGTGACAAATATTATGATCTTTAGTTTTTATCATGGGTGATAATAAAAAACAAGAAAAGAAAGCAACCAGAAAAAGGATTTCACTGGAAACTCAAATGCAAGTGATTAGAAGATTAGATTCTGGTGAACGTCAATCTCAAATTAGCGCTGCATTGATTTTGGCAACTTCAACAATAAGGACAATTCTTAAGAATAAAGAAAAAATACTGTCATCGGCAACTGCAACTACGTCAAGCTCTGCAACTAGAATTACCCGTTCAAGAAATAACATTATAGAGGAAATGGAAAAACGACTGTCTATATGGATTGACGACGAAATTGAACGCAATATGCCATTAAGCCAATCTATCATAATGCCTTCTTAACAAAAAGGCACAAAATTGGAAACCCAGAATAGACTGAATGATCTGACTGAGAATTTTATTTGTTTTTAAAAGTATATGCGTTTATATTGTTTTTATTTTTGTAAGAAATAAATGTTTGATTTTATTTTTATTAAAAAAACATTATTAAATTTAATGCCTAACCATTTTTTATCCGTCTTCCCCTAACCCCATTACTTACATGTTAAGATAGCCTCGCTTAGCGCTGTTTCGCATTACGCTCTACTTCGATGGAACGTATCCCCCGCGTTAAGCGGGGTCTTACTGTACTTGCGATCTTAAATTAATTTGATCTAATATAACTTCACCATACTGTATCAGAGAAGAAACTGATGGAATGAAGAAGTGACCCTAGTGCTGAAATTAGTTGATTCCATAAAGTGGCACTGCGTTTGAATATTGCAGGGGAGTTAAATTTCATTATAATGTTATTAGACAACTGCCACTGTAATATTAAGTCACCTTGATTTCACAATGTACTGACATTTCTACAATAAAAATATCAGTTTGTTTTAACAGCTTGGGTGAACTTCTTAAAAGTTGCAAGAAATATGGCATGTAGATGAAGCAGAGTTCTGTGTAATATTTCGACAAGTGGGGAAAAATATGATTAATAAATAAAGAAAATATTAAAAATAAGAAAAATAAAACTACCTTTCAACTGAATTACTAATTTTAAAAAAGTGACATGCACAGAACATCTAATATTTGATTTGTACAAAAATGAGTTACTATGAATATGAATATTACAATATCAGAAAATGATACATAATTGATGAGTTTATGTCCATTATTTCAGTTTATATATATAACTATTGTGTATATTATATAGTTATAATTTATATAAAACTCTTCCCAGTTCAGTCACGATCAGAAAATCATTTTAAAAAAGACTCTTTTGTAAGTATCAGATTTTATAAATGGATAATTTAACTAATTTTATCTTGCTGTACAAATTAAGAATTAAAATTAATTAACGTGTTATTTCCTTTATCTGATATTAAACTTAAGCAACAGAAGAGAATTACGGGAATGAAAATATAATATAATAAGCTAAGATAAACTATCATAATTTCGAACAAGTTACGTGTCGAGTTGATTTACATAATTTCGAACAAGTTACATGTCGAGGTGATTTACATTGATTTAGAGTGAAAAGCAATACTGACTGACCATCTAAATTAATTCACTACGTAATCATAATAGTTCTCGCTTATGCAGCGAAATTATAGTCTGTACTCATATAAGTGGGTGTTCTGCATTAGCTCGTATCGCAGCTTTGACGTCCAGACTATAGGGCTCCGCTCCGATTCTCTCTCCTGGCATATCCCAAAGGTCGTAATAACGTGGAGAGATTAGTGTGCATTTCTGTCAACGAATGTAATCAAATACTGGAAGTGAATATTTGCAGTACGGGCTTGATCGAAATACAGTTAAGAGTTTTAGATTAGGCAATGGTGATTCAAATTATTCGTATAACGTTTAAAATAATATTTCATATTTTCTAAGTTTTTATATTAACATTTTAGACACTTTCAATGAAAATACATGCGACTACATCGTATTAGAGATATATTTTACTTGATTATAATTTTTGTTTAATGAAAAATACATTTTATTACAGCAGAAACATATATGAGTTTTCATTTGCCGAAAACAAATTAAAAATAGACTGCAGAGAATTATTTCAGAAGTATGTTTGCATTTTCTAACAAAAGTTCATTCAATAATTGCACTCAGATTATAACTTCAGTTAAATGGTGTATGCAGCATTCCAAAAGTGAAAGCTTAATGCATTAAATGAATTACGAGAGAAATTTTAATTTATTTTTACTGCACCTTTTTACTTTCTAGTAAAGAACGTGCTGTAATCGCGAAAAATGACGGTTATCAGATTCCAACGGAAATATCCACTTTGACGGTTTCCGAATCCATTTTGAATATTTTTTGCATCACATCTGTACATACGGACAGTATAAAGGACTCTTTATTTCGGAAATTATTGAAAAAGGGATTCAATACGTCTGTACGTACGCATCTCCCATATCTCAAAAAGGATTAGCCGTCGAACGTTGAAATTTTGGATATTGGATCGATAAAACATTTATTTTTGAGCCTCCATTTTTTGTTGGAATTAGTAGTAGTAAAAGTGTGCGTATACCCCCACCCATCTGACGCGCTTAGAAGTCTTTACTCAGGCTTTAATTTCGTAATCATTGGTCGTAGTCATATACTTCCAGTCACACAAGTGTTTTAAACGAAGAAAATACTCAGTTTTTCCAAAATCGAATTAAGAAAAGGATAAAAGAATTTTGCACAAATCACGAAATCTAACTCTTATTGTGGTTTTACGATTCCGATACCTATATATGTGAAAGTCTTATATTCGTTATTAAAAAAAAAAAAAAAAAAGTTCGAGTACCATAAGAAAAAATTTTAACTGGATATTCAATTTCAGACTTTGCAGTGTTTACATCATTTTCAACTGCCTTGAGGAATTAAGTTAGAAAAATTCAAGAAAATAAGTCTAAGTGAAGCAAAAAATGTATACAATTTAATAGGCCATATAAGTCATGTGCTGACTACATCAGATTTCTTTTTCATTACGAAGCTTGACAACAATCACCAAAAGAGTCTAAAGCTACCATTCTCAACCTTTTCCACTCTCCTCTATTTTTTTTTTTTTTTTCAATTAATACCATTATATTCTTAACACTGCGCGACTTCGTCTGTTAATGATGTGCAGGTGATCTAAAATTATGTTCCAATATTCTGAAAACAGTACTGTAATATTACATGCGAAGAATATTATATGTTATCAGAATATATAATTAATAAAATCAGAGCATTAATATTATCAGAATATTATATGTTATCAGAATATATAATCATAATATTATATATTGTCAGAATATACAATCAATATAATCAGAATGCTAATATTATCAGAATATTATATGTTATCATAATATATAATCATAATATTATATATTGTCAGAATATACAATCAATATAATCAGAATGCTAATATTATCAGAATACTATATGTTATCAGAATATATAATCATAATATTATATATTGTCAGAATATACAATCAATATAATCAG
The DNA here is from genome assembly GCF_044657685.1 of Stegodyphus dumicola. Classification (NCBI taxonomy): domain Eukaryota; kingdom Metazoa; phylum Arthropoda; class Arachnida; order Araneae; family Eresidae; genus Stegodyphus; species Stegodyphus dumicola. The sequence goes on along the minus strand of NC_140772.1, from coordinate 80,511,910 downwards.
AATGCTAATATTATCAGAATATTATATGTTATCAGAATATATAATTAATTCTGAGTATATATTCAGAATATTAATGTTATCATAATATTATGTATTCGATAACAATACTATAATATTATATGCACTAATTATGCAGGTATCTGTAAATATATTAAAGATTTAATTAACGATTTTATTCAACGTTTCCAAAATTAACAATTCTTTTTTTCCTGTTGCTAAAGAACTTACGTTTGATTTCCCTTGAAACTGATAGCTTTATTCAGAATTTTCGATAATCTAAGGTTGATTTTTTGCGTAATTGTAAATTTTACATTGGGATGTTTCTCTTCGATTTAATATAATAGATACTTTTTAAATAATTTTGTAACTTATACTCACATCTATATTACATTTAAATAAATACAATGTGTAAAATTGTTGCCTTAATTTTGTTAAAACAGCTTTACTCACAATACTTAAAAAGTATTATTAAACTTTTGAAAAGTGGAGGTTAGGGCGTCAGGTCTTTTTATGCCAATTATTTTGAAGTTTGATACTATTATAATTTATATAGAATGCTCAGCTAGCAGAAAATCGATTCTATAATTAGTTTCAAAGAATACAACGAGAATAACTTTAACAAGTGCTTAACAAATTAATGTCCATTTGAAATATGCTTTATGGTATTAGCTTTTAAAATGCCTTCTAGAAATATTTCGAATCATAACTTATTATATTTAAATGCAAATGATCTAAATACTAACATATAAAATCGCACTTTAACTACAAGCTGTTTAAATATTATGTATTAGCTTCCATATTTGAAGCAATCCACTTATAAGTTATTTCTCCCGCCTTCTTAGCATGCCTTTGAGTTGTAATGGTCAGCACACTCGGAGCGTATCGAGAGGACATTGCTTCAAGTCCCGGCGAGACCATTGCTCAATTGTCATGTCTCCTGATTCAAAAATACCTAATGTCTCTACAAACGTTATTGCCTTTTGAGCTGCATTCTATTTATACTCATTTCTATTTAAGAAAAGTATCCTAACAAAAGTCCACACTCTAAAAAATAAACGAATCGCATCTCTATTTACTGGAGGAAAATGTTTCTCTAGTAATTCAAGAGCCAATTACATTCACATTCTTGCACTTTTTACATTAATAGAATCCTGTGTTCGACATTTATGTAGCCATTCTTTCGTCAAAAGCAAATTCCTTTGGGAAGGCATGAATTATAATACCTATTCCTTTCGTCTTTATAAGAGTTACGGCAAGCTGCTACAGCACAAGAAGCTGTATTACATAACAATATATAACAATATAGAATTTAAGAGGAAAACTGACAATATGTATAACTATGTGTATAAAAATTATTTTAAATATTTATATTATTAAAAATCAAATATATATGATTAAAATTAATTTAGGATATGCGACCTCCATAAAACTGTCTCACAGCGGAATGGAACTATAGTAATAAACGCTCGAAATAAGAACAAATGCAACACAGTGACGTCCAGTTAAGTACCCCTGTGAGGCCCACGTCGGGCAAGTAGTCGTTCAAAGGAATAAACTAGCCCTTCTGCTTAACCTTGGTCCGCACTATACCAAGCATTGATTGAAGGCTGCGGGAGACGGGATCCTTCTAAATAACGATGAATAATACAGACCAAGAAAGCAATATGCGCGTACCTGAAATAAATAATCGAGTACTCTAACGGTTTGCCCTTTCCTCGTCCACCAGTGTCCACAGTTGCAGCGACACTGGAATTTTGACATTAAATGGTGAGGAATGTTCTGTGCGCGGAAAATGTGCACCCGTTCCTCGTGCAGAAGATCGAGGAGAGCCGACTACTCGCTTCGGGTTGAATTCGCCCGCTGGGTGCTTGATGACGCAGAGAATTATTCACGGTTTCATGCAACTTTTTTATTCTCAGATGAATCGTGCTTTATGAGAGAAGCTGTAGTTAACGCTGAGCACTTGTAGTCTTCCGAAAATCCCCACAGCACTGTTTCGTCGAATGTGGAACACAAGTTCGGCCTTAACATCTGGACATGGATTCTCGGAGATCATCTGTTGGGACCATACCTCCTGCCCGAATGCCTCAATGACGTAAATTACCTTGTTTTCCTATAGCACGCTCTCTCGGATTTGATGTAGGTAATACCGTTCACTATGTGCCAGAACATGTAGTTCATGCTTGATGATGCACCAGCACATTTTGCAACTGCCACCTTCATGCTACGTATCTCGGAACGGAGATTGAATGCGACGGACGTGTTTCTTGGCATCCACGATCCCCGAACCACAATTCCTTGGATTTTTCTTCTGAAGTCTCCAGAAAGCGGTTGTTTATCAGACGCCTGTGAATGCACCGCAGGATCTGAAAACGTATATTGTCGTCGCTTCAGCAGACATCGCCAGTACATGGATGTGTCTAAACGCGTCTGGCACTCCTTCCTTCATCCGTATCGGCTGTGCAATGACCTTTGAGGCCGCAACACCGAATTATTAGACATCGAAAAATGTCCTGCCTCCTTTCTGAAGTAAAACTGTGATGCATTGCATTCCTGCTTTACATAGAATAAGTAGTTTTCTTCTTATTATTGGCCTTTTTTTTCCACTCGGCGTCAAACCCTTCATAACTACTTTTGCGATTTTCCTTCTCTAAACGCGGTTTGCGACCCTATATTCTACGGCAGTTTTTCATCGTCTTTATGCTTACTATCACCCCTATGAATTTGTCGGTTGAATTCGGCAACGAAAATTATATATTCCGATTTAAAGATTACATTTACAGACCCGCCAATTTCGTACTGATTTTTAATTAGCACTATGAATAATTTTAACTCAAAAAAAGCACTTTTTAAAAGAAAAGCTACATAAAGGCTACATAAATGTCTTTTTTTGAATTCTTGTAAAATAAACTTCTTTTAAATTCTTGTAAAATATTTATTTTAGTCTTGATTCTTACTTGAGAAAAAGACGAAACGCTTTCACTTCTATTAATTAGTGTTAATTGATCAGAAGTTAGTTTGTTCCACTTGAAAACTGAAATAATTTTCGGTCAAGGACGTTAATGTCTTAGTTTGTTGGTTACATTTTCACTTTTAACGCTTTCATTTTAATAGTTCAATTTCAAATTTTAATAATTCCATTTTAAATATGCTAATGAGTTGATTCAATTCATAGAATTCTAACTGTTTTCAAAGGAGTTTTTTAATGCGTTATGCGTCATGTATGCAAGAAATGTCAAATAATTTTTTTTAATTAGTTACCTTATTACAATCTGGAAAACTAAACTGATAAATTAGAGAAGAAAATAGATCCCTCATATATTTAGTTTGCAAAATGAGTATGATACAGCTTTCACATATTTATTATACGTCTTTATTATCTATTCCCATTTTTATTATACATCTTTATTTCTGATGTATTCTACGAAGTTTATATTAATTTTAAATGAAAATGTAAATGCTAGCTGATACATAGTCCCTCTTTGAAAAGAACTTAATTTTACAGCAACAGCATCATATCGCAATCTGTGTTACTAACGCAGTTTACACTTGAAAATAAATTAGAGAATATTACATTAACACCTTTTAACATTTCTCTCAGCTTGTTATTTAGCAGTGATGATGACGAAAAATGCTATGCAGAATATGATTTGCAAAACAAAAAAAAAAAAAAAAAAAAAGGGTCGCACTTTCAATCTCGTTTCGCTTTCCTCCATAAGTTTTCCTATTTATAAACGAATAACCGATCATGTAAATGCCTCCCGAAATTTCGTTATTTTCATTTAAACAGCTTTTGATATCATGGCTCATTCATCATTTTGACTGTCAACAGGGTTTTAAACTAATCAGAGGTTCGCCAATTTCCGACAACAGTTTCTCTCCTCTCATTTCCTGTTTGACGAGGAACAGTTTTCACTTTTTTTCCGAGTTTCGTTTAGGAAACTGATGATTTTGGTTTACATTTTCTGTTGGTTCAGAAAATGTAATATAGTATTTTAGATAGAAATTAGATTTGGTCCTAAAGCTTTGCAGAGGAAATCGAAATAGAGCAAAACTGCTATTTTCAAATTAACTACTGGTTTATTTAGATCAGTAAGTTGTATACCCGAAACAAAATTCAGCCTAATTAATGAATACTAAATAAAGTGAATGCATTTTTTTTAATAAAGCATTCGCTACTTATTTTAAAGTTTGCAGAAAGTTTTGAACCCAAATAAAAGCTATAATGTATTTCTCCCGCCTTCTTAGCATACCTTCGTGGTGTAATGGCCAGCACACTCGGCGTGTGTCGAGAGGTCCGTCGTTCGAGTCCCGGCGAAGGCGATTCTTAATTTTCATCTCTCCTGCTTTCGAAAAAAACCTAATGTCTCTATAGTGGCCACCGAACTAAAAATAAAGGTGGTGGGTGATGATTCTCCACCACCAGGATACGGCGATTGGGTCCCCTAATCCCCAGTCACCCTTTAAAAGGGGGAGTATATAAGGTATTTCTCCCGCCTTCTTAGCATGCCTTCGTGGTGTACTGATCAGCACACTCAGAGCTTATCGAGAGGTCCGTGGTTTGAATCCCGGCCATTGCTCATTTTTCATCTCTCCTGCTTTCAAAAAATACCTAATGTCTCTACAAAGCATGCCTTTTAATTTCCCGACACATACATATTTAGAAAAACTCAGGAAGAGAGGAGATGAGATTTGCAAATTCATGGTAGATGACATATTGCCTGCTGTTTCAGTATACAGTTTGCCTTTATGCAGATCACCGAATAAAAAGCGATCTTTCCCGGCCCAGTTTAATCAGCTATCAGCCTGCATCTGTAGTAAGTAATACCATTTTTACAATAGATGTTAGAAAACCATTGAATTTGAAAGCAAGCAATTCAGTATTTTTGTTCTATGTTTGCAACAGTCGCATTTTCAGTGAATAATCTGTTAGTACACCGGAACCTTGGATAACGTTGCCTTATTTCAAGAGCAAATTCTCTGAAAAAAAAAAAAAATCTCGGATAATGAAAGTTTTCTCGAATTATGAAAACTCAAGCTAGCAGGGGTGATTTGCAAAATTTTTCGAGGTACTCATTGGCACTCGGGGACTTCTGGAAACAAATTTTTAATATTTTCAATTGCTTAATTCTCATTCAGCAAGTGACTTATAGTACCGCAAATTCTGACTTAATCTATGACTAGATTTGGTTTGGAGCAGAGACTTTGAACTCTTATACACTTAGAAAGTTTTTGGTACTTTTGATAATGTGCCTCTAGCTAAAAATATGGGATGGGAAATTGAAAATGTGGAGAACGTACTAAAGGATAATGAAAGCGAGTTTAATATGAAAGAACTACAATAAATTCAGGAGCAGGAACAAAAGGCAATTTTAAGATGATATATGTTTAGCAGAAAAGGGAGAAAGAAAAATAAACCCAATTTTCTGATTCATGATTTTTGTGCAAAATGGGGTAAGAGGAACCAAGGTTTCACTGCAGCTGAAGCTTTACTGCACATTGCTGTTAACTCACCAAGTGCAGATGTTTTAGTTTGGCCTGATGCTGTTTTAGGCGCTAAAAGGTACTAATGAATCTTTAATTCTGGATGTCTTTTGTCAGCATTTTCATAAGACAATTTTAATCTGTTAAATCTGCTCTCTAGTAATACATTAAAAAGTGTTTCAATAAATTAATATTATTTAAGAGCAGCCATACTTATGCACGTTATTTTTTTGTTCTCGATGAACTAAGGTTTGAATTAGGGCTTAAGCCGTTGCTGTTTGTAAATATCGTTGTGGATGAGATACCGTATACACGTAGAAAAGATTGTGCGTTATCGGATGCAGATTGTTCGTTGTCGGGCTGTGGAGTCTCCCAGATCCCACTCTCAGGAATGCTTGATTTTATTTTTGTCCTCAATGTTGTCTGAGCTTTTTTGATCGAAAAGAGTAAGTGCCCATTTCTCGTCTGTGTTTATTTATGGACATCTGAAATACTATTAAAAGCGTCAAAAAGTATCTTTTAATACTAATAATTTTCCTTATTTTGAATGCTGTAAATAATATAAACATTTATAAAACGATTTTCGTTTTTATTATCGTTTAACATCCCTCCTTACAGCTCACAAGTTTTTTGGTGTTAAAATGTGTATTATTGTCGCTTTCTTATAATGAATATTTCTTCTGTTCTTTTGAATATAAATAGGTTATTATTGAGCGGGTAAGGTTTTTATTAACAGCCGATGCCAATGGTATATTAAGAAGCCCACGAATACATTTCCTGTAAATCAATTAGTAATATTATGACATTCAATAATTTACAGTGTGATACAAACTTTTCCTGAAAGATTGGAAGATGCAGATTTGTTAAAACTTTTCTCTTACTCAAGAATGTATATTCCCTGAGTTACGAATTTTTACAATAAGAATAATCTCTTTGTTTGGGAATACATTTATAGGTGAATCTCCTTTTTTTTTTTCAAAAGTTAATCATCTTTCTCCAAGATTGCAAACATTATCGCCATGAGAAGTTGTAGCTGAAGAACTTATAGAGAAAAAAAAGGATAAAAAAGGGTTACAAGGGTAATAAAAAATAACAATAGACAACAAATACGAGAGGGAATTAAGAGACATACTTGCCTACCATTTTCCACATAATCATTAAATCTAGTTAGGCATTTATCTGAACATAGGACCAACTTGTTTAACCCGGCGTAGTAGAAATCACGTCGTTACCCATTGAGTCAATTCTGGGCAGATATTTTAAAATCACTGTCTGAAGAGAACTTCATCCCAGATAAATATGCCTTCACTTTAAAAAAATATAGAAAGAGTGTTAAATTTGGGATATAAGGGTGACTCCAGACTTCCTTCCCAATTTTGCAGCAATTCTTGAGTTTGTCGAGCAGTATGAGGATGAGCATTGTCATGCAGGAGAATGAGACCACCACTCAGCATGTCAGGTCACTTGCGTCGGATAACTTAATGTAACTTTGCTCGCACCTTCAAGCGAGACAATGCTTCTAAACCTTTTGCCATTTTAATTGCTCTGACGCGTCTGCAAATGCATTCCATGTACCGTATAACCGCTGCTAGACAACTAGTGCCATCGGTCTACTCTCTGAGGATAAATTATTCCCTCCACAATAATTCCTTTTCAAATGCTGATGCTTGTAACGTTTTTTGAGTCTGCCTACTTATATACTTTTTCTCTATGCTTCAAAGCAAATTTAATAAATAAAAGAAAGATTATAGGTCGGCCTTTATACATTCTCAAGTTTTGTCCTAGTTAGAATGTTTTTGTAATTTGATAATTTTCAGTTTAAGTAAATTTAGTTTTTAAATTAACAGATAAAAATTCTTTTAAATATACGTTAGTCGGAAAACTTAAGGTTTAACTATCAATATGTTCGTGTTACAAAGTAAAACCAAGAGAAAGTCAGTCTTCTCTTTCCAGAAATTCCCAGTTTTAAAACAAAAATAAACACAAATTGAAAATTTTCCTTTGCATCATTATTATTAACGTTTATACATGTTTTGAAAAATATTTAGAAAATGAAATAAAATAATTTTTTTTAAAATTAAAATAATTTTTATTTGTGTTTAAAACGAATAAAATTAGGCCTAACAGCTGCTTTCAGATCATATATTCGGCCCGTTCGTAATTTGACTTTGAGACCACTGGCCTAAGTAATCTAAATGCATCTGTTTAGCATATCGGAAATTCTTATTGGTATACAGCAGCTATTTCTATTTTAGCGTACTGGGAACTACCCAATTTATTTTGTCTCAATCCCGCATGATTTTTGAAATGCAGACATGTGATATAGATTCTAACTCTCTTTGATAAGTATGTGAGCGTAAATATTAATAGCCGAATATCCGTATATTAAAATTTCGACTACAGGAAGTAAGACCAGCCAGAAATTTTGATTTGCAGATCTCATTTATCGCGCTGGAGAAGACAGAAATAGTGATTTGAGCAACTGGCTCAATGTTAACGGAGCTTGTTACATGTATGAAAGCGAAAGCGTTGAAATTGTCGCTCAGAGTCCTTTCACAATTTAATAGCAGCTTTAAATGCCTTGCATTTCAAAGCGAGAACATTTACTGCCTTGAATTTCTGAAGTCAGATAAATGCATATCGTAAAAGAGCACTAATTGCAATTTCAACATTTGGGTATTTCTAAGAGGTATAAAATATGTGTAAAACTAGATTTACATTTTATGCTTTTATTTTGCTAAAGGATATATATTTAAAAAATTCTTCTAATAGTACTATTTTAAACAAGTTAATATATTATCAAAATAATATGTCTTACAAATGTTTACTGAATATTAAAATAGGCCATAGATTGTTTATTATTGTTCTTATTAGAAATTTAGTGGTTTTCCGAACTTTCTGGGAATGAAGAAATAGATCCTTCGTTTCATTAAATTAATGAAGTATGCTAAGCTAGGACATTTGGTACGCAGTCTTTGATGCATGTGGTGCTACTCCTTTCTGGTAACAGCTAGTGCAATCGTACTATTGTGTACACTAGATGTTTTTTTCGTTTAAAAACATACAGACTCCCCGTGCACCACGAAAAAACGTATCTAACATATTTATGCACATACCATTACTGACAGCAATGCAAAATATTATTCCCATCAGTGAAATACTGGAAAATTTAGCTCCTATTTTCTTGTGCCTGTCTTGTTATTATTTTCAGTAGTATTTTTCACACTCCATTTTATATGATCTCCAAGACATCATATGTATATTTGTGTTAAAAGGATAAAAAACATTAATCTAATGAATATGGTGGTAACAGGATATTATGAAGCAATTCATATTTGCTGCATAAGATGCTATGTCTCTACAAGAAAAAAATATTTATGTTCAGTATAATAAAGGGGGTTTATCTACCAGCTCAACTCAAAACGTTTTATATCCTTCTGATTCTAGGTGAGTTTTAGTATTTCCCTAGCTACCGTATTTCAATTAAAGTTAATTAAAAAACTCCACAAGTTAACAAAAGAAAAACAAAAACATTTATTTAATACTACTGCCTTGCACGTTACAAACTAAAATACTTCGTTTCTTGTGGGAAGCGAGTAATCCGTTACTTACTTACTTTAGAGTAACTGCAACAATTTCAGTTCCGTTAAAGCCTTGAGCAAGAAAGTAAAAATATATCACTGTCTGCTTACCATCAATTGGAGAATAAGCTGAAAAATCCATTCACGGGACTGGAGAACAATGTAAAAGCACTACTAATTTGTATTTTCTGTCTTCTTTTTGCGCAGCTGCTTTTAACTGCACAATTACAAAATCCTGAATACCCTACACTCAAATTTGCATTTTCCGGAGAATTGCGATGAAGCAATAGAAATGAAAAAATAGAAATAAACTAAATGGATTAAGAAATAAAGCTCTGCAGCAAGACAGACAGTTATTGAAGCAAAAAGCAGCAAAACATGTAGAAAAGCAGAAAGGTAATTACGGTTTAATGAAGTTGCTCAAACTACTTAACAAATGTATAAAATTTCTGATGCAATATGTACGTCTAAATTCAGTCTAGAGGATATGAAAACCTAAATGCACATTAACCAGTTTTTAAATTTATAAAGTAATGTGTCGTATTAAAATTATAGTCCATTAAATAAAAGGCTTATTTCAGTTTTATAGTTTAATGCAGTACACAAAGTTATTAATTTTTGGCTTTTATTAATTAGGAAATCTCTAAGATATAAGTTTTCTGTTATTATTTCAAATAGAACCATCTAATATCCAAAACATATTACAATAATTCATTGCTTTAATATGATTTTTTGCGGAAGATTAAGAGCTGTAGAAGAATTGAAATCAATGATAATATTCCTTGAAATATGCTATGTGTGAGTACATACTTGCATATGCTTATATATATTTGAGAGGGAAACGACAAATCATTTTCAAAGAAGCATTTGTAATGCGAACACTAATTTTTGTCTGATAATTAACACATTGTGCTTAAATACCTTATTAGACAATCATTTAAATTTATACTTAACGTGTCCGAGTAGTTGCTATGAGAACTAATGGTCATTTCGAATTCTCATGAATCATTTATCATGCAACACTTGTGGTAAGAGTCTAGCTCGTTTGCTCTAACTTCCACATAGGACGTAACACAAACTCGGAAAGGACCAACAATAAACCACGTAGCTGTACGCTAATTAAACAGAATCCTGCACTTTATTGAGTGCTGCTCAACGATTTCCAGTGCATAGCCAGTAGGGCTGAATTGATTTTATTCCATCAGAGCTTGGAATTCGGTGTTTGCCTCTCTGATATGTTTGGTTAAATTTAATTGAACGAATGCGTCACAGGTAGCTTGTTAATGTAACGGCTGATACCAATAGGGAGATTATGACTTTCGTTCGAGCATGAAATACAATTATCGTAGTGGACGCAAAGTGTAACTTATTTCTACTGCACAGAATGACGATTACGGTTTTGCGCAAAATAATACTTGAACGCCTTTGAATTGCATATTTATAAATATCAGAATATAAGAAACTAAAATTCTAAATCAGATTGTACATATTGATGCTGGATGTCACTCCTTGTTTTTGATCCTACTACTACGTTTCTCCTAGAAATTGAAGAAAACATTGTTCTGCGTAAAATATAACAAAGTGCAGTCCACAGTCCGATTTGCATAATTACTACCTAGAACATTTAGATATGATCCTTTTCGTTTAAGGCGCGGAAAATAAGTAAATAAGCATCACAGAAAGGAAATCTTGGAAAAATGGTGACATGCTTTGTTTATATCTTGTCAATGGAAATATATTTACATGTTTTGGCAGTCTTTCTTAGCTGAAAATGTACGTGATATTGTTCAGCCAATAGCACCTCTGGTTTAACAACATATCTGCAGATATATGAATATACAGAATAACATAGTTTTAAACGTAGAAGCAATTTCCAGAAACTAATCACTTTATAAGGCAAGTCAAAACTAGCAGTAAGTTTTAAGCTAATAATGATGCAATGGCAACACCAGGAAAATTATTCATAATTAAAAACTAAAAGCAGATGTTCAATACTTAGGAAACAACCGAAGAGTAAAATATATAAATACAAAATATTTACTGTAATGAAAATAAGTAAGCCCCTTTATTAATGAAAAATTTATTTGAACAATGTTTTACTATATTCGACATTAATTTCCTATGACCCTTTTATATCCATCAAAAACTGAACATTACTAACACAATGGAATAATTAGGAAACCCCAGCTTTAAAAATAAGAAATATATAGGATTATCAGATAAACGTGGGGTATTTTTAAAGATTTCAATATTCAGTTAATATTACAATATTGCAAGCTATGTAAATAATGCTCATACAAAAAAAAAATGTAATAAATGTAGAAACAAATTTTTATTTTAATTTATTTATTTATTAATTTTTATGAATCTTGATTGAAATTTAAAAATGATTCTGCGACAAGTTATTAACGTGATTTTAATTTAAACATACTTCTATTACCAGCTGATCGTACAAATATCGCTCCATTTAATAAAGGAATCAAATACGGCAAACTTCTAGAATATGGAAGCTTTGATCCCGCGACGAAATTTGGTAAAAGTACAGGGAATTTCACTTCCTATATACTTCTTTTCTGAATATCTTTTAATCATCGAATTATTTACTGTTCTAATAAAGAATATTTAGAAGGGTAGGAGTTTAATATTAGTTTAATTAATAGAATAATGCTTGCATGATAAGTTCTAATTTCTTTCTTTGGTTAACTTGGATATGGGGAAAATTTCTTCTACAGCTGTCATTTTCACTGTTAACGTTGTATAAGAATTTGTTTTTTTGCGAATTATCACTAAAATGTCTCACATGGCCACAAGTGTAATCTGAACACGTTCAGATGGAATAGTGATTCTATTAAATTAATGTAAATGATCCTATAGTGCAGTGAAACATTTAATCTTATGCTAAGCTGTTCACTTGTAGCAATATAAAATTTCCAATGTATTTCTTCCAAGAGTCTTCTATGCCTATGTAATTCAACAATATTTATTTAAATTATATCGCTTGTCCTGTCCTCTTGTGCCTTGGCCGTGGTACACAGATTTTCTCCTCCAGAAGACAGGCAATAACAGCTCATGCATAAAAGCAGGCCTGTTGTCCTTATGGGGGTGTAGGGACACATTAAGAAAGCAGAATTACTAGTGAAATGGCTGTATCTCATTTATTCGTTAAACTTGAATCATAGACCTAGGAGATAGGAAAGGAGGACACGTTCATTGAAAGGAAGACACGTTCATGTAAAGGTAACCGAGCAATCGTTCTAAACGTCTGGTGTGTCAGCATTGTTGTGAAGCTGACAATTTAAAGAATATGGAACTTAAGTAAAAGCACAGTAAATCTCATACGCAGTAGCATTAAGGCAATACAGACCCTCGTTAATTTAATCATGGCAGAATACACCAGAGTTATTTGTTTTGATAAAATGATGCTTTGGGGAAACTTGTATTTACGATGCAAATCGAAAAGCTAGTCGAGCTATAGGAATCGAACCTAACATAACCTACACATTTTCTACTCTTTCAACGATAGGGAAAAAGAAGTGTAGCATTGATGTGAAGTAAGTTTCTTAACCGCGCGTATTTAAACATTTACTTTCGAATTATCTTGCATTACGTAAAAAGTTTTAGAATTCCGTCTGAAGATAAAACTATTCCGATACATTCTAGATAATCTTGTAGATGTTCAAACTATCAGTCAGAAGTCAAAAGGCAATAGCTATTCCCTAGTATCTACATGAAAATACAGGTAGTATTGTGTGTGTTTTTTAATAAATATAGTATTAAATGCATGCACATTATAAAAGAGATTAATATCGCTCTCGTTTACAGGAATTAAATTAATTTCTAAATTAAATTAAAATAAGAAAACTAAATAAATACTTAATCATAAAGTTATTTCCTAAAAACCAAACTTCCCAGAAAACCATTAAAAACATACCCACGAAAAGAGAGTTTAAAATTCGGTAGGAGACGAAACTAATAAAACAAAACTTAGAAAATTCTGTTATAAGCACGTCTTTCCTATTTACTGACTTTTAAATTATCTGAAATCATTTTTCCCAAGACGTATTACTAGATCGTATATACGACAAACTGACATCAAGAGTTATTTCTGAAACTTTTGAAGCACACTTAATTTCTTAAGTAACATATATTATTCTGATATTTTCTTTTTGTTAGTTATCTAATTTCGAAATACTGATAAATCATCTAAAATATTTGGCAAAGTTTTCAGACAGATTTTGTAAATTTTGTTAAAGTCCTTTTTATTTCTGCTTACGAAACGTAGCTCAAAATTCTGCATGACATCATAAAAGAATGGGAGTGAAATTCTCGTACTTTTATTAAAAGAATGAAAGTTCGAATATAAGAGAGTAAACGGGCTGATTTTGGAAACTTAAAGCGTCTGGAAATTTCATCCACTGAGACAAATATCGGTTGTTCTCATTGTGGAATTTAGAACTTTGAAAGTTATTAATTTGAGAGAAACTTACATTAAGCAAAGTTTCAAAATTTTGGAATACATTCTTTATGTGTTTACCTTGGGCTGTCTACAAAATGCTTTTGAACTTCATATTTTTACTTTTGATTATTGGACTGCTTTTCTGTGAATGTTGCATAGACGCAGCCATTTAAATTAGCACTGAAATATAATAAAATTTAATTATGTTTGATTGAATTTCAGAGCGATGATCAAAAGCATATTAGAGGCATAGATGACGATATCAGGCATAAGCGCAATAGCAATAATGAAAAAGAAAGTAAGACGTACGAAAAAAGAATATTTTAATAAATACCGTAAAATGAGTATGTTCCTTTCAGATGGAAAATAGTGTTGCGTGCGTACGGGTTCGTTATGAAATGAATGCACAAGTCCGATGAAAAATGAACAAAAATTTATTATTATCACAACAAAAATGCTTAAATTTTCTCAAATTATCATGCAGTAATACAATATCTCACAGTAGTTTTCTTTTAACTACTCAAATGTCCAATAGAACGTAATTCAAAACAGCTAAAGAACGCTAATCCGCGAATTCGCTACAATCAACAACAGTAGTTTTCTAAACAACAACAAACTAAGCAACTACAACAAACTGAGATGTTTTCCTCCTTTTATAAGATTTTAAAATCACGTGCTAGAACTTTCCAGTACTTTCTCGAAATCAAAAAGAGATATTTATTTATTTAATGCACGCGCTCTTGTATTTTCAATTTTCCGGCTTAGCTTTCTTTTAATATTCGTCACGCGCTGCACTGCGCGAGAAATAAAACCATTTAATTTATAATTGAACTAACATTAGCTTTTTAAATACCAAATTCGTAACACTGCCTCCTTCCCAAGGACTGCACGTCCCGGGCAGTACAATCCCTGGACAGGAAGCAAAACTTACAACTGTGGCATAAATGCATTAATAAGCATTACATTACAATAATAAACAACATGAACAATAAATGCAATACATAAAACAAATCAAATGCTATCAAATACAAATCAAATACACATTTAAAAACAAAATGGACCATGGTCTTATACTATTTACAATTATTTACATTATGTACTATGGCCATAGTAATGAGCTAACCTGTCGTAATGAACGACTTTAGGTTTAGAGTTCGAAGACTTACGAATCCGAACCACGACGTCATTCAGCCTGTTTAGGACTGTGTACGGCCCATCCCAAGGTGACTGTAACTTCGGACAAAGTCCTTTCCGTCGAGTCGGATTCCACAACCACACCTTGTCTCCTTCGTGGAATTGATGTTCAGTAGCTCTTGTGTCGTATCGGGTCTTCATCTTCTCCGTCGCCAAGTTGACTCGCTCTCGTGCAAAATTGTGCATCACTTCAAACCGGGCCTGGAGATCTTGAATACATTCCTCAGACAATGAAGGAGCATCCGGAGGGCGGCCAAACAATAGATCACAAGGCAGACGAAGGTCACGACCGAAGAGCATCTGTGATGGAGAATAGCCGGTAGTCTCGTGGACAGCACTGCGGTAAGCCAGTAAAAAGAGTTGTAATTTCTTGTCCCAGTCCTGTTGGTTTCTGGAAACCACTAATGAGAGATTATTAAGGATGGTTCGATTGAACCTCTCTACCATGCCGTCCGACTGGGGATGCAATGGCGTCGTTTGAGTTTTGTCAATGCCAAGTAGTTTGCATAGTTCTTTGATTACTGCCGAGGCAAAATTCCTTCCCTGATCGGAATGTAACTGAAGAAGCACTCCGAACCTGGAAATCCAGTGCTGTATCATTACCTCAGATACTGTGACTGCCTCTTGATCAGGAATAGGATAAGCTTCAGGCCACTTGGTGAAGTAATCAATGACAACGAGTATGTATTTGTTGCCATCAGCAGTTCGTGGCAGAGGTCCCGGGATGTCAAAGGCGATACGTTCAAAAGGCGCACCTACGTTGTAACGTTGCAGTCTGCCTCGGCTGCGTTTTCTCGGTCCTTTCCGACCTGCACAGGCATCGCAAGATCGGCACCACTTTTGCACGTCATTCTTTGCATTATTCCAGTAAAAGGGCTCACGAACTCTCTGTAAGGTCTTCATAATTCCAAAGTGACCTCCTGTAGGGCTGTTATGTAGTTCTTTGAGGACATCAGGAATCCGGGATCTTGGAAGTATCAGTTGCCATCGGAACGTCTTCCCATCATCCGACTCGAATTTCCGGTATAAGACGCCGTTTCGAATGTGAAGTGAATCCCAGAGTGCCCAGTATTGTTTTGTTGTAGGACTACAGATAGAAATGTCCTGCCATGTAGGTTTTCTGTTTGATGACTCTATTAAATCAAGTATGGGTTTAATGTCGCGGTCTTCCAGCTGGTCTTTCCTGACTTCATCATCACTCCACGGGTCTCGATCAGCCGATGTTGATGTTGTAATTTGTCTTGCGACCAGAGTCAGCAGCTCGTATTTCGCTTCCACCCTGGAACAATATCGGCAGTTTTCTTGGCAAGGTCTTCTAGACAGGGCGTCGGCGTTTCCGTGTGATGATCCCTTACGATGACGGATAGTGATGTCATGTTCTTGGAGTCTCTGTATCCACCTGGCTATTTGACCCTCAGGATTTTTGAAATTTAAAAGCAGGCCAATGAGGCATGGTCCGTGCGGAGGAGGAATTTTCTCCTGTATAGATAATGATGGATATGTTCTACAGCTTTGACTATGGCGAGCAACTCTTTCCTTGTGACACAGTAATTCCTCTCCGGTTTAGACAGGCACTTGCTCCAGTAAGCTACTACACGTTCTTGGCCGTCTATTTCTTGGGACAAAACAGCACCGACACTTTCATTGCTCGCGTCGGTGTCGAGAATAAATGGTCTGTCGAGCTGAGGATACGTCAGGATTGGAGCAGATGTTAAAGCTTCCTTTAAGTTGTTAAATGCATCCTCGCATTCCTTTGTCCACAAGAATCTTTGCTTGCTCTCTGTCAGCTTGTGAAGTGGTCTTGCGATGGAAGAAAAGTTCTTCACGAATCTCCTATAGTAGGTGCAAAGCCCTAGGAAGCTTCTCAGCTGATGGACATATTCGGGACGCGTCCAGGATTTAACCGCAATGAAAGTGTCGGTGTTGTTTTGTCTGTTTCGCCATCATCATGCAGTATTACAATATCTCACAGTAGTTTTCTTTTAACTACTCAAATGTCCAATAGAACGTAATTCAAAACAGCTAAAGAACGCTAATCCGCGAATTCGCTACAATCAACAACAGTAGTTTTCTAAACAACAACAAACTAAGCAACTACTACAAACTGAGATGTTTTCCTCCTTTTATTAGATTTTAAAATCACGCTCTAGAATTTTCCAGTACTTTCTCGAAATCAAAAAGAGATATTTATTTATTTAATGCACGCGCTCTTGTATTTTCAATTTTCCGGCTTAGCTTTCTTTTAATATTCGTCACGCGCTGCACTGCGCGAGAAATAAAACCATTTGATTTATAATTGAACTAACATTAGCTTTTTAAATACCAAATTCGTAACAATAGGTTAAAATGCTAAACAAACTCAATTTTATAATTTTAATAATTGATTTAGGTAATGTAATTCGAAAAGGGCTAAATTAGAAGATAATTCGAACTTTCCTATTTCATGTATCTTTATATCAGGTATTTAAAAATGCAGATTGTGAAACAATGGCTTAATAATAAGATTTATTGAAGTTGTTAAAAAAGTGCAATTTTAAATTAAATTTTTAGATTTAACTAAACAATCAATTAAAAAATAGCCAGAGTCTATTCCTAGGTAATATACCAAAATGAACAACAACAACAAAAAAGAGTTATTATAAAAATTATAATTACCTAACCATTTTGGAAAATACAACAAAAAATATTTGTAGGATTCCTAACAGTGATAATGAAGGCAATGAAGCAATCTTAAGTCATTATTTTACGTGGAAGTATATGCTTTCTTCCCTTCAGAAATCTGTATTTGCTATTTGCTAAAAGTGGTGTCTGTAGAAGCGGCAGAAGCGAAGTACCGTGTCGGCGCTTCTTCTCAAATTACTCAAAGTTGCAGTGCCTATGCCAACGACATCATGCTACTGCAATGCCCTCTGGGACTGTATGCTGAGCCCTTGCACCGATTGACCAAAATTACTGACCTATTGGTGTTAAAGTCTGTGTAGCTCTTATCCAAAGCATTTGGCAATTCGCAGTGTGATCGAAATTGTCATTATTATTTGGATAATTCCGAAATGGTCTCGTATATATATATATATATATATGTGTAAGATAAAATTATATGAATCAGAATTATAATATAACTAAAAACATTAATTCTTCCTCTCTATTCTAAAATCGTAATAACTAATCGTAAT
The DNA here is from genome assembly GCF_044657685.1 of Stegodyphus dumicola. NCBI lineage: Eukaryota > Metazoa > Arthropoda > Arachnida > Araneae > Eresidae > Stegodyphus > Stegodyphus dumicola. Next base: position 80,494,022 of record NC_140772.1, on the reverse strand, counting down.
CGTAATGCATTGCGTCATTTCTAGATCACTCTATGGCCCGCGCAACTCTGATGACGTAATAATTAAGAACTGAAACTGTCGTTGTAAACCAAAACTTTTCTCTTCGCGTGCTTCCATCTTTCATAACTACGCACTTCAGCTTTTGTTCTCTACTGTGCTAAGATGTAATTTCGCTGGCTTGCTTTCTATCCCAACAATATCAAAAATGTAAATCTTCTGTGGAAAGGCACGACTAGAGTGCCAAATGATTGTGGCCACAAATATCAGTTGCAAATAAGGTTGCTGCAATGTTCCTACCTACTACTATATATATATATATATATATATATAATATTGTATGATCTTAAATCCATTTAGTGCGAAAACAAGTTAGTAGTAATAACTTGTTTAAGATCATACAATATTATATATATATATATATATATATAATATTGTATGATCTTAAATCCATTTAGTGCGAAAACAAGTTATTACTACTTGCGCAATTGCTGCATAGTTAATAATAATTTATTTCCTAAACAGTATTGATTAATTGATTATATTATCTCCTAAGTTTAATTAAAGTAGAATTATTTTAAAAGTGTGAATCCATACTAGTAAGTTATACTTTGAAAGATGTTTTGAGTAATTTGAAAGCAAAATGTTAATAATGTTTTAACGGGGACTGGAGTTAAATCATCAGGAAGAGTAAAATTTCAATTGTAAAAGGAAAAATTAAAAACATGTAATCATTGTCATTGATCGGAAATTAGTTGACTTTTCAAGGGGAACAAACCAACTCCCATTCAATGAACAATAATTGATAAAAATACGTAAATACGAAAGTGTTTCGTCTTTACTCGAGTTATAAGTTAAAGCCAAACCGGCAATTCTAGTCAGGCCAAATATTTCCGCGAATAGAAGGAATTATGAACCAATGCTGATACTCAAAGAACTTATTCTTATGAAGCATTTTAGTCAATTCAATTTGGAGTAAAAATCAATTACTGTAGAGAAATCCTAATTAACTCGAGTAACCGTCCCCGACACTTTCATGTTTATGCATTTGAGTACTATATTATTTGTAGAAATTAAACATTGGAAATTGTCATTATGAAATCGAATTCAATGTAAAGTTGAAATAAACATAGAAGATTACAAAATAAGATAAATAATGCAAAGTTTGTAAAAACAAATCAAAGACAATATAAAAATAATATAGAAAATAATATAAATACGATCAGTGAATGTACATGAAGATATAAAGGCCAGAAAAGGTATTAAGTAACTTACATTCTTTCTAGTGGGGGAGTTGGCAAAGTGTTCACTTCGTGTCTGACTCATAAGTGTAGGGTGTCCGAAAATTCTTAGCGGCAGTGGGGCTTTGAATAATATCAGTCGGTAAGACTTGGGTGAAGTAATTTATGGTAGTGGGTGGAACTTCGAATTCTTGAGGGATGTATTATGTGGAGTTCTTATCTGAGTGAGACTGTCTGTTAAGATTTTTTTGAAAATACTAGTGAATGGAAATGAATTAATTTCTGGCTAATTGTCGTGTCGCAATGATTAAGAATTTAAGAAAGGAAAAAGGAATTTTCACTGTCCAAGAGCTAATAGACAGACTAAAGGCATGAAATAGGCCCATTTTTTTAGTAACAGTATAGTAACAGTATAAGTCTGAAGACAATTAGCTTTTTACAATATATACAATTGTATAATTACACTATATACAAATCCTTCAACTGACAGTCATCCAACTTATACCGCCTTCTCAGGTTTAGGAACAAATTATCATATCCCTATCAGTTAAATGATTTAGAGTGAGTATTTAACGCCTGCTCTTTTAAGACAATGGTTGATAAATTGAATGGGAATTAGATTATTTTTGAGAATTTTAATAAGGATCAAAATTTCGCGTTGTAAATCTATTGTATCTGTGCATATAATTTTAATTCGTTGTATTTGATTAATTATAGTATTGTTACAGAATAAAAAATCTGCATCATTTTATTATTCTAAGATGCTAAAGACTCCTTTTGTTATGTCATATATTGTCTCACAGGAGTATACAGCTTTTTCTTTATCTTTTTCATTCACGATATTTACTGAACAAGCTATGCTAGAGATTCAGCTATTAACTTTCATATAAAAGGGCTTTCAAGAGGAATCTCTATCTGATAGTCCTTGAAATCGATAACATTTTATTTAGTACGTCAGTGTAAGATTCATTTTTTGGTGGTCTACATCTATATTAGACATTAGTATGCTTCTCTAGCATTCAAATAACAAAGACTTATCCCTGTTCTACTGGATTCTAGATTTAATCCCAAATATAGGGCGCACATTATGATTGGGGTATTGAAGAGCTTATAAGCTTTAAGACAAGAGTCTTCTCTAGAGGCTGTGGATGGGAAGGAAGAAAACCGGATTTTGGATATTACCCCCTCCCCCAATCAAAATGGAGACTAATTGAGAAAGATATATGTTACTGATAATATCTGCTTTGATTAAATAAATTAATTGATACTTATGGACCTGAATTTTTACACTGTCCTTAAGTTGCTTGAGTGATAGATACACAAAATCGTTTGCAACAGAGAAAATATAAAATAAATAAGCAAATACTTTTTAGAGACATTAGGGATTTCTTTGGAAGCCGAAAAGATGAAAAATGAGCAAATGCATTAGCCAGGAATTGAACCACGGAATACCGGCCCAGCATGCAGAATTACTACACCACGAAGGCACGCTAGGAAGGCGGGAGAAATACCTTGTATACTACGCCTTTTAAAGGGTGACTGGGATTTTTAGGGGACCCAATCGCCAAATCCTGCGTGTGGAGAGTCATCATCCATCATCCTTTTAGTTCGGGCACCACTGTAGAGACATTAGATAATTTTTGGGAAGCAGGCAAGATAAAAAATATGCAACGCCTTCCCCAGGAATCGAACCTCGTACTTCTCAATCACGCACTGAGCGTTCAGACCACTACCCCATGAAGGCTCAAAGGTGAGAAATACCTTATAACATAAAAGTTAACTGATAGTAATACCAATAACCCGAGTGTCCCATGTAAAAGATGATATAAAATATTTCATTTGAAAACAACAAACTTTCTTTTATATTGAATCTTGAGATACAACTGAACTCGCGTCTATTATGCAATGAGATACATTTGATGAGATGAAAAATTTTTTGCCTAAATTGAGATATTCTGCTGAGTAGACTCATTAATTTCAATTTATTGCAGTAACAGAAGTGGTTTACGCTATAAAAGTACTTTTGATGCTTTTACTGAGAAAGAATTCCTTTGGAGATTGGCGGCACTTTAGCATAAAATGTTAGCTATATGAAATAGCATTTTTCAATAGGAATACACAACAATGCTTCAACACAAAGCAATTGAAAATTCTGTGTTGGTAAGTTCTGTAACAAGGGAGCTATGTAAAGCTGGAACGAAAGCAATTTCCTCTGATGCTTTTTTCGCCTTTTTTTTTTTTTTTTTTCAAAGTGATGGGTTTTTTCCTGCCTCATAAATCAATGTCTTGGTTCATTGCAATGCCTTTTTTCTTTCTATTTCTTTTTGTCAGCAGTGGGCAATCCAGATTCAAATGTAGGCATTAGCGGTGAAAACGAAAACAGTGTACATAGTATAAAATAGTTTTTTATATATCAAATATTATATATTTGTATGAATACACGTCATAAATGGTTTTTGTATTCACAGATAATGTGCACGCGTATATGATAAATAGGCTGGTTATGTTTTTTATCATTGAAGATTCCAGTAAAAAATGTGTTTTACCGTTAGAAGAATTTATAATATAGAACTTTTCACCTTTCATTCCTCCTTAAAGTATGTTACGTTACACTGATCAATCACAACATAAATCTTCTGTAAGGCCTGAAATTGGAAGTTACTAGTATCAGTACGTACCTTAAAATAAGTTTTATTTTAACTTCTGAGTGCTCTTTCACAACAATATATATACATATAATGCAATTTATTTTAAGTTTGATATATATAGAGAGAGAGAGCGAGAGAGAGATAGAGATATATAACATAAGATATATTGCATTTCATTACTTTAATCTTTGAAAATACAATAGCATATTTATTGATAATCCAATTTCTTAATAATTCTATGTAAGTAATATCTCTAATTACCGTATAATACTATTTATTGATAGTGTTATCCTATTTTGCACAATATATCTAAAAGACTGCATGATCAAACTTTCTTGATTGATTGATCGTAGAAATATATTTCCAGTTTAAAAAGTGAATAACTAAGGCTAGTATTTAGGAAAATATAATGTTGATTACTTGGAAATTTTGGAAAATTGTGCAAAATTTGAGTTTTAAATGACCTTTATTCCTGTTTTTTTTTTATGTAAATGGCATTCTTCAGAAGTTCTTATACGAAAACGTAACACACTATCATCTGTTCGCACATAACAAAACTTGTGATCGATAATTACGAAGGATGATTGATTTTATGACTTATCTACAGAAAAGGTATTAGATGTATGCAGCAGTACAGCTTACTGCATTTCAAAATAATCGCATTTCATGCACTTCTGAAAACGCTTTTAGATGTTTCGCATACTTTGGAGGAAAATAGACTACGTCGAGATTAATGTCAACGTTCACATTGGATTAGATGTCGACAGTGTTCGAATACCTGCTACAACATGTTAAAATATTTTCTTGGCGTTTCCACAAGTTTGAAATAGAATTTCACATCTGTAATTTGTTCCGTATCACGCGGAAGAGGACTGCAGCTTACTTCACAACGCGTATACCCAAACTGCAGGTCTGTATAATCACTCCTCATCGTGAACAATAACCGACAGACCTCTATTTTATACACATATATATGTAAGATATAACAAAATAAGATACCTGTGTTTTAAAAAGAAATAACTGGCGACCTCAAAATTAACATTCTAGATTTGGTGCTCTCTCCAACTAAATTCATCTTTTCTCCCGGATTCGAAAATTTTCAATGTTACGTAACGTTTTAATGCAGATAATTCTTGTCAAATCAAGTAATTGTAAACCAAAACTTTCTATAACTCGAACTGAAACTAATGACTCCCTCCTCCGTCTGTGGCGCAGCGTTCTCTTTAGCTTATGCTTCCCTAACGGTAAGACACTGCTTTTCCACGCTGCTGCTTATTTGCCTAAGAAAGCGTCGTACTTTAAAATGGAACGTATTGTATTCAACTGTAATTAAGAAATATCTTGTATGCAAAAGAATGATTAATAAAGACAGTGATTCTTCAAGCTCAGTTTTGCTAAATGCGTCATTATGCTCTTCCACTCAGCCCTACCTTCTGGTCTTCTCAGCAATCTACGCAATATGGAAAGTTGTTAAAAGTTCCAGTGCCAGTTTTAATTCATTTTAAAAGCACGACATACCTCTCTCTCTCTATCTCTCTCTCTATATATATACCACCAAATAAATAAATAAAGTTGATAAATTTTTGTCGTTATTAAGCAAACAGAATTACCATCATAGTCCCGTTTCTGAATTATAACTGCAGGAATTGCAAAAACGAACTGTAAGCGAACTATTAAACTGAAAATTAAATTTAATTTATTAATTTGATAAAAAAATAGAAACATATAAAAATGATTTAAAAGTAAAATAAAGAATTAAAATGTATATTTTTCAAATGTTAATCTCCTCGCACTTTCTCCATCTATCTGCCTACCTCTATATACACTCGTGTGCAAAATGAAGAGAATTTACAAATTCTGTCTATTATTTCGAAAAGTATTGAACCAAAGGTACACATTATGCAGCGAAGAATTATGCTAATATTCAGAATCGAATACATAGACGTACACGTGCTCGTCTGCGGAGCAGTGATTATGCAGGGTACATAAGCGCAGAAGGGGTTTTCGGGGATTTGTGTGCTCGCACACCTTCACGACATTCACCATGTGTCTCGCAAGACTCGCGCAAGGTATTATGTTAAATGAGTAGCCACGAACATATGGATTATAGAATGAAATGAAAAATTTTCACCAGATTGGAGGCAGATCAACTGCAAGCTCAGAGGGCTACAGAGCTTAATGTAACGCTTAGTGTCGTCAGAAGTTTGTGGAAACTAGATGCGTATCTTAAAGATCTGGATAAGGTGGAACAAGACATACAACGAGGAATTAGGTTTGTTATATAGCACTATCAGTGGGGGGACACAGGGCACTTACTGTTTCACAGCTCTCACACATAATGCATACTGAAAAGTGGTATCCGAGTTTCACTGTATGCGGCTAAATGAAGGCTGCATGAGATGCGGTTGAATGCTAGAAAATCTAATGTTTGTGTTCCGTTCATAGCAGCACGTAAGATAGGACGTTTAGCATGGGGCAGACAACATGCCACTTGGACCAGTCTTCAGTGTAGCACCGTTCGTTTTACAGATTAATCGAAATTAAGCCTGATCCTCGGCATATTCTCTACCACTGTAATGATAATTACGGTGGTAGAGGTGTAATGGTTTGACTAAGCATTATGTTGGGCTCTCCACATCTCTGCATTTGTTTGACAATAGCTCTTTCACTGCTATGGTGTACAGAGAAGGGATTTTAAAGCCCTTTGGAAGACTTTGCAGTAGTGCAGTTGGCCCTTGGTTCCTGTTAATAGACGACAACACTCGCCAATGTATGGCTCAGCTGGTCGACGACAACATGGAAAGTGAAGATATTCACTGCAAGAATTTGCTAGCCATATCTTCTGGTTTTAACCATATAGAGTATGTATGGAATGATCTTGGCAGGGCAATTTCATATGGGCATCTCTTCCGAGAACCATCCCAGAGTTGAAAATTCTCTTGCCCCAGGAACGGGATCGAATGCCACAAGGACTCTACAATTGCCTCCTATCCATTATGCCATTACACTTTGCGACCTGTCTGTTAGTGAGAGGGAACCATACTCCATATTAAACTAGTTTTCAGTTCAAAATTGTGAATATTTTACATATCTACATTATGAGCTTTACTGATAATCATGTGTTCATAAAAGTCTTTTGAATAATATATGTCTTTATTTGTTATTATAAATGTATACCTATAGCAAATTTCTATAAAATCTGTCCATTAGTTGTTTAGAAATGTAATATGCAAGTTCTCTTACGTTTGCACACGTGTGCAAATTTACATACGGTTTTGTAAAATTTTATTTAATAACACCTTGGTTAATTTCAATCGAAGGTAGGTGAAATCTTCTTGTTCGAGCTTTGTGTTTGTTTTGTGTTTGAGCTGTCAAATTATTTTCTTGACATCATTTCTTATGCACAAAGCCCACTGATATGTATAGATTTTGTATACACATCACCGGATCAAACTACTCGTTGTTTGATGACATAACGTTTTTTTTTTCATCATTTCTTACACTCCAGCCTACGAACAACTATTTGAAATGTACTGAGTCACGAAATGTTTTTGAAAGACGTTGTACAAATATTTAAGTATATTTACACTATGAATATAAGAAACAATTTTTCTGTAATATTGCCTAATACGTATGCTATCAAATAAATCCTTATTTCTGTTCAGTACTGCATGCATTTTAAATTTTATTCATTTAAACCTATCCTTGGAGAGGAAGGATGTTTTCTTTTAGAAAATTAGAAAAAAATCATTTATTTCTAATATTCTTTGCATAAATCAAAAATAAGAATGCATAATTGCAAAATAAGAAAAGTAAATATATTTTGATGAAAAATGAGGACTTCAAATGCAATGCAAATGGTAAATGCAGTAAAAGTTACGTTAGACATGCATTTACAATTTCAGACAAGCATGGGAACTACGCCTGTACTAAAATGCATTCTATTAATAAATAAAGGAAATTCTTAAACAAAACGTGATTTAGATATTAAAAAATATTCAAAAACTTGGGCGATTTTTTTTAACTTTTTCACAGACGGTGAAAATCAAAAAATAAATGAAGAAGCTTTTCACGTCATTACAGTTTATCATACTTCTTTGAAATTTCTCTAACGATGCAACTGATACTAATTTAAAGAGCAACTTCTTTGAAAATACAAGTACCATATTTTTAGAGGAAACACGATGCTTAGTGGAAAGTAAAAATAATTCTTCTAGCATCTTAATAATGATATTCGTGGTTTACCCCAGGCGATGTGTGTTTATTATATCGGAAACAAGGATTTTTTCTCTTGCAGCTTTCATGTAACATTTGTTTGAAAGAAAGTCATCAAAGTACACTTTTTTATTTAAATTACAAGGAAACTGCTTTTACATTTGTAATCAGGTGTAGGTCGTACTTTTTCACATTAGGGCTAGAAGATTCCTTGAGAGCTAGAGATATTAATTTGCGCGTTTATGGAAGTCAGCATTACTTCTGTAGAAATATCTGTAACAGCATAATTCCCCAAGGGACATTGTATATTTACGGCATATAAGAGAAAGTGGAAAACATACGGCGTAAGGAAAGTTTTGCATGAATTAACCACGTGAGGAAGCTCTCCATATTCAGTAATTCTGTCTGTTAAAAACTGTACACTCTTGCACCTAAATTCCTTGAATTCATATATTATGTCATGAGCTATAATAATCAGCCTGCTATTGCCATAGATGCCACTAGAGGAAATGAATTAAACTTTGAAATTATGCTGTTATTTTCGCTTTTTCTAGCACAGAACCTACAGGGAGATCAGGTTCACTAAATTAATCGTGGTCAAAAAGCAACGACTGTGGCTACCGTTGGATTAAGTCTCGAACACCTGAGGGATGACAATATGACTTTTTTAAATCCTATGCCAGTTCTGACGGAGATTCCTCGAGGAACACCGCTTGAGTGTTTCCTACCCTTCTTCGTGTACCAGCAATCACTCTAGAGTCTCCGAGATTCGTAGCTGCGCCTAGGGCATGTCAACCCGTTCTTCTTCCATAATGCCAGAAACGGGGCTCTTTTGAAAAGTAGTAAATCTAGGTAGGATATAAGCGTAATTTTTTTCTAACTCAAATAAAAAAATATTCTTAAATCTTATGAGTCTTTCGAAATATTGCTGGTCGTGAATATTGCTGGTTCGATTCGGTTGCAAATTCCTGAGAACAGGCAGGCTATATGTTTACACCTATGTGCGCTGTAGATAAGACTTGTCTTATAAAATTCTCCACGAAGATTTTCCGTCCCTGAGATAGATATTTCTGGTATCTTTGCCATATTCAAGCAAACCAAACTCTTCATTAATTTAACAAAATGAAATTTAATATGCTACGGGGTGATGCACATTACACTGAAGTTGCAATAGAGACATTGATTTTTTCCCTTTAATGTTCAATTGGGCGTCGATAAGTTAAAAGTTTTTACGTTCTGAGTGTAGATTTCGAGGGATTTGAATAATAAAAAATGTGCAGAGGTTCAAGTTTTCGGATTCCAAATATTTTTCAAGAGGCTCAGGATAAAAGGTTTTATGTTTCTTCTCTAACTACGAAAATGATAATAATTTTGATTTTGATTATTGCGAACCCTTAATCATAGATAGAGTCTATAACAATTAGGCGCATTGCAAGGCTTCTTTATAGTTTTCCAATATTTGTTTTATACTTTAAACAAACATTAGAAAACTACGTTTACCGAATTTTGACCAAGAACACTAAGTGAAGTCCGAGATTGTTACCTTTGTCTCCCAGCAGTATTTACAAGCATAACTAGAAATTCACAAGAATTTCACCATTTGTTCAATATGTATATTTCCTCCACACTAACTGCGCAATTCCGCCCTAGTTTTGAGGAAGGATATCCTGGTCCGAAGATGTCCCACCCTACTTCCTCTTCCCCCAACTATTCAATACGGCTTTCGACTCGTCGTGTATTTTGAGTGTCCCCTTAACACACAGACTCTATATGCTTACAAACATCCATACCTTCTCCGGAATTCAACCTAGAGTTCATCCGTACGGTAGACAGCGTCACTAGGCATTTTATCGTCTAGGCGTCAAATCAGGCTTCATAGCTAGGACCCTCAAACTGCATGTTGAAACATTATGGTGTAACTCTCTTTTGTTTTTGTTTAGACAGTGCTATGACGGGGCATTTTGCTGAGTACGCTATGTATCTGTTTTATATTTCAAGCTTTGCTTTTATGGTATGTGTTAATATTATTCTGTTACTTTTGTTATGCTTGTTTCTCTCTGCCAGTAATATTGTAAGGTATTTCTTCCGCCTTCTTGGGATGCCTTCGGGGTGTGGTGATCTGCACACTGGGCGCGTATTCCAGAAGTCCGCGGTTTGATTCCCCGCGAAGGCGTTTGCTCATTTTTCATCTCTTCGGCTTTTCCAATTAACCTAATATTTCTACAACGGGGCCCGAACAAAACGGGTGGTGGATGATTATTCTCCGCACCAAGGATTTGTCAATAAGGTCTCCTAAAAATCCCAGTCGCTCTTTAAAAGGGAGAGTATATAAGGTATATTCCGCCTTCTTGGCATGCCTTCGTGGTGTGGTGGTCTGCACGCTGGGTTCGTATTCCAGAGGTCCGCAATTCGATTCCCGGCGAAGGCGTTACTAAATTTTCATCTTGCCTGCTTCCCCTCCCAAAGCAAAACCCTAATATCTCTACAATATACTGATTATATTTTGTAATAATAATATTGTTTTATTTGCAAGTATATGCATAATTCGCAGTTGAATTTTTGCGGAAAATTGTATTATGTAACAAAGATAGGCACAAGATCAAACTGTTAAAAACTCTGGCTGTAAAGAACGCTGTTCTTTAATTTATCTTATAGTTGCCGTACACAGAAATTCCCTTGAAAAAAAGAATTTCAGAAATTTTTAAATACGGTTGTGCCATCATGAGTATTTTTATGCATGTATCTAGCAGCCGTCTCAGCAAAGGTAGTGAAACGATCTGTTTTACTGTATCGAAATCGGTGTTAGTTCAGCATGCGAGACAATTTTGTATTTTAAGTATTGCGCACAGACAATTACAGATAGAATCACTATAGAACAGTTGATTATCCGATATTCGAATATCAGCCTATCTATACGTGGGAGCATTGCACTAACTTATTCTAGCTACCATTTAATTTTGAGATGCAGTTGAAAAAAATAAGCTTTAAGCGATAATATAAAACTTTAATAATTTTACGTCAAATTGGTCATGTGACTTATAATATTAAAAAGACAATTTATTAGGCAAATTATACGCTTTAGACTTGTTGTGACTCCTTAAAGAGAGTTTTTGTATGAATAAACAAATTATGCTATTTATGACTAAACATCACACAACTAAAATGAAGAAAAAAAAGGAAAAATTTAATAATTATTTTAGTTAAAAATAGGTATAATTTACTTGCGCTGTTTTGTTATAAAGCACTGAATTTGTTGTTTTGGTTATCAGAATGGTCCACAAAGACACTAAGCAAAATCTTATAAAAGTAAATATATTATGATATAAGCAAGATGATATGGGATATTTATTAAACAAAATGTTAATGTGAAAAGAAATTTAAATTCCTCTACACCATTAAAATCTCAGTGGTAGCAACTGCGATTAAATTGACAGAATTTTAAAATAACCCTCTTGAATTGCGTTTTGCGAAAGTAGCTGGAATCTCCGTAAGCAGGCAATTTGTCGCTTTAAGTTCCAGTCTTATCCCATAACGTTTCAGCGTCCAGTTTTCGTTTCATTACAGCTATGTTATTAGCCCCTAATGGGAAAGGCTTTTAACTGCAGCTCACCATTAAAGTAGTTATTAATACCATTTCACCCTTCTAAGCGCAAAACAGCCAAGGCGAGAGCTAGCTTAGGTATTAGCAATAAACTAAGTTTTAAGCTAATGAAACTTGTGCATTATTTTGATATTACGCCCCTCTGATAAAATAAGTATTTCTGCTAGTGAAGGGATTATTAAGAAATACTAAATTTGCAGCTGTGTGTACAAACAAATGATTACAGGATTAGAATTTTTAATCTTTTAGGTTTCCTTAATTTGTTTATACCATAGTTAATTGTTCAAAAAATCATTTAAGCAATATTACAATTGCAAATATATTGCTTTGGATGCTTTACTATTACGGTTTTTTCACTGCTGTGAATTCCCTTCCTTAGCTGCCAAACAGTAGAGATTAAATGAATGAAAGAAGAATAAATTTAACTTAATCTGTTTCTAGAACAAATAAAACTACATGAATATAAATGTTAAGCATGCCAAAGCCGAGAGACTACTTATATTGTAGAAAGGCTTATAAAATTAATCCATACGTTCGTTTGAAAAATAATAGGGAAAGATTTCCAATTAAAATATCAACTGTACTATTCTAGTTCAGTACGTTGGTGTATTTTGGTGTTGGTGTATTTAATTATGGCAAAGCACACGAGGGCTATCTGCCTAAGGGGAGGGATGCCTTTCGTGGAGGACTTTCTAAGGGAAACTGGCTCGTATACACGTTACACATGGGGAAAACCACGAAAACGCCCATGCAGCCAGCCCGTTCGCGGGATTCGAACCTCGGACCGAACTACCAATGTTCAGCGACTTTACCGCTCGGCCGCTGGTGGGCCCTAGTTCAGTACGTACAGCTCATGTTAATGCAGATGAACAAAGTTTATTTTAATTTAACGTAATTGATTGTTTAAAGATATTCTCAAAATCTCCATGAAATATCTCCTTCCAATACAAGCAGAAGTTTTGTTTTTCAATATAATATTCTGAGAACTTATTGCGGTTCCTTGCAGTATAAAACTTTCATCTCATCTTTTACCCTATAGAAGGCTATACTGCATAATAAACAACACACTGGGAAAAAACAATTTTTTTTTTTTTTTGCATTTATTTAAAAAACAATACTGTCTGTTTACAATCTGTTTACTTAAATTTTAAGACATATATTTTCCTAATATATTACATACATAACTATGTTAAAGATTTTAGAAATTCAGAACACGTAAACTACTTAATACCAAACTTTACTATACTGAAGTACAGATAACATCATTGGGTTTCCTTTGTTTATTTTACAAATGCTCAATGAGTATGACAAAGACATGGCAGGCATTTAAGCATTATAAAGATTATTTACTAGAAATTGGCAAAGGCATACTTGACTGAAAACAGTGATGATTAACAAAACTGTTGCATACCTAATCACTGTAAGAACCATTACCGAGACCACTTGCGAGTGTGTCTAAATCAAAACTTCGTACAAAAGTGCAGATTATTTGGGAGAATTACTGCATCAAAATGCATTAGTATGCACAGGAGGAGCATTGAATATTAAGCATAAATCTAGGAATTTTCCGGGCTACTTTGGATTTAATCCCAAGTGATTTTTTTTTTTGTGAGAGTTAGTCACAGTAACTATCCTTTTTATTTCTATTCTCCTCTTATTCGAGGATTCTCAATAATTTATCATTTATGTTGCATGTCTACAAAGGTAGTTAGGGAGCTTCCGTGAAATGTGTTGAAATAACCTTGTGAACTCATATTTTCTTTTCGAATAATAAAATTAGTTACCGATTAAATTGTTAATTTCATATGAACCTTAAAAGTATTTTTCCGAATCACAAATAACATGCATATATATTTTTGTCAGCTACCATTTGCTTTTTCGGCCCTCCAGCGGCACAGCGTTAAACCCGCTGAACGCTGCTGCTTCCGACATGGGTTGGAGGGTTGGAATCCAGGCAAACGGGGTGGCAGCAAGGGCGTTTTCATGGTTCTTCCTATGTGTAATGTGTATGCGAACCAGTTTCCTTTAGAAAGTCCTCCACGAATGCATCGCTCCCCTTAGGCTAATGATCATATTTTGCTTTGTAACAATAAACTAAACTACATCAAACTCATTTGCTTTTGCATAAAAAGTGCAGTTACTGAACGAATTTTCAATAATCGTTATTTTTAGTTTTTAAGTTACAGAGCAAAGAGTTTGGTATATTTCACAAAGACAAAATATATTTGATAAAATCTAAATTTTTCAAAATTAGAGATACATTACTTCAAAATAAATTGTCCTTTCATTTTAAAATTTGAAGTTATTCAAAATGTTTAGGGAAGGAAATAAATCGTCTGGAATCGATAAAAAGGAACTTGTGAAAAAAATGTCATGAAATTGCATACACTTTGCTTTTATAGCTGTTTAAGACAATTAGTTTTTGCTGTTTAAAGACCTTCTTACTTAGGAAAAAAATTATAATATAAATTACGAATTTTCATTTTTAACGTCCCTCAATTATTACCCTTAATAAACAAAAATACATTCACAATAAAGACTTCTTTTTCTTTGAGTGTGATAACTTATTATAGCATAATCGCCTTTTTTAGCAAAAATGCCAAACTAAATAAGTACAGTAATGTAAGAAAACAATATTTTATTCAAAAGAAAGAAAAAAGGGAGCTACATAAGTCATTTGTGAAATAAGTACTTAGTTTTTTGCCATATTTTTTATTTACGGCGAATATAAATTCTTTAACCCAAAATAATAAATTATCTTTTCTTTCACAAGTGCATGCTCTCATTTTACTGCTTAAATGAATATTCGTTTCGGGAAAACAAAAGGCTTTCTGTGAACATGCTGTATTCTGCAGAAGAAATAATTTATGCTCAAGTCCATTGTAAATCTACTCTTAATAGAAACAGGAATATCATGTTCACAAAGAAAATTCTTTCATGCCCTAACTCTTCTTGATAAACTGCGTTCGCTTAACTTTGGCAACTCAGAGGATGTTAAACGTTTAAACTACTTTCCACTTCGAAGAGATTTTATTACCTAAGCAACTTAAGTAAGATTAAGAAGAAAAGTTGACACTGTACTATAAAACTAGTTTTATTATTGATGACAAAAGTACTTCTCAGACAGTTAGTATTCATTTCTGCTGGCCTATTTCATTTAAATTGACCGACCACTGAGTTTTAGCTATTTATAAAATTTTTATTATATTTCAGTTTTTTTTTTTTTTTCGTTTCAGATTAAAAAAAACTTAGCTTAAAATAAAAACGAATTTTTTAAAAGCTTAATTTTTATTCTTAATTAGAAAGATGTACATTTAAAATTTGCACCACATACTATTTTGTATTAGTAGATTTATTCAAAAAGAGTTTTTAATCAATGGTCAAAAAATGCATTAGAATGAATTCTTATTCAAATTGCTTTCAGTTTGTTATTTTCTATTTAATCAGCACCTCGGTTTTACATTTGTGTGATAATATAAAATTATCAATATCTATCAAAACATTTTAATAATACATTAAACAAATACAAAGCGGTCTTTTTTAAACATACAATTTAAGGAACAACATACTGAACTCCAAAATACTTTTTAATATTTAAAAAAAAATTAATATTTATAATTTGAATACTTAAATTATTGGTTCCCAAATTTTTTAATCGAGTTAATCAGATGTGTGTAATTAATCTAAGAAAATGCCATTGAAAAAGGTATTTCGTGGAATGAATTAAGGGTACTTACGGAAAATCCTGTCGACCATTTTTGCCTATTAAAGAAAAGACGCCAAACTACGAGATTTTTCGCCAAAAATGCAAACGTCTTCTTCAAACACGCTGGTTTTGATGTAACCTTGATTACACGTGTTAGTTATTATTCTTGAGTTAAAGAATCCTTTCCCCCCCTCTATTATGCATTTTCGAAAAAAAAAATATGATTAAGATTTTGGTCTGCCTATTGAATATTTCCAAAGTTATTGAATCTTACCGGCCTCAAAAATATGTGTTAATGGCCACGAAATGGCGCTTTCTTTGAAAACTGAGAAGCAATGGCGGTACAACCTTAACGTTGCAAATAATTGCTAGCGAAAATAAGTGCTTTTACAGTATACCTCCTTAATAAAAAATAATGGGAATTTTTAATGAAAGATTAAATATAAATAAATGAAAATATAATAAATTTGAAAGAAAAATAAGAATAGAACGTTTTTTCTTGTATTTAGTAAATGGATTTTTTGGTTTGACACCGTCTCTTGTGGTCGACAGGATTTTTCGTAAGTACCGAATTAAGTAATAATGAAGAAATTAAAGATAAATATACACTATTACTAAGGATTAATTAACAGATTTAGTTATTTTGAAGCGTAAAGAAAGTGATAAAACGTACAGTATTAATATAAACAAAAAGGAGAAAACTGTCTAACAAGAAGGTACAAATTAAAAAGCAATTCAAACATAACAGGGAATCCAGAACTGAAATAAAATAAACGAATAAAAATAATTATTAAAAACTATTTAATGATTAAAATAATTATTGATAATTTCCTAGTCTTTGTCGAGGCATAGCCAAAATAACTCGCCATCTCTATGTAGTAGCTCTGTAGTTCAGCAATCCTCTAAATATTGTCACTCGATCCATCAATCCTTTGAAAAACAAAATATTGCAAAATTTAATTTGAAATTTTTAAATTAGTATCCATTTAAATGCATGCAGACTGACACAAAAATACTTCTAGGTTATTATGTTAGTAGAATATTAATATTAAATAGACAGGAATATTAATATTAGATTTTCAGGACAGTTTTATTTGTACGACTATGTAAAATAATATGTGTAAGCAAAAAATGAATTTTTTATCAAGATCTCAGTAATCTTTTTTTCTTAAAAGGAGATTTATTTTGTGATGTAAAATGATTGATAAATACATACAGAACCATTTTCTTGTTAAATGTAGAAAACACATGAAAAATCAGCAGTATAAATTGCCTAATCGTATATTTATTGCATATCAAGTGGGTAATTTGAAATTTATGCTCCATAAAAGAGTAGTTGCATAATAAGATTGCTTACTTGTTTTCACTGTAGATATAAAATTTGGAAGATTTAAATTAATATAATATACTTGGCAGATCATATATATTACGACTAATTTAAATCTGCCAAGTAAATATATACTTGACAAACTTAAATTAAAAATTTCAGGCTTAAAAAAAGAAAAATTTAAAAGCATTAAAATACGGTAATTTCAGATTTACAGGAAATTATATATTCTTCCAGTAAATGAGAGCGATTTAATTATGCTGAAAGTCTCACGTTTACAGACATATTTTGTTTGAGTCTTATTTATAAATCTGAAAGCAGTCCTCTAAACCAAGAACCGACTTCTACTAACCTATACACAACAAACAGGTGAGTATTGAAAAGCCATTCATGGCCTGTGATAATGTAATGGTCTCTGTTTTTCGCCATATTTGTTGTAGCTGAAAGGATGAATTTAGATGTTAACAAGTGCACTCACTTTTCGCATTGTTAAACACAGTAATGTAATTTACTTACCACCTGGCGAAAACCCAGAAAAACAGGTAACTGACCTTTAATACTATATTTGATGACTAAAACCTTTTTGGTAATGATTGTATTATTTTTTTCACTCATTTCTTATTGATTAAAGTAGTATCATCGACGGCATGCAGCTTTCTATAAGCAGTTAGCTCTAGTGTGTTTTACCACAGTCAAGCAGTACAATTCAAGCATATGCAGAAGTATACTAATTAGGACACAAGAATGGTATATAAACAAACTCGCCTTTTAAAATTATGTCCCTTAAATAATAATGATAATAACGAGACTAATTCGCAAGGTATATATCTCTTTTAATATTGTATTATTGCTCTCAATTTAAATAACAAATCATTTTCAGTAAAGTAATATTTAAAAGAAACCAATAGAACACTTATATAAACATTTCATTAGCAACTGCAAACGATGCATGACAGTTAACTAGCAAAACTTCATATTTGTCTAACATTTATTATAAATAAATTGTTTAGGTTGTTTTGAAAGGCAAACGTTGTCTTTTAACGAAAGGAATAGAAAACATTCATTTGAAGTCCAAGAAATCTAAAGGTTACATTTTTCTAATTATTAATTCTACTAATAAACAGTAAGTATTTTAGTTTCCTTGCAATCTTCTGAATTTTTAAAAGTTCATTTAAGACATATTATTATATATTTCGACAGAAGAATATACAAAACGTTAACGTATATTGTATATAAATGTTTAAATGAAAAACAAAATAAAACGTTTTAAATTTTTGGAAGTTTTTTTTAAATGTTTAGAAAAACTTTCAAAGTTACGAATTAGTGAACGTTATTCAAATTAATAGAAATTCATACTATCTGGTTCAGATGGCTCTGTCAGAAAATAATAATTAAAATCAAATTTATCATAATATAAGTGAAAATTTTTAAAAGTGCTTGTAAAATTATTTTCCAGATTTTTAATTAAAATTCAACGTGGATAGGATCATCATTATATTTGAGCTGTATTGTTATTTTAATAACATTGAATATTAAGAATATTATTTTTTCACATTCTACAATCCATTTTTTTGCACTCTTATTTCAAGAAAAGACTAACGGAGGCGAAAAAAAAAAAAAAAAAAAAAAAAAAAAAACCCTAGGCTTCCCTTCCTCAAAATAAATATTCACTTGCATTTTTATTTCTGAAAATTTATCCTGAAACGTAAAAAAAAGTCTTCTATTTGGTCTTATTTCCGAGTAAATAAACCAGGTGTAATGAAAATATAAATATATTTTGAACGTTCTTGAATAAATTATATGCTTAAAGACGATTGTTTGTTCATTATAAATTCTTGTTTTAATAAGTCTAATAAACACGAAAAGGGATCTTTTTTTAACTTCGCCATTGTTAATGGTCTCCAAACGTAGTTTTTAAAACATTATTATGCTTTTGATAAAGCTGAAATTCAATTATCAGCTAGGAAAGTTACCAAAACAACCATTATTTGACAATTTAATTATCAGAAATTAGCAGTCCAGACAAGAGTGTATTCGTAATTTGGATTCATTTTTTGTGTTAATATTCGATTTGATAGAATTATAGGTAATTTTATTATTTCGTTATCTCTTTAATTGAAAGGCACACAATTTAATTATGAACAGGAATGGAGCATGAAAAAACTGCTTCTCTTGCAAAACAATTTGTAAATTTATCACGCCATACTTATTAAATAAGTTTTAATAAATGTTTCATCTGAAAACCTAGAATTAGAGATTAGCAGTTCAAAAGGTTTACAGTTAATATTTCCAAAATAAAAGTAAAAATTATATAGACAGAGATAGATAAAGAGATAGATAGAGATATGTACATCAAACGATCTGAAAGAAATTACAATCTGAACTTGCTAGCAGGTTTTCAGCTTGATTTCTTATACATCTTTAAGATTTTATTAATTAAAACAAGCCTGTTTGGCTTCGGAATTCGTCCACCAGAAATCAGAAGTAAAGAATTTAAAATCTTGTGCTTAAAATGAGCTGTTTAAAATTGCAAAGCATGAAAAAAATTGTGTGATATGATATCATCGCAAGTAAAATCTATGTATAAATCTGCGCACTTATTCAAGGCGCAGTTGCATATTTAATTATTTGAATTGCTTGCACACGAGATTTGCAAAATATATTCCCCACAATTGGTTATATTTCTGTATTACTAGAAATTGAATCTAAAAAAATGGAAACAATAACCACCTAGAAGATATTACATTCATTGTGTTCTTTAATAAAATAGCAAAATATTTTACGCAACGCCAGGTTATTTCGAAGAAGATAATGACACTTCGCTAAAATAATTTCTAAAGGGAAATATCAAGTATATCTATCTTATCTGCCAAACTAAAAGTAACATAAATTATAGTCACACAACTTATTATTAAAGTTTAATATTAACTACTTAAAAAAGTTAGCTGAATGAATGCATTTGCATCGGCTTTTACGTGACATAAAACTTTTAAGATTAAACCTAACATATCTGATCTATGAGACACTTTTCCTATATGAACATTTATCAATGTCAGTTGTTCATATGCAACAAGCATATCAAGCATCACGAAATAACATGCTCTGATTCAGATAAGAATAAGCCTTAAAAAATATAAACTCTCATTTTTGAAGGTATGCAAAAGGAATGTGTAATTCTATGCAAGAAGTTTTTTTTTTCTTTCCTTAAAGACGATTGGAAACTCCATGAATAATTCATTAGCTTCTACATATTTGGAAGTATAATATAATCTTGTTATCAGCACTCTCCGAGGCAAGTCATCACGTTACGGTAATCACATTTTTTTCTATACATTTTAGTTACGTCATGAAGCTACACAACTGCTTCGTTCTTGAGAAGGTGAACGTGGAGATTAAATGAAGGCTAATATTTTCCTCCGTGGTCAAATTTCATTTGAATTTATGTCTTTTTAGTACTCCCAAGCAAATAAAAATTTTATTCGAAACATGGTAATGATTTCATGCTTTTTAAATGCTGCCTACAACCTTCAATTTATCGATCTTGAAATGACATTCGATGAAGCAGATTTCATAGTTTTATAGATAATTTTCAATGTTAAATAAGAGTATATGTAATAAACATCGAATTTCATCAGTTTTAGACCTTTTCAGTTATAAATTGATGTTTAAGAATTATCGGTTACAAATTGATATATTAGGATTTAAACTGCTATTTAAGCGATACCAGTCATAAATTTTTTTAAATAAAGCATTTTTCATTCACAGAATTTTATACATGAAATAGATAAAAGAATCATCTTCATTTCAGAATTTTTAACATTGCACCTCCAAACGGTGTAATCGCTAACATGAAGTTTCATGTTGTGGCCATTCTGCCGTACTTGGTTTGGGGCTAAAGACCTCTTTTTTGAAAAATTATGTTAAGGCATCCACCTAATTACTTGGTAAATTAAAGACAATATCCGGGATGTTAATTTACGATTTAAGGTTTACTAATAATGTTAAGTGCTTATGTTTTTCACATTACTTGATGAGGAAAAATTATGCGGAATAAGATTATTAGACTGAGAGATTTCCTCTCTTACAAATTCGCTTAAAATGCTATGTTGTCATAACTATATTATTATGCTTTTTTTTTCGTACTACTGTTATTATTTTTCTAAGCTGAAGAGAGAGAATGATGGATAAGATGGCAGATAAATGTCTGCATTACGTAGAACAGAACATTATATTAGTGTATATGCCTTTTTATCCATATGTGCACGCTTAAAAGAATATACTTTTAGATAATATATTACGCATGTTGGAATATCAGTATTGTGTATGCAGTAATACGCAATCAATTTGTAACTCGTTGTTTTAACTTAAATATTTGATCGGAGCAACGATGGCTGTCAAATACTAACTCATCGCTAAAATGTGGCTTGAGCTTTATTATCCCGAAAACGTCCACAGCGCGCACATAATTACCCTGGCAACAGCAGCCAAATCTCGATTTAAAAGCCAAAATATGATATTCACAAAATAAAGCAATGGGTATATTTTAAAATAAAAATGCGAATTAGAAAACCTCATCAGAAATAAATAATACAGGAACACAAAAATGGAACACGGTGCTATATACAATCCCGTGGCAAGGTAGAATAAAATGCAGCCAGATTTTGGTGACATATCTCGGTTGATTGGTGATTGAATCTCAGGAGACGCTATAACCAAAGAAGATTCAAATTTCCCGTTTCCTATTTTTATTTAAATTGTAGATTATTTTCCATATTTAAACAACAGATACTACATTACAGAATTGAATTATTTAGATTTAGAATACTAGGCTATGTACCTAGGAGTTAGGGATGCTTTTGATGAGGTGTTCTAAGGAAACGTCACTCATGACACTCATGGAAAAAAAAAAAAAAAAAAAAAAAACACGAAAACGCCTGTCCAGCCAGCCGATTCACTGGAATTTTAACCGAATCTGAACAAAGTTCAGCAGTCTCATCAATATGTCGCTGCAGAAAAAATATAGAAATAACTGCATGTATGGTACAATATAAAGTATACTCATCGACTTATAATGTTACCGCCTTTTGGCTGGTTTATAAATGTAAACATCAGTTTGAAAACTTTTACAGTATTATACTTATTAAGTTATATCCTAAACATTTACCTTATTGCATTGTGTTAAATTTAAGGAAATACCAATTCAGATACTTGGACGCAAAAATGTTGACCAATTGTTAGTGCAATTGTAGTGTAGGAATATATCTCAAACTTAAGAAAAATATTTCAGGAAATCTTAGACAAAGAATATTTTTACAAAACTTCACGGTTTGTCCTGATCCGCCAGGTAATTTCTCATGATTTTTTTTTACTGCCGTACTAAAAGTTAAGCAATAAGAATTTTGTGGGAAGAAAGACTAATGTTAGCAACGAGAACTGACATAGTGAAAGTAAAATACTAGAAGAATGTTTCAAAAGCTTTCAACATACCTTCTTCTTTGAGTGCTAATGAGACACAATTCAGCATGGTAAACAAATTATGGGAAATAACATCAACGGAACTGCAAGGACAAAGCGCCAATTTTAACTCAATGCAGTTTTATGTTTGAATTAATTCTATTCAACTCTATTTGACAAGAAGACAAAAGTTCCTAGTCTTAAGTATAATAACAGCTTACCGTTATTGTTTTTGTGACTAATGAATTTAATTCTAGTATTAAAAAAGTAATACTGATTATCGAATTTTGCTAAAACTGTATGAATGCATCCAATTGATTAAAATCTGGGCTTAAACTATGAACTGGCCAATTTCTGTCATACTACTTCCTGCATTTGAATGAAATGCACAAAATATGATATATTGAAAATATTTACCTTTCTAATAACAAAGATTCCGTTTCAAGTTAACCGTTTTCATTATTCTGATACATTTCCCAATTTGTACTGCGCGAAGTACTGCGCGTGCTCTTCCTGAGGACTCCAGGAAAGTAAAATAAATAAAAACTAATTGAAACTAATGAATGAATATGAAGAATATGGGAAGCCACAGTGTGTTTCTCTTCCTGCGTACTTAGATAAGGGGTTATCTCGAGGGTAAGTGTTGAAACTGTATTGGCAGGTAGGAGCATTTTTAATGAATCGTTAAGGTGTATTGCAGATGATTTAAACTCACAATTTAATTATTATTTTCAAAAGATTAAATTTGTTTGCCTTCTGTAAACAGTCAGAAAAATTTCGTATAACGAATAATGGACTAACAGGTTTTTAAATTGAATTACACGTAATGATTAATTTGCGAGCTCTGAATTTATTATTGCAACGACGTTATTGATGTAGAATATCTGTTCTACATCAATATTGGTTTTATTTACTGAACTTTGGAAGAAACTTCTTGTGTGGCTTATTTATGGCATTATCACTTTGAGAATAAATTGAGATATTATCGTAGATTTAAAACTTTTAAAGTATAATTTCCTTTTATATACATTGCGCTGCTATTTAAATGTTACAATACTAAACTTTTCAGAACAGTTGATTTTGAGAAGGGCGTAGCAATCCACAAACTTCGGAAATCGCGGTTGCAATGTATTTTGATATTCCAGAAACTTATAATAGGGTACTTTTCATACTTAGCTTACATCTTCATAAACCAATTACTTACTACAAATACACTTACCATAATGATATTAATATTTCTATGAATTCATGTAAATGATTAACAAATTGTATCGCAAATATTTTTATTTGAAATAATAAGATAACTAAGAGCCTGCATGAGTAATACGAATTTAAATGTATATTTGCTTAATCTATTAAGCAGATTTAGGGCAATTACGTTATAGCAAATTTAAGACAACTGCTTTATACCACAGCATTTTAATCGGCTTAATAATCTTAATAAATGTTCACATATGTATACAGAATAGAACTTAGTATAATAATGTAAAAATTTACAAAAGGCGGGTGATTACATTGTGGCATTGCTTTGCTTTAATTTGCATTTTGCTCCAAGTTAAAATTTCCGGTTTATACTTCATGCCCATGGTAGCATATTTTCTACCATATATTAAACGCCACGTTTTTATACCAGGAACGCCATGAAATGTAATTTTTATGTCATAAATTTAGAGAATGAACCTTTCTCGTGTATTATTAGCAAATTTTAGGCATAGATAGCAACACCAGCTTAAAGGAAAAAAATTAGATGAAGCATGAATGCAGCAAACAATGCAAGCACCTTTTCAGACGTAAGTTGCTTGTTTATTTTATAAACATTTCATTAATAAAATAGTTAATAATTACTATTTATATAAATTAAAAGAGGTTGTGTATCACACAGTATAAAATAACTTTTACAAAATTATCGTCTTTAATGCTAAAATGTATTTTTAAAATCATGGTAGCAAATCTGCTACCATGGGCTTACTATAAACAGCAGGTCTCTGAAGCAGGCCTAGAGGTCTCTGAAGAAAATATATTTTTACATTGAAATATAGTTCATGATCTTTAATCTTTGTAGTTTTACAAATAATATATCCTTAAATACGATTTATGGATTTAAATTTTTATTAGTTTAAATTTTGATACTTTTCAATTTAAAAAATACTTTAAGATGTAATTTTCCTGTAAAAAAGGTCTAGGAAAATTCCTTTCGAGATTTAAATTGAAAAATAAATTTAATCCTCTATGAAATCTCAAGTTCTTTTTAATACATTTGTACTTTATTTATTGAATGAAAATTTAAAAAATAATTTAATAAAATTTGATAATAATTTAATAATTTTTTTTGAATAAAATTTTAATTTTTTTTTCAGCCATGCACTTCAAGTCCTTTTTCCCCAGAGTAAGATGAAGAAATGTGTTTAAAAAACTAGAATATGCCATAGCATATATGAATGATTTGGAAAGTGATTTATCCGATATATCTGATAACGACTCTCATGATGAATATATGCCTACACGGACGTCTGATATCTTCCGTGAAGGAAGCTCGGATGATAAAGACCAAGATCATAATGAAGATGTAGAAAATGATCAAAATGCATAAAATATTGAAGAGAATGTCTTTCCACGTAAGAGTTATAACTCTTACGTGGAAAGACTAATAAAAATTTAAATCCTAAAAAATTATCCTTCCCTTTTATTGAAATAATTAATATTTGAATAAACTAATAAAAATTTAAATCCATAAATCGTATTTAAGGATATATTATTTGTAAAACTACAAAGATTAAAGATCATGAACTATATTTCAATGTAAAAATATATTTTCTTCAGAGACCTCTAGGCCTGCTTCAGAGACCTGCTATTTATAGTAAGCCCATGGTAGCAGATTTGCTACCATGACTTTAAAAATACATTTTAGCATTAAAGACGATAATTTTGTAAAAGTTATTTTATACTGTGTGATACACAACCTCTTTTAATTTATATAAATAGTAATTATTAACTATTTTATTAATGAAATGTTTATAAAATAAACAAGCAACTTACGTCTGAAAAGGTGCTTGCATTGTTTGCTGCATTCATGCTTCATCTTATTTTTTTCCTTTAAGCTGGTGTTGCTATCTATGCCTAAAATTTGCTAATAATACACGAGAAAGGTTCAGTCTCTAAATTTATGACATAAAAATTACATTTCATGGCGTTCCTGATATAAAAACGTGGCGTTTAATATATGGTAGAAAATATGCTACCATGGGCATGAAGTATAAACCGGAAATTTTAACTTGGAGCAAAATGCAAATTAAAGCAAAGCAATGCCACAATGTAATCACCCGCCTTTTGTAAATTTTTACATTATTATACTAAGTTCTATTCTGTATACATATGTGAACATTTATTAAGATTATTAAGCCGATTAAAATGCTGTGGTATAAAGCAGTTGTCTTAAATTTGCTATAACGTAATTGCCCTAAATCTGCTTAATAGATTAAGCAAATATGCATTTAAATTCGTATTATTATATATATTCGTATTATTTAAATTCGTATTATTATATAGCAAATATACATTTATATCCGTTTTTATAAAAATTTAAAATTCTCTGGAGAAAAAAAGAACCTAATCTTATAAAATTACTAGTTGAGCAACAAATCTGTATATTATTCAACAAACAGGAACTTCTCTTATGGCGACGGCAAATGAAATAGAGCAAGTAATAGGAATAATTATCAGAATGGGATTAGTCCGTATACCTCATATTAGAGGATATTGAGAAGAGGGTATAAAGTATGAACCAATTGCAGAAGTAATGTCTAGAAACAGATTAAAAAAAATTAAGACTTTCGCATACTGCGGATAATTTACAAATTGATGTTGATGTTAGAAGTGACAAATGCTGGAAAGTGCGACCGTGGTTGTCTAGACTTAGAGAAAACATGCTATCCGTTCTAGATGCGGCCAAGCAGTATATTGATGAAATAATGATTCCATTTCGTGGGAGAATCCCCATCAAACAATATATGCCTAAAAAACCTCATCGCAAATAGGGTTTAAAAATGTGGGCTCGGTGCGGACAATCAGGCATTTGTTACGATTTTGATGTTTTCACAGGAAAATCTGAAGGTTACTATTGAGATCAAACCGCTTACGCATTAAGTCTAGGAGCAGGTGTTGTGATGCAGTTATGTAGCACTCTAACCTAAAAAAACTATACGTTAAAATATTTTCTTGGCGTTTCCCCAAGTTTGAAATAGAATTTCTCATCTGTAATTTGTTCCGTATCACGCGGAAGAGGAGTGACTGCAGCTTACTTCACAACGCGTATACCCAAACTGCAGGTCTGTATAACCATTCCACATCATGAACGATAACCGACAGACCTCTATTTTATATACATATATATGTACAACAAAATACGATACCTGTGTTTAAAAAAAATAATTGGCGACCTCAAAATTAACATTCTAGTTTTGGTGCTACCCCCAACTAAATTAATCTGTTCTCCCGGATTCGAGAATTTTCTATGTTGCATAACATTTTAATGCAGATACCTCTTGTCCAATGAAATTAGTTGCAAACCTCAACTTTCTCTAACTCGAACTGAAACTATTGACTCCCTCCCTCCTTCCTCTGGGTTGCAGCTTTTATCTCGCTTACGCTTTCCTGATGGCAACACACTACATTTCCATGCTGCTGTTTTTTTGACTAAGGTGACATCGTACTTTAAAATGGAACTTACTGTATTCTACTATAATTAAGAAATAGCTTGTCTACAAAAGGATGATTTGATATACCTAAAAAAATAAACATTGTGATTCTTCAGATTCAGTTGTGCTAAATGCGTCATCATGATTTTCCATTCGTACCTACCTTCAAGCCACTACGGTCTTCTCAGCCATCTACGCAATATCGAAAGCTGTTAAAAGTTCCAATGTTTCCAATTTTTCAATGTTAAAAGTTCCAATGTTTTCATTTACACATTTGGAATCATTACATATATATGTACTGAGGAACTTTGTGGTTGCGTAATAGATACCTAGGGAAGAAACTTAACAAGGCAGACATGGCTGGATTCAAGATAATTTTATTATTGAGGAAAGCAATTCTGGATTCGCAAAATTTGGTTCACATAAGAAAGAGCATTTTATGCGCCCTACATTTTGTTAGCTCAGCACATATTCAGTAAACAAAGAAGGTAGCTCCAAAGCCTGTTGCCAGGAGTAAAGCGTAAGCGAAAGTGTCACAGCAATTCAGAGGAAAAAGGAAGGGAGGCAAAAAGTTTCAGTTCGAGGTTAAAGTTTTGATTGACAAGTTAGTGATTGTAACCGACGTATTTGCATTAAGCGTTACGTAGGATACCATGATATATTTGAATGACGCAGTTTAGACTTATAGCGCTATTTTTAAGATAGAGAAAAGAAATCTCCAAATTAAATAAAAAGCAAAAGAGGTTATAACCAATTCAAATTAAAAGTTTGCTTTCATATTTTAACATTTTCATCATCATATATTAAACGAAATTAGCATTAATGTTTCTGAATTACACATTAAACATTTAATATTGCCAAAATTAAATTTAAATTCAAACCAATAAATTATTATGACTGTGCTTGAAAAACAACTAAATATGTTATGATTTTCATATATATTATTTTGTTGTATACAATTATTATATTAATTTACTGTGATTAATGAATTTATATTGTTCTTATTTAAAAAATTAATATATAATATTTAGTATTGTTAAAACTTTAACTCAATAACGGCAAAGCTCCTTTAAGTATAGCTGAAGATGTGATTCAGGAAAAAGGGCGAGGTTTGTTACTTCCGTTTCAGTTTCAGTCCGGTCAGTTGCGGCCAGCTACAATTTCCTTTTCGTGGGGGTTGAACATACGTATTTTGCTCGTTCAGAGGCTCGTTCACAGTTCTAAGAGGCGGCGATTTTTGACAGAGGTATAGGTTGGAAACTTTCTTCTGTTGCGTGGGAAAGAAAGGGTCTGTCATCTTGTAGACAATTCGGAATTTCTGCAAATTCTAGAGGCTATTTATTACCGCTGTTTTAATTGGCTAGACAAGGGTCCAAGTTTTGCTTTAGATTGGCTAAATTTTAATTTTATTTATTTTTTGAGCCAATAGTGATTTTGAGGCGTTTCTTGGTGAGTGTCAATCGAGGTTTCTTAAGCCGTTGCACGGTAGAAGAGAGATTTTTTTTGGAGATTTTCGTGAGAATCGACTTAGAGAGGAGCGTTACCCGGCGACCGCGGTTACGGTTTTTTTTTTGGAAATGCCGAGTAGTGCGGGTGCTATGAGAGAATTCCCGTTATGCTTTGAACATACATCAGTATCGCTTTTACTGACAACGATGAAGTGGAACTACGAGAAAATTCCTGTTGTGCATTGAACAGACATCAGTATCGGTTTTCCTGACAACGATGAAGGGGAATTATGAAAACATTTCTGTTGTGCCTGGAACAGACTTCAGTATCGGTTCCCTGACAACGATGAAGTTGGACGGTTTTGTTTTGACGTTTTGTGACTGAATCCGGGCAGCTCCCCGAGTCTCTCAGACTTCGCGAATTCCTTGAGCAAACATTTTTATTTTCATTTTGCTTTTCTTTTATAAGTAGTCGTCGGGATTTTGGAAGAATTAAATTATAACGAGTTAACGCTAACGAGTAAATGCTAACGAGTTAAATTCTAGCTGACCTTTTATATAGATTAAAATTAGGGTTCTACTACTAATCAGTTAATTAATAGTTGAGAAAGATTGATGAATAATTAATAGTTGAGAAGGTGATAGTTATGGTTTTTATGTTTACTTGTCATGGGTTTAAATTGAGTACATATTTAAAAGATTAATATCATGGTGTTTCACTATGATTATTGTATTAATGGAATAATGTTTAAAATGAGATTGATATGAAAAAAAAAACTATGAGTAACTTTTAAAAAGATTTTATAGGGGTAGTCTGGCCAGCTATCTTAAATTATAATGTGGGTGGGAATATTCAATAAATGTGTATATTATTTTTATTATTGGATGTTATTTTGCGAGTTTTTAATTGTGGTCTACTGTAAGTCATCCATGTGATCCTTACGGAACATGGTTATTCTATCGAACCTGAGTAACCATATTGCGGTAGTAGAAAAAAAATCAGTTTTAAGTGATGGTGACTATACGATGCTACTTAATTTATTTTGATTTTGTGAGTAGACTTCTTAAGTGTGAGATGTATCCTTCTCTGATGTTTTGAAGAGTTCTGTGTTGAATTTTAAATGTTGGGTTTAAGGCTATCTCTAGATTTTGTATTGAAATTTATGTGTTTTCAGGCTGGAGATCTGAATTAGTTTTATTTTGTGAGAGATAGCAGATTAATGATTTTGTTGCAGAAGTGCAATTTTCGCATTTTGGTTTTGATAAATATTCGTTGAGTCTACCAAAACACCAGTGAGGATATTTTTCCTTTATTTCTTTGATATAAAGACCTAAGATCTTGATTCTGTGAGTAATTAAGTAAGCACTTAGCTTTAAATTGAGTTTTTATTTTATTTTATTTATTTATTTATTTATTTTGTCACGGCACCAAAGAGATAGTTAAGAAGAAATCAGTTTAAAAATTAAGTGGAAAAGTAATTTAATTTTCCCCTTTTTTCTACGTAACAATATGCGATTATCAATTAAAACCCCTGAATTTTTTTTTTTTAACAGTGTTGTTGGTTTGTGTTATTTCTCTTAAATTTACTTGAGCCTAACCCTACGCCTAGATTTATGTTGTTTAATTCATTAATTTAACATTTATTAATTATTTTAGTACACATATATATATATTAACTTAGTGCTTATATATATAAAGAGCCCCACTGAGTTGTATAAATATATATATTCAAAGAGCTAATTAAATGATACAATATATATATATATATATATACATAACAACTCAGTATTTATATATACATGAAATACGTACAGTTAAAGTAAAAGTTACTCAATTATACACTTAGTATGTATAATCAAGTTAGTATTTTAACCTTTTTATAACTGTCAAATTGGCCTTTATGGCAAGTGAAATCACATTATTAAACATTTAGGCATGAGTTTATGTATATGCATGCAGCTTAATTAAGCATGCATATATATATCTTTATGTGTATAAATATATGTTTAATTAAGTTGAAAGGATCATTATGTTACGCAAATGAATGCATGTACACGTTAACTAATTATTTGTACTTTAAAACTACCCAGCATGTTTATTTGAGAATGGTGTACTGATATGTATTTCATGGGCAATTTAAGTTTGATATATTGTGCATTTTAAAATAGCCCTTACAATTCTTTAAAGTAACGAAGTCCACAAAAATGCAGTAATAACTAATGTTCAAATTATTGCATTATTTTAAGCATTGTATTGTGACTGTACGGTTAGGAAGTTCTGGCAGAAGATTTAATTTCGTGCTGCAAAAAGGTTGGCAAAAGAGTTATTCAAAATGTTTCTTAAATTCTGATTTGCTAAAGAGTTTAGCATATTCAGATAATATCTACTCACAGTACTTTGGATAACAAAGGTTTTTATCATAGATTATTAACGAAAACTAATTGCCTTTGAATACAACATTTAAATGACAAATTATAATTTAAACTGGGATTGTGCTCTTAAACACTTCTATTGGGTTGGCAAGACAGTAATTTCGGTTTGTACAAATAAATAGCGTTATGTGCGTTTCGTTATGCTTCTTTCAATCTTACAATTTCTTTATGATGAGATTGAACAGTGAAATGAGTTCCGTGTGTTTACAACTGTTATTTTACAGTCATTTTGGGTACAAAATGTGCACAAATATACATTTTCAGCATATTTGACTTTTTTACTACCTTGTACGAATAAGTACTATTTTACTACCTTGTACGAAAAGAAAGTATTGTAATCGCGAAAAGTTTCAGGCAGCATATTTCAACGAAAATATCCATTTTGGCCGCTTTATAATGCAATTTAACGATGTATTTGCGTGATATCTGTACGTAAGGACAGAATAAAAGACTCGTTTCCTCCAAAAAAATTATAAAACTGCTTTAAACTGAATTCTGAAGAGAATTTTTCGTGGCGTCTGTACGAACGTATGTACATACGTACATATCTCGCATAACTAAAAAACCAGTAGCCTCAGAACGTTGAAATTTTGTATATAGGACTACTATAACATGTAGATGTGCACCTCGTATTTTGGTTGCAATCGGCCGCGACAAACGTATATAAATATATTTATATCCAGACTGTTACCCGGCTCAGTGATCTCAGTTCCTTTATTCTTATATGTTTGTAAATTGTACATTTTTTGCTTTAAAAATGATTGAATTATGTTGTTCTTATGTTCCGGTTAAAGTTTTTATGCCTTTAGTAAATCTGTATGCAATACGTTTAGAATTATCAACAATTTTAAAGTTGTTTAAGTGCCGCTAAGCCTAATATTTTTTTGATGGCGGCCATTGCTTGTTTACATTTGAAACAGCAGAGTAGTGGATTTGTTGCCAATCTAGAGAAACGTAGCTTCGCAACAACAAAGAAAACGCCTTCATTTATTATTGTTAATTAAATCATGCTTAATCCTTTCTGGAATTTTTTTGAGGAAATAAATGTTTAAGATTTACTTCGTAATTTTTAATACAGATATTTTGGGTTTTTATGTATTTTTGCCTTGTCGCGAAGTGAGAACTGAATTAAATGAATGAGAAATACTCAATCGTCTGTGAAAAACTGTTGCTTTTTTGTTTTGTTTGCTTAATTTCTTTTATACATCGTTCTAGCTATATTATAGTATTTGAATAGAATATGTGGCAACGATTAGGTAATTCTTTAAATGATATAAATTTTGTGCATTCTGAGTTATAATATGAACGTTCGAACTTTATTTATTTCCAAAAACTACAAAAAACTTCATTTTTCGAACTCTGACTCCTCGACAAATCTTAATGCCAGATGCTGCTCACGTGTTTCTGCTCTTCTAGACTCACCCTGAAGCTTAGACTGCTCACGTGTTTATGCTCTTCTAGACTCACCCAGAAGCTTAAACTCATTTCGCCTCTCGCCGCCATTGATATAATTACCCATGATATGCCATGATGTGCAATTTAGCAAAACTTATTTTATGAGTTCTCTCATTTATAGATCTCGCCTTCGGGCACGGTGTATTTTTAAATACACCTCTTAAATTTTTAACTTTACGGCCTATGGTATAATGATAATATGCTGGTAAGAGCTCCTAGTAGCTAAAACCAGCAGTAAAGATATGATCCAAGATCCAAGATATAATATGAACGAAATATAATACTGTTAAGTGAACCTAGCGCCAGAGTGTCGCTATGGTAAACAAATAGAGTGAATTTTAAAGAATGCATTTATTGTATTGTGTTTTATGCGCTGTCGTCGAAGTAGGTTTAATTCAATCTAATAAGTTTAAACGAAATGCAAGAAAAAATGCGTATAATTTAATATTCCGTACAAGGAAGTCATGTGGTGTACACATCAGATTTTGTATTTTTTAAAGGCAAGGAAGCGCGAGGCTCACAAAGAGATATGTGAAGTTTATGATGTTGATAGCTTAACAGAACTCATGTATCAGAGTTGGTTTAAAGGATTTTTTGAGATTTTTCACTCGAAGATGACCAAAGTTCTGGCTGAGCTTTTGAAGCTGATAAATTAAAGCCATAATTGAATCTAATCGTCATATACTTGTGCGGGAGACTGCGAAAAGGTTTAATGTATCACATAGAGGTACTGAAAATCACATAATATTATTTGGTCTCTTTAAAAGCTCGATGTTTGGGTTCCGCAAGAATTGAAAGAAATTCACTGAACACAATGAATCAATATTTGCGATACGCATTTCAAACGCAATGAATTCCACCTGTTTTTGAAACGAATTGGACCAAGGATGATGAATCAGTACAAATCGTGTCTGAAGCTAAGTTGCATCAGAAATATAGCATGTTATGAATACAAAGGTGCTATGTATATTGAGAAGTTTCCAATACAACAAAAAATAAACTCAGATGTTTTTCTTCAATAACGTATGAAATTCGAGGAAGCAATCAAAGAGAAAAGACCAGAATCGGAAAATCACAGAGGAATCGTGTTCCAACCACGGCAATGCGAGGTCTCACACATCTTTCGCATTATATACGAAATTACTAAAACTTGGTTGGGGAGTGATGTTCATTCCCCATATAACACCCCGAATTTGCACCATACGATTATCATTTATTTGGAAGTTTTCAAAACTTTTTTAAATGCTAAAAAATTGTGATAATGATGATCTCATATCGCACTTTGTTGAGATTTTGCTGACAAAGACTAGCAGTTCTATGAGCGCGGAATCATTAAGCTACCGAAAGATGGTAAAGGATCATCAAGTAGAATGGAGACCATACGTGACCGCTTAAAGTTTATTTTTTACTAGAAAAAATGAGTTTCATTTCACATTAAAAATACTTTCTTTGTAACTAGATATATATTTTTTATGATAATAATAATTTCTTTTAAGGAAACTTATTTCTTTTATGCTGCAGGTAGTTTTTTGTCCTTACTCGTAAATCACCTTTAATGCGAGTATTTACGTCGATTCATTGCATCCGTCTATTGATACATAATAGATAATTTTTATAAAGATTTTTTTTGCATATAAGTATTTGGTATGATACATAAATTTTTTAAAGTCAAACAGTCAAGGTAATAATTTTTAAAGTTATATTGGCAAGCTAATATATGGATAAGACGGAGAAGAGTGCATCTTCTCGTAGTCTAATCTATAGTCTTGTGACTTGGGATTTTTTAGCTCAGTAAAGAACGTGTTTCACTTATGGGTGTAAAAACGATAGGAAGATATGATAAAAGCAAACGGGATCAGAAAAGCAGTATAAAATTCAGCAACAGTAGTGGCGGAATGGCGATATCTGCAGATCAAAACATACACAAGAGGAAACGGAGAGAGTTCTCTCGTTCAAGTTGAATGCTTTTTCCAGACTTCTGAAGAAGGCAAAAGTTTCTCTGCACGCTTGGGAATTTCTCCATGAATCTCAACTTCTGTAACCTTATCTTAGGTACTTTATCTCAACTTACTGATCCTCAAAGATGTACCTATCTTTGATCCTTTTACACTGCTTACCTGCGTTTGGAAAAACTTGGAAAATATGCTAAAAATATTTAATACATATATCGGAATGCATTTGTGATCTTTTATTCTTATACACTATGGATTTGTGAAATAAGTCCGGTATTTGACTTTGCTTTAACAAATAGAAACACGTTTCTTATCTTCAAACATTATTAAAATCAATTTTTAGTTTTTTCTTCAAAGAATTTGAGCATAGTTTTATATATTTTAAATGAGAAAATTTTCCTCTTTATTATTTTTACTGATGTAATTTTGTTTTCCATCAACTAATAAACTTCAACAAAAAACATAATGAGCGTTTTATCACTTACTATTTTGTAATCTCTTTCTCAATGCAGAATATTCCTTTGAAAAATGAAAGTTTTTTTTTATGTAATAGATAAAAATGGTTATGAAGGCTTATGAAAAAAAAATTTAATTGATCAAATGTCATGATTGAGCATTAACTGAATATTATTAAAAGTGTGATGCATGTAACAAAGTTTAAACTTCAGACGGAGTTTTAGTTAATGATCCTGGTCTCAAACCACTTAGATTTCAGATTCCTATTTCTTAACAATTCATGCTTGAAATTTCAATCTTAGCATTCATTTTAAAGATAATTGTCAAGCACAAAACCCCCTGATAAGATTGCGGTTGCGCGGATAAGATTGTTGAGCACCGTTGGTTCCACCCGGACTCAAATTTTTGCGAATGCGCTGACTGCATAAAAGTTTTCGTGGATTTCTTGGTGTAAAATGTGAGGCGATTGTTCAGTCTTATATAAAGACATCCCTTCCCCTAGAAATATAGCCTTACCGCGCTTTGCCGTAATCAAATAAATCTAATGCCTTAAGCGCATATACGTTAACTAAATTGCAAAAGCAAATACTCTACCACTCACATGGAGAACTTCAAACAAAAGCAGAGGCACTGCCAACTATACAGGCAGAGTTAACGTATTCCCCTAAAAATGTCTTAATGTGAATAAACGGCCGCCAGTCATTGAAAGAGCAAAGTAATTAGTATACAGATCAGAAAATCTCAAAGAAAGCAGTACGTTTATTACACCTAACGTACCGAAGTAGCAAAAAACTAATATAGACATCCTAAAAAATAACTGCACGAAGAAACCCGCTTTAAGTAATCCTTTTAAGAAACCTCAAATACTTTGTTAAGTATTTAAAACCGTCAAATAGGTTCCAGTAAAAGTTACCACCGATTTAAAGCGTATAGGCATATAAGCTACACGAAAGAGAAAATTCAAGGTTACAGTTATATTCTTTGGGGGAGGGAGGATATAACCGATGTACTTCGCTTTCAGCAGAGCCGCCTGCAGGTGTTTAATTCGTAAACTGTTTTGGCGTAAGAGTTCAAATTTAATAGGGTGCTTTAGCAAGGATTCCTTTTGCTCTTTGAAATTAAATAAGCCATTTTAATGCTATAAAGGAAGAATGTGATAACTATAAAGACTAGGTTCTAAATGTTTGTTATGCGATTTGATACAATGATTTTAGCCATTCGAATAGTTCAAATTGTAAGTTGAAGCTCTAGTCTTAATTTAATTCACATTATTTCCTGTTACATTTACCGTATATTCAGTTTCTACTTAATTCTGTGATAAATGCACTGAATTCAAATAGTTTTACTTAGATTCAGTTCTTC
Source organism: Stegodyphus dumicola (assembly GCF_044657685.1). Classification (NCBI taxonomy): domain Eukaryota; kingdom Metazoa; phylum Arthropoda; class Arachnida; order Araneae; family Eresidae; genus Stegodyphus; species Stegodyphus dumicola. Next base: position 80,458,033 of record NC_140772.1, on the reverse strand, counting down.
ACAAATGGGGGTAATTTTTAGTTTTCGTGGCTATTGTGTTGTCATATATTATAACATGCATATGAGCAAGTTCTCTTTAGAACGTCTTCCACAATAACATTTCTCTCAAGATAGATAATTTTATCTGCATAAGATACAATAGCAAACTTAGCTATAATCAATCAAGTTATCAAACAATTGTATCTTATGCAGATACTATTGAAATATTTTATTCTGTAGTAAAATGATGGATTTCTAAAACTGAAATCATTAGATGAAAATGTTTTAGTGCATTCCAAAGCATTCGATATATAAAATAGCTATACGCAGATACATATTTTGGACAGAGATATAAAATTATGTTTTAATGACTTTAGTTGGTGGCTTATATTTATGACTGAACAAGGAGCATGTCAATATGATCATCATTATTGTCGTGACACAAAATGAAGAAGAACTGCGCTATGTGGGACATTTTTCGGATTTGGAGTTCTTATCAGTGCCTTTCTGACCCATTCTTTCAAACTTCCACTTTCTAGTTTCTTAGTTGTGGCCCATGTTATGTTATTATCATATGATGAGATCGGGACATTGGTAGGTCATTTGGTCATTATACAGAATTCATATTGCCACTTGAAACGAAATAAGATGAATTTACGTATGGCACTGGCCAATGAGAATCATCTGAAGTGAGATATAGACATATAACAGATCTATGTGTAAAACAATTTGTGACTGGAAAACTTTTCGACCACCATATAGATTTTAATGTAGATATTTAAAATGTAAGTTGTTGCTGCTATCTTCTCGCGCTATAAAACGATTTTTCGCTGTAACGCTGTTTGGCTTTCCTTTACTACTCTCAAAGCATAGTATTATTCTAGTGTTAGCGCATTTATGTACTTTGCAAAGCATTTTCAAATAACTCGTTGCTTTGTATATCAACAAAGTGTGAAATTCTACTACTCCTCATCCCAAGAATACAATTTCTTGATAAATAATCTATTTCATCTATGTTTCATTTTTTCAACTTTATTAATTGTAAATCATCCCTATTCTTCAATTTGAAACCTTACAAGGAACTTGCATTTAACTCTAGATTTACCAAAGGCGTACGTATTAACGATTTTAAACGTATTTAACTCGTTTTCCAATCGCCAGATGAGGGGCACTGTCATTCTTCCAATCTGCCGTTAGCGAACGAAACTCACCAGCTCGGCTTTTACAACTTTCTTGCATATATTTTTTTTTTCATTCCCCACACAGAAGATAGTATTTTCATGTGTGTTTAACTTATATACTAATCTAAGTTGCTCAAAAGCGTTTGTTTTTCTATTTCCAGCCAAAGGCCTCAGAGCACAATGCTAACGAGATGTTAAAACTCCTAACGGTTGATGTCTCCTGGCCATCGTTGGTGGTTCAATGTCCGAGTAACGAGAAATAAAATCATCCATTTTTGTTGCACTAGAAATCAAAGTTTACAGCTGCTGTGATACAGGGCTGCAAAAATAAAACTATAACTCTTATTACACGCACTGAATAAAACTGCAATTGAAATAATTAGTTATGAGTTGATTTATCATAAAAGCGCGATAAAACAAAGCAGTCTCATTTCATTTCATTAATCAAATAAGAAGATTGAATATTTAAATCTCAGCTTTTGTCCAGAGATTAACAAAATGCCAAATGTGTGTTATCTCGCAAACTCTTTGTTTTGCTTTCATGGTATATATATATATCAGACTGCAGTAAATAATAGAAAGTAATGATTTGTTAAGCGATGTGTAACTAAGTTGAGTAAATCAAATTGCCTTTTTCGTTTGGATTGCTTTTTTGATTTCAGTTGCTATCGCTTTGTTTGTAGGTTTTCTTTCGATCTTGTGCTTTATTCTTATTTTTTCTCCGTCTTCCTCTTTGTAGCTTGGAAGGGATGGACGAGTGCGTTTATTTGTATGTGCTTTGGAATTTGAAAACATTGGCTCAAATATTCTCACTACTGTAGTTTTTTAGAAATCATGGGTTAGAGTTGTTGTCGACAGTATAACAACAGAAATAGAATATTTCATTTCATTCGACATTACAGCATAGTGCAAAAGGTCAAAGAAATGCCTCTGCAGATCCATTGTATAAAGATACCATAATAAAGGAAAGAATTCCAGGATTTTAAATCGAAACATCAGAATAATTTAGTTTAAAGCAGCCGTATAGCGGAGTCTAAATGCTATACGTATCCACCACATGGGCGTTTTTGTGGTTTTCCTTCGGTGTATACGAGCTAGTTTCTCAGAGAAACTTCTCCATGAAAGAATCCCTCAGGATATATTCATAGTATACTCTATCAACCAAAAGCAAGCTAAACCTAAATGTCATACGTGTGGGCTTTCACATAATTTGTTTACTTTTGCTTAGCGATATGTGGAAGCACACTTGTATAATAAGGAAAAACCTAATTTAGAAATATTTATTTACTTGAAAGTCAACTAATATACCGTAGTTATTATTGTGCAACATAATAGCATTATTAGAAGTAAAATAATAAAAATATCGGTAAAGTTAAAGAAAAACTTGAAATCTAGCAATTGATAATATACTATTTATAACATCGTAAATATAATGTCTAAGTCAGTTTATTGTTGGGCAAAGAGATTATGGATATAATTTATTCTTCATTGTCATTAAATGTTATGAAATAAAAAATAATTCTCTATTTCCTATTTAGCTTCTTACAATTATCTTATTTCTATTTTGCCAATGATTTTGTTTTACAGAATTAATAACAATAGAAATAAATCTAAATTGAACATACGTAGATAATGTCTACATAAAAACAATATTATCTGATGTTAAATGTATTTTAGCAGGGACACTTTCAGGGATTGAACACATTTTACACTGTACAGCTGTAAATAAAAGGCAGACAAATGTTATAAAACTAAGGAAATATTTCGAGAATCACTTGAATTATTTTGGTTCATTATTTTCTCTGTTCTTTCATTACAGAAAATGCCACTATAGTTGATAAGGTATTCTTGAAGAAAATGTGTTGATCTCTCTTTATCTGCGGCACTTATCTTGTATTTTATTGCAGTTCAGGGCAGCCCTGTAAGTGTTTCTGCTAAATAAATTTAATGCCGAATAGTATTAATTACCTTAATTTAAACACATAATTCTGATGTTCGATAAATTTGTGTTTTAAAATGGTCAAATGTAGGAGGAAAAGGTCCATAATGATGTAGTTCGTATCATAATTCATGAGTGTCATGTTATTTGCAAGAATAATACATTAATTCACTTCCTTGTTGGTTTTTAGAGGCAAGAATCAAAATATTAGTGGGTAGTTGTTATCAGCAGATTTCCTCCTTTAATTAGAACTTTCTAACTACTGCTGGCCATCGATTTTCTGTTTCAAGTATCGGCATCAAATATCCTTGTCAGAACATTTAGGTATCCAATTTCCTAGCATTAAAACATGAATGACTGAACCAATCCTATTAGTGTGCTTCAAAGATTTGAATCGCATACTGTAAATGCCTCAAAATGTCGCATAATAATATATACTGAATAATACTGAATAATTAAATTTTACCTCACTTTTTGGCAGATGTAGTAAGGCATGTTTTGGTTACTGTAATTTGACTCGAATAATTTATCAAATTTTCGTCAGCTCAGTTAACATGACAGAAAAATTACACGCTATTTATTGTTATCCATAAAACATATTTAGAAAGCTTAGAAATAGCAATTTTGTGCTCCAAACATAGCAGCAACACTACAAAAGTTCGAAGATTCATTCGTTATGCATGAAATACTTAGTTCAGATATCTGGGATGGTCGATAATATCCGTGTATGGTAATTTAAAATTATTAACACTCAAATGTATCCGTCTTTTCTGAAATTTATCGAAAATACGCACTTTTAAAATTGTAAAGCTATTTCCGTATATCTGGACAGTAATTAGATGATTTAGTTCTATTTTAAGCACAACATTTGAGCACAAATTACTACTCATATGTAAGTCGCATAGCTTTTGTAACTATGATACGATAAATATGTCTGAGCAGTTTTATTTAGCTGTAATTATATTTGAATTTGGAAAAATCTGAATATATCTAGAAATGAAATTAATTCTTGGCACAGTAACTTGAATAATAATGTAATAAAATGCAATAATGTAATCCTTCTATAAATGTGAACCTTCTATTAATTAATGAATGATCCCTTATAAAATTTGAAATAAAAATTAGAAGGAATAAAATGTCACAGTCAGCTCAGTTTAGCATGTTGGTCCTCATACAACAGAATGACATTCAGCCCACTACGATACGTCTATTCAATAATCTTTGAATGAGTGCCTGAAGAATTACAAATCAGAGCTCATGTTATGTAGCAGAAATTATAAAGATGCTGAAGAATCAAGTGGAACACTCATGTACACAAATAGTTTTTAATCTTATTTCTAAATGCTAAGACATAATTCGACAACTAAGTATAGCCGCAAAAAAGTAACCCTGCTCCAAGGAAATAAAACGATTTAAAGTTCTTGAAATGTACTATCTTAGACACATAAATTCATGATTCATATTTACAAAAATATTCATCTCTTATAAGTTCCTCATTAATAAAATAGCTCAGAGTAAACATATAAATACTGACGCTATCCTAACCTTGAAATTATAATACTGAATAAATACATACATGTTAATAATCAGTTTTATAATGTAACTTGTTCTTAACACTGTCTCTTACAGTACTTATATTGTCCATTACTGCTCATACAGTAGATCCGTACTTTCCATCATGCTAGATATCAGTTAAAAACAAGCGCTTTATAAAACTTTGAATCCAGGAACACAAATCCGATTATCGCGTTTTTTGTCTTTGGAAGCCGATATTCTAAGTCTGGAATTTAACTATGTCAAACTCGTTTTCCTTTGCTCATTAAATAACGGTGTCGAACAGAGTTTCTGATGACCACCCTTCGAAGAGACATAAAGAGATATCAGTTTATCATCCTCAATTCTTTACTCTTTTCAATCTTTTTTATCATAATTTTGCTAAATATGAGGGGAACACCTGTTAGAATTTTTCATTCTGACTTCTCGCTCTCTGTTTACTGCTCTTTACCATCATTAAATCTGCTCATCAAAATAAAAAAAAAAGCAAAATTGCCAACAATATCTTTCCTATTTAAATCCTAACCTAATTATTAACTGACAGCCATCTACAACCATGCCTCACTTGATTTTTATTGGTCAGTGTCAGTCAGCCCACAATATTTCCAAACCCATTATAGCCACACACCAATTAAATTTATGCATCGCAAGTGTTTTTCTACTTTGCCCCAAGAAAAGGCGAATAAAGAACCTTATTTGTTTTCAAGAAGAGAAAAGTTTCTACATTAGATAGAACATCTAAGAAAATAATAGCTTAGTAGACAGTTTCTTTGCCTTTTGTTTCCTGCACAATTCAAATTCTATTTAAGCAATAAAACGGTTCCATGCTCTAAGTGAGACCTTTATTCAAAGCTACCGTTATCGCTGAAACTCCTACAATGAATTTGTTTAATATATTTTCTAACTGTACTAATTTTCATTTCATTTGGTTATTTTGACATTAAAACGCGAAAATAATTTTCTTTCAAGACAGTGTCAGCACCCTGATGCTTACTTTGTTCATTAACGCAACAGAAGTAGCTCTGTCTCTCTTCAGCAGACACAGAAGGCGAAATGATACTTCATTCACAAACTTAATTGTTTAAGTTTTACCAGCGCCTGCAGCTTACCGCTGATACTTCATTTCCTTGCCTTTCTTGTCAAGGAATTGAACAACTGTTGGAATTAATCCCAAAGACAAATCTCTACATAATACTTTTGCAAAATCAAACCGCATTTCGAATGTAGATATCGATGTTGAAATTGAAGACCCGATGTTTCAATTGTAAAATCACATCGAGATTCTTAATGGATATCTGGAAGTTGCTAAGAGTTCATATTAAGATATTCTGCGAGGACTAAGTTCTATTCTGAGAAGTTTGAAAATATTCTGATAACGGGTTAGTCTCTTTTTGAAAGAAATAACAGTTTCGCGAACTAACGATAACTGCGTCAAACTACGAGTACAGATCATTTATAACCTCCTCTGATCAGATATAGAATTAAAAGGCCTACCTAATCATAATAAAGAAATACTGAATCTTATGGGAAACTTATTACCTCACAACCGTGAAATGTTAATACCCAATTTGTTTGGTAGAATAGTTTATTTCCTCATGTTATCGTCGTATACTATGCCAACTTTTAAATATGCTGTAGCGGCACCCGAATTCATCTGGCCGTACAGTTCAATTATATGTTGCAGAAAACCAGGTGTTCTTGTCGTAAGTTTGGACCACTGTCTCATAATGGGTAATGAATAGGGGAACATGTCAAGACAATGAATATTACAACTTCATTTTGCTGCCTTTGCCGTATCTTTTGGTTACTGAAATTTCTGGGACATCCAGTTACAGTTTGTATGTTGTTTGATTGATGCAACGACATTAGTATAAAATGGCGCAAGGACGACCGCTGTTTGCACACTCGATACGATTGCTTCAACCGGTGTGTATACATGCGTTAGGTGCTTTCTCATAGAAACTCTATGGCTAGCTATTCATGGAGAATACTACCCTTAAATCTCTTTAGTTGTCGTCAGAAATCAAATGATTCTCTTTCTGGGCATACGCTTGTCCTTAAATATCTTAATTTGCACTTGGAAGCTATTGTTTTATTGTTTCAGAGATAATGTTATGGCTATCTCTCTTGATTAAAAAAATCTGTTAGAAGTTAAAAATTTCCAAGTATTTAACGGTTCTTATTGAGCGCAGAACTCTTTACGAAGGTAGAGATATTCTTTTATGTATTTATTCTTTTTTGCATTTAGCTTGGAATGTTTCATTATACTTTTATATGTCAGCGACTATTTTCATCACAGTGTTTTATATGTTTGGGTAGTTCAGTATATTTATAAATAGTATTTACTTCGCTTCTCGTCATTATCAATAAAGATAAGTGGAACTGGTTAATGAAATTTCTGTAGTAGTAAATATGAAATTATGTATATCTGTACATAGCTAATTAGAAACAGAAAGGTAAGTGAATCAGACACTAAACAGAAGCGCATACTAAAGCAAATACAATCATACGTATAGTGTCTGTTATCAAAGACGTGAGAAAAAAATGCTCTATTACATTGTTTTACTCAATTCTTAAAAGACGAACCAACAAATCCTTTGCTTGTGATACTGATAGCTGCGATATCCTAACTTTTAACCAAACATTTTAATGTAGATTTCCTGTCTCGGATGTCTATAATATTATTCATTTCCTAATTTTGATATCCTAGTATCTGGTACTTCCTTTCTCGTGATTCAAAGGAAAATGCATGAAGCTCCTTTTGGTGATTTAGATCCTTAGTGAATTAGTCAATGCATCCAAAATGCAAGCGTATACTTGCCAATAATGAAATATGTTCCAAAGCAGCCTATGTAGGACAGCACCTTAATCTCTTTAGATAGATATTTCAAAATTAAATGTTTGTAAAAGTGTTTTTATGTCTGTAATTTTTATATCTCTTATGTCCGAATAGCCATTTGTTTTCAAAACTCAAATGTGCCTGCTTTTTCTGTAGTTATGAGAAATTAAGAAACGAACCACGATATATACCTTACACTTATTCTTCAACGGAAAACTCACGATATTTCTTAAAATTCATTAAAGGAAAAAGAAATCAAAATGCTTTTAATTAAATGTTTTATAGAAGGAACTCCTCGTGTTTTTCATACACATGTGTATTTCCTTCAAAAGTGGTTGATAACGCATGCGTTTATCAGCAGAACTTTCCCAATCATTTTTAGATGCAAAACATAAAAGAGGTTTGATTGTTTATTAGCCTAAAGGGCGTTAGCCCAGAGGGGCTATTAATTTCGTTTTGGAATTTCGTTTACGTTATCCGTTGTTTCACATTTCAAATTGTTGCCAAAAATATTATTGCCATGTATTATATTTAAAGAAACTAAAGAAGGAAGAACTGACTGAAAGCATGAATGTTTCTCGCATTGTGAAAAACCAACTGTACCTATAGCCATCAAATTTTTAGTAACGTAATCCTCCACCAAATAGGGGCATCTGGAAGCCTAATTTGGATTTTGGAATTTGTTTTATTAGCGATTTTGTATTTTGTAAAGAGTTTTTGATTAACAAACTCAACGATTTCAAAGCGAGCAATGGCAACACTGCACGAAAAAAATACATTTTTATCTCCAGCGCGCGAGACTATGTATCGGAAATTCTAAAGCTAACAGCTGATTTAAAAATTATTTTGCGATATTGCTGTTGAATTGAATTTTATGCTTTAAGTACTAAGAACATGATATTTAATAAATAAACGTAACACACAAAATGTTAAAAAACGCCCCTTTGGACGTAATTTAAAATCTGAAAGCTTTCAGTTTTTTAATTAATTATTTTAATTTTTTTATATTTAAATTATTCCGAAAGGGTACACATAATACTCAAATGCTTTTTCACACGACTAAATTTCATAAACATTGAAAAATATAAAGGGAAATAAAAAGAATGTGCAAAAATTACGTGACTAGATATTTTTCCTTTCATCTCTCTATGAAAATCAAGATGTAGACATTGCACTAGTATGTATCGTATTGACTTAGAAAACGCATTATACGTCGCGTCATTTGTAGTTTGACTTTATATGTATGCGTGTGATCTTTTGAAACACCAGATATTATGTCTTTAGTAGTAAAACAATTCGCAAAATTGTGTGAACCATTCCCTGTTCAGGTCAGAATAACACTTTCCGTCTTTTGCTTATTATGCAGAGTAACATACACTCTTAATACTATATCATTTTGTATTACTTTACAAATGAATATTCATTAAAAGTTAAAAGTTTTATTCCTTTGCTCTTTTTATCTTAAAATTCATGTTTAAAAGTGAGAACACCCATAATATATTTGTAAACTAATTAGCAAGCATGGAAGGAGTAATTTATGAAACCTGGGAATAATTTGTTTTAAGTACAGTACTTACAGATTACATAAAATCTCTTTTGAGAAGAATTTATTTTGCTGGACAAAAATTAATACGTATTTTCGATGCTTGTGTGTTATTAAAATAACAAAACAAGCAACTTTTGCTTTTGTTTAAGAAGCTGGAGGAGCATTTTGAGAGTTTAAGCATCTAACAAAAAATAATGTATAATATAGCAGAAGCATAGCTGGAGAAAGAAAATAAACCCATTTGGAATGTCTTTGTTTTCCTTTTACAGTCTTTTCAGACGTGTTCTAATCCCTTTAATGTTACTAGAATTGCAAATTTAAATCCTTTTATATTCTGAAGAAATATTTCGCTCGTAAACTTTATAATAATATCACAGCTTTTAGTTTCCGTAAAGTAAAGCCATAAACAGAATAAAAAAAAAAGATTGTAAACTAAAAGATCAATAGCAAGATGTCTTTTTTACTTTCTTTTTATTGAATGCCTGACTGAAATTTATTTTAATCACTTTATAAAATGTTTTGAATTTGTTTCAAAAAACTATTGAAAGAACATAAGAGAACTTCAGGTGTTTACTTTTCTTTTGAGATGCTGAATTTTTGAGGAATTCGAAATGCTTGAAATTCTTTATACAATGTTAGCGAAGCTCCAAATCACATTTGTTCATGTTCAAATAAGTCGAAATATTTGCAATTTAAAAATTGCGATTAAGTTTAGAATAGAAGTTTCAGAAGTATTGAAGGTTTACGAATTTGAAATTCAAACATATTTGGTTACATTGCAGGCTTATTATTTCGCTTTAGTATTAAATTTCCATTGAAACGTTTTTCAAACATATTTGGTTACATTGCAGGCTTATGATTTTGCTTTAGTATTTAATTTCTAATGAAACGTTCAGACTGAAGTTGCTTTAGAGCTATCTTTGAGCTATATCGACTCTGTATCGTAAGTAAGTGTTGAAAGATTTGCTTTTACCAAGTACATTTTTGGTACATATCGATTAAAAGAATTACACAAACTTGTGTATAAAAGAATTTACCTGTACTTATGTAATTCATAGCCTGGAATTGCAGAAGCTGAGACAGACGGACATACGAGCCATTTAATGCTGTTTATTAAATGGCTCGTATGTCCGTCTGGGAAATATTTTGAAGATTTTTTCATTTAGTGTGAAAATATTTATTTATAGATTTTCACCGTATGTCCACACTTAACTTAATGATCAAAGTAACAATCAGAATATTTCACGTTTTACACCGTGAATGCCTTTAAATTATACTTATTTCGACTACGTATCCAATTTACAAATTTTTGGCGAACTTTAAGAAAAAAAAAAAAAAAAAAAAAAAACCACTCGTTTTTTCTCTATCATTGTACTGCTTTAATCAAGTATTTGTTTTATTCCTCTATTTTTTCCACATACTCAGGGGAACAAATAATTATTCAATTACAGTTACAATTTATTAAATACTTTTCTATATAACTAAGTATGCTAATTTATCTTTAGATATAAAGTTTTACAACAATGCTGAAAGTTTCCAAGATATAACTTATATGTTATGTAATAACACTTCATTATTACATTTTGTCATATCTATCCCATTCAGAATATACAATAATCAGGGTCTAAACTAATTTTTTAATGATTTTAATTAATATGTACTGCATTTAGAGTTAAAATTAATCAGCAGCCACAAGCTACAAATTTTAGCTTTTTGAAAAGGGATAAGGTGTTAAAATTGCATGCTTAATATAAAAATCGAAACAATTAAAACCAATTTAGAAAATAAATCAAAATGGACTTAGTGAAAGACTGATAGTGTGATCAAAGGAAATGCGAACTATTTTTCTCCATTACGAATAATAATTTTTTTCTAATTAAATAGTTCATTATTTCTCTTCTAAATGCCATAAATATGTCGAATATTAATTTCATTTTATTTATATTTCAGCATGTCAAAATATTTTTTCAAAATATTTTTGCCTTCTATTGAATCTCAGAATATTAATTGTATGAAAAGATGATATCTGCCTTATGTGGGTAAAAATTAATTTCCCCAAATTAAAGCTTTAGAAATTGAACTTTAATTTTTTTAATGAAATTATTCCAGAAAAACTTCATTTTAAATTAGTTTGAAAATTTTAACTGAACTCTTCGATGTTGTTGGTTAATTGTTGATTGCTTCGTTAATACACATTCACAAGTTTTCAGTTTATCGGAAAATGTAATTAAAGTTAATATTAAGGCTTCTAAGCATAATTTGCGTTACCTTGCAAAATCTTTAGTATCTATATTTATAGCTTTGATTAATCATATCTAATGTGACTGATATTGCAGTTTTTGTAGTACTGTAGCTAGACCGTAATTAAAAATCATGGCATGAGTACGAAAAAATATATAATATCGCATGCTTTCCATAAGTTAGGCAATTTGTAGGTGAGTGAATGTTTTGAACTTTATCTCTAAACTAATCAAGTATCTATTTTGTTATCATTATTACAGCAAAGCACACTAAGGCTATCTGCTTAAGGGAAGGGATGCCTTCGTGGAGGACTTTCTAAGGGAAACTGGCTCGTATAAACGTTAGAGATGGGGAAAACAACGAAAACGTTCATGCAGTCAGACCGTTCTCCTGGATTCGAAACCAGGTGGGAAATAACAGTGTTCAGCGATTTTACCGCTCGGCCGCTGGAGGACTTAATCAAGTGTCATTTAGTTAATATATAAGACTAATAATAAATAAATATATCATCATTGCCGAAGTAATTGAGAGGAAAGGGTCCTTACTTCGATATAAGTGATATTGCCAGTTTAATGTTATTAATCAGATTGTGTTTCTTTTGAGAAATGTGTCAAAAAACACTGCATTTAGGGATTTGCGGAAACAGTTATTTTTACCATCCATGGCAGACTAGAGGGGTATTCGGAAGTTTAAACATATGTATAGGAGTGTTTACACTTATTAAAAAATACAGCTAAGCGAAACACGCAAATTGAGCATTATCTCTTCATAGCAATAATACCTGTTTCGTTTCGCTCACATTTGCTCATATTCATTTAAAGAAAGAACTATCCTTCTACATCAACAATGCATTAATGTTCGCAAGTAACAAATACTGTTATTCAGGTACTTAAGAATCCCCTCCCCTTCCTCAGAAAAAAAGTTGTTTATTAAAAAACATATTTTTTTCAACGTATCATATTCTCCAAGTATATTTTTACACAGAGGGTTTATTGCTTAGTTATGACTAACAAACGTGCATGTGCTCAACGATCTGCCATGTGATTATGTCCTGATAAGCTCACGTAAGTACAAAAAAATATTTAAAGTAAAAAATATATTAAATGGGTATATTTTACTGGGCACCACAGTATTGTATTGTTAGTATTAAATTTGGTCAGAAGATTTGCATTGTTCTATACAAGGAGAAAATGTTTAGCATTAGCTCTTTATGGCAAAAGTTAGATTTTAGAAACAGTTTCATTCTAAATTCAAAATGGTGTGTTCTACGACTGAAGTTTGAAAACTGCAGGTATGATTTTGACAATAATTTTAATATGATTATAGACAGAGTAAGGAGTTTTTTTCCAAAGTATGTAATTTTCCCAGGTTATAAAATAAAAACGTAAGCTGTTATATATTGTTTCTGAAATGTGTTTGCGCAACCGCCCACACGGGAAATAAATCATTTGGAATTGCACTAGGATATTTCTTTGGCAGGCATTATAATTTTCTTCATAGAAATGCTCAACTATTTTATAAATAAATTTTCACGTTTCTAAACTTACATCTCAGATATATTTAAAATTTAATGTATTGAATATTTGACCTTAAGTAAAAATTGTATTCTTGTATCGATAATCACTGTTAATACATGATAAATGTACACCGGACCTAAAGATTGTTTCAGTTATTTAATTTAAAGTTACTGCTGAACACTGCGGATGCTATGGTAAACAAGATCATCAATTTCATTCTCGTCTGAGAACACTGAAGGTAGAACACTGAAGCTGGAAAAAGAAAAAATAAATTGTTGATGCTTGAGGAACAAGAAAGGTCCTCCGAAAGATTATAAATACAAGTAAAACTATAGTCATGTGGACTAACGAGAGTCGGGACTACTCTGTGCAAGGGGATGTCTTTTTTCGCCTCATGTTAAATGCATATACATTCCACTGCAAATGAAGAAATTTTAATTTTGCATTTATCTTACGCATTTTAAGTAAAGTTTGTACAGTTAGCTAAAATGTATAAAACCTGATATGGACACCTCAACTTGTACAGTCTATTAAATAAATAAAAAAATTTGCTGCGCTTCATTTAAACATTTTTCCTCAAAATTTCTAATTTAATTAACTGATTCCTCAAGACAAGTTCAAATGGCGTCAAAAATCGCAAATTTTGAAAATAAATTTCGCTGTCAATTTTTGTCACACCGGAAACTTCTTATAATTTTATTTTTTCAGTAGCATGTGTAAAATTTTAACAAATATAAGTATGGGAACAGGGGCCAGCATTAAAATTTAGATTTCGTTATCCGTCTGTAAAGATATTACGACTTTCATAAGATATCTTGAAAATAAAACCAATATAAAATGGAACTGGGGAATAATAACATACATTGTCAAAACCTTCTCCTAAAGAGCAAAACTATTTTCTTAAACTAGATCCTATGATTTTTATTTTGTTCATAAATTCATTTTAATACATTTAACATTTTAAGTTTAAAAATAATTGGAATATTCTGCACTACTATAATGAACCGTAGAAAAATAAATACTTGCAGATAGTGAGTTTCTGTACTCTAGCCAGTCAACGACGCGGTTTAAGTTGTAATGATATATATATGTTTCCTGTGTTTTATTTTGACTCAATCTATTGCCTACAAACTTTTCATTTTCTAGTTTATTTGTTGCAAAACTGATCTCTATACTCTCTGTGTATGATTTTGGCAGACTTATATAATCAAACTTCTAAGTTTGGAAGCTGAACTAAGTAATTTTTAATTTACTTCGTTAAATCAGAATTCCATTCTGCTTGTAAGAAAATATATACTTTTCCCTGTCAAAAGTTAAAAATAGGAACTTTAGAAACGAGTGAATGCATTGATTCAACTTAATAATTTTACTTTTTTATGCATAAACAATGTAGAATTTATGCTTGAAAATTTCAAAATACTATATGGTTATTAGGATAGGAGCATTGAAAACTTACGATCATATGATGTTCTAGAAGCATTTATAGGAAATAAGATTAACTGAGATTTCTGTTTCAGATATTTTTAAATACAAGCGTTTTGCTTGTAGGGGCAAACATGCTGTAGGCTGTAACCATTTTATATCTGAAATTATATTCAAGAACTACTCTACAATTGCATTTTTAAGCTTCTTAAAATATTGATTATACACTGCCATTAATACGTTTGTTTAGGTGTGGACTGGACTTGTTTTCAAAATAATTTATACATTGCGAAGTTCTACATTTGTGATACAATCAATGTGGCTGCTGATGTGGCTCAGCTCTTGGAATAACATAAATAAACCACTAATTTAAAAATTCGGAGTTTTGTATCCAACTAAAGCTTTTTTTCGGAAATTACAACTAAAATGTTAATGTGCATTCATGTTCAAAATTACAGAAGTGATAACATATCATTTGCCTTCAAATAGTATAGAAGTAAAATTTATGGGTATAATACACATTGCAGCCTAAGATTTGGGAATGTGGTTAGTGACTCTGACTGTTATACCGAAGGGCCCGGGTTCGAATCCTGGAAAAGGTATGGATGTAATTTGTGGGTCCATTTATAGAAGGCAACGGTGGCACACTTCTTTAGTGCCTCCATAACAGAGAGCACCTCTTCCCGCCTTAGTAGTGGCCGTCGACTGTAAACATTTAGAGCACACTATTGGAATAAAAATATTCACTGCAGACATGGATAGTCCAAGATCATTTCAGTGCCTTGGTCGTAAGAAAATGTTCTACGTAAAAACAGATCACAGTTTGCTAGAAAATATTTTTTTGAAAAAAATCGTAAATTATTTAAAAAAATTTCCCAGAGATTCCTAAAAAGTATTTTTTTTTTCGAAAGAAGATATAACATAAGGTAATACAAAATGATTCAAACCAGAAGAGAGATTAAACATCAAATAAAAGACTTTAATCTTTGTCCAACATAAAAACCATTGTAGGGAGCATTATTAGAAGGGTAAATATTCTCTTCAGTTGACTCCACTTACATAGGCAATCGAAATTCCATCCAAACCTAATAAGGTCAGCCGAAGAATTCCTCTTTCTCAATATCCTTAGAATCTATTTTTATTTTTATTATTTTATTTTTTAAATGAATAAAGAATTCCCAGAACATTTCTTAAGAGAACGAAAATGGGTCTTGCGAGCTATTGAATCAACAGTTCAGCTTACTTCGGAAGATTAGTGGATTAGTTCGATAATTCAAGCTGAAGAACTACAAGTCTATGTTTGGAACGGAATACTACGACGATTTTAAAATTAACAATAGCACTTGTTTAAACAATACAAAATATGTAAGAAGAAAGTGAAATAGATACTTTTCAAATTTCCCCTTATTGGTTAATTGCTTGCAGAGGCACAAAACTGAGATTTAATTTTTAAAAATAACATTTTCAAAGCCCAGCATTTCAGCTTTCTAAAAATAATTGTGAAACTATTTATTATTTTATGCCTTGGGTATTGACTGTATTTTTTATTTATTATTTCTTTTTTCTTTGATAGATAAAAGATACAAGGAGATTTTAAATAATTTGTTTTAAATAATTTGTTAAAATCGTTTATGGACACAATATATGCTTTCCTCTATATAGCGTGTCCATAAACGATTTTATCCTGCCTTTATTTGTGCAATCATTGGTTGTAGGCATTCGCTGTCAAATCCAAAAATAATTCAAATAAAGTTATTACCCATTTTATGATAACTTAAATTCATTAATTTAGTAAAATATACTAAATCTAACGTTTTATATAGCCCATACAATTATATATAGTAAGAGTTGGTAGTCATTTAAAAAGATAAAGTACACAAAATTTGGTTCCCATATGACCAATATTAACATAGATATTTAACTTAAAAGCTGGAAATCATATTTCCTGAAAACACAGGATTCGTACTTAAACTGGTAACTGAAATTGTTAAATTTGTAACATAGCTATATGTAAAACAACAGGTTAGATAAAACTTGCTGGTGTGAAAAGACCACTTGCTGGCTATTCATAAGTTAACTATCGTTAAATATTTTGATCAATATATATATATAAATATGTCATAATAAAAGCACAGGAAATACCGCAGCAGTGTCGATGCGTAGTTATCCTATATTGAAGAGGAAGTAATCTGATTGCGTCGTAAGCTAATGTGTTGACTTCGTAAATAGAACTTGGCAGTAGAAGCGATTTTAATTCCATTTTTATTTCCAATTGATATTTGTGGCCACAATCACCTTGGCACTCTAGTTATGCCTATTCAAGAACATTACATTTTTGATATAATTGAGAAGGAAAGCCAGCCAGCGAAATTACATCTTAGCAGAGTAGAGGGCAAAAGCTGAGGTGCTTAGTTATGCAAGATGGAGGCACGCGAAGAGAAAAGTTTTGGTTTAAAAGGACAGTTTCAGTTCCCAATGATTACGCCATCAGAGCCGCGCCGATCACAGAGTGATCCAGAAATGACGCAATGCAAAGAAGTTATTACGATTTTAGAATAGAGAGGAAGAATTAATGTTTATAGTTTAATCTATAATTTTGATTCATATATTTTTATCTTACATATTCCCCCCTTCAAAAAGAAAAAGGCGTAGCGACAGAAAAGCCTTTTTAAAGAGAGAGGCTTAAAGCACTAGCAAATTAAAAAAATACATAAATAAATAATAAAATTTTGATCCTGTAAAGTATTATTTATAAATATCATTTTTTTTAATAAATTGTTAATTTTTAGAGTCCTATTGAATTTTTCAACATTTCAGTCCAAAAGTCTTTTTGTTTGAGAGTTCACATAAGCATAATTCATCAGGGAAGGTTCTTGTTATTACAGAATATCACAAAACTTTTACATAATCATTTCTTATAATTAAATGTAATGCACATAAATATTTATGATACTTATTTCCATACTGATAAATTATAATTTAACATCATAAATAATAGGATTAAGATTTTCAGAATTTATGGTTTCACCGTTATCATCTTTCATTTACAATTCCTGATTTTACCAAACTGGAAGCCTCGCAATACTTCTAAACAAACATATCCATCAATAGGGCTGTCCTCTTGAGCTAACCAGTGTGTTCTATGCACTGGTGGCCTAGGGTGCCTTGGCAGTTACTTGAAAAGGCCTCCGTTCCTTCCATTAAGGTAACTGGCCTTTGAGAACTGCATTAATACATTCCATAATAAAAAATATAATAATAATAATAATAATAATAATATAAAAAAATTACAAACACTCATAAAATGAGAGCCTCCAACATTATCTTGCATGAAGAGGGTAAAAGGAACAATTGTACAGAGGTAATTACAGGCCTCTGTTGAAGGAACCAGTACACCCTCAGCATACTATACTTAACACACAATAACCCATAAATTTTAACATGCATTTACCATAATTTCATATTACATATTTGTAATAATTTCACTTATTTTTTACACCTTTATTTTTAGAATAATTATAAAATTCGTATTCAAAATTGTCAACAAAATTTCAAAAACATAAAAACTTATCTTAATATCCTTCCCTATGAATAATTTAAATAGCTTAAAACTCGTTACTTAATTTGCTCACACATAATTATGAAAAATTAGAAAATTTAATTAACAAAAATTTCAGATTTTCTCAAAACAAATTGCAGAAATTTTAACCAAAGTTGAAATGAAAACTATAGAATCCGCAGCACATTAAATTATTTAGTTAATGAGCTCACGAATGTAATAATTTTTGAGCTGTTGAAAAAGCGGAAGTGCAAATAAATTTCTGTCGCACATACTTGCAAACATTAATTCGGATCGACCTTGAACCCGCTGTAATGCTGAATCCCTAAACGGTAATTCACTGATGATTTCTTTTTCACAAGCATTCGAACTTCTCAATTTATCGAGATATTACTTTCAATCTGTAAATACTACGCGTGATTATTTTTTGAAGCACTTGCAAAACACCACAGCAGAAGAAAGATCTGTTATTTTTTAAACACTGAAAAAACAAACTTGATGATTCACTTCTTTCACATTATCTTGGATTTATCACAAAACGATGATTTGAAGAGCTGAATTAAATTTTCCATTGAGGTTTCAGGCTGAAGGAAACTATCCTACCGGCTTAATTGTCATAATAAAAGCAAAGGAAATAACAGAGCAGTGTAGATGCGTGATTAGATCCATATTGAAGAAGAATTTTGATTGCGTAGTATTTAAAGAACTTGGCATTCGAGGCAGTTTTAATTCCATTTTTATTTCCAATTGATATTTGTGGCCACAATCACCTTGGCACTCTAGTTATGCCTATTCAAGAACATTACATTTTTGATATAATTGAGAAGGAAAGCAAGCCAGCGAAATTACAACTTAGCAGAGTAGAGGGCAAAAGCTGAAGTGCTTAGTTATGCAAGATGGAGGCACGCGAAGAGAAAAGTTTTGGTTTACAAGGACAGTTTCAGTTCCCAATGATTACGCCATCAGAGCCGCGCCGATCACAGAGTGATCCAGAAATGACGCAATGCAAAGAAGTTATTACGATTTTAGAATAGAGAGGAAGAATTAATGTTTATAGTTTAATCTATAATTTTGATTCATATATTTTTATCTTACATATATATACATATAAATATATTTCCGAAAGAAAAACCCGAGGTTATATGCCCGGTAAGATTAATCTTATATCTTGTGTGCTTTTTTTTTAGAAAAAGGTGGCTGATTTCAGTGCTGACTCATAGCCAACTCGTAATACTTTTTTCCTAATTTAAAGAGAAAAATATTTCTAGTGTAAAAATTCTTTTGTTTGGTAATTAAACTAGGATCCTAAATTAATAAAACTGGATATGAATATTATTAACACAATTTTATCTAAAATGTATAAATGATTTGCAAAAAAGTGCTTTCGGAGTACTAAATATAATAAAATTGTGAACTGCAGAACAGTAGAAACTGATAAAAACCAGAAATATAAAGTAAATGGCGTTAAAAGGGGGAAACGTCAACCTTGATTTGGTATAATTTATTTTTTAACCGACTTCTCAAGGAAAAGTACAAAAGAATAAAAAATATCGGAAAAATATCCAAACCTTGAAATTAAATATCTTGGTGAATTTTGTCATAAGGGAGTCGAACTATCTGCATTTAGTTTTTATAATGAGTATTCAATTTTACTAAATATAAGTCTATAGCTCGAGAAACGTATGAAACGTTAGATTTTCAAATTCTATATAAAGCTAATTTTTAAATTCAAATTTAATGACTGCATATGCTATTTAAAATATTTTTGTAAACGAAGCATATGCTTATAACCAACGGCTTCGAGAACATAGGCTGTGCAAGGACTTATATAAATCCACTGGCTTTTATGTTCACAATCCTTGGTCGTAGACACATATGTCTAATTATAAAAATGTTTTAAATGTTTCAAGTATTCATGCTTTGGAATTTGTTTAAATCGAGAAATAAAAATGAAAACAATAATCATAAAAATTTTGAGATCTTACATTCTGTTCGTGTTCCAGTTCCTATGTTTAAAGTAAAAAAATATATTATACTTATAAAAAATAGAAATGCAAAATATGTGGATACCGTACATCAAAATCTGAGATCATATTCAAGGGGTTGTCACAAATAACAGTGGGAATGTTTTTTTTTTTTTTTTTTTTTTTTGTTCTTAACTAAAAATAAAATATTTTAGAAAATGATTTCTAACATTAACAGATTAAATGACGAGCCATTTTCCCCAGATCATTCTAAAAAGTACTGTTCAATAGAAATTTTCAAAAATAAGATCCTATTCGTATAATCTTATGGAATTCCTAGCCTAGGAAACATTAGCAAGCTTCAGTATTGGCACACAAGCTGGCATTGCCTGCCAAATCCAAATCGTGCACTCAATTTCATTATGTGTGTTTCACCAAATGTCTGTTGTCCATCCGGTGTTTTGCATTCCCGTAAAATTTTACCTGATCAATATAATTACTCTGTTGATATCATTCCCTAGTTTTAAGTGGAACTTCTTTAAAGCCCAAATTTGTTTCTGCTTTTAACACTTCTAGAATATAAGAGCCCATGTTTGTCTTCAGTTTGTCAAATTATTTGACTTGATTGGATATTTTTATTCAGGCAGAGTGATAAGAGTGAAATATGATAACAAATGTCTGAATGTCTTATGAAGCTCAGCTAATTCTTGAACAATATCAAGTATCAAGGCAAGATCTAAAACGAAATCGAGATTTGTGGTTTTTCCTAGTAATTCTTCATACCCAATTTTGATCATTTTTGTCTTTTTTAGCATCTGTTTTAGTAGTTTTTAAAGTGCCAACTAAATTATAAATATTTCGTCAGAAACCATCTTTAAGCAAAAGCAATCCATTTAGTGTTTAAACTCCTAATTCTTAAAATTTCGCAGACCAGGGATTCACCGTGTCAGTTTAATTAGCTTGAAAGTTTAGAGAACTTGTGATAAAAAGTATTTATTTTTATCAATCAATGATTTGAAGTCGTTTACTTGTCATACGGAAACCATGTTAATTATATCTGAGGCATAAAATCTTAGTCTCTCATTAGCACACTATCAAAATAAAATTTTGGGAAATTTACGTTTAAGTAGTATCCTTACAGCTTTGTTTTCGCCAAGCCTGACTCCTATCAGCTTTGACTGCCAAAATATTTTCAAAAGAGGTTGGCAAGTTCATTTATGTTTGCAAATGTGATTCTCATGAAAATTATGAGCGAGGTCCGTTGCCGTATTGTAGGGTTTAATCAATAAGGAGGGCGAGTTTACTATTCTAGCCCATCATAGTACTTATAACAAAGTTTTTGATTTCTACTGCAATATAATTCAATAAAATAATTAATGACTTAGTCGAAGCCCGTGTTGTTCTTGTTATGTAACTTGAAAAGTAAAGAAATTCATTTGTTCAAATTTTTAATTTCCTCATTTAAAATAAAATTAATTGAAGATTTTTATGAACTAAAATAGTACATTTATTAGCTCTATCGTTGCAGTATATCAGTGTATGAATAATTTCAATCAGTTTCATTTGTGAACAAAAGGAAAGCCTTCACATTATAAATCACAAATGGCTAAGTGTGTAAATAATGTATTGACTCTCATCTGCTTTAAAGTTTACAATAAAGTAGACATACACTTGGTAAAAGAATAGGTAAGGCATTTGTTTTTTGAACGAGACTTCTGATGTAATTCGCGTAAAATTACTTTTTATATCCTCCGAATATTTGATTTACACACCTCGTGTGAAAAATGCATTTCAGTTCTAAAATGAAAGCTCTGTCACAAGAAGGAATAAGCTGTATGAAAGCAAGGATGAATAATTTACAACTAAAAATTTTAATCCTGAATTTTATCACCTTTTCAACATGACGAAAAAACAACACTTTCATTTTTAGTCGATACTCTTACTTAATCTTTTCTCTCGCGTAGTAATACAGTTCTAGAACATCACCTCATTGCTAGAATGCTTTACGATCGAATTTTAAAGCGTCGCGCAGAAAGAAATGTAGTCCTCTTAAATGGAAGATAATATAATTTTTAGGGCTCTGCAAACAGTGTTGTTTCAAATTTTTAATGGCAAGTTGCGTTGTCGGAAAAGGAGTTTCTGAAGTCATAAACTCTCCGCTGTTTCTGCAAACACACACAAATAGGACTTTGAATGACAGTTTTTTCAGTGACGTTTATGATTCGAAAAATGGTAAACGTTGCAGGAATAGAACGCGGTGTTTAAATTCTGACATCGCTTCTATTTAATGGCCTGTTATTTAAAGTGCCGTTGGATTTTATTTGACTTTAAAATATGGATTTCTCTGAGAGTGCATAAAGACACTCTTTAAAGCTGACGCATATAATATGAAACATTTGCATTAAACACATATCCCATTTTATTATGAAAGTTATCCATTTATTCACACAAATAAATCATATATACGAGACAAAGTAATCTATAGCGAGTGATACTAGATATGAAATAAGCATGTTTAATATAAATGCAATAAATGATATTGAGCGAAATAAACTAAAAGATATAAATAGTCAAACACGATTCATGATGATACATGTTATTTCATTACTTTTTATTTCTTTCATTTATGTGGTATAAAATACGTTTAGTATTTACCATCAATATGAAGTGTCATTCAAATAATATAAATATAACGCTTGGATATAATGTGAGTTCAGTTGTAGAATGCGAGTTTATATCTACAGATTTAAACAAATGTGTCCTTCACATATAACTTCAATAAAAAATTTGGACTATTGCAACAAAAATTATAGCGCATTGTTTTTCATAATTTATGCATTGGGATTAAGCTAACCGTATAAAAACTGCTGGGAGGGATAGATCATAGAAAGCCAAGCATACAACAATACAGGTTCGAAATGCAGTTTTTCGTGTTGATTTACAGAGGGGATGAGATATCAAAGAGCACCATCCTAAAAGATAAAAACTGTTTTATTACTCAGAAAACATTTGAAACCGGCACTGAGGTTACAGAAGACATTCAAAATTGCAAATATGAACAGTAACTCCCGTTTCACTTCCCTGTTTAAATGCTTGAAACGTTCTGGTGTATACCGGATTTTCGAATTAGATACAGATGCATTTGTTACAAGGTCCTCTTTAGTTTCAATTAGAGTGATGTATTCCTGCCATTTTACGTAACACCAAAAAATAATCAAGGTATGCTAAGTTAATTTAGGTATTTAGGTTAGGTGTAAACTGCCTTAGCGATACGTACCCCGAGGCGGTTTACAGGTTATGATACTACGAAAGAAAACATGAGCATTCTTTCTCTAAAACAAAGTCATTACCGCGTCAAGGTAACTTTACCGACCATATACTACAGTATCATTCCGAGTTTTTTTGTACAGCCTATTGCTTAAACGATTTTGCTCACACCTAATAAATATGCAGGAAAATCGATAAATAAATTACGTTTTTTTAAATAGTATCTTCTATTATAATAAAACTCATAAAGTGTTTCGACCTTATAAGAGGTACCTCAATGGAGCAAAAGGAGTACGGCTATAATTATGTTGCTTCTGTAGGATCAAACTTGGTGTATGCAATCAAGTTCTCATCTCGCAGACTAGAGAGCAGCATTACTGTACATTGGCGGTTGTTCTCATGTTTGTGTCCCAGTGTTCAAAAGCTCCAGGCGCATAAAATATTCATGTTGGTGCCTATGTGAAACGAGAATGCGAAAACAAATTCAACTATGGACAACCGGAGATGAATAAACAGAGTGGCGAATTAACCCAGGACTGTTTTTAAAATCAAATTCATTATTGCGAAACAATAAAAGTATGAATTCCATAAACCATCAGAGTAAAACATGATTTTTTTAAAACTAGAAGAAGAAAACTGATTAGGATAAACAGCACAGATAGCTTTTGTTGCCTACCAAATGCATTTCGTACCAAAGTAAAACGTTCTTATATTTCAGCGAAAGTTTGAACTGAAAAAAATGTTCAATTTCTATTTTAAGTACAGTTTCCAATTATATACTTCATTCCTAATGATTTTATCATTCAATTATTTAGAGTATCTTCTAGTCCTGAATTATATACTGTTTTGTTTTGAATAGTGATTAATTTATGCAATCACAGGATTTTATTCTCCAGAAGAAATTGCTACAAAATGCAACTAAGCTATTAATAGTGTCTTTTTGTTAATTATGAAGGTAAATTAATCCCTTTTCCTGTGTTTTTTAACTGTACTTGGAGTACACGGGATTTTTAGCTAACTGTGGATTAATACACGTTTTAACTCGAACTTGATTGTATTCCTTTCACGGAAGCATCACTTTAAGGCCAAAAAATATCGTTGGATATTTTTTGTAATAAATTATTTAAGTTATCATAATTATTGTAGCATTTTCTCTGTTTCAGAATTAACCAGAGAACACAATCAAATTCGGTTTTGTTTGTAACCAATCCAATACTCCTACTATTTGCGTGTTACTATTACATAAATGCACTTTCTTCTAAAAATAGCAACCATATTCAGAAACTTTTATTTATGGAAGTATTCTAAAAACGCAGCAGTAGTTACACTATTATGTAATTAACATTGCATTATCTGTAGTTCTTCAGTTTAACTGAAATCATGAAATGTCGAAAGTGGCACTCATTGCTGATAAATTTTAGCTGCATTTGACATAACATATGTAAGAGATTTTGTTTAAAAGTATGCCAGTTTTCTTCCGGAGAATCGAATTTTCCAGTCATGAACTAGGGTAAAATAGAACAACAGGAAGTATAGAGCTGAATGATCTCTGTGGTGTGTTTCATATTTATCTTCAACGGATGGTTTCTTGAGGTCACATTTATTTGACCGAACCGCTCTACTACTCATGCAGCTCCGGCAGGGACCCTATTACCATGGTAACAAATCGGGAAACAAGAAACTAAAATTGGGATTCCACCACGCATATATACATTTCCTAGCTCTTCTGTGCGTGAACTTTCGATTGCTCGAGATGGTTCGTGTTCTTATGAAAGATTAAATACAATTTCGGAACCAACTTTTTTATTAAAGTCTAGTTTTAAGTATCGTTTTGCTCAGGTTTTAATTTTCTGGGAGTTATATAAAAGTACTGTAATAAGCAATAAGTTTTATATTATTTGATAAATAATTTTTATTTGAGATAAAATTATTTTGGAGCTGCTACGAGTGTAAATAATATTCAAATTGATTTAAATTCCTAATTAATAAACCAGACAGTTTCACTTTCAGGAGTAATTGTAAGATAATCAGGAGTAATTCAGGATTGCAGGTTATAAGAAAACTGATAAATTTTTAATTTAAATTCGAAAATAAGAGTTTTTAAAAATTCTAATGATTGTCCAGGCGTTTCACTTTTGAAACATCATAGTCATAGATATTTCCCAATTACGGGTTTTATTTTCCACTTACGAACTTTGATTCATAATGTGCACTTTCGTATGAAAGCTTTTCACGAGTCACCGCTGATATGTCACTAGGAGTGACGGTTACAAAATTTTGTTGAAACTTGGTTTATATGTTATATGGCCATGGGGAAAAAAACAACAATAAACAAAATTCGACTACCAGATGAGAAAGAAGTGCATGAAGTACAAAATCACAAACTGGGAACACAAAATGTTATTTACACACATCATTTGTTCAAAGTCTAATTTCTTTGAGTCAATTACACGTTCTTACGTTACTAAACTTGATATAGCGTGTTCAACAATAGCATGAAGGGTTTCTTTATCAGTTGCAACAACATGACGTGTTATGCCTGATTTCATTTCAGCCGTAGCCCGTATAATTTCTCCATATATACAATCTTTCAGGATTAACCATAACTAAAAAACCACAAAGATTCATGTCCGGAAAACGAGGAGGCCAGGTGATCAGAAAATGTCTCCAAATTACCCGATCATCTCCAAAATGTGTACGAAGCACTGCCTTTATTGGTCTGGCAATGAGAGGTGCATCGTCTTGAATGAAAACAACTGTCTCTAAGCATTTTCTCTCTTGTAAGGCA
The DNA here is from genome assembly GCF_044657685.1 of Stegodyphus dumicola. Lineage (NCBI taxonomy): Eukaryota > Metazoa > Arthropoda > Arachnida > Araneae > Eresidae > Stegodyphus > Stegodyphus dumicola. The sequence goes on along the minus strand of NC_140772.1, from coordinate 80,432,237 downwards.
CATCCGTAATGGAAAGCCTTTGAGGGCTTCCAGGAGTATTCTGCTCAAACAAAAAGGTACTAAGAATGCGATCAGCTACAAAACCACAACATACAGTAATGTAATAAGGATGCAGATACCGTTTATGCACACCATTAGGATATACAGTACCCCATATACGGTCGTTTTGCGTATTAACTGCTGCAAAATACGACCCGTCAAACCACAAAATGCTCCAAGCCCTTTCTTAGGGGCTATTCTGGCCAAAAGAAGGCTAGCAAATTCAGTTTGTCAGGGTCTTCAGGATGCAGCTGTTGTAAAACTTGGATCTTATATGGATACTAGGGCACAATGAATTGCAGAACCTTTCATACTGCTGGTCAAGGGAGAAATAAATCATGTGACACACACTGCTCGAGTATGTATTGAACAGTATTTGGAACCGGACGTTCTTTCAACCATGGCAAGAGTTACTTCTTTCCCACTTTCGTATAAAATCATTTTCCAACCTTTTCCTCGTAGAGCGAACAACTTCGCAATCCCCTCAAATTTAGTAATCATCATTTTCAAATATATAGGCACTCTTCATCATTTTAAAATATATGCCTTGATATAGACACTTTTCGTAAGCCTTTTAAGCGTCCATATGTTTGTAGTGTAATTGAAAAAATATTACTATTCAGATAAAACAATTTGATAAGTTAAACTTATTTTTTTCTTTAAATGTATGATGAAATATTAATCTGTATTGCAGATTTCTTTTCCCCATGATCCATATAACGTATATACCAAGTTTCAACGAAACTGATGTGCCAGAAGGAGCTGCACGTAGGTAGGGTTACTTTAGCTATAAATATGTATATTGTAGAAACTACCGCCAAACAGTAAAATTAACTTTTGTACTTAATATACGATGCGTCAATAGCTTTAGGGAATTTAAAGTATGTTATTTAAAGGCAAAATAAGTTCAAATTAGACATGTCATATGCAATATAAGCTCAATTCATCCCTCCTACGACTTTCGTATTTCCTTATGTATCATTCGACATTTCTGGAACGAAGTTCTATAACAAATAATCCAATGTAATTTCTTTGTAGGTCTATATATATAAATATAAACATGCATGTAAACGTAGATAAAGAGGTTTATAGAATAATATTCTCATATTTACGATTCCCCGAAGTATCGTTTTATCGCTTTAGTAATTTGTAACTCTGTTTCTGACATCGTAGCATTTTCGGAACGGATCTTAACGTATTATTTTGGGATCCAGGGTTTTAAAGAGCATTAATTGTTATTTGAGCATTTTTGTTTGTATTCTGAATGTGAGCATTCAGAAATGAAATAACGCTTCACATGACGTCCTCAGTTCCGTGTTCGCGTTTTCGAAAGTTTTATTATTTCCAGTAATAATAAAAGTTCTTTGGCTAATTTTAATTATTTTATTTTTATTGGTTTTCGTTGGTTTGGAAGTTCATTTCAATTTTGACATACAAAGCTATAGTGAGAGGGATAAAATGGAACAAGAGATGAGGCCGAGCTCTATCAAAACTTACGGAGTCATACAGAAAGATAAAGCATATTTTTAAACGAAAAGTGGAACTGACGCAAACAACGAAAATATTAAAATCTTGAAACACTATATTTCGCACTGATGCAAATTTCAGTCAAGAAGCAAATGGCAGTGTACGAACTTGCTGCTAAAATTTATCATTTTAGTGGGAATGCATTCATATTGAAAGTAATAGATGCCATTTAATAACAATTAATTACTTATCTTTAAAGCGTAAATGATTCCGCTAATTTTCTCCTCCCATTCCTAGATTCCGCTATAAAGCGATATGTCGAAGCTTTACTGAGATATATTCTTTTATTATTCCTACTTATATTTTCTATGATACTACACCTTTATATGTATACCTGAAATACCAGTATACCTGAATACCAGTATGTTTACCTGAAAATCTACTCAAGTTTAGAACATGAGCCAAATCATCTTTCCGAAGTATAACTCATGACCTGATGTGATATATCAAGTTCGATAACTAACGTATATATATATCGGCAATTCAGTTAATAAATATAAGACATCAAAGTTGAGAAATTCATATGACAGCATACGGGTTATTATTTTCCATCAAGCTTGAATGATGCACTGATCAATGAATATTTCCCTGACATCCTCTTCGATAGCTAAAATATACATTCCAGACCCTTTAAATAAATTAAATAAGCATAATACTTCAGGAAACTTCTGATCAACAGTTCAGTTCTACAAACATTAATCTTCAAAATATTGAGAACCAAGCTCGAAATTATTTACTTAGCTCTCAATAAAATAGCTGATATATTTAATTAAAGCTTGAATAAGTTGAAATGATTTGATTATTCTAATGATGTCCATTTCTGACTATTTTCAATTACGTGGCTTTTGTCACTTTAATAGCTAAAATAAATATGTCATATTTATCTTAAATGCTTATAAACTGGGATTAGTTTCTGCAGTGTGTAGAATAAAGGGACATTGCTATCCATGTTCTTCCTTTACCAAATATATAGTCGTCTTTATAATAAAACGTGTGTGTATTAATAAAATGTGCTGATTGATAAAAAGGACAAAATTTCAAAATTCGCATTTTAAAAGAAGTTTTTTAAAAGCTGATGAAACTTTTTTTAAAGAATAATTTTTTAATATGAAAATGTATTAAAGGAAGATTGTGTCTTGTTTGCAAAACGTATCAGTTTGTAATACACAAAAAATAGTAACACAAAAAGGGAAACATATAAATGTTCAGTATTATTCTGGGCGACTTTTAGGTCTTACAACAATATTTCTAATGGTCTGAGAGTCTGGCTTTGGTAAATATAGATCCCTCCTAAAAATGTTTTATTTACAGATTAACGTCACTGAAGTATGTAAACGAATGTTTCATAGAGTGAAATTAACACTGCGAAATTATTTTTATAAGGTTTTGTATCTAAACATATAGAACGATGACACACAGTGTGCGCAGGTTCATCGAGATTTTTTAACATAATATGCATTTTAAATGTTATAGGTAACAAGCAAAAGACACTTCCAAATTTTTACTTTATGGAAACATAGGTATTTTAGGATTTTGGCTACATTAATCGGTTTACGCAGAATCGTTAATAAGTTAAAAATTTATACAAAGTTTTAAAAATTCCCTAATATTACCTCAGCAAGAACAAATGTACAGCATTCTTAAATAATCACAAATATATGTGACTTGGTGTTATATCACTTAGATTCTTATTCGAGAAATAATAACTGAAAATAAGAAAAAATATCAAATGCAAAATAAAGAGAATGAAAATCATTTTAACTGTGGGTTTAGCTAGAAGTCTCGCATAAAATGCATTATATTTGACAACATAATTAATTAAATAGGGATTTTAGAAGTCTTTTTGACTGATGAGAATTTTTAAGACTAGACATCAACTAAGCTTGAAACGTGAACCGTACATATTAAAGTACCAAAAGCCATAAATACTTTTATAGAGTTTCTGACTCATTTACGCATATCTGGCTGAGTGCAGATTATTTCCTAAACCATTTGACAAGTTATAGGTAATGTGAGTTTCGTTTGGTTTTCAAAAGCTCAAATTTCTGATTTTAGATTATTCATGCTTGAATACAAAATCTTCTAAGACTTAAAGTAAAAAGCTTATACTTCCTTCTAATATTTCAGGTGTATTCAAATTTTATGTCGCAGAGCAGTATTAGGATTTGTGGAATGAGAAACGTGAACAATTAACCGCGTCCACGCCCGGCTTCAAAACCACGGATCTACCATATGTTAGCTGTTACACGTATTACGAAGGACGCGAAGGAGAACGCAATAATTTCTCACATTCTCTTCTCTAAGTTGGATTAGTAATATATATGAGACACAGTTGTCGAAATCCAGTTGGTATCATGTTATCATCCTCCACATTTTACTTCAGGTACCACTCTAGATAGGGTTACAGGAGAAAATGTCGTATCAAAAATATCGTTGACGAAAATGTTACGGAGAAAACAACGCAAGCGGAAAACATCATCATACAAAACAAAGCAAGGAGAAAACATCGCAGTTCTAAAACATCGTTGTCGAAAATTAAGTAATACAAAAACTTTGCAGATTAGAAACATCGTCGTCGAAAATATTGTGGTAAAGAATAAAAAACCTACATATCACCGCATGACGATAACATCGCAGACAGGCGTTTTCCAGTCTTTAGAAGTTGTAAAAGCCTATTTACTTAATGATTTGTGAGCGCAAGAAAGAATGGGGATTATTTTTTTTATATTTTTAAATTCAGTAATATATTTTTGCTGAAAAACTAAGAAGGGAACTGAAGCATTTAGAAACTGTAAATGAATATTCATAATTTGACAATTAAGTAACCACATGCAGTTATTAATCTTACTTAAACTATATTTTGAATGAACAATTACCAGTGAAACTAGAGGTTAATTAATTAGCGACCTTTATTTATTAAATATATTAGTTTAAAATTCTATTAACTGTCATACCTAGCGTTAGTTTTCTATTTATTTTTAGTTTTTAAATAGCTTTCTTAATTTTTCAGCTAAAAATTATTAGTTAATTACAAAATATCAAATATAAAATTAAAAATTGTTATGTATATCTTCTTCAGCTCACAAATCATAATGCGAAGATGTATATACATCTTTTAAATCTTTTTTTAATCTGAAAAGTTCAGTTTCTTCTCCAGGGAAATACCATGGATAATTCTCTACATTCATTATCATCGTTGCTACTTTTAAACCTTGCAGACCAGTGCTTTGGATAAGTAACTGTTGTTATCCTCATTCTATATTTTCCATCAAAAAATCTACTTTTTTATGTGCATGCCAATTTTATGAAGAAAGAAAATGTTTTCTGAATATCAAATAAATGTAATTTTACATAGTACATTAAGATTTTTGATTTTAAATATCAATATTAATTAAAATTTATTTTTGAAATGAAAGTCTTGTGAACCTTAAAATTAAAATGAATGATTAAAATTAGTTAAAAATTGCTCGATTTGTACAAACATGAAATGACTTAAGTTGCATAAGTACGATTTAGATAGCTAATAATAAAATGTAAACCATTTAGAATTTTACGCTTCAAAATAGTCTATATGAATATCAAAAATTAATCTAAGGAAGCCACAAAATTATATACAAGCTTTTAATGGTTTATAATGTTATAAGTGAGTAAATAGCAAAGTAAATCTTTTTTAAACACACTGCTATTAATTTCTCTACGATAATATAAAACAATCGGATTCTCTATGAAATGTAAATGACTATTTGTATATATGATGCAAAGAGGGAAATTTAATAGTTGTGCTTCAGTGAGTATTTTTGCTAGATTAGAGTATTCATTTTTAACTATAAACTAGTCATTACATCCTAATCTGAATTATTTGTGCATCGGGTTTTCATTACACATTAATGAAAGATAATAATTACACACTTCCATAACCTTTCGATCTGAGAAAAATAATTCCTACCATAGTCTCTGACAAAAAGTTACAAATATAAGCCTTGTGAAGAATATAGTTATAGAATAGAAAAATAGAATAAAATAGTTATAGAATTGTTTAGTTAGAGTTACAGAATTGTTTTTATTTACCCTTTGAAACACAAGAAATTGAACACAAGAAGTTTCTCTTTTTTAACATCTTCATAAGATTCAATGTGGTACTTTAACTGATTTGAAGCTTTCGAATATCTGATAAGATACTGGAAGCTTATAACTTTCCACTACATATTTCAGTACTTTGTTCTAATATAATATATAAAAAATATGCTGTCTTCCAATATAAGTTATTAAAAATTGGGAAGTTTTAAGAATAATAAACCATAAATACGAGACATGTAAAGTTACATTATTGTTTTATATTCTCTTCTGAAAAATGTATCCTGATGAGTAAAGAATCATGTAGTCTATTATAGTCCATTTTTAGTACAAACTCAACGTATATTATTTTCAATCAACTGAATTTTAAACTGAGCGGTGGAATGAGATAAAAATTCAAAAACTGCAGTCGCACATACTGAAGGGCGAATACTTTTAAAGCTACTCATAAGGCAGGAATTTAATTGAATAATAAAAACAGCTGGAATACTAATGAGTATTTTTTCTTTAATGAATTATCTACATAGAAAAAATAGCACAAAAATGCAGCTAAAATTTATTTTTTGTAAACATCATGTCATTTGTCCAAGTCTACGGTATACAATTAATCTATTCTGTTTATCTTCTCTTTCTTTTTTGTACTTTCATCCTACCTTTTTTAGCAGTACTATAAAGTTGATTGTGGTAGATGAACTGATTTGAAGCAAATATCCCATCAAATCAGTGATAACTGCTTGTACAAATTCACAGCTTCAGTTCAACTCCACCTTATTACTATATATGTTTTTATAATGCAATTTCAAGTCAGCTCCAAAACACAGGTAGCATAAATATATACATATATATATATATAATTATTTATACCAATTGTTTATAAGGGAGTATGGAATAAAATAATTTGCCTTACTGAATTAGTCTACTATTTTTCCACCAGACTGAATTATTCTGCTCCAAATTAAAGTTTCGTTGAAATAACAGTAAAAAAATAAAAGGAGTAATGATAAAGAACTATATTTAAATTAAAATAAAGCTAAATGAAATTATTTTATACACGAGCTATGCTAACTATACCGACAGAAAAATGCAAAGTCTTTTCTTAAGTCTAAAGCCTTCAGTAATATTAAAAACGTCAAAAAAACTAGCAAGTCATTATCTCGCAGTGTTGATAGTCTATTAGCTATATCAAAATTGCAGCCATACATACAAAGAAACAAGAACAATAGTTCTAATTCTTCTCATTCAATTTTATCAACTTAAAATAAAAACTCCCGTTATATTTTGCTACCTCATTTCGAACCACTTCTACCCATTTGTTATTTTTTAAATGATATACCGTAATATATTCACTCTCGACACATACATTCAGCAATCAGGAAAACTTAAACTGCTGAGATGTACTTAGAATGTTATTTTGATTTTGTCCCAGTGTAGACGCTAAAACTTGAAGTCATAGCTGATACGAAAATCTGAATTTACTTATTCTGAAATTATGTATTATGCTCTGTTTAAATTAATAAGTTTATTTAATCTGTAATGATATTTTCATTGTGCTACTTGAATATATTTTCATCTGATATATGTAAAAATATCGTTTTATACATGTATTTATTGTACACAAATTTAGAGTAAAGTATTAAAGAAACATTTCGCAATCAATATTTATATTTATAGATTCAATATGTAAAAGACTCAGCTTTAGTATGCAAATTTAGCATGGTATTTGTTTTTTCAGAAAAATATATTATTCATTCTCAATATGCTTAAACATAGACAGCAAAACACGTATTCTGGTTTTGCTATTGCATGTCTGATTACTTCTCCTCTTCCTATGGTGAATGACGATACATTCCAAGAAATACAAAGCATATATTTCTCAGAATAAGACTTTCCTTGTTTGAAACTAAAAACCGGTTTGGTTTGGTGTATTTAATTATAGCAAAACAAGCGAGGGCTATCTGCCGGGCGGGAGGGATCCTTCTTGGAGGACTTTCTAAAGGAAACTGGCTCGTATACTCTATAGCCATAGGAAAAACCTCAAAAACACCCATGCAGCCAGCCCGTTCACCGGAATTCGAACCCGGGTCCGAACTACCAGTATTCATTGATTTTACCAATCGGCCACTGATGGGCTGAAACTAAAACCAAAGAGTTATCATTATGAATACAAGTAAAACTTATCAAATTACTATTGAGAATGGAATAATAATTGAACCATTATAACAGCAATATGAATACATTTGCACATTTCCCAAATTTATAATTTCATTCGCGCTCCATATGCAAATTTCACAAATTGTAGATTAATCTTCCACGCATTAAAGTGTATTTTCTAAGTAACTTGCCCACTCGATAGGTTTTGACAAAAGGAGAGTTTTACATGTACAATGGAATTCTACCGGGAAACTAAAGAAATAACCATGTTTTAATAGAGACATTTAATCGCCTCCTTTTTCCATTTATTTTAGCGTCATATAAACAAAATAATAATGAAGTTTTCGAGTAATAGATAAAAGAGAGAGGAAAGGGAAAATAACAGCACAATGAAATAAAGTTCTGGAAAAGGAAAAATGTGTATCTAATTTTGGTGGAAAATCACGAGTAGATATCGGGCTTTTTGACGATCACCATTAAGTATTCAGTATTTGGAATCCAGCACAAAAATAACTATGATAAGCCAAAAATTTGTAACTAAGAATGCATTATTGAAAACAAATTTTGAATGTTCAGTATTTATATTTAGTCGAAGGATTACTAATTAATCTAAAATAATTTAAAATACTGAAATTTGGTCGATTTAAAAAATTCACAGATTTAAATGACGTCGTTCGGAAACTAATCAAAGCTAACATAATATTAAACATTATAATCTGGCAAATGCAAGCTAAACGTCTGTTATGTTCACAATGTTTTATAACATATGATCCATATATTACTGCTATTTTATGAGTAATGAATTCTTAGAGCCAAATGAGTGTAATTGAAACGTTCATTTTCGTTATAATATTTATGCAGAAAATTTAATAGAGCACATTTGTTTTATTTTCTCAGACCAATATTCACGAAATCCGTAAAAGAAGGAAACCAAAGTTTCAAACAAAATCTAGTATAATAGGTGTTTCTTTATTTAACAATGTTTTATATTCCTTTGGTATATTCTCAATGGAAGAAACTAGTAATGCATTATTATATAACTTCTGTGGAGCAAATTTAATTTTGTAAGAAGGAAAATCAAAGTTGGTTTGGATATTTCGTTTATACAATATTTAAAATAGCAATAAATATTTTATATGTTTAATAAGCACACATTTCAGACAAGAATTTGCTATTTAACAGTAACAAAACATAATTGTATGATCCCCCACTTTCTCCTAGTTCATTATCTTACAATCTTTAAAGTGATGCAATGTAACTTACAATCAGAATACACTTACAGAAAGAAGAAAAAACTTAACTTTAATTAAGCTTTGCTGCATATTATTTTACGTTATCAAAAGTTTGAAAATTCTTAATGGTTTTCTTGAGTGTATATTTTCTGTTAAAAAATGTGCGAAGTTTAAAAAAGAATGCTTGTGTTTCTAAAAATCTACCCACTTACATAAAAGGTTCTAAAACGAAACGAATAAAAAAATATTGTCCTATTATACACCGAAAGGAGTTTCTAAAGAAAGGAGAGCATTCAAATTTTGCTTCATCGCGGCAAAGAGGAGATAATTTACTCGGTTTATACAGTGAAAGGATTCCTGAGGAATATTAGCCTTTTTTTCTACTATCCGCGTTGGCTAATGAGGTAAATATCGGAAAAGCCGTAACGATTAAGTGTTCGGAAAGTAATTAGCATTTAGTAACTAAATATATTTTCATTGTAGGTGTATATTTAACAGCTAAGTAGTTTCAGCTATGCTCTCTTTAGCGCGCGGCTGGGGTAGACAGAATATAAATCGATAGATAGCACTGCTGCATCCGCAGTCATTTTACAACGCATGATAAATATTTATGACTATCTATTTTTCGATGAATAGGAAATAGGGAGCATCAGACAAATAACATTTGAAGCATACGAATAACAAACTTAGGATAAAAATGACTTTGAATATAAACTTTCTATGAAATATTTATCAGCGATATGATGTATTAAATCATATTGTTTATAATGTTCGGAAATACATGAAACAGAAACTTTCTAGAAACAAACGAATGCTGCATAGAATTGCAGGCAAACTTTATATTATTAAAGTTAATTCATAACATCAAAATTGTATGACACATAAAGGCAATGTAATGCCAATTACTTATGAACTAATACTAGACACTACTTATTATTAGATGAAGGCAGAACAATTGATGTGTAATTTTTACATCTCGTATTTTTCTGTTTGTCCAACCTGAACTTAGGCATAAAGTATATTAAATTATTGCTTCCATTTTCAGAAACTTATTTTTATAACCTTGGCAATTTCAAACCAGTTCTAGTTAATGCTGCTTTGAAGATGCATACTTTAGGAGCAAACGAATAGGATAACAGGATATATAGCTTTGCAGAGTACATGAGATAAACATTTTAGAATTATTACTATACCTTGAAACATTATAAAATGAAGAATGAAATAAGCATGTCTGCTTTTACATGATTTAAAAAACTAAATACACAAAAGACAAACTATTTATACGTGTACTTTTAATTCTAGGCGGTGTATACAAGATATTCTAGGATGTGTTTTCTTTTAAAAAAGCATTTTAAAAGGCATTTTTAATCCGTCTTATATTTCCGCAGTAAGGTGTTTAATAATAAAGACATAAGAGTTCTTCGATGACAGACAGTTGCATGAGTAGTTAGTACTCATATTGATCATTAAAAAAAAGACTCCGTTCTTACTACAAAAGTCAGCTAAATACGTCGATCAGAGTAGCAATTTGTCAGTTGCTAATCGACGGGAGGCGGAGACACCACTCAGTGGAGTTAATAACAATAAAAATCTGCGTACTTGCAGTAATGTAATAAGCTAATATAAATACAACGTTATACAGATTTTACATTGCTTATTAAGTATTCATTATTTTGTATTTTATATTATGGAAACGCTCATTGTAATAAATTCCATAAATGTTATATTTTAAGGAAAATATGTGCATGTGAAAAGATGATGTCGCTGAATAATGGTAGCAGAACACATGTTAGTGTAACTCGAAATTTGATCAAATTGGCCAAAGCGTATTATATCCGACTGAATGTTCCTCAATATGGTAACTTTTGCATTTTACTTCCTTGTACGAAGTAAAAAGGAAGTATTGTAATCGCGAAACGTTTCAGGCAGTATATTTCAACGAAAATATCCATTTTGACCGCTATCGAATTCAATTTAACGATGTTTTTGCATGATATCTGTACGTAAGGACAGAATAAAATACTCTTTTCCTTCAAACAAATTATAAAACTGCTTTAAAATTAATTCTGAAGAGAATTTTTCGTGGCGTCTGTACGAACGTATGTACGTACGTGCGTACGTACGTATCTCGCATAACTCAAAAACGACTAGCCTCAGAACGTTAAAATTTTGTATATAGGACTGCTATAACATGCAGATGTGCACCTCGTATTTTCGTTGCAATCGGCCGCACCAAACGTATATAAATATATATATATCCACTCTATTACCCGGCTCAGTGATCTCAGTTTCTTTACTCTTATATGTTTGTAAATTGTACATTTTTTGCTTTAAAAATGATTGAATTATGTTGTTTTTATCTTCCGGTTAAGGATTTTATGCCTTTAGTAAATCTGTGTGCAATAGTTTTAGTATTATCAGCAATTTTAAAGTCGTTTAATTGCAGCTAAGCCTGTTTTTAATGGCGGCCATTGATGTTTACATTTGAAACAGGAGACTAGTGGATTTGTTGCCAATCTAGAGAAATTTAGCTTCGCAACAACAAAGATAATTATTATTGCCAATTAAATCATGCTTAATTCTTTCTGGAATTTTTTCGAGGAAATAAGCGTTTGAGATTTACTTCGTAATTTTTAATATAGATATTTTGAGTTTTTATGTATTTTTGCCTTCTCGCGAAGAGAGAACTGAATTAATTCAATGAGAAATACTCAATCGTCTGTGGAAAACTGTTTCTTTTTTGTTTTGTTTGCTTAATTTCTTTTATACATAGTTCTAGCTTTATTATAGTATTTGAATAGAACATGTGGTAACGATTAGATAATTCTTTAAATGATATACTCGTACATTTTGTGCATTCTGAGTTATAATATGAATGAAATATAATACTGTTAAGTAAACCTAGCGCCAGAGTGTCGCTATGGTAAACAAAGTGGATTTTAAAGAATGCATTTATTCTATTGTGGTTTATGCGCTGTCGGCGAAGTAGGTTTAATTCAATTTAATAAGTTTAAATAAAATGCAAGAAAAAATGCGTATAATTTAATATTACGTACAAGGAAGTCGTGGTGTACACATCAGATTTTTTTATTTTGATCTTTTCACAACATTAAGAGAAACAATGCGAGAAAGTTTCCTTACGTTCCACAAAGTAATAATGTAACTTATAACATCTTATGAGGTTATATATTATAACTAAACAAAATGATGACATTTATAATAACTAAAAAAATTGCGTGTGTAAGAATCAGAACTTGTAATGTCAAATATCTGATGTGGACATTACATGACTTTCGTGTACGGCCTGTTAAATTATACACAATTTTTGCTGCCCTTCATTTAAACGTGTTTCATCGAACACTTTTAGAGATATATTTTTAATTTATTCAATTCATTTCTCACTTTACAACAAGGCAAAAATACATGAAACCACAATTTTCATTAAAAATTGTAAAATGCAGAAAATCCTTAAAAATCAAATACTATTCGGCCGACGAGAAGGACGAAAAGTTTCAATGCAAAAAATTGGTAGTTAACTTTTGGTCACACTGAAGTTGATGCACCAACTGACTTAATTCACTATTCTACTTCAAATGCATGTTTCAAATGTAAACAAATAGCAGCCTCATTAGGCTTAGCGACACTTTCAAATTGTTGATATTTCTACAACTATTGCATGCAGATGAACTAAAGGCATAAAACTCTTAACAGGAACATTAAGAACAACCTAACTCAATTACTTTTAAAGCAAATAATGCACAGTTTACCAAGATATAAGAATACAAAAGATGCACTCACTGATCTGGGAAACAGAGGGGCAATATATATATATATATTTGGCACCGACGTTTACAACGTGAAAGGAATTGCACACCTACATATGATATCAGTCCCATATACAATATGTAATTCTACGACTACTCGTTTCTTAGTTCTTCAACATATATACGTACATATGTACATATGTCACGAAAAATTTCTATTTGAACCCATTTTAAATACATTTTACAAGCTGTTTTGGAAAAAAATAGTCCTTTATTCTGTTCGTAGATACAAATTTCATGCCAAAAAATCATTCGGATGGATTCGAGAATGGTTAAAATGGATATTTCATTGATATATGATACCCGAAATTTTTCGCGACTCCAGTGCTTCCTTTACGTACTTCGTACAAGGAAGTAAAATGAACTAAATATCGTAATTTCAAGATGGAAACTTTAAAATGTAATATAATATACATACATATATTTAAATTTAATGAAAAAATGAGAAAACAAATCCTTTAAAATGAAAAAGTATTTATTATTACAAAGGGAATTGATAAGTGAAGTAGCTAATTAAATATCCTATAGCTCGAGGTTTAATTTTTGAATGTTATTTGACGGGAAAATGTGTTTGAATATTAGTTCGTAATATTTTACTTTTTCCAGAATATTTTAGTCAATCAGAGAGAAACGGGAGAATTATTTCAAAAGTTAATATAGATTAACATTGAGTATGGAACTCTGTTTTATCTCCAGAATGACTAAGAATGACACATGGACTGCTGCTGCAAAAGATGAATTAAAACTACAACATATAATTCGTTTTTATTTCTTTAACGAATGCTTCTATTGGACGTTAACAAACTCAATATTTTCAATGTTCTGAGTTAATGAATTTTAGACTGCGATATAAAATTTAACATGGGACCAGAGGACTTGTTAAGGTTTTTCATACTCTCGCTAAGTTATCAAAGTTACCAATCTGTCACAGGTTACCAATCAGGTACCACAACGTTTTGGTCATTTTAGTTTCAATATTTTATTTGTATTTAACAAATGACAAACATTAGCGCTTAAGCAATTAGTTCACAGGCTGTCCACTATGTTTTAACAATGTCCTCATACCGAGAAAGTGCATTACAATTATTTAAATGTTCAAAAATCATAGGATGATTGGAGTCACACAAAATATAGTTTGGGGAATCCTCCAGTCCAATTCTGTAGAGGTGGTCTCTCAAATAGACTTGTCTGGTCAGATGTCAAAATAGAGCTATCGCTGTCTTTCTTGGAAAACTGGGAATGGAAGTTGTCTCTTCCCCCAGAATCCTCCATCACTTATCCATAGCACGTTGAATCATATCCTGCTTAAGAATTCTCTTAACAGTCAAGTAAATAAATAATTTAGTCATGGTCGAAAAGAAGGTGGTCGATCAATGCGTTGCATTATCAAAGTTCCTTTCGTAGCCAATGTATCAAGCTTTCTCATTTTCTATAATTTCACTGTGGGAATTATAGATTTATTACTACGCATCACTTTCTTTACAGTTACGCTACATACAATTCAAGAGCAAAATCACAAAATATTTAAAATTAGAGTATGTTTAGAACTTTCGATGGACTGTTAGAGGCTGTCACACATACGTACTTTCAAATTCACCGTATTATTTCTTTGAAAATCAGCCACTCCAGCTGCCAGCCGCCTAAAATTATCATTAGAAAAGAGTGTAAAATGATCCTTATGAGTCCAGCTAGTGTCATTTCATAAAAATATTTTATATTTCTAATTACACATCATATGGTTTTAAAGAATTGTTATTTAAATCTGTCAGATTAAAACATAGAAAAAAATATTTTTAAGAACTGCATTTATTGTTTTTCATAAACTTGGTTTGCTATACAGTAAGAGAAAGATTAAATTTGGAAGTTAAATATCTTATACTTTACTGCACAGCAACTAGCTAGTGCGTGAATTTGAGGCGGTGGCATCCCATTGTTTCCAAACAGCTAAAACTGTGGGGGAAAATTGAAAGATAAATATCTTACAACTTGCTGAATGATAATAGCATAGCGCGTCGGAGATAAAAATATTTTATTTATAGCAGTGTTGCCACTTCTCGCTTTCAAATCCTTAAATCTGTGTAAAATATGTAATAAATCAATAACAAATTCGGTGCCCATGCTCGGGTTGACTATGTCTACTAAAAATTTGATGGCCCTAGGTACCGCCGTTTTCCATAATGCGAGGAACATACATACATGCGTACATATGTTTCATTATTAATTTTTTTAAAAAAAGTTCAATAACATGCCATGGCAATAATTTGAAAAATGATACAAACAGAAAATGAGTTTCGAGACTTGTAGTAAATCTGGTGCTAAAAAGCTCAAAGATTCAAGGTGGTTGGAGAATTTATCCTTTCTTGTATTTATTTAACTAAATATGTGTTATATGATTTTGACTGACTGTAGAGACAGTTATTCTAATTAAATTGGTTACAATGAACAAAATTCTGTTACAATGTTCTTCAGGTAAATAATACAATTATTTAAAAAAAACACATGTATTTCAAAAGTCTGCTTACCTTTGCATATGTATTATTGTAATATTTCATTAGATTAAATTACTTTGTATTTGCAGAATGAAACATATTGATGATAAAATGTATTCAGACATTGCAGAATGAAACGAAGCACATTTATAATGGAACCATGAACTTAAAAATAAGTTTATTGTCTGATTGATTCTTGTACGAATAGTATAGGTCTAGACATAACACAGACACTCTTTTAATCTCGAGGATCCACATATAAAATACTTGTTTTTAAAAAGGCGCTTATGAACCAAACAAAAATCCAAATCATTTCAGTGCCAGTTTCCATCACGGTTGCAGAAATAAATTTCTAGACATTATAATAATATTTTATTAAACATTTTATTAATTCTCACGCTGTGTAACAACTTCAGTCATAAAATAATGCGAAACGTATTTATGTTTCTGGCATGGTATTCAAAGATATTGGTTACAGCCAATTACATAAATAAAAAAAAAAGATAACTTTTTATTAGTTTCTGAATTAAATTTTTAACACATATGTCGAGGAATAATGATATTCCTTCTTAATTAAGATTAGGTTAAGTAATGATAACTGATGACATTTCTAACGTAGTCTCTAGAAAAATGATAAGAGGGAAAGAAAATATGCATTTACAGTAGTAATATTATTATGATTTCAGATGCCCATTTCCAAACTTGATGATCTGGATCTGAAATTCAGCTTGGAATGCTGATGTATTTGGGCGGATGGAAAATGTATTTTCTAAAAAGGTAACTTACATTTACGACTAATGTTTTACGAGGAGGAATATATTAAATCCTTGGCGAATGAATTATAGTTAATGGAAAGTATTTGGTCCAGTTTCCTAATGGTTACGATATCCTTTCGTATTTAGAAAAAGGAGTTTGGAAGCCTGTCTGGCGCCATCTTTCAGTCTGAAATTCTTTTTTAAAGAATAATAGCATCTAAGCGGGAAAGTTCAGAGAAGGTAAGAAAGCGACCGTTTGCCAGTAGTTTAGCACTTGATTATAAGTCTTTAAATGTTTTCACACAGAAATTTCAAAAGGGAATAATTGTCTATTTAAATAAATTATATATCATTTTAGAACAGGAGAGATAAAAGCTGGTACTAATTTTATTATGACTCTGAAAAATTTGTAAGTACAAAATTAGATAATTTTATTAAATCTGGGAAGTACCTCTTCTTGTTTTAAAGTAAAGATTAACTTCCGCATTTTTTAAACAAACATTGTAAAACCTTCATTAGAATACTAAAAATTAAACACAAAAACAGTTAAGATAAAAATCGTAAAGTAATTTACTCGAAAATATTTAAACAAATGATTTATTTCTTGAAATAAAAAGGCAAAAGTTTGCTCTTTAAAGCTGATGTACACCTCAAGTGCACAGAGATTATCAATAAAACTAAATTTAATCTAAGTTAAAATTTTGATTAGGTTTCCAATTTAAATTGTCGTGATTTTCTCTGTATATAATTATTTAAATGAGGTTTAATGATAAATAATAGAAATATATTTCTGTAATTAAAGATGCATTTGATTAAGATTTTTGATGACATGATGCTTTGAAAATAAACTAATTCCAGTCGACTAGGTTTCAGATCAGACTCCTCGTTAAATAATTCTAAGCAACTATTTTATCTTTGATAAACCATAAAAGCGTTAACTCCAAAAATGTATTTGATGCAACCAATAGCGTTTTATATTTGAATTTATATGAATGCTAGTATATATATATATGTATGTATATATCTCGCATAACTCAAAAAAGATTAGCCGTAGAACGTTGGAATTTTGTGTAATGAGACTGATATATGTACACACACATAAGGAGTTATTTCTCTCTATATATATGTATATATACGGTGAAACACCGAACTGTTACGGTGTTATATGTTACGGTGAAACACCGAAATCTGGAGAATGTCGACTTTCACCGATGAATGTCAACATTCACATAGTCTCTTGGTGTATGTCCGAAATATTTTTTAAATACTCTTATTTCTGACTTACACCAGTCAATGTCGACATTCACCATGTACTAATGGTGAATGTTGAACATATAACAATATTATATTTTCTTCTCCGTAATTTAGTCGCGAATAAACGCACTTGAGACTTGAAATAAGAACTTAACATGAGAACCTAAAACACACAATACATTCAAAATGAGAAAGGAAAATAATAGAAATTAAAAAACTTACTTAATTATACAGTACTTTCTAAATGACAAAATAAAATAACAGTAATAAAAAACTTACTAAATTATGTGATTCAAATCTTATTTATTGCAACAATATAAACTATTATGGCATTTTATGACTTCTCTTTTCGACTTTCACCAGAGAGCATATCTGTGATTGTCAACATACACCAGTGAGAGTCCGAATATACAAGAATGTAGTGAAATATGCGGTCTTTCTCCGACGTATTTAGTGAATGTTGATAATCTCCGGTGAAAGTTGACATTCTCCAATTTCGGTCTTACACGGTAACATATATATATATATATATATATATATATATATTCACGGTAACATTTTGGAATCATTACATATATATATATATATATATGTAATGATTCCAAAATGCGCAGATGAAAGCAGTGGAGCTCTCAACAGCTTACGATACTGCGTAGATGACCGAGAAGACCGCAGTGGCTTGTAGGTGGCAGAATGGAAAGCATGATGACGCAATTTAGCACAACATATCTTGAAAAATCACAATCTTTATTTTTTCCACGCATATCAAATCATCCTTTTTCAGACAAGATGTTTCCTAATTACATTTGAATACATAAATTGCAGTTTGAATTAGAATGTCATCTTAAATAAGTAAGCACCAGCAGCAGCATGGTTTAAAAGCATTTTGCCAGCAGGAAAGCTATGCGGAAAAAAGGCAGAGTATCATAGAACTTCAGAGGAAGAAGGGTGGGAGTCGGAAAAGTTTCAGTTCACAGTTCTGGTTTACAATTAATTTGATTGGACAAGAGGCATCTGCATTAAAACGTTACATAAGATAGAAAAGTCTTGAACCTGTGAGAAAGATGAATTTAGGGGCAGATTACCAAATTTAGAATGTTAATTTTGAGGTCGTCAATTATTTTTTTGAAACAGCTATCATATTTTGTTATATCTTATATATATATATATATACAGATGTAAAATATAAAAAGAATACGATGGCTTGGCTTTTCGCGAACACGCAACTTTTAATTAACTTTCTGCAATTCAGAATCTTCCCCCTAGACCAGTACCTTCTAGAATTTGCTAGCCTATTACGTAACCGCTACTATAAATAACGAATGCACGCAATTTTGCGTCGGAAGCTTTCCTCTCTCTATGCCTTTAGGGTCTACGCTACTGCGCTTATTCTCTTTGTTATAATAAGTCATGTCGCATTAAATTCTAAATACTCTTATTAGTAACGAATAAATGATCTACAATGATAATTGAATAAAAGCTATGGAATAAAGATGTACCATTAAAATCTAAATCAACTTGCCTCTTCATTTGGATTAGCCTTACCACTCGGCAAAAATCATGCCTGAACTTTGATGCCGAAATATCACATATATATACATACATACATTCCCGACCGCCTACCCGGCTTAAAAGTCCTTACTTGGCTTTTATTTTCTCTATCGTTCATCTTAGTATTATACACTCATACTAAAAAAAGAGCAACATATGCTGAAAGAAAAGGTATGAATATAAAAAGTGTAACTGAAACATACAGTTTACATATGAGGTACAGACTGCATCGTCAGATGCAAATAGGCAATCAAAATTAGCACAAAACGCAATTCCGTAGTCACTCCACAATGCCTTAAAAAAAGGGCATGACGGACCTTTGCGTGAGTTCGCAAGCAGCGATAGTTACCAAAGGGATCAAAACGTGAGTCTAGATACCGGAGGATTGCAACATCGACAGACGTCCCCTTGCTGTTACTATGTGAAAGACGTCGTAGATCACTAAAACTAGGACAGGTGACAGGTGACGGAGGACGGGGACGCCTGGCGTATAACATAGGTAAACAGGCATATGTCCCACGTCCTCCACTATCTCGAAGAAGCAACTCGCTGGAGCCCCGTAAGGCTGCACCGGGAGTTTACATGTCCACACAGGGGCTAGATGTCGAGTAGTTTTTACATAGGACGTTGTTAATAACACAAAGTAACTTAAAAACAATATAAAGACTAGCATTAAAACACTAAAACACTCATATAAGCTGAAACACATAGATATACAAAATTAAACGTAAAAGCATAAAAACACACTCGTAATTACGTAACATAAAGACATAAAAACACACACGAGAATACATATCATAACACATAGAATACATATGGAAGCACGTAGAGCACATAAATGCAAATATTACACACAGAAGAAACTAAAACTAGGACAACTGGCATTCGTATCTCTTTGCTGATGCAAGACGGCCCAAATCTCCCTAACTGTCTTGCGTCGACTGCATAAAGGTGAACTGCACGCCCGACGAACCTCGCGATGCTACATGCAGCCGTCTGATATCGCAACGGAATTATACACCCTCATGGGCTTCTTATATCGTTGCAATGGATACAGATGCAAAATTTATGAACGATAACGCCCGCCGGGGCAGAGTTATCTGGAGAGTAAAAAAAAACATTTCAAATCTGCCGTGGACCGCTAGATCATTGGACCTGAATCCCATAGTGGATGTGTATGATATGTTGAAATGGCGGATAGCAGGTAACAGTGTGCCACCAGTCAACCTCTACGAGCTGCCACGTGCATTACTATAAGAATAGGAGCTACTGCCATAACAAGCGATCAAAGACACCATTTCCAGCTTGCCTCCATTGTCAAACATGCATTTCAGCTAGAATGTATCATACCCGTTGTTAGGATAATGTTTCCATTGCACATACTTCCGACTCTTTTAGTCCTTCTCATTTCGCAATGTGATGGTCGTAAGGCATGTGTTTTTGTATGTCTTTGCTTTATTGTTTGCTGTGTAATCTTGTAATACCACACAAATCTCTGGGATCAGTTTCACGCTTATCCATTAAATAGTTTTTATTTTATTCCTTGTTTTGCCTTTGTTGCTTATTTTTTTAGCAGGACCGTACTTCCGACTACAGAAGTGTTTTAAATGATAAAAATATTCATGTTTTGGCAATGTCAAATAAACAAAATATGTTCGAAAAAATAACGATAGCTAAATTTTAATGCGGTCTCTCGGCTCCTATATTTATGTTTGGTAAAGTTTATGTTCGTTATGAAGAAAAAATGATAACAAGTTTGCTTCCGTACGACGAAATTTGACCAGGCTATTTAATTTCAAAATTTTTAATTTTTGATGTCCTTTTTTAACTTGTCTCAGGGGATCCATTAGTTAAGTTAAAATAATTCGAGCAAATAAGTTTAATGAAGTTCAGCATAAAAATGTGTGTAATTTAATATGTCTTTACAAAAAAGTCATGCAGTGTCCACATCACATACTTCTAATTTAATAGAAAAATGAATTATGTTTTAAATTAAAATTTCTAGTTTAATGATTTGAGAGAAAATGTATCTCTTTCAAGAAACTGATATTTAGGTTTGCCACATCTAGAGGAAATTTAGAATAATTAATTTATTAAGAAACTGTAATTAAGCAGACGTATTTGTTTATATATCAGATAATCTTACTTATTTTACCTCAAAATTTCGCAACCACGGAGAACATTTATTCGGCATTTGTACATTACGGTAATTACATTTTTAACCATACAAGACATAATTTAATCACATTGTTGGTTGTTTTAATATATATAAACACTCTATAAATAGCTTTTCTAATTTAGTGAAATCAGTAGGCGGAGGATAAAGTTTTTGCATCCGCTGCAACATTCTTTAATGATTAGTTTCTTTAATTATATTTCTAATGTAATTTTGACGTATATTTACACTAATTTCAAATCTTTAAATAATTTTGCCTCAAATTACAGAGTTCTTATTTATTATTTTACATAACGTTTTGACAGCAAAAATGTTTAAAGTGGTAGGGGATAGTCCTTTCATCTTTAGTTCGTGTTGAAAAGTTCAGCAAATAGAAACTCTTGATTCCTCGAATACGATTTAAAACTCTGAGACCTCTATATTGCAACTACCAGTTTTAACAAAAAAAAAAAAAAAAAAAAAAAAAAAAAAAAAAAAATGTGATATGGATGGAGATCACATGACTTCCTTGTACGGCCTACTAAAATTATACATGATTTTACTTCATTTTATTTAAACTAAACTTATTTCTTAGAATTTCATTAGAAATGTATTTCACATTCAATTAATTCAATTCTCACTTCGACATAAGACAAAAATACATAAAAACCCGAAACGTCTTCATTAAATATTGTAAAATAAAGAAAAACATGAACCATAAAATACAGTTAAAGCAGTTAAAATTTTTTACGATAAAAAGTAGTCTTTACTCAAAAACAAATAATTCGACCAGCACAAAGGAAAATGGATTTCTCGGTGCACAAAACTGAAAGCTTACTTTGGTCCCACTAGGCAAAAATACATTGAAGTTGGTGCACAAAATTGACTTAATTCATTATTCTGCTAACAGTTTCAATTATAAACAAATGGCGGTTTCGTTATGCTTAACTTGAACTTTTCATTGTTCATAATTCTACAACTGTTGCATTCAGATTAACAAAGAGCATAACCCCTTAACCAGAATTTGAGAACTAAATAACTCAATCACTTTTAAAGCAAAAAATGCACCAACACATTTACCAACACATAAGAATAAGAAAACCTAGCTCACCAAGCCGAGTAAGAGAGTGAGTATATATGCAAGATAAAACATGATAGCTGCTTTCAAAACTAATTGGGGACCTCAAATTAACATTCTAAATTTGTTGCTCTCCCCTAAATTTATTTGTTCTCCCAAAATCGAGATCTTTCGACGTTACCTAATTCTGCTTGAAAAATGTAACTAAAACTAATATTAACCAATTATAGCTTGTTTCTAGAATCGCACCTACTCTGGTATAAAAACCTCTGGCTAGCAAACTACGTATTAATTCTGCATCACTTCTTTTGATAGTACCTTCCTAATAGCTCCTCGTTTTGCTCCCCCGTTAAACTGCCTGCATCTTTATTTTAAGAATCAATGTACTACTTCGCAATTTATCATATTTCATTTTGATTGAATCATAGTAATGTCTTGAATTTCATTATTATTGGATAAACATATATAGATATGATTTTATATACGTGGAAATAAAGACTGGAAATTCTTCAAGTTCATGTTATGTAATCTTCATCTGTAAGCCTTCACTCTCTGCCAGGACGACTGCAAGCTGATTCCTCTTCTATGCTCCCCAGAATTGTTACATATACATATATACGTTTGCTGCTGCCGATTGGAATAAAAAAGGGAGGTGCACAACGAGATGTTATAGTAATTCCGTATACAAAATTTCAGCGTTCTGAGGGTACTTGGTTTTGAGTTTTGTGAGAGGACATACAAGCGTAATTGCATATGTACAGACGTCACGAAAACATTCTCTCCTGCATCACTTTTTAAATTCATTTTACAAACTGTTTTGGAGGAAAAAAAAAAGAGTCCTTTATTCTTTCCGTACGTTAACATCCGTACAAAAACATCGTTAAAATGGATAGTTTCGTTGAAATCCGTCACGTAAAAACATCTTTAAAGTGGATAGTTCCGTTGAAATGTGATACCCGAAATGTTTCGCGATTACAATGCCAATGCTTCCTTTACTTCGTACAAGGAAGTAAAAAAAAAAAAAAAATATGTTACATAAAACATGTACATGATACTTGCAGTCTACGATTTTCATATACAGGAAGGGGTTTTTAGAAAAGATTGTACGATGACATAGTTGGCGAATTAACTGGTGAATTCTCTCTTCAATGGTTCAGACAAAGAGCTCTGGACAGTGCCGAGCTAAAAGAATCTGCTTCGTTAATGTGTACTTGCGTTTCCTCTTTCCTATTCAGATAAACATTTCAAAGTCGACAAGTGAAGAAAACTATGATCAGAAAGTGATTGTTCTCTGCAACCGTTGATAAACAAAATATTTAAAGGAAAAGACAATTTAAAAGTCAGTCTATCACAATCGTTTGATCTCCTTGTCACTGATCGCTGTAATGCCGCCTTAATTTGTTTTCTGCATGTTCTCGGAACGATCTAAAACGAAAGTGATTTATCAAGAGATTTCGGAGAGATTACAAAGGATTTAAATGCAGAATAAATCAGCCAATCGGGAGGGGAAATGCAAAAGAATAAACTCTGCTGAGAAGCCTAGCGACTTAAGGATTTTAAGTTAAACCCCGTCTGCAATGTACGGTAGATTCTTCGGTGTTTGATTCAAGAGATTTTTCTTGCCATTTATCAGACTTAATTTTAAAAATCATTTATCAGAAGGGTGTTGATTCCTGCATTATATTTCATTTTAAGATATCACGTAAATTTCTAGAACAGGAAAATAAGTTTGATGATGAAAATGAAATTAAGAGAGTGCTTGAAAATTGCATTTCAGTTATATGAAAGATAAGAACAATAAATCATTTTATATAAGATAATAAAATTTGTGTTTCAATTAAGGTAGATGTTTCTGTATAAAAGGCCGGTAGTTGGAAATAAAAGCTTACTATATTACAAACTACTCAAATTCTGAAATCTGTGTTTCGTAAGGACAACCAGGCGACATATCGCTCCATCCTATAAATCTAAATCTTTTAGTAAAGTAACAACGATACGGGAGAAGGTTTAAATGAACCTTTGATTAGTTATTAGGTCTAAAGAGTTTATACTGTATGTGTAATAACAGACTTTCTATCACTATGAGTTTAACAGAACACAAATTTTAAATTAAGCCGGTCTTTTTTTTTACGGGAAAATTCACAAGACAAATTGTAAACACTGCTAGAAAAACCGATTTACCTAAAATTAGTAGTCTGTCAATGGTCACTGTCAAAAGCTTTTCCCTACTCAAAGAAATCCCTACTTATATATATTACTAATTTGCATCCTGGTGGCAAACAAGTAAAGTACAAGTAACTTAACACTAACAAAATAGTAAGATAATAGCTTAATAAACATAAAAACTCTACAAATAATAAAGAAGAGTAAGCATTTTGCTAGCAGGACGCATTGTCTTCAGCCAGTTTAAGTTACACGTCTAATATGCACATGGGCCAACCCGTTTGTTTTCTTTATTTTTATTGGGAGAAATAACCGTTTTAGGTTTTGGCTACTAATAAGGCCAGAAGCGATGGTTCGTTTATTATGTAGTCCCTAACAGGCTGCCATCCTCTACCTCCTATGAAGGGACAGACTATTTACAACCATGCCTTCTCTGGCATTCGAACCCGGAGCCTTCGGTATGGCATCATCTGTTTCTTAATTCAATGTAATGTGCAATATCAAATATCCATTTCTAAATTGTTTGCATACAATAATAGTCAGATGAACTAATTATATTACATATAAAATCTTTAATTATTTAAACGAAACCTATTGCATGGCCTACAATATATGGAACTGTTAAAGTTACATATATTGTAGAGCATACAATTTAATCAGATGAATAAATAATACAATACACATTACACGTATGAACGTCCTTCTAAAATCTGCATTGCAAGCAATAGAATGAGAATAAAATGTTATCTGTAAGTGGAATGTGCTATTCTAATTTTAAAGGATTTCAATCTATATCCTTTGCGAGTAATAGTACACTTGTAATTTTAAACATTCCTTTCTCTAAATTATGATTATCTAAATTAACGGTCAACGATTTAATTTAAGCCGAGCTAATGGGATTTATCCTGCGTTGTTCAGTGAGTTGCAAACATAATGGTTTAAACTAAATCAAATATTTACTTTTCCCATATGTTATCTCATAAACGTTTTACAATGATATGTGAAATTCAATGTAAGATTTTCTATTATTTAAATATCTCCTATAAGGGAAAAAAAAGAAAAGTGTGCAAATGTCACTTAATATAGATGTCGAGAAATATCACTTAATATAGATGTTAGAGAAAAGTCACTTAATATAGATGCCCTTTTGTGAAAGAAACGCTTTCACTAAAATCATGAACTTGACATGACATGGTTGTTTAGCTCAAACAGGGCTATTACTCATAAAACGAAATTTTATGTCCGTTAACTATAAAGGGCGTATCTCTTTTCAAATTTGTTCCGCTAAATGTTATCTTTCTGTACTATTTTTAAAAAAAATTAAATAATGAGCAATCTGCATGTATGTATGTATGTATGTCCCTCGCAATGTGAAAAGTCCCTGAAGGTACCTAGATCTATCATATTTGAATACAGTAGGCCTCCACCCGATCACGTGAACCTGAAACACGAATTTTGAATTTCAAATTCCTTTTCTTATTTATTCCATACTTTATAAAACTTACACTTAATGCTGTTTTCCTACTTTGTTCAAAATAAAGCATTTTTATCTTCAGCAAATGAGACTGTTGCCATTCAGAAAAATGTAAGATACCTATCTTTCAATTTTAAATAACAAACTCGGCTCTATAAAAGCTATGTGTTGCCGCGGCTAGAAATAAATTACTCTCATTTTCCACATTGCAATTCCTTAAAGCCTATGATATTTTTAAATTTAATCTGGAAAGTTACTGAGAAATTAACAAAGCTGTATTAAATCAGTTAGCATATTTCTGAGAAATATTTTTATAATTCTGAATGTGATTGATTTAAGTGAGCAGCATATCTTAAAAACATGAGGCGTGTAATTAGCGACAGAATGTATGTAATTAGTCATATTCCTTCATTTTAATGAAATTATTCTAGTTCGACATATTAAAAATAATTACATACATTCTGCATTTTATGATAAAAATTTACGGTAGCTGGCCACGCGAACAACTAGTTTTTAAATAAGAAATATAGGTAATATAAAATTATCTATGGTAAACTCTAATACTTTGCTGGGAATTCTAAAGATTTTAAAAATTCTATAGATTCTAAAGATTGGAATGAAAAAAAAAAAAAAAAAAAAAAAAAAAATTCTGAATTTATCTTTGAACTCTATACGGCTAAGTTCAAAGAAAACGGTGCTTAAAAATAAAGTTAAAACAACAACAGCAATAACAGCAAAAAATACTTTAGCAGAAGGAATGATAAGAGCAGACTGGCAGACTGCGAACTCAGCGAGAGCGTAAGAAACATTAACAAGCCTTTCGGTCGACACTTAAACCTGAAAACTGTCACATATTTTCCCCTTCTCATAATATCTGTAGGAGCATTCCTTCACATTTTTATGCCTGCTCCTCACTATATATATTCACAAGAATATACACGTATGTATTACATCCTTTACTTCATTGTATTAAGGGGACTCATACACCTTAAAACCCATAAGATGTTCGAATAGGTGACTGTTGCGAGAATTGGGATAACTTATTTATTTTAAAAGCAATTACTACCAACTTTTTACAGCTTACTACATAATATAGCTGCTTTCTGAAATAGTAATCAGAAAGTTTGTGTTGCCACAATATTTTTATAATTTAATCCGCTTTGTGACAACATTTTTTGTCATGTTTCCAACTTGTGCGCACAGTATAAAAGATTCTGTTTCATAATTTAATTCCATATTTAATATATAGCTTTTATAAAATTTGGAAACTACTGTGAACCTAATATTCTAAAAATTTCATGTTAAATTTTTATTTTATTTTGTATTGAGTTTATAAAACGTATTTTATTAAAAAAATGTTAATGTTTTCGCCCATAAAATTTTTCAATATTAAAATATTCATCATATTGTTGGTTCAGTTAGAAAATAGGGCCCATATAAAGAATTCCATCAAATTTCAAGTATGTACCATTAGCCATTTTTAAAATATCATGCGCGCATGGTGGAAACACGGCGAAATATTTTGTCATAAAGAGGATTAAATTACAAAAATATTTGTGGCAACACAAACTTTCTGGTTACTAGTTTCCAAAGCAGCTATGTTATGTAGTCAGCTGTAAAAATGTGGAAGTAATTGCTTTTAAAATAAATAAAATATCCCAATTCTCTCAACAGTCACATATTCGAAGGTCATGAGGGGTTTAAGGTGTACGAGTCCCCTTAATTTACATGAATCGTTTCGTATACATAAGTTCAAGACTATTTCTTAAAGAATTATTTCCAGAGCATCGTTTTATTTCATTTATTCATGAGCTGGTCTTTACTACATTTATTCAAGTGTGTTTATTTATTTTTAGTTCCAAAAAATTTCGAAGATTCCCCAATAAATCAATAATAAAGTAATCAAAATAATAGAAATAAAAAAAAGGTTTATCTCTTGATCATCTTATAGCAGATTTACATTAGTAACATCTGAAGCTTTTCTTCTTCTTGAATATAGACTAAAATCAAAACAGCTAATAAGTAATAAACGAGCCACTAGTCAAGTAGGTGAAAGAGCAAGCCTTAAAAATTCAAATAATTCTCATAATGTTAAAGATCATAATACTGGAAAAATGATCCTGATATCTGTTCGCAGCGAGAAAACAGCTTTTGTAAACAAAGATTTAAACAGAGTGTAAGATCCGTCTCTGCTATTCCACGTAAACTAAATTTAGATCCTAATATGAACTGGCGAATTCTCGCACAGGCGTGAATTAATTACCAGTACAGAAGAATGGTGAAAATAACCCTTTATTTAATTCAAATGCTTAATAGAAAGACACGATCTTTGTGCTTTACAATGACACCGTCAACTTGCGGTATAACTGAAACGTCGAATATAATTCCAGTCAAAATCTAAAATGGAATAGTGCTGGATTAGCACCTTAAGTTACGTCTAACAGGTGGACTCAACAAAAACCTAACAAGCGTGACGATAATCCGAAATAGCCAAGAGGCTTACTAGCGTAACAGCGAGATAGCAACGAAACGTGCGCTGGTTAGCGAAAACACGCTCTGAATAAACTCAGAGATTAACCCGTTTTAACACTTATCTCACTTAACTTTAAATTTACATCCTGGCGAGAAAATGCGAGAGGAAGTTGAGGAGTTAAGGAAAGGTACTAAACTTAAAAGGACTCATACACCTTAAAACCCATAAGATCTTCGAATATGTGACTGTTCCAAGAATTGGGATAACTTATTTATTTTAAAAGCAATTACTTCCAATTTTTTACAGCTGACTACATAATATAGCTGCTTTCTGAAATAGTAATCAGAAAGTTTGTGTTGCCACAAATATTCTATAATTTAATCCGCTTTGGAAAGTTATAATAAACATCATAACATAAAAGATACTGTGTGTGCTCAATTTTCTGATACGGAATGAATATATACAATTTTATTTTCAGAATTTTTTTAATTAAAATTAATGTAAACATTCTTGCATTTGAATCCTTCTAAAAGTTAATTCAAATTAACATTCAGTGCCTTAGTTAGCCTTTTTTCCCTTTTTTAAGCATGTTAATACTCTTATTCTCAAAACTGCCTAATATGTAACAATTAATATACAAATATTTAGCTATTAAAAAATTCCTAAAGGGTTAACTTATAAACAGTTTAGCACTCAAGAGTTTCTAAATGGAATCAGTGTGGAGACTCCAGCTCTCAGACGTTGTGAAATGAATTCGGTATAAATATGGTTTCGAATTCAGAGCTTTCTAAAGAAGAGTCAGTGCAGAGGATCTTAATTCGTTTACTCTAAACTCAATTCAGCTTGCCTTTCTTTGTTGATGAAATTGAAATTCCGTTCTCTTTTAATGCACTATCAAAACGAGTTATTGATTTCCTTTATACGAGGAGATAAATCTATAATTAATTATACCGAAGCTAGCAACTCTCTTCAAAATGATCTTAAATTCAATTACATTCTGCTTTACGATTATGTAACAAAAATCAAATACAGTTTGATATAAATATCTTTAATTATTGAAATTAAAAAAAAAACATATTCAGGAACATATTCGTATTTAAATACAAACCCATCAGAAGTGAGAAATGTAATATGTTTTATTTTTTTTTTTAAATTTAAAAGTAACTATAATATTATATATTTTACTGCGTTCGGTGTGGAATATTAGTTATCTTATGTCATTTGCTAACAGTCTTATACACTGGTGATATATCGAAGGTCGTAATGGTACTAAAAATTTTGAAAGCCTCATTCCGTTCATTTTTCCTACGCAAAGAAATTAAATTTTTCTGCAAGAGCAATAATCAATCCAGATTACTTGGAGATTCTTTTGCCAAATTTATGTGCTCATCTTTCCACTATTAAATCCACCGCAGGGTTAAAACTCGTGCATAATTTAACGCCCTGAAATATATTTTCTTATTAGTCGCCTACACATATGAAAACTATTTACAGATGAAACCTCTTTATTAACTTAGAAATTTAGTAGTATATATCGATTACGTTAAATATTAATGCCACTGGGCATATAAATTCAACGCTATTTAAATCTCCCTTTCACGATATCTCGGTTACCATTTGCGCCATGTTTGCCAATTTAGCTTGCACCTTTAGAGAATTATGCGTAATTAATATTTAATTAAATTTCTACCCTGTATCGTAATACCAGAGCTCACATCTCATCTAATGCTGGTGTTTTGACAAAATGTCACTTAAATCCGGTTGCTGGCTGGTTTTAATAAAGATGAATGGTTTTCGGAAATTTAAAGCGTTTATATTTTCTTTCATTACGTTTTTCTCGAGATAGGACTTTCAATCATCTCATTTTCAATTAATCAAACGTTGCGGAAGAGCAGGGAAATCGATGCCGCATGTTTGCTTGGTTTTTAATGGCTTAATCTTTTAAAGTAATCACGCGTTATTTAGAAGCTGGTTTCCTGTGAGAAGCAAGGAATGGATTCAAAAGGCTTCCCCTCTTTAATTCTATCAAAATATTCGGACGATGAGAGTGTAATGAAGAGCAAGTTATTGTTTAAAAGTTTGGTTAAGTGAAAGAGATTTAGACACTGTTTACCTTAGTTTGCTTTTAATTTGCGCATTATGATTGATATCCCCCAGCGTTAATAAATGCATATGCATAAGAAGTCAGTAGCTTTATTTCCTTCATCTCACTATTATCACCTCAGGACTCCCTTATTTTTCGTTCTTTGCACTTCTGCAGCCGAAGATGAAGGCTCTATATTTAAACCTTCCAAACTAGTGCTGCAAATATATGAATACTATGCTAATTCTTTTTACCTTTAACTCCTTCAATAACTTTTAAAAGATTGTTTTCCAGTACGAATACTTTCTGCTTAAATAGTTCATAAATATAGTATCTGTCAATAAAACTTCTATTTTAGATTTATAGTTAAATGTTAGTCATTACATAATGTATATTTATTAACTAGATTTCTTGTCTGAAATAATATTCATAGGAATTTATTAATGAACAAATCATTCGTCTTCAGATGCATCTATAAACAATTTAATTAATATTTGCGTAGTTAATTAGAAGAAAATATAAGTTTCTTAAAAAGATATGTATCAATGAATACTTACGCATATTTATTTTTTTTTCTTTTTAGACACATACAAATCCTTATTTTCTGTGCATTAACTCTATTTTTACAGTAAGGTAATTTACAAATATTTAGCCCATATCAGAAATTTCGTGGGAAATATATGTTTAAATTGAATAAAAGATATATGCCTTTTTAAATATGTATTAGCAAAAATACACTTAAAAATCATGGTTCTTAAATTCTCCTGACCTTACCACTGGCAGAGAGGTTAAAGACTGCTGAATGCTGTTAGTTCATTCCGGGGTCGAAATCAGGCGAATGGGCTGGCTGCATAGCTGTTTTGGGGAGTTTTTCTTAGTTGCAAAGTCAATACTGGCTAATTTCCCTCAGAAAATCCTCAATGAAGGCAACCTTCTTCTTACGCGTATAGCCCTCGTGTGCTTTGCCATATTCAGATAAAAAAACCATCGTTTGGGCTTCATAGATGCCTTTTGGATGTTAATGCCTTTCTCGTCAATTTCAAATGTTTAACAATTTAAACCTTTTCAGAAACACTGTTGAATATGCTCATTCCAAAGGCCATCGTAGATGATATGTTTTATTTTCAGAGCAAACTTTATTTTTCTCCTGGTATAGTATCACTAATGCATTAATTTTATATCAGGTTTATTTCTAGATCAAAAAAAAAAAAAAAAAAAAAAAAAAAAAAAAAAAAAAAAGAGATAAACATTTTTTTCTTGAAATAAAGTGTTCTCTTTGTTTCGCTGTGAATTATCTGATAAATTTGCACATTAATTCTCCAAGTTTGAGAAGGCGGTATTTTATATAAAAGGTTTAGTGTACTTTATCCTTTTCATTTAAAATATCGTAATGCATTTCAGATATTCAAAAATTGGGAAAATATGTACAAATTTTATGACATTAAATGCCACTTTAATAATATTCTCATTTATTTAAGCAAAAATAATCACACACTTAAAAAAGCATTTTTTACAACTTTCTAAATTTCAATAAATATGCTCTTGAGTATTTAAAAGTAATAATGTTATTATTTTCTTTAATTGATAAAACAAGTCACATTGTTTTCTTTACGATCTTTGAAAACTGCTTAAATTTGGTAAAATATTTATGTTGTAGAGACATTAGGTATTTTGGAAGCAGGAGACTTGAGAAATGAGCAATGCCTTCCCCGGGGATCGAACCACGGCCCTCTGGAATACGCTTCCAGCTTGCAGACCACCACACCACGAAGGTGCGCCAAGAAGGCGGGAGAAATACCTTATAATGTAACAAAAGTCAGTTTGCATTAGTAATATTTTTTTTTTTCATTTTGTTTCATTTGAGGTTTTCTTAAATTCATTTTTCATTCAATTTTCTTCCAGTTTGTGCATGCGGTTTTTTTTTCTTATATAAAACAATTTTTACGTCGGATTTTTAGGTTCCAAAGATGCTGTCTAAGTGACATGTTCAGCACGTAAACAAAAATGCCTCACCCCCTTAAGTTATCAAAACTCGAAAACAGCGCTTCAACCGCACAGAAAAATGCACCTTCTTTTATTCCTTCCTCCATGGACTCTGCCTTTCCTCTTTACGGTACCACATGCAGTGGTGAAATTTAGTGGGATTAAACCATTATCACTAAATTTGCAAACGTTTTGTTAGCTCGCTTGTTAATTCCACGGAAAAAAATAGAATTTGCAAAAGTACACATTTATAAACATCTAGCTAATGATGCATTACTTAGAGTATAGGAAAGGTGTGTTACATTTATTTAGTACTGAAACCCTGCAGTGACAACGCTGGCAAGGACGAGATTGTGGAGTTCACCATCAGATCAAGTATTTCCCACGGCCATCAAATGCAAAATATAGTTAGCTGATATCTAGTTGTATGCATCCGTAAACGGGTTTTTGCAACAGGAAATTTACAGCTGCATCTGGAATGAGCTCATCTGAGCACTGAGCATATGATATCAGAAACAGACAAGTACTTTTAACAAGCATCATAGCTAATTTTATGTCCGTATCAGCATTTTTATGGTTATGGTTATAATAAAGTTGCATCTTAGGTAACATTCATGCAATTCGTTTTCTTATAATTTTACCAAACTTCAAAAATTGGATAAATTTTACTCTTACTAAAAGCAAAGTAGTAACGTTTTTCTGTAATATAAGACACAAATGGTATTGCGGTATGTAACAGCTTCCCGAAAACAATACAGTATATTTTAAAGAAATATTAAAAAAAACTCTCTATTAATTATGATACACTAAAGAGAATTTATAGGACTTTTCTGAAACTAGCAGAAAATAAATTTTTATTTAAAGGCATTCTACTAATTGAAAGTTTCTATTTTTGCCTTATGCTATTGACAGCATGCAGTTGATAAATCCCCGTGTTTGTGGCGTCACGGCTTGCTTATTAACGACCATATTCAGAACTATTGATTAATCGATTAATCTTGTTTTATAGAGTACGTTTTGGAAACTTATTGGCTATGACAGAAGGCTGGAAATCTGGCAGATGAATCTTCCGAAAATGAATGTGATATGGTGTAAAAATTGCTTGTTCCAAACAGGACAGACAGATTTTTGTTCAATGATTTTATATACAGACAAAGTAATCAGAGTTACAGGGATTATTATTTATTACCTAATAAAGTAACAATATCTAAATTTTCGACATTTAATGGGAAGGAAGTAATAAAAACTAGATAATGTGAATTTATAATACTGAAACCTTTACTAAACTGATGGAAAAAATTACCTTAAGGATCCTTTTGATTTGAAGGAAAAAATAACTTTAATTAACACGGTTTAACTGGGGAAATTGCGGAAACAATAGGCACAAAAACTATGCTAGTGCCCATAACGTTTACTAATTACAAAGAAATACGCCATCGAAAATGTTTGCATGGAACATTTGAATTGATTGTAATTGGTGTAGTTTTAAAATAATAATTTATGTTTACGTATGCCTTAAGAGAAATAGCGTATCTACATGGGAAGCAGAAATTAGTTACTTATTACCACTGCTTTGCGAACGTTCTTACGATTTAATCCTCATCGAAATGAAATCAAAATTTTTGGACATTTTAAAATTAATAAAAAAGTGAAAATAAATTATGCTAATTCTTACAACAATGAGCTGAGGAGGGAAAAGAACAATGAAAAATAAGCGAAATGTAAAACAACACTTAGCGTCTGTTTAATATAATGGTTGCAGAAAAGTCTGATTCGAAATTGCACATAAGCGTAGGGTAGGCTTGCAAGATGTTCTCTTAAAAAGAGTTGCATGTTAGGGAAAAGTATATAATTTCTAGCAAACAAGCGTAATATTGTTCTTTCAAGCCTTTAGCACCAGGCTCAAAGAATGATAATGTCTCACTTCAGTACCGAGGAAACCTTCAGTACCGAGGAAAGTCACGAACGATCTCTGGTCTGTTTACTGTCTTTCTAAAGAGTGGTAGCTGAGAGTGTACTAGTCATCCGTAGTTACCATTATAACAAAATAATGAATTTTCAAAAGTGTTCTTTCAAGGAAATCGCATTTAAGCGTTTTAGGAAATTTAGGTTATGGCTTCTACAACATAAATAATTAAATTAATTAAAAATATGGAAAAGGTTCAGATTTTGACGATCACTCAAAGGAGATTTTTAAAGATTAATTTGGTTTGTCAATAGAGATTATCAAGAGAGATGGGCCGTTGGAATAGCAAAGCATTTTATAGGTTACTTAGAGAATATACACGTTGACTAGCATGGGAACATTATGTTCTTTCTGTATTTCTGTATCTTCGAAAGGTAAAAAAAAATGTATAATGGAATTCTATAAAAATATTAAAAGTATTAATTAGCTATATCATGAATTAAATGTATTTTATTAAAAATCAGTCAGATTACAAAAGTAAAAGTGTTCTTGTTACCAATAGCAATAAGCTTATACTTGTACTATTAAAAACTGAATTATTTGTGAATATATAAAGACATTTTGATAGAATAATTTACTTAATAAACTGAACTTTGTCTACAATTCAGGAATTATAAATAAATATAATCTTTAATTACTACAGCAGCAAATTGGGCAGAATATTGAAGGGGAAAACGTAAAGTATATAAATTTTTTTAAGCTTAGTCGAAAATAAATTTCGGATGGTATTATATCATTCATGAGTTAGCTCTTTCTCAGTTGATATTAATATTTGGATAAAACCATTTTGTAGAGAAAAGTATCGACAATACTATCGATTCATTATTGAATTTTAATAAGAATATTAATTTCACTTTAGTTTCATGCAGTAAATTAATTTTATATTTTCTGTCAAAATTTTAAATTTTTACCCATGTTGTACATTATGAAAGTCTTTGATACCGTAAATGGGGTAATAAATAGGATGAGAATGCTTAAAATATAAAGTTAAATTGTAAGTGTAAAGCAGGGGAAAAAAGCCCCCAAGAAAAGGAAATATCTTTCAAAATGATTTCTTCGGCTTGTAAAAAAAACAAATGCTTAATAACCATCACAATGAGCGTCCATTGCGTACAATGACATTTATGAAAAACCTTATCTCAAACTTAAACTGAAATGGAAATGGAAAGAAAAAAGTAGTTAAGATTCCTAACGCCTCCCAGCAATTTAAAAGAATGATGGATTTCGACGCTAAAACGTTTTTTAAAAATATATTTGAGTTTACTTGTTTTTTACATTTTAAAATATTTTCTGATCAAAGTGAATGAATAGAAAATTGAGGAATTCTCCATTTTTGCGATGGAAACATATGCGAATATATTTTGTATCACGGCTTTTTCATCAATCAGCAGACGCTGCTTATTGTGATCGCAGTTAATGTTATCTTTCAGAAATTCTTATCGAATTACTGAAGTTCCGCCCGTTTGTATACAAAAACATAGAAAATACATCGCATATTCTGATGAACAAGTCCATTAATATGATGAAAATATTATTGAATAATTTTTTAAACTGAAGTAAATTCGGCTTATAAGTTCAAAGCGGCGTTATCTGGGATATTTATACACTGAAATACGGAAAACAAAATCTATAGGGTGTGTTGTAGAAGCAAACTTTAATTGAATTTTAATTGCCTTTTGTTCAGTTCATTCTAAATCCTTACACAAAAATAAATACAATTGCAAACTCAGACACAGATATTTATCACATGAATTTATAATGAAAAACATCTAGAAGGGGGGAATAAAGACAGAAATGCTTATTTAGCTTCAAGTTCTGAAATGGGACTGCGTTGAAAAAATTTATTAGAAAATTGGCACGTTTATGCGTGTTCGAATAGTAAACGCTAACTACTGGTTTTAATTTCTAGGAAGAAGGATTGACTCGAATTTACAACCATATTTTATAAAACATTGTCTGCAATTATAGTGTTATCTACACTTAAAAGACACATTTTTTTTTTTTTTTTTTCTTATTACGTGCTCCGCCCTTAGGCACTACACGGGAAGTGAGGCATGCCCCTTGGAGATCTTTTTAAGGCAAACTGGTTCGTATCCAAGTTACACATCGGGAAAACCACGAAAACGTCCATGCAGCGAGCCAGTTCGCCTTGACTCGAACCCCGGATTGAACTACCAGTGTTTAGCGTCTTTTACCGCTCGGCCGCTGGTGGGCCGACAAATAATATTTGAAGAAGAATTCTTGCAGAATATTTACCTAACGTTATACTATCCGATTTAAAAGAAACACATGATATATTGACACTATTGAATACGTAAAAAATTTTCCATTTTGAACACTTCCATCAAATCAGAATTCAAAGAGACAATATAGTAAGGTGCAATACTTGGAATGTGTTCATACACTTAAATAAGAAATTTTCCTCAAGCATTTATCTTTTAATAGTCATCACAGAGATGCAAAAACTATAAATAACATTCTACATCATTAAAACGGTTCGTTGGTTTTTTGTCTCTAAGCATGTAATTAGTATTTACACGACATTTAAATTACATTTATGCTTTAATTAAAGTAATAAAATATTTTGGGCAATAGTTTAACAGGATAATACAGTGTAAATTAATTACATTAAGTTCTTTTAACTGCATTCATTATTTATTTTGTTCTTAAACCAATATTCTGTTGTATTTATGTTATATTATAAAAATTTCATTTATTTACTTCTACAGCGTCTGATTAATTAAAACGCCGACTTTGTTTATGTAACTTCATATTTAATGAAGATTTATAATTAAATAAAAATTTCATAGTATTCTTCTGTTTAAAAAACTAAAATATACATGTCATGTGTAAAATAGGTCAACATGAAGTTTCACCTGCCTTCTTAGCATGCCTTCGAGGTGTAGTGGTCAGCACACTCGGTGCGTATTCGAGAGGTCCGAGGTTCGAGTCTCGGTGAGGGCATTGCTCATTTTCGTCTTCTGCTTCAAAAAATTCTAATGACTCTATAGTGGCGCCCGAACTAAAAATGGTGGTGAATGATGATTCTTCACCACCAGGATTTGGCGATTGGGTCCCTTAATCCCCAGTCGCCCTTTAAAAGGGGGAGTATATAAGATATTCCTCCCGCTTTCTTAGCATGCTTTCGTGGCCAACACACTTGGCGCATATTCGACAGTTCCCAGGTTGGAGTCCCGATCGGGGCACTGTACATTTTTCACTTCTTCAAAAATCCTGTTGTCGCTACAATATTACAAACAATATTCAGTCTCCTGTACTTGACAGAGAAACAGTCTGAAAATGTAACCTTTGTTGATTACAAATTTAAGTAATTTCTAGACAAGGCTATAATCTTCAGGGTCGGATAACTGAAAGCTAAATAAAGTCTCAAATTACTACCAAAGCTAACGTCCAGAAATCCCAATTTTCTCTCTAGCAGCCACTTTCGCTAAGTAACAGGCAAGCGGTATTCACTAAGTGTAGTGTTGATATAATATATTTATACGGTTACTAATTCTTTCCCTCCTCTTGCCACTAATATCTACATAATCGTCCAGAATGAGCAAGTATGTGACGAAATGAGGTATAAAATAAAGATACGTCTTTATATTTAAATGGTTAATTAAACTAATCTAAAATGCCACAAACATTTCACTATATATGTTTCAAACAGTAAAAATATTTTTATTTTATTGCCATCTAAAATGAAACGTAAAAGCTTAGATTTAATTTTCTGTTCATATACATGGAATTAAAAGTCAATTTTAAACAATTTAAATTTCTTAGATTTTGAAGATTGAAGGTTTTTTAGAAGATTTTTATTTTGAAGATTTTAGATTTGAAAGTCAGTGCTATCATTTTGTATTAAGTGTTATTTTCAGAAAATGAAACATTCACAGACACTCAACATTTCATAAATTCTTAACTAAATTCAAACGCCTAGTCCCATATTTTGGGTGCTTCTTTTGCAGCAAATTATACAATGCAACATTGTATTTTTTTATTTACAATATTTAATGCAAATATTTCAAAATAATGATAAATAATGTTCAAACTGAAACAGTTTATTTGTTATTTCTTTCATCCAATAGAAGCATTTTCCGATATATTCTGAAAATAAATATATATATTAGTATGAGCAAGGACAACATTGACACAGAAGAAATCTTGAACCATTTCCTTTTAACTGCAATTGTGACCTTTTTCAGCAATTTCAGAAAAACGATCTTCGCATGCGACAATAGCATGCTTGCTAACAATCGCTTCAACAGCCCGAATTTGACGGTGAGGATCGAGTCCTTCCCTCACACAACATCGCAGAAGTTATGTAACGTTACGAGAAAAGTAATCTCGTTGCTTTCCACGTAGTTACAGAAAAGTAGAATCATTTGAAGGCAGTTTGAGCGAAACTTTTTATCTTTTCCCCTAGGGTGCTTTGCCGACATACCCCAGTAAATCAGGTAATTCGTTTATTTCGTCTGCAGACAACGTTATTTTCATCAGTGAACTGAGATGAAGTACTTTAAGTCAATGGAAGAAAGATGCCCTGGTGAATTTCAAAATTGAATTGATACACAATTTTTTACAACAATTAACAAGCGAAAAACCATTTATTTTTTATTCTTGTAGACAGAAAAGATATAAGAAACTTTCTTTTACAAGATTTAAGGGAATTTCTTATATAGCTGCAATCTTCTAAATGTCGTCTCACCTTGACCCTGCTGTTGACTGTAGTAAAAAAGAAGCATAATTTGTTTCACGAACTCTCTTAATTTAATTAAGTATTTACTTTAGATATTTAATTGACTTTTGATTGTTTTATAAAAAGCTTCTATTTTTTTTCTACATTTATCTAATTTTTATCGCTTTGCTGCTATTATTATTTTAAATTTATGGTGTTCAAGGAAGTGAATTATCTAATAATTTAAGTATTCACAGTAATCAGAAATTTGCAGTTTATAATTTCTGAAGTATCTGCAGCACAAAATTTTTTCTATTACAAAAAAAAATGTCATTTACCAAGAAAATTCGTCACATTTCTATTTAAATGTTTCAAAATTAAATTTCGAGATAAGCTTCATAAATGATTAATTTATCAGGTATTTCTTTTTTTAATTTCCACAATTCGAGTCGAAACAATATTCATGTCATGCTTTAATAGAGTAAGGGGATTTATTTAATTTTTAATCAACCTTTTTTTATCCCAGTTGCTTTCAACCCGCAGTTTCTTGAAAGAAAGTTGTAATCCCGCGTGGTATTCAAATGAGCCAGAATGAAGTATTTAAGGGAAGGTTTTGGAACGGGAATTTAGAACATGTTCTGAGTGCCTGAATGCCAAGTTTCTATCATTCATTTTCTAGTGATTAGATTTCTGTGGCTTTGAGTGCTTTTGCCACTAGGATTCTTACACCGACGTTTATGTGTCAGAGCCTGCCTACGCGTTAAGTAAAACGTGAAAACACTTTAGGTTAACTTAATTACATAAAGATTTTAGTTACTCATTCCTTTTTGAGTTAAGCCAAATTGTTGGCTTTTGTAAGCACGAGTCTGTGCCATTTGTGAACGTTAGGTTAACGAAGGTTTCTTTACACCATTCTCTGGACTTTGCAGTACTTAAGACTTACAGATAATTTCCTACACAATATTTTAACGTCCAGTTAGTCTATACTCCCGACGAATACGAGACGTTATAAAAGTCTGCTTTAAGTTTAGGCGAACACTTATGAAAATCATTTCTCAGATATTGCCAAATGAATATATACAGTATATAATATAGATTCCATTTACTCATTCTTTATTTCTACATCCTTTAAATTTTCTTTGCAAATTTCGATTCTGAAAAAAATATATATGTATGCCGTAATCAAAACATTTATTTTAAGAATATAGCTGTGTAATTAGCCTTTCATTGAAATGTGTAATATGCAATATATAAGAATGTAAATATCTATTTTAATTTTATAATAAACTGCTTTTTGTGAAACTACAGTATCATGAAGGAATCATGATAAGAAATGGAAACTTCTAGGAAATGCAAAACAGTATAGGAAGTGTAAATTACTAGAATTTTAGTGATTACGCATGCATGGGCTAAGCATCTTTCTCTAAACTGCTTGTTGACTGCATAAATAAAATGCCAGCGGTAAATATTTCAGGACGATTAATAGAACCTTACATAAGCGACGACATAGAACCTTACATAAGCAAGCTATACCGTTTGATTGGCTGCGAGGGGCCAATCTTCCAAGAAGCAAAATTTTACTACTGTTAATTTCTTCTCTACTCCGCAGAAGCAAGGGGAAATGCAAATTCCCAACAAGAAAAAAATTATTTTCAGAATGCCATTTCCAGAGTGATCTAACACTTTTTTAAATTCTAAGATGTAACTCTGAAATTTGTCATTCGCTAATTTATTTTTAATATGCATTCCTTTAAAACTTAACGTTAAGTTATCTAGTGCAGATCTGGATGAAATAATAAAGAATTTCTGCTTATTGTGCTATTTTTTATGTTTATCACGTTGTAATATAAGACATTTCTTCCGTCTTCTTAGCATGCCTTCGTAATGTAGTGGTCAGCATGCTCGGCGCGCATTCGAGAGGCCCGTAGTTCGATTCCCGGCGAAGGCATTGCTCATTTTTTATGTCTCCTGCTTCCAGAATAACCTAATGTCTCTATACTGGTACCTGAACTAAAAAAGTAATGGATGATGATTCTCTGCAACCAGGATTTGGCGACTAGGGTCCCCTAATCCCCAGTCACCCTTTAAAAGGTGGAGTATACAAGGTATTTCTCCCTCATTCTTAGCATGCCTTTGTAGTGTAGTGGTCAGCAAGCTCGGGGCGTATCCGAGAGATCCGTCGTTCGATTCCCTTTGAGGGAATTGCTTATTTTTCGTATCGCCTGCTTCCACATTATCCTAATGTCTCTACAGTATTAAATACTTTTTTAATCATTTTTGATAATAGGGATGAGATACATTTAGATAAGTATTTAAATACAATGGATCATGGAATTAATTTAAGTTAAGCTGTTTTAATTAAATCTATTTTTTTAATTTATGATGTAATTAATATTTCTGTTAGGAATATGGTGAATGCTGATCAATTTAGGTCAACACTGCTCAGCAAGTTACGCGGAATAATAAATATTATAATTATTTTTAAATCCGGTAATCAATTCCTTTCTCTTCCTCCCAAAAGAAAACTTATATGAACAACAGGGTAGGCGTAAAATTGATTACTCAGTATCGTACATTACAGTCGTTTTAGATATTCATTTATTTATAATAATTTGAATGTGAAATTTATCACTAAAAATCGTCATTCTCTTTTGTTTATTAACAATCGAACAGTTTTTAATAAGCTACATTAGATATTATGGTCTTCCTGTTTTGTATCTTTTTGTATTTGATTACATTACTAACTCGAGCGATTCGAGCGATTTCTGGGAAAAAAAAATATATATATAATAGGTTTTTTTATCGTTAAATATTATTTATTAGTACCATATTTACGCAATTTCAGATTTATCAAGGTTACTTAAATTGGGCCCACCAGCGGCTGAGCGGTAAAATCGCCGAACGCTGGTAGTTCGATCTGGGATAGATCTGACGAACGGACTGGATACATGGTTGGGTTTCGTGGTTTTTTCCATGCGTAACGTGGATACGAGCCATTTTCTTTTATAAAGACCTCCACGAAGGCTATCCCTATAGGTAGATAGCTTTTGTTTTGCTTTTCCTTGGACAGTTAACCTAACCTAAAATGTCATTTAATTATTCCGTATTTAAGTACAGAAAAATAACCGTTTTGAAATCTCATGTCTATCATATGCATTTAGAGGAATTTATTAATAGCTGCAACCTCACAGCTTTCAAGTGAGTGGTCACAGTAAGAGTTCTTTTTTAAAATGGTAAATGGCGATGGAAAGATAAAGTTTTAAAACTATTTTGAGGAAATTAGCAAATGACCTAAAATGATAGAAGCTAACAACGCTTAGATGTATGGTCATCTGGTTATATAACTTATTTTTTGCTTATTGGAAACCGCTAATGCATCTGACTATCATAAACTGAACAATAATTTAATAGTTTGATAAAAGGTTTGCAGTTTATTTACAAAGCGCAGCTTTTATTAGCATGCTCAAAAT
This sequence comes from Stegodyphus dumicola, assembly GCF_044657685.1. Taxonomy (NCBI): domain Eukaryota; kingdom Metazoa; phylum Arthropoda; class Arachnida; order Araneae; family Eresidae; genus Stegodyphus; species Stegodyphus dumicola. The sequence goes on along the minus strand of NC_140772.1, from coordinate 80,389,815 downwards.
ATTGAAAAACACGAAGAACTGCATGTAAATGGCAGTTTGGACGAAGCCGATAGAAACGAGTTAAGCAGGGAAACCGATTGGTAAGTGGACACCACCAGTTGCGCAACTAATAGATTTTAGTTTGCTTTGACCGAAAACGATATAAGGAGTGGCTTATTTCGTACAGTGAACGCTTGCGGTTTCTTCAAATCAGATTGCCAAGCAAAATGTCTTTCTCTCGTTAGGTTCAGGAACGACTAAGATGGCCCTTTTTATAAATCCCTTCAATAAATTTCCTTGATAATGTAATGCGAAGTAATGTTCGATCATAATAATTCGTTTTATCTGATAAAACCTAATTTAAATTTCGCTCCAAACAAGCGTTTTCTAAAGTCAACAACATACGTTTCAATTGAAATTTTAAGTAACATGTTACTTGTACTGGAGTGTCATCCATCGGAACAATTTGTTATTGATATCCATTTTGAAATTTTCACAGTTTTTGAAAGTTTGATGTATTTTTCTTTTCGAACCTCATCAGTGTCTTTCTTTACTTTTACATTTTTTCCTTGGCACTCGGTAAGGAAGGAGAACATTCCTTACATATTAGATCCTTACTGAAAAAAAAAGCTTTGTTGTATATATTCAGCGATGCCCTGTCTTGGATTTGAAGTCCAGACCGCATGATTGTTAGCCGGACGTGCTTCCAATTGTATCATAAAGGCACGCGGTAAGGAAGGGGAACATTCCTTGCATATTAGATCTTAACTAAACAAAACTCTATTATGTCTACATTTCATTTTCATTATCGATACAAACATGGGATAAAATCACATTACTTTTTTCTTCTCATATTGTCATTGATTTCAGTACCTATGGTTAATGCCATTTAGTAATTATTTTTAAACAAACTTTGCTATTTTAAAACAAACTTTTCCCTAAACTCTCTATTTCATTATTTTTTAGCTTTTTAATGAATTTTTTTAACATTCGTTGTATGAGAACTGATGATAAATAACAGGACTTATGCAGTATAACCAGGCAAATCCCTTTTTTATATTGTTGACATATGCAATACTGTAATTGTAGTTTTTTTAAAATCCTTTTGCATAATACACTACATTCAGATTTTTAAAATGCACAGTTGTAAGAAATTTCGAAGTTGCAATTAATGGGTTTTGATAGGCATACATTAATTATTTTTTAGACTGGCACATTTTAAAAGCCTCTTTAACCAAGTACGAATAGCGTGTTGGTCGATCAAAATGACAAGGAATTAACGCTGTAAGTGCATCGAATAATGAACGCAGAAGGCTAATTAAAAAGCTACTCTTCATGTAACAAGCGATTTGATTAAAATTCCCTCTTTTCCTACTTGCACGTTTTTTCACAGATTTTGTCTCCTTTCATCAGCTTCACAGCATTTCTGATAAGATGACATCCATCGCATGAGATATTAACAGGTGTTTATTGCGTCTTTATCACTACGGTGTATGTTGACTGAGCATTTTGAGTTGAGCTTTTTATGAGAGTCCGATAAAGATAAGATAATTTTGGCAGTGCTTTAGTGAAAGCGTTTAATTGGGAAAAACGGCTGCTGACAGCAAACGTTCCAAGAGATTGTTGCTGGTGAGATATAAAGTGATTTTTTAATGCTGTCTTATTTTTTCTTTCAAAATCTGGAGAATGATACTGAGTGAGTGTATCAAGCAACTCTATTCTAATAATCTTATATTAAAAGTAACTTTCTTCCATAGCTCATTTTAACCTGTTCAATATTTGAAAACTGTTAGGAACATTTATACACTTCTGTACCTATTCATTCAGAAGTTAGTTTACGCATATGCGGTTTATCTACATTTTCCAACGTATGTCCACCGCATGAATATTAATTTTTATATGTTATGGAAGAGAATCTCTCTCTTTATCTCTCCCTCTGTATATATATATCTGTATATATATGTGTATATACTAAAAAAGTAACAATTTGAACCAACTTCACAAAGACATTAAAGGAAGGAAAAAACATTTAAAACCAGTGCTATCCCGAAATTTCCCAATAAAAAATGTAAAATAATCCCTCCAACTTCAGAATTGAAATCAAATCCTTTCACCTTTGGGATATTTTTGCTACAAAAATTCGATAGTAATCTCTCTCTCTCTCGAAAGAGAAAGAGAAAGAGAATAATATATATGTTAATTCTGTTTAAAACCTTACCACATGCAGATATTAATTAGACCGAAACCTAACTCTTTAAACATCACCTCAATCTGCAGTCAGACTAATTTGTTCGATATATTAATTTATTATTTTTTCTGTCCCTACCCGCTAAATGCCATTTGATACCAAGATCCAAAGTAAATACTAATTGGCTAAATTCGAAAATCATTTCAACAAAAATTGGGAAGTTAATTCATTATTTAAATAACTAATGCACTTAAATAAATGCTTTAAATATCTTTAATTTGCAATCCGGGTAGAACAGTTTTGATCTGCAATGCAGGCTCTTTTATACTAATCCCTATAAGTTAATTAATATTCAGTTAAAAAGTGCTGTTAAATTTATAAGAGCAAAAAGCTATTATACATGTTAATTCCGTAATTTAAACCAATAAATAAAACACTTCATAATGAGGTTAAACGGTAAGGAATTCTTCCTAATATTTTTTGAAAGTTCAGTCTACACTTATTAATCTCAGGGAATGCATACAGAATTTATATTAGTAAAGAATTCAAACCTAGAATCTTCACACAAAGATACAACGATTTACATATAGCTTAAAAAGAAAAACGAAACGATGTCTTTAATAGTATTTACTTCGGGGGTTGATTTGTTTGGTTTGCATTATATAATGACTAGATATCATGGCTGGGATTTGAAGCCAAGGGCCAATGATATGGAAGCCAGTTCTGCTAACCACAATGCCGAACAGAGAAGAGGTAATAAATGCTGCAGGAAAGTAATCTAAACTATTCTTGGCAGGAAGTAAGCTTCAAATTTTCGAAATAATTATTTTCTTTATAATTGAAGTATAGTAGTTGCAGAGAAAAACAGCAATAGAAAATCCACAAACTTTCATTTTATAATATGCTTTTTCAGCGCAAATCCTTCATAAATGTTACCTAATTTTTTCCTCGCAGAGGAATTCTCAGATGTTTCTAATATTTAAACGAAATTAATTGTTAACATTAGGGAAATTCAATTAGTCTTCGTAAACGCTGCGGCAGCTAATCAGAATAGGTGTTCAGATAATAAGAACTCTCGAAATAATTTACATTATTGATTTCTTTTACTGTGAACCCTTTAAAAGCATGAGAACGTTTTCCCAGATGATTCTGTATTCCTCTTTTGTTAGGTAGCTGCTGACAGATAATTTAATTTCCTTATATTTACAGTTTGTTACCTTTTAAAAGTAATCAACATAACTAATCCTATATAAACATTACTAATAGATTCAACATAACTAATCAGCATAGACATCAAGCTAAAGGAGTATAATATAAAAAAATTCGCTCATGGAAAACATATATACAGAATTATTATACATGAATGGTGATAAAATTATCAGATTTTATCTAAAATTAAAAAAAAAAAATTCCTGACCCTGTAGTTTTAGTTTCAAAATGCCCATTCTAAGCACTAAACTATACACATACAATGCGTGTGTAAAATGTTAAAAGTTAACCAGTTGCAGTGGTGGAGCTACAAATTAATAGCCTGTGGCAATGATTAATAATACATCTCGGCTTGCTTCTACTAAATTCCTTTCAGGGAAAGAAATTTGAATGTAATAATGTGTTGCACTTTATGATATCTGACTTTACTTCTACAATTTATGGATTTCGTGACCGAACAGAGAAAGGCTTCTTTGCACAGTTCTCTTGTAGGTAATTAATTTACGGAAACAAGAGTTATATTGAACTAGAGACAAACTGCCTTCTGTTTAGATGTGAAATCTCCACTGAAGATATATTATTTTGGAAACATATCAGTAACTGAGAAATACACAAAACGAACGGGATCAAAGAAACATCCAAAAACTGAATTTTGTGAACTAATCTAGAATAAAGCTCTAGAAACGTATTAAGAGACACCTTTATATTGTATCTGAAGGAATATATATGAAAAGCTATTTGTTTTCATTATTCTTTCTCTCTCCCTCTTCTTTTTTTAAGAATTTAATTCGAAACCTGAGTTTTTATGGTATATATACTTAACATATTTCTTAATAAAAATATTAAACGATTTTACGAAATTTATAACAAGTTTCTTAATTTGTTTTTATAGTTTTGTTGAAATTATCCTTTAAAAATAAATGCAATTTAATCATGCGTTCATTGAATACCCCATTTCCTATAAATGAAGGTTTTTTTATATGTAATAAATTTTCATGCTTACATTTCGTAGTTTCTTTACATTAGTTTTTGTTCTCAAATCCTCAATTTTAACGCAAGAAACCTTTTCTTATGTATTTCTAAAATATTGAGAAGTTATACTGCAAATTGCAGAAAATCAGAAACAGCGAATAGTTTCTCTTTGGGATTTGTCTGCGTTACAAAATAATCAAAAGGTGATACATATATAATGCGCAAAACTCTTCCACAACAACGATTCACTAGAAAATATGAAATACACTAGTGGCATGAAGTAATATATTATATCTAAAGGAAGTATTGCACGAAAGCATACTATAAGGAATACGGAAGTCTAGCAGACGTTCAAGGCATGATACATAAAATATAGTAAAAGGCAAGCTAAAGGGAAATCATAGGAAGTACTGAATGTGTATGTACAAAAGATAAATGAAAGAAACCACCCAAGAGATAAAAAGTCAAAAAGTGTCGACAGAAACCTAACTTGAAAAATGTGAAATGTACAGAAACACATACAATGGTAAAGAAACAAGATCTGTAAGTTTCTCTATTACAGTAATGTTTCTTGAAATATTTGTTTCCTTCACGAAAGAAGATCCATCAGAATAGTATAGAAAATAAAGGACTTATTCTCTTAGAAAATACGTTCAAAAATAGATGAAGAACAATAGCACATTTCTAAATCTGATCAAAATTTTAGCATTTGGCTTTAAAGGAATTAATTGTGAAGCAAAAGAAGCAAAAACAAGATACCTATTGCCCTAATTCCTTGTACATGCCGAACAATAATGATTTTAATTTCACGTCATCATTAGTTACCAGGGTTCGAATCCAGGCTAACGGGCTGGCTACATGGGCGTTTTCGCGGTTTTTTCCATATGAAACGCATAAACGTGCCAGTTTCCTTAGAAAAGCCTCCACGAAGGCATCCCTCCCCTTAGGCAGATAGCTGTAGTAGGCTTTGCGGTAATGAACTAAACCAAACTCAAAACATTATTAGTTATCATTAAAGATTAGAAAGTACAGTATAAGAATGGTAATAGTATATTATTTGTTTCACTCATAAAATCTTTACACTCCAACATTTATAGAGAAAATAATACTTATAAATATTTTCCAAATAAAGAAGTATTCTTTGCATGTGACATGATATTATGGAAAGATTTATTAATATCAGCTGCAACTAATATTCTATAGATTTTATTTAATTTATTGTTTCATCTTGCCACTGACGTTTTCTTTAATAAAATCATTATGTTTGGAGCAGAGCAAGGTAGAAAAGATGAGTTTGTTTGCTGTTAATTTGAAATGCAAGTTGGAACTAAATTAAGTTAATCACTTTCCTTCCTGCAGTCTCACAAGTGTATGTTAAAAGATAAGGTAAGTAGCGTTAGTTGCAGAATGCAGTAAGAACATTTTCATCGCTAAATTTTACCTGAAAGTCACTAGTATTTTACAAAATACTGTAAATATTTATCTCGTATACGGTACTTTATTCAGTTGAATTGTAAATATTCTTCCCATGTATTAATATTCTTACCATGTGCAAATATTCTTCCCATTCTGCTTTTTTCATGAATTCTACTGTATTCTTTTATAATGTACTTTTAAATGTATACACTTATACATTTGCCTCTTCCTTTTAATGCATGGTAAGGCATGTTTTTGATTAGTAACAGAAAAATATTTATTTCTCTCATCCCTAAGACCGTTGACAGGACTATATCTGTATCACTAATAATATTTATATTGTATATAATTACTAGTGATCTGTAAAATTATTTCTTGTGCATCTGTTTTGTATTTGGGGTTGTTATAAACTTTGATCGATTGTTTCCAGTTTGTTCAAAGCGATTTTGTACTTCTTTTATAATTATTTCGTATTCATAAGTGTGCTTTTGTACAGCTTTGTAATTTGTAAAATATCATAACTGTTAACAATTTGTAAATAACTTCAGCAGAATCAAAGATATCGTGTGTTGGCAGCAAATCTGGTTATAAGTAATGAGACTTGGAGAATTCATGCTAAATCTGGTGACACTTGGAAACTTTCAGAATTTTTCATATAATAATGATTTTTTCGTGAAATCTGAGGCGAATAGGAAGGAGAAAGGAAAAGGTTTTCAAATTTTATCTCATTTTGTCTCGAGGGTCAATTGATGAAAGAACAGAGATGAGTCGTAGAAGCATTAATTCTGAAATGTTTCCATACTTTGATATATATGTGTATATTTTTTCTGTTCTTTACTGGGGCGTATTTGACAGTCCCTTCAGTTATTCTGGAATGATAATAAACAAAATTAAGCCCTTCTTATCATGATTAGTCCCTATTGATTACCGTGCTTATTTAGCACATCAGGATTCTCTTACAGATGACAATGTTGCTTTAAATCAAAATTACATTTAAGGTGTCTTCTAGAATTATAAAGATAACTGTAATCAGACCTACTAGAAATTGAGTTCTAGTAGGTTTGAAAAACATGAACATAGACCAAGCATTGTTAGATGGCATTCAGTGTTACACAACTATAAGCTTATTTTGCTGTATTTATATCAAGTTGAGTTTCCAACAGGATACAAATAAGGCCAAATCATGTAGGCATACATTTCTTAACCTATATCATACCAAATATTGAAAAACTTAATACTTTTTTTATAAATAGCTGTTGATTTTGATGTGCAAGTCATTAGCTGGCATCTTCTTCGTATATATTATGGGTTTATTACAATAACATGTTCATTTTGAAGTTTAGAAAATCTTCATTAACCTGTTTAACACCGAGTTTTCTGCAATATGGTTTCCTTGTAACAGAATGTCCCAAATAGGATAACTCTTATGTGTGTTCGAAAATCAAGAAGGTTCAGATCATCATCACTAAGGAACTGACTGAGCTACCATGAAGCATCGAATTCTGTTTCAAACGCATTAACAAATAAAGGGCAGTACCCTTTCTTTCCTTGAATTGAAGTATCATAAGCTGCTGTATGATTATCAAATAGGCCAACTCCTTTTTTATATTTATTGCAAGATGCAGTGCACATTCTATTTTCTGCCACCTTTTATTCTTTTTTCTGCAGTTGATACACTTTTTGTTTCTTCGAAATTGGACATTACTGAAACAACATGACTGCCATTCTATCAAACTGCTGCAACTTTCTTTTTTGAATCAAAACTGCTATCTGAAGGGTGGCGTTCCATTCTTGACATTGTTTAGAGGGCATAAGTGGACATTTATACGTTCTGCGTTGTCCAACAGTACCTGTAGCGAAAACGGTTTTATTTGAAAGAACGAATAATAATTTATATATCTCAGGGTGTGTAATTATTGGCAGCAAATTTTGGAAAGCTGTATAAGATAAGACTCATTCACGATTTTCTTGGTTTATTTCTTCTTCTGTGTCTTTGGATTTTTATTCTTCTCTAAAATTCAAGCTTGCAGAAACTAGAAAAATTTAGTCTACATCGATAAAATTCAGAATAGAAACTGACTTCATAAGTCAATATTTGAAACATTTACTCAACCTCCTTCCCCATATTTCACACATCTGTCTGTTACATGATATGTGCTTGCCAGCTAGACTAAAGTGACTAGACAGCTAGACTCTCTCCACTACAAACTGTTGGGGATTTGGTAGCAGTGGATTTTACCGTCGTCCTAATTTTAGGACAGTTAAAAATGAAAGGACAAACGTTTTTATAATGTTTTTTACTGGTATTAAAATATGGAATATTATCTCAGTAAATTTACATGTATATTTGTCTTGGAGCTCAAAATTTTAATAAAGTTGTACGTTGAAAACATGAGCGTACAAATCTTCAAAAATCTCCATTTAAAAAAATTAACAAAAAATATCTGAATTAATACTAACTTGCAATAAAGACAAATATATACTTAAATGACTCTTAAATAAAAAAAATCGTTTTTAATTTGAATTAAATTATTTCAAAGATTTTATACAAAGACAATTTATGTGTGTTGCCTTAGTTTTAGGACGACGAGTAAATATGGGTTAATATCCGGTGATTATACGTTCTTTAATAACAGATCTTAACATTGAAATGTACATTCCTGAATAACAAAATTTCAGTGGATGCTTGAAACCATTTCTTTACAATATTGGAGTGAAATTAGCATATTTATGGAGAAAATGCACACTTCAGTTTACATCCGAGAAATAGTAATATACATACTGATAAAAATAAATAATTGAAAGAAATATGGATTGGATTGGATTGGATTATTTAATTATGGCAAAGCACACGAGGGCTATCTGCCTAAAGGGAGGGATGTCTTCGTGGAGGACTTTTTAAGGGAAACTGGCTCGCATACACGTTACACATGGGGAAAACCACGAAAACGCCCATGCAGCCAGCCCGTTCGCGGGATTCGACGGACTGAACTACCAGTGTTCAGAGTCTTTACCGCTCGGCCGCTGGTGGGCTCGAAAGAAATATGGAACACCTTTGGCAAAAATCTTAAACTCATAGCAACCAGTTAAGGGCGTTAAACTTCGTATTTATATTTGTAATATGTTCTCCAGCGTTATATGATATTTAACACTTAAAATCTTGTACATTCAAATCCATATGCTGAAATACAATTATAAAATAACATTACTGCGTCATTTTATTTAACGGCATTAATTATTATTTTATTATTAATAAAAGATTTTTATGAAAAGTTTCATCTTTGATCTTTAATTCACATAATTCGTATGAATAAACATTAAGAACTAGTTGCTTTTTTTCTTTCTCTTCAAATTAGCACTTCGTTATGTTCTTAAAAATGGAAATAAAATTTACATATAATTTCCAGTATAATTCAAGTTAACGCACACAGAATAAAGATTTAAAATGTAGATGAAACGAAGGATTTTTTTAGAGTCCAATAAATTACTTTGACAGTAAGTTATGGTTTGTAGGATTTTCTAAAAAAACAGATATGAACAAAAAAAAAAAAAAAAAAAAAAAAAAAAATCTGAAATATTTCAGATTTTAAATTACGTCCAAAGGGGCGTTTTTTAACATTTTGTGTGTTACCTTTCTTTATTAAATATCATGTTCCTCGCACTTAAACCATAAGATCCAGTGCAACAGCAATATCGCAAAATAGTTTTAAAACGAGCATATCTTTAGAATTTCCGATACAGAGACTCACGCACTGGAGATGAAAATGTTTTTTCTCCACAACGTTGCCATTGCTCGCTTTGAAATCCTTGAGTTTGTTAATCAAAAATTCGTCAAAGTTTTAAAAAATAGGAAATCGATCATAAAATAAATTTCAAATTTCAAATTTGGTCTTCCACATGCTCATATTCGTTGGAGGATTATGTTAGTCAAAATTCGATGACTCTATGTACCGTTGTTTTATCACAATACGAGAAATATACATACATTTATGCAGATTTTTCATTATTTAATTTCTTCAAATATAATGCAGGACTCTAACATTTTGTGGCAACAGTTTGAAAAGTGAACCGACATTTATGAGTCCGACGCAAAATGCCAAAACGAAGCTAATAGTCCTTCGGGATTCAAATCCCTTTGGACTAAAAAAAAAATCTTACTTGTTATTAAATTCACGGAGGCAAAATAAGCTAATGGTAGGATAAATAATAGAATTAATTAACTTTTCCACTCGATCTTATTCACTGTAAATATATTCATTCATATTATGGAAGTAACGTAGAATCTTTGTTAATATTTTACTTAACTACTATGTCATCTTAAATATGTTTTCGTAATTAAATAAAGTTTTGTTTGAATACACAATTTAGATATTGCTCCCTTAAGCGTGATGTTATCAAAACTAAGAAATATATTTCATATGCTTAACTGCAAATGCATCTTGAATGAAATTGCTTATATATTCTTCATAAACAGTTCATAAGTTGTCCTAATATTCAGCCTTTCTTAGTCAGCAAGGATTCGAATGATCAAAATAGTGGTATCATATTATTTTAGCTTGCAACATTATTTGCTCGGGGGGGGGAAGTTCTAGTCCTCTTAAGATGTCTAGATGATGTCTTAAGGTGATGAGGAATTGAAAAAAAAAATAGCATATTAATCATATTTTCATGTGTTTTAGATTAACAAACATAAATTCTGAAAGGCACTACCTGCAAATGCATAATACAATGCAAACCTTATGAAATCTCTCTAAACCGAATACTAGCGGTTTGAGACAACTTTGATGTTATGGAGTCTGAAAAAATACGACATTGTAGTCACAGTTTTGATTTAGTGGATTAAAAATATTTTTAGTAAATGTTTCAGAAGGCCAGTGTTCACTGATTACATATAATACTTTGACTAATTAAACCATAATAAATTTGATCTACTCAAATTACTTTTTCCGTCAAGAGATGTACATAAGAAAATTTTCAAACGTTTTTATACAATATAGAGATAAACAGGCAATCAATAAAAATAAAAGAAAAAGTAAATTATGTAGAGAAAAGGAAAATCAAGAAAGTTTTGTCAGGCACGAGAAAATTACATTCTTTTGAGAACATATGGTAAAGTTTATTATGTAAAATGAGAGAATATTAGGCTTAATTTTTTAGGATTCTGTAACAGTATTTTATTTTGGTAATAGTAAATATTTGGGGGTCCAAAGCCAAAAATCATAAAATTTGAAATGTAGTATACCTGCAATATCTTTATACGAGATTAGATAAATTAATAGGCACTACAAATAAATTTGTTTATTAGACGGTGTATGTGAGCTAGATTCAGAAGTTTCGAATAAGGAGCACGGGGAAAATTTTATAGAATATTTCCATATCATTTCGTAATAATTACACTTTCTTATAAATAATTGCGAATTTACTAAAACGAGTAGCAAAACTGGATTTTGTTGGTAAATAATAACGTTATTCAAAAGAAGCAAAAGAAGTTTACAATAATATACTGTGTTAAATTTACAATTTACGAATAAATTCCAGTGTCATAAGATATATGCCTGCAATGCTAATTTAACGAAATAAATAACTATTCTCAGTTGGTTAAATTTTTAAGTCAACTCAAAGGTGTATATGTTTCATTTATTTGGTATCTATTATGAGAAACATATAATAATGATCAGAAATTCTGACATCGAGATAAACTTAGCTACATTCATCATCTTACTAATACGTTAAGGCCTTAATGAAAAGGCTTTAACAGAATGCTTGGAGCCAAGGACCAATGTCTGTTAGCTACTCGGTTATGGTTATACAGGCACCAAATGCGTTCGACAAATCTACTTATGCAAATCAGTATTATCAAGGCTACTAGATAACCAGACCGTTAGATAAACCATAGCATTTACTTGATGTTACTATAGATATGAATTCAGATTTAAGAAACCATCTCTTAGACCCCTACCGACAGACTAATCCTTATATAAAAGATAAGAAATACATATTTCAACAATTTCAATACATATTATGTTTTGTTAACAATATCTAGAGGGGGGTAAATTTTACTTTAATAAATAAAATTTATTCAGCATCAATTTACCAAATTATAATCTCGCTTATTTTAGCCGATAAGTTATGGTTATATTCAAAAATCCCCACTTTATTTTTAACAATTTGTGATTAAATACCGAACATAAGAAAAATATAGATCCAATGAAAAGATCATTTGAATGCTGTTTCTATTTTTATTATATATTGAAACATAAATAAAATCTGTCTTTATATCTCTTGCTTTCTCCTTTATCCTCCAACATTCACAAATTATCATATGAGAAGCTCTCGCTCTCTCTCTTATGCATATAAGTTGTGTTACTTTATTTTGTTCGAAAATCAAATATTTCAAATAAGTTTTCATAACATTAAAAAAAAAAGATTATTGTAGAAATTCCTAAGAATTTTTGTAATTTTTAGTGCTCTGTATTTTTAATAGAAATGATTTTGAATAAAATTCTCTTATGAAAGAATATTTTTATAGAAATAATATAGCTACAGAGTGCATGCTTAAGCTTTTAGAATATTGCTAGCTGTAATAATTTGTTTTAAACCTGCGAAATAGTTTTTCATTCTTATAAATGTATGAATGCTTATTGCAGCAATACCGAATGCCAGAATTTTTTTTTCCCAGAATTCATTTCTCTCAAACTGGAGCTTTGAAATTATATGTTACATTTTTTTTGTGCTTAATCTGAAATTTTAATACAGCCTTGAATCCCAGGCTCTGTTTAAAATTCTATCTATTGTCAGTATTGTTATTGTGATCAAGAAATATCTGATAAATTTGTGCATTGTATTTCTTTATTTGCTTATTCTATAGTTATCGGAAAACATGTAAATAAATTTCTAGAAATTCTGAAGTAAAAATTTAAGTTAAATTTTGAATTCATCTTCAATATAAATGTAAAAATATGTCTTTTGAATTAATGAAACTTGCTATTGTCTCATCATGGAATCTAAAGTTTTCTATGCTTAGTGTCTTAGTGTCTAATATAAAATTCTATGCTTAGTGTCTAATATAAAAGATTTATCTGGAGAATTACTTGCAATTTGATTGTGCAAACACCTGCATATTCATAAGTTTACTTATGAATATTACTTAAAATATTCATAAGTTTACTTATGAATATTTTAAAGTATGCTAATTATTTAATTGCTTATGAGAATAGTATAAACTACACAGTTTAATAAGTATTCTCAATATGTTAAAATATTTCATGTTAAAGTAGAATGCTTTAAGAAATGTTAAATTTTATATTTTATATTGTTGAATTTTAATACAGAACCATGAATAATATAAAATTGCCCCATATCTTGCATTCTGCGAAATAATTTTAGCTGAGTTTATGATTGGAATGATAACGTTGAGATGCGTCCGTAACATATCATATAACAGCTTTAGCTTCATTACTATTTAAATACTTTTCAAAAGGTTTATTTGTATGAATATTTTCAAACTCTATGCTAAGGAAATTAATATTTAAAAACGAAAGAATATTTAATTTTCGTTCATACTGTTGAGACATTATGTACATTTTGGAAAGCAGGAATGGTGAAAAATTAACAACGCCTTTCCCGGGAATCGAACCACGGACCTCTGGAATACTGACCCAGAGTGCAGAACCACTACACCACGGAGGCACGCTAAGAAGGCGGGGGAAATACCTTACATACTCTCCCTTTTAAAGGGCGAGTGGGGTGGGGAGAATTATCATCCAACACCCTTTTGTTCAACTGTCACTATAGAGACATTAGGATTTTTTGCAAGCGGGAGTGATGAAAAATTAGCAACGCTTTCGCCGGGAATCAAACCACGGGCCTCTCACTTACGCATTGAGTGTGCTGACCTACTGTATCACGAAGACACGCTAGAAAGACGGGAAAAATACCTTATAATACTAAGGAATTTATAGAAAATACTTTGGGTACATTACTTAAATTTTTAGAAATAGCTACTCTTTGTTGTAGCGTTTCTTTAGATCTTATAGAAATTTAATGTTGAAGAAATTCAGTAAGTATTTAAACTCATATAATTATAATAACGCACTTACCCAATTAAGTAGTACCTCAATTAAGAAATGCATAAAATCCCTTTTCCAAATAAAATTTATCACGCAAGTATTTTAGGTAACATTATGTTCTAAAGATGGCAGATCGTCTACACAAGAACAGAAAACACTTTATAAGGTATTTCTCTCTCATTCCAGCATGATTTTGTGGTGTAACGTTATCACACTCGCCGCGTATTCGAGGACTCCTGGTTCGAGTCCCTGCGAAGACATTGCACATTTTTCACATCTCTTGCTTCAAAAATTCTAATGACTCAAATAATGCTCGAAATAAAAGGTTGTGGATTATGATTCCTCACCATTAGGACTTGCCTATTGGGTACCCTAATCCCAGTCGCGCTCTAAAGGGGGGTATATAAGATATTTTCTCTCTTCTTCCAGCATGCTTTCATAGTGTGATGGTAGCACACTCGGTGCGTATTCGAGAGGTCCAGGTTCGAGTCCTTGCAAGGCCATTACCCATTTTTTCATATCCCCTGCATCAAAAAGCCTAATGACTATACAACTTCATAATAAATAATTAAGAAGACCGCCGTCGCTACTGAACAATGTTGGAAGATTTAAGACATCTTCTGAGAGGAAATTTTATACCTGTAGAAACCATTGATCTTTGACGCCCTAAGGCATTTTTACATCGACAATAACGCTGGAAGACTTCTGTGTATTCGTGATATGAATTAGAAGTATAATGTAAAACCACAAGAAGCCAGGTATTGAAATAAGTGCAATCAGTGTTATTGATGCTGATGTCTAATTGCTCCACATTGCTCTCAGATTTAGAATAAAAGAGAAATAACTTGAGGGGATGCTTCATCTTTTATAAATGTCACGAAATCCAATGTTTGTGTGCCTTTCTCCCATATTAGGAATAATCTCGTTTGGCAACGAATCAACAAAATATTAAGTCACAGGACAGAAAAACTTTCAGCGGATGCAGACATAAACATAACCATATATTCAGTAAATACACTGTGTATTAGCCAAAATTGCATTTAGTATTTTTACATTGTTCATATCTTAAAAGGAAATCGAAATGTCATGCATTTGCGCGCTAACTATATTACTATGCATCTTGTTATCATTTTGCATATTTTTAAGTTTTTGATCATTTTTATGCTGCAAATATTCATTTAAATTAAAAACTGACTAACATGAATATATTTTATTTCCATAGTAAAAATTACCCACGATCATTTCATCTACGTCTTATTTTTATTGATTATATGCTTTTCCTACTCAAGTCACGAATATAAGCATATAAATCAAGGTATTTTTCGCCAATGTGTTTGCCTTGTTTGTTAGAGAAAAAATATTGTATCTATCTTTCTATTTATGTGCGTGACTTGAAAATGGTATAGAGCATCTTTCAAAATATGCTAGTTCAGCACATAAGAATCTGACAAGATGAGAGATAGAAGAGCTATCTTTTTTCGCTCTTGATCAATAATGACAGTTTTGAAAGTATTGACTTAATAGATTTAAGAACATTAAAAGCATTTCTCCGTCCTGAATGTTTTGAGGGAAATATAAAGTAATGTTCATTTGATGATAATTTCTAATAAAGAAAAAATAAATATTATTCGGTAATTTATCATGCTCATTATTCAGTTTTCCGAAAATAAAAGTGCGCTCATCTTCTGTAAAATAACCAATATATTATTTGAATTTCAGACTTTAATATTTAGGATATATTTTTTTTTCATGGCCGTGTTTCGTAATCAGCGCACGATAATTAAATAGATATATTTGTGATAAGGTTCATCTTGCAGAGATATTGCGTTATTTAAATTGAATAATATGAAAAATAAACTTTTGCAAATTATCTACAGGTTGATTTCAATTTCGGACTTATAAACAAGAAGAATTTTATACATTGGGAATTCAAATAGCTCTTTGTTTTGATTCTCAGTAACAAGGTACTATAAATGCTGAAATTCTGTAATGAAAACAAAATGTGTTCTAGTCTGTTATGACAAAGTATATAACAAAGTCTGTTATGAGAAGAAAGTATATATAAAGTCTGTGTTACGAAAGAAAATTGTGTTAATATGTAAAGCTCACACATATAATTATTTGAAGTTTACATATTGCAGCAAAAAGGTATTGTCTTAAATATGAATATTTGATTACAATTACTTATTTTTGAAACTGTTGCAAAGAAGGGCTCAGCACTTTTATATTGTAATGTAATTTTCTCATTTCCTTTTCAGTTTTACAATTATTTCTACAATTTCCATTTAGCATCTCAACTTTTAAATATATCACTTAGCACCTTTTGCTAAGTTCTCTTTCTGGATACTTTGTATAAAATTTGAAGAAGCACAGATTTTTTTGTAGTATGCTTGTTCCTTTTTATTCAAAATACCCTCAATTATTAATTGTTTTTCATATTGCCTTAGTTTTTAGCATCAGAAGTGTGATTAGTCTTGAAGCTTAATTTTTTTCCGTATCACTTTTGTGTCCAAATCATTGTTCAAATTGTTGCCACCGAATGTTATCACAATGTATTAATTAAAAATAAATAAACAAATAGGAATCTTTATATATGTGCCACGGCAGCGAATCCT
This sequence comes from Stegodyphus dumicola, assembly GCF_044657685.1. NCBI lineage: Eukaryota > Metazoa > Arthropoda > Arachnida > Araneae > Eresidae > Stegodyphus > Stegodyphus dumicola. The sequence continues at coordinate 80,373,367 of NC_140772.1, read as the reverse complement.
TCATACACATGGTCCTCCATCCAAACATTAACACCTTGCAGCTCGATTCAAATTTGTTTTTGATTTATTGTTTCATACTTTGTAAAAATTTAACAGATTTTTATTTAGCAGCCTAAGATATTTGAAAGCGAATCGAAACACTCGAAATAAAACATTTTTACCTCCAGTGCGGCCGACTGTTTCCATTAGCCAAAATGTAAGGTATTTTATCTTTCTATTTACTCATTTTATTTTAGCGCAAAGTGCATTAGCCCAGATTTGGTTTTTTTTTTTTTTTTTTTTTTTTTTTTTTTTTTCATTTTGCTTTTTAAACTTTAAAGAAATGTTCGTTCACCTTCCAAACTTATAGCCCTGTATTATATTTAAAAAAATTAAATAATGAAAAAGCTGCATAAATGTATATATGTTTCTCTCATTGTGATAAACAACGGTATCTAGAGACATCAAATTTTAAATAACTTAATCTTCTACCGAATATGGGGATCTGGAAGCCCTAATATGGAATTTGTTTTATAATCTATTTCATAATTTATAAAAATTTTAAGAAATTTGTTTAACAAACTCAGCGATTTCAAAGCGAGCAATAGCAACACCGTACAGAAAAAAACATTTTTATCTTCACATGAGACTGTGTATCGGAAGATATGCTCACTTTAAAATTATTTTGAGATATTGCTGTTGAAGTGAATTTTTACGGTTTAAGTGCGAAGAGGTTTGTCAGGTTTAGATCATAAGCAACTCTCTTAGGGAAAATAAAGTTCTCCAAAAGATCTTCAGATTGATTAATTTCGACTTCTGTGTCGTATTTTTCCATGAGGCTGGCCCCTTAAGGAGTGGTCAAATTAGTGATGGGAATAGAAAGGAATGGATGCGTGTTTTTTAACAACATACTTGTGTTGCATTTGCAAAACAACATCCTTCAGTCATGTGTTTGAGCACATTTTCATAACATTTGATAGCCTTTTAAAGTATCAGCAGAGCTCGAATTGAAGTATCATTCTCACGTTACGTTGCGGACCTTAAAAACTACGATGAAGAGGTACGAGCAGTTCGCTGTTGTAGGCCAGTCCATTAGATAAGATAACCTTTTTAGGCTATTGACACAATCACACAATCTTCTGGGATACTATGAAACGAATTTTCTCTCAGATATTTTCTGAGAATTAGAATATAGTACTATTAATTATCGTATAATATCGTATATGAAATTTAGAATCGTATTAACACATTTATGCAAAAAGTCGGTAAACATTAAGTCGGTAAACTCTTTGAAGATTTTGCTTTTGGCATTTATAGTTCAGTTTTAATAAACTATAGATTACCTTTCAATTTTAATCCACCAAGTCGGATATTTAAATATAATATGTTGCCACTTCCTCAAATAAAATACATATTATCCTTAGCATTTTGCTGTTCAGTAGAACCTAAGATATCTAATTTTCCAATTTATTATTTGTTTTATTGAATAACAAAAGAAACGATTAAAAGGTTGTGAACGAAGTTCATAAAAACATGCTTTCTACTTTTTCATCTGATTGATTTAAAGACATTTAAAGCAAGAAATATTTAATTAGTAATATTAATTACTTTTATGAAATGGCACTAGCTGGACGCATTAAAATCATTATATACATTTTACTTTATTATGATAACTATTTTAGGTGACTGGCTGCTGGAGCAGCCCCTTTACAAAGAAATAATGTAGCCAATGGTAAAAAAAAGTATGTCTAGCCTTAACATTTTATCGATAATACTGAGTATATGATTTTTTTTAAATATTTTTTTGTTGTTCTATTGAATTTTGCGTGCAAAGGCGTACGTGCAAAGAAAGCGATTCTTAATAATAAAGCTGAAAAAGATGGAACAACTCTGTTAGCAGAAATGAATAATCGAAGAACAGATTGGTAACAGATTGGATGTTGAACGAGAATATAAAAGACCTTAACAAATCATCTGGTGCGACATTAAAATCTAAATCCTTTAAGATTTTCGTTGTTTCCTTTTAACCCATCATATGGTTATGCAGGATGTTTTTCCAAAATAAAAAATGTTCTTTTAATTTCTATTGCTGTAAATTAAATATATTACCTTCAGACGATCAAATTCCAAATTCCTCTTTAAGTTTTTTTTTTTTTAAAGCTCAGTACAAATTCTTTAATTTTGGCCTTCGAAACGACTGATTTTCCAATTACCTTGTCTAATTAAGCTAATTATCTAATTATCTTGATAATTTAACTGTATTTAAAAATATTTATACCAACACGCGTACATATTTATATACACGTACACACAATTTGCCATCTAAGCAAATATGAAATTCGTATAGATTTTACAAACCACTAAGGCAATGATGCAAGTGAACGTAACTTTAACCATTTAATGATATTAATCATGGCACTGTTTCAATTTTCGTATTTTTTAAAATCGGAACTGTTAGTATCAAAGATACGTATCTATATTTAATATCTGTATATAAATCTAATATATGGATAATATACGTACATCTGAAAGGTAATGAAATCATAAAACCTGTCTTGCTTATCCCAATAGAAGACGAGAGAAATCAGTATTGAGAACATAGTTTGAATAATCCATGATGAAGCTTCTAGAGGAATTCTAGAGAAAGATGTAACTACACGTTGGATAATGCTCCAAAGGTTGATTATGTTAGGCCTTCCACATATGACAAAGCAGACGAGGACAAAGAGAAAGGAAGCCTTAATAGAAGATATGTCAGAGAAAATGGTTCATAGTTCATGTTACACTTGGAGAAAGCCACGAATCCAATTATGCTGTCGGCCTATTCACCTGGGATCGAAACCAGGGCGAATTCCCAGCATTCAGCGCGGCCTTTGCGTTTCGTATACAAATAAAGAAATTTAATCTAAGTATAATATGAAACCGCAGAGGTAAGTTTCCATTTAAGAAGTGCTGATAATAACAGAAATGTCAATGATGATAAAGCTTCAAGTTAAAAATGATCCAAAGAATGTCATTTTCGTATTGCATACCAAACTTTCTAATTCTAAAGAAATAGAAAAATTCTGTTGGAGGAATGTGAGGAATTCCCAATTTTTGTCTTAAATAATGTAAACAACTTAAACAATCAGAACCAAATTTAGAAAACAATGAAATATAGATTTTCTTTGAGTTTCAAGGTATTTTAGGTAAGAATGCGATTAATCGGCATAGCGAAATCCTTTAGTCATGCTACTTGATTTCGTATTGGAAGAATATTATAAGTGGTTCTGAAGTTCCTAAACAAAATGTATGATGTAGTACTTTCATAATTATATTTCTTTATGTAAAATAAATGCTTTTCGTATTTTAAAATATAATCCAATTTTGTTTTTTAGAAAATTAGTTTTGATGTCAAGCTTCCTCTTTTTTTTTACTCATTAAATACATTAGTTTATTAAATAGGCATAATTAAACCGGGGCTGTCGTTACCAATGAGTATTTTTACAAATATACAAACTCTAATTCCAAATATCTCATTGCAAGAAAACTCCCCTCGATTATCGCAATCAACTGACCGATCAATAAGCGAACATAGCGCACAATAAGCGAAAATCGCGCTGAAGAAGTTATTGGCATGAAGCCGCATGAGTCTTCCTGTTCTAAAGTTTCATATTTTCTCATTCATGAAATATTGATTATAAGTACAGATAATTCGGATGGGAACACTTTAGATCTCTAGATCATCATAGATTTTTAATCTTATGATGGTTTATCTGGATCAGAGCCCATCCGTATAAATGAAAAAAAAATGCCTGTTTTTTTTTTTTTTCCTTTCTAAGTCAGGTATGATAACACAAGTGAATAAATTTAATTTTGTAACAAAAATTGCACATTTAAAAAACTGTATTTATTTACATTAAACAAAATACAAAGCACACCAATAAAAATGAAAGAATAAATTAATATATTTTATTAGATAAGCACTTTAAGCGTTTTATACATAAAAGCAGGTAACAGGAGTTTAAGCAAAGTGATGGCATATGTTAAAACCCGATAGGATGTAACTAACTGTAGTTACTTAAGGTACATTAAGAGGTATTCCTAGCATGAAGAGAAACAATACTCTTTCGGCAATTTCCTTTAAAATGAAGCAAGAAGGAGCAGTCTAGCAAGAGCTCGTGACATGTGCATGTAAAAGCTTCCTGAAGGAACGTGAAAAATAATTTTTGTTTGATGATAACTGATGTGCAAAAACCTGTACATCACTATCAAATAGAATCACCCAGCTTCACTTAATATAAAGCTTAATACGAAGACCTGAACTTAAACCGAAACAGGATCGGGACAATAAGCTTACTATTTCATTTTCACAACAATGCTTATGAATTGCTTATTATACTTATTGCGTCTAAACATTTATTCGTGAATTAATATACCAGCAACTCTAATCTTTTACGCAGTACATATATGCCAAATGATATGTAAGATACATATATGCCAAATGATATGTGATGTAGTATTATAGTGACAAATGAAATCATGTTGTTTAAATTAGATAAATCTACATAATATATTCCTTGGATTAATTTAAATTATTCTTTTAACTTAGTCTAAACGTGTAATCCTACGTATTGAATTAAATTAGTTTAATTATTTTGTTTATTTTTTGGTATTCTTTAAATAAATTAAAACATAAAATCACGTAAATAAATTAAACAGTAAATTTAATTTTAATTCAGCTTTAATGCACAACAGTTTACGCAGAGAATTAAGAGCTCTACTAAAATTAAATTTATTCTGTATTATCTGTTGTAAAAAAAGACTTGCATCTACATATTAATGAAACCATATGCGCTCCAAATGCGAATATTTATTTTAATGTACATCAGTTTACTAATGGAATTAATCAAAACAGAAATCGTGTTTATGGCAATAATAAAGCTTAGTAATTAGATGTTAATATTTGTAGCTCAGAATTAAACACTGGAATATATTTTTAAAATATTGTTCTTATTTTACACATTTTCAGAAATGATATATAATTTCTCTCGTAGGCGTTTTCAGATTACATGAGTTAATGTATGATTTCTCCTGTACGCTTTTCGAAGGAACATCATATCTTTTAAGTTCACTCGGTGTAACTATTAAATAACAAAAATATTACGTATTAACATATGTAAAAAAGTGCTAGATAAGAAGAAAGAATAAATTTTATTTTTTGAAAATACATCTTTTAGAGCATTTCACAATATGATCTTTTATCGCAGATGAACTCAACGTAAAACTGCTAAATGAACGTATGTTCTACAAGTTTGGGTAGAAATATTACAAAACTCACTTCATTTTTCTCATCTATAAAAAATACGTTTTTAGTTATCTAATAAATATCTAATAAAAAGGGCAAGTATTATTTAAATATAGCCATCTTAATTTATTTTGTATGCAGTTAACATACACATATTTAACTCATTTAATATGCCATTAGACATAACCTTACATATGAGAAGTAAAACACTGGATGTATTTATTAATTGTTTTAAAAGAATTTGAAAAAATTATTAATTTTTCAACACCAATAAAATCTTTCGCTGATGAATGCTTTTATCTTTCCTTCGTCAAAGGACCTCATTCTTTAAGAGAGTTCATATTCGAATGCTGACAAATGAAGTGGCACTGAACTGCTTTAATAAAAATTGTCAAAGTAAGAAAAGGTATTTGGCTTTAGTATTTTTCATTTAAAAAAGTATGAATTCGTGATCTTTTTTCAACGCTGTTAAGGTTTTCAATTAATGTCATTTTCTATCAAGATCTTAATATTTTCTTTATTGAAAATTCAAAAAGTTCAAAGCAAGTGGCATTGTAATATACAAGTACTCTGATTTGAATATTTTAGAATTCAGCATTGCGAAACTTTTTAGCGAAGGAACTCTGAAATTTATTCGCTTGAAAACTCCATTTAAAAAACACACAAAAAAGGGCAAGTATTTTAACAATATCTCTTTCTGAAATTTCTGTATTCATTCCCGAAGAGCTTTCGCTTTCTTCCCCTAGATATCATTTTCTGTGTTTAAAAACTGACTTGACTATTCTGTATTTAACAGCTGTTTGATTCTTTAATTGACGTATTTTTAGCAAAGATTTCATAAAATATTTCGTGACAATTTTCTTTCGGTGAAATCAAACACGAAGAGTGTTTTTAGAAATATAAGTAATCTTAACTACTTCTGTTTGCAAGAATGCCAGATATTTATTATGTACTAAATATGATGATTAACCGTGCTGAAAAATAAAAATCTATATAAGGTACCAGACTATTATTTCTGTCTATATTCTGTAGATTTTGTTTATCTAGACTAATAGTAGTGCCACTCACCATTTATACGCTGAGCGCCACTCACAATTTAAAGTAAATTCTATCCACAAAATATAGCATTGACCTTAGAATTATTCGAACTTCAATTCAGACAGAGCCTATCAAAATTGCTATAGAATGAATTTTTCACACAACTTCGTTAAAATGTAGAGCAGGCGATTTTGAGTTACCTTATTCATTTGAGAGGATATTCAGAAATCTTCCCATATCTATTATGCATGTCAGCGATTGTGAAAATGATTAAAATGAATAGAAGATGTGCAAACGTTAGTATTAATAGGTAAAATGTAACACACACATATCACATGTAAATATATGAATAAGCTTCCATTAGGTCGGAATGTTTGGTAGTAATTAATGTTTGATTAAAACATGCATTTTTACACAGACTATTCATTCCACTAAATTCGTATATTATTTAGATACTTAAGGTTTTAGTGTAATGTGGCTGAGATTAAATTTAAAAAATAGTTTCTGTATCTTGAATCTGAATTAATAGATTTTTGAAGCACTTATTTCTCGTAGAATGTTTACTAAGAATGTGAAGCTACAATGGTTTCCTTAGCCCTGAGATGGTATGATTGCCTTATGTTGCTTTCTCTTGTGATAATATTTTATGTAGTATGTATATTTTATACATGTATGTCTCCTTTATCAATGTTCTTGCTGTTCTCATTCAGGTTCCTCTTAAATTTAATTCTCCACTATCTTTTTATCTGTTAAATGCAATCTCCTTCATTTGGAATGCAGATATTATTCATATATACATACCATAATGACTAATAAAATGAAAAATGTGTTTAAAGGTCACAATTTAAAATTTTCATAAATATAATTTAAAAGATTATTTTGTAAAAGTAATTTTGTATAAAAATAGTGTATGAAATATAGCTCCAGTGTTATCTCAGTTAACTCAGAGAACATTTTAATAACGCAAATTAAAGTGATATATTGTTGAAAGTATTTAAAATTAAATTCATTATTTAGCCCAAAGCACACTTATGAGTCCTGAGCAGTATAAAATTGTAACATTCCTTTTCTAACTCAAAAGCATGGTATTCTTTGCATATAAAGATACAGGATCAAGAAAGAGACAATTAATAAAGTTAATGAAAATACACGCATTTAAATATCTTGGTCTTTCAGAGGAAAGAAATGTTTTACTCATTTGAGGAGCGAAGTTCTGTTATCTCTTTTGAATGATTTTGAGCTTTCGCACTATCCTGGTACAGTTTATTCAGTCAAATAATTCGACATATAAAATTAAGCAATAAATTCGGAAACTTCAAATCTAAATAAACGTGCCTTTTCGATGTATTTTTACAATATTTGTTTAAACAAGTACGCTTTAATTAAAAAAAGTAATTTTCATTATCTCATCTCTAGTCAGGTAAAATCTCATTATATCACAGTTGCGCAGTTATTCTAAGTTTGAAGTTTGGAACGATCCTCGAAATCATCCTTGGTATTACAGAAAAAAATTGTTGAAACAGATAGCATAGTACTTAGCGCAATTAAAGAAATATCATTACAACAGATGCGACTAAAATATTAGCAAAATATATTGAAATATTAGCCATTATATTTTACATTTATTTTTTTTTTTCTTTATCTGAAATTATATTCGTAAATTTTTATTTGAAATAATAAAAGTCTTTTATTTTAAAATTAAAAATAAATCTATTAAAATCTATACTAAATATATACTTAAATATCTTGAAAGAAAAGTAAAACAATGTCCTTTTCAACACGTTTTAAAAACGATTTCATGTATTCAAAATTACCGGAAATTTAAACTCACCTTGTCCAGGCGGCGACTACTGGTCGAGCCACACCTTCTAAGCTCGCACTTCGTCGATCTGCTTTCAGATGAAGGCGGTCGAAAAGAGAATGGTTCATTGCTTTCGGTACGCAGAAGGAAACGAATGTTCAGTTTATGAATAGTTCAAGTTCTTTAGGTTGGCTGAACCAAACTGTCTCGGTGGACCATCTCTTCCATCCGCTGCCACACCACATTGTAAAATTAATTATCAGTTACTGTTTAGCTCCAGTTACTTAGTTTACTTTCGATAGCAGTTGCTGTGCCGTTATCGCGCTGTCGCATAAAACAACCGAACATCTGTTGCTGTTACTACATAAACGTGTCGCAGGTTAGTTCCCAGGCGGTCGTTGCCTTGTTTTCTAAAATTTCTTTTAGATTTAGTAGGTGATATTTACTGTTCAATTTATAGACGTCTTTTATTTTCTAGCTCTTGATAAAGATATGTAGTATGCTATGGGAATTTTTCGCGGATCATCCTAAAAACGGCTTTTCACATTGGTGTTGTTTCAAATACATCTTACAAAACGTTCGACATTTTTTATTACATCATTGGTATATAAACATGATAGCTTAATTTGTTTGAATCCAGTTTTGTTCTCTTATGAATGTTACCAGAAGACAGAAACAGGTTTTAGGACTTATCTTAATAATGTTGAATTGTTATTTTTTCAGCACATAATTTGAACGAAACATTTAATGCATTATTTTTATAAACCACATATGTAAGAAAACATGCATTGCTTCTAGTGTGCTACATGTGACATCGGTGGTTGTTTATATTTCTTGTAGCTAAAACGTATCTAAAAATTGAAAATTTTATGCTGGTCATTAGGTCTACAAACGCAACTCAGCTAATGCTGCTAGTAAGACTAATCACTAAAACACATTCTAGCTTATTATATACAAATCTACTTTAGACATCCATGACATACATTTATTAACTTTGATAACAACCTGAGCTGAACTACTGTATAGATTTAATCACATTTAAAGGAATTTTTAACTATCATATTTCTACAAAGTGTGATTCTAGAAAGCTACGTCTCTCTACAGTTACAAAAATATAAGCACTTCTGTAAGTGTGAGTTTTTCGACTTACAACGTAAAGTACTTTAATGAACAAACTTATAAAAATAAAACTTCTACTTACCAACTCTATTTATAATAACAAATTCATTCTTTAGTATGTTTATAAAATATGATATCAGCGAATATGAACTTTGGTAAGATGAAAATTTGGTAATTTGTTGGCGTGCTAGTTATCGTAAAAGCTCTCACAGTTTCCTCTCTTTACACTTATTCGACTATATTCCAGTTTTAGAATAATGCTCCAGAAAAATTTAGTATAACAAAATATAGTTTCGTTTTATAAATGAATATCTTTAGAGTTACTATTTATTTTCGTTTAGCACTTTCGAAAAGTGTCCGTACCTTTGTTTTTCCATATAAAGTACCTTAAAGAAATACTTAATGCTAAATGATTACAGTATAAAAAAGAAAAATGATATTTATTATTTTATTCAATTAAAATGCAACATTGCTATAAATTAGATGTATTAAAGTATTCCAGAAATCAAGTTTTACCTTGCAAAATTTAATAATATTTCAAATTTTCCCCTAGAAAAGAGACTTTAGGAAATGTCCGGATGAATCAAAAATAAATACATGCTTAGCTAGATTTCTATAAATCCCTCCTCTGCGTGAATAAAAATTATAGAAATTGTATTTATAAAAACTAATACTTATTTTTCCGTTTTATATTCCAAAATGTGGAAAAATATTGCGCTTTGCAATTTTTGAATAAGCAACTTTTGTGAAAAAAAAATTGATTTCTTTTAAATTTATCCAAAATAAAATATATTTTTAATATATTTAAAAATTTTTACATAGGTTTGTTTTTCACAAAAACTGATCTTGAAATGTAACAATATTGCAAAAGGAAATTGAGGATATTCTAATTTAAAATTCGGCTTGTTCAGAAATTCTAGATTAGTTTAAAGATTTCAGAAAATCGTTTTCATTAGTATTATAAGGACATTTATTGTAAATATTTAACATTTTGCATCTTCATAGAGAAATTTATTATTTAGTATTTGTAAGAACTTTCCTATTGTTAAGTATTTCTTTGTGCATAGGAAGGACCAATTTTCTTTTGCAATGTATGTATTCAAACAAAAAATTTTCTTCTACAGAAGTTACAATATCTTAATCTATTACTAAAAGTTCTTTGGTAAAATACATCTACATTTCAGTTAAAAGCTTAAAATTGTATAGGAAATATTAAAATTAAAACTCTATCTATATACCTCACTTTGACAGAAGCGTGGAGAGAACTGAATCGTTGACCAATAGGCGCTTTCTGTTGCTTTGAAAGATACAGGTAAAGTTAGCGGCCGACTCCTTTTCAGAAATTTCGCAATAAATACAAGAATGTCCAGCAAGAGAAACAAAATAAAATGAATACCTGAAAAAATGCAGAAGAGGGAATTATTTATTCACGGCGAATTATTTTCGTAACATTTACTTTGAGTTAGGAAATAAAAGCTAACTGCAACAAAGTGCTATCTATCTTTTGGCCTGAAGTGGAACAACGGATCGCTAGTTTTGGCACAGCAACTGAGCACACCGGGACTGAAGCTACCAGTGTTCGGGCCGGACTGAAGGCGGCTCTAGGTCTGAAATCCTTCGCCTCTTCCGTAGTAAGTTTTCTTCAGCTTCCAGTGGTGATTTTGGCAACGATGTTGGCGTCGATGGCGACAATGGATACTGAGCCAAAATTTCCGATCGATAGGATGCTTCTCGTTCCTTTGACACGCATCCCCCCTACGTTTCCCAAACGTGTCGAGGAAAGTGGTAGAAAAAAGGAGCTTTGCGGAAACGGGATGAACAGAGAGATATATACAGAGAGAGAGAGAGCAGAGAGAGGCAGAAATAAAAACCATAGAAATATAAAGAAAATATCCCTTTGCTGGTGGGACGGTAGAAACGAATTCACCAATTCAATCCGAAAAAAATATCGTGAGAATTAATTGAAAATTCATAATGGTTCCTTAACAGCCATGTAGTTAACAATCTACCGTATAATTTTAAAAACTAAATACTTGTTGCATAACTGCTAACTTACTATTATTCAGTTTTTGTTTAAATATAATCTAAATTTCGTAAGTAAAAAAATGAAAATCGCACTCCATGATGAGGCACTTTTAACGATTTTGATGCGAATACTGATATATACATATGCGTACATATATATATATATATATATATATACGCGTACATATATATATATATATATATATGCGTACATATATATATATATATATATATATATATATATATACATCCATCAGAGAAAGAGAGAGAAAGATGTGAATCACAGTTAGTTCTAGAATATTATCATAACATTTCAGAATTTTAAGCAATACGAAATTTCTTGCATATGGGCAAAAGACGATAAATATTAATCCGAATGCAAATAAATAGCAGTTACTATATGTAAATCTTCTTTTATGTTGACACAAATTTAGGTAGTCTGGCACCCATTTTTTTAAAAATTCTGTTTACTTAAAAATTAAATTTTGTCCTATTTCGACCATGTTGCTCTTTCGTGTTTTAAGTTAAATAAAACTGGTTATAAATAAAAGACTGGGTTAATGAATGGAAACATCTTTCTTTTTCAAGTGTGCAAGGCTTCTTAGATGGCCACTAAGAAAGCGGGATAGTGCTGTCTGGGTGCATCTGCCACAGTTCATAGCGAGGAATCCGCCACGAGATTCAACCCGGTACCAAGAGTGTGCCGGGGTTGATAAGCCAAGTCATTTTATCAGTACGTTTTCTGGCAGAATAGAAGTCAAAGTAAGTCAGACAATTAGAAGTAGCCAGAGCCTCCTCGGCACACTTCTCCGCCAGGACATTGGCCTCTTCATTCTCCCTAATGCCCACATGTGAGGGAATCCGCCGAATGTGCACATCATAAGAGTAAGAGACTTGTTTTAATTGAGAAATGAAGTTCCAATTTTGTCACTAGTGTTACACCAGTTTGACAAATGCTGGATTGCACTACGACTATCAATCATATTCCAGATGGCTTTAGAGTCTAAAAATGCCATTGTATAGCTCAGTCCGTCATCGATAGCAAAGAGTTCACTTTTAAAAATTTAATATATTAATATAGCTTATTAGAGTTAAACTGCAAAAATCTACAATTTTATACAATTAAGAAATTTAATGCTAGTCTAAGTATTTATTTTTTTGCAGTCTAATTTATTGCAAAATTTAGTACTATTGATACGAAAGCGAGATATTACTGTTTCTAAAATGGAACTTATCAAGCTATTTATTAATTTAAAAATAAAAATTTCCAAAAGTTACCTAATTACAGAAGTATCATTTTGAATAAATATCCATAAATTTATTTCCTGCAATTAGTAAACTTTTACTTGCACATTTCACGAGATATAAATACTTATTTAATTTCTTTGACAATTATACAGGGAGATACATTTAGTGGTAGGAATTTGAAAAGTGATACATCGTTTATACTGAGTCAAAGCAAAATCGGTCTAACTCCTTTTTGGGCTAAAAACAGTGAAAATTGCCTATGAATGGATGATTAACAAGAACTTCTGTGGGAGAGCACTTTCTGTTTATAAATTCATTCAGCTAAAGTATCCTTTGCTTAATCTTCCTTTACTTGAAAACTTTAATTACACTACTCCTACTAGTTTAAGTAATCAGTTGATAGTTTAACCACTACTAGTTTAGATTACCAATTTTAGTTATTCAACAAAATTCCCGTTTTGAGACAAATACCCCATTTGTGATAAGACTGTTTTTGGTCTAAAAAGCTCTTTAAATAATTAAAAAGAACTTTGCAACATCAAATACCTAGGGTGAGTAATTAACAGTATAAATTCTATATCAACGCTTTCGAATTCCCTATATCAATTCTCTCTATATATAAATATATTATATACAGAGAGAGGCATACTAGTATATATGTATGTATTATTGTCTGAAGTTTGCAGAGTGATATATTCAGACATATTTATCAATGTCATTACATGAAATTAGTACATGAAATTCAAAAATTTTACTATTTATAAAAATGGAGTAGGACATTTGGAGATTTGTATAAATACAATATTTTTAATAGCTCTTAGAACTATTATTGTTTCTTACTATTTTGAGGTGTTTCTAAAGATTGTAATCAAAATAATTTATTTTTAAAACGAGGTGCACATATACTCCTCAGAAGAGATTTTGTTGCTAGACAAGACTATGACAACATTGTTACGATTATGTGAATTCATCTGGCAAAATATTCAACACAAATATGTGAGCAGCCTCAAATGAAAGCAAAGATATTTCTTGCTTTTAGGATTATGTGAAATTCAATGAAACTTAGGTTCATTTTCTCTTAATATTTTGCAAAAGATTTTGGTAATGTTTCTTCTGATTTCCCAGAACCTCTGCGTAGTACTTGACTATGTAGAGTTTTGCGATTCAACAATTCGTATTTCGTGTCTCGAGTTTTAGATTGAATGGCCATGTTAATGCCTATCACCTGGAAGAAAAAGGAGGAAAACATTGTTTCAGAATAATTACCCACGAGGAATAAAGCAAAAACCTCTGCTGTAAAATTATAGCGGAATATTTCCTGAAAACAATTCAAACTTTGAAAATTGTTTCTAAGAATTCCTCTGTAAATTTGCCGTTGTTGGTATAATACTGATTGCTTAACTCAGACATGGGCAAACTTCGCCCCCCGGAAGGTTTTATCTGGCCCGGGGATAGAATTTTAATTTGCCGGTCAGAGGTAAATTAAAAGAAATATATATTTACATATCATATATCCATCTCCTTTTCTACTCTGAATATTGTTTTTTTTTTTCCTGCTTTTCTTACAAACGACTGATTTTTTTTACTTCCTCTAGTTTTGTTCTACAAAACATAAATCGACGGAAACAGCTTTCAATCGGTAAAGTGTTAAAAGCGGAAGTTCTTGTTATCTCTGTCTTGGGGAGCAGACATATGGGAATCCAATGTAGATGAACTAGACGTCACATGTTACAGACCACGCATTTTAAACTCCAGCCAGCGACTTTTCATTTGGCGCGAGTTCTAATATTATTCATTGCGTATGGAAAAATTGCGGATATATAGCATCATTGTGAATAGTGGTGAAATTATTAAAAGTATAGCTTAGCTAGTGCTTGTCTGGGTTATTCGTAAAATATTTCAACCCCAAAATGGTAACTAAAAACGTAAAGTTGATTCAGAGCGACGTGCATTTAATGATGAATGGACATGGAAATATGTTTTTTCACAGTTGTAAAAGATAAACCAGTGTATCTCATCTGTAGTGAAGCTGCAAGAAGTCTTCAGAGAAGCAACTGAGAGAGGACATTGTGTCGAATGACTTCCATGAGAAAGAGTGTTCTGCGGAGTGAAGATACAGAGTGGCTTTCGGGCATTGCATTTTTCACAGATCTTCGTTGTCATATGAGCAACTGGAATGTCGAGATAAAAGGAAAAAATAAATTTATCGATGATATCTGGGCCCATATCACAGCTTTTAAACTAAAATATAATATGTTTGCTGGGAGCTAGCTAAGAACGACTTGTCTTATTTCCCGAGGTTAAATTTAATACCCTCAGTAAATGAAGAAAAATTATAAAGATGGCTTGTAAAAAACTGCATTTTGAGTTTGAACCCCAGATTTCAAGATTTCAGTGCAACTCAAACATAATTGGATATTTTTACCATGCCTTTCAACGTAAATTGTGGAGCAGTGAGGTCAGATCTACAGTTTGAATTAATTAATTAATTTAATTTGAATTAATTGAGTTGCAATCAAACAATCATCTCAAGCAGTTGTTTCTCAATATGGCAATGTTAAAGTTTTACAAATCATTATCCAAAGTAAGTTTCCCAAATTTAATAGCTCACGCCCAAAAAATCAGTGCTATATTTGCTTCATCTTATACGTGAACAAGTGTTTTAAACTATGAACCTTAGAAAGAATTATTTCAGAAGTAGACTGACAGGTGAGCGTTCAGCCTCGTTCCATAGAATCAGTACATCTCACTTCGAACCTCAATGTAAGGAACTTTTAAAAATGAAATCGCAATTTCATTCATCTCATTAACATATTTAAATTGTAATACCTGTATATAGCATTTTAAATTTTAGAAAAATTTATCTTGCCCGCCAAGCCTTTTTTTCCTATTTTTGGCCCGCGACCGAAAACGTTTGTCCATCCCTAGCTTAGCTGATGCAAATGGATGACTCTCTTCTATTGGAAATAAAGATTGATGGAGTTAATGATATCATGAATATCAACATATAAATTCGCTCAGTAGCTGGAATGTACAGAAATGGTTACCAGTTTTACTCTTTAGAGGAATTATTAGTGCTTTAGGAGGCGCGGGAAACATTTTAAGTATAACGAAAAGAACGTTAAGTTTATCAAGAACTTATTTGTTTTAACGGTAAGTCAGTTCAAGCCGATTAATATTTAGTTTTTTGATAAACATCGCTTTCATTTACCAGATTCCTTTAACAAATAAAATCATTAATTCGGGTGCAATACCACCTATAGTGTTTGTTTTTATTTTAATTAACCCACATATATTTCTAAACTGGCTTTACTGTAACTTCTGCTTTCCTTAATTTCAACTAGAATGTAATAATCAGATTCGCAATGGTAGGATATTTGTTAGTATTTTTTATGTATAGCATGTCCGTCATTGCCCAGTTGTTTTCCTGCTGCCGCAATATAACTTACCAGCATAAATATCTGCGCTACAATCTTTCTGCGAATGATTAGTCAAGGAAGAGCCAAACTTAGCCACTAGCGGCAGAGTGGTAAAGCAGCTAATCACAGGTAGTTTCACCCGGTATTGATTCTAGTCGTTTTAAAATAGTATCAATAAATTTGATAGAGGATGACATTCGATTTGAGATTATTTATAAATTATCGTTGATGGATCAATTGACTGATCATCGTTGATTGATTGATAATCAATCCATGATCATGCATTGATAATTATCGCTGATCACGAATTATCATTTATGAATTATCATATCGTTTACGAATCATCATTACGCTGTAATCTGTGAAGGTAGTAAAAAGTGAGGTGTTACAGAAAATGCTTCAGATTTCCGTCATTTTGAATGAATGAATGTGTTTTCATGACATACATATGGAAAAAAATCACTAATAATCATACTAAAACTCATCGAGTTATTACTAAATTACGATCTATTTGCATAAAATGAAAATGAAAATAAAAGTAAAAAAAGGTTACATTAAGCATGTTCATTCGTCATAGATAACACCTCATCTGCGTGTTCATATAGATGGCGAGGGAAAGTTACGCCATACAGTTACGCTAACAGTTGATGGACATTTTCCACATATGTTTTCTGTGACAGAAATATTTTGAAGCTTATATCAATCTAAAACAATTAAAGCTTAAAAAAGTTATTATCTTTGGTTGCAAAATATAAAAAATAAAATTTTGATGATGTTCACATAATATTATGTGGATTTTTAAATAATTAATCAAAAACAATCAAAAGGAAGGGGACGGAAAGGAACTTTGGTGCATGTAGTTTTGAGGGAAACTGGTTTGTATTAGGGTCTCACTGAGGAAATCGCGAAACTTTAACATATCAGCTCTTTTTGAAAGCAAAAACTGGTTTACCTAATAGGCTTTCAGCTTTAGATATTTGCCCGTTCTTTAGCTTCACTTAGCAAGTATCTTTAAATGTGTAAATTCCTATACCGTGATATCAAATATAAAATATAGAAACAGTTCTTATCTCTCATGCATGCTATGACTATATGCACTCGAAATTCAGTTTATATTAAATTCATGAAATTTCATATCTGGTATTCGATGCTGGAAAATCTGCTTTTGAAATAAGCTTATGCTTTTTGTATCAACGGTTTATTAATTATTAAAATATTTATAATAATTTTTCGTTGCAAATATGACAATATTATGCAAATATGGCATTTCGTTTCAAATATGACATATGTTTAATACTTACAACCGAATAAGCCTGAAAATAAAATGTAAAGCAAAATATCACGTCACTATGAAACTTTCAGACTTTACCACAGTTATGCATTTGTTCTATAAATGCTACTATGCCCATATCAAATATTTTAATCTTCATATAGTAAATTTTTATGAAAATTAGCTGTGAGTGTTTTAAGCTTAAAAATTCTGTTATGATGCAAAATATATTTCTTCCTAAAATTTAAATTATGCCATTTCTCATTAAAATGAATCAAGGTTAAAAAATTTTACAAAATGGACATGAGCGAAATATTTACTTCTTAGATCAAGAATAATAAAATCATAAGCTTAATGACAAATTGTATCACAAAGTGCAGAACATAAAAATTCTAGCTTTTCAAAAAACTTCTTTACTTGTATTAGATGGAAAATTCATTTATTTCAGACCAAATTCTATTACAAATTCAGATTATATTCCACGATTAAGAATTTATTAGCTGTATCTGCAATTAAAAAACTATCATTATGAGTACATTGCGCAAGACAGTCAAATCAGAATAAAAAAACGTTCAAGCAAACTGATCTTAAATTTCAGAAAATTTACTGCGACGCATTTACGGATTTCACTTTTTATAAATGCATTGGTTAATTAAATTAATTAAATGAAATCTGCATATGTTAATTAAGATTTTTTTTTAGGAAAAGAAAAACTGCATTTCATTCATCAAGAGAGATTAGAGATTCATTAGATTCATTTACAATCTGACGCACGTTTTGGAAATTTCTACCACGAAAAATAAAATTTTAAAAGCTATACAAAGGAGAATTTTAGAAAAAAACCTCAATTAGATGTGTGCCTTTAAATAAAATTCAAATGCCTGAATCTGCCACAATTAGGAGTGACAGACTTTGCATTTTTACTTTTAAGTAACGATCCTCTTTTATCAATTACGTGGCTAAAAGAAAGAAATGCAATTGCAGAATTTATCTAATGATCTGATATTCAATAGCCAACACCTTTCGACTTTTCTGTAAGACAACATATATTATTAATTAAAAGCATTAGTGCCACGCAACCGGTACATGGATTAGCGACGCTGGTTGCCGTACTGAAGGCCCCAAGTTTGTATTCAAGAGAAGGCATAAATATTTGTAAATGTATAATGTCTATGCGGCATGGTGGCACTCTAACTATGCGGCTAGCCGAAAGTCCTCTCGAGAGTTTGATGGTAGAGAAAGGGAGATGGGAGACACTCGGATACGTCCCTGCGGGATGCTCTCACTCAAAATTGGAGCGGACGGAACTGAACAAAGTCCTTTGTTTGCTGCTCAACGCTCTTGCCAACGACAGCCTCAATCTCGCACTCCTTGCCACGAAGAATTTGTGGGGTTGTTCTGAAGTTTTTATCAGAGTAGTGAGATGAGTTACAATAATACAGCGAATTATGAGTAAAGCCAATGCTTAAAACAGCGTCAGTTTTCTTTGAAGTATAATAAACCATTACGAAATTACTGATCTTTACAACTGATAAAATAAAATTACTTAAACACGTTATTAATGTATAATTACGTTTTTCTGGGATTGTTTTAGATGTAATATCAACTATTTCAAATCTCGAAACACTTTTCGAATTTAATTTGGCTGATTTCCAAATTACTATGCCAAGTGCATTATTTAGCACAATTTTAGAGGATTAGTTATTGTTATTTTCACGTCATTTCTATGCCAATAATGGCCTTTACAAGGGGAGATACAGTAAACTCGTCATGTATATATAGTATCTTTGCAACTTAAGAAGGCGAGATAATCTGCGCTGTGTTATTTCTCTGGCTGTCAGAGATAAGCTGTCATCATCTGTGACGTCTTGGATTTTGCCACACCTCTCTAGATTAATAACGAATGGTCTCTCATAGTCTTCAGTTATGAAATCTGATCACGGACACAAAAATTACTAGTTACTTGACCAATCCAATGCTGACAATTAATTATATCTACATAATAATTTATAATCTGACATACTCTGTAATTCTTGAATTGCCAACAATTCGAGGACTCAGTATTACTTTCAGCTTATCTTATAGATCTCCGTTTATGACAGAAGCTCATCGAAAAGATGCTCGCAATCATACAATGTGTTTTGAGATGTTGATCGTGTGTTATGTAGAGAAATTATCTGATAGCGTTATAAACAATTAGGTGAATGATTTTATGATTTATGGAAATTTAAATTTTATTTTGATTCTGAATTATTTAATTTAAGGCTTTAATTTTGGGGAGAAACAGATGCTTCGGGAAATATTATTTAGTATAAATGAATATTATTTATTTTCTTTTATTTGCAAATCTTGTACAAAACTTTTATTCATTGTGAAAGAAGCAGGGAAAGGGAGGCAATTTTCGCCAAGTCATGATTTCGCGCGCTTTAGAATGTTCGAGAAAGAATTTTCATTGTTAGTTGACCTTAAGAGAGGAAAGTACGTGACGGAAAGGTCAAAGGTTGCTACTTGTCTTTCAATGTAAGTCATTCAGGTTTTTGGCGATTGAGGGTCCGGTTGTTGGCTAAGTGAAGAAGGGCGCGCATGCGCGATCACCCTTTTTTTCCGCATTCTGGAGTTGAAAACGAAGATTTTGCCATAATTAAGGGGGCGATAAGTGAAGCCATAGTGGGAGCCCGTTTGGTGAAGGAGAAGAAGGAAATTTGAGTTGGACACACTTACTTTTGGCTGACTCTCGGACTGACTCGCTGATTTTTGCGCTTGCTGGACAAAATGTAAGTGACTCCGAGAGGTGTTTTCCGGCGGGGAGCGGCAAATATGCTCCCCGGTCGCGTTTTGGTTAAGAGGCGAGACTCTCTTACACACTTACTCTGGACTCGCTTAGGCACTCACTGCTTGGATTCGCTGACTTTCGGGCTTGACGGACTTGTTGACGGAGACTGAGAAAAAACTTGTGGGTGTTGCGAAGGAGAAAGGAAAAGATTTAGTCGGCATCGAGCAGTGCTTCCGGCGGGGAGCGGCAATTATGCTCCCCGGCCGCGGGTTTTCTCAAAAATGCGAAGAAAAAAAAACTGTTGAGCGAATAACGAAAAAATTAAATATTAAAAAATTAAAATTTGCAAATAAAAGAAAATAAATAATATTCATTTATACTAAATAATATTTCCCGAAGCATCTGTTTCTCCCCAAAATTAAAGCCTTAAATTAAATAATTCAGAATCAAAATAAGATTTAAATTTCCATAAATCATAAAATCATTCACCTAATTTTTTATAACGCTATCAGATAATTTCTCTACAAAACACGTGTTTAGTCTGTAGTGAGAAGCTTGTTAATTTTATTAACGCACAATGATTTCATACTCTATTATTATAAAAGTTAGTCACATCTGCAATCGTTATCAAGCCTTAATATATTATAAACATTTATTGGAAGTTTAGTTTATAATGATATCCTAAAAATCTGTATTAGGTCTCGGTGCCAAATCTAAGAATCTTTAACTATAAATCAGCATTGTATCTAAAATACAGAGAACGATAGCCAGTTCTTCCTAATATTTATTGATATGTTACTAGATATGATGAGCTGAAACAAACCAGTTTTGCAGATGGTTATTAAACCCGAAAAACTAATGTAAAATTATCATAAAGACACTTTTGAACTCGAAGTTTTCAATTTCTTAGCATCTTAAAATTTAGTTTAAAGCTCATAAACATCATGACTTGATTAACAATAAAAGGTAATTTTCACATTTTTTTTTAAATTAATTCAATTGAACTAAAATTTTGTATCGCATACGTTGCGCTTGATCCCACATAACAGAGAACATTTTCACAATGCCTTATTTAAATCGCAATATTTCGGAACATACTTAGGATATCCCGAGCAAATTAATTCTCAGATGTCCTGAGGACATGGTAAATTTTACATCCTGAGGATGTTAAGTCGCTATGGCTAGGGATATGCGAATATGTCTCGAAGACATTGATTCTCAGACGTCTTCACGACTTCACCAATTTCACATTCTGCGGTTATTCCTAGTGCCCTTTCCTGAGGACTTTCTTTGTCAAACATTCTGAGAAAGTAGCAATTATAGTTTTTCCAATTTGCAGACTTGAAAGCATGCATAGCCTTCGATTTTCCATATGCGTTTTTCTTCTTTAAGAGTTATTTCTGAATACTGATATCCATGTTAGGCTTGTTATTTCGTTATTATTTTTAACTGACATTTTTGTGGCATTTAAAAAAATTATGTAGGTTCGCGAAAGCTATTTTGAATGAACTAGCTATTACTGGAATATTTACTTAATTATAAATAACATGTATTTGATGTTAAAATTTACTTATGTTATTTAAATAACTAATTACATGCAAATTAGAAATGTTATTATAAGTATAGGCACGTTTAGAAAAATGTAAGTAAAAAAGAGAAAAAAAGTATTTGCAGAAAGACAAATGCTTCTCTATTTCGTACTCAGTTAATGTTACAGAATTATTGTCGTGAAATGACATCAAAATGTAATAAATGTGCATGTATATGGGAATAATATTTACAAAAAATTGCTGTCATTATTCTTTATGAGTGAAAAATGAAAAACTATGGGCTCTGTAATCGTTAAATCGATGAAATGTATTCACAAGAGCTTTCCATAATTTAAGGAAGAATAAAAAGAAAAAATATATTTAAGGCTTGGGTATTTCATATGATTTGAAAACTCTATAAGTTTCATCTAAAATGTTTCTTGTAGTTTTACCTAGTAATAGTTTTACCTAGTAACGTACCTAGAGATCCATTGACCTTTTGAGAGCGACTTTCTCTTGCAACTCACAATGCAGACTAAGAACACTCAAATATCGCACTCTGGCTGCTGCATTTCTAGCGCTTCTAGTGTATTTTAGAGAATGTATGGATGACCATCAAATTCACACTGCATATGCTATTAAACCATAATACATAGAAGAATAGAAATTATTTTACTTACATATGTTTCCATCATTCTACAATTGCCATATAATAATCCATATATTTAGAGAAATGTTAAAGAGTTATAAACGAAATCTAATGTCACCACATTATATATCTTCATTTCTTTAAATAAAATTTTATTGCGTTAAGTTCTTTAAGGATGTAAAATCCGTTGCTCTCAGTATAAAGATCTATATTTCATTATGGAAGGAGTTGTTAATATCAGTTGTATTCAATATGCGGTGTATTATTTTTTTTCCAAAATAAAAACAAATATCATTAATTAAGGTAAAATTCAAGAGATAAGATAACTATCATTACACTAAGAAGAGATTTAGGTGACTAAGAAGACGTCACCTAAATTTTTACTAAATAAGGCTATCTTAGTTTCATGACAGAATTATTTGCTTAATTCATATTGTGTTATAATAATCTACACTATTGAAATAACTGCTGAAATGTGTGCAGAGTAGCCCTGAACCAAACAAATGTTGAAATTTATTTGTTTATTCCAACAAACCTGCACACTTTACAATGTCAAAAATTAAATAGTTATTTTCTTATGTATTAAATGTGGGAGGAGTACGGAAGATTAACAATAATCTCATATCAACCTCAAGAACGCACACATAAGTGAGGTTATAGGCTATTTAAAATCCCCAGAGTAGCTAAGATATCATCCATAAGCTTATAGATTGTGATTAATTAACTCCAGCGACTGTAGCTTTGCGCGATAAAGCAGGAATTGTTCTTTTTCTTCCTCTTTTCCTTCCATCATGGGACGATTTTTCACGACAGCAGCGCTGCGGTATGCACCGAAATAATTAATGCACCTAAACGCGAAAAAAGTTGTTTTGTTTTCTGATTAATTTTATCGTGTATACTTATAAAAAGCGACACGTTTCTGTGACAGATCTCTGACACGCACTGTGATCAGCTTGATAAAAAGTCAGTTCTTAAGGTGATAGTCTTTGAATTTTTAGCGTCCACTTTTTCTATTGAAAGGACCGCGATAGCTTATTTTTAGTATAAAAACATTTAGTTAATGATATCCAAATATGTATAAAATTAGCTGACATTTAATAACGCGTTTATGGCGTGAAGGTTAACCATTTTTCAAATATGTGCTTTCAAAAACTTCCAGGGTAAGTGTAAACAAACCTTGCGTCAAATCGGTAAAATACGCTTTTTATAAAAACTATGCCTGAGTTGGTCTCTAAAATAACCTCTGTTAATGAGCCAATGTGTTAATAGTTTTTCTCAACTCTAAATTAAAATGAAACAACAGTTTTATCTAGATTTATTTTTTAGGAAATAAGTTCCACAATTTTCAATACTGCACTAATCTGATATTTTCTTATTATAAAAGTGCAAACTGATGCGTCTGCTAGTATATTTATTGTACATATTTTTTCCCAAAAATTTTAATAATCTGCATGGTGGTTGCAGTTAATTGTTATTATTTTAAGAGTAGCCAGGATGTTAATATCATTTAGTTGAACATTTTGTTGTAGTACGTACTTAATTCAAAGTATTCGACACCCTCTATGTCTTAAATATAAAACAGATGAAGTCCTAGAGAATCTGTGCTGAATATCACATCAAATTCACTACGAAGACTATAATAATAATATTTATATTGACTGGTTCTTAATGGGGATTTTGCTCTGCTTCTTGGGAACTCTTTGCACTTGAAAATATTATTGAAAGCAGCCAGAAAGAAATATCAAGGATGTAGGTTCGTGTCAAATAATAATTTAAAACTGAACCATAATGATTTTGTCGAGAGTGTGCGCCGAACACATCGCGGAGAAAACTCAAGGCCAAAACTTAGTTGTGTAAAACATAGTGGAAAAGAAAAGCAGTGAGAAATCATTGCAATTCTAAAGCATCCTAAAATAAAATATCGTCGTTGAAAATAAAGTTGTTAAAAATGTCGCATTTTTAAAAAAACGTCGTAAACAATAAAGCGCCTAAAAATCATCGCGTGACGATAACATCGCAGAAATGTATTTTTTAGCATTTATAAGTTTTAAATACATATTCTCAAAAGGGTTTATGAGCGCAAGAAAAAAGGAGAAATATTGTTACCTCCATATTTCCTTTTCTTGGATTAATTGATAATTTTTTTATTGGAAGAGAACGAAATTTAAACATTTAAAAATGAGTAGGAAAGTAATGCTTTGTATATCAATTAACATAATTTTAAATTTAAGTACTCAACCACTTAGGATTATTATTTACTAATTCAGAAGTCAAACAACAAAAATCAGCGTTATATTTACAAAACTTTTTATATTTACAATTATATTTACAATATTTACAAATAACGCTGATTTTTGCTGTTTGACTTCTGAATTAGTATTTATTCGGCGTGTTATTGTGTCTTGATTATTATTTAATCAATCATTTCTATAAAGTGGTATTGGCAATTTATCATGAAAAATATAGTCTAAAAATTTACTCATAAATAAAAATTGTAAAGCTTTCAGATTTTATATTACGCCCAAAGGGACGTTTATTACATAACCTTTATTTATTAAATATCATATGTTCTTCGCACTTACCATAAAATTCAATTCAACAGCAATATCACAAAATAATTTAAAAAGACCATATGCTTAAAATTTCTGACACAAATTTTAGCGCTGTACAGTGTTGCCATTGCGCGCTTTGAAATCGTTGAGTTGATTAATAAAAAAATTCGTTAACATTTTACAAAATATGAAATAGATAATAAAACAAATTCCAAATTTGGGCTTCCAGATGCTCATGTTCGAGTGAAGGACTTCGTTATTCAAAATGTGATGCCTGTAGCTACCGTTTTTTTTTTTTTTTCACGGTGCGAGAAACATATATACACTCATGCAGATTCTCCATCATTTAATTTATTTAAATGTAATGCAAGGCTCTAATATTTGGTCGCAACAATTTGAAAAGTGAAACGCCGTTTATAGTGAACCAACGCAAAATACAAGAACGTAATTAACAGCCCTTCCGTGCAACTTGGCCCTTTGGGATAGAAATGAAAGATGAGTGATTGCATGAAGTTAGCTATATTAAAATGATTTAACTAATTGAAACAAAAGAAAATTTTATTTTTACTGAAGGAATAGTAGGGTAACAAATTAAAGTAAATAATTTTCAAAGGGATAATTAATTTAATAGATTGAATTTACGTTATCTCATGCATTTACTCAACTTCTCTGTTCTAATTATTCAGAGCATATTTCTTCCACAAACTGCCAGTACAGCTTCATAAAAGAGATTGATTAAATATCGGCGTTTAATAGTATAAAGTATATAATAGTTTAATATATATAAAGTATTTATATATTAACTGCTATATGGAAGATTAAATTTCTTCTCATATTCAGTTTTTGTATGCTTAAATTTCCTTTTTTACAGTTTCGCAAAAATTATTAAGTAATTAAAAAATATTCATCACATATTCATATGCTCGCAAATCACTATACGAATATGCATTTACAAATTTAAAGCTTGAGAAATCTCTGCGATGTTACCATCATGCGATGATTTATAGGTGCTTTTTCCACCACAATATTTTTTACGGCGATATTTGATAAGTGTCGTATTTTTGAACCGCTCTCTTTTCGATGACGATGTTTTCGATACCACGAAGTTTTAGAGCTGCCATGTTTTCTCCTTTCTTCCTTTTCTCCTACGATATACGACGATGTTTTTCCCTAGCTTTGTTTTCTTCGTAATGTTTTGTTCACGATGTTTTCGATTGTAACCTAGGGGATTCATATAAACCGACTGAGACTCAGCGCACCTTTTAACTACTGCCTACCTGACTTACGCTGTCTTGCATGACTTCACAATAGCTTTTAAGACTCAGCCGTTATTTAACTAGTAGCTTGTATTTAAATGATGACAGGAATAAGTCAGAAGACGCTACCAGGTACTTGTAAATCCGAAAACTTATGCTGTGGTTCAGTTCTAGAAAATTTACATTTGTTAAGATTTATTACTGCAGCACCATGGAACTTTTAAATTTACTTTTTTAACTATTAGAAATATTATCTCACACTATAATACTTAATTTTATTTAAAACTGAGGCTTCTCTATTTTAAACTTTAATTTATAATTACATATAAAGAGAGAATTTTCCTGAGATAATACTTTCGGTACTGGTGAGTTCTTTCTCACTCTGAAATCTGGTTAATAGCTGCAATATTGCTAGAAAGAAAATAAAGTTCTGACATGAAAAGCATGACTTATTATTTTATTTATATATCTGTCATATATAAAAAAATAATAAGTGAATTGCGAAAATAACTTTTAAATTAATACGCGAAACACTAAAAATTAATAATAGAAAAAATATCAGTACTTTCAGCTTGTTTTCAGCGGCATGTATATCGAAATCATTAAAACATGCATTAATTCTGAAATATGAAATATTGTTATAAAGCATAATAACTAGAAAAGAAGTTTCGAAATTCAGTTAGGTCAACATCACATGAAAAAAATGCGACGTATCATTATTATAACCTAGCGACAGATTAATCCTATCAAATTAGGTATTACCTGACTACCTTCCTAAACCTAGTGTAAAATTAAGTAGATTATTTCTTCCTAAAGGTCTCTAGTGTGATAAAAATAGCAAATTTAGTGTTGTCAGATGTTTCCCATTCGATTCTAAACGGAATAAGCAGAAAATTTTCTGCTATTGGTTCTCACTTACACATGTTCGGCTCTATAATATTTCCCAATTACTGGCAAGGGTTAATAAATAGGGGATGAATGTATATTTCTATTTCTTTTATAGTGATACGTAATTAATTAAATTAACAAACTTCTTTAAGCATGCAAGTATTAATTGAATTTTTCAAGATAATGAGTTCCTAGTTTACTGAGATCAAATTTGTAGTAAATAAATTATATAATAGCTAATTGAAAATTTAAAAACTTGGCTTGAGCTTCCACTAGTTTATTATCAATGTATGATTCTATGCGTGATTTTTGTTTCGCATAGCCTCTACATTTTTCATTTCGAATGTTAGAAGTGAAGGGAGTACAGTATTTACGGTGGTCCCTATCATGTAAAAGAAAATTAATTCACGTACTCTTATAAGGTATTTCTCCCACATTCGTAGCGTGCCTTCGTGGTGTAGTGGTCGTCTGCACGCTGGATGCGTATTCCGGAGGTCCGCGGTTCGATTTCCGGAAAAGGCATTTGCTCATTTTTCACTTGTACTGCTTCCAAAAAATACCTAATGTCTCTACACTCTGAAATTGCTATGTCAGATTTAAAATAATTTTATATACGTATTTTATAAACGTATAATATCGATCAATGCATTGGTTATAAGTGAAAGAAAAGCTAGGAGAACCCGTCATAGTATAAAACATCATGGGGGGGGGGAAACAATGCGAAAACATCTCAGTTCTAAAATGCCTCGGCGTAAAGTTACCGTGGTGAAAAACAAAGCGAAGCAAAACTTTACAGATTTAACTCCTCGTAAAAAATATTATGGGAAAAAAAGCATCTGCAAATAACTGCAATGATGATATTGCATATATGTGTTTTCAGATTGGAAAATAATTAAGTGAATTCCTCACTTAGTGATTCCTGAGCACAAGAAGAAAAAAGTAATATTTTAATTGTTATTTTTCGTATTTTTGTATTAACAAATAATTTTTTACTTGAAAAGCAAGAAGGAAAATTAAGCATTCAAAATCTAGAAATTAGTAAAAATTCATGTACTTTTTGCGAATTTTTCATCTTTCTCCTTCCAAAAATACCTAATGTCTCTACAGTGGTGCCCGAACTAAAAGGGTGTTGAATGATGATTCTCCTGCCCCAGGATTTGGCGATTGGGTCCGCTAAAAACCCCAGTCGCCCTTTAAAAGGGGAAGTAGTATATAAGGTATTTCTCCCGCCGTCTTAGCGGGCCTTCGTAATGCAGCGGTCTGCACTCTGAGCGCGTAACTGAGAATTCCGCGGTTCGATTCCCGGCGAAGGTGTTGTTAATTTTTCATCTTTCCTGCTTCCAAGAATACCTAATGTCTCTACAGCTTTTCAGTAATCATTTGTCAATCAATATAAAAATATGAAATGTAGTGGTAAAAATATGAATTTTTCTTCTTGTGCTCAGAAATCATTACTTCAAAAATTTTCTTTAAACTTGAACATTCAAAAAAATGCATGTCTGGGATATTACCATCATGCTATTATGTACAGAGCTTTATTGTTTATCATGATATTTTATATAGCGGTATTTTAAGGCGGATAAAATACTGCACCGGTTAATTTTTTTACCAAGGTATCTTAGAAGTGGTGTCTCCTTGCTTTCACAATCCCTTGCTTTCTTCAAGCAAGCGAGGATTTTACAATTCCTTGCTTGCTTCTTTGCAAGAAACAACTCCTTGCTTTCTTTTCTTCCACAATGTTCTCTCCTTGCGCTGTTTTCGGAGGACACGGAAATTATTGTAGATGGAATTTATCCATTTTAAAAATCTTCATATTATTATTATTATTTTTTACATTTTCTTAATTACATTTTTAACATGTCTTATCAAACACGGTTTTTTATGTTCTTTAAAACGCTCATGAACACTAGATGTTTAATAGTTAAGTTTTGAGAAGTCAATATTTATATAAGGATTTTTTGACAAGGTAGGAGCGTTAAGTTCAGCTATAATATTAAAAACGTTAATAAACGGTTATGTGTTGTAGGGTACCTGTGAATGCTTAAAAGCAGCGTAATGTAATATTTGTTCACTAAATAAAAATACTTTTTCAAAAGAATTACTGGTTGTTTATTCTTCTTTTCTTGTACAGTAATGTCACTATACATTTTCAGCGTCTAAAATTCAACAAATATGAGCAATAAATTCCTCTGACATAAAGTAATGTTTTATTTCTTAATTTTGCAAACCTTGAAATGTGTAAACGCTTCATGCGGATTGTAATTACAGACAATACTGAAAACAATTATTTTTTCATGCATGTCGAAGAGTAACAATTCAAAGGTAACAAATATATTTTTTTTAATTCTATCGCCTAAATTACATTTTAAAATATTTTTTCAGAAGCAGGTGGGATTTAAGAACGTGAAATTTAAATCCATGAATAAAATTAGTTGAAAACTTTTTATAAAGAAAATTCATGCTTGTTTAAGATTTATGTGTCGAGATACCTTGAGATTTTTTTAAATGCTGAACTCATAAATGTACTATTAGTTCAGGTGTAAATATGCAGATATACGTAAGATGTACGTATATATATATTTTCATCTATAGATGAGTCTACGATGGAAGAACAATTCGTTAGAAAACTGTACCTAAAACGCTACGAATATAATTTCACAAAACGTATTTTTACATGAATATATAAATTCATAGAGTTTTAATCAAATCGTTTATTTCTATTTACTTATCTTTATTACATTCAGAGTAATGACAATTTATCTTACATGCAATTTTTAAAATGCGTTCTTTTTGCTACATAATTTATATTTATTTATTTTAGTATTTTATTATTATTTTATTATTAGTATTTATTAAGAGGATTCTAGAAGAATTATGGCAAACTGACAAATTACGAATAAATGTTGGTAGTAACCGCATAAACCACGCCTCTTTAAGTTCCAATTGAATCTTGCGATAGTTGTCGTCGAATTTTCTGCAGTTTTAATTTAGTGAATATGCAGGGTGTTCAGAATTAAAGGACTCTATTTCAAAGCTATCTACTGACAAAACCACTCATCATAAAATCATTAAGAATGTCTTACGGTCATAAAAAATAGTTACAAACAGCGTCAATAGAGAACGTTTCACTTTGAAAAACCTGTCGCAAAAATGCAAATTTTTCTCGCAGCTGTTTTGAAACCTAGAAATATTCCCGGAGATTTTGTTTTCAATGTGCTTGCTGCTTACAATGATGATACGTTTACGAGATCGCCCATTGTTTATAAAATTGTTTTTCTGTAACAGAAATTCCGCGGTAGATGTATGGAAATTTCGGACTTTAGAGGGGATTCAAAGACGTCTGAAGAATGTTAAATCCCTTGGAAAATGATAACGAAATTTGAAGAAACAAGGATCGATTTCTGTTCATTCTGGAAAAGAAGGAAAACTCTTTTCTGCCAGACGTAGTACAAGAGGCTCTGCTTGAGGTAGTAGAGGATGTACCTTCAAACTTTCAGCCTAGCACCGGTATCCGAGTTTAACAGAGGCGTTGCATAGACCACGTTTAGCTGTCCATAAGATCTTGCGGAATATCCTCAGGTATTAGCCTTGCAAACTTCCACTGCTGCAGCGGTTACTTCCACATGAGTGACTCCGGTTCTAACTTCAGTTTCTCGCTCGCTTTGAGAAAGATTCAGACTGGCCTTGGAATATGCTTCGGACAGATGAAGGGCATTTTCATTTGGACGGGGTAGTGAATACTCACAACGGCCGATTCGAGAACCAATAAATCGATGCCCTTGCATTCACCAAAAATGATGATATGATGTAGTTTTGCTGCATCATTTACTCTCAGCCCGTGCTTCTTCGAGGAGTTAAGTTCTACAGGTCGATCACTGGCAACGATATGCATTCCTTATATGCAAGATGGAGCTCCTCCACACATTGTACTGTGTGTTATAAACGTTCTTAAACTTCATTATAAAGATGAAAATGCCATCAACCAGCATTTCTGTACAGTGTGGCCTCCCCGATTCTCTGACCCCATGCGGTTTGAGGGTATTTGAAACAATTGTTAATTCGTAACAATCCAAGAACTCTACTTGAACTTAAACCCAGCATTTTTGTTTAAATAACCTTGTAATGCTTAACATTTCCCAGTGCAACTTTCGATCAACTATTGAGCATGCCATCATGCGATTTCAGATGGTGGCTGGAAATGATGGCCATCATATGAAACATGATTTGTTGTAAAACAATCTGCAAATTTTAAATCTATTGTAAAGATGGGGTTAAATGACGGTAACTAAAAATGAAGGCCATCATATGGAACATGATTTGTTGTAATAAAATTCATAAAACTTTAAATCGATCGTAAAGGTTGCCTTAAATATGTAATATTTTATACAATGCAGTCTGGTTGCGATATTTGTAACTATTTGTTTCCCCTGAGAGACATTCATAACCCTTTATTTAGTTAACTACAAAATTTTACAAATTTCTGATGATTGATTTCATGTGTAGGCGGTTTTAAAATGGGGCTCTTTGATTCTACGTTTATGAATAATATATTTATTTTATTTTACTGGTAATTGTATATACCATATACGTGTAGCACCCGAAATAATTAGATGTATGCTAATTAATATATGTTATTGAAATACTTAATATGCTTGGTACCTAAATGTGTATGGTACTTAAATATTGCCACTTATACTGTACTTAAATACTGTCAAATTTAATTTATATTTTGTCAGATCAACGTTTGCTTTGCAACTGCGGTTTTCATGGGAAATATAAATTTGATATGTATTCACTCATTGATATATATGTATTTAGAGAGAAAGAGAGATATAAATATATAGATATTGTTTAAAAATTGCAAAAATGCATGGTATTATGAAGCATAATGTTATGTTTCTATAGAGAGATACAGAAATATATGATGTTTTATTCAAAATTAGAATGAATCTCTTTGTCCCCAAACTAAAAGTAAATGTGAATTTTCCCTTCAGCGCATTCACCGTTCGAATACATACACATGAGAAATCTCCCAAAGCCAATGCAGCAACAATATAAGGAATATGAAGCACGAATCCCAAATTATACGTCAACTGTTCGGAGCAATGGAGCAATCTAAAACAGATGACATAATATATCATACAAGCGATACGATGGCATTTTGGTGGCGTGTCTTTCGCTGTATATAACCTGAGTAGTTGACGTTCAAATGACTGCAAGCATTCTCTGCAATGTTTATTCAAATTTTCTGAATGTGACAGTGTTCTAGAGAAATTTTGAAATGTGTTCCATTCGCATAAAATGTGACCTAAGCAGTGCTTTGCTGGTTTGAGAATGGACATAGATCAGAATGGTTCTGATGTTTGCGATACATGTATTTCAAAGATTTCAAAGCCTCTGGATAGTTATGCAGAAATTTTAATATTATATATAATTATTTGAGACTGATTTAGAAAAAAATATTTTCGTTCTCTGCATAGTTATGCAGCTAAAAAGTACATAACATATTATAACATACTCAATATTTCAAGTAAATCCTGACCATGTTTATGATATTTAATTTTTTTTTTTAATTATTAAGTATACCGATAAAATCAAATCCTGTTTTTGCGTTACATGGTGCATATTTCCAGATGCCATATATCGGGCTATGATTGAATAAATTTAAATTGTTGAGAAACCAAATTCATCTTCAACACCTCATAAAAATTTTCTCTTTTTCTTCTCAATTAATGAAACAAAATGAATTGTACATAAATATTCCGAAAAATTTATGGAAGGTATATAACTGGATCGAATATAAAACGGCATCCCACAAAAAATAATATTTCGAAGATTTTGCAGTTGATTTAAAATGGAAATAACTGTTTACCTGAAAATCAAAACCCTTAGATTCAGAGTTTAATATATCAATTCAAGATTGCCGCACTTAAAAGCATTATAAAGATAGGCAGTTAAACAGTATAAATTGCATATGTTTAGTTTAAGCTAAGCAAAATATATTTTCATTTAATGAAGTATTAGAAAACGTATATTGATATAGGTTTTAAGTTTTAGGCTGGACATATAAACTTCTTGTGGTTTTCATAAGGGTGTTTTAAGGGCGAAATTGTTTTATATTCTGATCAGTGTTTCCTTTTGAGAGAATAGTACTTTCTAAATACTATTGTAAACCTATTAATTACATTCGTTTTTCAAGTGTTATATTTACGTTGGAAATAATTTTACCTAGCAACACAATAAAAATTTCAGAAAAGCACTTATAGAAACTTCTTTCTTTTATTAACAATGAAAATAACACAATTACCCTTAAATTGTAAAGGTGTCGAAATAATATGGTTTACAATCAATTTTGGGAACCTTGTGATAACAAAACATTATTAGAAGATTGATTAAGCTATACTCTTATGGATTTACACTCAAAATGTTCTTGCACTTTCAAAACATTTAATTCTTGCTTTATCTTCTAGTTTTATCAACGAGGAGCAAAGCATAACAATTGCAGCCTACAACGCAACCTAGAATAAACTGCATTGTAGATGTAGTACATGACATTAGGTTCTAAAGGAATTCTTGAAAATCTACTGCACTTTATTTTTATACTCATAACGTGCTCCTCTCACACAGCTCGGAATAAAAAGTATCTTTATTTATAAGCATATTCCTTTGATTCCTTTTCTTTCACGTCTCAATACGTCTCAGAGTCAATGTGATTTTAGAACGGATTACTTTTCTGATTTATGAAGTGAAGAATTTTTTCAGTTTACTAATTTAATTGGAAATAGCTTTGTTGTTTATAAATCAAAGTTGGTTATTAAAATGTATTGATGGCAATGTTTTGAAATTCTATATAAATTGAATATTTCGATATGAATTTGGATTCGATTTTTATAAAATCAATCTATTATTTATATTGGTGCATAAGATTAAGCAATGCGTTTTGCAAATCTATGGCCTCATATAATTAGAAAACCAGTAATTAAATTTAAATCATAATAATCATATTCTTTACAATTTTACAAAACAATAATGCTATTAAAGCTACTATCACCTATGCGTTAAAGCCTCAGATATGTCTCTTGTCACCTACTTGCGTTGCTGATTACATAACTGATTAATAAACAGAATTCAAGTTATATCTTTTAAACTACTAATTCTTATTAGATGCAGAAATACCTACATCAATGCATTATATACATCGAATGTTAGCTAAGAACCGCCATCATCTCCCGGAAGAAATATCTTGAAATATATGTATGAAATTTTTTAAAGAAGTTAATTCTTTTCCTAGAACGACAAGAGAAAAATAATCTTAGAGACTGCTATCACTATAAGTGTATATCCGCTGGCAACTTCTGAAAGCTAAAAGAAGTTTATATCTTCAAACGTTAAATCAGAATATTCAAACTGGAGTTTTCAATAATGAGATATACTTCTTTGCACGTAATTCTGATGTATTGACTGAAAACGTACAATTAAAGTATGTGCCTTTTATTCTGACAACTCTTTCTATTTTGACAATATGAAATTTTCTTCACGTACTAAAGAACAATCTTCTCTTAAATGTTATGATGCAGATACACTGAAACTTAATCTGTTCAATCACACAATTAAAATAAACTCCTTTAATTGAAAATTTTCTCTTTCGTTTCCTTCGAACTAAACATAAATTTATCTTGTTTCCACATTATTATTATTATTGATGATATTGTGAAGTTGCTTGACAGAAATGCATTAAAATTAAATCCGTTTTCATAACGCAATAGAAGGAAATATTTTGAATTCTAAATTCAGTCTTTTTGGTGTTAAATTAAAAGCAGAAAATTTATTTTTTTTTATTTTTTTTATTTTTACACAGAGCGATGGAATTAGATCACAGAACTACATTGAAATTAATCCACTACATCCAACACTGAAAGAAAATGTATTTTATTGTGAATTTAATTTTCATTAACTAAATATTTTACGGCATTAATGAAGGTTCATTATCTTCATCTTTATTACTGTTATTGGTAAACCAAATTTAAAATATTTTAACAGAAAAAAAATAATTAAAACTTAACTTTGAGAAAAGTATAGGCAAATTCATTGCAATACATAGGCAATACATTTTTGCTATGTAAATAAATAAAACTTTTCGTAAATTTTAGATCATAGTTTTATTTATAATAATTTAGTCTCAAATATCTATTTTTTTAGAATTTTTTGATGTTATTACTTAAATGGTTAAAGAAAAACGAAAGAAAGCTTCAAAATATTAATTATTATATATAATCAGAAATATAATTTCATTTAATTTTATAACAGACAGTGTAACATAAATTCTAAATGCTGTGTAAATGATGTAAAATGAATGTTCAGTATTTTATACGGCATTCAATATTATGATAAGATATCTCAAACATCTTGGTTATAAGTTAAAAAAATTACCAAACATTTTGTTTTCTGTCAAATTATTACCTTTACACCTTGCAGCCATTTCATATTCTAAATTAAGAAATAAATATATTTATTTCTTTATAAAAAAGGACTCCTTCATTACTCTATTATTATTTTATTCAATTTGTAATGCTAAATGACTTTAACTTTACATCACGAATAATTTCAGTTGTAAAGCCACTGAAATAAACATTGCTAATTTTGTTATAGACTTTTGGGAGACAGCGAACAGTCAAATTCCCTCTACTGGTTTTATTAATAATAATTACAACAGACTGAAGTAATTGCATTAATGTGTGTTGGAGAAAGATAGAAAAAGTTCTTAATAAGAAATAATAAGAAAAGGACACGATTGTTATATTATTGTTTTCTTGCACACTAGTCTCCTGTTTAGAATACCGATTTTTTAAATGTTGCTGAAAAAATATATTAATTTACGTTGGCATTATTTGAATAAAATTGCTGTTTCTTTAATTCTCTTAAGGTAAAAAGGATAAAAAATGTGATCCGTTAGAATTATTTAAAATTCTATGAAAAAGAATTGTATGAGACAGACATTATCGACAGCGCAAGTTATTTTAAAACGCAATTAATCTGATTATTAAAACTTCTGATGAAATTTCTCAAGTCCCGGAAAGAGTTTTATTCTCTAATACTTGTTTCAGCATAAAAAAAAGCTGTTATACTTTAAGCAGGTAGCGAAACGCAGGTAAAAATTAAATTGCTTAAAATTATTCATAAAAATTTGCTATTATTTGCGGTTTTTATTCCACAGTATGAGTGCTGCAGTAAATGCTCCTAGAAACATGTACTTTTTACTTCATTTCAATGAAACGAAAGCATTCCATTTCTTACTTACTATCAAATACATTTAATGTAAAACAATTACGTAATGTGCAGACTAACCGAAATACTTCAGTTGTAATTTAAATAAAATGAAAAATAAAATTGCTAAATTGTGTTGCTAAATTAATTCTTCTATAAATTATATTAAATACACAGAAGAAATAATAGTTTATGGTAGAGTTTATGGTTTATGTGTATATACAGGGTGTTTCATAGATCACGAGGCAAACTTGAAGGGGTGGTGGAGCGTACTAAAACATGCATTTTTTTATAGGAATTTAGGGTCTCAAGTGACGGGTTAAGGCAGGAACGAAAAAAAAAAAAAAAAAAAAAAAAAAGAAGAAGACACGAGAGAAAAATGTTTTATGTACAAAATCAACGCAAAATGCTTCTTTGTAGCAATACAGTGTTCACAATAAATGTTCAAAATTGCGACCACCAGCAGTAATACATGCTTGTTAACGTCGCAGAAGGGATTGACAAACATTTTGAAAAAGGACATTTCGCGCACGCTTGCAACCGCAATGGATAGTCGTGAAACGAAGTCCTCCAGTGATTCAACAACGGGAGTCTCGTAAATGATGCTCTTCAGATGACCCCATCAAAAATTTCCAAGCTGGATAAATCTGGCGAATGGAGTGGCCATCGAACAGGTCCACCACGGTCAATCCATCGGCCCGGAAATGTCCCATCCAAGTAACTGCGGACCCACACGTGGTTATGGGATGGTGCACCATCATGCTGAAACCACATGCGATTACGAACGGCAGCCGGAACATCTTGCAGTAATTCCGATAGCACCTCTTGCAGAAAAATATGATAACATAAGCCATTTGTAAGTGCAGGTAAGAGGTATGGGCCTATGAGGTAGTCATTAACAGTACCCTCCCACACATTCACGGAGAAGCGGGTTTGGAATACATGTGGACGTGTGCCGTGTGTATTATGAGTTGCCCACACGTGCATGTTGTGGCTATTGAAGATGCCGTCCTGTGAGAAAGTTACCTCCGTGAAGAGCACATCCGATGGAAACTCCACCTGCTCCGCACACTGCTGCAAGAACTAATGACAAAAATGAGCTCGAAGAGAATCTGTCTCTTGCAAGGCTTGGATTCTCTGCAAATGGAATGGGTGCAAACCATTTTCATGCAATACTCTCCAAGCGGTGGAATGACTCAGCTGCAGACGACGTGCAATAGCTCTTGTACTTGTCTGAGGTGATTCATCCACAATGTTCAAGATGGATTCCTCAATGCGAGGTTGTCGTGCACTTCTTCCACTCCTAGTGTCAGAGGTGGCTTCAAATAACCCGTTTTCACACACGATGCAACCTCTCGAACATTGTGTGCGTACGCCTGTTCGGAAACCATTCCTGGTACAACCGTAGCGCTGCTCTGCCGTTCCCAATAGCAGCACCCTACATGAGATGTATGTCAGCCTTTTCCCTGTGCGTAACCTCACTCATCACGCTGGACATTAGATTTGCAAATGATCCTCTGATGCATCGGATCGTGATTTGTTCGGCTCACTACCGTCCTCTACCGCTGAATTGCCAGCCAGTCACAGCTGTAGTGCCTATTACTGTTAGTGTTCCCTTTTTTGAACATTTACTGTGAATACTGTATTGCTGCAAAGAAGCACTTTGTGTTGATTTTGTACATAAACACATTTTCGTTTCGTGTCGCTTTTTTTTTGTTCCTGCCTTACCCCGTCAGTTTAGACCCTAGATTCCTATAAAAAATTGCATTTTTATTACGCTCCACCACCTCTCCAAAATTGTTCCATGATCTATGAAACACCCTGTACATATAATAATATTTACATTGCAAAATAAATTAAAAATAATAAGTTTAATATCACAATGACAAGTTGAAGGAAAAGGAAGGAAAATCATCATAAAACAAACAATGCATAAAGAAATTAAGAAATTTACATCTTCCGCTACGCCGTCATCAGGGATTAAGTGAAAGGATGTGAGATGCATTTTCAACTATTATAGTCTAATTTTTTTGCATTCTTAACACCATATGTTTTGAATTGCTTTTTACTTTATATTTTTTAATTATATATCTATATCTATAGCTATATATTTCTATCTCTCTCTCTATATATAAAACTAGGGGGTCATTCATCTAAGTGTTGTTGCTTCCATTGTTCTATGTCAGTTACTATTTTTCTTAAAATATTTTTAAAACTTTATCTTTCTGTTGCCATTTACTATTCGCCTCCCACTTTCGACGATGTCCACGGGATAGACTAGCCAGATTTAATCCTTTCCATCCCAGCGGC
Organism: Stegodyphus dumicola; assembly: GCF_044657685.1. NCBI lineage: Eukaryota > Metazoa > Arthropoda > Arachnida > Araneae > Eresidae > Stegodyphus > Stegodyphus dumicola. The sequence continues at coordinate 80,334,960 of NC_140772.1, read as the reverse complement.
CAGCAATCTCATATACAACTGGACAGTAAGAGATGATATCGGTACGTCCGACCACAAGTATATTACGTTTACCATCGATACCTCTATGGAAATTTCCGCTGTCGTAAATTGAGAAAACGAAATTACCTTCACTAATAAGTAAGCTTCATTTTCCAATGGATTCAAAACTAAATGAGCTTCATGATTGTACCCACAATAATGCTTTGAACACATATACAGATCACCTGCTACGAGACATCCAAACTACTTGCGAGGAAAGTCTCCGGACTAGGAGCACAAAATGTATTGCGTCGCTTAATTGGTGGATGAAGGAATTACGCACAATGCGAAAACTCTGCTGCGCATTTTTGCCAGAAAATCCATGGCTGCCTAGAAATGAACCTCGTCTTCCTCAGAAAGTGCTACATTCTCTATCTTCAACACTACACAGATAAGGAATTAAGGACCACCTTCCACTATCTCCCTAAGAAACGAGCTCAAGAACCGGACGGTCTTGACTACAGTATTATCAAGATAACACTCTCTCACCCAGTTTTCTTTTTGGCATACTTAAACAAATTTCTAGCATTTCATTACATTGCAAAAGTTTTTAAATCTGGACAAGTTGTCTTTCTCGCGAAGAAAATAATATAAACCAATAGTCCCCACCTCTTTGAGGCATAAATGTGTACGTTCTGCGCTAGGGAAGCCTTATGAGAGGCTGCCCTTACAATAGCTTAAAACACCACATAGAAAACACAAATTACTCAAGTCCATGACAATTTGGGTTCAGAGCAGGGAAATCCACTACCCATGCACTAGCAGAACTCCAAGCGGCAATTCAAAAAACGACAGAGAGCAGAAACAGCACTACTAGTAAGTGGCGTTTTACTGTGGACACAGCGAACACAATCCTATAGTCTTTCGTAAAGCTAGCTTCAAATACTTCAAAAGACAACTCTTCGCACGATTGTTAATGCTCCCTAGTACATCAGAAATTCCATAATTGACAAAAACCTCAAAATGAAATGAGTCAATGATTACAGTAGAAAAAATGCCATTTTGTTCCTCTCAGTAAGTCTTCATCAAAATTCTATAAATTTCATGTGAACACACACTGTTTCTTTGGAAAAATTTCGATACCGAGCTAATAAATTAAAGTTTCAAATCTGCAACTTTTTGGTCTTAATTGTATCTTTTTCACTTTCACATTGGCTTTACTAGATCACCACGTGCTTCAAAATAAATCTCATCTTGGGACTTGTAGCACCAGACCAATAGCTTGAACGTAGTTGCTTTTTTGCATTAATGTTTATCATCCCTAAGACATACGCCAAATATCGTCAACTAGGGCAGCCATTGGCATATGTATCTAATGTACAGTTCAGTATCAGTTCTAAATAAATGCATTATATACTATTTGTGGAACCTCAAAATAACCAAGTAAAAAGAGATATTGGAGTTAGATTCTGCACTGAAGCTCTTACCTTAGAACAGGGACGGGCTAACATTTTCGGTTTTTGTTTTTATCAAAAACAAAAAGTTTGGCGGGCCAAGATAACATTTTCTAAAATTTTAAAGACAGTATACAAGTATTACAATTTAAATATGTTAATGAGATGAATGAAACTTTTCTTCTTTCATCTCTTTTAAAAGTTCCTTATATTGAGTTTTGAAGAGAGATGTACTGATTCTAAAGAACGATGCTAAATGCTCATCTGTCAGTTAATTTCTAAAATAATTCTTTCTAAGTTGCATAGTTGAAAACACTTGTTCACATATATAAGATGAAGCTAAGATAGCTGATTTTCTGGGTGTGAGATATTAAATTTGAGAAACTTACTTTCGATAATGATTCAACAAACTTTAACTTTGGCATATTGAGAAAAAACTGCTTGAGATGATTGTAAGATTGCAACTCAGTTAATTCAAGCTGCAAATCTGACCTCTCTGCTTCACATTTTACGTTCAAAGGCATGTTAAAAATGTCCAATTCTGTTTGAATGATACTGAAATCTTGAAATCTTCGTTCGAAGTCAAAATGCAGATTTTTCAAATCATCTTCATAATTCTTAAGCTTTTCTTCATGTACTGAGAGCATTTAGTTTAACCTCGAAAAGTGAGACAAGTCGTTCTTAGCTAGCTGCCTAGCAAACCTATTAAGTTTTCTTATTATGTTTTAAGTTAAGATAAAGGTTTTTTGAGAGGTTTAATTCACCTGTATGGATTCCTATATGTCTGCTCCCCGAGAAAGAGATAACGCTTGTTGGCCAATCTACAGGTATAACTAACAAAGAACTTCCGCTTTTAACACTTTACCGATTGAAAGCTGGCTGTGCTTGCTATTTCCGTCAATTTATGTTTTATAGAACAAAAATAGAGAAAGTAAAAAAAAATAATCAGCCCTTTGGAAAAAAAAAAGGAAGGAAAAATAATATTTAAACAAAGTAGAAAAGGCGATGGTATATAATATATAAATACATGTTTCTTTTAATTTGACTCGGGCCGGCAAATTAAAATTCCATCCACGAGCCGGATAAAACCTTCTGCTGGGCCGTAGTTGGCCCACCTCTGCCTTAGAACATAATAAATGAACATTTAGTGCAAGATAACCTCGAACAGATAACTATATTTTCCTTCTATTTTTATAATGACATGCATTTCCATGCAATTCTGAAATTCGTTTACCGGTAAAGGACTTAGAGAGACTTTAATATAACACTACATAGAATAAGTATAAAAATATAATAGTTAGTCATAATAATTCTATAATCGTAACACATCTAACACTCCTTCAATAATTATCGCTGACTAATATATTATTTGTAATGAAATTCTACCTTAGATTTAGTACAAGGTAATCAAAGTTATTCTATCAAATAAATGCAACAACTTTGACCATAAGCCAACTATTAAACAAAAATTAAATTGAGATATTGCCTTAGATTTCCGTTGTGTACATTATATAATGAATACCAACTTTACGCTGAAATATTTCTGAATAACCGTTTGTGATTCAACTATAATGGTTCAATCTACACAGCAAAACACTTTATATAATGACTATCAGAATGTGCGCTATACATTAACTGTAAATATTAATCATTTTAAATAATTCATATGTTCTATAGAGTTCAGTTTTAAATCATTATTCAATTCCCGGACAACAAATGTCAATAGATTAATTACTTAGGTTAGATATTAGGTGTCTTGCTTAATTGTTGCCTAAATAATTTTGCTATGAAATGGGCAAGGAAGATTAATGAACATTTTGCCTACTGCGTCTTTCAGTTTTCATACCTAGATAGGGATATTTTGCAAACGGTTTATCACTTTATCACTATTTGTCTCCACTAATGACCCATAATGGGCAGATAAGCATTTCCGAGCACATCTGATGTACATATAATGCTTAATTAATTTGTTCATTTATGATTCTAATTTTAAACATTTCTACAGCTTTTATGTATAATTTTAAAAGTGTACTGCTATTTTACTAAAGACGAAGTTACGTCAGATGAGTTTCCTTCACGAAAACAATTTAAGAAAACAAATAAAAGATATAGAAGTGGTATTTAGGGTCTTATTAATATCATCGTTATTTCTGCTGCAAGTCATATAATAAAATGCACATTTCTAGTAGATATAAACATTTAGTAGAATAAGAAGACAAAATAATTCTATAAGTGATTTGCTTATCTTAGAGATATTTAAACATTACAAAAAAACCTTTTATGTAAGCACTTTGGTGAGCACCGCAATTCTGAACAACAAATTTTAGAAACGGAACTTTACTTTATACTAAATACAGTGTTTTGAGTCAGGCTAACGGCCATACATCTAAAATATTTCAAGTTCAAGCTATACTGGGGGTAGAATTATGCAGAGCAAGACCAAAATTCCTTTTGTTATTATTTTCTGTCATTAAAAGGTTTATTTTGTCATGTGTAATTTGGGAAACATAGCTTTTGGCTTGACATAATTATTTAAGATCATTTCAAACACGTCTTTCCACCTACTGAGAACGTGTTTAATGCAGTCTTTTTTATGTATTGTTTTAACTTTTTAATATTAATATATGCTTAATATTTTCTTTTTTTAGTACATAACTTTTTTAATATTAATATATTTAGTATTTTCATTTTTTAACGTTTTTATTTTCCATTTATTATTTTATATGGTTTCATGTTTTTTAAATATTAACGGACTGAGCGTTTATTTATTTTCTCCCTTAAATTATATGGTTTATCTATTTATTTTTAACAAATAGTTAATTTTAATTTAGTACTTTCCCATGGCTCTGTTTTCACCTATGCTTGTTATGCCAGAATATAAATGGGACAGCGAGCGTTTATTCAGATTATAAGGTAGGAAGAAGTGCTATTAAACAAAAGTTTCAGTAGTTAGTTTTAGAGCGTGTCTGCCTATTTCAGGCCACGTTGTGCCTTGGTTATTTTCTTTTACAAATGCCAAAAATTAGCACTTAAGCCATTAGTTCACAGGCTCTCCAGTACCTTTGAAAACACACAAAATAAAATTTAGGGAGTCCACCACTCCAATTCTGTAGAGCTGTTCAAGCAAACAGCCATGTCCGCTCAGACGTCTAAATAAAGCTGCCGTAGTCTTTCTTGGAAAACTGAGAATCAAAATTTTCTCTTCTTCCAGAATCCTCCATCTCTTATCCACAGCACGTCGAGTCGTTAGCACGTGAGCTTAAGAATTTTCATAAGAGTCAGGATAACAAACAATTTAGTTATATGAAAAGAAAGTGGTCGATTAATGCGTTCTTTTCTTAACCGATGTATCAGCTTTTTTGATTTTCAGTGCCGTGATATTTAGCGACTTGATTTAGTGGTGTAGAGTGCTTCTAGGCATTCGGCTTTGTCTCGCCGGTTTTCTACAAAAACAGAGCATTTCCCGCTTGTTAAATTATCTTCTGAGCTTAGGCTGATCTACCATATTTAAAATTTATTCATTGTTACGTATTTCTATTAAGTCAGAAGGGCTTGGCTTGTGTAAATCCAAGTTAGGTAATTGTTGTGGTCGAATAAAAGGATCTTATACATCCTTCTTCTGATTTTTGTTTTATTTAACAAGGCTAAAAGATAATTCTTCAACAGTTCATCTTAAAGTCTATCGTGTATGCTTCCTAAAAAGACTAGACTTTATGAAGTTGTACTTTTTTTCTTGAAGAAGTTTAAAATTTTAGAAAAGGTATATATATCTATTCACATGATGTCCTCACATATTGAATTCTGAAGCGAACTTTTGTCTCATCCCAAAATATCAATATGAGTATATATGTTTGAATGTATGTGTTTTATACTTCCAATAACTAGACATATAAAAAGGGTGCAATTAATATATGCCAATGCATATAAATAATAAAAAAATAAAAATCGAATTCATTTGAAAGTACTTAAAAATAATTATTGATTTAAATATGTTGGAATATTTAACATGAAAACTCTGTACCCATTAGTAAATTGAATCTCTTTAAGTCAGCCGTGGTATTTTTTAACTATTAGTTACAATTGTTTTTATAGGTAGATTGATAGTCTTGAGATAAAGTATTTCCTAAGTATAAAGCACGTTTTTAACATTTTGAAAAATTAATTTTGATATCCTTCAAATGCTCCCTGCTGTATGAAATACGTAGATAAAACATAATAATAATAAAACATTAATTGTTTATTTAATTTAATAAATACCTTTAACAATTACAAATCTAATGAGCTAAGCAATAGATCATATTATAGAGCATTTTTTTGCATTATTTATGTGCTTAATTTATTAAAAGAAATTCAGAGTTATCTACTATTCTTTCAAGAAATGTAAGTATCCTTTGAAGCTGTAAGGTGCTTTGGTATTAAACGTCTTTTTTGTTTAGATTTTTCCAGTTTATTTTTTTTAATTTAATTTACGTTTACGCAATTTGAATGCTAAAGCAAAGTATTTATGTCGTATTTATGATAAATAAGAGCATTTTTCAATATATTAACATTTTAAACTACAATATGGAAAAGGGTTTTAAGTCTTTTGGAAAATCTCGACTGATGTAAACTCTCATTGTAAACTTAGATCTTGTCCAGATAGAATACTGAGCCGAAAATAATAACGTCAGGTAATAGCAAAATGTAATGGATATGAACTTTAAAATTAATGGTAATGGAAAGCGATAAAAGCCCGATAAATGTTATCATTAAAGAAGCTTTAACTTTTATTATGAAGCACGAGGATGATAGCTTTAATTCCGCTGAAATGAAACTTTATAGCCGTAATTAACTTTCTGGCTCCATTTCACAAAAGAGGTCAATGTAATTAAATATTATCTGAACAAATCAAGCCATTGTTTTCGAGCTATTAAACAAATGGAATGAAATATAGGACTGTGTAAAATATTTTAAAAGAGGTATGGGGAAAATCGTATGAGAAGTATAATTATTAAGACGTTATTTATTGGCTATAAATATGTCTGTATTATTCAGTGTAAATGTAATTTAAATTTTATCTTTTAATTTATTATATATTATTTATTTTATTTACATGTTTGCATATAAATTTTATGCACAAAATACTTTTCCTAGCAGCCAAATAGGTGTAGAGGGTAAACCATAATCAGAAAATTCTTAGGCCATAATCACATTTTAGGTGTGTCTGAAAGGAAAATATTAAATATAATTGAGCGTCCTGCGAATAAATTCCAATTTTGTAAAAGTAAACACCAAAAGGAAACTATTAGAAGCACTATTATGTATGAAATACATAACAGAAATTTGCGCCACATTTATTGAAGTGAAATGTTTAAAATTAAAATGAGTGAAAATAATACTTGTTAAATATATGAACGAATTTGCCAACTGAATGAAATAGTAGATATGAAAATATATTATTCTGATGAGATGTACATGTCTGCGTTACTAAGATAAAAATGAGAGTAATTTGAATAAGCATATACTATTTTGCTGCGCATGAAAGTAAGCATTCTAAAATAATGTAGATATAATGTATTAATGAATATATATATACTCGTATATATATATATATATATCATAAAATCCCATAAAACCCTACCTATCTAGTAACCAACAGATACAAAACGTTTCTTCGAATATGCGAAACTGCTTTTGAAATATATAGCGAATAATACTTCATATTTGATCCATTCATTTTACTATACATAAATATAGATGATCATCGATATAGAATGGGCATACGTCCTAATGAATCATCTAAGTTAAAACGTTATTTGATCCACTCAATCTATACAACATCATTATCTGTTCTACCTTTAAATAATTTAATGCAAAACTTATTTTAGAATAAACTGTTGAATAAATTTGCATTATTGAAGGCTTCATTAAAACTGAAAAACAGAATGGATTATCAGATTTTGATTGTCCACCGCTGCGGAAATAATAGGTAAGGTGCAGTTCACTACTTAATAGCCTTTTTCTGATATCTAATATTAAGAATCACTGGACTTATATTCACTGATAGGAATCACTGGAGCATCGGTATCAAGCTTCGTTGTACCAAGATATTATGGGCTGAATCGCTGTTTCATAGGTCATGTAGCAGAGTATGCTATATATGACTATCAACCCGCACATTCTATATATATTGGTCAGCTGGCATCAACTGATTAAGGCAAAACAACTCGAAGACGTTTTGTATAAAGAAGGGATGCATTTGTGGAGAAATTTATAAAGAAACTAATTCATTTTTACAGTAGACAAGGAAAAAACCGCAAACTAGTTTTAGCAGTTCTTTGGTATTTAAACCCGAATCAAACTACTAAGTGTGCAATAATTTTACCACTTGAATACTGTTGAATCACAATAAACTGGCTCGTGGAACATATTGTTATACATGGAATGATCAAAATCTGAAATACTGTTTTTCCTGTTAATGCGTATCTCTTTCGGCAATCATAAAAAAAAAAAAATATTATATTTTGGGATCAACTAGTGCATATAAGTACATATGAGGCGTATAGGTATGTAGCTTATAACAATATTGATTCAATTTTTATTTCTTAAATGCATACGATTTTGGTTAAAAACATCGAATCATTATAAAAATTATTTGGAAATATGTTTTGGGCATTTAATTCATCGATTTTCTTCAAATGCTAGTTTTTAGGATTGCACTAGAATGTTTTCTGATGTAGTGGCATCAGGTCGTTTCAATGACAATTCACTTCAAGAAAAATATTTATGTTTTGATCGAAGCTGATGGGAAAAAGCCGTATCCACACAGAAAATTATCCATGTTCTGTTACCACTATTTGCTGCATTTGTTGATTTCTAATATATATGATATCCTATTACCAGTGTCGCAGACTTGTAGGAAGGATAGGTTGTACCACACCAGACGACTCTACATTACATTATAGTGTAAGGGTGGAAATGATATGTTCGTGTGGTAGTGTACACAGCGGAATTGAAAAAAAAAAAAGAAAGGACTGTGATGTAGCGAGAGAAAATGTTAGCTATTTTGCTGTATATAGAGGCAGGGAATAGTGACGATAAATATATTGCATAAAAGAATTCATTCACTTCCGTTAAGAGAGATAATGCTTTCTCTTGCCTAATGAGCAAAGTGAGCTGAGGGCTCCTGCTTAGAGATTTAGAGAAACGAATGAAACTCTCTTTGAATGAAAACTTTCTTACGCGTGAATTGTCGAAAAGAAAAAAAAAGGAAAAGCTGAATAATTAACAAACTCCTTATACTCGCTCAGTAATGCAATAACTTTCAAAATCAATGTTTGGAGCATGGCAATATTCTATTATTAAAATGATCCTTGGATTGTGAAACAAACATATGGTTGATAGACTGTATATTAGATCTATTATTTTCTTAAGAGACATTTAGTCAAGTGCAGGGCTTCCACATCTTGAAGATGAGCATAGTCGCATTTGCTTGGGTCCAAGTAGGAAAACAATATACGGCGCTTAAAGAAAATTGCAGAGTGGCTACAATTGGTATCAAAAATGTTACGGGGTGATGGCCATTGATCACATAAGTGCACATGATGCGTGGTTCCATTCTGAGATCTCTCTAATTAGATCAGAAAACATAGAAAAAATGTTGTCAAAAAGAGGCTTGGCTTACTTTTGAACAAGAAGATAAAAAATGCTAAGGAGTGGTGAAAAGAGAGAATGAAACAGGAAGGAGAAATTCTAAATGGTTTTCTTCTCAGATTTTAGCAATATGAAAAAGAAAAAAGATTGTGAATATTTATAGGTAGAAGAATATGTAGTTTAGAAGATGGAGTTTATTGGAGCTGACTTGGATTCGACTAATTTATAAGTTTTTCTGTTCGGCGGTGAGGAAGTGTTCAGATTTATATATATTTAAAAAATGTAAAAAAAAAAAATAGCGGTTCATGTTCTGCAGTGTAGAATTGTTTCAGATTTCAGACATTTAAGACAGAATTGAATGATAAAGTTTCCTGTCTTAAATGGATGAGGTGTTCCAGTTTTCCAGACACTTAAATTATTGAGCAGCAACGTTTCCTGCCTGATGGTCATGAAGTCTTCCAGCTTTACCACACAGTTAAGAAAAGTCTAGAGGAGACAGTGTTAATTCTGTTCGAGTGATACTGATTCTGTCCTAAGTGATCCTGGTTATTAACATAGAAGGAAACTCTTTCCATAGAGTGCTCTAACCCACATTTTTACATCTGGTATAGTTTTTAAGACTGTACGAATCCATGGTAAGGACAGATTAGACTAAAACGTTGCTTAACGCGAAGATTATGTCATTAATATACTGATCATCGGCAAAATTGACCTTTGGGAAAGTTGACATTCTGTGGAAAAAATGGGTTAAATGTAATTCAGGTTAAGAAAATATGTAGGATTTATAGAGATTTATATATTATTGTAATTCAAAGCAAGAAATGAGACAAATGTTAATTGAAAGGATTTCTGTTACTATTTAATAAGCATGGTATATTTATTTTTAAATAGCTAGTGATTTTAGCTTGGGACAATGCTTGACGCAACTCATTAAACGTTCCGCGGTTAGAAGTATACAGGATTTCAATACCTCTTATAAAGTATATTATTATTTCTTCATTTAGATTAATCTCCATTGCAAAATAACACAGATGCTGCACTTTTTTAAAATTATTCTAACTTCTTATACGCTAAAAGCTTTTTATCTTCTTCACTACTGCTGCTGTTAGCCACTACTGATGTTATATGATAATCCAATTTTTCTTTTGTCGCTTCTTGATCATCATTCTCGACTAGTTTTTTTTTTTAAATTTTCATTCTTCCATTCCTAAAAAGTCTTTGCCGCTTATTGCTTTTGCAATTTGTTCGTCTTCTGCTTCATTTTCAGTCAATGGAGATTCTTTTAAATTATTGACACCCTTACCAGAGCTGATACGATATAGCACTGACTCTTGATGAATTTACTTGCTCCCATGCGAGTGTAATTATTTCTATGCAGCGTCTTATGTTGAAGTTTTCCCAAAATACTATTAGTATGCTATGCCTTTCCTTCGTCTTATGCTTTATTTACATAGATTTAAACATGCGTGGCATAAGAGGCTTTGAGTGTTTTTATGTTTTCCTTGACCCATCGTTTGGATTAAAGAAGTGGTGTTTGGTGGAAGGAATAAAATCTCTAAATTTGAATGCAGTGCTGTGAGGGCTTAAACGCTGTGTCTTCGAGTATTATTGCTAGTTGGGAGATTTTTAAAGTTCAGGTTTTGCTGTTCTAAACAGCTTTTGATTTCTTTAATGAATGAGTTTTCAAACAAGTCATTTAAGGGTATTGTATCACGCTCTGCAGTGTACCGTGTAAACTGAAATTTTCTCGTTGGAAAAATTAAATGGAGACAATTAATTTAACGCATATATGCAAAACTGCATTTCGTAAGCCCTCTTTCGGCAAGGGTTTACTGTACTACAAATTCATTTGCAGTCTGTCACTCAGTGGTTTATCCCCAACATCTTTTTTCTTTTTTTTTACATATTTTAAGGAATCCATATGTTTGTAATGAATATATCTTTTTATTTCCTCTTTGCATGCTGTGATGATTATGTGAAACTAAGCATCAATATGTAAATATTTATTAAGGTAATTATTTCTTAGATTACCCTAAGGTCATTTTCTGTATGTTTATCTTGAATTTAATGCATTAATGTGGATCATAGGACTTACATAAAAATAATATTTATGTCGACATGATTATTTTTATCTTTCTAGGATTGTACAGTCAAGAACTTCAAGATTCAAGAAATAAAAATTGCTTCATCAAACTGAATCTAGGTTTAATTATTTGCTGTGATACTTGATTGTTAATATCTCCTTCGGGAAACAATTATTGCGCTTATGAATTTTTGTACCTGATTATTCAGAGAGCATGCATTTTCACTGATATAATAGGACTCACTTCATTTAATGTGCATTTTACAATAAAGGTGCATTCACAAATCTATTACATGTCAGAAGGTGGTCGAAGTGTCCTCCACCATCTGTAATGTAGGCCTCATATCTCTGGTGTACGGAACTTTTAATATTCTGAAACATTAGAGGCATGTATCTAATTTTCTCTTCAGCTTTTGGGATACATACCACCATTTCCTACGCATTATTAGTTGACGCGTCTTACACAGTTATTTTCATATGCTCCCAGAAAAAGTAATCAGTGGATGACATGTCCGAGAATGAAGCAAAATTCGCCACTGGAACACTGTGCCCGATTTACTGCCAAATATTACGATTAAGTGGTTAGGAAATTTACGGCTGAAATGAGCCTAGGCCGAATATTGATGGAAACACAATGAAGATTGCATCGATGCAGAAATCCGTTCGTCGTCCAAAGGTTATGCTAACACGTCTTCCAGAAACAAAATATTTGTTATCAGATAAACGAAAAGACAAGAGGTGTATCCCGCATTGCCGGACCAAGCATTTACTGAAAAAAATGGCTCTCTGCCGCACGAAATCGCATCGCACTGAAGTTAGCCAGATGGGCGTTAAGTGAATAGAAAGCCAAGCAAGGTGCATATCTGCCAACTCCGGGTTCATACAGTCAACCTATTTTACAAGCTGTATGTCAGTGTGTAAAATGGGACTTCCCGTTAAGAATGCTGAGGTAAACACCATCCATCCCATCAAGAAAACAATCCTGAGTTGTTATCATATTCCTAATTATCTGGGGGCAACATATCCCTCCTATAAGTTTGTAACCATGTTTGTTTATATATGGTCGAAGTTTGGATTGACTGTCTACAAATAAATACTTAGTTTTCAACAATTGCATAGTTTAATTATCAAGTAGCTCCTTCTCTGACTTATTATTGCAATGTTCAGTACTGGGCTTCGTTAAAGAACTTTCCTCTGGAAAAATTTCCGAGTGGCTTCTACGATGTGAAGACTCAGGATCTTCTCTGTTATAAATTTTTCTCAGGTGCTTTCTTTATTCCATGTCCTTCAAGATCTATCAAGGTCAAACTGGGTAAGATTCAAATGAAACCTTTAAAAAGATAAATTATGAATATGAATAAACAGAAAAATTACCCTGTTAGTTCATTTAAGTTTTTACTTCTATGCTAGCATACATTTCGGAAAAACTCAGTACTCATTTTGTTTGCTTTTTATTCTATAGATAAGCAATGTCGTGCAATTAGCTATCATTCCAAGATACGTCAACGTTAAAAAATGGTGGGTCGTCGGCGTCGTCTCTCGCGTCCCAGCATCTTCTTGTGGGCGTGCAGAATCGTGCAGGACTAGATCGAAAGAGTGATTGAAGATAAGGAAGAAACTCTTGAAATGAAGATAATCTGCAATGTATGAAAGTTGATGTTTTCAGAAATTGAAGTTTTTCTATATTCTATAATTTCTGAAAATCCTATTTTTTTTTTAACTTTTGATTCTTTTTTTGTTTGTTTGTTTGTTTTCACCTCTAATTTGTATTAATTAGCTAGCTTTGAAGTTATATTAAACAGAAAAATTAATGGGACGTTTTCTTTAATTTTACAGAATTTGAATTAACTAAGTCCGATTTGTCCTAATTTGATTTGATACTGAAAGAAAATTTAAATTTCCAAAAGTAGTATATGAAGTTTATCTTTCCTTGGAAATTTGATGCCAAATGAAGCAAAGATTCTCGAATGTGAAAATTTGATAAAAAAGATTAAAGTAAAAATTGTGCTTTTTTATTAACTGAACAGTATAGATATTTTATAACTTTTGACTAAAAATAATTAAATAAATAAATAGAAATGAAGTCTAATTTCTATTTAAATACATGCATATCAATGCAAATATATCTAGGAATTGGCTAAATAAATTCAGATTTAAACGCATTCGAAGCAAGAAATAATTAGCATTTTTGATTGTATTTAATAATAAATAATAATATATATCCCTTTTCCTTTATTATTCGCGTGCTTTCATATAAATGTTCTTACACCTTTTCTTTTTCAAGTGATGTACTTCAGATTCCATTCAATGTGCCCGAGTAACGAGCCATTTTTCTCAAACTAGCAGTTTATTATTCATACCCACGCTCGAAAATATAAGTTCCTTGATTTAAACGCTTTTTCTTTACGACTAGAAACAGATATATAACTCATGTCTTCTAAACGACAAGACCTCGTATTCGCCGTGACAAAGGCTCAAGAGACCTAATTTTGGACAGCTGGTCACGAAGAGTTTCGTCACGTTTTTTTTCTCTGTCCTGACACGTTTCCATGTTCTCGACAGAATAAAAAGTGGTAGAAGGAAGAAAGATGCTCTTTCTTTATACCGTTCACCATTGCATCCCATATGTTACTCGAAGATGCCACTGATGTCAGTGGACGGTATAATGATATACAGTTTCATTCATTGCTTCGTATTTTAAATATTTTGGGCAGTAAACAGAAAAAAGCACCTGCCACATAAATGATATATAAAAATTCCTTTATTGTGAATGACGTAGAACACGATATAGCTAGAGCATAAAGGCGTAATTGCAATCATACCCAATTCCACAATTTTTTTATTCTTGATAAAAAATTTCTGAAGCGGACGTATAAACTGCTGTAAGATGTGCACCCGCTCTTGCACACTTTTACCTTTCTCATTTTTATAATAGATTTCAAATAAAAAAGACAAATCTAGCACAGGGAAGCTGAGAAAAAGTTCACACAATACCAAATGGATAATTGTGAAGTTACGGTTACATTTTACTTTGTTGAGTAGTTAAGGTTTTGCTTCGCAAAATTTAATATTATTATTGGCTAAGGAGTGCTTTTGTATGATGTAAGTACATGCCTCATAAGTGTTATGTGAGAAACATTTTGCAGAATTTAAGTTTGAAATGTTTATTATAAGCATGCTAGACGTTTTAGAAAAAGAAAAGAAATAATTAAATTAAACAGATGGTTTAAAAGAGTTGAAAATTGAAGCCACAATTTTATTTTGTACACTCTTTATCACACACACACAGAGATCAATAGATAAGAGTCTAAAAGAGATACATATACAGGGTGTGTTTTTTTTTAAACTGACACTAATTAAAGCGATAGGTAGTTCAGTTTGTCAGCTGGAATACCACCAGGTTTGGTAGATAGACTAACGACAACATTGCAAAAAAGTTTTAATTAAAAAAATAATTTTTTGCAAAAGTTGCCTATAATAGGAAATGTGGCGCTGTTCTAATCTACGTAACTGAAAATGTGCATGAAACACAGTAAAATTTGAAAATGCATATGTTCGGCAGTGTAAACAACAGCAGAATTAGTAATTCAGTCCATAACGATATGGTAAAAACTTTGGGAGACATTCAGAATGTTAGCTGGGTTCAACATGAGCCTTTTCCACCCCAGTGCGCATTACTTGTGAAGTTAATTTACCGTCATCAATCGAACTCAACCGCCGCTCTTCGTCAGAGTCTAGTCTAGACGTCTAAGCTATCTGTATAAAGGTTGTTGGATAAACTAATATGAAAGGCCATGATTCAGAATTTTGAAGGAGCAGGATCCTAAGTAGTTCGGTCGGGCATAAGGTAAAAACCAGTCAGAACAGTTAGTTTTTAATGTCGCGAATGCAGTCGTTCAAGGCACCCATGGAGGCATTGCTGGCAGTAGCAATGTCCCGAGAATAGCGGAACAAATGGATTTTATCTTTCAGCGGGATAGACAATCTTGAGGAAAATGCTTCGCTTCTATCCGTCTCAGAAAAGCCGTTATTCAATTTCATTTTTCTTGCTTCATTAAATCTCGCGAGACTCAAAATTGCGTCGAGATTGGGGATAATGTTTTAACTCCGGTATTTGGTCAACTGGCTCACACGTCACTACTCCCCATCCGCCTTTAGCTATCAATAGAAAGAATTACTTCATTCACGGTTGCGTTCACTCGTTGACAAATTGTCAGTTTTATATAATCATATGTCCAGCCTTAATAAAAATTTAAATCATTGTAAAAACATTAACATCAGATATTTTTATATTTGACTATAAAATAATTTCAAGAGCAAAAGTTAAGTAAAAATTATCAGGAAAATTAGTAATGCTTTATTAAAAGGAAATTTCGTCATTTTTCCCTTTAAAAACTCACTTTTTGTTTTTTATATTCTTCCATTTTCAATAAATGATTCTGGGTAGTCACCAGTAAACACGGATGTTAATAAAGCATTGCTGAAATAAAATATAAAATTTGAAGAAGTTACTACATAACTCTGTTACATTCTGTTCCAGAAGAAATGAAAATATTTCGAAAATAATTTATTCTTGTTACGCTATATTAAGAAATTATTTTTAATAATGCATGAATTTGTGCAGCTAATTACACAGAGCTCTGTATTTAACAAAATGTTGAAGTTACCAGTGTGAAAAGGAAGTTGTTATCTTAAGTTACATTTAAATGAATTATTCCTTTTTTTCGTGAACAGGCTTTAGAGAACAAACTGAACACAAAATATGCTTAATTTTCTGAATGCGATGAGGAAATTAAGGCTGTATCCATCACTTATTACATAATAAATAAAACAATAATATGTAATAGTAAATTTATATGCGTATTATGAAGACATATTTAATATCAAGAAAGATATGTCATGAAATATTTTATTATGACATACCTTTCAATCACATACTAATTTCGTTGTCAAAAATTCGTTGACAGTTAATGGCAAGCAGTAACGAAAATAGAAAGAACTTTAGACTCTTTTTGGCGCCATTTCGATGAGTAACAATTTTCATCCATCTTCTTCTTTCGCATCGGTTGGCAGGGGCATTCGTCAAGAAAGCATTTATGTAAATCTATGATTTGTGAATACTTCAAATATTGCTTACAAAATTAGTTAATCAATAAACACAATATTGTATACATTCTTACGTAAAATTTGCAAACGCAGTTTTGTGTAGAACAGTGCTCCGCAACCGGTGTGCCGCGGCACACTGGTGTGCCATGAGCAGGATATAGGTGTGACGCAATCAAATACATGTATTTGACATTTTGCAATTTTTTATCATGTACTTAATACACAATGACAATTTTTTTTCAAATTAAAAACAAAAATTTATTGTAAATTTTGTGTATAAATCAATACATATATACATTAGCTTTTGGTGTGCCACGAAATTCCAGAAAGATATTTTGTGCGTCGCAGGTGAGAAAAGGTTGCGGAGCACTGGTGTAGAATGCCAATAATAATTGCTTAAAGTATAATAACAGCATACACGTATAACTAATATTATATTTACTTAATTCATGACTTAATTTGAACTAACATTTATTATATATAATATCATAAATATTTAGAACCAAGCAAAACTTGACAGATGATGTATGTGTAAGAGGATACTAGCATAAAATTATATTGTGTATTTCTCAGTATTTGGGAAAACATGTCCATGGAAAACAAACACATCAGGACCTGTCCTTGTCATAATTTATATCAGTCATCCGATAGCAAAAAATCATTGAGACCTTCGAAGCACATTTTTGCAGCACAGGAATATATATCTCCCGTATGTAAATTAGTATTGCTATGGCACGAATTTGAAGAAAGGATTATGATTTTCATTATCATTAAAAACAAACATATATAACATCTTAGAAAATTTACAAATGGTAATTTGCTCTGTGATACAAATCAAAGGTTTTGAAGAAGCATTTGTGATGTGATTTTATCATCCTTTTTAAACTATAAACAGCTGTTATTATGAATTTTTGCGATAAGTTTAATCCCTTTGATTGTGAGTACATTTACATACCAACAGGTTTTCTTCGGAGGGGAAAATTAATAAATCTAAGAAAAGAACCAGAATGACCGAAGAGCATATACAATGCTTGATGCAAATAATTCCTATTATAATTTTTCTCGAAGATGAAACTCAAAACTTTATGTGGTGTTGCAGTTGAAAGATAGAAGTATTTAATTATTTATATGTATTTTTTATGCATGCATCAAAATATTTAATAGGTAAGAGAAGTATTCTTTTATTGTTCTATCCCATTTGGGAAATTTTTGATAATTTTTCATTTTTAGTATAAGTGAATTATTTAATGAATGATTCAACGTATTAAAATTATTTGGAAAAAATATCAGTCTGAAAATTTAATATTTAGCTATTAATACATTTGAATTACAAGAGCAACCAACAGAAATTTCTTACCGATATCAACGTTTATATTTTAGAGAAAAAAAATAAACATGAATTGGAGTTCTTTTGATTTGCGTCATTATTATTATTATTTATGCATAGGTTCATAAATATTTAGAAAATAACATTTAAAATTCAAATAAAATTTCTTTATGTTTAAAAAAAAATCGCTTTGGTTTTAAAAAAAATGTGGGCCCTCAGGAACTTCCGGATCATGTATTCGGGGAACATGCAATTTGCGTTTCATATCACTGGTTTAAGTTACGTAAATATATAGGCTGTCCAAAAAATCTATGTAAATAAATAGAATGTTCAAAAAGCTATATTAATATATAGGGTGTTTATTTTCTGAAGCCATTAATTATATTTTCAATTACTCAGTATCCTCAAATGTGGTAAAGAATTTAATAAAATAAGTGAGAGGGTTTTTTTAAGTATACAGTTTAACTTTGGTTTGTTTAGGTTAGTTGGATATGATAGATTGAACAGTAGTTATCCACCTGAGAGACCTTCGTGGGAAGCTTTCTACTAACATTCAGAGATCTTAATTACTTTGCCACTGATGAACCCATCTATTCTAATATGCATTTCATAGAGAAAGAGTAAAATTGGTAAAATTTTTCCGGTTTTATTATAAAAATTCGTTTTCCGAAATCGTAAAATATTCAGGAATTTACTAATTACTAATTAATTTTTTGTATTGCTTAAATATTAATGTTTGTACTAATGTGGTAGAAATTAGCATTTCCTGTATGTTGTGGATTGCAAAATGATGTCATGAGCATTATCTAATAATAATCTAATCTTCTAATCTAATACTTTTTGCTGTCTTTGATCTTTGATTTCCTTCAGTATTTAAATACCTTCCCAGTCAATTAACGCTACTAGAATATTTCTGTATTAAAGACATCTCTCAACGAGATCTTTCCAAAAGAGCGATATTAGCCTCGACCATATGCTCGAAGTCAGAAAGAGATCTCTTCTTTCAAAAACAATAGAAAGCCACTACATGAACATTATTTTATTAATGCAAATAAATACATCTTCATAAAAACTCTTAACATTTTAGGTAGTTAACACGCATGTATTCTTATAGCACATGTCAAGCAAGGAGCTAAAAGATCGTGGTCAGGAACCTGTCGAAAGCATGAATGATTTTTTAAAGTTTTCTCCTCCAAAACTAGACGTAGATTCTGGACAATGGTGCCCAAGCTAACCAATGAAGGACGGTAGTTCATCGCCATAGGAATTTCACACACTGGATATTTTCTCTACTATTTACAAGTTTATCAATGTCCACTGTAATTTCAGTAAGACAAAGTCTCGGGCTTGATGCCAGTGAAGCACTTTCAATACGATTTATCGTTTTTGATTTAATTTGTTTGAGAGCAGAAAAAGCACTTAGTACACATATGTAGTGCCAAACAGCGATAACATTTCCAAAGAGAATTTATGCAGTTTGGGAAAACGTTGTTTAGAAATCAGTTTTCGGAAATGTTCAGTGATATCACACTTTTTAGTCTGGTAGAATCGATCTGCCTGAAGATCTAAAATTTGTGTCATTTTCTTCTTTCAGCTGCTGACATGCCTTGTAGTTTCAAGTTTAAAGCATTTAGATGGGTTGTTAAATCTGTCAGAAAAGCAAGAATATTTAAAATTGGACGCCTATTCTCTACGATTACTGGATCCGTCTACAACTTGAGCGAACAATATTGACTCAAGAAAAACCGGTATGATCAGCCGTTTTCAACTTATTGGACAAAGTCATTCTCTGCACCTCAGTTAGTGGGCGGGTGGGTCCATTTGACTTAATTGAAAGGGGACAAAGCTTCAAGGAGCTTCAGACCAATCGCAGTACAGACGAGTGACGAAATTTATAGCGCACGCTGCCTGAAGTTCTAAGAATATTCTCCCGTTATTTCACTAACTCACGCGCTGCATTTGTAGCTCGAAAAAATTGTATAAAATAGTATTATGACCAAATTAGAGTAAGAAATAAAGAGAAATGTGGCATAACGTGAAAGCAATGGTGAATAGATAAGAGTAAAGGAATTAAGCTTAATTAAAATCTTTTTTAGAAATAAACAGTTCCAATCATTTAATTTATAATATGATTAATTTGCATTGCAATCTAATAGCAAACTAAATTTTTTTTTTTTTCTCCATATTTGCATTAAAACTGTGTTTTCACGCAATTTATTTTACAGTTAATATTAGAAAAACATTTCTTTAAGTAAGAAATTAGAAAGAAAATATTTCTCTCTTAATGTTTCTTCCTTTCTTTTATTTTCTGTTTGTATGAAAATTATTTTCTTCAGGAAAAGAAATAAAATTCATTCGTTGTTACAGTATGGCCGATTGCTGCATTCACCTATCACACATGCATCAAAATGTTTTATTTTAAATAATTTATTCTATAATTAACATGAAAGAAAATAATTTTTCAATACAAAATATATAACCAAAATTATAATAATCTATTCTGTACGTGTGATTAATTCGTATTGCATTTTTTGTCAGACATATATTAGTAATACATTTTTTAATATTACATTGCGGTTATTTTATTTCTTATATATATATGTAAGAACTACTTATTTTAAATATTCTTCCTTCTCAAAAGATTTTATTCTGTGAAAATATTACAAGATAATAATATTATTTTCACAGTGGAAGTACTAAAGTAAAAATAATCAATGCAGTTGAAGAAGTCCTTGTCAAACCAGCGTTTTAACACTTTGAGACATTAAATAGAAAACTGTAATAATAATCAATATTTCTTTTAAAATATAAAAATGAGAACTTTCATTCATTTCATTCATTTATTTATTTTTTTATTATTATCTATTTTTTCTTTTAAAGTTGGCAAAGAAACAGTTATTTTTTAATACGAATAGATTACAAAAGTACTATTTCATGAACAAACCCTCAGTTTTATAGCATTGATACTTTATAGCATATACAATAATAATGCAGTAGAATTCTGCTAATAATCTCACCAGCGGCGGAACGGAGTGTCGCTGAACGCAGGTATTTCGGTCCGAGGTTCGAATCCCGCAAACGGGCTGGCCGCATCAACGTTTTCGTGGTTTTCCCCATATGTAACATGTTTTTGTGGTTTTCCCCATGTGTAACGAGCCAATTTCCCACAGAAAGTCTTCCCTTTGGAACCAGTGTTAAGATATAATAAAATTGCGCACACACCGAAAAAATATCTGAAAGCCTTCAGATTTTATATTACGCCCAAAGGGGCGTTTTTTAACATTTCGCGGGTTACCTTTATTTATTAAATATCATATTCTTTGCACTTAAACCATAAAATTCAATTCAACAGCAATATCATATAATTTAAAAAGAGCATATCTTTAGAATTTCCGATACACAGTCTCGCGCACTAGAGATTTATTTATTTTATTTGTCAAATGCCAGTTACATTGGCCGTTAGGCCATTAAACTCCTTGCTTGCATAAAACACACAACGGCGAATCAGCTAGTCCAATGCGAAATAAATGATTCTGTAGACAGTCATGTTCCGTCAATATTCTAAAAAATGCAATCGCAGCTGTTCGCGGGTGGTCAGGAACAAAAGCTGGGTTTGATGAGAGAACACTCCAAGGCTTGCTCTCACAAGCCCGAGTGGCAAAATCTCTAAAAGTTTTTTGATATATTAGCGATGTCAGAAGCTTAATATAATAAAGGCTTGCTCTCGTTTTTAGCTTTTGGAGAACCGTAGCCCCCTTTTTCGCAAGCATATCAGCCATCTCATTCACATAAATACCGCAGTGCGAAGGTATCGCACACTAGACATGAAAAATTATTTTTTTTTCTCTCTCTTTTTTCCCCCTTACAGTGTTGCCATTTCTCGCTTTGAAATCGTTGAGTTTCTTAATGAAATACTCCTAAATGCTTTACAAAATATGAAATAGATAATAAAACTAATTCCCAGTTCCAAATGTAGGCTTCCAGATGCCTATATTAGGGTGGAGGATTACGTTATTCAAAATAAGATAGCTCTAGTTACTGTTGTTTTATCACAGTGCGAGAAACATTCATACATTTATGCAGATTCTCCACTATTTATTTTCTTTAAATATAATGAAGTTCGATAATATATGGTGGCAACAATTTGAAA
The DNA here is from genome assembly GCF_044657685.1 of Stegodyphus dumicola. Taxonomy (NCBI): domain Eukaryota; kingdom Metazoa; phylum Arthropoda; class Arachnida; order Araneae; family Eresidae; genus Stegodyphus; species Stegodyphus dumicola. Next base: position 80,313,229 of record NC_140772.1, on the reverse strand, counting down.
AATGAACGCCATTTATCGCGAAACGCCACAAAATGGCAAAACGAAATTAACTCTTTCGCATCGAAAGACGACCAAATCTGTTTTCATCAAACATCGAAAACGCCCGTGTTTACAAATTTGTCTTGGAATAGCTTTCCTTTCCCCTTGCCTGGTAAACAGCTACAGCATTAACAATAACCTACTTAAGTGAAATGACTGCTTCTCCCTTGGGGGTTTTTCTGCGGTTGCATCCATTGTGTGCAGTTTCACCTTAGAGCCGGATTGCACCTGCGAACGTTAATAGCTTTCCGTATGTGTCCTTTAGTTACTTCAAAAGAATGATTGACACGTCTCTTAACAACTCGCGAAACCAATGAGCCATACACTAACGTGGAGGGGGAAAGCACTAGGTAAAAAATAAACGAGGTGTTGGGGCAGTTTGCTGTTGCCTGAATGAACGGGCGTTACGGGCGACTTCGATGCGAAAGAGTTAATAGCCCTTCTGGGCTAAATATTCTTTTAAAAAATATCACACTAGTAGTAGTAGTACTACTGAAAACATATTATAAAACTATTTTATAGTTTTATAATATTTTTTTTTCATTTTAATTTTACAGTAGTGTGAATTTCGCGTAATAATGAACGACACTCCTTATTGTGTTCACAATATTGTTCGTAAGGTATTCCACTGCTATATTTTAAAATAAACTTAATTCTTGCTGTACATAAGTCGAGTAGACGCTTCTCGGATATCTATATGTTTATTAACTGAAGAAGGATTATGTGCTAGATATATACTTATTATCTTCTACAATTTTAAACTATATGATTACAATATATATCTATAACTTCAGGGAAAGTATAAATAACCTTTTTTTTCAGAAGAAATTAAGTTCTTCTTTTCTGAATGTGGCTCCAAATACCCTCTCAGTTCGTCGTAAATTAAAAAAAAAAAAAAAAAAAAAAAAAAAAAAAAAAAACACTATAAATTTCAGCAATCTGAAATATGCAATGAAAACATCTTCTGGCAGAGCAACATATTTTCTATAAATTCGCCGCCGATTCAGAGATCTAGTACGACCAATTTCTGCGTTTAAATACGTAAAAACTAGCGGCGAAAACACATACAAAGCCATTGCCTACTTAGAACGTCAACTGACCAACCCTGATTGACGACGGGGCAACACTTTTCCGCGCGCTCCGTACTTAAGAGAATATAGGATATCGGCCAGACCTGTTTTTCACTAGCAGCGACATCTGGCGGCCCACAAACTGCTGTCAACTTTCGGAGCGTAGAATAGGCGTCATGAATTTCTTCAAAAAAAATTTTTTTTATATTCTTGCCCAATGTTTCCTTTTTTGAGGAAAGCAAGAATTTTATTCCTCAACTCCCCCCCCCGAAAAAAAAAACCGTTGCAGACAATTTCCAGCACTTAGCCAGCGCACTTGACAGTACAATGAAATGCCACCATATTCAGCATCCAAATGCAATAAATGCTCTGTGCCCATTGGCTTTGCCTCCCCTTATTAAACTTACAATATTTACAACAGTTTTCATTGTTTGAGCCTTATAATTTTTATTATTTCATTATTATATTTAATATAATTCTTTATATTTAAAGCAGTAAGAAGAGTCTTTTGTTTTTCCAAATGTTTAAATAACATACTTGTTTTACACTAAAGAAGGGCAAAGGCCAACAAAATGAATAAGAGGGCTGCATGCGGCCCGCGGGTAGGACCACGCTGCTCTAAAGCATCATAATAATTCAAAACTTTCGTCTATCGTTTCATTTCCAAAGTAAGAATTTCTTCATTTCGTCTTTACAGATCCTGAAAAGTTTCTGAAATGAAACTCTTCAGTAGCAGTTCCTTTCTTTATAGAAAAGTGTTTCTGAATACCTAGAGCCTAGAACGGCCTGCTCTCAATTTAGTCAGTATTTTAATTAATATTTTTAAATAATATTTTATAGACCTCTATTTCTGTAAAAACCTAAAAATCTGTAAAAAAAAAAATCCTTAATCGCAAAAATACCAAAATCAAAAGTAAAAAAGTTAAGTATTGAAAAAGCAGCTATTATCACTGATTGCAGATTAGGTGACTTGCCAAGGGAAACAAATCAATCTACTGTCAATTAACAGTTAAATAAAGTGAGATTATTTCGTCTTTCTTCTAAGTAAGATCAAATTATATTTTTCCTAGGGCCAAATCATAAGTCATGAACAATACACAATCAATAAAAATACCTTAGTTCGTTGAAAACAAAAGAACCTTCATAAACAAAATCAAATGAAAAATAATCTTTTAAATTTAAGTTGCTCGTGAAGAATACAACTAAACGATATCCTTACTTTAGAAGAGATATTCCCCGACACTCTCATTTACAAACCCAAATTCAAAGGTAAAAACAGAAGTTATACATTTTAGAACATTAGAAAGCAATTCAAAATCAAAAGAAGATCAAAACTGACACAATCCTTTAAGTTTATATATGAACAAATTCATAACAAAGAAAAAGAAATTTTTTTAAAAGATACCAAAAAACATTTTAAAACCAAGCGCTAACCCTGCTTAGAATTCTTTAATTACATTAAAGAAATTAAAAAAATTAGAAGAAAAATATTCTTTTAAAAACCTTTCCCGGATAGTGTACTCTTTTAATTTTAAAGTTTTAAGATCTATCTACCTCTTTATCTCACTCTTATGTATTCTTACATAAGAGTCTTGGGGACTATACTGATGACAATATGACTTTTCTCAGTTCAAGCCCTAATTTTGAAAGAGAGCACCCAGAGAGACGAATCTGACGGTCTCCCAACCTCTTCCTGTACCACGAACCTCTAGAATAGACTTTCAGCTTCCCGCATATTTCGCATGCCTCCCATAACAGACATTATACATTTATAAACAATCATGCTTTTTCCGGGATTCGAATCCAGTCTTTTTGGTAAGATAGTCAGAGTATCTAACCACTATTCTAGTTGGGCGGTCCTTTTTACTTTTGTCTTCCTTACATGAAGAAAAATAAAAAATTAAATAAATTAATTAATTGAATTATATGAAACTCAAATTTTATCTTAATACATCAAAATGATAAAAATATAAAATCGTATATATAAACCCTAATTACTGAGCATATTTTGCATAAATATATACATAGACGAGAATCGGTTTTACAAAAGGAGCTAAAGTTCCTACAAATAAATTAAATTTTTATCTTACCTTTTACATATTGTTTAATCAGTATAAACTTACATTTAAAATTTAACTTTTAGTTAGGAGGGAAAAACAAGGTAACAACAATGTTTTTGAATCAATGTTTCTGTTGGAAACATTAAAGCACATTCCTTTCGTATCTTAAACATTTCTAAAACGAAATGGAGCTGAAGAACAAACCCATGATCGTATTCCTGAACATTCTATGCGCTGTTTGCTGCAATAGAGCGTTCTCTCAAATGCTGAAGTGATACAATTTTTACCCTTTTTATCGCATACTACTAGTTGCAGGTTTCGAAAGTTTCTATCGTATTCGTAAGTATAAAAGTTAACGTTCAACTTCTTTTCAGGTTAAACACATCCACAGTAAAGATTTAGAGGCCTTTCAATATGTTTCTTTCAGGAAGCAGTTTCAAACTTAGCCATGGTCTAAGATTTCCTCTAGAACGATAAAAGAACAGTTTCCTCAAGGCATACTTATGGTACATTCTATTGTAAGGAAAGCGTTTTCGTTCTAAAGAGTTCTTTCCTCTTTCTAAAAGAAGACCTCTTGTAAGATTTATATTGTCAGATTTTGAATAGTCTTCGTGGATAACGGATACTTGCACATCTTCTATTGTGAAATATGAGTACGTTTTATGAAATGGATATGCAAAGCATTTGGTCACTGATAGCTACAAAACATTTTCATACATGCGGCTAGGAAATATGAGCAATATTTCTGTAATGTATGTTTTCAAATCCTTGCGACCAAGTTATATTCAATATACTCTCAGTTATAAAGTTAGGTGACAAATATTTAATATTCTTTTAAGATATAAGCCGATAGATTAAAATATATGTTTATGCATTAGTATAAAAACTAACTGTAATATTATGTTAAAGCTTATTTAATATATCATATATTTATATGCACTGTGAGATAAATTTTCATTATACTCTCTACTGATATTTAAATAGGGTATGTTAAATTACTTTCTGCTAATCTTAAGCATTCCATGAAAACATTTCTGCTCAAATTACCTTCATAAAATAAAAACAAATCGATCTGATGGTTATTTTGTTAGCAGATTTTCAGTTTGAGATTACCACTTATGATTTTTCTTTTGCAATACGCAAAGGTCAACAGTTTAATTGAAATTTAATAAAAATCTGTAAATTATCTCATAATTTAGGTTTTCATTTGAATTTGCTCTAAACATTTGTATAAATTATAAATTCTCTATATTTTTAAAGGCATTCATTCACTTAAAAATGTCAATAATTTATGTAAGTATTGAAATATTAGTATGAAAAATACTTTTAGCGTTAAAAATAGCAGCCGCATGTCTCGAATTGCTTACATATTTCTTCAAACAACACAAGGTAAATAGAGGCAGATTAGACAATACAGCTTAAAAGAAAGTTCACAACATCTTAATTTTCTACACTGATAGAAAATGAAATATCAAACTCAAGAAGAAGTTGCGCTAGATAAACGAGGTTTAAGAAGTTTGTTTACACATCTGAAAGATAAGGTATATTCAGATGTTGATCTAGACGAATATGCCTGGCACTGCTAGCGCCAATATGAAGCAACTTATTTTAAAGCTGCGATGTGTGCTTTATTTATTTTCCGGATCGGACATAGGGGACGAGATATGAATCAAGAATGCCTTTTAAAGAAACGAAAATGGCAGCATCAGCAGCTTGCTGAATTTCAATAAGGCAGTGTAATTTGGCTACGAGAAGGTGGATTTTCATTTGTCAATACCGCAGAAAGACTTCGGAGGGATGTACCCCTATGCATGATCATTGTCAGCGGTGGTATTTGGCTCTAGAAGTCTAGAAGGTATTGTCTCTAGAAGGCCGCGGACCGGCTGCACACGTGCTACTACTCCAAGGGAAGACTGCCATATTCGTCGCATTACTATGGTGCATCGTAATGCCTCTGCAACAAATATCCGAGCTTTTGTTGGTACTAGAGTGATAAAGCGAACTGTAACAAATTGATTACTTGAGGCATAGCTCCGAGCAATGCATACAGCGGCCGGTACGCTCACTACCTTTTGCTACTTCTATGGTGGCAGTAGTAGTAGTAATAGTAGTAACGGGGGTTGTGGGCACCATCCCTCTATCATTACAGTTAATCGGTTCTGCCCACGTCCGCCTTTGTATAGTATTTATTAATAATTCTTGAATTTTTACATGGGCATATTGTTGCTGATTTACAAATAAAATATATACAATAATTAGCTACTTCTATGGTGTGAAGCTAGAGCATACTGGAGTGCCAAGTAGAGAACTGTTATTCAAGTTATTCTACTTGTTATTTACAACAAGTAGCACAAGACGTTGCAAACTGGTCCGAGAGGTTGCAAAGTTTACATGGTAACTTTTGCGACGTCTTTACAACGTTGCAAAGACGCAAAATATTTGCCGTTGCATCTTGGCAATTTGTCGACGTCGCTGAAACGTCATGATATGACCGCTTTAAACTTTTTCGTTTTAGCATTTTTTTCATAGTTCATCAGCTTTACTTTTAAAATGTAAAGAGACAAAATATGCCAAAGTTCGCATACGATTTACTTTGCAATGTTTCATTACTTTATTTCATTTAAATATATTAATCTAAGGTAGATTCATCTAATGAAATATACATTTAATATAAATACTTTTGATTTATTAAATTTAATTAATACTAAAAATACGTGCGAAATTATTGTTTAAAATTTTGTTAAAATAATTAATACATAAAATATTTTTTTATAAATATTATAGCAAAATATTTAAAATGAAACTAATCTATAAAGTAAATTATTAAGTTATGCATTTTATATATTTTAAAAAATCATATTTCCGAAATGAATGCAGATCACATCTGCATTATTTCACTACTGAAATATGCCTTTATTTTTTATTTTTGAAGTAAGGACGAATTTATTTGAACGTCCGATGTTAAAAGACGATGCTTATTCTTGCATATTTAACGGCTGTCCAAAATATATGACAGAAAACTCACCGATAGTCAGGAGAAGCAGAACGGAAAAATTAAAGGTAAAAGAGAAAGAAATATTAACACTTTTTTCATGGGAAACGACCAAATTGATGGATTAGATAAATTGCAAATAAATGTTCACATAAAAATTATAGAAACTCTGAACAAAAGTACGAAATTCATTACCTATAAAAATTAAGATGAACTGTTTGTTATGTTTTTTCCATCGCCGTGCATTTAAAAATGCTTGGTTTAATCCTAGTATACGGTACACTCCTAGTATACTCCTAGTATATAATCCTAATATACATCCTAGTATACGGTACATAACAGGATTTGGCGACATTGACATTACATATATATGTTTCAGCGAGCCCGATAAATATTTTTTGTAAATATATATAATTGTGAACATTGTTCGTAATACTATTCAGTTAAAATAATTCTTCTATGCCATTTAAAAAAGATTCTATTAAATTATCAGATGAACCATCGAAAAGTTTAATGCAATCTTATAAATCGCTGAAAGTTAATTTGCATTGGTCTTCAACCGATGACATTCCATGTGCGTTATATACTGTATGCTTATATAAACGAACATCTCGAGGTTTTGCGCGCTTTGGTTAGCTGCCAAATTCGAAGTTGTTAACTGCGCAATTACGTAATTCTAACAGTTCTCTCAAGTAATTTGGTGAAGATGCCATCTGTAAGGCATTTGATAACTGTAAGACTGAGACTAACTTCATGTTTAAAATTGAAGCAAGCAATGGCTGATATAAATAATATTGCTTATATTAAAAGTGAATGTAATGCACTGTCAATCAAAGAACGCACTGTCAATCTTCTCAATTTTCTGTCTACTTACTTCAACTGCCTTCAGTGAGTGAATTTGCATTGCTTTGAGTTCCTGTTTGGAAGTCTCTGAATTGAGGAAAAATGATAGTGAGAATACGTAATTTGTGCTTATTTTGTTTGTGAATATCTTCTCTACAAATAGACACCAAAATTTTGGATATATCATTTAAAAAATATCGGATGCAATATGCTAATCGTGAATATAGTGTTCTGTTTTGGTGTTTTATTTGATTCCGATAAATAAAACGTTATATGGTGCTGTTCTCCAATCTCCTGTGCTTCCAGCGGTGCAATATTTGGATACCCTGATAAGCCGGAGCTTCGGTTGTAACGTCCTAAGTGCTATATCGTATATCATTCATATTAATCGAATATTGTGTTAATATAGAAAGGTTGGTTCTCAGAATTATTTCATATAAAGCCAAAAATAACATACATCGGTAAAGTACTTTCTGGTTTTGCTGAAAATGCAATCAATGCAGAAGCAGCAACAATTCAAGCTGTTCATTGATTTCAAACCAGAAAGAAATTATTGGACTGATACCAGTACTTAATATGACTGCTGAAGATGAATTAGATATATGTAATAGCAAGAAGCAATACATTAAAACTAATAATAAGGACATTCAGAGTACAGTGTTTGGAACACATAATTAAGTAATAATAAGTAATAAACACATAATAAGTAATAAAATTGCAAATTGCAGTTTTATTACTTTTCGTTTGTTATCTGTTCTTCCATACACTGTGTAATTCGTGTTTTTTTTTTTTTTTTTCTTTTTTTTAATATTGCCGTTATGTATGTTTATTAGATTATCTCAATAAATGAATGTTGGAAATTAGGTTTTATTTTTTATTAAATTTAAATATTTTGTATTTCCGTTAATTAAATGTACAGTGTTAAACAATATATGAAATGTATGTTGTATTTTGTATAGTATGCAAAAAACGTTAATGATTTTAAACAGTGTACGAAATGTATGATCGAAAAAATAGTGTTAAGGAAACATTAGCATTTCTATAAACTATTACAGTCTATAATTATGTGATATTTAATTGTGTAATATTAAAAAACAGTAAATATTTTTTTATTAATTGCAAATTGCAGTTTTATTACTTTTCGTTTGACATCTATTCTTCCAAACACTGTGTAATTGGCGTTTTTTTAAATATTGCCGTTATGTATGTTTATTAGATTATCTCAATAAATGAATGTTGGAAATTAGTTTTTATTTTTTATTAAATTTAAGTATTTTCTATTGCCGTTAATTAAATCTTCATTAAATGCAAATATACGGTTTATGAGGATGTACACATAAATTGAGAGTTTAATCCTAAGACTGAAAAAAGGCACTTATGATAAAAAAATGTAATGAAACAGAAATTATTCGAAACGTACGACTGATTGTTAAGGTGCACGTTAAATGAAGTAATTATTTTTGTCTAATATTTTCGTTGTGTTTTTATTACAAAACCGCATTCGAGTTATGGAGAAAACGTATTTTAGAGAATTGCGAAGTGATCATTTGTACTTCCAACTCCTTAAAATCATGAATCAGAACAAAAGTAAGTATTCATATTTAAGGTCGAAGAATTTTTGAATATTTCATAAAAATTAAAGTAAAAATATATTTATATTTTAATTTGTTAAACGTCTCAAATTTTCACATGATTTAATTAATATGTGTTAAAATGAAAAACAGGAAAAGACAGTGTGTAGAAATATCCTAGACCACGGACGTGGACAAACCGTAGACTGCGATCAATCAGTTTTTGGGAAAGGAGTTTCACGAGTGCCAAAATTTTGAAGTTCTAGGTGATGTGCAATACAATTTGAATACTTTTTATAATATTAATTATAAATAATCTGCTATTAATTCTGCGTATAACTTTATTTTGATTTTTATTATCTCCTTCTGGATTCTTTCGTTTTTTCAATTTTTATTTTCAAAACAACTGTACCTAAATACTTATAAATCGCAAAATGCATGGAAATTGGAATGCAAAATATATTGTATTGTATGAGGTTACTTTTATGCAGCCAACCTGCTCGTTGGGATTTGAATCCAAGGTAGAAATTTTAGTATTCTGCGTTTTTAATTTTATTCAAATAGAGAAATAAGACATTTTAATTCGCCTGAACTGACTATACTAGATTATTAACCGACTAAAATGTCTATTTTCCTTATGATTGTCGGTAATTAAATTTATTTAAACTTCTCAGTTATATTACAACTTCCGTGGCGTGCCAGTCAGTTAGTTTCAAAAAATATGTATTCGAAGAGCAAGTGAAATAGAAAGACATCTGACTTCAAGAAATAAAATACAGTTTGGTCTACTAGCGTTTAAAACTCAGGAAAACTCGATCGAACCTTAAAATGGAGAGAAGAGAAGCTGACAGGTGGAACAGTTGGATATCTAGTTTTGGAAGTTCTTTCCACTCCCATAAGAATAACTTTTCTTTGGTTACAGAAACTTCTCCGCTCTGATAGAATAAAACGGTGCGAAACATCTTCACGGCGTTCGAAGAAAAATAATATACGAACCGTATTTCGATTCCAGTGGACGGTCGAAAAATTCTTTTCGATTTTTCAAAATGTCATAGATTTTTCTTTCAAATTCTATTCTTACTTTTTTACTACTTTTCCCTCAAAAAGAAATGGATGTTTCTGTTAAAAGGGTTAAGCCCATAGAAACGACAGCACAAAGATCGATTGCAAAGAAAAGCTGGTAAAAAATACGTTGTTAGAAAGTTTGATATGGCTACAACATTTAGCTTTTCAAATACGGACTTCTTATCTCAAAATGAGGTGAAAAAAAAATCATATTTCGGGGATGCAATGGGTTGCCTGTAAGAGGATAAATCTATTTATTGTCTGAGACCTAATATTGAAAGTTGATTTAGTAAACGGCTAAAAATAATACAATGACAAAAATTCAATTTATTATTAGATTCTGTCTGTAGATTATTTTCCCGTCTGTACATTATCTGTACAATTCCTTAAAGAACCATTACATCACAGCTCGTGGGTTCGGATCGTGACAAAGAGCTACAGGACTTTTCTTTAGTACTTGAATAGAATCAACCTCCTGTAGAAAGATCTTTCATAAAAGCATCTATCTTAGGTTAATAAACTTTGCCTGTTTTGCCATAATCGATTAAGGAAAACAAAGTTTTGTCCTTTGCTATATTAGAATCTGCCTGCTTTTTCTTAAGCCGCCTTCTAATGTTCTAAGTTCTTCTAAACTTCTTCTTATAAGTGAATGCAAAACTGCAAATAACGTTCAATCAAATAGCGATTTAACAATTTAAAAATAAAGATTTGGATTGAAATACATAAATATATCACTCAAAAATCTTATTATAAGGAAAGCCCTCAAAACATTTAATGAATAATAAATACATCTACAATCATGTTTTATTGCGATAAAAGTGAGAATAGCCTGAAAATACCAAATATCATGAGTGTGCACAAAATTCTCAATCGTTTATTTTCGTAGATGATTATTGGATGCATTATAATTATTTCTTTAAACCGCTTCCATTTTTAATAATAGAATTTTTTTCTCGAGCAGTGTAACGAAATATAAGAAATCCGAGATTTAAGCTGCTCTTCTTACGGTCTGTTGTTCTGAAGATGATAACAAATACCGCACCTGTAAAGACCACAGTTCTGAATTTTAAAGGAGGCCCGCATGGGAATGTGCAAGAACATTGGTATTGTGACGAAAGTTCTATATCAAAGTCGAATCACTCATAATCCAAAGGGCGAGATGCATGGTCTGGAGGGTTTTCCATAAATTTTAATTAAACTTAATATTTACATATATACAATGTAGGCTAAAATGCCTGAATTGAATATTTAATGCTCAAAAGGCAAGAACTGAATAGTTCCAGCTAATATCTAAATCGAATTCTATTGCGTAGTGCATCGAAATTCTACCTTCAAGAAGAAGAATATTTTTTCAAGTCACGTGTTCAGAAGGGGAAAGGTCAAGTAAGCCAATAGATGGACGCCTAACGCCATCTCTTGGCGATATCAAAGAATATTCCTTAACAGTATTAAGAAACCGATGTAGGATGCTCATATACTCTGTTACTTTATGAGAGGAATTTCATGGCCATTTTTTACAAAACTAGCGACCATGCTATTGAAGAAAGGTCGAAATCTTTAATTTGTTAAAGTTCTGTAAATTCCTCTGTTCACGGTAACGACGACACACATTATACTCGTAAACGACGGGAGGATTGCTATGGCATTGAACTTTCTGTTTTTAACTAACAGTCTATAAAGGACAAATTTATTATGATGAAAGGGGAAAACAGTTACATTCAAACTTATCATTTTTCTAATGATTGTAGAAACACCATAAAGAATTGCAAGCCATCAGGACATTCTACTAGTTATTCACAGGCCTTAGAAAGGAATACATTTGTTACTTTAATTATCATATCGTCTTTGCAAACTAGCGCTTAATTTTGACGTTAAAATACTCTGTTAATCAGTCTTATTAATGCCAGAATTCTAATAACCAACTTTCATGTTTCATTAATTTCGTTCATTAATTCGTTCATTTTATTCGACAGATGACGCTGAGTTTGTACTGTTGTCAGTAAAAAACATTTGTCACTCCTCCCATTCTGCAAATGTTTTTTATCACCTGAAGAAGATCGCCCACAAGACCGATAGAATGTTGCTCAAAATTTGCACCATATTAATGTGGATTTTTCTAATTTTAAACTTCGTTTAGTTCAAAGTCCGTCCAGCGCATCTCGCCAAAGGGCGACTCCCCACGGACTGTTAGCCCACTTAGTGGAAGATAAAATAATTTGATGTGGAACTCAGAAGAAGAACGGTTGTGCCAGAACAGCAGAGGAGTACTGAAGAGGAAGTAAATACAAATGCACAAATGAATATTTCTTATGCTGGGTAGTAATGCGTGAAAGACAGGATGCATTTATGTTCAATAATAGGATTACGAATCACTGTTCGGTGGAACTGGTGGAGACGCTTTTACACGCATTTTGACAGTAATCACAAGCAAAATCCAATTAAGAGTTACTGTTCAATGGTCGAGAGACTTTTCAAAAGCTATAAATAATTAGAAACCCATCTGCGATTTTCACAGCTGTCATGCTATTACTTATAGTTTAGAATACAATGCAAAACCGTTAATGGTCATATTAGACGCAGGTAACCTGTGTTCAGACTTTCGAATAAATATGTATCAACGGCATGAACACCAGTCTGTAGTTCTTCGACTGAATCTCCTGAAATATTTAACTTCTTAAATGGTAGCCCAATCAAATAAATTTCATTCTGCAGTGGCAAGCTCTTACAGTAAAACCGGTATGAGAAATTCTGTCTTCCACTTCAAATGTAGTTAGATTCTCTGCCTGACATTGCACTCCCCACCTGTACGAAGTAGGAAACCTACATTATTTTATTTATTTCAAAGTATTTTACTATTAGGAAATTTTGTTTTAAACCTCACGGTTGAGGCGTGTACTCCTAAAGCATCGAATAATTATAACCGAATAACTACTAAAGCATCGCAAGTATCCGATGAAGAAAGGGGCAGTTTAATTCTTCAATAGAACACTTTGAAGTTGTAAATTCCTATGGCTACTTCTATTCTAGCGTTGATTGAGAGCGGTTGCTTTGATGGAGGAAAGAGAAATATACTTTTTAGAGAAAACTGGTGATATTTATTTGTAGCACTCAGATTAATCATATATTATGGTTTTGCGGACACGAAGTGTACTCTGGCAAATCACTGTGTGATGATTTTCTCATCCTAAGGTACCTCGGACGAGTGAGGGAAAGTTCATTGCTCACGAAAAACCTATGCAAAGGTCATAATGTTCTCAGATCTAATGAAATATTTGGTGAGAAAACATAAATTCTTCCAAAAGTATTATTAAACCTAGTGTAGCACTATTTCACTGGTTTGGGTCAAAAGTTGAGCAATTTTTTTTTTCTCATTTTGCAATTATGAGACTTGACAGTTTGATGATTGCTCTGGCATCTCTACATTGTTGGATATATTTTTCTTTATCGTAATCTGTGTGTGTTTCACTACGTATACCTGTTTGAGACGAAATCTGGCGGGTAATTCTCTATTTTATGAGAGAATACTGAGCAGTGAGCACTCGATCCCTTGAACAGGGTAACTTCTGCGTTGCAGGGATATGCATTACTGCTTCTGCTAGCGAGATCATTTCTGCTAGAAAAACAGAACTGTGCAGTCATAGTCTAGGTAACTACTTATAAAGTGTACTTCCTCAGGAATAAGAAACTCCTATTTCTTGCATCAGTGATGTAGCCGTTAGTTGTTTCTTCATTAATAGTCTTGCACATTTCCTATATGCTAATAGCAAAAATATAAAATGCTGGATTTCAGTGCAAGATTATGCTACTGTGCTTATACTCTTCCGAATATTATTCATGCTCCTATAATCAACATTTGTATTTGTACTCTTGCCGTCTTTCCAATGCTTAACTTGCGTTCGGTTACGAACCCCAAAAGTGAAATTCGTGCTGTGTCTCAAAGTATAGTCAGAGAAGTAGTTCAATATTCTCTGGAAATTAGTAGCAGTTATGAGAGTTATAACCAGTTAACCAGTTAAGATTATTCTTTATGTGAACTGTCATTTTCCTTCTCTATGCAGAGTCATCATCAAGCATTATATTTTCTGTAACTTTTCCTTCTACGCCTCAATAAGTGCGAAAAAAATCTGCGTTTTAGTTGTCCTTAGAGGTAGCATACTTTCCTAAATATTTTCTTTTAAATATCCGATGTGATGAAACTGCAAAGCATAAGGCCGGAAGATGCCCAAGTAGTATAATTCTTAAAATTCTTTTACATAACATATTGACTTACGGACTTCTCTTCAGCTTTTTCTTTCGCCATTACAAGCCCTTGCTCTTTCTGAAGAGATGGAAAGCTTGTGAACTTCTGGCCATGTGACTTTTATAATATCTTGTACTTTGTTCTTCCACATGCTTATTACTGTACCAATGAGAAAGGAGCCGATCACGTAAACTGTGAATTTTACAGTTGTAGTTTCATCCTTCGTGAACGCTGGCTTGGCTCCTGAAATTAAGACTAGTGCTCTCTACACACACACACACACACACACACACACACGCAAAACAAATGCAAGCACAGTTTTCCTGTGGATTTGCTCACTGTGACGTTGCCAAGGGCGATGTTAGGACTATATGTTATTTTTTTCGAATCCCAAAAATGTAAGTGAAGACACTACCACTCCTAGAATCTAGCCCAATATTAAGTAACAGACCTAAATGCTGTTGGTTAGATAGAATTTTTCTCGATGATATAGAAGACATCAACTGCTTCTGTTTAAGCTTCAGATGGAAAGTGCGGTGCAGTTAGTTATTAAGATAATTAGTAGTTGAGAGAATGCACTTTGCCTAACATTAGTATTGCATTATCCACCCATCTGATCCAGAACATTTTCAATAGATTTTAAACGATGTAGTTTATTTCTTCTGATGTGGGGTGGGATCTGCATTAAGCCTGATTTGCTAGATTAAAATTACCAGTTAATCCAGTTTATTTAAGTTATTAAATGCATGTTTATGTTTCTTACGTCTACATCAAGGAATCATGGTTTTGAATATTATTATTAGGATGTAGCTAGTTACTTCTTATTGATTCTATAATAAGCGATAGAGAAACCATGATTGGATATAGGACCAATACGCATATTCATGAAGTCTTATATGCTACTTTATAGATTTTTTTTAGCTTAAAGTATATTCAATATGCTATTTTATAGATTTTTTTAGCTTAAAGTATATTCATGAAGTCTTATATGCTATTTTATAGATTTTTTTAGCTTAAAGGATCGTTAGCTAATAAACTATCATAAATAACATAAACTAGCTATCATAAACAACAATCAACAACAAAGCTATCATAAACAACAATAGAATAAATGCACTCATTAAAGTTCACTATATTTATTTCCATAGCGTCACTATGGCTCTAGGTTCACTTAACAGAGTTACATCTCATTCATTTTATAACTCTTTTATAACAAAAATTATATTATCTGAAGAATTAAGAATTACCACATGTTCTATTCTAATACAAACCAGATTAAATTTGAAAGTATCTTAAGTGTTACTGAATTATTCTACCATGAAAGATCAAAGAATTTTATTTCCGGCAGTAGCAACACATTTGTTTCATGGAGCCCAGTCTATTAATTAAACCTGGTAAGATAAATATCTTACATTTTTCCGAATGGCAAGTGTCGCATGCTGGAGGTAAAAATATTTTATTTCAAACAGTATTACCAGTGCTCGTTTTCAAATAATTGAGTTTGATGTTGTAAAATTCATTTAAGTTTTATAAAATATAAAATAAATAATAAAACAAATTCAAAATTCGGTCTTCCAGGTACACGTGTTCAGGTGGAGGACTACGTTCTTTAAAATTTGGTGCTTCAGGTTCCGTCGTTTTTTCCAAATGCGATGAATATTCATACATACATGCATATTCTTATTTCTGTGGAAAACGCCTAGGGCGATAATATTTGTTAGCAAGATATTCAATTTAGAGCCTATCAGTGCAAAATTCCATTTCGAGACTAATACCCGTTTTTGACTTGAAAAAAAAAAGATATTTAAAGAAATAAACTCTGATAGGTTTTAGATTTAGTCACTCAAAAGAGTTTGTTAAAGGTTTTTTATCCTCTCGCTGAGCTCACAACTACCAGTCTGCTATTATACTCCCAATTACTAACCCATTGTTATTGTCTTTTTAGGTTTATTATTAAGAATAATTTACATACACTAAACATTAAAATATTCTGCAAATATCATTATAGCAAACTGTATAAATGTGATTTTGTTATGCAGTGTTTATAGTATTAAAACTATTTAAAGTACCTGTATGTATTATGATATCCTGAAGGAAAGAGTTCATAATGACAACTTATTTGATTGTTATATCCGTTTTATATATTTGAAAATCCTCTCACAATCATCAAGAAAATGTCTGATACGTATAAACAGCTCATATCCCCAAAAAACCATTTTTTTGAATCAGAGAAGCATCCCCGGGAATTTCATCAAGGAGAGATGAATGATTTCAGAGAACAAACAGACCAGAAAATTTTTGCTTTAGGAATCGGATAGTTGGCAGCACATTTTTCTCATAGACATCAAACATTTCGCTAAGAGACTTTGCCAGGTAATTTTCGTATAAAAATAAGTATGATATAAAGATTAAATAATATACAGATAAAAATATAAGATAAAATTACATATAAGATAAAAGATACCAGGATAAAATGATAAATAAGATAAGATAAAAAGTTAACTACAATAAAGATAAAAATAATTCCTTAGTATTTAAGTATAGTTTTTAGGAAATATACATATAAAAATATAAGATGAAGTTACATGTGATAAGATAAAAGACATATGATAAAAATATAAATAAGATAAACAAATAAATATAATAAAGTCAAAAAATAATTCATTAGCATTTAATCCCAGATTTGTAGATTTTGTGCATTCTAATAGTAATGTAGTGTGTAGGAATTATTTAAGCACATAAGAAAGACAATTCTTTTAGGCTTAATTAAATAATTATTTTATTTGTTCTTTAAAGAAGATTTATTAGATACAATTTAATTCCGATTTAGCTCAATGGGGCTCACAATATTTTCCATTTAAAGAATTATTTTTAGAGATAATTGCGTATAACATCCATCTTTACTGTGAGTTCTAGTTGAATAAAATTAAAGAAAACTTTAAACTGGAAAAGAAAACTTCACAAACTTACAACAATATATCTAAAATTGTGGTAGTATGCAATTTAACGAAATCCTTAAAAAAGTGACAAACAAATAGAAGGATGGTTTAATTTAATGTTTAGAGCAATTATAATATCAAACTGCATTTTATATTATATCATTTATGCTATTTTTAAAGAATATGAATTTAATTTGTTTAGTCGAAGAATACAAAATTTTATAAAGAAAAAAAACAATCTTCCAAAATGCGAGCGGACATCATTTGAAAACAAACATTATAAAATGACTTCATTTTTTATTATCTTCAGTGATAAATGCTAAGATGTTAGCAAACATTCTAGATATGATATGTTTTTCAAATTATGCATTTTTTGTGAAAAGGAAGCAGTCATCGAATTTTTATTTTAAATCCAATTATAACAGCACTTTTCTTTCGATTATATTAATAGCTCAATCATTCTACGTTCAACATTCTCTAGAAGATTATTATAGGATTCTTGTTACTGGCGCTTCGAAAGCAAAAGCAATATTCTTCTTTAATAAGAAGGTAAAAAAAAATGATTTGTGGGTTCGCAAACACTTTCTGCGCTAAATAACATAATTCTAGAATTCTTTGATGGCTGCTGTTTGCAAACTTATGCTCTGGCCTAACATATTTTTAACTTGATTGCTTGCACTTACGATCCAAGGTGGAGCAAGAAAGCGTTGAGTAATGTAAAATGGAAAGCAAAAATAAAAAATGATGCAGTTTGTGGTTCAGTCTGCGTTTTTATGCGCTAGAGTTGAAAACACTCAGAGGTAAAGCAAGAGTTGAATTCTCAGTGACGTTTTACGATGAGCTTTTGATATTAAAGTTCAGGAAAGCAAACCGCTTGGAACGTAGCACGGAATAAAATAAAAATACCTACGCTTTTTTTTCTCTCTACCAGAGTCAAAAGAGTTATTACTTCAAAGAAGACGTTATCGATTTCAACTTTCAATTTGCAGACGCACGGGTTTACTTTTATATTTTTTACGCTGTCAACAGTAGAATGATACCATCAACGCAGCTGCATTTCAGTATGCGATTTTTCTTTTGCAGTTCAAGCAGATTGATCGCAAGACATTTTTCAGTCATTTTAAGTATTTTTATTATTATAAGATTATAAATTCTGCTATTCTGTTATTTAATTCTAAAACGTTTACTAATACCATAAGCTGGGAAAAGAAGTAGATTGATTAAATACACGTTTCAGAGCAAAATGAAATGTTCATTATTAGAAAAACAATTAACAATTAACCTTTAAACTAACTTTGCGGAAATTATTTGTTATTTTGCCTAATGTGATACTTGTAAATGGTACCTTTCCGGCTGACAAAGGAGGATCTGGAGTCCGAATCCTGGTGAGGGCATAGCTGATTCTTCACGTTTCTGGTTTCGAAAAATTGTTACAGATTGTGCAAAACTAAAACTAAACTAAACTGTCCAAAACTAAAAACATTTTTGTAGACTGTGCAAAACTAAAAAATTGTGTCTGACAAAAAAAAAAAAAAAAAAAAAAAAAAAAAAAAAGTTCTAAAGGAACTTTGCAACTTAAATGTGAATTTTATGATATACAGAAAACGAATTTATTACATTTACGTTTACTAATACCATAAGCTGGGAAAAGAAGTAGATTGATTAAATACACGTTTCAGAGCAAAATGAAATGTTCATTATCAGAAAAACAATTAACAATTAACCTTTAAACTAACTTTGCGGAAATTATTCGTTATTTTGCCTAATGTGATACTTAAATGGTACCTTTCCGGCTGACAAAGGAAGATCTGGAGTCCGAATCCTGGTGAGGGCATAGCTGATTCTTCACGTTTCTGGTTTCGAAAAATTGTTACAGATTGTGCAAAACTAAAACTAAATTAAACTGTGCAAAACTAAAAACATTTTTGTAGACTGTGCAAAACTAAAAAATTGTGTCTGACAAAACAAACAAACAAACAAACAAACAAAAAAAAACAAAAAAACAAAAAAAAAAAAAGTCCTAAAGGAACTTTGCAATTTAAATGTAAATTTTATGAAATACAGAAAACGAATTTATTACATTTTAACGCTCTACAGCAGAAGCCATATCTTGGGCATATATGAAGAAAACTGTTAAAGTTAACTTTGGACTAATATCTTCCAGTGTTTCACAATTAAGGTAATAGAATCACATTTAGATATTCTGAAATATTTAATTCTGTGAAACTATCTACGGCACCAAAACTTGATACATTTTCTATTTAAGAACTGTGTTTCTATATATCCAGCATATTCAAACATTACGTTATTAATTATTTTCACATTAAATTAATGTGAATCATATTTTCATATTAAATGCCCCACTGATACGTAATAATGAATACATTGGTACTTCGAAAAACAGATTTACGTTTGCTGGATAACAAGTGTTTGCCTATGATTTTCTTTTAAATTCTTAAATTTTGTAAATTTTTGCGAATAAGTTCGAAGCTTATTTGTTCCTAAAATCAAGTAAAGATTACTAATGCTCTTTTCTAGCGAACGGTGAATAGTACGTGGTCAGAAAAATTCAGGCTTTTCTTGAAGTTATTGGAAGATGCTTTCCAGTAAACTTACTATAAACGTTTTCAATACATTTTTATAGCGATAAAATTACTTATTTAGTTATTTTTAAATTTTAGTAAAAGGTTTAGTTTTATGTTTTTGCATGGCTGTATTTCTACATTTTAGTGCATGCATTTAAACTTATACCTAAATTGCAAAGTTATATTCAAACGCTTTTATGAGTTGTACTTAAGAGCTAATATTAATTAAGTTCTTATAAATTATTTCGTTGCGCATGTTATCTTATATGGAAAAATACTGCAGAAATTATGCCTTTCTTTCTCGCGGTTTGAGCATACAGAAAAAGAAAATTAAAAAGGTATGATGTATTTAAATTTACCTGCCTAATAAGGCTAAAGGAAAGCTGGAAGATTTTCACTTCTTTGTTATATAATTCGGCGAAATGACATTTGAGGGCATAAAGTTTCATGCCTCACTCATTCTGAACGTCAATTTGAAAGAGTAATTATTAAACCCCGCACATTCCAGAGAAGGTTTGCTTCTCTTTATTGCTGGATTACATAATTTCTTTACTTTTCTCTAGAATCTGATTTGCTAATATTTTTCAAAATAAAAAGAATTAGGTCTGACCACATAACATATTTTTATCTAAATTATTTACAAGTAAAAGATAATTTTATGCTGTACAGGAAACACGTTTAAAATCAAAACTATTCCAATAGCGTATATTAAATGCATATAATAGAAAATTTTCCTTAGAATTGATTAAGATTCTGCACTGGATAAAATCAGTTTCATTTCTTCTTACAATATTAACAATATGATCAATAATATCTCAAATTATGTAGCTTAAACATTATTTCAAACATTTGATATTTTCCATATAGGGAAGGACTATTGTAACTATTTAAATTAGAACTGTAATTTCATTAACGACCAAATTTACCGTACACATTTATGCACTTATATGGATCACTTTATTTTACACATACTAGAGATAATCACAAAATTATTATTTTTTCCCTATGGTATTTCTTCATTAATAAATATTATAATGTGTTACCATTCGAGTTAACGCAATGCCACATTGCTAGAGCTAAGAAAAATATAGCATATACGCATATGGAATAGATCAAACATATGTTACAATTTTCTAAATGAATGAGAGAGAGAGATTTCTGAAAGCGAACTAACTTAAAAAATGTTCAAAATCACTTATATAGAAATTAATGATTGGCCCTAGTTATTCTAGTGGCTAAACTCTTGCTATTTTTTCCATTGCCCTTTCAGCACCCACAGGCTATTGTCCTGCATAATACACAACGTTCAGAACGTACCTAAATCAGCTTCTAGTACTAGTGCTCTACTTCATACTTGCAATTTCTTTTATGTCTACAACATTCCTGTGTTCTGATACACGATAAAATATGTACTTTTTCTTCTTATAAATAGACTTCGAATTGCATACAGTTTAATGTGCAGATATTACTGAAATTGCATTTCGGCTTTTTGTTAACAGACCTCTCTCCCATATCTCACTCTGTTACTGAATGATTGTGGGAGGCTCTTGAAAAAATTGGAAAAGAATAAGCCCGGGAAAGGCGAACATTCTTTCAAGGCAAAGACTAAAAGTACCTCAAGACTTTCCTGGCACCTGTGAAATCAACTGATATAAGAAAATGTTTGCTGTAGCAGCGAAAGCAATACCGGTGTTAATACCTTTGCTAGGTCTGATATTGCTGGAACAATATTAATAACAAGCATTCTGTATAGTCCTCACAGCAGCATTGGCGAGATTAATAATATCTGAAACAATACTCTTTACTGTGGAATGGGATATCTCTGACTACAATAGCATTGTAACTCGAATACTAATATTCTCGAGAAATTTATTTAAAAGTGAAAGAAAAATCTGAAAGTGCTCAGGTTTTAACGTCGCACAAATGGGTTTGCTAATGTTTTTCTACGCTTTTGGTAAGCTCGCAGTCTAACAGTCTGCTGTTGCATTCACCTTTGCTAACCCATATTTCATTTTGTCATTTTATCTTTATTATTAAACATAGTTTTCTTCGCATTTACGCCATATACATTTCAAAAGCAAAATTGTAAAAATTTCAAAAGCAGCACATGTTTAGATTTCCCGATTCATTGCTCGGAAGAAATTTCAATGCAGTTTAATAATAATTTATTCAACCTTGCATAAGGCTCTTTAAAGAATAATAGGAAAGAATAAAGAATAATCTTTTGATAGGCCCATTTCACTTCTATGCAGTCAGAAATATTACCGAAATTCATTTGCACTTTTATCCGTTATGTAAAATTTTAAAATTTATGTTTTGGAGAAACGTTTATGAGTAAGGAATGAGAACTTAAGGTACAAATTGATTAAAACTGGTTCTGAATGAAATCACGATTTAATTAATCTCACCATTAGCCATTTTGAAACCAAAAGCAAAAACGTTTTATTCTTTAAGATCATTTAAAGGGTCATCGTGGTCTTCCAGGATTTGTTCTTAACTCAATTCTGAATCTAATTTAAGTTTACCATTTCACTAACAACTGCATGTTTCTTTCTTTCTTCTATGCTGATAAAACTGCCAGTATTAATATACTGCTTAGAAATCGTTTCGAAGTCTTTAATTTCAATGGCAAAGTTCATGAGATCAAAGTTCAAAGGGAGTTTCAAAGCTCGGTATTAATTCCCATAATACAAATTTCGTATTTGCTCCTCATCTTAAATGAATCACCAGATGAGAAAGGCGCGCTGTTATTGAACTTTTGTTTTCTTTTGTTTCTAAAATATTTTGAAAAATAAAATGGTATATAATGTTACATGTGTAGCTAATTTTTAGTCTAATATCTACTATATTTGATGTGTTACTAGTAAATAACGTTTCGCATTTTTCATACAGCTACACATTTTTTAACATTCTGAATTATATTGCTAGTGATTCGTCATCCGTTAGTATTTTGATGACATTATAAATATCAAACGCAACTGTTCTCAGTTATCAGAATTAATGTCTTATCAGGTATACTCGAACTTCACCACAGTGATTGTCTTCTTTTGCTCCTTATTACTCCAGAATTATTTTTAAATGCTTTATTACTATAAAACAGCAGTTATAGAACACTCGCATGGTGTTTTATATATATCGCTAATCGATGAATTCGAAAGACAGAGAAATATATATATATTTTCTTACAGTGGATATTATGCCCACATTCGATGCCACTATTACGATAGAATATTCTATCTTCAGAAATAAAGAACCTGGTATTTAATGAAAATGCTTTTCTTATTTGTGAAAGAGTAAAAAGTAAGGAGAAGATTTCTCCTATAAACAGAAGCCGGTTTTTTATGTAAATTTATGCTCTAAAATTTTAATTATTCTGATTGAGACTCAAGAACACTGTTATGATTTCAAAAATAATGAAATAACCATGAATTTTAACGATATTTAATATCAGTAAATTATCTTACAAAACTACATTGTTAAATGAGTGAATGGACTAAATTAAATGTCAAATATTCAATTTCATTATGTATTTAGCATATTAGCTATACTGTGATATTGCATTAAAACTGTTACTTTATTCATAAATCAAATATTTTGTTATTTCTCATGTGAGAAAAATAAAATATTCTAATTTAATGTATATTGCATAAGAAATTATTATTTTACTTTGTTATAAATTAGAATATACTTTAGTAAATATAATAAAACACATATAAATATACTTTAATAAATACAATAAAGTATATATTTATAGTTTATTAGAATAATATATTCTAATATATGATAAAGTAGAATTTAAAACTTTTGTTTATTAATATATTTAATAATATTGCCATTTTTTTTTCTAAAATAAATTAATAATTGTTCTAACAGCTTGGCAACGCTCTATGTCGTCGTCCACAAGGTCATCTTCACGACTCCGCCAGTAAACGGCTTGCAGTGTGTCAAAAGCAGAGAGCATTGAAAGATGGAGTGGTGAGTGTGTGAGAATCATATCACTATATTGGCATTATTTCGTTACGGAAAGCGAGCTAAGGAAATTGTTTCTTCGCTGAACTCTCTATATATCAATGAATGATGTGTATTTCTGACAATAGCATGATTTAAAAAAACGGGTGCAACTGTTGATTGTGTCAGATCGGGCCGTCCTAAGTTTATATGCAGAAAAGAAGTAAATGCTGTTGATGCAATGATTTGACGCAATGCTTTGCGTAAGCAAACAATTTTGTCTTGTGAAATGAATATATCTCCACAAACTATGACACCTATTTTGGAGTATGTCATACATATTGGTGCATATAAAAGGTACACACGGCATTTGCTAAGTGAACAATTAAAGGACATACGCCGGGATCAAATCAATGCTTTGTTCAAACCAACGTATGAGAAGAGCCGGTATCCGATATTCTATTACCAAATGAAAACCTATTCACTATGTAAAAGTCATTTAACAAGCAAAACGATCGTGTATACTCACAGATGTCCAAGGAAACAAGGGAGAAAGTTTCATGCGTGCAGCTTGGACATCATCCTGCTTCCATCATGGTATGGTGCGCGGTTTCCTGGCGAGCATCATCGGGGTGCATTTTTGCGAAGGTGGTGTAAAGCTTCTGCAGCTGTCTACCATACATAGTTGGAAAAGGTGATACCATGTATCAATTCGAAACTGTTACCACGTACCATTTCAAGATGATTGAAGGGAAACAGTGGATTTTTCAGCAAGATAACAGTCCTGCACAGAAAACAAAAACCATGCAGCAGTCATTGTCACTATGCCAGCCGACAGCAATAACCTAGCGGAAATCCGGAGATAAATCATTGGATTGTTCTCTGTGGTAGATGTTTGAGGTGACAGGATATCAGAAACGGCACTGCAGTTTTGAAATGTTAAAAAATCAATTACAGGAGCTACAAAAATTTCTAATGGACACTATTCATGCAGCTATTGATGAATGACCTCAACGTCTTCGTCGCTGTGCTGCCGCACATGGTGATCATTTCGAATAAGAGTATGTTCATTCTCTAGCATATTTTGTGTTTTTTCAAGATGTATGTACATTAATGGGTTTGAATACTTTCCTATGGTAGTCATATGCATTGAAAGTATTGATAGACCTTACAGCAGTACTGTGTAATAAATTTCCAAATTTTCTAATTGACTTCTGTCACATATTTGTTCATAAATTGCTTCCGTAATCCTATAAAGTTGCTTTTATATCATCTGCATTTATATAGCAGCTTTATGCTACTATCTAAATATTATTTTTTATGAATGAGTAAATAAAATAGGTGTTAAAAATAACTCTTGATAATTTAAAAAAACAAGCGATTGTTTATTGAGTTTAGAAATATCTGACATTTGAAACATCGCTTTTAAAACAATAATGCTTCATATTCTAATACTTATTAATAACGCATCTTACGAATTAAAGGTTCTGCTTTAATAAAATTAAAATAATAATTTAAGTAAATATTAATACTTAAGTAGGAAATTACTTGTTTTAAATTTCTCATATTTTCAAACAACATTATGTAGAAAATGGATTGGCAACACTAGAAAAACTGACTATTCGGTCTTATTACGTAAGATATAAATTAGACATTTATATCTCACACAGTTGACTGACTTGGTAGGAGGATATAGACATAGTAGCATAAAATAAGGTCCAAATATTTGGACAGACAAGGCATTTATTATAATATCAAAAGATGTCAAAAACTATCATATGAGACGAAATTTCCTCGCTGATATTTATTATGAAAAATAACATCATCTTCTGTTTTCTGCTACTAGAAATATTCAAGTTACTTAGGCTTCCTTAATACAAATTCCTTTACGAAAAGAGTAAAGTTCCTATCCTAGGCTTAGATTTAATTTGTAGATGGATGTATCCAACTAAATTAGGATTACTCAAGCAAATGATTAGAAGGTAAGCTCAGGATAAATTTTGATCTCTTCTTAATTAAATAGAAGGAACCACTGATGTAAAGAGTTTTATTAGAACTTGAGAAGATGGATCATGGATTGGGTCAGAAATATTCCTTCGAATTGCATTCTTTAACGCTAAAATATTCGATTAAATTAATAATTAAATTTAGCTTTAATCTTGATCTTCTTAGTCCTAGAGACTATGATTTAATTACCTAGTAACTTATCTTTTTCTTCTGGCTTCTGTTTATGCACGGATTAGCTTTGGATTGCAAAGTTATTTATGTTAGTTAATCATCTTTAGCTGTTGGTTACCTGCGCAAAATTCTGTAAA
The DNA here is from genome assembly GCF_044657685.1 of Stegodyphus dumicola. Lineage (NCBI taxonomy): Eukaryota > Metazoa > Arthropoda > Arachnida > Araneae > Eresidae > Stegodyphus > Stegodyphus dumicola. The sequence goes on along the minus strand of NC_140772.1, from coordinate 80,287,562 downwards.
CGTTCGATGACGCCGTTATTTCAATATCCCAGGGTTAAAACATTACTCAACCCTTACCTAAATGACAAGTGTAAATTTTATTTAGTATCAGAATTGATAATTTTAGATTATTTTTTAATACGATTAGTTCTCATTAGCAGGAGAAATAAAACGTATGATCTGGACTATACATAAGTAATATATTTTAATCTATTACTAACGAAATTACTGAATCTATATTTTTATACTATATTTTCTTCAGAAATTATGTATCCTCAATAATTAATTATTTTATCGAGCACAGAAAACACTAGACAGAAAGAAAAATTATTTTCTCGAGAGATAATTTCAGGCTAATGCGCTGTATAAAACTTCATATCGGAGACTGAATCAAGTCTAAATGTTTTTCAAGTTTTGGATCTCGAATAATTATTGGATATAGTATAGACTCAAATTTCAAATCTAAATTTAATAAAACACATTTTTAAAATACATATCTATATTTATTATGATAATAAAATTTAAATACATAATTAAAGCTTCAGAAAGTTCAATTTTTTAAAATATTTTTATTATATTATTATTATTTTATTTATATACGAAGCTTAAGTATGTAATTTAACAAAAATATTGGGATAAAATATCAAGTCTTTTACACTTTGCCACAACCTATTTGAACCAAAGTAAGTACAGAAGCAAGTCTAGAAGGCGGTGGTTTATTTCCATAGATAGCAGACATAAACACTAAAATTAGAACTCTATTCCATCTACACTCATGTCCATAAATTAAGGATAATACAAAATCAGGCAAAGGAAGAGTTAGAAGCAAAACAAATTTGACTTATTTGTAAAGCTTATTTATTAAACAAAAGGTAAAGAGCAAAAAAAGATGCTATATGTTTGATATTATTAAAAAATTAGCGATTTTTTCTCCCTGGAGCAAATTAAAAAAAAACCTATTTACAAAAAACCAATATTACATGGTTGGTATGAATGTTAATACATTGTATGTCTCCCAGACGATGCAATACAGTCCGTAAAACGCCTAGGCATGCTGAGTATAAAATTATCGATCTGATCTTGGGGGATATTACGCCACTCAAAAAGCAATGCTCTCCGAAGTTCCGGTAGACATGCAGGAGGAGGTTGACGGGCTGCAACTCGTCGGCCAAGCATGTCTTACACGTGCTCTACTGGATTTAAATCCGGTGAGAATGATGGACCTTCCATACGGGAGATATCCTCTGATTGAAGGCATTCGCTTACGATTTTTGCACGGTGAGGACGGGTGTTGTCATCGATAAACACAAATTGTGCGCCCATTGCACGCCGAAACAAACGTACATGTTGTTCCAGAATGACGTCCCGATAGATTTGGCTTGTCATGGCTCCAATTTGAACATGCAGGTCAGTTCTGAAACCCAGAATAATTCCACCCTAAACGAGCACTCCTGCACCACCGTAACAGTGTCGTTCAATGATGTTTTCTTGGTGGTAACGGGTACCTGGAGCTCTCCATATGAAAGTCCGGCGAGAATCAGACTGCAAGCTAAACCTGGACTCCTCGGGAAACATCACACAAGCCTACTGTTGCGGTGTCCACAATGCATTCTCTCTACTCCAGGCTAACCGCAGGCGAAAGTGAGTTGCAGTAAGTGGAACGCATCTGACAGGTCTACGAGCATATAGACCAATCTGCCCTAAGCGTCTGTACACGGTCTGCCTTGAAACTGTCGTACCAGTGGCTGAAGAGAGCTGACGAGACGGGTCTGAGACTGTGCTCCGCCTGTCTCTTTTGGCAGTAACTGCCAAATACCGGTCCTCATTCGGCGTTGTAACTCTGGGCCGACCTGTGCTGTAACGTCTACTCACATTACCATCATCTTGGAATCGTTGCCAAAGCCTGGAGATGACACTCTGGGCAATTCCAAGTTCGTATGATACTTCCAGTTGGGTACGCTTACATTCCAGACGGCTGATAATTCTACCACGTAAAAAATCATCCAAATGCGTCCTTTGTGTCATAACTATTCGGTTATTGCACTGCAATGCTTATAAAGCGCCTGCGAAGAATTTTACTTCTTTGCCTGTATTCGTTATATATCACTCTCTTACACTCTCGTCATTGGGACGTACCATCAGTGTCATCTGGTCACTTCCTGAAATTTGCATATAATTCTTGAAGATGTGTGTTGTGATTTTACAGGTGATATATTTATTTTAGAGTTCGATTTTCGCGTGACTCCGAATTATCCTTAATTTATGGACATGAGTGTAGAAAATTATGAAATATAGCACTTAGAACCGTCACAAATAAGACTGGTAATTCAAAGTCACTGGCATTGCAATAATCGTGTTCATTGTTTCAATATGTACTTTTCTTAGACGTCAAAAAAAATCAATTTAACGAAATGTTAAGTTGAAGTGCTCTTAGGGTTTTTTAGATTAACTTTAGAATGAATCGAATGATGAAGAATGCTGAAAAATTCGAGTTTTTCGAATCCCAAATCTTTTGCGAGGCTCATGGGATACGATGAATCGGTTGTTTTTTTCTATTGTATGTATAAAATAAATGTTTAATAATGCCCCTCTAATGATTTTTTAATGAAAAATTCGAATTGGGCTACGCAGCTTTATATTATTATCCTGCAATATCAAGATTTAACATACCTTAATTACTTTCTTATTTTTTATGTTATTATAATACATGCGAAATATTTGTACATGAAATTACTGTTTTATTTAACTACTGTTTCGTTCAACATTCTTTCAAATTTTCTCAATCGAAAATTTTCTACTTTTTAGAACGAACTGATTTTTCTTCAATTAATACTTGTTTTCCACCTCGAAAAATATATATAGCCCTTCTGCAACACAGCATCCTGTAACACGATTTCGCCATAGTACGATTAATACATTGCGGGGACTCTTCTACAACACGGCATCTTATAATACGGTTTTGTTTGAATACCATAAGCAAATCTCAAGAAATCTCAAGAACTTTGACGAACCAGGCACGAGGTTTTTCCGTATTGAGCAAAGCACCTAGATAATCATTTAACACATAAACACCCAGTTGTCTTCCAAGATTCGGTTCCCATAAAAACAAATTTCCTGAAGGACACGAGCCGCGTGGTGGAGAGCGACTGTTGAATTTTTAACCTGTAAAAGAAGAAAATCGTTTCCCTCCATGACCTTCAAAATATAGCACAATAAAAATAATGGACTGTGTCGAGAAAGCGCAGCCATCAGATAAAAATGAAGAAACCTCACTATAGCAGAAGGTGAACTACATGAGGTAATAATAAGGGATCCAAAACGCTCAACCAACACATTCGGCTTCCAACATTCGAATCCTCATCTCCGTGCTCTGGAAACTAAAGTATCTTACTATGGTGGTCGGCAGTCTACCTTGATCCACGGTCTATTAAAGAATAACATTTTCATCTTTAAAGATAGTCCCAAACTATGTCCGTTACAGATAAAAACAGATAACGTTTAAAAAGAAATTAATTTTTTAGAAGAAAAGACACAGATCTTGGATCTTATTTTAAAAGTAGAAAAGGCATCTCAGATTGGAACAAGTCTTAATTTGAAGGAAGCAAGAGTCCGGACTCGGACTATTAAGAAATATGAAAAAGAAATAAGAAATGCAGTTGCTGCAGAATCTTCGACTCCCGCAAAACGCCCCTTGGACTCCAATAATTGAGAAGATGGAACTGGCAATCAGCATTTGGACTGGTGATAGCTGTCAAAAAAGAATTCCATTGGATGGTAATATGATTAAACAAAAGGACACAAAATTTACAAGCACCTTAAGAACATGAAGAATCCTTAATCAACCCAAATTTTAAAAAGCGTTTTGTAGTTCATAACGTCAAAGAGAATCATTCATAGCGTCAGGAATCCAAGCAGAATCTGCGTCGACTGATCACGAAAGTGATAGAACGTATCCAGAAAAACTAAAAACATTATTAAATTATTATTATTAAAGGAGAGCAAGGATAAGCATGAGATCAAGTTTTCAATGCAGATGAAATTGGGGTTTGGTGGAGCAAAGTGCCCAGTAGAACCTTTATACAGGAAAAAAAAAAACTGCACCGAATTAATCTGTCTAAAGATCGTCTAACGCTACTTTTGTGCAGTTGTGCATCGGGGACTTGATGACAAAAACCCTTGCTTTTAATTCTCGTGCTCTTAAAGGGAAAATAAAACATCTTACTGATACATTCGAAAGAAAATCCAAGAGATTGTGTAACTGGAATTCTATTTAAAGATTGGTTTTTATATAGATTTCTGCCAAACATTGAACGTTATTTACGTCAGAAAAATTTTATCTTCAAGGCGCTATTACTATTATATAATACTCTATGTCACTCACAAGTTTGAATCATCCCAACGTTAAATACTGTTCCTAACACCTAACACTATTACAACTATCGGATCAATGTATTATCTATACTTTTGAACCGCGTTATATGAGAAGAGAATTGCAGTGGGTATTAGACGTAACCGATCAGAGTCAATTAATATAATGAAAGCAATATTTCAATCAAGCTTTGTATTAACATTATATCTTTGTCGCTGAAAGAACTGAAAACGCCAACGTTAAATGAGCTTTGGAAAAAGGTATAACCTTCTATAGTTGAAATAGAAAACATTCATATATCATAAGAAATTGATATTGGTGACATATTAGGACTTGCCAAATCAAATGGAAGCGAAGGTTTTGTGGATATGGCTATTGAGAATTTATTAGTGAAACAACAAGTTGATGTGGCGTATTTGGTGGAAATAGCATCCGAAGCTGTAATTCAAACCGATTCTGAGGACACTAGTAATGATGAAGATTGTTCATTAAGATTAAGATTGTGCAGATTAACATTAAAAAATTAAAAGAGGCTAAAGCTTTAGTTTAAAACTTCGAGTCATTTTACTTGAATGTAGACCCTTCCTCTGAAAGAACCCGAAATTAAAAAAGGAGTTGCAAAATTGTCTAGATCCATACCGAGATATTCACAATGACCTGGTAAAACCCAGCAAGCAAAGTAAAATTACAGATTTTGTAAAGAGAAAAGTAGATGGAAGAACTTAAAGTGAAGAAAAAAAGTTCTGAAAGTGAAGGCGATATCATTCCGCTAAAAAACATTCTCGGTTGGTTATACTGAGCAGTGGCGACGAAGAAATTTAATTAATGAAAGTTGCTTTAAATTAAAATAATATTTTTTGTTTTGTGTTGTACATACATTTATACTTTAGATAAAAATTAGTTGTTAATGACGAATTAAAAAAAAATATTTGTTTTTAATAAGCTTTCATAACGTAACCCCCCTTTTTATACTGGCTCTTTGTCTCATGCAGCACCGTTTCACACAGCGCAGCATTTTCTAATAAACTCTGCGGTGTTACAGGAGGATTATTTGTAAATGTTTTCTTTCTATTTAAGGTAAGCTCACATGTACAAATTTCAAAGAACTTATACGTTCTAGAACATATAATTCTATGTATAGATTTCTGATTTTATCTTTTATTTAAATTCAAACCTATCTGATGTAATGCTTTAAATTAGGCTTAGCTGCATTTGAGTGCATAACCCTGAATTTGCAACGGCAGAAAAAATATTTTCTTGTTTATGAAAAGGCTCTTTTTTTTTGGTTGCCAGATTAATTACACCATTACTTTATTTTGGGGTTATTATGAAAAATTCATTTGCTCTGTTTCTTTAATTAGCTTAAAAATAGTATGTATTTCTTTCACTTGTTATTTCGTTATTTAAATTGCACATTTCCTTTATTTTGTCATTATTATTTTGAGTGGTGAATCATGGGATTAAATTGTTCCTGAAACTTTCATGAAGATGGATTGCGTTAAAAACCTTTTACTCACTGAACATTAATTCATTAAAAAAAATACTTTATTTATTTTTGCTACAACGGTTTCGTAGATATACCTTTAAATACATATTCCAGCTAATCCGGGAATCAGCAAAGTAATTCTATTCTATTCTAACTTAATAAAAATAACATTTCGTACAGAAAACACGAGCAGCAGAATATAGCCTAACTGACTTATTGAATGTTGTACCCACCACTGTTATTTAAGACAAATAAGGTGCCGCACTAATTTGCAAAAGTGAGAATTTGTTAGAAAACGGAGAACTCAGTGACAGATAGAATTTCTTCTCCTAGTGCGCGAGGAAAACTGCTTATCCCCAAAATCATTTACACAGCAAAATAATGCCTTAATCTTCAAGAATAAACATAAGAAAAGTAAAGCAATCTTGGATTCGTAAACCAACTGGCTCACTGCGGCCGAGATCTTCGTTTTCATAATATAACCAAAGAGAATTTTCATAATCTGCAATCATCTAGTAAAATATCTGCTGATTGCAGAAAGATTTCATTTGTAGATAAAAATTGTCATGAAGACTTGATAGGGTGTGTTTATCCACATGCCTGGGTTCCATTTATATTAATGTCATTCGGTTTAGAAATAAGATTTCTGTAAAATAATATATAAAATAAATATATGCAAATAAAATAAATGAATATAAAATTAAATAAAATACACAATGAATTAAAATTACCTTTAAAATGCATAAATAAAAAAAATAAATAAATAAGCAAAAAACACTCTACCTATAAAAAAAGGATCGTCGCAATGGTTTACATAAATCACAGGAATGATCACTGAATATATATATCACAGGAATGATCACTGAATATATATATCACAGGAATGATCACTGAATATATATATCACAGGAATGATCATTGAATATATATATCACATTTATTATAAGAATATAAATAATTTTTCAGCAGGAGAGAAAAAATACAAAGATTCACTTAAAATATTTTCAGTAGAAGAATATCTAAGAAATTTTTAATTAAAAATAAGTTATTATTATCTGGAAACATGCATTGGTTATTCAAGTTAAGAATATACTATTATCTGCGCGTTAAAATACTGCATCAATGTCTTAAAGAATGAAAGTTTGACTTTGGCTAATAAATGCAATATCACATACTATATGTTTATATGGTTTAAAATAGTATTATGTATTAAATTGAAACTTCTTGCTTTGTTAATAAGAATATGAAAAAAAAAAATATATGGGAAAGAAAAACGAAATCACGTTTTAACAGATAAAGTACAAACGTGCTTTTCCCTAACGTTACGTTTGATATAATTCAAAGCATTGAAAGTTTTCGTAAGAATTAGAAAGGATTTGACACATAAGACTAGAAAGATGGCTTTCAATGAGTTGGTTTCAAAATAATGCTTTCTTTACTATAACATCTCAGAAAAAGTTCAAAATATCTGTCGTTAAATGCGACATTATATACAGATTATTTTACGAGTTTCTATAACAATTGCTATATATATATATATATATTTATAATTATACAGCTGAAAGGGTAGCGTTCTTCATAGATTAATACTATGTCATTTGGTTTCAATTCAGTTGCTTATGAATTTTGCTGGCACATATTACCAGATCTTAAATTTAATAAATAACATTTTCCTGCACATTTTGTGATAAAAAAATATGGTAATTGCTTTATTGCAATGTGATTGACGTAAATCCAAATGATGGAAATTGATAAGTATTCTTATAAACTCTAGAGTTAAGGTGGGGAGTGTTAAAAAACGCCTATAGAGGGGGCTGTACCGCGCCTGTTTCTTCAGTGTAGGATTAGAATTTGTAATAATAAGATGTGCTTAACTATGAGTAAGAATGTTTGTAAGGGAGTTGCCGACCCTAATAATTAGCGGCACAATTTACGCTCTATTTCAGTAACCATGTAAATAAATTTATGTCTTGTTATGTTTTAAATTGAACCTTTTATCGCCTATTACATACAAACTGAACCACCATGATAGTTAAAAGTTTTGGATTAGTAAAAATACCACAAGCGCTCTATCTTTTGGACTAATCATCAGCCTCCACTAGACACTTCGCTGTTCTGCTAATTGTTTATAACGTACTTAATATTTCATGAACGATTTCATCTTCAGTTCAAACATACATTTTTTACGCGAATGTGTTACTTACATATATATGCATACGTATGTATATATATAAAATCTATTTTTTACGTGTATGTTATATATATGTAATAATAAAATTCCATAGTCAAGAATACACTTAAATTTCTAACTGTATGTTCTTTTCATTTTTTAATGGCGACGTTCTCTTATTTCAAAGTACGTGGAATTAAATCCACAGCCCCGTAGTCAAGTTGTTTTTTCCCGCCTTTTCTACGCGTACAGTTATAGAATGTTCTGGAAATATTTAAAGCGAACTGGATTGGATTGGCGTCATTTCTCGGAAGCTCTGCCTTTCCAGAGGATATAAAAGGACTCGCAAAGGAATATCGGGGGCTTTTTCGTAAATGTCACGATGCAGTAAACTTCATACAAAAAGTTATTAGTAATTCTTTTTTATTTACTCCGGAGATCAGATTTTTGTAATTGCCATTTCCCCTGAAATATAATAAATGGATCCTGTTTTTTTAAACTTATCGTCTGATAATTTAAGCTACGACTACATCTATGATTCTTCACCAATCTATTTATTCCGTACAAAAGCTGGTACATCACATATATATATATGTATGTATGTATGTATGTATGTATATGTGCATGTTTGTTTATACGCAATAAAATGCACTGTTAGAGATATCAGAGTAACAAGAATGAGAGTAAGTTGCAGAAATTTTAAAGCTTAATTTCGGAAGTTTCAATAGAACTTTACTCTTCAGATGTAGGAGGGAAAAGAATGAAGTACAAGCATGGGCTTACGCGATAAAAGCAGAACAGAAAATTGAAGAACGTTTAATTGAGGTAAGAAACAACGCTACTGGAGCCATCCATTGATAAAAAGTGCAAACAGCTATGAAATACAATTAATTATTAAATTAAAAATTTGAAGATAAAAAAAGATTAGAATTGGGCATATTAACTAGAACTGAAGCATTTTTACGAATGTGAAACGCCTCTAGGAAATCTAATTCACCAATAGGAGGTGTTCTTTTTTGCCCATTTTTGACTGCAGAAATATGTAAAATGTGATTCTTTTATTAGAAACGCTGGATTATAGAAGATTTAAATGTTTGCCCCCTAACGCATGTCTCGTGCTCCTTAATGCAAAATTTCAAGCTTAAGCTACACTAACAAGGAATACTCTACGTATCCTAGGAGTTCATACCTAGAATGTAGTCTTTATGTATTGAATTTCAGGATGTGAATGGGATTTGATAACGCCAGTAGTTTTTTAATTTATGGAATTTCTGGATTTCTTTCTTAGCTGGAACTTTTTCGAATTTTGGTCGATTGTTATCGCTAGCGCGCGTGCTTTTCATTTTCTGTTTTCACTCCTACAACTGAAGATGAAATTTCTGTATAAAACTTTGAAACTAGTCCTGGAATTTTATACATTTTACGGTGATTTTTGTTGCTTTTATATCTCCATTCATTTGTTCTTCGTCTTTTTAATTTAGTTAATATTAAAATGTATTATTGTTATGTTTTCACATATATGATTTATATGAATTAAAGTGTATTAAATAAGATTAATGACATTTGAAAATGAAACTTAGTATATTATCAGCTTATTCAGATGCAGCTTATTATTTAAAATTTTAGCATTTATTTCGATTAATAAATGCTAATTAGTGGTTTGATAACACTATAAATTATATTTTTAAAAATATAATATTAAAACGAAATTAAACCATAGCAATAAAATAATCTTCCACTTTAAAGTAACTCAGTATACAGCTTCCTTAACAATATAAAATGTTCAATCACATTCTCAAGAAAATTAAATTCCTGAAAAAGTGTATCTTAATATTTTGTGCACTTACTCACCCTCTGAGACTCCTTCTTCCCAAAAATTCATCTTCGTCTTCAGAATCAACGCTGAGAGACAATGGCCACGAAGTCTGTACGAGAGACTCACGAATTAGAGAGTGCCAACCGAAACTGAAATCATAAGTATCATCAGATCGAGTGAGTCTCTTCCGCCGAACTTGGCGGATATTGTTCATCATCTTCATAGAGAAGTTGCAGCAGAAGAAAAAGTTCCGACGATGAATACGGCTTCCACTATTTCTAACTGTAAGTAAAACGCTCTTGTTTCGAAAGGCTTCTTCGATGGTTGGAGGAGATGGAAAAATCTAGGGCCATTGTTGCAGCAGAAAGGAAGCGGACGTCAAGCTCTTTTTTTAAACGATTTTTGTCTTCCAACTGCAAAAGACAGAAATTTTTATTTATTATTTTTTTTTAATTTAACTGCTTCCCCTTAAAAGTAAAGAGGAAGAGTAAGGAAATGATTCACAGAATGCCATCAGAAACGTTTTTGCCGTTAAACATATTTCGTCTGAATAATTTGCAAAATGATAATTATATTATCAATAACAAAATGAAAAAAAAATGAAAACTATATTTCTCTTTTAATGATAGCCATTAGGATTAAGAGTTGAATTTGCATTTCTGCTTCAAATTTATTAATACATATTAATTGCAGATTATCCCCACATAGCACAAAAACATCCTTGGGATACCCTGAGGATGTTGCTCACGGGATATGCGCACATCCTCAGTACATCCTGGAATATCCCTCGAACCTCCTAAGCACATACTCCCTAGTGCTTAATGTCACATCCCAGTATATCCTTAGGACATCCTAACAAAATCCCATCGACAGCGTACGGGATGTTATTAGGATATGAACTCTTACTTACTACATCCTCAGGACATCCCGGGATATCCCACTAACCTCCTAAACATATCCCATTATATCCTAAGAGCATCCTATCTGTGTCCCATCGACAGCGTATGGGATGTTATTAGGATTTAAATTCCTACTTACTGCATCCTCAGGACATCCCGTAATATCCGACTTTCCTCCTAAACTCATCTCGAGTGCTTAATGTCACATCCTAGTATATCCTTAGGATATCCTATCTAGATTCCACCGACAGCATATGGGATGTCATCAAAATTTGAAATACTAGTTACATTATCCCTTTAAACTCTTAAGTACACACTCTAAACTGCTTAATGTCACATCCCAGTATACGTATACCCAGGAAACTTCCTTACATTGCGGTGAAAGTATGTGAAGGTGTAATGATCTACAACCTACTTAGTTTACAAACATAGTCTCAAATCTTTCTCCTGTGGTTACTATGGAAAAATAAGAAATATTGAGAATATTTATAAAACTTATTTTTTCTTAAATCTGAATTTCAATTTACATAATAATTTGTAAATATATTAAAACTGAGCAAGAAACGTAAAATGAATTATTGATCATTTTTAAACATTCAGTAGCCCCAAATTGAAGTATTCATAACTAAATTATTTTACAAACTCAGTTTATAATTTCAATTAATTTGTATTAAAAATTAAATAATAAAATTAGCCATTTAATAATCTTTACAGATTAAATTAATCATCTTTCTATAATACATATAAAGAATTGTTAGTGTTTTGATCAGACCGTTGAGAAATTTAAAAGGAAATTTTATTTTTAAAACTAAATCAATTCCTAACCACAGAATAAGTAAACATGTTTTCGTAACATGAAAATACTGCAGGCTTTTTTTATATATTTAATATTGAGTTGTAAAAATTATGTTCTTGACATTGTTAACAATTATTTGCATCATTAGAAAGGTAACTCAAGAAGCTGTTCTAAAATATTATCTTTCTGCTCACACATTAAAAAAAAATCTGAAAGGACTCAGATTTTACCAGTCACTCAAAAGGGCTCAAAGTTTAATATGGTTTATCAGTAGAGATTATCAATACAGCTGGGCCAGTGGAAAAAGCAAAACATTTTTTAGGATATTGACACCAGAAAGTTATATTATCTTCTATATATTTGAAAAGTGAAGAAATATATCATGAAATTGTATAAAAATATTAAATATTTTCAATTAGATATATCATGAACTAAATTCATTTTAAATCAATCAGATTAAAAAGTAAAATATATCATGAATATTGTATAAAATTACTAAATATTTTCAATTAGAGATATCATGAATTAAATTCATTTTAAATCAATCAGATTAAAAAGTAAAAACAAAGATATTGTTAAGAACTGTGTGTATTGCTTTTAAATAGCTTGGCTTGTTAATCGATAACAGATTAGATTTTAAGGTAAATATCTTACATTTTGCCAAATGGCAAGACTTGAATGAAAAACGAAATCAGTTTACAATTGACGCTACATTTCAAATCTAATAACCTTTTGGATTAAAAAAAGTCTGAAAATAGTTTGCACTGGTTCACTGGTATAAGTTTATGCGAAATTCAATAAAATGAAATTTACCAGTTGAAATCAGCACCAAAATTAAACTTCTGGCACATGTTAAAGTTTATTTCATTCAGAATTTTATTACTATTGTAACTATTCATTTCAGAGCAAAATAAAACAGTAATTACCATTTACATGACAATTACCAATATCAGCGCCAAAAATTTAAAACTGCATTTTACGCAATACAGAAAAACTCTAAAAGAAGATCTACTGTATGTTTCCCATGCAGTTAAAGGCATTTTATTCTGTAATCAACTCCACCAATTATTAATAGTACTTCTAAGTATATTCACTTGACTCTTTCTGCTTAATATATGCTGTGTAAAATTTTCCATAAATGTATTAATTCATTTTATTTTGAAGTGTATTCAGCTCTTAATGTCAACGAGAATATTTACTTCATTTTTATTCGCTCTCTAAAGAGAAATCAAAATATGTGGATTTATATCACGCTGAGAAAAGCACTGCTACCTTAATGTGAAAATGCAGCGAATTATAATTAACAAATAGTGAAACTAATTACATTTTATTTATGAAATATTTCACATATAACATTCTTCAGTTCCACATATGTGGCAGTTTGAGAATTTTCTACATATACAATTTTTTTAAATGTCTAATTATTTTTTTATTTTCAAGGAACGTTTAAGTATTCTTTCACCTTTAGTATATAAGTATTGTTAATTTACCTGATAAAATTACTTAATGTGGAATACAGAAAAATATCGAACCACTTACCTTTGTGATTTCATCTGCAGAGAGACTAAAAAAGTAGTTCAGCTAAACCTGTTATAATAAATATTTATAATAATGCTAAATCCTGCATTAACTATTAATATGACAAATTTTTATAAGCTATCTACTTGCATGAAAATTAACATACTCAGAAATTTATGGCACTATCTAATGATTAACAGAGGACACACACTTTTCAAAATTCAAAATAGATTTTATTAATCCAATTTATAACATTTTCTTTACATTTTTTAAAAGAAATTCATTTTATAACCTTGTAAAAGAGGACATCTGCTAGAACTCTTGATAAACTACATCTCTGTCTTTGCCTTTCACAGAACCTAAAATAAAGAAAAACACTTGCAATTACTATATGTGAATATAATTCATACTTAAATTTAAACAAATGACTATTAAATGCATGAAATTAAATACCAGAAGAATGCAAATTAAAGGAAACATTTTAACATTTATTATTTATAAACAGAGTAGCAATTATTTGATTATTCGATTACAGTAAAATAAACGTGGAGGATGCCTTTTTAAATTTTTGTTTATGTCAGGAACTAAACTCAAATCACCAGCTGAACATGTCAGTAGTTTTATCAATCAGCCACTAGTAGGCAACCTGGATGCCGAATCAATACATAAAGTTGCCAAGAGAGGAACAAAATTATAATATTTACATGTTACCTAATCATAAATCTATTTTAAATTTAATGTGTAGGCAAGTCCAAAAAGAGTGAGAAGGAATTTATTTTGCAACACGAAGTAAAGTTGTCTTGCAGGAGGGAAAAAAAAAAGAAAAAACTTTTCTCATGAGACTGGCAAATACAAAATAATGTAATTGCATCTGGTAACATTTTGCTGACAAGACCATAAGTAATTATTAGCCACGTGCAGAAAATAAAACCTGATCATGATAAGCAATATGCAATTTTAAGCTTTTGAATTTATCAGCAGAAATCTACCAAAGAAGTATATTTTATGTTGTAACAGTAGTAAATGAAGATGTGGCTAATCTTTACTATACGATAACCCTTGGTTTTTGTCTGAAAAATCGGCAGTGGTATTGGTTGTTCATGAAATCTAGAAGCCCGCTGGATGAAATAGTTTTTTCAGTAAACCTAATGTTAATAATGTTGGCGAAAGTAGCCTTTTTTTAAAGTGGAATTTTTTTTAAGTCTCTGTCATTAAAAAGGGGTTATTTCTGCGAATATTGCCAAACATGTTGTGATAAATTGAGATTTGGCTATTTTTTGTAATAGTAAAACTTTCGTATGTACCCGGGTTTTTGGTTCTTACCATTCTTTTCAATTGCTATGTTTGGTTGCACATGAGTGGTTTTGCATTTTTAACTTGCTATTATTTTGCTGCGGGTACTATCATTTGAGTATATCTGAGGTGACTAAGAGGCCAACAATATAACTGAATTGCTTACCTAAAGGATGGAGGAAATGGTGGTGGGAAAAGTAAAGGTGTAAAAAAGGTTTGTTAAAAAATGATGTTTCATTTATTTATTCGTATCTGTGTGTTAATTTTTGTTAAATTATTTATTGTTTGATGTTTTTATGTTAGGCAATATGTATTTTGCTATTGGTCTCTGTGTATTTTTGGTTATTTGTTCGTCTCTGTCTGTTAAGACAGTGGCGACATTTTTCTGGTTAACATGGTAGTTTCAACTTTGTTTTAGCTTTCTGATTTTGTTAAAGTGAATATAGATCGATGTGTACATGGACAAAGTTAAGGCAGTGCGCAAAGATCTGATTTTTTTAAAGTTAAAATAGGTCGATGTGTATATAGACACCAAGTCTTTGACTTTTTATTTTGGTTTTTTGTAATGGCCATCTTGAAATTGGTGCCTATGCTTCTTGGCCCCGATTTTCGCATCAAAAAAACTATTCTCCAAGGAGTACTGTACAGTAAATTTTTACCAAATAAGTTATACCATAATCAGTGCGCAAAGATGGAGATTTGAGTTTTGTCTACAAAGCATGATGGTTTTACTAGATTAAGATATTGTTTCAACCATGCATATTTTTGACAAAATTATGCAAACTTTTATTTTTATTTAATTTTTCAAACTATTTAATATAAAGTTTAAATCAATAAAAAATGAATATGGCATACTTATGGTACTATATTTCACTTGTTAATAAACATTTGTATAGCAGGGCAAATCAGATATTTGAAAAGACATCCACTGAGATTACACATAATACACGACAGAACGGTAACACCTCATAAAGCTGAAGATAGCTAACACATTTAACTGTCAAAATTACATAAATAACATGAATTCGAAACATAATTAATGACATAAATAACATAAACGACATAAATTCGAGAAGCAAAAAAGTAAACTTACAAATATATCAACTGAACTTACCTTTCATACAACAAAATATCCATAGAACAACGAAACCTCATAGTGCAGCCATCTTGAATTTCATTTCAAATAAATATATTTAGCAGTTCTCTACTATATTTAGCAGTCTGCGGAAGAATACGAGGAACTAGCATATTGCCCAGTTAGAATGTGCAATGACGCGAAAGAATATAGTTCTACAGAATTTCCTACATTATTCCGTAATAAACACTACTATTTCATATATTTTCCTATATCTCATTAATTAATTAATAGATAAATTGTTAAATATTGCTGAATTCATTTTCATTGAAATGTAAAACTTTGCAGGTATGTGACGATCATCTTTTGTCCGATATTTCTGAGAATACGAGTATAAACAAATTTTTTAATCTGAGAGTATTAGTAAATGAATGTATAGAATATTGCCTCTCAAACGACCACTTCTAAAAGTAACCAATATTTATGAGATTATGAAAATTTTTAATATTAAGCAATATTTCTCTAAGACGACCATCTCTATAGAAGACCAAAGCTTCTAGAATCTTGGATAGTCATCAGAGAGAATACTGGGAAATTATCGCACGACTGTAATTCAATATCAATAAGAGTGTGTTCGATTGAAAGGCGTTTTCCGTTCTGTAACTAGTTTTTTTTAATTCTAATTTTTGCCTATCTTTATAGTAGTATTTGCAATTTGTAAGTAATAATACATATAATTTAAACAATTTTATGAAAAATGTATGTTATTTAGAATTTAGAAAATATTCTAGAAAATGCTAATCCATTGAAAAAAATCTTTCCCATGCCTAAATAAATTTTTAAAAATAGCAGTTAAAATTAATAACAAAATAACAAGAATAAGTCATCAATCATATCAAATATTTATCAATATCACTATTTTTTAATGTACAGCATTTAAAAACAACTTATTAAAATACATATGAAAATTAAATAATGTGCATGTTTCAGATGTGCAATAACAAAAATTTGAAACTGGTGAATTCGAGAACAAATATCCTCAGAATGTTTGACAAGTGAAGTCCTCCGGACAATGCAGTCTAAATATCACCAGGATGTGAAATTAGTGAAGTCTTCAGGACATCTGAGAATCAACATCTTCAGGGCATCCTAAGTATGTCCCGGTATATTGCGACTTAAATAGGTCATCCTGAGGATGTTCTGTGCTATGAATATCATAATTTACAAAAAATCTAAATGTATAAAAATGTAACAGTTTCTTTTTATTTAATTATTTATCTCAACTGTATTATAAATCGTATTCTGGTAAGGTCCCCAAGCTCTTAAATTGACAAAAAAATTCAATCTGTCTATGAAAATATGTTAATAATATGCTATTTAAATAATAATATGTTGACTGATGATAGAAATTTAAAACAGTACTGCATTTATCGGGAATCAAGAAACCCCTATCTCCAACTAAAATCGCTTCTTCTAACTAGCTACAAGGTAAGTAAAATTCGCTTTTAGTTTATTTGCTTATACGATACTAATTTTATTATTCGCATAAATTTTGTACATAAAATAATCGAAATTAATTAATATTTTAGATGAATTTAGATGATATGCTTATTAGCGTACCATGCTTGAAATTTAGCGGTTCCACATTAATGACAAATCTGTTATATACTCTGCGTATAACAACTATTAGTGATTTGTGCTTTAAGGCGCTGAGTCACAAATCTCTCTTTCTGGAAGATAAACAAAATTTGGCAATAGATAAGTTTCTCCAGCGCATATATAATTTTTATTTTACATTTTGCAATAAATAAAAAATTCCCATTCTTCTACTGTTTTGATGGTCTGCTTCCAGGAAAGCTCGATATTTGAAAGTCTACTGTATTTCAAATGTTAACCACTTTGCTCACTTGTAACTTTTTCGTAACCTAATGATGACTATATATATATATATATATATATATATATATATAAATGTATAAATAATATTGCAATATTATATATACAGATATACATAAATGTATACTTAATGTTGCAATATTCGGTACAGACATATAAAGGAATAAAATTTACTCTTTATATGCAATATGTATATCGCTACTGAATTTAAATATGTGAGAAAAATAATTTTTATTTGATATTTTCTCATATCTTTTTAGTTTAATTGATAAGAAACAAAGCAATTACCATTCAAATTACTTACCACATTCCACTGGAGTATCAATTTATGGCAATATGTACCTAAACATATATCATATATCGCATTTATTTTCATAATGTGTTTTCAGGCTTTAAGAATATTTTCATGCTTTTGTTTAAACAGGGATTGGATTGGATTGGATTGGATTATTCAGTTATGGCAAAGCACACGAGGGCTATCTGCCTAAAGGGAGGGATGCCTTTCGTGGAGGACTTTCTAAGGGAAACTGGCTCGTATACACGTTACACATGGGGAAAACCACGAAAACGCCCATGCAGCCAGCCCGTTCGCGGGATTCGAACCTCAGACCGAACTACCAGTGTTCAGCGTCTTTACCGCTCGGCCGCTGTGTTTAAACAGGGAATGCAGTAAGTGGGCTGTCTTTGCTCTATATAGCGCAACATTTAGGAACATATTTCGAGGAGTTATATACATACGTTTCTTAATATTAGACTATGAAGCATATTTTTCCCCTTTTCGTCAAGTTTAAGGTTTTTTGCATATGTTTTAGTATGCTTAATGAATATCGATATTAGCAATGGCATGAAATTAGTATTATTAGCGAAAAAAATTAAAGGTTTTAGATTTTCAATTACTTTCAAAGGAGCGGTTTTTTTTAACGTTTTGTGTGTTACATTTATTTATTAAATATAATGTTCTTTGCACTTTAAAATTCAGTTCAACAGCAATGTCGCAAAAGAATTTTAAAATGAGCATATCTTTAGAATTCCCGATACACAGTTCCGCGCGCTGGAGGAAAGGATTTTTCCCCCGTGGAGTGTTGCCATTGTTCGCATTTAAATCGTTAAGTTTGTTAATCAAAAATTTGTTACCGTTTTACAAAATATGAAATCGATAGTAAAACAAATTCCAAATTTCCAATTTGGGTTTTCAGATGCCCATATTCGCAGTAGGATTATGTCATTCAAAATTGGATGGCTGTAGGTACCGTTGTTTTATCACAATGCCAGAAACATACCTACATTTATGCAGATTCTTTATTATTTAATTACTTCAAATATAATGCAGGAACATTTGGTGGCAACAATTTGAAAAGCGATATGCCGTTTATAGTGATTCGACGCAAAACGAAAACAATAGCCCTTCAGGGACAAAACCCCTTTGGACAAAAAAAAAAAAAAAAAAAAAAAAAACTGTTTTATTTTACATACTATGAGGTCTTGTCCGCTTAACGTATTTGCAAATATTAATATATTAATCTAGGCAAAATTAAGAATGGATCTGCTTAATGCATTAAAGCCTAAAGGTGAAAAAAAATCAGCCTTTCCTTCACCAGGGTTAAAAAATTATCATGATTGTATAAATAAGACACGGTTAAAATTATTTTGAAAATGAAGTTGAAACAGAATAGTAAATGCTGAAATGCTATAATAAACATCTTTTACTTATTTTTGAAGTCATTAGAAATCTATAAACATCTTGCTTCATCACAAAAATTTAAAATGCGTTGATATTTCTTGTTTAGACTTATGTAGAATTATTCTTAACTTTTCACCAGCTTAAAATGTAAAAAATAGGAGAGGTTATTTAGTATTTTATAGCAATAAGCTAAGAGATTCGAATCAAAATATGAAATATTTTACTGAATTTTCTTATAAAGAAATTATTCCCATAATACAAAGTCAACTAATATATTTGGGAAGATTATAATGAATTCATTTCTTTAAAGAAGAGTTACTGTGAAGGACGTTTAAACTTATTCAATATATAAATGCAATTCATTGTAAATGCAAATAGCTAACTCATCTTTGCAACGTCTGAACGACGAAAAAATGTATAATTGTTTGTGGTTTAGACATAAAATGTTTGCGGTTTAGTAAATATTATAAATTTTGAAAGTTTCAGAAACTTATAGCAATGCTGCTACCTAAAGTCTTCGTATTCTAGAGCATTGCTTTCTGATCTTTTCTATAGTCCATCTAAATTCAATTAAAATGAAATTTGAAAATTAGTAAAATTATTTCGTAACAGTAATCCCATCATTAAAGACATTGTAAGATACATTTTTTTGATTCATTTAAAAAACTCAAGTGTGGCCATGTGCGGATTTTATACTTACTACCTTTTTTTTTCACCAGCTAAATCAACGAAATAGATAAAAGAAATTTTAATTGAAGGTCAAAATTTTATAGTTTAAGTGCACAAGTAGTAGAGAGGAATTAATATAACTGCTCCAAAATATAAGCATGAAGAAATCTTGAATAAATCTTACTGAATAAATCTTGTGTCGGTTTTGATAAAGATAGCAAATTTCATGAACTTTAAGGGAGAAGCTAGCTTTGAAATTCTCATAATTTAATCTGAACTTGCATACAGACACATATTACTTCCCTTTTCATTTTGGAAAATTTTCGTTATTCAGAAAGTTAAATAAAAGAGTTTCTAATTATGTTAATTTAATGGGTTTTAAATTCCTCTTATAAAACACCTGACTACTGTTAAGCAAAATGATTGTCCGTTTTTACCACACAGATTAGCAATTCCAATGTATACCAGATTTAAGCAAAACAGAAAAGCATACCTTAAATCTTAAAAAACAAAGAAACACTATGAGAAATTTTCAATTATGATCCATAATTTATGTTATTTGTCTACCATATTATGTAATTCTACTCTATCTCAAGTACGTGTTGGTGCAAACATTTGTTGCTAAGTATGAACTTGTAATCATATAAAAGCTCTAGTGATTAAATTATATTTTCTGCCTTTTTTCGACAAATGAGATCAATACCATAAAAATATGCAGTATGACTTCTTTAAGTAACTTATTTGACTTACTTAAATTTCCGTGTTATAGAGAAAACTGTAACGCCTATCTCTGTTTTCCTGTCCTCTCGTGACCTTGTTACAAACAGTACTTATTTATAAGAAAATAACTTGAAGATTAAATGCAACGTTAAACTTAACTTCAGTAAAATTTTTAAATTATCTCAAACTTTTTAATTTGAGATCAAAGGAATCCCTTTCGCCTATCCATCTCTATTTATTTTCTAGTCCGAGAGATAAATGTTGACGAGGTTTCGTATTCCGCAAGTAATTTTTCTTGCTGCATTTATCAAAATTATTGTTGTCGAATTGTTTCCCTGATTGTGAGTGTATTTTGGTATTTTTTACCTTCAATTCACTATTCTTAATTTTCAGCGAACTGGAAAGTTTAAGATTATTATTATCTTTCTACACTACAATGTACTGGTACATTTTACTTAGACATTTTTTATACTGGTACATTTTTTTATAAAAACGAATATATTTTTTTTCATTTAAAGCTTTAAATTATGATGGAAAAATGTCTGTAATATATTTTATTCACGAATGAAAATTTAAGAAAACTTTAAGGATTATTTTAATGTTGGATATTTTCCTCAAGTAAATTTGCAAGAAGTATTCCTTTAAGGAATTATTTTACGCTTTGAGATAGTTTAGAATTAACACACGTGAAGGATAATTAATGATCACTTTATTTTAGTTAAGGGGACGGTGGACTTTAAAATAGCTAAAATTCAACCAAAATATTGAATTCGTTTTTTTACTCTCATAATATTCCATACACGTAACTACATCGTATGAAAAAAAAACCGAGTTCAAATATTCTACATGTAACATTTTACAATCATGTAAAATGTGTAAACAACGTAAACTTTTCCCTTTAAATTTTGGAGAAAAATCTAAAAAAATGTATTTCAACAGTTATTTACTGATGCAATAATTTATATATTTGCTCAAAAGAAGTGTTTATTTCCGGAAAAAAAAAAAAAAAAAGGCTAGAAATGTCAGTATTGACAGCTATTAATGAATTTAACTTTGATTGTGTGAATGTTATACGTCTAGAACAGGAAGAAACAATCTCGGTTTCTCTACGCATTGCAGGAAAGCGTGATCAACGTCGCTTGAACCAAAGCAAAAAAAGAGAAGTTTACCTGCTTGGAAAAAAACAGAAATAGTAAAAAATATAAGTAAAAAATATATAAAGCATTAAAAGATAATGTAAATGTAACAAATGAAGGTAAAACATAGGTTGCGAGTGAATTTTAAAAGTTTCATTGGATATAATACATAAATTATTTCTACCTAAAACTTCGAATCACGAGCCAATTTGCGATATGTTTATTTTTCTCATTTTAATATTATGAGATTAAAAATAGTTAAATGATACGAAAATGCTATCTAGTATCTATATATTCATATTTAAAGTTAATTTGTTGTTCCTCTTGACCATGTGTTAAAAGTAAGTTTCAAGAAAAACATTAAACTCGGTTTTCTCAAAACAAAATTTTTCGCAGTTCGTATGTCTTGAAAATGCTCCATGCGTCTCATTTGTAGTTAAAAATGAATGATATTTGGAAGAAACTATCTTGTTATATGTTACAATAGATCTGTGTATGCGTTTTGGGATATGAGGTTATTAAGAAGTTTAAACTTGTGATAATATTTAACAAAAGGTGATATTTTTCCGAAAACTGGGTTTAAGTTCACAAAAATCCTTTTTAAAAATTTCTGATCCATCATATTCAATAACGGATACACAGAAACTTTTCTTAAGTCTTTATAACAAACTTAAAGGAAAAATTAGGAAAAAATATTGAAAATTAGCGCGCAAGGAGCATTTAAAATCTATAATTAATTATTTGTTTTAAAAATTTTTAATTAAAAAAATTAATTTTGCACATATATTTTATAAACTGATGTTATAATACGTACATGTATATATTTCTTGCTGAAAACATAAAAACGTAAAAAACTAATTTTTTAAGTCCACCGTTCCCTTAAACAGTAACGGATTATGAAAATGATAAAATGTTCAAACAACTACATCAATGATAAAACATTTAAGACATACATATATGATACGATGTTTATTTTCGCTACTGCATATTATTTTCTCATTAACTCTATTACCTCAGGTTTGATGGGGCGTTAAAAAAAGTTATTCATCCGGGTAAGGAAGAATGAAATCTACAGTCCCACTATGAAGGCCCACCAGCGGCCGAGCGGTAAAGTCGCTGAACACTGGTAGTTCGGTCCGAGGTTCGAATCCCGCAAACGGGCTGGCTGCATGGGTGTTTTCGTGGTTTTCCCCATGTGTAACGTGTATACGAGCCAGTTTCCCTTAGAAAGTCCTCCACGAAAGGCATTCCTCCTCTTAGGCAGATAGCCCTTGTGTGCTTTGCCATAATTCAATACACCACACCACCCACTATGAAACTAAAATACTTATTTACAGTAATATTTAAGGAAAATTTCATCAATTCTTGACATTTGAATCACATTGCAAAAATATACGTAAAACTTGACACTTTTGAAAGCATAAATTAGCTTTCTTTCTGTATAAGCAGATAGTCCTAAAGTGCTTTGCGGTAACCAAATACAGCGAAAATTAAAGTATGATATGGACACCATATAACTTCTTGTTCTGAATATTTAATTATGCAAATGCATTGCATTTAAATTTATTTCCTAACATTATACTATCTTAATCAATCGGTACTTCAAGGCGAGTTGCAAATAACATCAAAAATTGTAAAATTAGAATTTAAAATGTCCAAGTCAATTTTTTGTCACACGAGATTCAAATTGTTTTTAAATTTTTTTTCATAACTAGTATAACATTTGTCTCAAATATAAACCGGCAGACGGCATCAAAATTTCGTTATCTGTCGAGAATTAATTTTTTTTAAAATTTGATATTGTCAAAACAAGAATATTTTCACCATTTAAAACACTTCTGTAAGTGCAAGTATACGGATATGGCCAACCACTGCGAATATAAAGGCTGGGTAAGGACGTTTAAACAGCATAAGTTGTGGGTAAATACGAGGGCAATCCCAAAAAAAAGGTCTCCTATATTTTTAGATATACAAAGAAACATTTATTTTCTATAATTGCTACATCTCTTTAAAGATTGAAGAATGCTTTATTTTTCAACATAATCGCCATTTCAATCGATGCATTTTTGTAGACGCTGTGGAAGTTTTACAATGCCCATGTCATACCAGCTTGCCGCCATGCCCTTCAGGAAGTGTTGACCCTCATCTTTCCAAGAAGTCCAAGAAGTTGTCCTTTTCGTCTCCATAGCGGCGAAGAAATTCGCGGGAAGAATAAACCCGTTGCTGTTTGTGGTCTTCTGTCAACATACGACATACGCGGCACCCATCTTGCACACACCTTCCGATACTGCAACTTTTCCGTTAAAATCATGTGGATGGTGCTTCTGAAAACCTCAGGAACCAAAATGCAGACAGCATTCAGAGTGATCCTCCGATCTTTACGCACAAGTTCCTTAACTTTCGCGATTGTCTCATCGGCAATTGACGGCCTCCCGCTCCTTTCTTCGTTATGAATTTCAGTACGACTGGCTGTAAACTCTCTACACCACTTGCGAACTTTTTTGACATCCATGCACGTCTGTCCATACACTTCCGTCAATAGGCGGTGAATTTCAACCAGTTTAACGCCTTTTGCATTAAAAAATCGAATAACTGCGCGCACTTCGCACTTGGCGGTAACGTTTATCGGGAGCTCTATTTCGAATGGCTGCCAAGCCAAGACTGAGCATCCGAGCGAAGGGCCTGCGTGCTTATGTGGTAGTGGAGAAAGCACCACTCACAACAGTGTTCCCAACAACCGTATTAAAACTTTCTCTACGTCCCCCAAAAATAGGAGACCTTTTTTTGGGATTGCCCTCGTATGTGCATACGTTTTCTACCGGTTGCAATAAAAAGAGAGGTACGCAACTAGATATTATAGCAGCCCCGTATAAAAAATTTCAAAGATCTATGACTATGGTTTTCGAGTTGTGCGAAGTACATACATACGTAAAAACAGATGTCAGGAAAAATCCGTTTTGAATCAATTTTGTATCTATTTTGTTATTTGGTTTGGAAGAAACTTTATTTTGTGCAAAGGTACAGATGTCGCGAAAAAGAGACTTTCAGAAATTAAAATTCAGAAACAGTCAAAATATTTCCGTTGAAATACGAAACGCGAAATTATTTGAGATTATAAACCTTCGTTTTCTTCTCACAAGGAAGATAAATTTAGACCTATAATCATGTTCTAAGTAAAAATATCTGAAGCAATTAGCGTTATTTTTTAACAGAAACAAAATATTTCTAGTTGTCTTGGTAATGCGCTTACACTCATATATCAAGGAACGAGGTAAATTACTTATACTAATTTTAAGACAATTAAATAGTAGACATTTCATTGAAGTGTAAATAAGCACTCTTGAGATTTTTTATATAGGCTAATCAGCATATAAAATCCTTCCTTCCTCAGAAAGAACTAAGAAAAATTAATAACCAGAGAATAGCATAAAATGTATCGAAGGTACGACGCCATGATTTAATGTCATTAAATTAATCATAAGAATAGTTTTCTATATGCATGATGCTTAGTGTAAATTTCAGAATCAAAAATGGAACTCAAAAAGGAATCACTACTCAGAAGGGTTTCAAAATTTGCGTGAGTACTCATGAAGCATTTGGGCAGGAAACAAATATTTATAAGTAAAATTAAGAAGCGACATAAGAAGTATTTAGTATGCTATTATTCGTGTTCTGATTCTCTGAAACTGAGAAAAAGTACTATGTTCAAGTGAATATTTCAGTAGATATTTTGAAGAGATGCACGATGATTGATTTCTATTTCATTCAATCTATAAGGTGTATAGTAAACACTTACAGGTCATCATCATGATGACCTGTAAGCATGTTAATTTACCTATTGTATCACATATCTTACGTATTTGCAGTACATCATATTATATCGTATAACCGTATTGTATAATATATATATTAAATTGTGAGCTTCATATGGATATGTATTTATTATCTTATATGAAATTGCAATGTTGTGAGCGGGCCCACCAGCGGCCGAGCGGTAAAGTCGCTGAACACTGGTAGTTCGGTCCGAGGTTCGAATCCCGCGAACGGGCTGGATGCATGGGTGTTTTCGTGGTTTTCCCCATGTGTAACGTGTATACGAGCCAGTTTCCCTTAGAAAGTCCTCCACGAAGGCATCCCTCCTCTTAGGCAGATAGCCCTCGAGGCTTTGCCATAATCACACACGCACACACACGCACGCAATGTTGTGAGCATCGTATACATAATAAAACTGCACTATAAGTCCCCTGCAATACAGGAAATGTATAGTTGGTATCTTAATATAAATAATGTATCATTAATTTTGCATTAACTTTTGTAATTGAATGATATAGCATCCATTATCTTACGTATTAGTTGCCCATCATATTGTACTGCATACTGTATTATATAATATATACATTAAATTGTGAGCATAGTATAGATATGTATCATCTCATATAAAAGTTCCCTGCAATACAATACTGTGTAATACATACTAAATTGTGAGCATCGTATAGATATGCGTCATCTTGTATTAAATTGCACTAATATAGGAAATATACAGTTGGTATAGTAATATAAATAGTGTTTTATTAACTTTGCATTAACTATTGTATTGAACAATATGGCTTATTGATCTTATATTGAATTATCTATCTTGTTACAGAATCATTAGTATCGTTTTACCTTGTATTGGTATATATATATATATATATATATATGTATATCTAGTCGTATAATGTATCCTTTTTACCTTGTATTGGTATCTATATAGTTGTATAATTATTCATGTATTGTATCCTTGCTTTATACACTAACTGTTGTATTGAACTTACCATCAGTATTAAGATCATTACATCACCGATGTTATACTATCAGCATTATTATCAGCCTAGTATATAGCAGCAGTAGCAGTTATGTAATATTAAGCATTGTAATCAGTTTGGAATACTGTTTGTAAGTAATCTAGTAGTAGTTTTGTAGTATTGTAGTATTGCAGTATGTAGCAGTATTAGTTTTGTAGTGGTGTTTACTCCTTTGGTTTTCTATTGTTATCGCTATCTGTGTGTGTTTTGTTCTAATTATGTCTATGTGATTATAGTATTTATTCAAAACTGGCACTTGCACCTTTGTAATCTTATGCTTTGTCAAAAGTACAAATGTACCCTTTATTTATCTATTTATTTTTTATTTTATTTTTTTGAGCCCTTGTCTGGCCATGTATTTGTTGAACTTTGACTCAATAAATGCTAGGCCCGGGCGGTTGGTGTGAACATGCTTCTGGGGGCTTCTTTGGTCTATTGGACTGCCACCTGGATGGCCTGGTCGCTGGGTTTCGGTGTATGGTGCGAGGCGCCTGTGTGGCCCATCTGGCTCAAGATAGAGGTGGACGTGCTGCATATGCCAATTAACCATTACGGTAAAGGGATGGTGCACACGTCCCCCGTCAACTATCAACTATATCTTCATTATTTTATGAGATATTAAACATCAAAATGGGTCCGGGACTTTATAAACACCCTGTATTACCAAAATAAAATTTTACCTTAAAATAACTTTCACTCGAAACATATATTCTAAGTCATGCGACCCTAATATTTATAAAACTGCTTAAAATACCCCATCAAAGTTTATCACAAAATATTAAGTCAGTAATTAAAATGAACTATAATTAGGAAGATAACATTAAATGAAAAATGTTCTTCAGTATAATTAATATTAAGGTTATTCTGAAATCAACGCTTTTTTATTTAAAAATTTAAACTAATGGAAAGTAATTATTTAAATTCATAATGAGATTCGTTTTAATTTGACATTAAAATTTTCAGGTGATGCGAAATTTACATAAAATATCTTGCTGTGTAATAGCACAATTCGAGACTTTATTTATTAAAGTATGCTTATAAAATGCTTTTTTAAATTCTTTTAGTGTGTTTCAAATCTACTTAACATTCTTTTCTTTCAATTAATGCCTAACCTTACAACCCCGAAAACCACTGGTACTTAGATTGCAATTGTTCATTTTAAAACTATTCTGCAGTTGCTATTACACATTTTGCATTTTGTTTTAATTTAATGTATATTATACTATTAAAAGTCTACTTCTCCTTGCCTTAATTTTAGAAAGGATTTTAAAAAGGATATAGATGTCCTCACTTATAGTTAAATTCCAATGAAACGAATATTTTATAGTTATAGAAATATGATTACTATGTATCAGAAGCACTTCATCTTGAAAAATGTTCATACTAATAGTCTAATTGTATAACTGAAATTTTGTAAAAATGTGCAAGTTGAGTGCCTTTGTTTAAATTTTTCTTTTTATTTCGCTATATAATTCATTAAATATAAAAGTAATAAAAAGAAAAAAAAGAAAGTCTATGTAGACAATCTAGAGTCAATCAGGAGCAAAGAAATTTCGAAATGGCAGAATTGATGAAGAGGGATTTGTACCTGCTCCCCCTTGAAATCGATAGTCTTGATTAAACTCTACACCAAACACAAGGCTGCAGCTTTATCACATGTTTCACTTTGGAAGGTTTCTCTTCTCTGAGATGTAAATCAGTTAATGTTGCATTTTTGTGAAGTTAATCCGAGGTTTAAAACTTATTATTATTTGTTTTAAAAAATTATCTACAAATCGTCGGTAAGTTAGTTTGTAGTGATTGTTCGATAAATATTACACTTTAGACCTTATTTATCATATTAAGAGGAAAAACGTCAATACGCCTGAAACAAAGAAAAAACTGAATGAAAAGCTTCACAAAAACAAATTAAAAAATTAGAAAGCCCAATGTTGTCTTGTTACACACACACATATGTAACCTAGTTATAGCTAGAATAACCGGCTAAAATAATAGAATGTAGTTATAATAATAAACATTATAATAATATTATTTTTAACAACGTAGAGTATTAGGTTTATTAGAAATAGCATGTTAAGTTAAACATAGAAGATGTAAATACCACGAGAAATTAATGACACTAATCCGATCTTGTTAAACCATTGATTAGGAATTACCTATGTATCATAAATGATTTCCACACGATCTCGGATCATTCTGCTATTACGTACTTAAATTATTAGTTTCTCTAACACGTTGATTATATTTCGTCTTTGATGGCAGAAAGAAAAGTAGACCACGTTCATGAAACGCTTGGGAAGCTTATTAAAGCTAATTAAACAGCCAACGTTTGTTTCACGCTCGGTATTTCTATGAAAATATTGCTAGTAAAGCCATTCTTTCAAATCATCCTGGTTGCTATTGTTTGGGTCATACTTGCATGTTACTGACACTACAATGCTGCTTCTAAATGAAGGGTCTCTTTGAAAATTCATAAGCGCTTTTCAAATTCCTTCTGAAACTTAAAGCTTATTGGAGTAACGAAGTGTAAACCGTCATTGGCAGACTTCAGCTGTTTCGAAAGTCTTTCGCCCATTGATCGAAAGGTTTCAAAATCCAGCTTTGACATTTTGAGGGAGCTAATAATTAATTACTGCTGCTATGAAAGGAGAGTATTCATTTGGAGGACCAAGTAAGTAATAATGCTATCTCAAAATAAGGTAAACAGTATCACGCAGTCCTTATTGCATAAATATATATAATTAAGTTGGAGATAAATGTTTGCCCAAAGTAAATAATAAAAAATTTTGAGTAAGAGGAGGTAATCGGTAAACAATCTAAATTTTAGTACTGAAATAAACTGTTTTATTGCCTTGAGCAGAGGAGTAAGTAATATAGGGTTATGATAAAAAAAATCTGGTATTATACCGGCTGCTGAAAAAAGTGCCTTTGTTTTGATATTGTTTATATATCTTATCTTACTTCGTAATAAATATCTTTATAAATTATAATGATCTCTGAAGTCTAGTATTTTTGTTCATCTTATATGCACATTGTATTTTTTTTTGTTTTATTCATGACTATATAGGTATATATGTATAGTTCGCTGAAACAAAATACATATCCTGTTTAAAAATAAAAAAATTAATAAATAAATAAATTTAATAAACGTCCATGGCTTTAAAATTGCACCAGTTACATTCACTGCTTTAGGTTTTACTATAATTAGAGTTATTTACGAATTTCTCCATAATCATAAAAACTTTTCTTTCACTAATTTGTAACATATGCTAACCATAGCCTTCCATATTTCTATGCATACTTTATAAATATGTCATCTAAATTAATGATTTCAGCAGCTGTGATTTATGAAATATTTGCCTCCAATTGGGAGACATTATTAGGAATTCCTTATTAAGATCTAAGGTATTTAAATAAAATGGAATAACTATTATTTAGCTATGTGATGACAAAAACTGTATAAAAATTCAGAGAAATATAATAAACACTTTGAATTAATTTTTTCTGTCGCGAGCTGCTTTTTGTCAGGCTCAATCTCCCGCGATTTGTATCTATATGCTAAAAGGTCTTTAAATTGTTTAGTTAGTAACGAAAGGCGAAGAGTATAAAATGTAAATCGGTTGTGATTCCATATAATTGCATCATTAAATACGCTCTCTTGCCATATGTTCTTAAGAGGCTTAATTATGCGATAAGCTCATTAATTTTTGAATCAAAAATGTCTTGTGATCCTGTTTTTTACACCCTTCTTATGATCGATGTTTTGAGAAGCGTAGGTAAGTGCAATGATCGAATAAGACATTATTGTGTAATAAAAAGATCAAGAGAATAACCTCCAATGGTAACAAGCATGAAGTTTAGAATCATCATGATGACCAACATCGCCTTTGAAACTGATGAATGTTAGCTGTTCTTACAGAGAGTTCAGTTGTTGCAGTATAGATCAACATTTATTATTTGATTAAATCTCCGTGTATTATTTTTTAAATCCTGAACATAAGAAAATATTCTTGGGTTTCATTCGTTCCTTTGAAATTGATGGCATAATTCTAAAGTGTTACTATATAGTACGCATTTCGTATATCCGGTTATAATTTATTCAAATATTGGCTCAGTTTTTGAACGAGACAATAAAGAATTGCAAATATTTGATCTTTCCTCTCGTCAGCAGCAGCATACACCAATAGCGACTGACATGGGTCTAGAATTTCACCATAAACCACAGATGAGCTTTCAGAATATGATTAATCTGTATATCTTCAGTCTTAATCTCTGAATTCCTGAAAAAAAGGCGACATATGCTGCCATCAACAGGCTTCTCTCCATATGTGTTCAAATGTTAGAATAGACTGATACTACAATATTTCCTTTATCATTCTCGTTCAGCAAATAATGCCTAATTAGCTCCATAAGTCTTGTCATCCTAACCATCGAATGCATTAGCTATTCAGATAAGATAAGTAACTATAAATGATATAATTTTCCAATCTTTATTTGTAAAAGACGCTAGTCATTCAGCGACATCTATGATGTAAGTACTTCAATCAACATTTGTCGTCAGATTGGAGGCAGACGAATCACAAGTGCAAGCGGCTTACAGAGCTCAGTGTAATGCCCAGTGCTTTCTGCAAATTGTGGAAACAGTTTCAGGACATTGAGTCCTTATCAAGAAAAACTGGACAAGGTAGTCCAGGATCCACAACGACGAATGAGATCGTTATTTGGTATTTTGAATGGGATTACGCAGGATTCCTACAGATTCAAAGCTCTCAGGTGAGATGTATGCTGGCACTGGAACTCGAGTTTAACAGTCTGAAGTTGCCAGAAGACTTCCTTAGATACGCCTGTATGACAAAATACCCGTTCTTTATGTTCCATTCATAGAAGCACGCAAGACAGCGCGTTTAGCATAGTGAAGACAACATGCTCCTTGAACCAGACTTCATTAGAACACCCTGCGATTTACAGATGAGTTGCGATTTAACCAAAGCATTGATTTTCGGTGTACCACAACCTTGAGAGAACGTGTAACACGATACCGTACTTCCTTCCTTCATCAGGAAAAAGAATCATTACAGTGACGGAGGCGTAATCATTTGGAAAGGCAATAAGTTCGACGGCACATCACGTCCATCCCGCACATCTCTTGCATGGAATTTACAAAGGCTTCTCAACTGCTATGAGATATAGAGAGGATATCTTAGATCCTTACGTGCGATTTTTCAAGGGCACAATTAGTCCTGGGTCCCTGTTAATAGACGGCAATGCTCGTTCACATATGGCTCAATTGGTCGACTATTAGATGGATGATATTCGCTGCATAGATTAGCCAGCCAGATCTTCTGACCTTAACCTTGTACAGTGTGGGACTCTTTTGGAAGGGCAATTCCATCTCCCCATCCCCATCTATGAACCACCCAGGGGCTGAAAACTGCCTTGCTGCAGGAGTAGGATCGACTGTTAAAAGGTACCTCAACTGTCTCCTTTCCAGTAACCTATCACGAACTAACTGGCTGTGAGAGAAGACCGTATCCCATATTATGCGTATTTTCAGTTCGATATTATGAAGTGAATTTTTACTTATAATAATGTACATATAAACTGCCTTTGAAATGTACATCTCTGTTATAAATTTATAAAATAATAAATAAGGTAGTTTTCCAGAAATCCGATTTGTGCCAGTTCTCTTAATTTTTCATACGTGCGTAAAAATGCTTTCATTATAAATATTTGAATTATGCTATAAATATAAGATATTTTAGGAATACTGTGGTAATTAGTTTAGAACCTAGTGAATTTTTAATTTTTTGTCTTCCTTTTATCGTAAAACTTTACTTTTACCATTATTTGTGCGTATATTTGTTTGATCAGTACAGTGACAGAGATCTGAAAGCTTTTTAGATTTTAATGTTCGCCCAAAAGTGTTTCAACAGCAAAATCACAAAATATTTAAAAGTTGCATAGCAATATACTTTTATAATTTCCGTTGTAGTGTTAAGATTTGGCATACACATTTATAATTTTTCATTCTTTCCTCACTTCATCAAATCAATGTTCAGTTTTCTTATTGAGATGGCTAGCAAAAAACAATTTTTGGCCTTTTTATTTTTAACTTTTTATATGCTAATTTTATTTATTAATTATCACCTTCTTTGCACTTACATCACATAAAATTCAATTCAACAGCAAAATCACTAATTATTTAAAAATAGCATATCATTAGAATTCTCGACAGAGTGTTAGAGGTTTTCATACATATATTTATATTCGTTATAGTATTTCTTTAAAAACTAACTGATCCACCTAAACTAGTTATCCTAAAATATGATAATTATTTAAAGATTTTAATGAAACCAGCCAGTGTAATTTGACAAAAATAGTGAATACTTCTAATTAGGCAATTCATAATTTTTATGCATGTTTATTTAAATCAATCACATTAAAAAGCAGAAAAAGTATTCTTAAGAACTCTCTTTATTGCTTTTCAATCGCTTAGTTTATTACTCACCTTCCAGATTAAACTTGGAATTAACTGAGGTTTTAGCGAAAGGCAACACGCTGGCGTACGGAAGAATGTAGAGACATTAGGATTTATTTGTAACTAGGAAAGATGAAAAATGAGGATTCGCCTTCGCCGGAATCGAACCAGGGACCTCTGGAATACCGGCCCAGCGTGCAGACCCACTATACCACGAAGGCATACTAGGAAAGTGGAAGAAATACCTTATATACTCCCCTTTTTCAAGGGCGACTGGGGTTTTTAGGGGACCCGATCGCCAAATCCTGGGTGCGGAGAATCATCGTCCAACACCCTTTTAGTTCGGGCGCCACTGTAGAAACATTAGGATTTATTTGGAAGCAGGAAAGGTGAAAAATGAGCAATAGCCTTCCCCGGGAATCGAACCACGGACCTCTGGAATACCGACCCAGCACGCAGACCCTTTATACCACAAAGGTATTCTAAGTGGGAAAAATACCTTATAAGCTAACAGTATTTTGTTTCCAGCCGCGACAACACAATGCTTTATTGGAGACAAGATTGTTAATGAAAACTGAAAGATAAATAAATATGTTACATTTTTCTATATGGCACCAGTCTCTCGAGCTAGAGATAAAATGTTTTATTTCAAATAGTGTTGTCAATTTTCGGTTTTAAATTGTTGAGTTTGTCGAACGATAATTCATTAATGTTTTGCAAAATATGAAAAAAATAATAAAACAAATTTGATTTTGAAAATTTTGGCTTCCAGTGCAGATATCTGGGTACCGGAATACGTTATTCAGAATTTGCTAGCTGTAGGTACCGTTGTTTTTCCGCAGTGCAAGGAACATACATATATGCATGCAGATTATTCATTACTTAATTTCTTTAAAAATAATACAAGGTAATAATACTTGGTAGCAATAATTTGGAAAGTGATATGCCGTTTGAAATGAACCAACGCAAAATCCCACTTCGAGACAAATATCCCCTTTTATAAAGACAAAAGTAATTAAAATATACAAAGTAATAGATAGTTACCAACTTCCATCGCGAATTTAATTGATTAAACAGCCTAGGAAACAAATAAGTAGACACTAAGGGCGAGATTTGAAAGAAGTGAATGACGCTTTTTGCATTCTAAAATTAAAACTACATACGAAAAATAAAAAGAATGATTGCTACGTTTTTTTTACAAAAGTGCACGTTACGAAATCCTGAGCTCAGGATTAATTTGCAGAGATATATGTATTATCGAGTTTTTAGTAGCTAAAATGTCTTTTTTGAATGATGTAAACTGTTAGTTTTTCAGATGTAATCTAATTTCATTCAATTTGATTTTCTGCAGTTCTTGTATTTGTTCAGCAGAATAATTTGATTTTGGCAAAATTAATAATTTCCTTTGGAGAAGATTCCGTCATCCGTATTCGAAACATTTTTATCCCTTTTGATAAAAAGAATTCAGAACGCCTAGAAATTTCACAAAAGTAACAGTGACAAACTGGGAAATTAATTTTTAATTCAATACGGTAATCAATTTAACATATTTTTCACTATGAAAAAATAATATTAGCTTGTGTTTTATTTTTATTACTTCCGTACTATTTTTTTTTTTAATTTTGAGGTAAGAACAAAAAAAGTAAATTTTACCCAGCCCCCCCCCCTTTTTTTTTTTTTTTTTTTTTTTTTTTTTGTATTTCTGTTAGATTGTCTTGGAATACTGCTCATAGTTCACAGGCATTATTGCCTAAACTAAACACGAAGTCAGAATTTTAATCACGATATCGGCGCGTTTTTATGCTGCAAGAATAATAGTATCCTCAACGACAGTACGCAGAAGGCTGCATGAAAAAGACCCGTGTGCTAGTAACCGGCGCTGTGCATCCTGCTTTCCTTTCGCTAGAGGAGGGAGACTTTGAATTGGGCACGTAGCTACGTGAACCTGCCTGAAAATCAGTGGAGGTCTGTTATTTTTACTGAGAAGTCCTGCTCTTCTTTACAATTTGTTTCTCGACATGTTTACGTTTGGACATATACCATTATTTTGTACGTATACCCTTATTTTGCAAGCAGATAACGCCCGCTGTCACATTTCTGTCTTCGTGCAATTTCTTAAAAAAAATAACGTACAGTTCAAATGGAAAGACCATCTCAGATCCAAATGGAAAGATCAGCTCTCTCTTTTCAGTTAATCCCATTGAGTATATGTGGACGCTGTCAGGAAATTTGTTGCTGACATCCAGCTTCCTTTCCAAACCAACATGGGCTTTAAGTGAGCAGTGAACATTGCTTCCTATGCAGTTCATTGACAATATCACAAACATTAGGAGGCATTACTGTCAGGCCTGTATAGCTGTTAGGAGTGATCGTACTAACTATTCAGAAACTGATTTGTATTTAATTTGTATTTCCAAATTTAAAAAATGCTCTTGTTAATATCATAAAATGTAAATATTCTGTAAAATGTAAATGTTAAACAACATTATTTATTTTCTTCTGTAGCTGGCACATAGTTGTTTCTGGAAATTTTTTTACCGTTATTTTACATATTTATAACTTCTAAATTAATTTGAAGAGGCCTATTTAAAAGCTTTAAATCCTGAGATGTGAGATAGTCATATGTTAGCTTGTGAGGTTTATCTATTTATTTTTACCTAATAGTTCATTTTAAGTTGAAAGACTTTCCTATTACTCTCTTTTCACCCCGCCTTTCATGCCATTATGTAAATGAGTTCATTCAGATTAAGGCAGAATGAAATGTTATTTAAGAAAGAGTTGCGGAAGTTAGTTTCAGAGTGTGTCTGCCTATTCCAGGCCACGTTGTGGTGGGATTGTTCGCAACTTGCTTTAGTGGCGTTGATGTGTTTTCGCCTTTAGGCTTGTCTCGCCGGTTACTACAGATCAGAGCTCTTCCTGTCCATTAACGTATTCTGTGAGCCGTTAGGCTAACCTACCACACCTTAAAATTATTATTTGCTACGCATTTCTGATAAGCCAGAAGTGTTGGCCTCCTGTAACCCAAGCTGGAACTTTTTTTAATTTTATGCTTGAATGAAAAGCGTCTTATACACCCATCTTCTGATCTCTGTTTAGTTTCACAAGGCTAGAAGATAATTCTTTCTTTAAGAGTTCTTTTAAATGTTTATGGTTCCCAAAGAGGCACAGACCTTAGAAGCTGATTAATTCTCCCACAGCCAGATTTAGCGATACAAAGTCACCGTACTGCTGATGCTATTCTATATGGACAGCCATTCATAAATTCTGCATTACATTTATTGATATATGTTTCATGAATAACAGACTTGTTTTGTCATGCACTGCAAAGACCTTAAAATGTTCACAAAATGATTGCATAATGATCAAATTGTGTTTAAAAAGTCAGTAGACGGTTTATCTGTAAATTGCAAACATTGTGGCAGCAAACGAATGTACAGTGATTTTGCCTCAGTATTTAATCGAGTGTTCTTTCGATACCTTCCTGAGTAAGACAAGGAAAACAAATGAAGGACCCATAAACTCACCCTAACATATCGAGTAGTATTTTTTTTTTGTTGATAATAATAATTCATTGCTTTATGACATCATGCGTGTTCCCTTACGTGCTTAAAGCTTATGCTTGACAAAGCACACGAGAGTTCAAATAAGGAAAGAAATCCCTTTGTACAGCACATTCTAAGGATAACTGGCACGTATCCAGGTACATTCTGACGCAATTATAAACATGAAGCAATTAGAAACAGATTACTGTACCTGATTTTAGTATTCTACTTTCATTTATAATGTTTAGTGGTGTGGAATTTAGTCATTAAATTTTATGATGACAATAAGCAGTGAAACATGGATGAATCGTTTAAAAAATCCACAGAGAGAGAAGGCGAAGAGCATTTCTTGATGCATTTTGTATTTAGCATGTAGTGAAACATTTAGCTCCATTTTCTTAAATTTATGTTGCATAAATTTTATTTATACGGTTGCCTTAATAACTTATTGACTCTTGCGATTTGGAGTATGGTTATGATTTTTGGGATACGGGAAAGCACTCAAGGGCTCTCTGCCTAATGCGGAGGGATGCCTTTCGTGAAAGAATTTCTCAGTTAAAATGTTCGCATTTAAGTTACACACAGGAAATATCACGAAAACCAGCCTTTCAACCAGCGTGTTTGCCTGGGATCAAACCCAAGAGGAATTCGCAGGATTCACCATTCTTCACTCGTGAGACCGATTCAAGTGTATAAAATTCATCCGCATCTACGACATCTATGGTATTCTCTACCACACTATAGTTAAGGTTAGAGAATTAACTACGTATAACTAGTTTAGAAATAATAAATGTTAGGTTCCTATTCTTTTCAACTAATAATCAGTCAAAAATTGTCTTCGCACTTGAATTTTCTAATTCTATTTCACTAACAGAAAAAAAAAAAAAAAAAAACTTTCCTTTTGCACATTTTTTTTTCCTTTTTGTTTTTTAACTTCGTTAAAAAACTGCATACACACTTAAATTTTCATTCATTCATATAATATTGCTTTCCACAGCAACAGGAAAACAAAGATGTCATACTTAGATTAATAATAATGTTAGTGTTTCGTCTAAGGATTTATCATGAGAACTAGAGAAATATTTTATTCAAAAATGACTATATTAATATGAGCTTGGAGAGAACTGAATTTAAGGAAGCGTTGCAGTCCTCAACTGGGAAAGATCGAGAGAATGACACCTTACAACGGGAAACATGCAGAAAAGAGAAGTTCCTGAAAAGAATCGTAATGGAACTAATGCAACAACATTGGTAAAGATTTGAAGCTTTCGAAACGTCAGACACTTTGAGGCACTAAAACGAAACTGGCTGCACGTTCCTTCAAGTTTAAAAAGTTGAGTTTTGAATGAACTTTATTTTTTTTCTTGTACTACTGTTATCACACGATACCATTAAGAAAGTAGCCTATGACTGACTAAATCCTAAGATGAGGTATTACTAACAATATATATATACAAAGAAAAATTATAGACTTGTATACAGGAGAACGTAAAGACACATATATGTATCCTAATCCGATATTCAGTATTGAAGTAAACATGTAAAAAATGAATTCCACACACATTCGGTCATCAAATATGAACCTGCGAAATATGCATTTAAATAAATGTGACATTAGCAAAAGCGGAATTATTGCTTAAATCAAGGAAGAAATAATTTTGTTTCATAAATATAATTGAAATAAAAGCTTCCTTCCGTAATTTTTGACGGTGATGTTATGAAAATTAAAAATGTCAAATGTATTTTTTAAGGCAAGGGATAATGACATGAAATCGTTCTAACGAAAAATTAACCAGCATATCTACACTCCAAAGTAAACTAAAGCATAATAAAATCCTTAATTTGCATCTGGTAGCGTTTAATCTTTTTGCTTTACTTTCTAAACCGAAATATTCAATAAAAGCATTAATATATAGTTTAATGATACTGATTATGAAATTAATTACTAAAGCAGTTACATAAATACGTATTTAATTAATATGTGGCTGCCACGCAGCTCATAGAAGAAATATTTTGCTTAATTCAAAATCAAAATAAATATACAAGCACATGAAATCATTTTACTATATAAATTACACATTTTCGTATCATTTAGTGGAATTCAATATAATTTAATAATCAAAATCAATAGAAATTTAAAGGAAATCGATAAAATTTTTCTTTTCTTTTTCATCATTTTAGCAATTTCTGTAGGCTAGAACTTTAAAACTACTATTCAAAACTATAAAAATGAAGATAGTTTTAGAATATAATACTTATCTAAGTAACAAGAGACTTTCGGTTTATTAAATATTTAAACATTTCAAAATGTTGAACAAAAATATATATCAGTTTTGAAGTTCCAAACAGAAATACATATTATATTTGTAAAATAAATTGCATTTTTCTTCAATGTACCTTGTAAACACGCAATTAAAAAAATCGAGTTTTTGAGCTGAATAAATAACTCAGAATATCAGGGAAGTGCGGATTGTATGAAATTTAATAATAATTTGAAGCATGAAATTCCACGATTCAAGGATAATATCTACCTAACATATTTAATAGGACTGCAGAGACTGTACTTTAAAACTCGTCACAAATGATTTGTCTGAACTTTTCCAGTGAAAGAAATTTGAGGTTTCGAGAAAATGAATTTTTAATTCACCTGTGTGCTTGCCTTACAAGTTTACTACAATATAATTGAAGTGCTCATTTCCAGGTATCGAAAATATCATATTACGAAATAAATACTCCGAGTATTCCAAATTTTCCTGTGAATGTTTACCATGTTAAAAATTTTAGTACACGTATATGAAAGCTTAATAAATTTCATAAGGTAGTAAATCTTTAGTATAGTACATTGTCTCTAGCATTAAAGCAATAGCTATGATGAGTAACGATTAATTCTTTTCAATTTCCTAGTACTTCTGAGAATATATATTTGTTACACCTTATTCCCAAATAATGAGAAGATAACAGATCAAATTAAAATCCGTTAAATATTTTTGTCTTTTTTGTTCCCAACGAACATATATTTTGGATTGCTTTCAGTAAAATAATTATTTTATGCACTTTTAGTTATTAATATTGCTGCTTTATACTCTTAAGATATATAATGTTTTGTATAGCATTTTTCAGATATATGTACATTTGGTATTTTGTTATCAATAAATAACTAGGTGTGAATAATTCAGTTATTTTAACTAAAGTGTATCCCAAAATTTATATTAAACTGATTGAAAGTTACTAATTCAGAATTCAAACAACAAAAATCAGCGTTATATTTTCAAATTTTCACAGGACTAGTTTCGATGGCTTTACCGAACCATCATCCTCAGCTGCAAAAGCGCAAAAAAATTGTAAATTTGGTAAAACCATCGAAACTAGTCCTGTGAAAATTCGAAAATATAACGATTTTTGTTGTTTGAATTCTGAATTAGTGTTTGTTAGGTGTGTTATTGTGTAATAATAATTGAAAGTTATTTGAGCTTTTCAGTTGTTCTAAAACGTACATTTATTGAAAAAAATATATTCAATCCCTTTTCACGCAAAAATTACACATTGCTCTATAAAGCATGCTTCTGCAAGTTATAAAGTCTGGAGATGAGAAACTTAATTATAAATAAAACTGCGTCTAAAAAAGCGCAAATTTAATTACTGCATTATAATTCTCTTTGCGTTTGAAGTTATGCATTTAGCTTTTCACCTCGTTAAGATATCAATTATTCATTCAGTATGTTCACATTTATTTGGTAAGGCGATATAAAATAACTTGAGGGAATTGATTAATGTATTATTTCGGAAGCCCAGTCGAGGTATTCGAATGGTACCCAACGAAATTAGATACTTCCTCGAAGCCATTTGTCACACGATAAATTTAGAATGTGCAAGGGACTTCGATTGCATTATTATTCAAAATTAAATTATGCAAAAATAAAACTTAAAAGAGAAATTCAAACTAATATAGCATAATAGGCATCTCCAGGTTTATTAGATATAATTGAGGGGATCTTTTATGAAAATTCCAAAATACATTATTAATTTACTGTACTCTGTTCCCACGCGAGAAGTTATAGATAGATTGTTTAAATTTATATGGGAAGAGTTACTAATTGAGTTAGCGCCGAGGAAGAAATGCTTATTAATGGGTGTTCTCCTTTACTTATATTTTACTATATTTTCTGAAATTTACGCCTTTTCTTTTTCACATTAAAACCTATTTAAGACTTATCTCGATATTATGTGCTTTCAGATAAAGTAAAGGGCATCGAGGTTTACTCATTTATGTATTTACTTATTTTCACCATATACTTAAAAAAGGGCTACATTTCCAAACATTTCTTTTTTACATTTAACTAAACTGGGTATGAAATTTGTTTGATGAAACATAACAAAATGACGCGAAAACAAAGCATTCTGTAGACTAGAAACATAAAGACAATTATAAAGAGACAAGAAATACGAATGGAAATCAAATTACTAAAACTTACGAAGACATGTGAAACCAAAAGTGTATTAATTGATTTATGGTATCAACGTCAGTGAGACAGTAATATAAATAAAGTAAACTTTATCTCGTATATTTCGTCATTGAAAATTGGGAATGAAAACAATAGTTTGAAATTATGAAATTACAAGTTGAATATACCAGTGCATAATAAATCGAATAATAAGCATGAAACTATATTTTTGAATTGAAAATATACTAATGTATCAGATCTTAAAGTCCCTTCGTGGGAGAAGAGCGAAAAATCTGAAATTTGGTAAATACGCATAGAGCATGAAAATAGAATAAAATATTCAATAAAATCTGCACAAATTTATTATGCATAGTAAATGATAGAGAAAAGTAAAATTAGTAAAGAAACAGCAACAACAAAGTGAACAGGTACAACAGTGAACTACTTGTGGTTTATTTAGAATCGATCACAACTTGTTTATTGCTATCTATAAAAATGAGAAATACGAACTTTTAGATGATGAAAAGGTTCTGGAAAAGTGATTGATTTTTTCTATCTTGAAAATTCCTATTCATAAACTGCTTTATTAATTGATAAGAGAAAATTAAATGCAGCTGTATCGCTCTGTACATAAAACCGTTATGTAAAAGTTGGCAAGAAAATCAAAGTAAATTTATCCACGCATATATGCCTAAAACAATTAAAAATTTTCTAATTTTAATTTCCAATCGAAATGCAGACATCGTAGCAAAATAATACAATGAATTACTAAAGAAAAAATCAGAAAGCTAAATGATATATGATCATTTTACATGAAATAACAATATTAATCCTTTCCCCATGCTACAATTTCACATCGATGTTTCACAGTGTTTAATCAGTTCACACTAGATTTTTAATATGTTACGATGTTTATAATATGGAACTTGCTCAATAAAGTAATTGTTAGCAGTTTTTAAAGGCGAAATAATCATCGTACAATATTTCTAACCCAAAGCGAATGAGCTATAATCCAAATCCTGAAAAGCAGATTTATGCAAATGGATTCATTAAACTGTATGGAATTTTCTAAAGTATAAAAAATAAATCAGAGCGTCAATTAAATAAGAAAGTATATAACTTTATAATAAAAATTAACTGTTGAGTTACGGCTGCTCTAAAAGAAATACGGATGACACCCTATATAATTATTAGGAAATAAGATACGCAGGAACATAAAAGACATAAACATCGAGTAAATATATTCTACGACCAAAATGCATTCTCAAGTTTTCAGAATATTACACCTAATGCGTAGTTGTTCATATACACTCATGTCCATAAATTAAGGATAATTCGGAGTCACACGGAAATCGAACTCTAAAATAAATATATCACCTGTAAAATCACTACACCCATCTTCAAAAATCATATGGAAATTTCAGGAAGTAACCAGATGACACCGATGGTACGTCACAATGACGAGAGTGTAAGAGTGTGATATATAAGGAATACATGCAAAGAAGTAAAATTGTTCGCAGGCGCTTTATATGCATTTCAGTGCAATAACCGAATAGTTATGACACAAAGGATGCATTTGGATTTTTTACGTGGTAGAATTATCGACCCAACTGGAAGTATCAGACGAACTTGAAATTGCCCAGAGTGTCATCTCCAGGCTTTGGCAACGATTTCAAGATGATGGTAATGTGAGTAGACGTTACAGCACAGGTCGCCCCAGAGTTACAACGCCGAATGAGGACCGGTATTTGGCAGTTACTGCCAAAAGAAACAGGCGGAGCACAGACTCAGACCTGTCTCGTCAGCTCTCTTCAGTCACTGGTACGACAATTTCAAGGCAGACCGTGTACAGACGCTTAGGGCAGATTGGTCTATATGCTCGTAGACCTGTCAGATGCGTTCCACTTACTGCAACTCACTGTCGCCTGCTGTTAGCCTGCAGTAGAGAGCATGCATTGTGGAAACCGCAACAGTAGGCTTGTGTGATGTTTTCCGACGAGTACAGGCTTAGCTTGCAGTCTGATTCTCGCCGGA
The DNA here is from genome assembly GCF_044657685.1 of Stegodyphus dumicola. Taxonomy (NCBI): domain Eukaryota; kingdom Metazoa; phylum Arthropoda; class Arachnida; order Araneae; family Eresidae; genus Stegodyphus; species Stegodyphus dumicola. Next base: position 80,244,719 of record NC_140772.1, on the reverse strand, counting down.
CTTTCACATGGAGAGCTAAAGGTATCCGTTACCACCAAGAAAACATCATTGAACGACACCGTTACGGTGATGCAGAAGTGCTCGTTTGGGGTGGAATTATTCTGGGCTCCAGAACTGACCTGCATGTTCAAATTGGAACCATGACAAGCCAAATCTATCGGGACGTCATTCTGGAACAACATGTACGTTTGTTTCGGGGCGCCATGGGCGCACAATTTGTGTTTATGGATGACAACGCCCGTCCTCACAGTACAAACATCGTAAGCGAATGCCTTCAATCGGAGGATATCACCCGTATGGACTGGCCAGCATTCTCACTGGACTTGAATCCAATAGAGCACGTGTGGGATATGCTTAGCCGACGAGTTGCAGTCCTTCAACCTCCTCCTACATGTCTACCGGAACTTCGGAGAGCATTGCTTTTTAAGTGGTGTAATATCCCCCAAGATCAGATAGATAATTTGACACTCAGCATGGCTAGGCGTTGTACTGACTGTATTCACAAAAATAGAAAACCCATATTTTGGAAGAATGGCTATAGGCTCTACTGCTCATTCGAGTGAACGGCGTAAATAATAGCTCTTTTCCCTTTTATAATAGGTATAGTGAAAAAATATTTATGAAAAATTATCAAAGGGCATTCCTTTAATATCAATCTCAAAGGGTGACCGGAAAAGTGGCCACAGGAATAATGCTCACAGAATCATGCTCACAGGTATAAATGCTCGCAGGAAAAGAAACCACACAGAAATATGCCCACACAGAAAAAAGCTCACATGGAAAAATGCTCACTTAGATATATGCTTACACGGAAAAAAGCTCACATAGATATATGCTCACATGAAAATAAGCCCACTTATAAATAAAATACGTATAAATATCCTTACATTAATCAGTTAATAATTAATCGATTTGAACATGATACACCTACCTGAATTTTTCAAAGAAAAATTATTGAAATTACGAAAACATCTATGGTATATATGTATAAAAAACTGTATAACTTATGTGTATATTCATTTGCTATATAAGATTAACAAATGAGCTGCTCTGAATTAGAAAAAAGAGAGGAGGAAGGAAGAAAAATGAAGCAGGAATATACAGTGAAAAAATTACTACAATTTCAATTGCTAAAAAAATAAAATAACAGTAAATATAAGTTACACATTTTATAGTATAAAATTTTAGAAGAATAACAAATATAATCATTTTATTTAAATTACGTAAAATACCTTATTATATATAAATTACAAATATATATTTTAAAAAGTTATAAATACATAAAATTACTGAATATTAGTTAACATGTGTAAATATCTAATTTTATCATCGATTTCATCATAGTTTCTTACATAATTCACGATTACTAAATGTAAGTTTTCACATTTTCTTCTTTTTTAACTTCAGTACACCCTGTATTTACAATAGCTAATAATAAAAGATTACAGGCTAAAGCTTTTTTAAAGTCCGTCAAATAAAAACCACATACTGGGATGGCTATAATTAAATAATGAATTTAGTACCATATGAAAGCTTTCGTAACGATTTATGGTTTTAGGAGATTTTTCGGAGGCTGCTTCATAATGATTCAACACTTCGATTGGAAACTGTGGTCTTCTAGAACTTTTTTGGTTCCAGACTTAAATATATTCAAACATCAATTCCTATAGATACACATCAAAAGTACGCAAAAATAGAGTAAAAAAATTAACTATTGACAGTTACAAGAATAAAAATGTTGTACATGGGCAGTGGTATAAAATATTATAGTACATACAACATTTTACTATAGTTTTCATTCTTTTATATACCGCCTCTGAGAAGGTTAATGTGAGCATTTGTTCAATATTCTTTTTCAAATTATTAAATAATTTTTCTTTTAAAAATTAAATAGGTGTACTATGTTCCGATCGATTAATTATTGATTGATTAATGTAAGGATATTTTTACGTATTTTATTTATCAGTGGGGTTATTTCCATGTGAGCATATATCTATGTGAGTTTTTTTCCGTGTGAGCTTATTTCTGTGTGGGCTCTTTTTCCTGTGAGCATTTATATCTATGAGCAGTATTCTGTGAGCATTATTCCTTTTTTCATGTGTTTCAGAAAGGACAAAATTGCATTTTAAACTCCTGCAGCTTAATATAATTTTTGTTAAGAATAAATCAGTCGAAAATTCACAAAATTCATCGCAAAAATCTTACAGAAAAGTTTGAAATATAACTTTAAAATATTATACATTTTCAAGGTCGTAAAGTTTAGATAGAGTGCCCAAAACGGCATGATCCACGTTATTTGAAGCATAGCAAAACTATATTGGCATGAGAGTACTTTACGTATGATAAAACTTACATTCTTTCAGGAAACGTTTAAATTCAATTGCATTAAGAAGGAAAAAATACCCTATATAAGCAGCTAAATCAAAAAATTTCATTCACAGCGCGGATAAATAAACGAAGCATGAAATTATCTGTGCCATAAAGGTTAGATGTTTCACATGCATTGCAAATGCCTAAAGATATTAACTTGCGTGCATTTCGTGAAACTAAGTGGGTAGACGTAGATAATTCAAATTGCTTCCATAAATGCAAAAATAAACATCTATTGGTCGTAAATCTGTGGTTCTTGTTTTAAAAGCGAATCAAGTACGGTAGATATTTTTTCATAGGAATCCTTTAGTAAAAGTACATACAAAATAGAAATGTTAACATAGGTTTTTTGGAGAAAAGATACGAATAATAAGCTTTACCTTATTTTAGTACATATATTTTGCAGAAGCAAATTGATTGAGGATGAAAAGATAACCTGCCCTCTGATTGAAAAAGACTTTTAAAACACTTTTTTCCATTGTGTTTCGAAATACCATAACAGTTTCGAGATAACTGTGTTAAATATCACTAGAGACTTATAATAATTTTCCGAATACATTAAGCATTTTAGTAGAATTTTTTAAGCTTACTTTGCTTCGCAGTTTTGGATGAACTATAGTGAATAGAATAGAAATAACTGAACGTAATTTACACCTCACAATCTGTTTAGTATCACGTATTCTGCAAATATTACCCCATTTAAACATTGCCCCGTGAGGCATAAAATAATAATTTCATTAGCAGTTGAAATATTTTCAAAAGGAGGGTGCCCCGTAAGGCACCCTCCTTTTGAAAATATTTCAACTGCTAATGAAAGCTAGAACAAAATGTTTTTGAAAACATATAAAAATATTTACCACGCTCTTTAAATAGCGGTGTTAAAATTGGATAAACTTAATGAATTCATTCAAAAGTGTCCAACTTACCTACTAGTGGTAAGTTTATATTACTAATTTTTCATTTTCTTATAAAACATTAAGACTAAACAGAAGAACCCCCCAAAAAATAGAATTACAAAAATAAGAAAATCTGAAAGGTTTCACATTTTAAATTACGTTTAAAGGTACATTTTTAAAGATTTTGTATGTTACCTTTTTTAATATTAAATAAATTTTATGGTTTTTATTTTTCGCACTCCAACCATAAAATTCAGTTCAAGAGCAATATCGCAAAATAATTTTAAATTGAGCATATCTTTTGAATTTCCGATACACAGTCTCATGCGATGGAGATTAAAATGTTTTTTATGCACAACGTTGCCATTGGTCGCTTTTAAATCCTTGAGTTTGTTAATCAAAAGTTTGTTAAAGTTTTGGAAAAAATTAAATCGCTAATAAAACCAATTCTACATTTCAAATTTGGGCTTTCAGATTCCCATATTCGCAAATAGATTACGCCATTCAAAATTGGATGGCTCTAGGTACCCTTGTTTTATCGCAATGCGATAAACATACATACATTTATGCAGATTCTTCATTATTTAATTTCTTCAAATATAGTACAGGGCGATAATATTTGGTGGCAACTGTTTGAAACGTGAAACGGACATTCGGAAACGGAAGAGCGATTCGACGCAAAATTGCAAAACGAAAACAATAGTCCTTCCGTGACAAAACCCTTTTGAACTAAAAACAGCAGCTTAAATTAATCTATCAGACACATGACTCGCAAAACGGAAACGAATTTGTGCACGTTTGCGTCTATATTTTGCTACTTAAATTCTTTCGGAAGGAAAATAATGCACGTTATAATTAAGACTGGTGTTAGGAAAAAATAATATAACTCATCTATATCTATCTTAAAAGTAATTAATTAATTTTTCATTTCATTAACACACTGCCATAAGGATATTTTAAATAATCACAGTAAATATTTTGACCCTGCATCATCTGTTTGAAGACTGAAGGTAACTGTGTTCCCCTCCCTATTTTCAATATATAAAAAATTTACCCACTAAAGTATACAAAAGATAAAAAAAAAATATTCGATGTTAAATAATTGTAAGTCTTTCCAGGTACGTATTTCTATACACTAAATAGTAGATAATAGTCAGAGAATACGATGCGTTTGAAACAGATTTTATTTGAATTTCTACAGTTTGTAATGTATACCAAGCTGATTCTGGAGAATTCATAAATTCTTATCCTCGTCCAGAATTGTTAGTAAGCTGGAAACATGGAATGCAAGACAGATTAAAGTGCTTGTAATTCGTTGCAGGCAATTTATATTGTTACGAATTGTGTACTTAGATAGGTAGTTTTACTAAAATTATAAGTAAAATTATTGTATTTTACTGTGTAATGTAGCGCGAGACAAATTTTAAGAGAAAGGTATGCCAGAAAAGTAAGAATACAGGGGCATTAAGTAAATGTATATCTTGTTAATTTGTATTGAAATTGAATAAATGTAATTTACCGCTATGTTAGCTGTAACCGTAATCCCACACTCTTATTGCTTTCCAGTAATTTCGAGAAGCAGAATGTTCTAGAAAAGTGTCGCTGCCGGACAAAAACTATTTAACGCCGAAGAGAGAGCATCTGCTCTCAGTTGTTTAGTTAGCTGCTGTTATTATTGATGCGAGTTCAGCGTGAGATCGGGTTAGTTTTCTCTTTAGATGCGCTTTACATTGCTTTGTGATTAACGTTCTTAGTAGTTTAAAGTATAACCACCGTTTATATTGCGTGATATTGTGAACACTTGTAAAAATATTTCTGTAGAAAATTACAGAGTTCTGAAATATTTATTTTCATAAAATACATTTTTTTAGCCTATTATCGGACTTGTGCATTCAATCTTTTACGAACCCGTACGCACGCAAGAATACCTTTCAAGCGTTTGTTTTTTCCCCTAAAATATTTAAAGTTTATTTTCTTTCTGCTTATTCAATACCCCAAATTTAGTTTCACGTCTTGATTGATTATTAAGGAAAGTAACTGCGCAGTCTCTAGTCCTTAGATCTTGAGCGCTGCAATGAAGACCAATTTTAGTACTTCACTCAGCTCAATCCAAATTCTGATCAAGAAGGTTTCGAAGATACTGTAGACTTATTCCAGCCCTCTAGCTTCTCGAAAAACACTAGAACTTATTAATGACCTTATTTCCAAAGGACACCGCAATCAGAAGCTTTATATTCATTCGGGTCATTAATATGGAAGCTAATTTTGCTAACCAGCATACCTGATAAGCAGATGTGAGCATCCGCAGCGAAGGGCAAATGGATGCAACTGCAATTGTTTAAAACTGTGTTTTTGTATATATAAATGCATGAAGTATATGTGTCATATACGTGGGGTGAACATGTAACACTGCGTTTTAAAATACAGTACTCCTATATTCCCAAATTATGTTATTAAAGGCAAATTTATTGAAATATGCATATGTCTCCTATATTTGCTATCCTCTGAAAATATTTTCCGAAAGCCGATGATAACAGAAATGTTATTTGTGTCTTTCAAGTTTTATAGAATTATTTTTCAACGATATCCGTTTACAATTATTTAAAGAAATACTTTTCGCATCTTTATTTTTAAAATACAATTAGGAAATCAAATAAATCAATATTTTCAAAGTTAGTATCATTATTTATTACTTTATTGAGTATTTCACATATAATGCAGGAAAAATATAAAAGGCATTTTAATACGATTTTCAGCTTATTTAACGATTGAAGTGATATTAACATTATAGGAAATTTAAACTTCGGCGGAATGGGTATTTAATTGTGATTTACCGAATAAATGTCAGTACACTTGAGTGCACCTTGATATTCGTAGAAACCTGAAACTGTAAATTGCCCTTGGAATTATAATGATTAGGAATCGAATCTTCTAACAATGAAACGCTTTCACTCAATTCAACTTAGAACTTTAACACTTTAAATCCAATAATTAAACCTACGTGTCATTCCCATGAACATTATTGGTAAACGGTTTAATTCAGCATGAAAGGTAATATTTAAACTGTTATAAATCACATAGAATGGTCTTTTATTAACATTTTAAAGTTTTACATAATTTATTAAATACATTATACATTCATTGTAACTGTTTAAATTGTTGATGTCTAAATACAAATAATGCATAAACTGCAAATAGTATCATCCAAGCTCCATTGCAAAGCTGAATATAGAAATATGATTTAAATGGAATGTTTCAAAAATTTAAATTTAGAGTATTAACAAAACCAAAATTTATTATTTATTACCAGATATATCCTGATTATTGTAACGAAAGTATCTATAAAAAATTACGCTTTTTAATGAGTTCTTCCACCAGTAGTCGACTTACAGTTTGAGTTTAAGAAGTGAATCAATTTGACTGTGACAAGTTTCGCAACATACCAGTTAAATAAAAATGAAGATTCATAGGTAGATTATAATTATTCACATTTCATAATCATATAGAACTGCCATTTGGAAAGCATAACATCTTTAGTTTGGAATATGTTTTCATTTTAATTCAAAGCATTATCCTAGAATGTTATATGAAAAGTCTTTCTTCTCTAAGAGACAACCTTATAACCTTATTTGCTTAATTTCTTAAGCTGCAGTCACTGGGCCACTTTACTTGAATAGTTCAAGGTAATGCTCAGGCTATTGCTCAAGCAATATAAATGAAATCCTCAAATGACCCTATACACTGGTGAAGCAGACTTAGATATCTATATTAATTGTATTGCTATAGCATTGGTGAGGTTATTTAGTTGATTTCGTTACATTTCATCTCTGTCTATATGCTCCTTTTAATTGAAAAATATACATTATTTCACGCTGAATGTTTGACTGTAGTTAGCTATTGATAACGCAGGACTGAAATGGAATTCTGGACGCTGATTGAAACTATTAATCAGTACCTGTACGATTTCTGCAGATAATGATTTACGGACTGATGCAACGTAAGGTCAATTGAATTAAGTAATCAAAATATATTTTTATGTTTTAAATTCAACTATGTGGCCTTCTCCTCTAAGGATAATATATATATATATATATATATATATTCTGTTATATATATATATATCCTAAATCCTAAATCTTCCAATAAAAATTTAAAATAACCCATCAGTTCAGTGTTTTAAAACCAGTAGAAATCTTTCAAACAACGGAAATACATAAAATTGTAAGGTAAAGGAATATAATTAAAATCTGATTCCACGTTATCAAAGGGAGGTAGATCCGACTCAATTGAATCCCTTTTACTATGAAACCCGCTGTGTTTCTGTTCGTCCAAAATTAGCTAATGCACCACTTCAAATTATTTATTCATGACAGTTCATCCGAAAAATCTGAATGCCTCTTCTGCACAGTCGCTCTTCTTTCATGTGAAATAAAAATACGGAAAAGGAAATTTAAATGAAATAAATTCAATGGCCGTTAAATTTTGTTTTTCTGATAAGCCTTTTGCTTTTTGCTGATGAAGACCAGATGTTCTGTAAGAGTGGAGTCATGAAGGTACCAGAAAGATGACAAAGATTGTCAAGCAGAATGAAAGATATTTCACTCATTATATTTTTTTGTACTAAAAAACAAATTGAGTTTTATTTCGCAACAAATATGAAACTGCTTTTCTGTCAATACGTATATGATTTACAAGAACTGTAATCAAGGCTTAGTATGCAGGTATATCGGTTTAACACCTGAAACAATTCCAATGTAAGCAGTTACGATTAGCTTACTAGTTCAGAAATTAGGCACACAGAAAATAAAAGTATACAACGTAAATAATCCCATTTGTAAGACAAGCTATTATATCCAAGTGATAAAAACAAAATTACTACAACATTTTAAATAATAAATAAGCTTTATATAAAGAAATGTGATTTAAAAAAGAAGAAGAAATCTGATTATTTCAGATATAACTGAGCATTTATTTCTTTGATAAGCGTTCGACTGATTTGTACAAAAACTATAATCTCTCAAGTCCTTTTTACCAAAATGCAGTCTCTTCGAACTAAAAGGAATCCTTCGCAAAAATGTCTCTTGAAGTATAGTAAATGTATATTGGTATTGGCCATTAAAAAGTTTAAAAGGTTTAATTGATGCATTTAATTTCTTAATTAGATCTTAATTTATGTAGTGTGTCTAATTTAAAAAAGCAATCACAAATTCTTATTTTCCTTACAAAGCGAAGAGCTATGGCTATTTCAGAAAAGTAAGAAGAGATATAGCGGTTTCAGAAAATTAAAATATATATGTATATATATATATGACATAATAAGAGCAAGGAAAAGACGGAGGCACTGTTGATGCATACTTAGATCCATACTGAAGAATTCTGATTGCGTAATATGCTAATATGTTGACTTGGTAATATCTAAAAAACTTAGCAGTCGAGGCGATTTTAATTCAATTTTTATTTTCAAGTTGATGTTTGTAGCTACAATCACTTGGCGCTTTACTCGTGCCTTTTTACAGAACATTTACATTTTTGATATTATTGCGATAGCAAGCAAGATAGCGAAATTACATCCTAGCAGCACGGAAAGCGAAGCTAAGCTAAGTGCGTAGTTATGCAAGATGAAGGCACACGAAGAGAAAGGCTTTGGTTTAAAGTTTCAATTCCTAATTATTATGTCATGAGCGCTGCGCAGGCCATGCACAAAGGAATGATCTAGAAATGACGTAATCGAGAGACGTTATTACGAGTTTTAGAACTGAGGGGAAGACTTAAAATTTTACCGTTAGTTTAAATTATAATTTTGATTTACATATTTTTATCTTACATATGAATTAAAGTTTTACGTTTAGTTTAAATTAAAATTTTGATTTACATATTTTTATCTTACATATATACATTAAAAATATCTAGTAAAATAACAGTTCTATTTCCCAAAATGTGAAGTAAACATAAATGTGGAAAAATGTGTTAAAAGTAATAAAAAATTACAGTTATGTTACTTAAAACATAAGTACCCTCCTTATCTCACAACTGGATAAACTCTATCAAGATATTTAGCATATTATAAAATTTAAATTATTTTTAAGAATTAGGTAGTCACCTATCTTTCCCCTGTATTCTATAATTTTTTATGAAAAAAATTTGTGTTCCATTTAGTTAACGAGGAATAAGATTGAATGCTCACATAAACTGAAGACTTAAAGGAAAATAACTTTCCTTACGGCCAGCTGTATTCTAGAGACCTTTCTCCCTAGACATTTACCCGGGAAGAGAATAGAACCATTAGTGAAATAACACTTTAAAGTGTCAACAAGCATTAGATTGAAGAGCTGTCGTCCTGAAATGAGCTTTGTTATAACTAAAAGCAACTTTGCTTCTTGTCATTTCATGCCTTAAACTTTGCTCCAGCGAATTGAACACATGTCTAAAGGAATGTAACACCGGATCCATTACGTCTATTTTCCGCGTTAACTGCCGTCTGGTTTTTCTTTCTGGAGGATGGATAAAGTTTTGTTTCCCCGTAAACGAATTAAATATATTTATATAAAGTTCTAAGTAAGTTCCTTGACCAAAAGAAAAAAAAATACTAGATCTATTTTTATTTGCTTAGGCTCAAACTATGTGTATTATAACTAGTTATAAATGAATTTGTGATGTTTTACAAGAATTAATGTAAGATTAAAATTGCATTTTAAATACTAAGAACTCACGCCTTTTTTTTTTTTCAGAAGATTCTTGAATCTCAATCGAACAGAGACTAAAGGAACACTAATCAGGCATCCTCTGCTTTAAATGTGTTTGGAATATAAAATGCTGCTTTTTCTCTTATTCAAGCCCTTTTAATAACTTTTCATACTGAGTAACTGTAGGCAAGTGTCTGGATTTCTCAATAGAGGCATAGATCTGTCAATGGTTCAGAGATACAATCAGCATACAGCGAGAGCATAACGTCAACGATTTATATATGCAGAACCTAGATTCTGCAAGTACTGTTTTATAGTAGTAAGTATCAGATATGTACTTGTCAAAAGAAAGCATTTTATATTAAAAAGTATCAAAAACTAGAATATTAGCCTCTGCGCACCTTAGTATTTAACAACTGAATTTCATCCATGCATCCTTCCATTGAATCGACTTGACGGAAAAGACCATGCTCCACCTAGCTGAAAACCAGCATAACTGCTACTGTAGTATTTACATCATCAAGCATATTGCCAAGTATGCAACAGGGATTAAATTATCATCTAGAACAGTAATTTCCAAAGTGTGTGTGGGGTATGCCAACGAAGTAGGCTCACGATCACATGCGAGTGTATAATCATGTATCACGTGAGTACAAAGCTTTCTCATTAGTTGCTGTGTCTAAGGAGCTCAACGTCATTACAGTACCAGCTTTACAGCTCATAAATATTACATTATATTACATTTAAATATATTGCATTATATTATATACTGCATTATATTTCATTAAAATTTCTTATATTACCATTGTCTCTGGCGCAGCCCGCAAAAAGGCCATAGGGCGACGTAAAGTCTGACAGAAGGGTCAGGCTGCGTCCCTCATATCATTATATTACATTGTATTACATTGTATTGACATTATATTCCATTACATTACATTGTACTATATTACATTACATTATATTATATTATATTATATGCGATACAAGTTATAATTATTTTAGTCTTAAGGGTATGTGAATGTCTGTAGTATATCGGAGGCTGTCTGCTTTGAAAAACGTGTATTACATGCATAAATAGTTCGAGTTTTTTTGCATTTGTGCTTTTATTTGTTTTTCCTAGATCAAAATTAATTCGTATTATTGTATTTGAAAATCCTAACAGTCACTTGCAGATTTCTGAACTCAGGTTTTTATCAAACTAAATGACTTATATCACATATATTAAAGAAGTATATCACATCTTTTACAAAACTTATCTGTTTCTTTTTTCGTTTTTTCTCCTTCTGTTAATGATAAAAACCGTAATTTAATAACACTTCCTTTCCTTCCTTTCTTGAAACTCTCGATATTTTTAATCAGTTGTTAGCACGTTCCATTGATCGCCCTTAAAATAGTTGAAATTTAAACTTTATTTACACAATACGGGGAAAGAGTAATAAATCAGATAGTATCAAAAACGTATAAAGACTCTTCCCAAGATCCGAATTCAAATGAAGATTATGGTGAAGTTCAAATTTTTTCAGCCAGAGGTAAACGCTCAAACGTAAAGAATAACAAATACGATACAGATGGGTAACAGTTTATTGCAAGATCCAGATTACAGTTTTATCTGCAGTCTGTGAATATTTTTTATTCATTACAAGTTGAAATTACAACGTCGCTTTGTCAACTACTGCGGGTTGTATTTTAGGAGCAATTTGGAAGGTACATTTTACCTTTATCGTACATTTTACCTTTATCTTCGACATAAAGATCCCAATAGTCTTCCAAGCAACCCCAGTTACAGAAGATGGGTGGACCAAGGCATGCATATGGGAAACAGAGTGATACTCTGAGATTGCTTGAAATGACTTTTACCTGTTTTCCACTATATTTATTAATGTCTCTCTTTTATTAAAAGTATCAATTAACATTACATTGTCAATGGCGCTGTGGCAAATTTACCGCGCCATCCTGATAAACGTTTATGACAAAATTATCGCTTTTTTCTTATTTAGAAGTATGATGAGGGACTAAATGATCACTGGACAGGGATACAGCCGAATTTGGAAGTAAATTCATTATCTCCTAATTAAAATATATTTGTCACTGAAATGTGGGATCTAAGGGCAAAAAATTTAACTATACTTCTTTTTTTTTTTCTAATTATATTTTCCACGATTCGAATAGCTAAATCTGTTTACTAAAACAATCTCTGTACTCCTTTTAGCATAATCACGCTGTAAAATAACTAAAAGGAACTATGTAATTTAATATAAATGATCTCATTTTCCTGCCTGTATAAATATCTTAATTATTTTTGAAGAATTCTGTTGTTTTTAATGATTATCCTTCAGTATAAATATCTTCGCAAACTTATGTCGTACACTTTGCTAATTTAGATGCAGGTTCTTTATTATAATTATATGCATAAGATCCTTTATTAGAGGGTCACATGCCGCATCATATGACGAATAATAAATCAAAATAAACTAATTTATAACATATGCTTACAAAATTATATAATAATTATTTTGCCCAATTAAATTTTATTGTCGTACATCATAGAAAGAAAATCAAGTTTCTAATGAAAGCTTTCTTCTCCTCAGGCAACAAAGATGAGTCATGC